>NC_140027.1:11663832-12938832 GCF_964263955.1 Coregonus lavaretus | reverse complement strand
TGACACTAGGTTAGCCTACTCCTTAAGCAAATGGTGGATGCTATTCTAAATCCTTGGGACATCACTACCCAATTGAAGTGGACATTTAAAATGGTTATGGTAAGGGTAGTGAGATCCAAAGGATTTCAGATAGCACAGACCTTTCCCTAATCTGCCTTCAATCGCTTGAGATAATTCCTAACGAGATAAAGTGAGCATTACTGCTGAAACCTATTTTCACCATTGCCGTACCACCAGAATTAAACCATCGCAATTCTAAACAACCTGCCTGAACAGAACAAATACTTACCAAACCGTATGCTACCATGAAATGGCTAACACACATGGACTTTGCTATCACATTTGAGGAATGCCATTTTCTTTACAAACCCCATGATGTAAGCACCTTTTCACACATGACTAGCCTACCATTTCAAGGTAATTAACCACTCCACACAGTCAAGGCATGCAACAGGTGGCTGTTTTGGTTCAAAGTGTATTTACTAATTACTCTTCATGAAAATCATCTTTTGGAGCTGCGCATTAGGGCAAGATTTTCCAAATATGTCTCTGTGAAATATAAGAGCGTTGTTATTCCATTTCAGAAATAAAGCTATCATTCAGGTAGGACACACAATGAAAACCTATTTAATATGGCATTCAACACATCAGATCTTTTTCAACACTGAGCTGATTGATGAAAATCCACATTAGTGACAACCAAAAGATCAGGTTTGGCCTGCCTATGTAAACACAGCTCTAGAGTGCAAATGGTTGAAGCCCACAGTTAAGCCTTATGTTTGACTTTTACACTCCAGTGAGTGAACTAATGATTGCTTCCTTTCCAACAAAACCACATTACCGTTTCATATTAATTGACACAACTACACACAGTGGTGTGAACACCTGCAAGTAATTAGCATGAAAGAGCTGGCTGTTACTTCACAAGTGCACTTCCTAATAAAATGCCTCCTCAACAGCAACATACATCGCTGGGTAGCTATAGTGCAGTATGGTAGGTTATTTCTCAAATGCATTAAAGCAACTATGACGCCTCATATGTTTATCATTCTTATTTACTCGCTACTTAGTATAAACTAGAATTGACATGGATTGTCTTCAAGGAGCCTGACCTAGAAATAATGGAAAAAATGGCCTTCACATTAATGCCTTTTACACACTGTTGGCTAACTATTGTATGGAATATATTTTTGCAGGTAAGATTTGGTTGAGATTGACTGGCTTCACATGTCACCTATCCTTCATGTAGCCTATTGACACCATGTCACTGTTTCTTTTTTGGTGAAATCCACTTGGTACACCCAAGGCTACCCTCCAAATCTGGTAACCGCATATCAATCAATGGCCTGTGTCAAGACTTGTTGCCGTGGTAAGTATTATGGCATATAATTCAAAAATACTCAAAATGCAATTGAAATAAATTAACATAGCTTGCCATACCCACACTGATTCCTAGGTGAATGGTCAAAGTATGTCTTCAATATGAGCTCAGCTGATGATTAACCATGTTCCTATCTTATCAGAGCTATGCATTTAAAATATTATACTTCTTCCCATTACATCCATAGATTTGTATTTGTCCTACAATACTTTGATTTTGTAGTTTAACTTACACAAATGATTATATTGCCCGAGATTTATGACAGCGGTTAACTGCAGTCCGTGAAGCACTAGGGCAATATTAGTTTACACTTAAACGCAAATGCTTACACATTATGCTTTCTCATCACAATCTTGCATAAAAGTATATAAAGAGTTGAATTGAAATATTAGGTTTGCTGCTTAACTTTTTTTAATAGGCATATGGTAGCTTTGCAGGGCACACACAAGGTACCTGTAAGAATGTACTGCTTTACTTGGCCATTGGTAGATTTATATGGCTTTAGTCTAGATTTTCTTGATAGACTCTATTCAACCTGCCCTCAGCATAAATGTTTTCATTGTCAATATAATACTCTGGTCTATGACAAGAGAGATTGTGACTGCAACATAAATCATTCTGCGTTTGATCATTATAAATGAAATATGAACAGCCGAGATAATATACAAACAAATATGGGAGCTGTGTCATACGTTTACCTTTTTTATATCCAAATTACTGGTCTGCGTTGAAAGGTATGCTTGTTATAAGTTACAGCTGCACCTTACAAATGACAGGTGAAAACAAAGACACGTAAGTCCTACAGTTTCAGATCTTAGGTAAAATGTATTTGATTTATCTACCTCACTTTATTTAAGCGATAAAGCACGGGGGGGGGGGGGGTGGTATGTGGAAAATGTACCACGGCTAAGGGCTGTTCTTAGGCACGACGCGTCGGGGAATGCCTGGACGCAGCCCTTAGCCGTGGTATGTTGGTGTCGTGACTCTCCCTGGGTGAGGATCCAAGGACTCGTATCAGCTTGGTAAATGGCAGACGACAACGAGACCCTCTTACCTACGTGGGGCTGTGCCGGTCTCGACACCTTAATACTCCCGTAAATTAGAGATGGGAGAAGCTATCTCTGGCCCTCTAGTACAGTGAAAGGAATGTCCTTTTGTTTCAGACGCTTTTGCCACCCAAAGACTTCTACATCAAACAATTTACCATTGGGAAAATATTTCAACATCCTAATGTTGGGAATGATGAGAAATGGATGTGTATTTTTTGATGTAATAAAACATTGCATAAAGGCGTTTATAATGAAAACATTCCAACTTGAAGAGCTTTTACACTGTATATCAGGTTTAAATCCTTTATGTTGTGTAGAAAATATCAAGGAGGAAGACAATGTTTTTGTCAAGACAAACATGTGATTTTAGCTTTTGACCACAATCATATAGATAACAATACTTTCGCACATCTTTACCAGAGAGAATAAAAGACTGAGATAAGAATTATCAGACTAGAGGGACCTCGATCTGCAGCTGTTGCGTATATTGGTCCCGACCTGAAAATCAACACGAGGTGAAGACGACGCGGTTGCCTCCGCTAACAATCAATGTTACGGCCGAGTAGCTGTTCTAAGTACTGTATCTAAGAAGGTGATTTTAAGCGGGACCGTCCTGTTACTCTGTTCAAACCGTTGTCTACTACACTGCTCTCATCACCCCGCGGGGGATCGTCGACGCAGCTGATTAGCCATCCTCAGAAGACCACATCCGGAACGAGTGAAAGTAAACAGATGACCAAGAAGAAGGACATTGTGACCTCTTGTGGACAATCTGAGCCTTATGTCTGACCCTTACATCTAAAAGGCCATCGGAAAAGACAACGCCTGATCGACCCTTCCCACGAAGCCCTGGGTCAAACAGAGACGACAAAGACTAACGCGTAAATACCTGCTTTATTTCTTAACAAAAGGGCATCGGTTCTCGGTCAATTATTAGGATTACTACGAGCGTAGGTCCATGTGTATCCAAGTGTTTTCTCTCGCTCTCTCTTTAAATCACCATCTTTTGTAACAAGTGTCATATTGTGTTAGTCCGCTAGGGACCCGTTTTCATTGTATTACGTTTCTAATCCCTACCTATTCCGTGTATGTGTTTATCTTGTGTTATGATTTTGAATTAGTCAGTAAATAAATAATTAAATCAATTTGTGTGGTACAGAATGATCAGTCAGATCCGGGTTTATTGGTGACGACCTATTACTGTTTGGCGGTGTTAGGCCTAGTTATAGAACATTTGCAATTACTTTGAATTTGTCCCATTTAAATGAAAGACTTATGCTTCAAGGCAGGCAAACCTCAACATTTGTTGGAAATTCAACCACAAACCTACACTACCAATATGGTGATTACGGTTAGGTAGACTTTATTGACACATGTATTGTTAGAACTTGCTTTACACCTCCTTCACACAAAGTCAACATTATAGAGAGAGAAAATGTCACCATCATTCCAACTTCCATTTCTCAACAAGCTTCAATACAAATGTCACTAATCTATCTATCATTCATCCCTCTTGCTCCCAATTTCACCCAAACATTGGCAAGATTTCAAATATGATTCCTCCCAAGACAATTTATCACTAAGCAATGCCTGTAATCTCACATTGCCTAAAACTACTAAAGTTTGTACTAGCGTAGGATCAAACTTTAATGTCCCCGAGGGTAAAATTATCTGAAACGCAAAGTACTGATTTTATAAAGCATTGACACTGTACATTACACACTCAACAATACACACAACATAAAACATACATCAGACATTACCCTTATCATATAGCAACATTGGTATACCAACAGCGCTCATCTTGACTCATTGCTGTTTAGGTATTTGATGGAGATTGGAATGAAGCAGCGCTAACCATGCTGCACCTATATATACTTGCATATACCCACCTCTTCACTAATGCTGCAGAACTACAGTATGTTCAAATGTTGTATCGGTTCCTATTGGGTGTAGTGAAAATAATATAGTGGGAATAATGAGCAAAATCAGTTTGTAACTTTCAATGGGTTGATGACATGTTCAGATACTAAGGGAATTCACTCAAATTTGGGTTGTTCATTTACATTCCGAGAAAATTAACTAGGAACCAACTTTCTGGCCTACATTCAGTACAAAACAACATACTGCATCACTCAATTAAATGGATATAGTGCTGTTTTGGAGGACCGGTTGAAAAACACGGACGGGCTGGTTTGTGGGTTGGAGTGCTGCAAGTGTGACTCTCTTTAAATACAACATTCGTTACTTCAAATCACACCACACCCACCAAACAGAGAAACATACCTCAAAGTCTGTTAAAGAACGTTAAAGTGTTTTGGGAAAATGTGTCACTCGGTACAAAGTATTACACAACGTAGCAAACGTTTCATCTAACTAAACGCACCACTGGTGCCAGATATCCTCCAGCACCCAGCAATGGCAAAAACAGGTGACAACTTGTTCCAGAGGTACTCAACATCCTCACTCAGGTTATTGCTGGTTGGAAAACCATGCCCTTCCCAGAACCTTGACGGGACAATAAGGACGCTCGTGTCTCCTCCTCAGTTTCAACCTAGTAACTTCTAAATTATATCCATTACATTACCGTAATGATTGTTTAGTTTATGGAGATGATAGATAACAAATTACCATTTTATGATGTTCTTTAATCTATTCATATAATTTCTTTAACATTTCCACTTTTAGCAATGCGTTATTTCTCATGTCTTTTAATATCAGGGAGAAACATAAGCCTCCCAAAGGGATGGCAACGCACTTTGCCAAATGTGCCTGGCTGTCCAAAGCATTGTTCGGGTGGTCGTGGAATGGGATTCCGCAGATCGACTTTGAAAGTGTCGACTTTGCGCAGTCGCGATACTGTTGAAGTAATATGGCTACAGGTTTACCTGCCTCACCTAAAGCCCATTCTTGTGGGAATCTGCTATAGACCACCAAGTGCTAACAGTCAGTATCTGAATAACATCTGTGAAATGCTTGCTAATGTATATGATCTCAAAAGAGGTATATTTTCTGGGTGACTTAAATATTGACTGGCTTTCACCGAGCTGCCCACTCAAAAAAAAGCTTCAAACTGTACCCAGTGCCTGCAACCTGGTTCAAGTTATCAGTCAACCTACCAGGGTAGTTAAAAACAGCACCGGCATGAAATCGTCAACCTGTGTTGATCATGTTGTGGAAATTCTTACATAGGGACAGTCAAAGTCAATCTTAAATCAATCATTATTTATTGTAAACGCACTGGAGAGGTTCCAACAAACTCAATGCACCAAGTACACATGTCAATTAGGAGCTCTACCAGGCCAGTCCCATTACTTCCCTTTATATACTGACAAGTTATAGCTTCTTCTCTCTAAGCTGAGACCTTGAAACTGACAGATCCCTTTCTCTAAAGAAGATTCTGGGCGTACTGCCAAATTGCAGATGCTGATAGTGAGGATTCATTCAGTCAGTCACTTGCATGAAAACCAAAATTGGTTATTAGAAAAGCACAATCACATCTTTACTAATGCTGCAGAAATGTGCTTGAAAGCAGTGTCAAGATCCATCAGATGTAGTGATTACAATATAGCCATTTCACTTGACACATTTATGAAATTGCTTATCCCAGTTACTAATAAGCATGTACCTATTGAGAAAATCACTGTAAAAACTGTTAAATCCCCATGGATTGATGAGGAATTGATACATTCTATGAATGCGAGGAATGAGGCAAAAGGAATGGCAAATAATTCTGGCTGCAGAACCGATTTGGAAAACGTACTGCAAATTGAGAAATCGTGTGACTAAAAAATAAATAAAAAACTACATATTTAAATAACTGAAAAATAATGACCGTAAAAAGCTTTGGAGTACCTTCGATGACATTTTGGGAAAAAGGGCAAACTCAGCTCCATCAAATTCAGTAAGAAGCCTCATTCATCACAAAACCGACAGATATTGCATGCCAGCAACAAACACTGACGCTACAAATCCACCTATATCTGACCAAATTATGAATGACAAGAATTGTAATTTTGAATTCCATAAAGAGTGTGGAAGAGGTGATATTGTTTTGTTGTCTGACAACTTGGATGGTAAATTAATGCAGATAATAGCGGGCGATATTGCCACTCCTATTTGCCATATCTTCAATTTAAGCCAACTAGAAAGTACTTCTCAGGCCTGGAGGGAAGCAAAAATCATCTACCTAGGAATAGTAAAGCACCCTGCGGGGGAAAATTACAAATTAGTCATGCTATCCCGTATTTTACTACTTAAAGAATTGCCTCTTGTTATATGCTAGCGTTTTTTTTCTAACCTGATATATACACTTGTCTTTGTGTGACTTAGTGATAAGACTGGGCGTATAGCTAAGATCCGTTTGGGTGCGACCGCAGCATGGGAGACATCCCGTGGTTTTACTATCTGCGGGAAGTTTGCTGTATGGAAACTTGCAGGAAGGAGCACATTATAGTGTGAACTGTGACAAAACGCAGTTAGACGGTTGAGCCCTCATGCTATCGACCTCGGCCTCTTAATCTGCAAAGACAAACCAATCGCCTTTTATACACTATGTTCCACCCTTTTCCCCACACATCTGCTAAACTGCCACAAAGACAGAGGTTGTACTTTCTATAAAAGCAGAAAGCCAACTCTGTTCGTTGGCTTTTTAACTCTGCGCTATTTGAGTGATTGTTGATTGCTCAATTTTTTTGCACATCTAATCATAAAGTTGCTGTTTGAGGAATCTACAGTCTCTCTCTTCCTTTTGGTTAGAATTTCCACGACACCCCTTTACTGGCTCAAATAGCAAACCAATCAGCCTGTTACCAGCCCTTAGTAACATTTTGGTAAAAATGGTGTTTGACCAGATACAATGCTATTTCACAGTAAACAGACTTTAAGCACGCTTATAGGGAAGGACATTCAACAAGCACAGCACTAACACAAATGACTGACTGGCTGAGAGAAATTGAACATTAAAATATTGCGGGGGATGTTTTGTTACGCTTCAGTGCGGCTTTTAATATTATCGATCATAATCTGCTGCTGGAAAAACGTTTTATGGCTTTATATCACCTGCTATATTGTGGATAAAGAGTTTACCTGTCTAACAGAACACAGAGGATGTTCTTTAATGGAAGCCTCTAACATATTCCAGATAGAATCAGGAATTCCCCAGGGCAGCTGTCTAGGCCTCTTACTTTTTCCAATCTTTACTAATGACACGCCACTGGCTTTTGGTAAAGCCAGTGTGTCTATGTATGTGGATGACTCAACTCCGTACACGTCAGCTACTACAGCGACTGAAATGACTACAACACTTAACAAAGAGCTGCAGTTAAATCTTGTAATAAATAATGTGTCAATTGAGCAGGTTGAGGTGACTAAACTGCTTGGAGTAACCCTGGATTGTAAACTGTCATGGTAAAAACATCATATTGATACAACAGTAGCTAAGATGGGAAAAGTCTGTCCGTAATAAAAAGCTGCTCTACCTTCTTAACAGCACTATCAATAAGGCAGGTCGTACAGGTCTTGTTTTGTTGCACCTGGACTACTGTTCGGTCGTGTGGTCAGGTGCCACAAAGAGGGAAAATTGCAATGGCCTCCGAACAGGGCAGCACGGCTGGCGCTTGGATGTACAGAGAGAGCAAACATTAATAATATCCATGTCAATCTCTCCTGGCTGTGGAGAAGTGGAGGAGAGATTAACTTCATAATTATTTGTATTAGTGCAAAGTATTGACGTGTTGAAAGCGCCGAGCTGTCTGTTTAAACGACTAGCACACAGCTCAGACGCATGTCTCTTCACAGTCCCCAAGTCCAGAACAGACTATGGGATGCAAACAGTACTACATAGAGCCACGACTACATAGAACTCTATTCCACATCAGGTAACAGATGCAAGCAGTAGAATCAGACATTAAAAAAAGATAGAACTTATGGAACAGTGGGGACTGTGAAACAACACAAACATAAACACATGCATACACACGACAACATACGTACTATACACACATGTACACATGGATTTTGTGTTGTAGATATGTGGTAGTGGAGTAGGGGCCTGAGAGCACACACGTAGTGTGTTGTGAAATCTGTTATGAATATTCAATAAAAAATCAGCCGTTTCCAGCTACAATAGCCATTTACAACATTAACAATGTCTACACGGTATTTCTGATCCATTTTATGTTATTTTAATGGAGAAAATATTGCTTTTCTTTCAAACACAAGGACATTTCTAAGCGACCCCAAACTTTTGAACGGTAGTGTATCTCTCCGCTGTGGTCCGGCCGCACATACCTACACGTACACTACAGTCACAAGACGCAGGCCTCCTTATTGTCCCTACAATTGTAGTGTAGTCTGGCAAAGGAGTGCGACGGTGAACGGCAAGACGCTGGAGCGACAATAAGGTCTTTGCCTGGCCGGCTCCCCAGTCTCCACTGGGAATCTCTGCCTCTGACCCTATTACAGGGGCTGAGTCCCTGGCTTACTAGAGCTCATCTATGCTGTCCTTAGGAGGGGTGCGTCACTTGAGTGGGAGTCACAGACGTGATCATCTTGTCCGGTTTTGCACCTCCTCATCAATCTACACACAATAGGCCATAATGACAAAGTAAAAACAGATTTTTAGAGATTTTTGCAAAATGTGAAAAAAATAAACAGATACCTTATTTAAATAAGTATTCAGAACCTTTGTTATGAGACTTGAAATTGAGCTCAGGTGACTCCTGTTTCCATTGATCATCCTTGATGTTTCTTCAACTTGATTGGAGTAAACCTGTGGTAAATTTAAATTGGTTGGACATGATTTGGAAAGGCGCGCACACCAGTCTATATAAGGTCCCACAGTTGACAGTGCATGTGAGAGCAAAAACCAAGCCGTGAGTTTGAAGGAATTGTTCGTAGAGCTCAGAGACAGGATCGTGTGGAGGCGCAGATCTGGGGAAGGGTACCAAAAACTTCCTGCAGCATTGAAGGTCACCAAGAACACAGTTGCCTCCATCGTTCTTAAATGGAAGAAGTTTGGAACCACCGATACTCATCCTAGAGCTGGCCGCCCGGCCAAACTGAGCAATAGTGGGAGAAGGGTCTTGGTCAGGGAGGTGACCAAGAACCCGATGGTCACTCTGACAGAGCTCGAGTTCCTCTGTGGAGATGGTTGTCTTTCTGGAAGGTTCTCCAATCTCTGCAGCACTCCACCAATCAGGCCTTTATGGTAGAGTGGCCAGACGGAAGCCACTCCTCAGTAAAAGGCACGACAGCCCGCTTGGAGTTTGCCAAAAGGCACCTAAAGGACTCTCAGATCATGAGAAACAAGATTCTCTGGTCTGATGAAACTAAGATTGATTTCTTTTCCCTGAAAGCAAAGCGTCACATCTGGAGGAAACCTGGCACCTACGGTGAAGCATGGTTGTGGCATCATCATGCTGTGGTGATGTTATTCAGCGGCAGCGACTGAGAGACTAGTCAGGCTCGAGGGAAAGATGGACGGAGCAAAGTACAGAGATCCTTGATGAAAACCTGTTCCGGAGTGCTCAGGACCTCAGACCGCAACACGTGTCTTTGAGAAATGTTATTGTCAAAAAGATGCTTGGAAAGCATATGGTCTCTTAAAGTTCCATGCAAATAGACTGGTAATGTCAATATTAATAATCTACCGCTTTTATATGTAATACAAACAGCAACACGTGTCTGAGAAATGTTATTGTACAAATTTTCCATACTCAGTCCTGCGTTTTCATGTTTTTATTTTTTTTATTTTCCTGTGAAGCACATTGTGTTGCATTCCATGTCTGAAATATGCTGTATAAATAAAGCTTGATTTGATTTGAACAGCACGTAAACTCCATTCGCTATTCGAGTGCAGGTTATGGATGACGTTTATTTTTGTTTTGGGCCGTTCAAAAAAAAAACTAAAAAAACATACACTATATGTAAAGACCAGATAAAATGTAAGAGTAGTCTGATGGGTGATAATATTTTCAAGTGCTGGACAAATTGTGAATGAGAGACTGATGAAGTGTGTGCAGCCTGCGCAAGGAGCAGAGCACGCCTTTCATGAAATCATCATTAGAGTCGCATCATGCAGCCTTAGCCTATATGTTTTGGTTTTTAATAAGTAACATTTGTATCACAACTAAAGTTGCATAAATAACTATAAATTAAGCATATAGGAGGACCTGTTTCTTTGTTAACTGCTCCAAACTGAATAGCCGCATGTGCCCACTCCCACGGAAATAGTTTGAAGAAAATATCCTTTCTGTTTTATTCAGCTATCTTCAATTGTATTCTTCTTACTGTAAAATAATGCCACGGAATTCTAAGAAAATCTTGTCTTCTAAATGAACTGTGTACCCCACAGCCATATGGATAACTCAGAAGGTTCTTCTGAAATAGGCTACATTTTCTTCATATCACGTTTCTTTAGACCTGTCTAAAATAAGGTATTTATTGTGATGTAGGCTATATTAAATTGATTTATTTGACTTTTTTAAATGTAGATGTTCCAATGGTCTGCATCAGTGGCTTGTAGGCTATGCGTGGAAGCCGGGAGATGCTAAACCTGTTTGTTAATTAATGGTAAATTACTGTGAGACCGGCAGTTATTTGCATGACAAGCACCGGCTGACAAAATTTCATGACTCCACAGCAGAGCCTCGCACTCACACGCCAAAGGGAGTTGTTCCATGTCTGGTCTTGGAAGCCAATCATTGAAGGAAGCTGTGGAAGAGGCCAAAAGGACCACAGACACACCCATGTCCATGTCCAAAATGGCTGAAAATGAACCAACAGATCCCCTATCCCCAACATAGCCATTCAACGTGGATGAGAAAACTACAACGGTCAAGTTCTGGACAGGAAGAGCATATGAGCATGACAGAGTTGTATCAGCAACTCTACTGCACTTGCCTTCAGCCAGCCATGAAACCAGCAGACAACAATGGATTATGGTATGGCCTAAGGAGGTATAAGGACCGGACCGATGGTGAAAACGTAGAGATCCCCAACAATATAATGTTGGGGCCACACAGCGGTAGAATCTTCTACCCAGACCACACGCTGCTATGTCTGTAACGCCACTGACCATCAAGCAAAGGATTATAAGATTGTCAAGTGCTGGAGATGCAGTGAGTTCGGTCACAAATCCAAAGAGTGCAAGAGTGAAAGCAAGTGGTGATGGGCACACCTACTTCAACTGTCCACAAGCATACAACAACAGAGCAAAGAACGGTTGAAGGGGAGCAGGACCTGATGAGCAACAACCAACACAGCCACCAGATAAGCCCGACGAGCTAGATATCCCACAGCACTTCCCCAAACAAGATGAGCAGCAGAGAGGTGAGGAAGAGCCACTGCCTGTTCACCCCGCTATCACCCAGAAGGTGAGGACAGTACAGGTGCATCAAAGCTGGGACCGAGAGACTGAAACGGCTTACATCTCGAGGCCATCAGACTGTTAAACAGCCATCACTAGGGCATAAAGAGAAAATCACTGGCCACTTTAATAAATGGAACACTAGTCATTTTAGCAATGCCACTTTGTTTACATATCTTGCATTACCCATCTCATATGTATATACTGTATTCTATACTATCTATTGCATCTTAGCCTATGCCACTCTGATTATAACATTGCTCATCAATATATTTATATATTCTTATTCCATTCCTTTACTTAGATTTGTGTGTATTAGGTTTTTGTTGTGGAACTGTTAGATAGTACTTGCTAGATATTGCTACACTATCGGAACAAGAAGCGCAAGCATTTCGCTACACACATCTGCTAACCATGTGTATGTGATGATACAGGTCTAGCAGCAGAATGAACCACTCAAAAGCAGGTTCCTGATGTTAACCTACCAAAACTTGCCAGTACTCCAGTTCTATTTCAAGTTGAAGATATCTAAAACAGAATTGGGACTAGTAATTTAGTTATTCCAATCCTTGATATCAACTATTTAGCTCTTACTAATCATTGTTATGAATTTGTACTAGTCACTTTTCCAGACTAGTCACATTTCATTAACTACTAGTTGGTATTTCTAAAGTTACTAGTCCTTATTCTATTGTTACTAGTCACTATTTCAACAACTACTAGCTGTTATTCCATTTGAAACGAGTAACCTTTTGATTCTGACTAGTAAGACTTTCAATTGAACTATCAACATGAAATTTTGACTAGTCGAGTGATGACAGGTAACAAATTAACTCTGACTAGTAAGACAATTAATACAAAAAACAAAGTTAAGTGAAATATTAGCTTTTGTCTGAAGCCAAAAAAGACAGGACATTCAAAAGCTCATTTAACCTATGGGCCAACAAGGCTTCTCAGCATAAGCAGATTGACTACTGCTAGAGTACTGTAGCTTTATTGATCTACTGTACTTCAATAACAGATGTACTCACATTGCATATTCAAACCTTCTCTCAAACAGCCTAATACATAGTCTTAGAGTAGGTTTACCCCATTAATGTACTTGGTAATGTAAACGTGTTTTTTGGCTTCAGACAAAAGCTAATAAACCACTTAAAACGTAGTTCTTTGTATTAATTTCCACCGTTTTCTCCTGGAAGGTCTGATAATAGCACAAGTCCTCCCACCAAACATTATTACTGTGCATTATAACCATTTGAAATTCCATAAAACAACATGGCTGTCAATGGCTATAATGATGCATAAATGTGCTACGTGCATAAAAGGAATACATTTACCACAGTACCTACCTAACTTCACCCATGATGGATTTTCTGAATATCGCATGTGTTGATGTATTGTTGTAAGTACCGGTTTGTGGAAGAGAGGGAAAGATTGATGTGTAGGGTTATTGAGGTTGGATGGGTGGAGGTTGGAAGGGATTTGGGTATGGGGGAGGGTTTGTTAGAAGTTAGTAGGGCTCTTTTTTTCATTTTTTTTTTCTTAGTAGTACAGGATTAGGTAGAAGGGTTTAGTTTTTCTTAATGTTTGTTTCTTTATTCATTTAGTCTGTAAGATGTGATTGACTACACACTCCAGTACAGTAGGTGGCAGCATTTACCTCTAACATTTGTTTGTGGCTGCCATAATACAGAAGAAGAAGAAGAAGAAGAAGAAGTTTTGCCATAGAAATAAGAATAATTAAAATGGCTTGGAAGCTCGAACCCTGGAAATTGACTGGTAAACTCATGAATCACCGGTTCACTCCCAATGGCTGCCTAGTATTGTGATGTAATAATTTCCATGGTATTTTGGAATGTTCAATCAACCGATGCTGCTTTGCCATGGTAATGTAGAATGTTAATTCAAAATCAATCTACTGTGCAATCTCACATTAACCAATAAATACATAGTGTACATTCATTATTTGGATCAATCAACTGTACATGTTACATTAATAATACTTTAAAAGAGGCTGTTCAGTGAAATATCTACACCAAACCTTTAATTCCACCAGGGTCTGGAATCCCTGGCTATCTCAATTCTGACGCTAAATAAACCACTCTGTGAGCTTCTAGTAGAAGTGCAGCATTGGACAGTCGGAGTGGGTCTTTACTGTGGGGTCGGGTTTCATCTTTCACCTTGGAAAAAAAAGTTCAACAACACAAACAACTATTAGAGTAAAACAATGATGCTCCATTAACTTCATTGTGGGTGGCTTTAAGCACTGCCACAGAATGTGCCAGGTTGTGAGGGGCTTTAGTCCAGACTTTCTTCTGTGGCTGATTGTATTCATGGTCCTGATGTTATTCTTGTGGGTTGTCCTGCAGCAAGGTGCCTGACCTTCCTGCATGCGACTGATGTTGGTTGCGCTGAGATTTGGGGTCCTGCGTGCCTGGAGGCTCTCCAGATGGCACTGGATCTCTTAGCTAAGTTCACACTGCCATGTCAGCCAAAACATGCATTGCTGATGTTAGTTTTGAAGTCTTTGATTTTATCAAAAGCTTTGATCAAGGCCAAAGCTGGGTCTTCCAAACTTTTATTGCTCTAACCATGGTTTACCATTCCTGGCACAGGCACTGAAACTCTGACAGGAAGTTTGCGTGCTTTGAAGCTTTTATCAGTGGACTACTGAGTCTTTTCACCTATGGCTACAAATATTGAGGTGTCTTATTCTAATGCTTACCCTATAATAATTCACTAAATCATTGCGCAAGTTAGCCATCATGAAATGCATTCAGTGACAAGTTTATTAGGTACACCCACCTAGTACCTGGATTCCGAACAGCCTGAATTCTTCGGGGCATGGATTCTACAAGGTGAGGCATTCAAACGTTGCTCAAATGGTATTAAGGGACCTAACGTGTGCCAGGAAAACATTCCCCACATCTTTACACCACCGCCACCAACCTGTACCGTTGACACCAGGCAGAATGAGGCCATGGACTCATGCTGCCTAAGCTAAATCCTGACTGCCATCATGATGACACAACAAGAACCGGGATTTCTCGGACCAGACAATGTTTTCCACTCCTCAGTTGTCAAGTGTTGGTGATCACGAGCCCACTTGAGCAGCTTCTTCTTGTTTTTAGCTGGTACGAGTGGAAACCGGTGTGGTCGTCTGCTGCAATAACCCATCGGTGACAAGGACCGATGAGTTATGCGTTCCGAGATGCCGCTCTGTGCCGTTATTTGTCTGTTTTTGGCCCGCCAGTTAGCTTGCGTGATTCTTGTCATTCTCCTTCGACCTCTCTCATCAACGAGCTGTTTTCGCCGACAGGACTGCCACTGACCGGATGTCTTTTGTTTGTCGCACCATTCTCTGTAAACCCTAGACACTGTCGTGCGTGAAAAGCCCAGGAGGCCGGCTGTTTCTGAGATAGTGGAACTGGCGCACCTGGCACCGAAGATCATACCACGCTCAACATCGCTTAGGTCACTCGTTTTGCCCATTCTAATGTTCAATTGAACAATAACTAAATGCCTCTATGCCTGCTTTATATAGCAAGCCATGGTCACGGAACTCACTGTCTGCAGGAGCGAACCATTTTCATGAACGGGGTGGTGTCCCTAATAACTGACCGCTGAGTGTATATTGTGGCAAACGTTACAGAAAGTAGCGTACAAATATGATTAAAATACTGAACAAAAATAAAAACACAACATGCAACAATTTCAAAGATTTTACTGTGTTACAGTTCATATAAGGAAATCAGTCAATTGAAATAAATTCATTCGGCCCTAATCTATGGATTTCGCCCAAATCTATAGATTTCACATGACTGGGAATACAGTTATGAATCTGTTGGTTACAGATACCTTAAAGAATCCCAGACATGCTCAACGAGTGACATGTCTGGTGAGTACGCAGGCCAGGAATTGTGTACAGATCCTTGCGACATGTGGCCGTGCATAGTGCTATGGCGGTCATTCAGTCTTGTCAGCTGATGATTGTCAAGCAAATAATTGACGGTCTCATGGTAATTGACCGTTAATTGGCATAAATACGTTTAGAATCTCCTGGCTTCCACGCATAGCCTACAAGCCACTAATGCAGACCCTTTGGAACATCTACATTTGAAAAAGACTAATAAATCAATTTTTAATATAGCCTACACCATCACAATAAATTCATTCTTTATTTTAGACAGGTCTAAAGAAACATGATATGAAGAAAATGTAGTCTATTTCAGTTCAACAGAATAGCATACTCTGAGTTGTCCTTATGTTAGGCCCTGATATGGCTATGCCATATGGCTGGGGGCTACACTAGTTCATTTAGCAGACAAGATTTGCTTAGAATTCCGTGGCATATATATTTTTATAGTATGAAGAATACAATTGAACATAGCTCAATAAAATGTAGCTCAACGTTAGCCAGTTAGCTTGGGTGCTTGACTGCCATTGTGAGATCAGAACACTGAGATCAACCCTTCTCCTCAGCCAGAGCGTCCAGTGTGCGCTCTGAACGTTCAGAGAGCGAAACGCTCTGGATTTACGAATGGACAGTCTGACAAAGCTCTTAATTTACAAACGACCAGAGCACACTCTGGCACTCCAGACTGAATTTACAAACACACAGTTGGTTAGTTAGTAGTTAGTTAGTTTATAATATACTGCCAAGTCCGATGTATTAGTAACTCACTTTAGGTAGCTAGCTAACATACAGTACATACTGCTGTAATGATGTGCAATGCGGTTCTTAAGGATAGCGTAGCTAACAAATTGTCAGCCAACATAACGTGTAAGGTAACTTATTTAAAAGTCATTACTTTATTACATTGCTCAACATTTTCTTAACATTTGTCATAATTAGTTAATGAAAATTGATTTTTGTGGGATTTGTATCATTTGATTTACACAACATGCCTACCACTTTGAAGATGCCAAATATTTTTTCTTGTGAAACAAACAACAAATAAGACAAAAAAAAACAGACCTTGAGCGTGCACAACTATTCAACCCCCCAAAGTCAATACTTTGTAGAGCCACCTTTTGAAGCAATTAAAGCTGCAAGTCTCTTGGGGTATGTCTCTATAAGCTTGGCACATCTAGCCACTGGGATTCTTGTAACGAGTGTTTTCAAGAGCAACTTTCGTAACGATGGTTTTGAGAAACAGCTTGGAGACTCCTACGTAGGTTCTAACGATGAACTTAGCCTTAGCCATGCTTTTGGGAAACAGGGCCAAGCTAGCTAGATAACTTGGCTAGCTAGCTAGTTGTCTGTGACCTAACGTTAGCTAATTTGCTAGTTAACGTGTCCGCTAATATTGGCAATACAACATCACTGCCCACTGCCCAGTGACCAACAAAGCAACAACTTTGTACCTTAAATAATTATTACCTTAACATAATAGCTAGTTAGCTATTTCAGTTTGGATATTCAACATTGGTACAATAATCCAATCTCTGACAATGTCCTAAAGTTACTACTCAATGGTTACTTCAAATGTTTCTCCTTCTATGGTATTATGGCGGTCCGCAACCAATGTTAGAGATGCATGCAATCACCTACTGGGATGGGTGAAAACTGATAGAACTTTAATGCAGCAATAATTGGGGAAGGGTGAACAAAAACAACAACTTTACTCCTTCAATCGGATTCAAATGTCTTCTCAGATCCCTACACAGGCTCAGGAGCCTGAGAGGGGGGAACCTCTTCATTTAGTATTTCTGTAACATTTTTGGATCTTCAGTGATCTCCTGAAGATCCAAAAATCATTTTGACACCTTCACAATGATTTCTATTTTCTTCTATGTTTTATTAGTTTGTCTAGAGCAGTGGCGGCTCCTGAAAAAATGCTCAGGGGGGGCAATTTTTCTGATGATTTAGGTGACCTACACACATTTAAAAAAAGATATGTCCAGCAACAACATGAAGACAGGGGCAGCATATAAGTCAATACTGATATACACATTACTTGCTTCAAAAAGGCCTCATGGTTGAATTGGAAATATGTGCACCTGAGCATAATTCACAACAAGCAAGCAGGAGCTTTTGATAGAGGCTACTGAAAACATTGATGCAAGTTATTGGTAATAAGAAATTTTTATAGACTTCCATTTTCTGCCCTCTTGTATAGATTTGTGAAAATGAACAGTGATAGACATTTTGCCTGAAAACAGAATTTGAAAATAATTTCTAGAAAAGGTAAACACAGCTATCTGTATGGCTTTGTAAAAATGAACAACCATATTCTGGCCAATTGTATAGATTTGTAAATATGAACAACCATATTCTGGCCAATTGTATAGATTTGTAAAAATGAACATGAACATTTTTTTTTTTTTTTTGTTTACTTTAAAAAAAATGAAAAATAACTATTTTAAACAACATCAACTGTGAACTGATTTGGGCGTGTGTGTGTTAAAGAGACAGACAGGGAGGGACAAAGAGAGAGAGAGGCTACATTACTTGTACTGAAACTGTTCTAGCTTGCTGCATGATCAAATTCAGCTGATGCGCATAGCAATGCACGTAATGAGCATTCTTGAAATGCTCACGCACCTTTTGCTGCACACCAGCCTTCTCTCCCCTCATCACACTGGCTCCATCGTAAGCTTGCGCAATGAGTTTGACTTTCTCGTCGTCGGCAAAAAGACTGTTCAGTCTCTCCAAAAGCACACTGGCGATTGAGACTGAGGTTGATTCCGAGATGGGAAGGAACTCAAAAAAGCGCTCCTGCACTTTGTGGTTGCTATCTATGTACCTCAGCACAAGCACCAGCTGTGTCTGTGTAGAAATTTCCGTGGTCTCGTCAGCTTGGATAGCTACGAAGTTCGCCGACTTCACCTCCTCCACAATATGTTCCCTCATGACCGCTAGCATACACTCCAGTAGCTCGTTTTGAATGGTCTTTGATGTGCCCTTGAAAACTTTAGCATTTTTAAGATGGTCATCAAACACCTCATCTAATTGTGCCACAAAGTTGACAAGTCCAAGAAAAATACCAGGGTTGGTGGAGCCCTCAGTTTCATCTTTGCCTCGCAAAGCTAGCCATCTTGACAGTTGTACATGAATTGATTGACGCTGCTACCCGCTCTTTTCTTAGTTATGTTCATGGTTACTTATATACGTATGACGAAAGCGCGTAAGTGCAAGCCCTCCCGGAACCCATAGAGATTGTATTGAAAGCTCTGATATTTGAAGAAAAAAAAAAGATTTTACATGATAGTCTATGAGAGACTCCTGGGCGATTTTCAACCTGACTGAAATCGCCCCAAAAGGGGCGGGGCCATTTGAAGCACGACTTTAGCCTGATTGGACATTTAGTGGCAGATCAGACGTCTAGATTAGAACACTGATAACTACTGTTGCCGTGATATAATTGATTAGAAAAAAAATCCCTTCCTTTTCCCGTTTGGCAGTGCGTCGCCCATATCGCCCTAATGAACACACCGCCCTTGAGCAATTTATCACTTGCACAACAAACACAACAAAGTCTGCCTTCTTCACTGTCAGTATCTCAGGAGCCCTCTGATAAATTACATTCACTGCAGGCTGTGGGCCATCTCTCTCATCTCCACTTGCTCCTTCCGCTATTTGCACTGCCTCCACATAGAAGACCTGCTGGATAGCCCTGATCAGTGCTTAATTTGTCAATCGGGAGGTCCCGGAACACATAGCTGAGGTACCGGAAAACATTGAGAGAAAAAGTGTCAAACACAACGTGGCAGCAAAGCAGACAGAGTAAACAGCCAAGTAGCCTACTGTCTATGGTGCTGAAACGGACAGCACTCTCCAAGTTGCTGATTAATTCAAAGCATTTTAGACATCACTGCAGTATGCCCACATACTTGAGTATAGCTGTGGGGCTTACACAAGTCCCAATTTCTTATAGCCTAATCTTCTAGACATCAACGTACAGCAACATTTTTAAATGACACTGCAGAACACCCACCATATGTACAGTGAGGGGAAAAAAGTATTTGATCCCCTGCTGATTTTGTACGTCTGCCCACTGACAAAGAAATGATCAGTCTATAATTTTTATGGTAGGTTTATTTGAACAGTGAGCACCGGTTTGTACTGAACGACACGTTTCCACAAACCGTCACGCAACGTAGAAAACGTTGAATGGAACTGAATGCACCACATATGTTTGTAGGAGTTATAGTTTTGAAATTGTTATGTGTGTAATATGGCAAGAACAAAATGTTGTGCTGTTTTGAAAATGCCACCAGAAGGTGTCAGAGTTTAAAGTAACTGTCCAGTGTTTGCAGACTTCTATGAAATATGACCTATAATTACTTACAGTATGAGTGAAATAATTATAATTTTTGGGAAGGAAAACTAAGTATGTTAAAAAGCTTTTCTGTGTTGGAATGGTGTGGGCGTAACCCAAGAACAGAATTGTTTGGGTGTATACCCGTCATTAAAAATATTCATGCGAGCAAACAGCTGATTGGCCAGCTCATTTTCTTCAGGAAGATGACATCATCTAGGAAATAGCAAACATTTTTTAAACAGTCTGTTTGAGATACAAAAATGTTGGGTATCTTGTCAAATGGAAAAGTTGCACCATCTCTCTCTCATCAGCGTCACTCAGAGGTGTGGTCATCTCCTCGAGCACAACTTTGTTAGACTTTAGTGCGGCTTTTGACATTATCGATCGTAGTCTGCTACTGGAAAAATGTGTTATGGCTTTACACCCCCTGCTATATTGTGGATAAAGAGTTACCTGTCTAACAGAACACAGAGGGTGTTCTTTAATGGAAGCCTCTCCAACATACTCCAGGTAGAATCATGAATTCCCCAGGGTAGCTGTCTAGGCCCCTTACTTTTTTCAATCTTTACTAATGACATACCAATGGCTTTGAGTAAAGCCAGTGTGTCTACGTATGCGGATGACTCAACACTATACACGTCAGCTACTACAGCGACTGAAATGACTGCAACACTCAACAAAGAGCTACAGTTAGTTTCAGAATGGGTGGCATTGTATTTGGGACAAATCATTCACTAAACCCTCAACAAAATATTGTAATGAATAATGTGGAAATTGAGCAAGTTGAGGTGACTAAACTGCTTGGAGTAACCCTGGATTGTAAACTGCCATGGTCAAAACATATTGATACAACAGTAGCTAAGATGGGGAGAAGTCTGTCCACAATAAAGCGCTCCTCTGCCTTTTTAACAGCACTATCAACAATGCAGGTCCTACAGTTCCTAGTTTTGTCGCACCTGGACTACTGTTCGGTCGTGTAGTCAGGTGCCACACATTGCAATTGACTCAGAACAGGCAACACAGCTGGCCCTTGGATGTACACAGAGAGCTAACATTAATAATATGCATGTAAATCTTTCTTGGCTCAAAGTGGAGGAGAGATTGACTTCATCACTACTTGTTGAATGCACCGAGCTGTCTATTTGAACTACTGGCACACAGCTCAGACACCCATGCATACCCCACAAGGCATGCCACCAGAAGTCTCTTCACAGTCCCCAAGTCCATAACAGACTATGGGAGGCGCACAATACTACATAGAGCCATGACTACATGGAACTCTATTCCACATCAAGTAACTCATGCAAGCAGTAAAATTTGATTTAAAAAAGAGATACAAATACACCTTATGGAACAGCAGGGACTGTGAAGAGACGCAAAGACACATGCATACACACACACAATAACATACACACTATACACACACGTACACATGGATTTTGTGTTGTAGATATGTGGTAATAGAGTAGTGGCCTGAGGGCACACACTTAATGTATTGTGAAATCTGTTGTGAATGTTTTGTAACGTTTCAAAAATTGTACAACTGCCTTAAATTTGCTGGACCCCAGGAAGAGTAGCTGCTGCCTTCGCAGCAGCTAATGGGGATCCATAATAAATACAAATACAAAAACTAGCAATGGCAGACTGGGGCAAGCGCCCAATCCAATGCGCCCAACATGTAAATTAGAAGTCGCTCAATTTCAGTTCATGTAAGAAAACAAGCAGTTGAGAGTGTAGAGAATCATCTAAAATGTGCATCTAAAATATCACATTTTCAGCTGTTTGAAGCTGGTGGACCAAACTGAAAGTAAAAGAATCGAGTGCGAGCTCTCTGCTGGCTTCCACAAGATCCCATAGCCACAAAGAAAAATGGGATGAGGGGGAGGGGGTAGAGTTGTTTATATTCAGCCTAAGTGTTGCTGCAATTTGCCTAGCTTTCTCAAGAGGAAAGCAAAGTTAGGCATAGTACCTTTTTAATAGGAAGACATTTGTAATGGAAAAACTCTTAAGTTTTAAGTATCTTTGAATCTGGCATTGAGCAGGCTTTGTCAAGCTGATGTAGTCATGTGAAGGATATAAGCTGCATACATTTGTGACCGGAAAATGGAATGTAAACTTTGACAATCTCTTTCAACAGACACACCCCCATACGCTTCAGCTTTTATAAGCCTCAACAAGAGAGAGCATAGTCACAGTGACAAAGCTATTTTCATGTGTTTACAGACGTGTGAGTTGGCAGAATATTGATACATTGTAAGAGCGAGTGTGAGGTCAGTGTTAGTGTGAGTCATTAACATTCCACGTGTGTTGCCCTTTGTTGCTTTTCCTTTAAGAATATTCCAATTTACTGAGACAAATCTAACCTAGACTGGAATTGAACTCTCACCCATTTTATGAGCAAGTCACTCTCTCCATATCAATCACTGTGCACAGGGAACTAGTCCCTCCCTTCAGCAATATCACACCAGTGAACTGGAAAGTCTTGTTTTACTGTAAAGGCAGGGAACGCAAATACTAGCACATTTTTTTGCATCTCCATTGTGGTCTGAATACATAAATAGGCTGTCATTAGGAGTTAAAGTCACGAGGATACAAAATGAGCAAACCAATGTCCGTGCAAGGCATGTCCAAAATGGAGGAGGCAAAGAATGTGAAGGATGAGGATAAGCTGTACTTGCATGAGGGGATCCTCTACTCTACAATCATGAGTCCCCCAGAAAATCTTAAAGGCCTGAAGGAGCTGGAGGGCAGGCCAGATGACATTTTACTGGTGGCCTACCCAAAATGTGGTAAGTGCAACCATCCCTGCTGTTGTGGTAGTTGGTGTGAACTGGATTGCATAGTGGAAATATTTGTTGCCATCAAATAAAGTGCAGAACACAATACTGCTGTTATATAGTCCTGGCCATGACTAAATGTTTACAGGACTTAATACAAAATGCTTCTACATCTAAGAAGCCAACAGTTGGTTGTTGAACATTAACAAATGTATAAAGAGCCCACAGGAGCATGTGCATTGGAATATGTGTCTCATGAAACCACATCATGAGCATTCTTTGCAGAATCAATGTGTCCCAACTGCCACCCATGAAGATACTCACATGAATTAGTCAGCCTTAAAAACATAGACTACATTGGACATAGGCTCACATTGTATACACACTTTTGTGGACACTATCAACTTTATAGTCTGCCCTATACTCCTTTTGCCAGCAAAGCCCTAAATGAGTGTGCTTTTCCAGGGTTCAACTGGATGGTTGCTGTGCTACGCAAAATCATGGCTGCAGCCTCTGGGCAACAAGAAGTGTCTCAAATACCTCCACTGATGGAGTTTTTCTCTCCGGACATGCAGAAGGTATGTATGCCGTAACAGTTTTCTATAACGGAACTAAGTCAATACCTAGTCAATCAAAACGCTCTCTTTATCAGACTTGCTTTCAATGAGAATGACAGATCTTTAAGTTAAATGTGATGTCAAAATTCTGCCTAATATACATACCCAAAAGTAATAATTTATCCTGAGAAATATACATTTTTAAATTACTCACTCACAGGAATTGGCTAATTCTTGGAATTCCTTTTGTCGCTACCAATTGAGGTAAATCAGCCTTTAGTTTTTAAGTGCCACACACAGAACAATTTCAGAATAACCTACAATAGGATGCACTAGTGCTTATCGGGCATTTCAAGGTATTTGTAAATGACCTGTTCACAAAGGATCAAACATTTTATTTTTGTATTTCTCATGCTCCTGCCTTTTGATTGTTTATAATTCTGCCACTGGTTAAGAGTGTTGGTTCAGTAACCAAAAGGTCGCTGGTTCGAATCCCCAAGCCTACTAGGTGAATAATCTGTCGATGTGCCCTTGAGCAAGGCACTTAACCCTAATTGCGCCTGTAAATTGATCTGGATAAGACCGTCTGCTAAATTACCATTTCTTTTTATGTACTTTTTTATAAATACTTTTTTTTACAAATGATGTACCTTGTGGTTTTCTGCTGCATTTTTGTATGCGATATGATAAGCTGCTAAATGGATTCACATAGCTTATATACTGAGAGAGTGACAATCAAAGAACACAGATTGGAGATCTTACAACTAGACAAAAAGGAAATGTTCATTTGATAATACAACACGGCAAAAAATACACATTAGAGACATAATCCCTTCCCCTTTTTGCAGGATTGTGATATGTGATTAATCAACATTGACACTAGTTCATTTTGAATAATAGTTTAACAAGTGCACAACATACAAAAAGGTGTCTAGCAAAGTATATCTCAACATTTATCAAACTCTTCAAAAGTGTCTTATAGTATGGCCTGTGCAGCCTTGATGTTGATGAGACCCATGGAGCCCTATGGACTATTATGTTATAGCAGAAGTTAGAGGATAGGCTTGTGGAATTCCAGTGGAATCATTCTGTAGGATTATAACAAAAAGTTTGGTTCACCACAAGGCTTTTACTAAGGCAGGCCCAAACCTTTGTCCATTCCCTCTGTTTGTTTTACAGGTGGTGGGAGAAATGCCCTCTCCGCGGTTACTGGGCACACATTTGCACCCTGATAACATCCCTGGCACTTTTATTGCGAAGAAAGCAAAGGTCAGTGTTAATAGCTTTGCTAGAGAACATGTCACAACAACCTGAATCTAGCCTCCCTTCAATTGTGGAGTGCTTAATCTAATGCAGTCTGGGACATATTTATTTTTTATAATAACATAGGAAATGAATACGATATGAAAGTGACAGGTCAATTTCACTTCCGTACCTTCGTTTTGTAGGCTATGAATGAGCATGAAATTTGCATCATCAATGAAAACGCTATAATTTAAGATATAAAATGTATACGTGTTTCCGGGTGAATTTACATTTTCAACGTGTTTGATGGCGAAGAAAAAGCACGAAACCGAAAAGCATAATCCAGCATGCTAATTCAAATAAGACTTTTCAAACTTTTGGCGATGTGTCTTACTACTTGAGCGTCAAATATTTTTACTGCCTCAAGCTATCTTGGGTATGACTCTACAAGCTTGGCACACCTATATTTGGGGAGTTTTTCCTATTGTTCTCTGCAGATCCTCTCAAGCTCTGTCAGGTTGGATGGGGAGCGTTGCTTAACAGCTATTTACAAAGTCTCTCCAGAGATGTTAGATAGGGTTCAAGTACGGGCTCTGGTTGGGACACTCAAGGACATTCAGAGACCTGTCTCGAAGCCATTCCTGCGTTGTCTTGGCTGTGTGCTTAGGGTCGTTGTCCTGCTGGAAGGTGAACCTTTACCCCGTCTGAAGTCTTGAGCGCTCTGGAGCAGGTTTTCATCAAGGATCTCTCTGAACTTGGCTCCGTTCATCTTTCCCTCGATCCTGACTAGTATCCCAGTCCTTGCAGCTGAAAAACATCCCCACAGCATGATTCTGCCACCACCATGCTTCACCGTAGGGATGGTGCCAGGTTTCCTCCAAACGTCACGCTTGGCATTCAGGCCAAAGAGTTCAATCTTGGTTTCATCAGATCAGAGAATCTTGTTTCTCATGGTCTGAGAGTCCTTTAGGTGCCTTTTGGCAAACTCCAAGTGGGCTGTCGTGCCTTTTCCTGAAGAGTGGCTTCCGTCTGGCCACTCTACCATAAAGGCCTGATTGGTGGAGTGCTGCAGAGATGGTTGTCCTTCTGGAAGGTTCTCCCATATCCACAGAGGAACTCTGGAGCTATGTCAGAGTGACCATCGGGTTCTTGGTCACCTCCCTGACCAAGGCCCTTCTCCCTCGATTGCTCAGTTTGGCCATGCGGCCAGCTCTAGGAAGAATCTGGGTGGTTCCAAACATCTTCCATTTAAGAATGATGGAGGCCACTGTGTTCTTGGGGACCTTCAATGCTGCAGAAATGTTTCGGTACCCTTCCCCAGATCTGTGCCTCGACACAATCCTGTCTCGGAGCTCTACGGACAGTTGCTTTGACCTCATAGCTTGGTTTTTGCTCTGACATGCACGGTCAACTGTTGAACCTTATTTAGACAGGTGTGTGCCTTTCCAAATCATGTCCAATCAATTGAATTTACCACAGGTGGACTCCAATCAAGTAGTAGAAACATCTCAAGGATGATCAATGGAAACAGGTTGCATGAGCTCAAAGGGTCTGAATAATATGAAAATAAGGTATTTGCAAACATTTCTACAAACCTGTTTTCGCGTTGTCATTATGGGGTATTGTGTGTAGATTGCTGAGGAAAATGTTTTAATTAATTAATTTCAGAATAAGGCTGTAACCTAACAAAATGTGGAAAAAGCCAAGGGGTCTGAATACTTTCCAAAGGCACTGTAATAATACACTGCATTCATTAATCTGACTCCAATATTATGTGAATAAATGCAACTTGCCCTGTATGTCTCTGGAGGAATCTAGTCAAGGTAGCGAACTTTGCATCACCACTCAGTATGATTATAATGAACATGAACATGTCTAACTTGCACCGTTATGCAATTATTAAGAGACTAGATACAAATAGCTAATCCTGTCTACCAATGTTCTAGCATTAATTTATTGAGGCAAGCATATGCTATGTGTATAGTGTATATAGCAACTACCAATAGACCTACTAAATTTTAAGTGTATAGTTAATCAAAGAATGACTCTGTAAAACAAGGAATGCATTCACTCAATTCAACTAATATAATTTATTAGTCACAAAATAATTGACACTCAAACAAGTACATTGTACATGAAATACATTATACATTACAGAATAACACACACAGGCTAAGATTTATTTTGTAACGTGGCTTCAGTTCAGAATAATCTCTAAGAGAAAAAATGTGTGTGTGGTACACACAGGAGCTTGGTAGCAAGTTCTCAAAGTATACAGAAATTCACTGCTGCCCTTTTAACCAGATTCAAGCAGAAACTCACCCCCCAACCTAAATTAGCATGTATTTGCACTTTGCTAGTAAAAACAAAAGACAGGAAAACACACCCAGATTTTAATCTAATCATCCAATTTAAACGACAGGAGCGCACCCCTGTGTCGCTCCTCTTTGAACTATCCACCATCCGACAAACAAAATAAGTTTCCCTGTAACAATGAATACATAGAACTTACAGTACAATAAACATACAGTACAACATGTCAAAATTCATAGCTCTTTATAAACTCTTGAAACAATCCAAACATGAAAATGTAATTCACACATGAACATTCATTCTGTCGATTTCACGTTTTCATCCATCTTCACACCTCCAACGGTGTCCATGCTCCCAGGGTTCTGTGGGAACGTCCCTTCCTGGAGAAAGCCACAGATAAGGTGTGTTTGATAACTGTGATGGCCTATAAATGGTCTGCCATCCAAACAATGTCATAAATTGTGATTGAGTCATCACGCTGTGCTCCCACGCCAGCAAGTCGCCAGTTGCGAGTATCACCTTCTCTCATTCTTCCACTACATATTCCTCCCATTAGGCTTGTCCAATAACGCCCCTCGCTCACACCACTCCCAGACAGTCCTAGCAACATTCTTGGTTGAGGAATTGTTCTTTGCTAAGAAGCTATTTTGTCACTTTTTGACTATTTTAACTGAAAACAATCACAGTAAGATATGTACAGTGTCTTGCAAAAGTATTCATCCCCCTTGGCGTTTTTCCTATTTTGTTGCATTACAACCTGTAATTTCAATGGCTTTCTATTTGGATTTCATATAATGGACATACACAAAATAGTCCAAATTGGTGAAGTGAAATGAAAAAAAGAACTTGTTTCAAAATATTCTAAACAATAAATAGCGGAAAAGTGGTGTGTGCATATGTATTCACCCCCTTTGCTATGAAGCCCCTAAATAAGATCTGGTGCAACCAATTACCTTCAGAAGTCACATAATTAGTTAAATAGATTGCACACAAGTGGACTTTAAGTGTCACATGATCTGTCACATGATCTCAGTATACAGTGAGGGAAAAAATGATTTGATCCCCTGCTGATTTTGTACGTTTGCCCACTGACAAAGACATGATCAGTCTATAACTTTAATGGTAGGTTTATTTGAACAGTGAGAGACAGAATGACAACAAAAAAATCCAGAAAAATGCATTTTAATGAGGGAAATAAGTATTTGACCCCTCTGCAAAACATGACTTAGTACTTGGTGGTAAAACCCTTGTTGGCAATCACAGAGGTCAGACGTTTCTTGTAGTTGGCCACCAGGTTTGCACACATCTCAGGAGGGATTTTGTCCCACTCCTCTTTGCAGATATTCTCCAAGTCATTAAGGTTTCGAGGCTGACGTTTGGCAACTCGAACCTTCAGCTCCCTCCACAGATTTTCTATGGGATTAAGGTCTGGAGACTGGCTAGGCCACTCCAGGACCTTAATGTGCTTCTTCTTGAGCCACTCCTTTGTTGCCTTTGCCGTGTGTTTTGGGTCATTGTCATGCTGGAATACCCATCCATGACCCATTTTCAATGCCCTGGCTGAGGGAAGGAGGTCCTCACCCAAGATTTGACGGTACATGGCCCTGTCTATCGTCCCTTGGATGCGGTGAAGTTGTCCTGTCCCCTTAGCAGAAAAACACCTCCAAAGCATAATGTTTCCACCTCCATGTTTGACGGTGGGGATGGTGTTCTTGGGGTCATAGGCAGCATTCCTCCTCCTCCAAACACGGCGAGTTGAGTTGATGCCAAAGAGCTCGATTTTGGTCTCATCTGACCATAACACTTTCACCCAGTTCTCCTCTGAATCATTCAGATGTTCATTGGCAAACTTCAGACGGCCCTGTATATGTGCTTTCTTGAGCAGGGGGACCTTGTGGGCACTGCAGGATTTCAGTCCTTCACAGCGTAGTGTGTTACCAATTGTTTTCTTGGTGACTATGGTCCCAGCTGCCTTGAGATCATTGACAAGATCCTCCCGTGTAGTTCTGTGCTGATTCCTCACCGTTCTCATGATCATTGCAACTCCACAAGGTGAGATCTTGCATGGAGCCCCAGGCCGAGGGAGATTGACAGTTATTTTGGGTTTCTTCCATTTGCGAATAATCGCACCAACTGTTGTCACCTTCTCACCAAGCTGCTTGGCGATGGTCTTGTAGCCCATTCCAGCCTTGTGTAGGTCTACAATCTTGTCCCTGACATCCTTGGAGAGCTCTTTGGTCTTGGCCATGGTGGAGAGTTTGGAATCTGATTGATTGATTGCATCTGTGGACAGGTGTCTTTTATACAGGTAACAAGCTGAGATTAGGAGCACTCCCTTTAAGAGTGTGCTCCTAATCTCAGCTCGTTACCTGTATAAAAGACACCTGGGAGCCAGAAATCTTTCTGATTGAGAGGGGGTCAAATACTTATTTCCCTCATTAAAATGCAAATCAATTTATAACATTTTTGACATTCGTTTTTCTGGATTTTTCTTGTCTCTCACTGTTCAAATAAACCTACCATTAAAATTACAGACTGATCATTTATTTGTCAGTGGGCAAACGTACAAAATCAGCAGGGGATCAAATACTTTTTTCCCTCACTGTATAAACACCTGTTCTGAACGCCCCATAGTCTGCAACACCACTAAGCAAGGGGCAACATCAAGCAAGCGGCACCATGAAGACCAAGGAGCTCTCCAAACAAGGAGCTCTCCAAACGGGTCAGTGACAACGTTTTTGAGAAGTACAGATCAGGGTTGGGTTATAAAAAAATATCCAAAACTTTGAACATCCCACAGAGCACCATTAAATCCATTATTAAAAAATTGAAAAAATATGGCACCACAACAAACCTGCCAAGAGAGGACCGCCCACCAAAACTCACAGAACAGGCAAGGAGGATGTTAATCAGAGAGGCAACAAAGAGACCAAAGATAACCCTGAAGGAGCTGCAAAGGTCCACAGAGGAGATTGGAGTATCTGTACATAGGACCACTTTAAGAAGACAAAATAAGCAAACATGTTTGGTGTTCGCCAAAAGGAATGTGGGAGACTCCCCAAACATATGCAAGAAGGCACTCTGGTCAGATGACACAAAAATTTAGCTTTTTGGCCATCAAGGAAAACGCTATGTCTGGCACAAACCCAACATGTCTCATCACCCCGAGAACACCATCGGCAGGGACTGGGAAACTGGTCAGAATTGAGGGACTGATGGATGGCACTAAATACAGGGAAATTCTTGAGGGAAACCTGTTTCAGTCTTCCAGAGATTTGAGACTGAGACGGAGGTTCACCTTCCAGCAGGACAATGACCCTAAGCATACTGATAAAGCAACACTTGAGTGGTTTTAGGGGAAACATTTAAATGTTTTGGAATGGCCTACTAAAAAGAAATATATATGTATGCACGCATGACTGTAAGCCGCTTTGGATAAAAGCGTCTGCTAAATGGCATATTATTTATTTAATTTTTACTCAGAGCCCAGACCTCAATCCAATTGAGAATCTGTGGTATGACTTTAAATTTGCTGTACACCAGCGGAACCCATCCAACTTGAAGGAGCTGGAGCAGTTTTGCCTTGAAGAATGGGCAAAAATCCCAGTGGCTAGATGTGCCAAGCTTATAGAGGCATACCCCAAGATACTTGCAGCTGTAAATGCTGCAAAAGGTGGCTCTACAAAGCATTGACTTTGGAGGGGTGAATAGTTATGCATGCTCAGGTTTTCTGTTTTTTTTGTCTTATTTCTTGTTTGTTTCACAATAAAAAACATTTTGCATCTTCAAAGTGGTAGGCATGTTGTGTAAATCAAATGATACAAACCCACCCAAAATCTATTTTAATTCCAAGGTGTAAGGCAACAAAATAGGAAAAATGCCAAGGGGGGTGAATTCTTTCGCAAGCCACTGTAGCCGTTTCCTGCAGTCAAATTACATAGTGGCCTAATGGCCATATTTTTTATAATTTCAAAATTATACTGAACAAAAATATAAAAGCAACATGCAACAATTTCAAAGATTTTACTGAGTTACAGTTCATATAAGGAAATCAGTCAATTGAAATAAATTAATTAGGCCCTAATCTGTGGATTTCACATGACTGGGCAGGAGAGCAGCCATGGGTGGGCCTGGGAGGGCATAGGCCCACCCACTTGGGAGCCAGGCCCAGCCAATCAGAATGTGTTTTTCCCCACAAAAGTGCTTTATTAAAGACAGAAATACTCCTAAATTTCATCAGCTGTCCGGGTGGTTGGTCGCAGATGATCCCGCAGGTGAAGAAGCTGGATGTGGAGGTCCTGGGCTGACGTGGTTACACGTGGTTGTCACGTTCGTTGAATGACGGGTCAGACCAAGGCGCAGCGTGATATACGTACATGTTTATTAAACTAAATAAACACACGACAAAACAATAAACGAAACGAAACGTGAAGTCCAAGGTAGAACACACAACATACCTTACAAGGAAGAAGATCCCACAACTAGACAGTGCCAATAGGCTGCTTAAGTATGGTCCCCAATCAGAGACAACGAGCGACAGCTGCCTCTGATTGGGCACCCCCAAAGGTGCGGACTCCGACCGCACAACATAAACATAACAGGGTCGGGGCCGGGTGGGCATTCCGCCTCAGAGGCGGATCCGGCTCGGGGCGTGACGACCTCTCACTCTCCGCCTCCCTGTTGCGCCCCTGGTCTGGTCTAGACCTTGGCGCGTTGCTTCCCCTCTCCCTCCTCCCACGATATGCCAGGCCCTGTCTGGACCCTGGTGTGGGAGACCCCGAACCTGGAGAGGGGCTGACGTCATGGTCTGGACTGGAGCCACTGACCGTAGCCGGACTAGGCACCGGTGGAGCGGACTGCTTTGGCTCCGGAGTGGAGCCGCTGACCGGAGCTGGATCAGGCACCGGTGGAGCAGACTGCTCTGGCTCCGGAGTGGAGCCGCTGACCGGAGCTGGATCAGGCACCGGTGGAGCGGACTGCTCTGGCTCCGGAGTGGAATGGCTGACCGGAACTGGATCAGGCACCGGTGGAGTGGACTGCTCTGGCTCCGGAGTGGAGCAGCTGACCGGTGCCGGACCAGGCACCGGTGGAACAGGCACGGGCCGTGCCGGACTGGACAAACGCACCACTGGCTTGGTGCGAGGAGCAGGAACGGGCCGGGCCGGACTGGCGACGCGCACCACTGGCTTGGTGCAAGGAGCAGGAACGGGCCGGGCCGGGCTGGTGACGCGCACCACTGGCTTGGTGCGAGGAGCAGGGCCGGGCCGGGCTGGCGACGCGCACCACTGGCTTGGTGCGAGGAGCAGGAATGGGCCGGACCGGACTGTGAAAGCGGACTGGAGGTCTGGAGCGGAGAGCTGGCACAACCCGTCCTGGCTGGCTGCCCACTTTCGCACTACACGTGCGGGGCGCTGGCACAGGACGCACTGGGCTGTGCACGCGCACTGGCGATACAGTTCGTAGAACTGGCGCAGGATATGCGGGACCGAGGAGGCGTACTGGAGACCAGGAGCGTTGAGCCGGCACACCCTGTCCTAGCTGGATGCCCATCTTCGCACGGCACGTGCGTGGTGCAAGCACAGGACGTACAGGACTGTGCCGGCGCACTGGCGACACAGTACGTAGCTCCGCATAACACGGAGCTTGCCCAGTCATACGCCTCTTCGCGTGAGTACGGGGAGTTGGCTCTGCTCTAACCCTAGGCTCCGCCAACCACCCCGTGTTCCCCTCCAAAACACTTCTTGGGGCTGCTTCTCGGGCTTCCTCCTCGACCGGCCTCCTCCGTTGCTCCTCTCCTGCCTGGGCATCTACCTTAGCCCATGGTCCTCTCCCCGCAAATATCTCTTCTCATGACCACAAATCGGCCACCTGTGACATGGCCATTCGCTCCGCCTGGGCACGCTGCTTGGTCCTCGTTTGGTGGGATCTTCTGTCACGTTCGTTGAATGACGGGTCAGACCAAGGCGCAGCGTGATATACGTACATGTTTATTAAACTAAATAAACACACGACAAAACAATAAACGAAACGAAACGTGAAGTCCAAGGTAGAACACACAACATACCTTACAAGGAACAAGATCCCACAACTAGACAGTGCCAATAGGCTGCTTAAGTATGGTCCCCAATTAGAGACAACGAGCGACAGCTGCCTCTGATTGGGAACCACACCGGGCAACATAGAACTAGACATACTAGATCCTCATACATAGAACAAGCACAACAAGGAATATACACACCCTGACTCAACATATAATCGTCCCCTGAGTCAGGGCGTGACAGTGGTCTGCGTTTGTGAGGCCAGTTGGACTTACTGCCAAATTCTCTAAAATGACATTGGAGGCGGCTCATGGTAGAGAAATTATTATTTAATTATCTGGCAAAAGCGCTGGTGGACAGTCATGCAGTCAGTAAGTCAATTGCACGCTCCCTCAACACTTGAGACATCTGTGGCATTGTGTTGTGTGACAAAACTGCACAATATAGAGTAGCCTTTTATTGTCTCCAGCACAAGGTGTACCTGTGTAATGATCATGCTGTTTAATCAGCTTGTTGATATGCCACACCTGTCAGGTGGATGGATTATCTTGGCAAAGGAGAAATGCTCACTAACAGGGATGTAAACAAATGTGTGCACAAAATGTGAGAGAAATACGTTTTTTGAGCATATGGAACATTTCTGGAATATTTTATTTCAGCTCATGAAACATGGGACCAACACTTTTTTTTTTTAAACAGCTGAAAATCCAGTGTTTCTATATATTTCAGTCTTCTGTGATGTCTATAATGTATAATATTGGGATGCAAACTCAAAATTGAATACATTTCAATTGACATGGTACAGGTGTCTTTCTTTAAGGCCATAACCATGTGTGTGAGGTGTATACTATTGTTTCAAAGTAGATGTGTTTAAGACTACTAAGAAACACTCTGTGTGACCATGATTTAGCCCACTGCAGTAAAAGGTCATTGTTACCCAGAAATGATTTGATATTGAGATTTTTTTTTAACCTTCTGTATTGGACCTTTTTATAGACCAATTGCAAAGAGAGTTCCAAACCGCTCTGCCAATAACAGCTAGTTTTCAGGTTACATATCCCACTCATTAGGCCCCTCCGCTCTAGTGGATTGATCCACACAATGGTCGTGTTCCTCTGCTCAGACATTGCGGACGCATGCCAGATATTGCAATGCTTGGATAGGTATTTTACGTATCAACTAACCACATCAAATGTTATAGCAATCTGGTACCCGATGGCACAGTCGATGTTGTGGCATGCAACCATGCCACGAGCAGGGGAACACAACCTATGGTAATAGCTTGCTTAGGTGCCCTCCCCGACACCACTCAGACCACACCCAGACAGTCTTGGGCAATATTCTTGCTTGAGATTTTTTAATTGTTTTTATTTTTTATTTATGGAAAACTGTTACAGTAAATACAGTAATTGTTACCCAGAAATGATTTGATATTGAGCTAAAAACAGCTGCACTAGGCCTTTAATAGGAGAATGATTTTTTAAATGAAATGTTTGAACCAAATGTTATACATATTATTTGGATCTATGTAATATTATGTCAAATTTGTTTAATTTAATGTATTGTGACGTGTAGAGTCAGGGACGCAAATTTCACTGTGAAGGGGGGGACATCCCCACATTCTGAAATTGCATTTTTAGCGTTGGAATGTGATACAAAATGAGGCTGCGGTGTGCTTTAGGACCATGCGGACGCCTCCGAGCGGTCGGGTAGGCTGTTTGGAGTGTTTATCCGACTGGGGAAAAAAAAAAATATATATATACGTTCCCCCCACTTCTAAAACCAAAGTTGGGCCCCTGTGTAGAATGAATGACGCATTTGATTTCTCATTTAATCTATTGTATTCCTCTTATTCCAAAACACATTTTAATTATACATCCTGTTGACACTTTCAATTGAAATTCAAGCCTTGCGTTGGAATTATAGAGCAATTTTCATCTCAATTCTAGGATAAAATAAAAGTAAGTTCGGCAGGTAGAGTGAGCTTTCCTAAAAATAGGCAAATGGTCCTGAGATGTTTAAAATAAATACTTTGACTTAATGTGGAATAAATCCAGCCAATCAGGCGGGGGTATTATACTTCCCCTGGAGTTGACGTATTTTGTGTCTGAATCTGAATTGACTTTTGTATTAGGAATGTTGGACTTCATAATTAAACACATTTAAAGCTGGAATCCTTAATGGTGAAACTGCCATGTACATTTGCGATATTACAACAACGAAGTTCCTGCAAAAAGCAAACACCGTTTATTTACATCATTGCACGCGCGATAGAACAGCAAATATGTACTGCACGTTGCATGACGCTCCTCACCTCGGTGGGGCAGACAGTGGCTGTTTCGCCTACTGCGGATTCCATCTTCGGATGCAGATTCCAAGTGACTGCATTTACGGTAGATAAGTAAGCTAATAATGTAAATTAGTCATCTGCTATTGTAGGCGACTAACTGTTCACTGCTAAATATTTTTGGTTTTTACTGAGAATGCCTGAAAATATTCTGTCCATGTTCATCTTAATTATGTTGTTGTTTTACAACAAACTTTAGAACTCAATTGCACCAATATTATAACAATTATCTGTGGTAATTTTGACTTTCAGATGCTGGTTGTGTTCCGAAACCCAAAAGATACAGTCGTATCATACTACCACTTCATGAACACAAACCCTGTTTTGCCTAATGCCAAATCCTGGGATTCATTTTTTACAGACTTCATGAAGGGTGAAGGTGAGAAAAACGGATAAAGAACTACTCAACACATTCGTATTGTTTGACATAAATGCAGTGTCGTGTTGGATAGGCTGAATGTAATAAATACTACAACTAGAAAATTACATTTCCTAAATAAAATGTGTGCTCTAACTTGTCATTATGTGAGTTTAAATGTTTGTTTTTTAAATGCCCCAGGGACTAGCTAGCTGGCTACGTCTGGCACATTTACAGACGTCTTCATTGATGTCAGATCCCTGTCAGATAAATGATATTCTTTCCACAGTCTCACACTAACAAATGGATAATCACACTATAGTTATGGTACAATACAGCACACTACAAAACATTATGTACAGTCACATGACTGTTGAATGTATTCATCTTATGGTATTTGTGTTTCTTTTTTTTACAGTGGCTTGGGGTTCTTACTTCGACCATGCCCTGGCCTGGGAGAAACTAATGGGCAATCCTAACATAATGATGATCACTTATGAGCAAATGAAGGAGGTAAAACACATATTATTATGTATAGGGTTGCAAAAAGAGTGAATATTAGACCTAACTTTTGAAATGTACCAGTAAACTACCTGCATTTCTACTAGTTTTCATAACATGTTAAAGACATAAAATACAATAAAGAAAAATTAATATAAAACAATATATACACATAGCTGTAAAACAGAATCCTAAATATAACCAATCAACTTACTGAATACCGTTGTTGTTTAACATGAGGGTTTCAGCATGGAATATCCTTTATATTTGTATTTTATTTTACTATGCCAATATATCTTTGTTGTAAATGTTTTGGGGCCGAACTGGTGGCAGTTGTGAAAAGTCAATAGTTGGAAGAGTTCCAGAGATAATTGGAAATTACATCATTGTTGATTATATACAGTGGAGAGAACAAGTATTTGATACACTGCCGATTTTACAGGTTTTCCTACTTACAAAGCATGGAGAGGTCTGTAATTTTTATCATAGGTACACTTCAACTGTGATAGACGGAATCTAAAACAAAAATCCAGAAAATCACATTGTATGATTTTTAAGTAATTCATTTGCATTTTATTGCATGACGTAAGTATTTGATCACCTACCAACCAGTAAGAATTCCGGCTCTCACAGACCTGTTAGTTTTTCTTTAAGAAGCCCTCCTGTTCTCCACTCATTACCTGTATTAACTGCACCTGTTTGAACTCGTTACCTGTATAAAAGACACCTGTCCACACACTCAATCAAACAGACTCCAACCCCTCCACAATGGCCAAGACCAGAGAGCTGTGTAAGGACATCAGGGATAAAATTGTAGACCTGCACAAGGCTGGGATGGGCTACAGGACAATAGGCAAGCAGCTTGGTGAGAAGGCAACAACTGTTGGTGCAATTATTAGAAAATGGAAGAAGTTCAAGACGGTCAATCACCATCGGTCTGGGGTTCCATGCAAGATCTCACCTCGTGGGGCATCAATGATCATGAGGAAGGTGAGGGATCAGCCCAGAACTACACGGCAGGACCTGGTCAATGACCTGAAGAGAGCTGGGACCACAGTCTCAAAGAAAACGATTAGTAACACACTACGCCGTCATGGATTAAAATCCTGCAGCGCACGCAAGGTCCCCCTGCTCAAGCCAGCGCATGTCCAGGCCCGTCTGAAGTTTGCCAATGACCATCTGGATGATCCAGAGGAGGAATGGGAGAAGGTCATGTGGTCTGATGAGACAGAAATATAGCTTTTTGGTCTAAACTCCACTCGACGTGTTTGGAGGAAGAAGAAGTATGAGTACAACCCCAAGAACACCATCCCAACCGTGAAGCATGGAGGTGGAAACATCATTCTTTGGGGGATGCTTTTTTGCAAAGGGGACAGGACGACTGCACCGTATTGAGGGGAGGATGGATGGGGCCATATATCGCGAGATCTTGGCCAACAACCTCCTTCCCTCAGTAAGAGCATTGAAGATGGGTCGTGGCTGAGTCTTCCAGCATGACAACAACCTGAAACACACAGCCAGGGCAACTAAGGAGTGGCTCCGTAAGAAGCATCTCAAGGTCCTGGAGTGGCCTAGCCAGTCTCCAGACCTGAACCCAATAGAAAAGCTTTGGAGGGAGCTGAAAGTCCGTATTGCCCAGAGACAGCCTCGAAACCTGAAGGATCTGGAGAAGGTCTGTATGGAGGAGTGGGCCAAAATCCCTGCTGCAGTGTGTGCAAACCTGGTCAAGACCTACAGGAAACGTATGATCTCTGTAATTGCAAACAAAGGTTTCTGTACCAAATATTAAGTTCTGCTTTTCTGATGTATCAAATACTTATGTCATGCAATAAAATACAAATTAATTACTTAAAAATCATACAATGTGATTTTCTGGATTTCTGTTTTAGATTACAGACCTCTACATGCTTTGTAAGTAGGAAAACCTGCAAAATCGGCAGTGTATCAAATACTTGTTCTCCCCACTGTATATTTTTTCATTAATTAGGCTCTCCTGAACCACGTGGTCTAACTACTAGACACAGACCAAAATAAATAAATATATATTAATACGTGAATAAAAATATTCAAGTACAGACAGATTTTTATGGGGATTTTTGTATTATGTTAATTATATTGAATCACGGGTGCGTCAATTGACTCTTAAGGATTTTATTACCAACATTTCCGATTTGGTAAATTACTGGCAGTTTTACAACCCTAATTATGTGTCAGTAATGTACATTTTATTTAAGTGATAATGCCAGAGAAGCCGGTGTTTGGAGGATATATTGGCATGTGTGTTGTTAGGCCCGAGACGAAGTTGAGGACTGGCAAACTGTGCCAATATATCCTCCAAACACCGGCTTCGAGGGCATTATCACTTTTATACAACGGGTTACCAACATATTCAAATAATGATTTACATATTTTCATTAAAAACGTTATTTTAGTAATTTATTCATGCTGTTTCATCCTTCCAGAATATATAGTCCCGACACAAATCTAGGGTTACTAGAGACTAGTTACCAGTCGTTCAGTCTTTTTGTTCTGTATCTATGGACGCGACCCAGTTGTTCATTCTAAATGTTCCATTGCCATACTGGCTGGCAACGTTCTAATCCCTTGCTTGCTAGCTAGCCAACTACTGCTAACTTACAGTCACGTCAAAAAGTGCAGCCAGAATAACAGCAAGAGATGTTTAAACTGTTTTCTAGTGAGATTTATTTAGATACATCCATAAAAATGAGCTAATGAGGCGCGATTTCGCCTGGCATAGAAAATGTGCTTACTCGTCAGGACACTGTTTTTCAGTGGAGCTAGCCAACAACACAGCTACAGTAACACAAACACTTCAAACTGAAGCTGGAAATACTGCAAATTAGCTGCGTTTTGTTTTACCTTTTTTCAATTGACATTTTTTTGTATATATCCATAAAAATGATGCCAGCTGATTCATGATTTTGACTGGCTGAGAAACCCTGCCTGCCTGCCTGCCTGTCTCGTCCCGACTCCCGACAAGTTCATTACGATGGGACAGCAGGAGATCGAATTTCAATATTGAAACAATGTTGCAAATGTCGGAGAGACAGACAGCAAGGTTTATTCAAATCTCTGCTGTAGAAAACGAAATGTTAGTCTAAAAGAAATGTGAGCTAATGTCTAGATGCTTTTTATAGTGGAGATCAAGTTTATAAGTTGCCTGGCTAGGCTGATGAGAAAGTGGATTGCGCAGTCAGATGGAACAGAGTAAATAGGCATTTTAACATCATAGATTTAGCCGGTGGCAACTTGTGGAACAGACACCGGCTGAATGCGGTTTTAACCAATCAGCATTCAGGATTATACCCACCCGTTGTATAAATGTCATTAACATTCACTTTTTTATGATTTTTTTCATACATCATATTGTACATCACATACCTCCTGTCTTTTTTGAGAGTTGTGAAATGCACAATGTTGGATGTACAAGTTTCAACTCCACTTATTCTTCAGAATCTAGGTCAAGGGGTGCAGCAGATATCCAAGTTCTTTGGTTTCCCATTGACTGAAGAGCAAGTCCAGACAATTGCAGGGCAGAGTACCTTCAATGCTATGAAGGACAGCTCCAAGAACACCCATGGAAAACATGGCAATGTGTTTTTCCGAAAAGGTACATTTATAATAAATTGTATTCACAAAATGTTGTTAAATGTTGAAAAACAAAAACTTTACTTTATTCCTCTCGTTATTGTCCCCACGATGAAATTGGGGAGTGGACTGTGGAATGGTCTGTCCGTCCATCCGTCCGTAAGTTACACGCGATGTCTCAGAAAGCACTGGGCCGATTTTGACGACACTTGGGTAAATGATGTGTCTTCCCATACAGATTTGGCTTTTCCAAAATTACACTGATTGGCCCAAGGCGAATATAGTAATTTACTGTAGTAATTTACTGAATCACACCAGTGAAGAGGTGAAGTGAGGGATAACTTGGTCCAAAATCTGTCTTTCCAGCAGGTGATGTTTTTGTATGGTAGTCAATGAGAATGTTGAATCGCTCCGCCATTTCCTGGTTGCTAAAATTCAAATAGATTGCTTGTTTTGTCACATAAACTGAAATTAGGCAGTCATTGTGTAGAGAATCATTGTACCATCTAAACCGCTGTGAAATATCTTTCCATAGCCAAAAATATTGTATTTTCAGCTTTTTGAAGCTGGTGTACTAAACCGAAAGTAAAAGACGCAAAAACTAAATATAAGAACGGGAAGCATAGAAATAGCACAAATAGAACAGATCTACCGCTTCTTAGACTTAGTTTCAATGAGAATGACAGATCGATAACTCACATTATGTGCATTTTGTTGGGTCGCCCGAAAAGTTACATATTGTAGCTTTATTGCCTAGAATGTTCCCACCTGATCTTGCCTCCTGACTGCCTTCTAGTCTTAGTACCAGTCTCTTTAGCTAAAATTCCACTCTTTGCCACTCCTTGTTATTGCCAAAGAGACTGGCCTTTCGGCAATCTCAATGTTTTCCATGACAACATGTGGAGCCTCGAGAATAGAATTAGAATTGATAACATAGACAAAAACAACGATTTATCTGTTAGCTAGGCAAGTTGTTGTATTTTGAGGCTTAAAATCAAAACTAAGACGTTTAGTAGTTGGAAATGCAGTATGTATTTACTTTGAGAATATAGACGTGAGCTAGCAACTTTTGACAGACCGGACAAACAAAAACCGGTTCCAATATTTGCATAATCCCTGTGATTGGAGGATAGCTGTGAGGGTGATCGAATCAGGATCAAATCCTCTGTTTTCCTCGAGTTCATTAATGAGTGCGTTCATAAATTCACTTTGGCTATCTACTCCGATTTCTGAGCATTCTGTTTGAGTGTGCCAGAGTGCAGAAAAACAGATGAATTTATGAACACGCAACACAGGTATTAGTAAACATCTGGAAAAAAACGTAATTCAATTGTTGCTAGCAGCACAGTTACAGTCACTAACGCTCTAGATAACATGATAACAGTCTAACCAGCTCTTCTAGGGTGAGTAAAATAGTCAGAGTGAGGTGTTCTCTCATTTGTGTTTAGCCAGAACAAACCCTACTCCTCAGCCAGAGCGTCCAGTGTGCGCTCTGAGAGCGAAATGCACTGAATTTAAGAACTGACAATCTGACAATGCTCTGAATTTATGAATGCCCAGAGCGCACTCTGAGCGCACTCTGATACTCCAGAGTGAATTTACGAACACACCCAATGACAGAACGTTCATATTTGAAGATGGCAGAAAGGCCAGACTCATTGGCACATGACATGGAGTACAGGGAGTGGATTAGCTGAAGAAACTGGTACCCAGGCTAACTGCATTCCATTTCTTTTGACATTTCTTTTCATTGTTAGAGCAGCCACTTGAGTACCTGGTCAATATAATGGATAATCTGTGGTCAAACAAGATAACTGACATTTCTTAGTCACATGCAATGTTTCAATTGGCCCAAACGATTAGTTACCGGAGTGTAACTCCAGTTCTATGAGTGGCCTAAGCCGCCGCGTTCCCAATAAGAAACGTTTCACTAGAGGGTGGCTGAAGACATTGTCTCTGCCAAACCCCTCGTGACAAGCTGAAATCGCCACTGCAAACACCTTAATGGTGGCGGGCGATCGCTGCTTATCAAACATAAACTGTAGGAAAGAGAGAACACTCTCAACCTGACAGCTCATGGGGTCTACACTTTGTGTGACACACCATCGTGAAAAAACTTTCCATCTACTGGCATACATCCTGGAAGTGGAACTGGCACGTGAACCCTGTATGGTCCTGATCACTGCATCAGATAACCCACGGCGCTTCAGCCTGTCCCTCTCAGGAGCCAAGCCTTCAGTGGTTGGCCGATTATGGGCAATTGCCCTATCGAACCCCCCGCCTGAGACAATGCATCCCGTCGATGTGGAATTGGCCAAGGTGGCGCAATCAACATCTGACTCATCTCCGCAAACCAAGGAGCCCCTGGGCGATCGGGGGCTATCAATATCACTGACAGCCATCCTGATATCACCCTGGCTAACAGTGGGAGAATGCAGGACAGCGGAGGGAATGCATATAGAAGAACTCTCCGCCACGGGTGGTGCGCAAATGCGTCTCTTCCCAGTGGCGTTTCGTCCTGTTCCCTCAGAGAGAACCATAGGGGACATTGCGCGTTCACGCGTGACGCGAATAGATCCACCTCGGCTCTCCCGAACTGTTTCCAAATTTTGAGAACAATGTCCGGATGCAGACACCACTCGTCGTCTCGAGGACCCCCTCGCGACATGAGGTCTGCTCCTACGTTCAAGTAGCCCGGAATGTGTGCTGCTCTCAATGAGCGAAGGTGCTCGTGAGCCCACAGCCACAATTCCTCTGCCGCCCGATGGAGAGCAGGAGACCTGACTCCTCCCTGGCGATTTATGTGGGCTACTTTGGTCCGGTTGTCTGACCAGACCAGCACATCGCGACCCAGAAGGGTAGACGCGAAGTGGGTCAGAACCAGTCGAACCGTTTCCAACTCCAAGAGGTTGATGTGGCGACTTGAAAGAGGCCAAACACCTCCTATCGCTTGGGTCTGACATGTCCCTCCCCATCCAGTCAGAGAGGCATCTGTGAACACTGGAATGTAGGAGGACACTTTGCCTATCGGGACTCCGTGCGTGAGATCGCGCAGGTTTCTCCAATAGTTCAGATCTGCACTGAGCGAGAGGGGAACCACCACCAACCGATGACGTTGACGCACTGGGTCTAATCTTAGTTGGGCGAACCATCGCTGCATCCTGCGCATGTGCAGGAGTCCCAGCGGAACCACAGAGTTGGCTGACGACATGAGACCCAAGAGTGACATGATCGACAGCGCCGTCACCGTGTGATTCGGACGACACTTCCTCAGGGCTAGCAACAAGGCTACCCTTCGAGGGTCCGAAATTCGAGCCCTCATCATTACAGTGTCTAGCTGTATCCCCAGGTAGACAATCTGATGACTGGGCCAGGGCGCGCTCTTTTTCCAATTCACAGCGAACCCCAGACGTGTGAGATGAATCACTGTCTGTGTCGTGTGAGTGATCGCCAGCTCTGCTGACGGGGCGAGAACCAGTAGGTCGTCTAGGTAGGCTAGTAGCCTTATTCCCTGACGACGCAACGGTTCCAATGCCGCCCCACACACTTGGACAACGTGCGAGGTGCCAGGGCGTACCCGAATAGCATCCTCGTGTATTCGTACGCCACCCCTTGAAAGGCGAATCGCAGAAACTTCCTGTGACGCGGCTGTACCGGCACATGAAAGTACGCGTCCTTCAGGTCTATGCTTGTACAAAAGTCTCCCTTCTGGACACATTCCAGCAGACGTTTTGTCGTTAGCATTCGAAAGGGCCGTTTGGTTACGCTCTCGTTGAGAATGCGTAAATCCAATATCGGCCTCATTCCCCCCATCTTTTTGGGCACCAGGATGTAGGGCGAATATAGCCCTTTGTTCCTTTGCTCCTGGGGAACTACTGTGACCGCCTCCTTCGCCAAAAGTTCCGTAATCTCTGAAACCAGAGCGGCCACTTTTTCGGGCGTTTTCATCACCGTCTACACCACTTCCCGGAATGGGGGTGAGGTCCGATGGAACTGGATGGCATAACCCATCTGCAACGTCTGTTCTAGCCAGCGTGAGAGGGTACAGCTTCGCTGCCACTGCCAGCAATGCAGAGAAAGCGGGCGAGCGCGAAGCTGTGGTACATTCAGTAGGAAGGACCTGTATTTCTCTATGGCCCTTGCCACCGCTGTTCTCCAACACAGGTGGTGGAACAGCCCAAGGTGGGCCTCCCATGAAAGGGAGAGGAAACATCAGTACTTTCTGAGAGAGAAGGAGGGGCAGAGACATTGGTTAAACCCGTAACCGTCGTATTCCTGCCCTCCGTGAACGCAGCGCGGGTCTGAACTGCACTGACCGAGGCCACAGCCTGCGACAGAGCACCATCCCCAGCGAGCGATTGCGTCATCATTCCAGAATCTGGCTGTGACTGCAATTCGCTATTAGAGCCCCTCACTACAATACTCCTAGGAGTCTGTAATATGAGGTCTCTATGAGGTAACACAAGGCGGCGCCTTGGTATCTTTTTCCCGTTCACCTCCTGTGTGTGCTCAGCTCTGCACCTTTGGTGGGCTGAGTTACACTCAGTGTGGTGAGCATTGGCACGTTCTAAGAGAGGTGGGGGCGCCGATACGTTGGTTACTTTCGTGACCGTGGTAATCGGGCCCTCCGTGACCGCAGCATGGGTCTGAATCGCACTAACAGAGACCTTAGTCTGCGATAGTGCGCCATCCCCAAATAGCGGCTGCGTCATCTTGTCAGAGTCTGACCGAGACTGCAGCCTGCTATGTGAGACACTCCGTATACATGAAGTGTTATTTATACCTACCCTAAGTGCCTGTTCAGCAACGCACCCTTGGTGGGCTGAACGGCGCTCGGAGTGGTAAGAGAGAGAGGGTGAGATATGAACGCTCTCGGACGTATTATGGAAAAGGGGCTCTTTTTTGACAAAGTCAGGTGGAGCCAACTCTTTATTACATACATCACATAAAGCAACATCATCACCCATCCCTTCAACCGAAGGGTGGGGGGGAACAGTGGCCACGTTCGATCCCGACGTGTCCTCCATCCACTCCCCCGCGTCCCGTCATGTGCGCCTCCTCTTGTGGCCTCCTTTCGGGTGCCAGGTCGGCGTTCTCACAACTTCTCTCGCCGGCTGTGTCATTGGGGCCACCGTGGCTGCTGGGGGGGCAGAGCCCGCTCTCCTGCCTCCTGTAGCCGCCGACTGGCGCCGGATACGCCGCCTCGCCGTAGACCCCTGTCTACCTTGGGCAGCGGAAGTGGACGGCCTTTGGGGTTGGGGTGCAGGGCCTAACCTCCCTGCCAGTGGCAGGTGTCTGGCCAGCTGCTTCTTCTCCTCGTACAGCCTTGAAAACCTCTTTGACGGCGACTCCAAAGAGCCCGTCGTCAGAGAGGGGGGCGTTCAAGAGTGACATCCTGTCTGCCTCTTTCATGGTCGTCAGAGACAACCAGAGGTGTCGCTCCGCGACCACCAAAGTAGCCATGGACCTCCCCGAGCAGACGGCCGAAGCCTGTGTTAGGTGCAAGACGGCGCCAGAAATTCTGGACGCTTCCTCCACCTCCTCTGGTTCCAGCTCAGTCTTACCCGTGGTTAAACGGGACAGAGCGGCTGCCAAGAGGGCAATGTTATTGGCTGCTGCTACAGCCTGGGCTCCCAAATTGAAGGACTTCTCTAACAGCTGTGCTGTGAGACGGTCCTTTTGAGATGGTAGAGTGGCCTTTTTGGAAGAGGGCCAAGGACTCGAACCCGGTACGAGATACGCCGCCATGGCTCTCTCTAACCTGGGGATTCCTCTTGCCGGGCCCTGGAACCTTCCCTCCACTCTAGTGAACGGGAGGTACGACTTAGCTGGCGAACGCGCCGCTAGAGGAGCCTCCCATGAGCCCTCGACGTACTTGGCCAAAGAGGGCATGGCTGGAGCCAGTGGCTCTGCCGCTTTCCTTGGCCTGGAATAGGGGCCGCCCTCCATTAAATCTACCTCCGGTGCGGAGGGAATAGGGGGCAGCGCTATTTCCAGTCGCCTGGCAGCTCTCTCAATGAGTCCGGGAAAGTCCGACCTCAGAGAAGCTGCAGCGAAGGACAGGGCTTCTGATTTCTCAGAGCCCGTGTCGTCATCGCCATAGGAACTACAAGCCCTCTCACTAACCAAAGGAAAGGGGGGCTTGAAAGTATGAGGGACGGGGTCAGACTGTTCCATTGGAATGCCTGCCTCCTCCTCATAGTCCCCATCATCTCCAGAGACTGCGCCGTCAGATGACGCCTCTGAAGCAGAGGCTAAAATCGACAGTACATCCTCTAGAGGGATATCCTCCCTGAAGAACGCCCAGCGCTGCTTCCTCTCCTTCATAGAAAGGAGGGCGCAGGAGGCGCAGTTAGGGGGACTGCTGACGCCCTCTTTGGCATGCTGAGACCCCAAACACACGAAACATAAGTCGTGGGAGTCGCCAGCCGCCATGGAGGAGCATCTGCATTGAGCTCTGAAAAGAGCTTTTGGGGGTCGAAAATCTCCAGGTGTGCTCATTTCTGGGACGACGTCGATGATCTGGAAAATCGACGGCGTATCTCGTCCTGAGTCTTTTCTTCGTGTCTTCTTGGCTTCTCCAGTCTAGTCCAGTCGCTAAAGATAAAGGGAGGCTGATTGAGGGGAGGCATCCCCTCTTATAGGGACACATGTACTCCTATTGGCTGCAGGTGTGTGCATAATTTTGTCTCAGGCTGATGCTGCCTTAGGGCAGTGGGTAAACCAATAGGAGCAGAGCTCCCCTATGGGGCGGAGCTCCACGATATAGAACAACATGTTTAATGTTGCCTTGTTGAACTATTGACCCAGGCAGAGTTCGCCCTTCAAATTCACTTATCACACATGATTGTACAAATCAAATGTATTTGTTACATGCGCCGAATACAACAGGTGTAGACCTTACCGTGAAATGCTTACTTACAAGTCCTTAACCAACAATGCAGTTCAGGAAATAGAGTTAAGATAATATTTACTAAATAAAAAGTCACACAATAAAATAACAATAACGATGCTATATACAGGGGGTACTGGTACCGAGTCAATGTGCGGGGGTAGTTGAGGTAATTTGTACATGTTGGTAGGGGTAAAGTGACTATGCATAGATAATAAACAGCGAGTAGCAGCAGTGTTAAAAACAAAGAGGAGGGGGGGGGGGGGGTCAATGTAAATAGTCTGGGTGCCATTTTATTAATTGTTCAGCAGTCTTATGCTTTGGGGGTAGAAGCTGTTGGCGTTCCGGTACCGCTTGCCGTGCGGTAGCAGAAAGAACAGTCTATAACTTGGATGACTGCGAGTCTTTGACCATTTTTTGGGCCTTCCTCTGACACCACCTTGTATATACAGTGCCTTGCAAAAGTATTCATCCCCCTTTTCCTATTTTGTTGCATTACAACCTGTAATTTAAATTGTTTTTTTGCCTCATGGTGGTAAAAACACAAAGTTTAGGTAAGATCCTAAAATTGGTTAGGTCAATTGCAAGTTGCAACCAACAGGCAGAACATAATGCACAGATGCAGGTTAGTGCTGGATTTCTTAAAATACTACTAACGGGAGATTACATGCAGCAGGATGTTAAAACAAATTAGCTTGCAACCAAAAACCCACAAGAATAAAACAGCAGAACAGTTGATCTCGCGTTGTGAATATGTCAAGTGAGTTAGACAGCAGACAGCTGTCATAAAACCGTCGTGGATGTGGTGGAGGAGTCAAGCGCAGGAAGCAGAGGTTTAGTCCAACAAGACTTTTAATAGTCTCAAAAGCAAATGTATAAACCCCGACCTCGAATAACACGAAGAGGCGAGGGAACATTACGCACACGCGTAAAACACTAAACATAGAAAAATGATACGGAAAAACAAACACGTATCATATACAAGAGGCAACGGAAAAATAACAACACACAATTACCATAGAGCAAAACAAGGAACTTATAAGACACATAATCAACACTCAAACAGACACAGGTGTGACAGACAGACAAAAGCAATCAAACACAGAAACATAGAGCGGTGGCAGCTAATACTCCGGGGACGGCGAACGCCGAAGCCTGCCCGAACAAGGAGGAGGAGCAGCCTCGGCCGAAACCGTGACAGTACCCCCCCCTTGACGCGCGGCCCCAGCCGCGCGCCGACCCCGGCCTAGGGGACGGCCAGGAGGACGCGGACCCGGGCGCGTGGGATGCCCATGGTGAAACTCAGTCAGGAGGGATGGATCAAGTATGTCCCCCCTGGGCACCCAGCACCGTTCCTCCGGACCGTACCCCTCCCACTCCACGAAATACTGGAGACCACTCCTCCGGCGCCTCGAGTCCAGGATGGTCCGGACCCTGTACGCCGGGGCCCCCTCGATGTCCAAAGGGGGCGGAGGGGTCTCTCCTATCTCATCTTCTTGGAGTGGGCCAGCTACCACCGGCCTGAGAAGAGACACATGGAACGAGGGGTTAATATTTTTATACTCAATTGGCAGTTGTAACCTGTAACACACCTCGTTCAATCTTCTCAGGACTTTGAAGGGCCCCACAAACCGCCGACCCAGCTTCCGGCAGGGCAGGCGGAGGGGCAGGTTTCGAGTCGAGAGCCAGACTCGATCTCCCGGTGTGTACACCGGCCCCTCGCTGCGGTGGCGATCGGCGCTCGCCTTTTGTTGACGTATGGCACGCTGCAGATGGACATGGGCAGCGACCCACGTCTCCTCCGAGCGCCGAATCCACTCGTCCACCGCAGGGGCCTCGATTTGCTAAACATGAGTGCTAAATCCTCATACTCGGGGGGAATGCGCAGTGCGGGCCCTTGGTTCGGACTCTCTACCGAGGTCGCCCCTATGGAAACACCTAGACATCTCCCTACACACTGGGCAGACCACTCCATAAGAGCCCTCTGTTGCCACGCTATGGTAGGATCATGGGTACTTAACCAGGGAAGGCCCAACACCACTGGGTACGCAGGAGAGTCAATCAGATAGAACTGAATGATTTCCTCATGACCCCCCTGCGTCGTCATAGTCAGTGGTGCTGTGACATCCCTGATCAGACCCGACCCCAACGGCCGGCTGTCTAATGCGTGGACAGGGAATGGAACTTCTACCGGCCGAAGGGGAATTCCTAACCTAGCACAAAATGCTCGATCAATAAAGTTCCCAGCTGCGCCTGAATCTACTAGCGCCTTATGCTGGGAATGAGGTGCCACCTGTGGAAACCTCACAGGAATACTCATGTGACCAACAGAGAGCTCTGGGTGAGTGGGGCGCCTACTCACCTGAAATGACTCCCCAGTGCGTGGCCTGTTGTCACCTCTCCCAGGAGACCCTCCCCAGCACCTGGCCGCAGTGTGTCCTCCACGACCGCAGGTGGTGCAGTGGATGGCCCCCCTCGGGTTCCCTCTCCTCCTCTCTCTAGCGCCAGCACCCCCTAGCTCCATGGGAATCGGCTCGGGGGTGCTAGAGGGTGGACTGGACGACCCCCACTCGGGACGTCCGCGGGTAGCCAGCAGGGTATCCAGACGGATGGAAATGTCCACCAACTGGTCAAACGACAGGTTGGTGTCCCTGCAGGCCAGCTCCCTACGAACGTCCTCTCGTAGACTACATCGGTACTGGTCGATGAGGGCCCTCTCATTCCACCCCGCATCCGCCGCTAGTGTCCGGAACTCCAGTGCGAACTCCTGTGCGCTCCTCTTCCCCTGTCGGAGGTGGAATAGACGCTCTCCCGCCGCTTTCCCCTCAGGGGGATGATCGAAGACAGCCCTGAAGCGGCGGGAGAACTCCGCGTAGGTGATGGTAGCGGCGTCTATTCCCCTCCATTCGGCGTTGGCCCATTCCAACGCCTTGCCGGAGAGACAGGAGATGAGGGCGGAGACGCTCTCGTATCCCGAGGGCGCCGGGTGTATAGTGGCAAGGTACAGTTCTACCTGCAGGAGGAATCCCTGACACCCGGCTGCAGAACCGTCATATGCCCTCGGGAGTGAGAGCCGAATGCCACTGGGTTCCGGTACTGAGAGAGGAGGACTGGCCGTTGGTGATGCGAAGTTGTAAGGGTCCTTGGCCACCTCAGAGTTCACCAATCGGCGCAGGGCGTTGGACACCTCGTCCATGACGGTCCCGAGTTGCTGGATCATGGCGTCCTGGAAATTGATCCGGTCCAGCAGGGATTCGGGTGCCGTCGCTGATCCTGCTGACTCCATAATGGTGTGTTGTTCTGTCATAAAACCGTCGTGGATGTGGTGGAGGAGTCAAGCGCAGGAAGCAGAGGTTTAGTCCAACAAGACTTTTAATAGTCTCAAAAGCAAATGTATAAACCCCGACCTCGAATAACACGAAGAGGCGAGGGAACATTACGCACACGCGTAAAACACTAAACATAGAAAAATGATACGGAAAAACAAACACGTATCATATACAAGAGGCAACGGAAAAATAACAACACACAATTACCATAGAGCAAAACAAGGAACTTATAAGACACATAATCAACACTCAAACAGACACAGGTGTGACAGACAGACAAAAGCAATCAAACACAGAAACATAGAGCGGTGGCAGCTAATACTCCGGGGACGGCGAATGCCGAAGCCTGCCCGAACAAGGAGGAGGAGCAGCCTCGGCCGAAACCGTGACAACAGCTGCGTTTAGGTTCTCTATTGCCATCCCCAATTATATTATCGACCTATCAGTAACATTGGAAATCGCAACTATTTATGGTAAGAATATAGGATTATATATTCATACAAACATTTCATCTTAAATGTCAACATGATTAGAATATGAATGTGACACATTAGAGTATACTTTGTCACTTGAAATATCTTGATTAAACTATAATTGAATGAAAACAGATTATATTAACTCAATGATTGGCTTGATGTAGTTACCAAAGGGAGATATATATAATTATTTTATTTTTATTTTTAAATAAGAAATTACAGTATTGTATTAAGACAAGTAGTTCTTCATGGATTACATGAATTGGAAATGAGAACATAAGTACACCAACATGAGCTTTCCATTCATAAAATGTGTAGAGTAAATTGCTACAGTAGATGATCTGTGGTAAACAAGGAAATACTTAAATTCCGTTGTATGCAATGATTGTCAAATAGTTAAGTCTGTGCTTAGTCTGCTCAAATAGTAGGTTTAGTTTATACCGAAGATAATACCCACCATAAATAGTCTTGAAAAATGTTGGCAGCATCCAGGACTAAAATGTAACACCAACAACAGCTTTAGGGAGCAGTAATACGGTGGCCAATAGTGGTTGCTATTGAGATTAGCAGTGTGGGTGATTTTAGCACATATTAATAGTTTAACAAGAAATCACCTTGTGTTGAGACAATGTTAGTTGCAATTGACCGGTTAACCTCTTGAATGATAATATAAAATGTAGATTTCCGCCTAAATAGACATAACCAAAAGTATTCTGGTGTTCCTAATGTTTGTTATACTCAGTGTACAGTTTAAACACATCAATACACGAAAAGCAAAACAGTCATATAAAACAAACCCATTCTTCAGTAAAAAGGCCCTCAGCTGTCTGAATTGCCCTAGAGGCACCAACTCTTCCAATTTAAGAGTTTTGGAGATTATTCCACAAGTAAGGTGCAAAAAAGCAGATTTACCTACAGTAACTCAGTGAAGATCAAAGGGATCTCCAGATTAGAACTCCCTGAGACCGGGTCTGCTAGCTTGTATGATTTCTGCCTAAATAGACATACCCAAAAGTAATTATTTTTGATAAGATGGCCAAAAACAATTAGTAATCCTACATAGTTCTAGAAAGGTCTGGATCTCACCTTTCTGGGAAACAGTTATAAATTGCTGAGGTGTACTCACCTTTGAGGAGACCAGCTCAAGTACATAGTGCAAATATTATGAAAATATAAAAAATCATATTATTTTTTCCTATTCAAGAAAAGTTGGACCCGTTCCAAATGGACCTGTGGCTTTCCTACCCGGACCCGATAAATATGTTTTTTAAATATAGAGACCCATTCTGAACGGACCCGAGGACAACCAGAGCCATAGATTATTTATCATCCCTCCTGATTACATGGTACCTGTCTTGACTGCATCAAATAGAGTAAAGAAGCTAGCTATTTAAGCTAGTTAGCTAGGTAGGCTACATTTTAAGGCGCTTTCTTCCTGTCCTTCTAAAATTAGCTAAAAATAACAACAACAGCATTCAAATTAGTAAGTAGCAGCCTGTCCTTCTCATTGAACTTTTAATTCCGTCATTTAAATTCCATCTTTCACTAGATATCTCCTAACTTGCTTGCTACACACGGAGGCTCTTTGACTGTAGTGCTGCTTTGATGACTTGTGATTGGCCAACAACAACAACAAGCTACATGAGCCATTCTCGTGAAAAGCAAGAGCAGCAGCATAAATTATACAATTCTCTCTCTCTCTACTGCAGCAGTTGCATTCGGGTCCTTACGGGCAAATCAGTTATACTTACACATTCACGAGATACAGTGGGGAAAAAAAGTATTTAGTCAGCCACCAATTGTGCAAGTTCTCCCACTTAAAAATATGAGAGAGGCCTGTAATTTTCATCATAGGTACACGTCAACTATGACAGACAAATTGAGAAAAAAAATTCCAGAAAATCACATTGTAGGATTTTTAATGAATTTATTTGCAAATTATGGTGGAAAAAAACTATTTGGTCACCTACAAACAAGTAAGATTTCTGGCTCTCACAGACCTGTAACTTCTTCTTTAAGAGGCTCCTCTGTCCTCCACTCGTTACCTGTATTAATGGCACCTGTTTGAACTTGTTATCAGTATAAAAGACACCTGTCCACAACCTCAAACAGTCACACTCCAAACTCCACTATGGCCAAGACCAAAGAGCTGTCAAAGGACACCAGAAACAAAATTGTAGACCTGACCAGGCTGGGAAGACTGAATCTGCAATAGGTAAGCAGCTTGGTTTGAAGAAATCAACTGTGGGAGCAATTATTAGGAAATGGAAGACATACAATACCACTGATAATCTCCCTCGATCTGGGGCTCCATGCAAGATCTCACCCCGTGGGGTCAAAATTATCAAAAGAACGGTGAGCAAAAATCCCAGAACCACACGGGGGGACCTAGTGAATGACCTGCAGAGAGCTGGGACCAAAGTAACAAAGCCTACCATCAATAACACACTACGCCGCCAGGGACTCAAATCCTGCAGTGCCAGACGTGTCCCCCTGCTTAAGCCAGTACATGTCCAGGCCCGTCTGAAGTTTGCTAGAGTGCATTTGGATGATCCAGAAGAGGATTGGGAGAATGTCAGATTAAACCAAAATAGAACTTTTTGGTAAAAACTCAACTCGTCGTGTTTGGAGGACAAAGAATGCTGAGTTGCATCCAAAGAACACCATACCTACTGTGAAGCATGGGGGTGGAAACATCATGCTTTGGGGCTGTTTTTCTGCAAAGGGACCAGGACGACTGATCCGTGTAAAGGAAAGAATGAATGGGGCCATGTATTGTGAGATTTTGAGTGAAAACCTCCTTCCATCAGCAAGGGCATTGAAGATGAAACGTGGCTGGGTCTTTCAGCATGACAATGATCCCAAACACACCGCCCGGGCAACGAAGGAGTGGCTTCGTAAGAAGCATTTCAAGGTCCTGGAGTGGCCTAGCCAGTCTCCAGATCTCAACCCCATAGAAAATCTTTGGAGGGAGTTGAAAGTCCGTGTTGCCCAGCGACAGCCCCAAAACATCACTGCTCTAGAGGAGATCTGCATGGAGGAATGGGCCAAAATACCAGCAACAGTGTGTGAAAACCTTGTGAAGACTTACAGAAAACGTTTGACCTGTGTCATTGCCAACAAAGGGTATATAACAAAGTATTGAGAAACTTTTGTTATTGACTAAATACTTATTTTCCACCATAATTTGCAAATAAATTCATAAAAAATCCTACAATGTGATTTTCTGGATTTTCTTTTCTCAATTTGTCTGTCATAGTTGACCTGTACCTATGATGAAATTACAGGCCTCTCTCATATTTTTAAGTGGGAGAACTTGCACAATTGGTGGCTGACTAAATACTTTTTTCCCCCACTGTACGTGACAATAATATCAGATCTGACCCAGAATTCAGAATTATGCCAGAATTTTGGACCGGGATAGAATAGTCATTCATTCAGGGGCATATTTTAATTTCACTGTGCACCCCTCTACGTGCGTGTAACATCTGATTCTGCATCAAAAGTGTGTGTGTCTCCTGTGTGCATTCGAAACTCATCTGATGTTTTATGCAGACAATCTCCCGTTTCTCTGTGCACCCGTATCGTTGCAATAAGTCCAGTATCGCTATCAGCAACAGTTGAAATTACACTTTTGCCATCAATATCTTTACGGGAAGCAGTTAGTTCAATGTGATAACATAATATAAACAAATATATATATTTAAGGGTATAAAAATATCTGATATCATTTGTTTTTAGTAATCAGATAATATAACATTGGCCAGTTTATTAGGTACACCAATCACCCTGTTCACAAATGGATCGCTTCTACAGACAGTGAGTCATGTGGCTGTGGCTTGCTATTTAAAGCAGGCAGACAGCCATCAAGGCATTCAGTTACTGTTCAATTTAATGTTAGAATGGGCAAAACAAGTGACCTAAACGACTTTGAGCGTGGTATGATCGTGGTATGCGTGGTGCGCCGGATCCAGTATCTCAGAAATGGCCGCCTTCCTAGGCTTTTCATGCACGACAGTGTCTAAGGTTTACAGGGCAGTCCTGTGGGCGAAAGCTCGTTGATAAGAGAGGTCGAAGGAGAATGGCAAGAATCGTGCAAGCTAACAGGCGGGCCACAAACAGACAAATAACGGAGTAGTACAACAGTGGTGTGCAGAATGGCATCTGATAACGCACAACTCGTCGATCCTTGTCACGGATGGGCTATTGCAGCAGACGACCACACCGGGTTCCACTCCTGTCAGCTAAAAACAAGAAGAAGTGGCTCCAGTGGGCACGTGATTACTAAGTCTGGACAACTGAGGAGAGGAAAAACATCGCCTAGAACATGACTTACTTGAGTGGCCAATAGAGCATCTTTGGGATGAGATGGAATGGGCTGTTCACAGCATGAATGTACCCCCGTCCAATCCGCAGCAACTGTATGATGCCATAGCGTCAGCATGGACCAACATCCCTGTGGAAAGTTTCCGACACCTTGTAGACTACCCCGAAGAATTCAGGCTGTTCTGGAGGCAAAGGGCAGTCCAACCCGGTACTAGATGGTGTACCTAATAAACTGGCCGGTGAGTGTACACTACATGGTCAAAAGTATGTGGACATTTGCTCTTCGAACATCTCATTCCAAAATCATGGGCAATAATATGGAGTTGGTCCCCTCTTTGTTGCTATAACAGCCTCCACTCTTCTGGGAAGGCTTTCCGCTAGATTTTGGAACATTGCTGCGGGGACTTGCTACCATTCAGCCACGAGCATTAGTGAGGTCAGGCACTGATGTTGGGCGATTAGGCCTGGCTCGCAGTCGGCGTTCCAATTCATCCCAAAGGTGTTCGATGGGGTTGAGGTCAGGGCTGCAGGCCAGTCAAGTTCTTCCACACCAATCTCGACAAACCATTTCTGTATGGACCTCACTTTGTGAACAGGGGCATTGTCATGCTGAAACAGGAAAGGGCCTTCCCCAAACTGTTGCCACAAAGTTGGAAGCACAGAATTGTCTAGAATGTCATTGTATGCTGTAGCGTTAAGATTACCCTTCACTGGAACTAAGGGGCCTAGCCCGAACCATGAAAAACAGCCCCAGACCATTATTCCTCCTACAAACTTTACAGTTGGCACTATTCATTCGGGCAGGTAGCGTTCCCCTGGCATCCACAAAACCCAGATTTGTCCGTTGGACTACCAGATGGTGAAGCGTGATTCATCACTCCAGAGGACACGCGTCCACTGCTCCAGAGTCCAATGGCGGCGAGCTTTACACCACTCCAGCCGACGCTTGGCATGGCGCATGGTGATTTTAAGATTGTGTGCGGCTGCACGGCCATGGAAACCCATTTCATGAAGCTCCCGACTAACAGTTTTTGTGCCGACGTTGCTTCCAGAGGCAGTTTGGAACTCGGTAGTGAGTGTTGCAACCGAGTACAGACCATTTATACGTGCTTCAGCACTCGGCGGTCCCGTTCTGTGAGCTTATGTGGTCTACCACTTCGCCGCTGAGCCGTTGTTGCTCCTAGACGTTTCCACGTCACAATAACAGCACTTACAGTTGACCAGGGCAGCTCTGGCAGGGCAGAAATTTGACGAACTCACTTGTTGGAAAGGTGGCATCCTATGACGGTGCCACGTTGAAAGTCACTGAGCTCTTCAGTACGGGCCATTCTACTGCCAAGGTTTGTCTGGAGATTGTATGTCTGTGTGCTCGATTTTATACACCTGTCAGCAACATTTGTGACTGAAATAGCCAAATCCACTAATTTGAAGGGGTGTCCACATACTTTTGCATGGGCTGCGTCTCAATCAACTACATCCGCCTTCAGCATCTGTGGTGGAAGGTGGCCGAGCTACAGTGGTGTTTGTCAGACGATGAGACATCCCGAAAATCGATCTTCTCACAACAACTTCTGAAACGTCTGAACAGTTTGGCCTACAAAACTAATATGACCACTCTATGGAAAGATGAGATTCTCACGAACATGATGGTGTTCTCCGTTTGCTCTACGACCCCTACAAGTGTCACGGGACTCGTCTGAAGGTAACTGGTACGGAAAAAAATTAATGGAAGTATGGAGGTAGTTTTGTGCCAACAATATATATATATATATATTGCCCATACTCCATGGTTGGTGGAGAAAGTAATTAAGTACTTAGGATCTTCAAATACAATCTAGGCTGCTCTAAAATGTAAAATAATTTAACACAATTTAGGCCTATTCTACCACGTGCCTCACATTGGGGAGTAAGCTATACATTTGGTCAAATATAAACTCTTAAAAAATATGCAATATCGTTACATAATTCCCATTCCACAATTACATAAGTATCTTAACAAAGCACATTAGCCAACATTTCCATTGGCCTATAGGCTGACTGTTTTACATGATGATTCAGATTTTTTATTTTTGAAATACTTCAGACAAGCACTTTCCCACCGCTAAAGCCTACCTTAAATATAGCTTTTACAACCTGAGAATGCAGGTTCATAGCATCTAGATTTCAACCCTGAGATTATTTCTGTTGTCCACCAGAGGTGACTTTTGGGGAGTTGGTGTGACTTCCAAGGTGTGTAAAATCTGGAAAACCTGTTTCTGGAGATGCGCGCACATGACTCAAAATGGGTATACTGAATTTTGGGAAGTGCATGATCAAATGTGCAAACAACGTGCTCTGCACAGTGAAATGAGAATATGCCCCACACGGATTTAAAATGAATTGAAATTTGTAGTACAACTGTGGGTGTAATTCCTGCACAAGTCACATTGAATTTGTGTGTTATATTGGAAGAAAGTCTGCCAAATGATAGTATTATTTAAAAAGATTTGTTTAATTGTATACAGTAGTATGATCTTCGCCTTTTGATTTTTCCCTCTTGCTTTTCTACCTAGGTGAAGTTGGAGATTGGAAGAACCATCTAAGTGAAGCCCAAAGTAATCAGATGGACGAGGAGTTTGAGAAGTACCTGGCTCACACTAAACTGGGGGCCAAGTTAAAATATGATATTTACTGCAAGTAGGGAGTTGAAAATTCCAGATCCAATGCAGAATTAGCATATTCAGAAGATTGAAATCGCAAAATGTTGCTCATGTCTACAGTAGGCCTAAACCTTCTGTAAGAATATTCAAAGATAAATATACAACGCAGAGAACTAAAGATCAATGCAACTAGTTGTTTTTCTGTAATAGAGAACTAGAGATCAATGGAACTAGTTGTTTTTCAGTTCAACATCTGTGTAGGGGTTCCAGCTCGGACTCAAAACTACGTGGGACAAGTTCTCATTGGTCCAAACAATCTATACATTGAAGCCTGAAACGGGATACTTTGTATTTGGCCATTGGCCCAATTTTACAGCAATGAATTCTAATTGGTCAACCACAGGCTAGGTTTTGGTATAAACTACATCCTGTCTCTTTGTTCAGTGGAGAAACAACGAGAACAGGGAAGAATGAACATCCACTTTCCAGCATAACAACTATGATTTGTTCTCTTTGAATAAATATATTTTTCTCCCCCTGATTTGTTTTGGGGTCTGTGTTGTCGAAGAATAACATCAACTGCTAACACTTATTTTGTATTATACTGTTGCAAAATATGACTTAGTAGTCATACAGTATAACCAACCATAACTACTTCATAGAAGTAGTGTGTACACGCACAACTGGTTCAAATTTTCCAGCAGCATTTGCAGTGTTTTTCTTCTATTTTTACCAGAATATGAATAATACATTGATATGATCAATTTCATAGTTCAAGTTAGTTTTGCAATTAAACATAATTTAATTTTGTTGGGTGTTACAGAAAGTATGTCTGTCTCCATAAATGTTGATTTAGTTTGTTTGACGTCAGACTGTAATAACCCATGGAACTGTAGCTATGCAATGGATGAAGCAAGGGAGTGGCTTTATAGATTGTTGCTTTATTCTTAACCGGAGAATGTTGTTAATGCAACTGCACTCAGAACATGTGTGGGCTGCATCCCAATACTCTTAACAATGATTAGCAATGTTGTAGACTGATGCTGAAATTGATTCTGAAGTAAAATAAACTTTACTCTACAAAAGTATGCTCAACTACCGTGGTTTTCCGTGCAATAAGAGCAAAATATGGGAAGTAGCCTATAAACTGATAATAGCGCAAAAGTGTTATAACGTTTGAACGTTTGTGTGTGTTGCTCAAAACAAATTCTGGGATTGGTTATTATGGTGCATTCAATGTGTAGTGTAGTGGTTTTGATGCATATTCGCTTTTTTGATTGAGTTTGACCCACCAATATTTCCATTAAAAATATGGCATAGATATATTAATTAGTTCACATCATAGAAAAACCTCTAAAAACGTTTTGCAACAGAAAAGAAAGCAGGCATTTCTTATTGGACAAGTTGACATAGTACTTCCCCCAATTTCAGCCCGTGTGCCCAGTGGCGACCCGTCATTCAGGGCAGGTGGGGCAGAGCCCCACATTTTTAGCAACAAAGAACAAAACAAAAAATGTTTTTTTTTGTGGGGGGGGCTTGCCTGTTTTGCATGTTATTTTGGCATTAATACGTGTCACATATCAGTTTGCAAACAATGTAAAATATATATATATCATTGAGTTAATAAAGCTGTGTACAAACATGGTCTCTTTTTTGTGTTCTTGAGTAAGGCAGCTCCAAAATGCAAGTGTTTCAGCCTAGCTCAGTGCTTTCTGTGGTGGTGGAGCAAGCCAGCAGAAAATAGGAGCGTTGCGCCGTGATTGGCTCAGTGTTCTGTCACTCATGGGGACACTACGTCACCGCCAAGTCTAAATCCTTAGTAAGGGTAGGCGTCAAAAATTAAAGCCCTTTGGGTCATGCCATAGAGTTACATTAGAAGTGCCCTTCCAAGAAGGCTCAAGGTCATAGGCCACAGATAAAAATACATCAAATCAAGTTATATGTGCTTTGATTGGACTGATCATGTCAACATCTTACTTTCAAAATCTTAACTAGCAGTCATCATCATGAACCAAGTCGACAATCTACTGGCAAATCCTTTTTAATCCTTGTCATATGAAGAGAAATAATGAAGAGCAATGATAGATAAAACTTATCGGTGCTCATCGGCCATTGGACATAAACATTACACAACAAGTTGGAAATCGCAAATTCAACAATGAGTGGTTTGGAAGGAATCGGTGACAGTGGCTAACTGCAAGCATTGCAACTGGGAAGTCGGGAATAAACGAGCTCAGACTGGAAAAATACGCTTTGAACAGTCATCCAACTCGGAATTGTAAATCCGGCCTCTTTCTCGTTCTTTGATGACAAAATTTGGCCACGAAGGACCGCAGCGCCACCTTCCTATTCAAGTGAGCACATCACAACAAGGTGAGTCCAAAAATGTCTTATATGCTGCTGCATAAATGATGCAATATGCCAGGGAGATATGTATACTGTAGCTAAGAAAGTATGTTGTGTAGTAAGCTGTTAGTAGCCCATGTGCCTGACCCTAATAATTTGGTCAATTTTCACCTCTTAATTTCGCCTACTGTTCTGACTCGGTGGTGCACATGTAGCCTATAACCTGTTTCTGACAAATGTAATCATCGAATATTGTAAGAGCTTTCATTGTCTGCTTATATGCCCCCTTTATTTATCCTACAGTTCTGACTTGGTGTACAGTGAAAACACTGTAAGAACGGCCCATATTCTGAATTATGTCACTGTACATTTAAAAAGTGCTGAACAAATGGTTATATTGACTACGTCCGTCCTGGCTCACTAATTAATGTCTTCATCGAAATTACGGATTGCCTCTTATGCGCTTGTCGTCCCCTTATGCCATAGTTTGTACATCACAATTGTCAATAGAAACCACATTTGTTTAAGCAAGTCAGCCATATCAGCTATGTTTTTTTTTTAAAGGCAGTAAATGAGGCTGAATGAACTGTTTCGCTGCCAGACAAGGCTCCACTGATAGCCAGGTGTAGCAGTGGTAAGGTGTTGGGACTGCTGTTGGGCCTCTGCTGCTGGGACAGCTTTATGTAGGCCCTAACAGTTTGTGGGCAGCGTTTGTCACCGTTATAGTGCAATTAATGTATTGTTTAGTGTTGTGTAGTGGCTTTGCTGGCATGCATCCCACATTCATTTATTTTTGCCCCACCAAGATTTACATGCTAAAATCGCCACTGCGTGTGCCTCTGTTTTGTTTAGTGAATACAACCCTGTCCCTGAGATTACACGTGGTTACCCCCACACACACTGCAACAAGTGGATTCACTTGTCAGTCACAGTCAATTGTCAGTCACAAGCTACAGACTGCTACAGAGCCTCATTTTTATGATAAATACAATTTTTGACTTTGTGACTGTGGTAACTAGTGACAATGCTCCTCTCCTGCCTGCCTGGTTGCCTGCCTCACGAGAGAGTGAACACAAATGTTAATAGAAAACAAGGTATGTGTTAATAAAAGCAGTTAATAAAAGCAGTTAATAAAAGCAGTTTGGTCATCCTCTAAAACTATCTAGAATTATTCAATCTATAGCTAACAAAACTACTAACGTTATCTTTAGCTAACATTAGCTGGCTAGGTTGATGCACTCATGCAGCCAGCAGCTAACAATAATAATTTAGACTCACTAAATAAATGTGTTTGGCACAGGAAGATGAAACGATCTGCTGCTGCTACCCAAGGCCAAGGGATACGGAAGTTCCTGAAAAGGTTAGTCAGCCAGTTTGTTGGTCCAGTAATGTTGTCATCTTATTTTATTTCCACTGCTGGTGATTATTCACAAATGTTTCTGGTAAAAAAAAAAAACTACAAATTCAACAATAGAAGCGCAATAGAGAACGAAAGAGGAAAGGCCATGACGATACCTGGACCTATTGTGATGTGCCTTCTGTTAAGTACACTGCTCAAAAAAAGAAAGGGAACACAAAAATAACACATCCTAGATCTGAATGAATGAAATAATCTTATTAAATACTTTTTTCTTTACATAGTTGAATGTGCTGACAACAAAATCACACAAAAATTATCAATGGAAATCAAATTTATCAACCCATGGAGGTCTGGATTTGGAGTCACCCTCAAAATTAAAGTGGAAAACCACACTACAGGCTGATCCAACTTTGATGTAATGTCCTTAAAACAAGTCAAAATGAGGCTCAGTAGTGTGTGTGGCCTCCACGTGCCTGTATGACCTCCCTACAATGCCTGGGCATGCTCCTGATGAGGTGGCGGATGGTCTCCTGAGGGATCTCCTCCCAGACCTGGACTGAAGCATCCGCCAACTCCTGGACAGTCTGTGGTGCAACGTGGCGTTGGTGGATGGAGCGAGACATGATGTCCCAGATGTGCTCAATTGGATTCAGGTCTGGGGAACGGGCGGGCCAGTCCATAGCATCAATGCCTTCCTCTTGCAGGAACTGCTGACACACTCCAGCCACATGAGGTCTAGCATTGTCTTGCATTAGGAGGAACCCAGGGCCAACCGCACCAGCATATGGTCTCACAAGGGGTCTGAGGATCTCATCTCGGTACCTAATGGCAGTCAGGCTACCTCTGGCGAGCACATGGAGGGCTGTGCGGCCCCCCAAAGAAATGCCACCCCACACCATGACTGACCCACCGCCAAACCGGTCATGCTGGAGGATGTTGCAGGCAGCAGAACGTTCTCCACGTCGTCTCTAGACTCTGTCACGTCTGTCACATGTGCTCAGTGTGAACCTGCTTTCATCTGTGAAGAGCACAGGGCGCCAGTGGCGAATTTGCCAATCTTGGTGTTCTCTGGCAAATGCCAAATGTCCTGCACGGTGTTGGGCTATAAGCACAACCCCCACCTGTGGACGTCGGGCCCTCATACCACCCTCATGGAGTCTGTTTCTGACCGTTTGAGCAGACACATGCACATTTTGCAGGGCTCTGGCTGTGCTCCTCCTGCTCCTCTTGCACAAAGGCGGAGGTAGCGGTCCTGCTGCTGGGTTGTTGCCCTCCTATGGCCTCCTCCACATCTCCTGATGTACTGGCCTGTCTCCTGGTAGCGCCTCCATGCTCTGGACACTACGCTGACAGACACAGCAAACCTTCTTGCCACAGCTCGCATTGATGTGCCATCCTGGATGAGCTGCACTACCTGAGCCACTTGTGTGGGTTGTAGACTCCGTCTCATGCTACCACTAGAGTGAAAGCAACGCCAGCATTCAAAAGTGACCAAAACATCAGCCAGGAAGCATAGGAACTGAGAAGTGGTCTGTGGTCACCACCTACAAAACCAGTCCTTTATTGGGGGTGTCTTGCTAATTGCCTATAATTTCCACCTGTTGTCTATTCCATTTGCACAACAGCATGTGAAATGTATTGTCAATCAGTGTTGCTTCCTAAGTGGACAGTTTGATTTTACAGAAGTGTGATTGACTTGGAGTTACATTGTGTTGTTTAAGTGTTCCCTTTATTTTTTTGAGCAGTGTAAATCTGGTGTTAAATGAGGCGAAAAGAACACTGGAGTAAGACTTAAAATAATGAATAATTACAGAAGAACACTAGTCAGATTATGAAATAATAGGTTTTATTAAACATTTAAAAAGTCCCCTGCTTAACACTGTCTGTGTATAGAGTGAAATTCATATTTAAAGACATTGTAACCATTCTTTGCATAACGCTCAGCCCTGCTATAGTAGTTTGCTAAACTACAGAGTATGTTGTCCATTGAAGTTATCGTCTCTGGCTCTTTTGGTATCAGATTCAGAATGAATAATAACAAGGTTTGTGGTAGTTTAAAGGGTTTGATCCACCTTAGGCCAGGAGTGTTTCCAATTCACATGACCCGAAAAGAAAACCCCCAGCCTTATAGTCATAGCACTGATGAAAAGGGAAGCTTTCTATTATAATAATATTTTGTCATAGCCTACGAATAGAACCGAGAGTTTTACCTGACCAGGTCATGAGATCGGGAAAAACACCAGGCCCCAGAAAAGACTCGTCAAAATGTTGCCACACCACTTTTAAACTTGTGTTGCCACCTTTGGCAACCACGCTTATCCTAATCACAGTCAACACAAATCTGCTACATTTTCTTTGAGCATTTTCCACAGACAAATCGCTTGCAATATTTATAGAACAGAATAATAATCCAATCTTTAATTGATTTGTCCCTGTAGGGAACTCCTTTTGGTGCTATGTAGAACCCTTTTGAAGGCCCATAAGAGGGTTATTTGATTCATCACTGTTGGCACTGGCTTAATACAGTTTTGAGAGGCCGCTAACTAGCTAGTTAGCTTATATTAACCTGTTATATAAAACGTTACCTGTCACCTTAAGGCTTTATAGGGGGTAAAAAAGTTTTTCCCTGAAGGGATAGCAATTTCGGTATTTGTTAGCTAGGCTACCAGTTAGCTTTTCCCCCCTATCAAGCCTAGCTAGCTAGCCCTACTGGCTCCTGACCAAATGAGCTAACATTTTGATTCTAGTTACTAAGATTAGGGATGCTAATTTGCATAATTTCGGGAAATTAAATTGGCGTGTGTGCATTTTCGTTAGCCTACAGAGCATAGTTTGAGGAGCAGAAAAGCCTATCACCTGTCAGAGAGCGCGAGAGCAGCTCTTCAAACTGCTGGTACTGGAGTGAAGCATGTGCTTTTGTAAGCCCAGTCAGGGCCGGCCCTGGACGTTCTGCCACCCTAGGCGAGACAAAAAAACTGCTGCCCCCCTCCCTGCTAAACTATGTACAGCAGGGGTTGGCAATAGTTTTGGCCTTGGGTGAATTTTGCATTTCAAAGATGATAAATAATAAATGAAAACATGTTTTTTTGTTTGTATTATCTTTTACCAGATCTAATGTGTTATATTCACCTACATTAATTTCACATTTCCACAAACTTCAAAGTGTTTCCTTTCAAATGGTATCAAGAATATGCATATCCTTGCTACAGGTCCTGAGCTACAGGCAGTTAGATTGGGGTATGTCATTTTAGGCGAAAATTGAAAAAAAAGGGTCCGATCCTTAAGAGGTTAAAGCATACAAAAAAAGCTAAATACTCGAATGCACTTATTCCTGTTGTTCTATTATGAATTAGGCGGCAGGTAGCTTAGTGGTTAAGAGTGTTGTGCCAGTAAGCGAAAGGTCGCTGGTTCTAATCCCCGAGCCAACTAGGTGAAAAATCTCTGTGCCATTGAGCAAGGCACTTAACCCTAATTGCTTCTGTAAGTCGCTCTGGATAAGAGCGTCTGCTAAAATGTAAATGTAAGCAGCAGTGGTCCACTACAAGAGGAGCTGAGCCCCTTAAGTAGCCTAATAGCAACAATAGAGCAAAAACAACAAATGTTATTATATAAAATAATTATTACATTTCTGTATTAGATATGTAGGCTAATGTTTTATTTGTTATATATACACTACCATTCAAAAGTTTGGGGTCACTTAGAAATGTCCTTGTTTTCGAAAGAAAAGCAATTTTTTTTGTCCATTAAAATAACATCAAATTGATCAGAAATACAGTGTAGACATTGTTAATGTTGTAAATGGCTATTGTAGCTGGAAACGGCAGATTTTTTTATGGAATATCTACATAGGCGTAAAGAGGCCCATTATCAGCAACCATCAGTCCTGTGTTCCTATGGCACGTTGTGATTGCTAATCCAAGTTTATCATTTTAATTTTAAGGCTAATTGATCATTAGAAAACCCTTTTGCAATTATGTTAGCACAGCTGAAAACTGTTGTGCTGATTAAAGATTAATCTGTTGTGCTGGTTAAGGTCCCCTGTAGCTCACTTGGTAGAGCATGGCGCTTGCAATGCCAGGGTTGTGGGTTCGTTTCCCACGGGGGGCCAGTATGAAAAATGTATGCACTCACTAACTGTAAGTCGCTCTGGATAAGAGTGTCTGCTAAATGACTAAAAATGTTTTAAAAAATGTAAAGAAGCAATAAAACTGGCCTTCTTGAGACTAGTTGAGTATCTGGATTGTGGGTTCGATTACAGGCTCAAAATGTCCAGAAACAAATAACTTTCTTCTGAAACTTGTCAGTCTATTCTTGTTCTGAGAAATGAAGGCTTTTCCATGCGAGAAATTGCCAAGAAACTGAAGATCTCGTACAACGCTGTGTACTACTCCCTTCACAGAACAGCGCAAACTGGCTCTAACCAGAATAGAAAGAGGAGTGGGAGGCCCCGGTGCACAACAGAGCAAGAGGACAAATACATTAGTGTCTAGTTTGAGAAACAGATGCCTCACAGGTCCTCAACTGGCAGCTTCATTAAATAGTACCCGCAAAACACCAGTCTCAACGTCAACAGTGAAGAGGCGACTCTGGGATGCTGACCTTCTAGGCAGAGTTGCAAAGAAAAAGCCATATCTCAGACTGGCCAATAAAAATAAAAGATTAAGATGGGCAAAAGAACACCGACACTGGACAGAGGAAGATTGGAAAAAAGTGTTATGGACAGACAAATCGTAATTTCTTTCCTTCTTAATGTGTTTGAGCCAATCAGTTGTGTTGTGACAAGGTAGGGGGGGGTATACAGATAGCCCTATTTGGTAAAAGACCAAGTCCATATTATGGCAAGAACAACTCAAATAAGCAAAGAGAAACGACAGTCCATCATTACTTTAAGACATGAAGGTCAGTCAATACGGAACATTTCAAGAACTTTTAAAGTTTCTTCAAGTGCAGTTGCAAAAACCATGAAGTGCTATGATGAAACTGGCTCTCATGAGGACCGCCACAGGAATGGAAGACCCAGAGTTACATCTGCTGCAGAGGATAAGTTCATTAGAGTTACCAGCCCAAATAAATGCTTCACAGAGTTGAAGTAACAGGGGGGTCCTCTGTAGCTCAGCTGGTAGAGCACGGCGCTTGTAACGCCAGGGTAGTGGGTTCGATCTCCGCGACCACCCATACACAAAAAAATGTATGCACGCATGACTGTAAGTCGCTTTGGATAAAAGCATCTGCTAAACAGCATATTATATTATATTATTATTATAACAGACACATCTCAACATCAACTGTTCAGAGGAGACTGTGTGAATCAGGCCTTCATGGTCCAATTGCTGCAAAGAAACCACTACTAAAAGGACACTTTGGTCTGGTTTTTGGTTCCAACCGCCGTGTCTTTGTGAGACACGGTCTGGGTAAACGGATGATCTCCGCATGTGTATTTCCCACCGCAAAACATGGAGCAGGAGGTGTTGTGGTGTGGGGGTGCTTTGCTAGTGACACTGTCTGTGATTTATTTAGAATTCAAGGCACACTTAACCGGCATGGCTACCACAGCATTCTGCAGCGAAGCGCCATCCCATCTGGTTTGGCCTTAGTGGGACTATCATTTGTTTTTCAACAGGACAATGACCCAACACACCTCCAGGCTGTGTAAGGTCTTTTTTAATTAGAAGGAGAGTGATGGAGTGCTGCATCAGATGACCTGTCCTCCACAGTCCCCTGACCTCAACCAAATTGAAATGGTTTGGGATGAGTTGGACCGCAGAGTGAAGGGAAAGCAGCCAACAAGTGCTCAGCATATGTGGCAACTCCTTCAAGACTGTTGGAAAAGCATTCCAGGTGAAGCTGGCTGAGAGAATGCCAAGAGTGTGCAAAGCTTTCATCAAGACAAAGGGTGGCTACTTTGAAGAATCTCATCTCAAATATATTTTGATTTGTTTAACACTTTTTTGGTTACTACATGATTCCATATGTGTTATTTCATAGTTTTGATGTCTTCACTATTATTCTACAATGTAGAAAATAGTAAAGAATCAAGAAATACCCTTGAATGAGTAGGTGTTCTAAAACTTTTGACCGGTAGTGTATATATAACAAATATTATTTTATATTAGGCCTATATCTACTATACTTATTGTTGTTTTTTAATTTATATCTTGGCAACATTGACCTTGTCATTCATGCCATTAAAGCATATAGAATGAGAGGGAGAGAGAGACAGATGGAGAGACGGGATTAGTGGCAGCATATTCATAAGATTTAGAATTTTCTGGGGAGGAATTTAAAAGAGCACACAGCAGGAAAAAAGGGGAGGTTAATGAGACGCAGAGCAGGGAGTCACTCGCCACCACGCCGGTGCCTTACAAGAGAAGGAATCCTTAATGGAACCATGGTGTCAATTCAGCAAATCATAAACCAAGTGGCCAACTCTACTGCGCTGTGTAGAAGATGAGACATCCGTAGAGATGAGTTGGCAATGTAAGTAAAAGTAATGTGAAATTAAATCACTGAATCATCCATCCACATTGCGTCTCATAACAATGCTTAACACTTTGGAGAACTCAATAGGTTCTCAAACTGGTAGAAAGAGGAGGAAGGGAAGCGCTACTAAGGTACACAATAGTAAATGTTGGTAGACAGAAGGTACTCTTTGGTCAAGGGGGTGAATTGGTCATCAAAAAGAAAGGAGGACCAAGGCACTCTTCATATAATTAATTAAAATGCCTTTATTAGTATGGCATGTTCAATAGAAACAAGATTTTTTTTTTTATCCGACGCGTTTCGGCTGCATGGCCTTCGTCAGGGAGTACAAAGAAATAATACAATGTCCTCTTTTGAACAGCTTTTCCAATTAGCCCTAATTTGAAGAGGGAGTGGTTACAAAGTTGATTGGACACACCTAGTAAGCAATACTATACACATTAACAAGTGAAATACTGTAACTATGTTATCATACAAATACAACTCCAAGTTAGAAGTATCAGAACACTTAGAAAGGTAGTTCTAACCTTAAATATGACTAGGAAAAGTGTCAAAAATAAGAAAGCAATATATTCCATAGTACACTAGAAACCAGCAAAACATGAACAACAGCTGAGGGCAAATGAGCACAATGTCCACTAGATGACAGCAAATGGACCTATCACAACCCTACAGGAAGGGTGAGAAATCCATATCTTCATTTAAACCAGGGTATTTAGTGGCCTGTAGTTTGTAAATCCAAAAACGTTCCCTTTGGTTTAACTGTTTCAGACGGTCCCCTTTTCTAATAGAGGCCGGAATATGATCAATACCCATAGCTTGGAGGGAGGCAGGGTTACCATGGTGTAAGGACTTGTAGTGCCTTGCTATGGGGTAGTGTTCATTGCCTACCCGTATGGTGTACTTGTGTTCCGCTAAGCGGTCTTGAAGGCGTCTCTTTGTCCGTCCAATGTAGAACACCTTGCACTGTGGACATTCCAATCTATAGATGACATGAGTGGTTTTGCAGTTAATTAAATGCTTGACGTAATACTCCATTTTGGAAGCTGTGTCAACAAAATACTTTTTCTGTGCAATATTTATGCAATGGTTGCACTGGTTACATTTAAAAGAGCCCTTGGGTTTGTGGTCAAGCCAAGTTTTTTGAGAGTCACCCGGAAGATATCTGTGGACTAATTTGTCATTTAGGGTAGGACATCTCTTAAAGCTAATGACTGGTGGCTCAGGAAAGACTTGTCATAGTAGCGTATCACTTTGGATGATTCCCCAATTATTTTTAATGATTATTTTAATGTTCTCTACTTCAGTGCTGTATTTTGTAACAAAATACTGATGTATCACGAGGCACTCCCCTTCACAACAAGTTCTCTCTGTCAAGTAATCCAGCCCTTATACCTGTATCTTTCAGGACCTGAACGCTGTAACCCCGATTCAAGAAGCGATTCTCCAATTCAGCAGATTTGACACTGTAGTCTGTTTCCTGATCACAAATTCTGCGGACTCTTTAGAATTGGCCATATGGAATATTCTCTTTTAGCCTTTTGGGGTGAAAGCTGTCTGCCCTCAGAATGGTATTCCCATCTGTGGGCTTCCTAAAGATTGATGTGTGCAAACAACCTTTGTCATTTTTACTAATGTCGAGGTCCAAAAAATGAATGTTATCCTTGCTGTACTCCATAGTTAGCTTGATGTTAGGATTAATGCTGTTAAGGTATTGGTGGAAGGAAATAAGTTCATCTTCTGAGCCAGACCAAAACAGGCAAACATCATCAATATAGCGTCCCCACCATATAATCCGGTCCGACCAGCGTAGGAAGGGCTGTAGCAAGCTCCCATGGCACATCCTTTGACCTGTTTAAAAATACGGTCCTGAAAGATAAAGATGTTATGATTAAGAGTCCATTCAGTCAGTGAGACGATGAATTCTGTAGGAGGCATCTCAGTTTCAGGTCGGGGACTCAAGAAATGGTGCATAGCTGCCAAACCTTGTTCATGTTCAATGGTGGTGTATAGAGACTCCACATCCATCCATGGTGACTAAAAAGGAAGCTCTACCTATATTATTCAATTCCTTAATTTTGTTCAACACATCTGTGGTATCTTGAAGATAGGCTGGGAGTGACGTCAGAAAAGGCTCAGTAATCAATGTACTTAGAGATGGGTTCTGTCAGACATTCATTACCACTAATGACTGGCCTGCCTGGGGGATTTTCAAGATTTTTGTGTACTTTTGGAAGAAGGTAAAAAGAAGCCATACGCGGACTGCCATTGAAAAGAAATTTGAACTCATTGTCTGTTATGTAGCCATTCTCCTTAGCTTCTGTGAGGATCCCTTTCAATTCAGTTTTTAGGTCCTCTGTATGGATTCTCAAGCGAGAGACCACAGTTGACATCCACTAGTTGCACATTTCACTCATCTACACGTTTTTAAATAATCATGCAAATCTTAAAATTACTAAAAGATGCTGTGATGCCAAATTGCTTAAAATAAATCGAAAAAATCAATAAACAAGTAGGCTACATTCAGACATCAAAGATTATGTTGTTCTCTATAATATATAAGGGTGTTAGGGTATAGGCCTAAATGAGGGGATTTGATGGAGGACGAAATTTCATCAATAAATGGGGAGATCTGGACTACGATTAATATACTGTAGCAATTTTACGAAATAGGCTTGAATTACAAATCGACCCAGCATAGCATGCATGCAGCCACCACTTGAAATTAATTAATGAAAAAATAAAAATAATTGAGGGTTGTTATCTACAGGTAAACAGAAGATTATCAGAAAAAGAGCAGTACAGCCATGATCAAAGCTGGTGCGCGAGACTAGCGTTATATGGATCATAGCAAGCACACAAAACCTTAATGGAACCTAGCACGCGCACACTGGCAAGGCTCAGAACTATTTTAATGTTAAGCATCGTTAAATATCCAAGCCGTGTCCCAAAACTATCATTACTAAAGTTGCACTTGAAAACTCTCATTATTTACCGACTGCCTCAGACCACTCGTAGAACATCTAAATGCGTTGTTAGATGCGTTTTTTTTCCCCTACCGCATCACTTTATACACAGAAAATATCCGCTAAACATAGAAACATATTTATCAGTCTCTCTGTGACCTCCGCCAACAACTTCACAACTATTAAACTCTATAACTGTTTTAAAGTCACCATTTGCCTCATGGTGAAATCCCTGAGTGGTTTCTTCCTCTCCGGCAACTAAGTTAGGAAGGACGCCTGTATCTTTGTAGTGACTGGGTTTATTGATACACCATCCAAAGTGTAATTAATAACTTCACTATGCTCAAAGGGATATTCAATGTCTGCTTTTTTTTCTGCCCATCTACCAATAGGTGCAATTTTGTGAGGCATTGGAAAACCTCCCAGGTCTTTGTGGTTGAATCTGTGTTTGAAATTCACTGCTCGACTGAGGGACCTTACAGATAATTAATTGTCTGTGTGGGGTACAGAGATGAGGTAGTCATTCAAAAATCATGTTAAACACTATTATTCCACACAGAGTGAGTCCATGCAACTTATTATATGACTTGTTAAGCACATTTTTACTCCTGAAATTATTTAGGCTTACCATAACAAAGGGGTTGAATACTTATTGACTCAAGACATTTCAGCTTTCTTACTTTTAATTAATTTGCAAACATTTCCAGTGGCAAAAACATCTACATTTCATCCATTTTTAATTCAGGCTGTAATTCCTTTAAGGGTGGCCATTCTGCTAACTGATGATATAAGGTACAATGATGTGTAAGATATCTTGTGTTGGTTACAAGTCTTAGAGCAGCGTGGTAAAGTTTGAATCCACTGGAGTTGTGAGATTACCTCTTCAGAAGGAATTACCAGAATGTTGGCTGCATAACGCTCAAAATATCATGGAATGCACAACGTATCTTATCTGCCAAGAAATACTTTGTTTTGGGGATAATATTAATGCCTAATAAAATGGACGTGCACATTATCAAATAATCGATCCTGAGAGTTGAGGGTACTATTTGAATTGCACTAAGAAACCCTGTGGTTGACAATGATGGACTGTGAGAACAGTGCAAAGAAGATACAGGGCAGAAGCAGGGACATAAAGAAAAGGGAGTAATTCGACTGTAATTTCCTTCTTTGTGTTTTCTCTCCTGTCTGCATTGCCCTGTCCTGGGTGCACCCTCACCATCAGTTCCAGGAAATGTGGAGATTTGTCTCAGGAGAATAATTACGGCTGAGCCAGAGCTTGTTTAGAGAAGCAATGTGCGCCATGACGGCACAGCATAAAAATATGCCACAACCACCTCCCCACGGCCAATAGTTGCTTGATGAACAAATCAAAAGTTTACTGTACTTTAATTACAGTTTAGTTTACAGTCATGATTTATTAAAATACACTAGCTGCACCCCACTCTATGGGTACTAAATCAATGGACCTGATTCATTCGATTCAATGCAATTTCATCTTTGCGGACTGCAACCGTCACATAATCATTCACTCAAAGCACAAATTCATGCTACTAAAAAGCTGTTCGCAACATCCCGTTTATTTAAAATGTTATGATTATTGTGCTAACTGCCAATTGCGCACGCAAAATGTCACCCTATGTGTGCAATATTGAAAAGTATTTGGTTCCGAAAATGTTTCTTGGCGGCACTGAGCTGTGGCTGAGTGGTAACTCAACACATATGCGACTTCCAACTTTCTCACCATACACCGAGGTTCAATCGAAATTTCTCTCCTCTTTACCGCAGTATCCCCTTGTAATTTAGAATCTGTCTAAATAAAAGCTTGTGAAAATATGTGAGAGTGGAATTGCCCTTTAATTTAATAAAATAATTAGGCTACTCATTTTGAATTTACAGGTGGCACTTTGTGTGACCATAAAAGTCTCTGCGACCGGGCCAGTAAAATCATGGTGGATTAATGATCCCATGATCCCACATGATCCCATATTTGACTCCTGAACTGTCTTGAATTGCTTAACTTAGAAAATGATCGCAAAACTTACTAGCCTGCCCTACACAATATAAATACAATTACTATTGTGATGCAAAATTGCCACGGTTTACTATTGTGATGAATAATTGCTATGGTAATTTGGAATGTCCAGTCAATGAGCAGTATGGTTGCCCGGGGTTACAGCCATTCTGACAAAAAATCAATGTGTTGGCAGGTTATGAGGGGTGGCATTCTGTGGCTTTTAACCTTCTCCATCTCCTGGTGGGCACATAACAGATGGCATTTTGCAGGGTGATTCTGCTTATACTGCCATGTCCCTTTGAATCAACTCCTGATGTCACTATGAATCAACTCCCGCCCTCACACAGTGACAAATTTAGCTTGGCCCTGCCATCCAAAACATTCTGTGTATAGGATGTGATGGGTGATCTTCAAACCATTGGCTGTTCATAGGCAAGGGCCTGGAGTGCTCATTATATGAATACAAATGTATTTAAAGGGGTCATTCACCCAAATGACAAAATGAAATATTCAATTCCATACCCTGTAAGCATTCTATGGAGAAGGTATGATAAGGTATTCATTGCTGCACTAGGCAAGCTCAAGTATTTAAAATGATTTCGCGTATTTAGTGTTTGAACCCAGGTCTCGTTGACACAGCCCTCACATACTTAGTGTGATTTGTTTTTGTAAAGGAAATTATTTGAAAAAAAATGTGTTTACTTTTGGTTAATTCCCTTTGGAACAGTTGGGCAGCATGAGCCTGAGATAAACTGTCATGTAAACCAAAGCCTGTCACTTCTCTCCTGGCTGTCAATCATTTGCTAATGTTTAAAAGGTAAGAAAGTCTGACCACCAGTCTAATCTTAACAACTGTTCACCTAAACCAGAGATGGAGCAACTGGAGATGTGCACCAAAACAGTCATTTGTACATCTGGGAACTCTGTCCACAAAAGGGCAATTACAGGCTGTTATGTATTTTTGAACATACTCTGAGTGTACAAAACATTAAGAACACCTGCTCTTTCCATGACTATGATCCCTTATTGATGTAACTTGTTAAATCCACTTCAATCAGTGTAGATAAAGGGGAGGAGACAGGTTAAAGAAGGATTTTTAAGCCTTGCGACAACTGAGTCATGGATTGTGTATGTGTGCCATTCAGATGGTGAATGGGCAAGACAAAATATTTAAGTGCCTTTGAACAGGGTATGGTTGTAGGTGCCAGGTGCACTGGTTTGAGTGTGTCAAGAATTGCAACGCTGCTGAGTTTTTCATGCTCAACAGTTTCCCGTGTTTATCAAGAATGGTCCACTACCCAAAGAACATCCAGCCAACTTGACACAGCTGTGGGAAGCATTGGAGTCAACATGGGCCAGCATCCCTGTGGAATGCTTTCGACACCTTGTAGAGTCCATGCCCCGACGAATTGAGACTGTTTTGAGGGCAAAGGGGGCATTGCAATATTAGGAAGGTGTTCCTAATGTTTTGTACACTCAGTGCAACAATAAGCCTCCCACTGGGCACAGACGTCAATTCAACGTCTATTCCATGTTGGTTTAACGTCATTTCATTAACATTACGTGGAAAGAATGTTGACACAATCAATGTGTGCCCAGTGGGCTCCATTATGGAAAATTGTAAAGACAATTATACAGAATGAATTTTGACAATACTAATATCAGAAGGGCCATCATCATATCACATTTAGCCCTGCCTTCTGTAGAAATCTGACCTATTTGGCTAGTGTTGTCAGGGCCAACTACGAAGTCCGGACTGTCCGTTCTTAATAAGCCTGTGACGAGCGCATTGGGAATTGTTATGATGACGTATCGTCACTATTGTGATTGCGTCCCATACTTTGAAAGCGAGGAAATAATAGATACAGAGTCAGTGAAAGGGGGTGGTTCATTTGACCAGATCCAAACCACGGCTTGAATAATACAGAAACGTTGCTTTCAGCACCGTGGACAGCAACCCAGCCTACCCACTGTGATTGTTGATGCAGGTGAGTCTATTGCATTGTGCTATATACAACCTGATTTACTTATGGAAACACAAGACAGCATATTTTAATTTAATTTAGTTAAAATGTTAAGCTTAACAGCAATGATGAAAAGTAATTGTCGCAATGGTGATCAAGAAGGAGAAAAAAAATGATGCTGTTATTCTGTCTCTGCATGTGCAGAGCGTTATGGCACAGACAAACTGCTTTCATCGACTTTTTTTGATGGCACTATGCAGTATGCTGTGTACCAGGACCATGAGTCTACCTGCTGTCGCCGCGTACTCAGTCAGGTAACGATATTTTATGATTTTGTTCTGACTTCTGTTCTGATATATTCATAATGATAAATTAATGAAAAGCTGACTTGAAAAGCGTCTTGTTACAGTCGCTGAAAAATACAGACAGATTTTCATTATCTTGTTTATGATAACCATATAGCCTATATGACTGTCACTACTAAAACAATGTGTAAATTATTCTGGTCTAGCTAAATGATTCTGATTGGAAAGTGTTTGTGTGTATTAAACATACTGTATGTTTAGATTCATCTCTGCCATCCTGAATTTCTTAAAAGGAACTTTTAAGAAGAAACTCAAAAGAAAAACATTATCACATAAAACATTTGGTGAATTCGACAATGTAGCGATTGAGAAATGAAATAATAAATAATGTCATTGGTAAATTATGTATATTGAATTTGATGTGACGATGGACTCACTTATTGCTTCCATTCTATAGGTCAGGGACTGTTGAGACAGATGGAAAGGGTGACTGGGATCAGAGCCTGTCAATAAATGACATGGAAACCCTTAAACTTCTCTATGATATAATTGCAAGGTAATGGTCACATTCACTTAATTACAAAATGGTTTGTGATGAAATCAGTCCCTCACTTATGTTTCTCAGCACAGAATCTAATGAAATTGGTTCCTCCTATGGATATTAATGCACGTCTGTTATATAGGTATCTGTTCCGCTGTCTTTTCTGATGGGCCAAATCTGTATTACAATTAAAAATAAAATGTGTAGTGTTGTTAGCCAATGATAATTGATAATTGGCTATCATCTACAGCAGATATCATTGCAGTATTATACATTATGATAGAATATGTACAGGAGATGTGTAGGATAATTGTAATATATACTGAACACAAAATAAATACAACATGCAATGATTTCAAAGATGTTCCTGAGTTACAGTTCATATTAGGAAATCAGTCAATTGAAATAAATTCATTAGGCCCTAATCTATGGATTTCACATGACTGGGAATAAAGATATGCATCTGTTGGTCACAGATACTGTAAAAACAAGTAGGGGAGTGGATCAGAAAACCAGTCAGTATCTGCTGTGACCACCATTTGCATTCGCATAGAGTTGATCAGGCTATCGATTGTGGCCTGTGAAATGTTGCCCCACTCCTCTTCAAATGGCTGTGCGAAGTTGCTGGATATTGGTGGGAACTAGAACACGCTATCGTACACGTCGATCCAGAGTATCCCAAACATGCTCAATGGGTGACATGTCTGGTGAGTATGCAGGCCATGGAAGAACTGGGACATTTTCAGCTTCGAGGAATTGTGTAGAGATCCTTGCGACATGCTGAAACAGGGGATGATTGCGGCGGATGTATAGCATGACAATGGGCCTCAAGATCTCGTCATGGTATCTCTGTGCATTCAAATTGCTATCGATAAAATGCAATTATGTTTGTTGTCCGTAGCTTATGCCTGCCCATACTACAACCCCATCGCCACCATGGGGCACTCTGTTCACAACGTTGACATCAGCAAACCGCTCGCCCACACAACGCCATAAACATGGTCTGCGGTTGCGAGGCCAGTTGGACGTACTGCCAAATTCCCTAAAACGACGTTGGAGGTGGCTTATGGTAGAGAAATGAACATTACATTATCTGGCAATAGCTCTGGTGTACATTCCTGCAGTCAGCATGCCAATTGCACGCTCCCTCCAAACTTGAGACATCTGCGGCAATGCGTTGTGTGACAAAACTGCACACTTTAAAGTGGCCTTTTATTGTCCCCAGCACAAGGTGCACCTGTGTAATGATCATGCTGTTTAATCAGCTTCTTGATATGCCACACCTGTCAGGTGGATGGATTATCTTGGCAAAGGAGGAATGCTCACTAACAGGGATGTAAACAAATTTGTGTTCAAAATTTGAGTGAAATAAGTTTTTTGTGCATATGGAACATTTCTGGGATCTTTTATTTCAGCTCATGAAACATGGGACCAACACTTTACATGTTGCGTTTATATTTTTGTTCAGTATAGTTAATACTTTTTACAGATGAGGTACAGGAGTGGTTCCCAACCTTTTTTGGTTACTCTACTACCAACTGAATTTATTTCATGTGCATTTTACCAGTAGGCCTATGGTCGTATGAGTCTTCTCAAGTACCCACTGTGGATAGGCTAAGTACCCCTGGTCGGGAACCACTGGTCTACAGATAGCTTTGGAGTTTAATAAGGCAACATTGACCTCACATCAGGATCCACCAACCTACTCAGGTTCCCACAGTTTAACTTTTGCATACTAAATAGTGGATACCACCTGATGAGGCTAAAGTTCTTAGCATTAGATGTCAAACGTTCTGAAGTGCCTGTCACCAGCAATTAACACTTTGTGACTGTGACATTTTGCTGAAAAATCTGCTCTTGACATACTGTCTGCAACAATCAAAAGTTAATTAATGTGACTATTGCACTTAACAGATTTTGTCCTGAATCTAGTGAAAGCATTTTATGAATCTTTTTTTTAGACCAACAAGACACGCAGATGGTCTCTTCACAAGTGGCTACAGCAAACTTTTAGGAAAGCTTTCGGCCAAGGACTACCTTGAATCCTTGATTGCAAAGCGAGTCAGGTACAACTTTCATATAGTAACCATAAAATGTGGTCTGAGGGACTCTAATTTATCTTGGTCTATACCTCTATTTCTAACATTCACGATGTAGTCAATCAGTATGTTAAATATCAAATAGCTCTAAGGTAGGTTGACCGAAATAAACACCCATGGTTTGAATTAAAGTTTTAAAGCTGAGAAGTTCACAGACGTTTATCACAACAATGTCGCATTTGCGTTCCTGCCAGTTCATCCTGACGATCAATTCATTTTACCGATGTAATGCCACTGCGATTTGGCTTGACTGACTCGTCAATTGTGTTCATGAGGTCTTAGTAGTACGTGAGGGACTATGTTTAGACAAGTTATATCTCACTTATATTGCCACATTTCTCTAATTACTGCAACATGATTAGGATTAAAGAACATTACAATGGGTAGTAACTTAATGTTGAATTAATGTAAAATATTCCCTGTTTGTGTTTTTAGCAACAATAATGTCTGCCATGGTTTTCCCAAAAATTATCCCTTCTAGTGCTGCCTCAAATCTCCCAGTAGTCAATCAGAAGGGCCTTTGGGGATAATTATTCCTGTGTAGTGACCATCGGTTGGTCATTGTGGTAATGCCCAGGTTGCAGTTCCCCTCAAACTGAACACTTTGAGTCCTATGGATTGGAATCTCCCTGAATATGGCAGAGATCCCTGAAACAATGCCCTGTGCAGGTCCGTACTGCCCGATCAGAAGTGGCACTGACCTTCCACATGGTTGCATTATTTTCAGAGAACGCATAGAGCCCCGAGTTGATTATCCTGACCATACTGCGATTATAATTTAACACACACACACAATTGCCGGTAGAAATGTGTTCAACATCCACTGAAGATGCTAGCAAGTTTACTACTGTATATAGCTACAGTAAAGTGCCGTCGTAACAGAACAAAGAGACTTGGTGACTAACCAAACCATTTGTCCTCCTTAATATTGGCTAGCTAACTATTTATACAAATGGAATCCCACAATGCCAATAGTGTTTTTAATTCGGCTTGAACGATCAGCTGAAACATAACATGTAAGAATGTTGGTTTCGCCACTTGCAACATTCTATCAGCTATAGCTACAGCACAGACCATAATCTGTGGCAAATGCCTGTTAACAGTTCTATCTGAATTATTAGTGCACACTCCAAGAAATAATGCATACCCTAGAATGCCCTTCAAGCCAATCATAAACAAGTAGAATTAGTAACTAATGTTTTTGTCTAGCAACCAGGTAAAAAGAACGACTGATGTGTTTTTGCTGAAACTACTTCATAGCCGTTGGTTATTGTCGTGCATTACTGAGAAATAATGCACACTCTATAATGCTCTTCAAGCCAATCAGAAACGAGTATTCAACAATGCCAAGTATGTTTCAACAATTCATAAGGTCTTGTATATCATTGTACAACGTGTAAACCAGTGAACAAGTAAAACTTGCTTTGATCAGATTTGATTGTAATAGATACTTTTTTGTTCACTAATTATATTTTCATTTGTAGTAACGACCTCATGGAGGACCAGTTGCCAGTAAAACGCCACTCAGACGCTGTATTTACAGACAACTACAGCCGCTACGGAAAACAGATGGCCATCAAGAAATACTTGAATTCAGCGCTGTCAAGGAAGAGGAGGTAGGAACCTGGACAGGCCCTAAAAAAATCTGTTTTTCTTAATTACATTATTTTTTTTTTACATAAAAGACTGGACAAGATAATTTAAAAAGTGTATAAAGCCTGAATGTATGTCCAATGTCTATTACAACTACTTTGTTCTCCTTTGTGGTTTTACTTCTTGCATTCTAGCTTGGAGGACCCTACTACTCCAGAATTATCCATTAGGAGTGAGCCTTCCTCACAGCAAACCAGTGATGACATCTCAATTCATGAACTCCTCAATAGTCTTTCATTGGTACAGTAGGCCCTGCTTGGATATTACCATGCTAGTTTAATGCGTTTTTAACTGATGTACAGTACTACATTTCTATGCTAATTTCTAACAAAACAATTGTGAGTTTTTGGTATTTTAAGATACTGGATATTAGCTTCAGTTGATATACTTTAAATATTAATTAATTATTAATAATATGATACTCATTTGATATGCTCCCCATTTTCTCTATGTGATTTTTCTAACACAGGGAGACAGAGGCTGACATCATACACACATCATGCTATTATGTTTTTATATTACGATGCAACATTTCTGTTCTTTTTTTTCAGACCCTCTAAGGAATATCTTCTAAAGTGAACAAATGGCAAAGCCAGCCAAAATTATATTTGACCATTATGTTATGTCATGTTATGTAATTTCCACTGTAAAAATTGTTTTTGCCTCATGTGGTACATTTCCTGAAATTGCTGTGTAGCTGAGTGATAATCACAAAACACGGATAAATCAATGGGAGTATTGCAAACTCAAAGCATTCCAAATTATATAACAGTAAAGCATAATTTTTTGCCAGTACACTGGAGATTTGCAATGTTGTTTAAACGCATTCACCAGTATTATATTATATTATATACATGCCAAATAATGTGTTATGTATTACTTTTTATTTATTTATCCAGTATTATGTATTTATTTGTCAGTCTTAAAATGTGTGAAACTATAGAAATTCCTAATACATTGAGATAATAATGGAGATGGTTGTGATAAGACATTTCAGCAACCCAATCAACTTGAGCACAGAAAGACGTTAGGAGAGTAGTTTGAAAACGTTTGAGTGAGGATGACACAGACTAAAACTCTTAGTAGCACTGCTGATTATTTATTCTATGGTAACATCAGAATAGTCTATTGTTATTTAAAGAAAAAATATAATAATATGGATTGTTTTTGTGTGTGTCAATAAAATTTAAGTGTAAGACTGTCAATATTAACCCTTTTCTGTTTCCTTTGGATTTTTCCCCAAACTGCAACCCCATGTGATTGCCCGGTAATAACATTGTTAAATGTTATTATACCCTGGCTGCATCGAACTCGTCTTGAAAGCGTGAGGATTTCTGTCACCGCTCGCCACTGGTAACAGGTCTCAGAGCAGGAGTGTTGATCTAGCATCAGCTCCCCCTAGGGCCCTGGTTTTGTCATTTGCTCTCAAATGAATTCTGGAAACCAAACAGAACACAAGTGTCAACATGATTATATTCAGAATCTGGTCCAGGGCAAGGCTGGCGGGATAAGTCACCAAAATGGCATCAGTATGTCACAGCATCCCGCTGGATGATTCACATTCCTGGAATAAATATCACTTTGACATTTTGTGATGGTGGGTTCAGGAAGTGGTGGTTGGCACAACATGGAGGAGTAAAATGACCCAGGGTTAGACAACAAGCCGGCTTGGCCTATAGGTAGTCCATATGATAGGCACACTGCATCAATTTAAATGCATTGATAAAGATTATTTGGACATCCAGATTTAAATATCTGTTTGCCACAAGTTTCTGTTTACACTCTTAGAAAGAAAGGGTTAGATTTGTTATTAAAGGGTTAATAATAATAATAATAGTATGCCATTTAGCAGATGCTTTTATCCAAAGCGACTTACAGTCATGTGTGCATACATTTTTGCGTATGGGTGGTCCCAGGGATCGAACCCACTACCCTGGCATTACAAGCGCCATGCTCTACCAATTGAGCTACAGAGGACCACAAACTCTTGTCACTGTGGTGGTCAGTGGCAAACCGTGACTATTGGACCTAGGCCTTCAGTGGGAAAAATAACCTTCCAACACGTTGTACCAAACTCAAAAACCATGACAATTAACAGAAACATAGCATCACTTCCTTAATGCGCCCAACTGAATCAAACAAGCCTGAGGCTGAGCCAACCCACTGGGCAAAAACAAGTTCAATCTGCGTTGTTTCCACAGCATTTCATGTGATGACGTTGAATCAACAAGGAAAACGAATTGGATATGAAAGTAAAGGGCTTTATGTTTCTCAAACCGTATCGCAGTTGTATGGGCTGTTTTGGCTGCCAGACCCAGTTTACCTCTGAAAAGAACATATAAGGTCATTGGACCTTAAAGGAAAACTCCACCCGAAAAATATATATAGCTTTCAAAATACAGAAATACAGCCGGTATGATGCATTTTGCATATGATGCAAAACGCAGCATCATATGATGCAAAATGCATCATATGATGCAAAATGCATCATACCGAATGTATTTCTGTATTTTGAAAGCTATATACCTGTATCTTGAAAACTTGATTGCTGACATGCAAAACATTTTGGGACTATTACAATTTATATATTTTGGGACTAATAAAATATATATATATTTTTTTAATTTTCCTTGAGTAAGCTCCTTAAGTTTACATATTGGGCTACGTTAGTAGTTGTATTAGTGCATTACTTCATACATATACCTGTTGTTGGCTTCAAATAAAGTGTCATCAATCAATCGTATTTTAGTTTAAGCCCTGAAGTGTAATTATTATCACTTCATGCAGTACTTATAGGCCTAGATCTATTCATAATATTTTAGCGATAACAATTCCCACCAAGTGGGTTAACCATACTGTAGCGATGATTGCCTTTCATGGGTTTGCTTCCCTGCCCCGCCGTTCGCTACACTGGTGTCAGAAGTGGGATGGGGACTGTGAGGCCATCGGAGATGCATGTACACATGGGGGACTTGGTGTAGAGGGGTGTGGGGACACGCTCTCCCGTAGGAGGGGGGTAATGTAGCGACCTTAACACAACACCTAGCGACCTCGTCAAGAGGTTCGGACCTCTTTGTGTAACGGTTGGGGTGTTGATCATCGGAGAGGCATATACACGTGAACGACGTGGAAGGGAAGCAGATTCTGGTTGCTGGCATGAAAGGCAAACACCCTATGCATCGTACCAATAGGGTTAACCCACTTGGTGGGAATTGTAACATGGTTTATATACCATTAAGGAAAAACCAAAAACACATGTTTTCATGTGATCACGTGATAATATGTGACGTTAATGTGATAACATGTGACAACATGTAAAGCAACATGCGAGAACATGAAACTACACATGAAAACGTGATCACGTGAAGTGTTCCAAAAACACGGTTTCACATGATTTCACATTAAATTGTGTGATTTTCCACGTGTGAAATCAGGTGGTTTTTCTGTAAGGGTAGTGAGGATCGCTACAATGCCCCTCCGAAAGGGAAGGCACATACCAGTGCTATGACTACACAGCCCCCTCACACGTTCAGACCCCACTTTTGACACTAATGTAGCAAACCATGGGGTAGGGAAGTGAATCCGGCAGCAGGTGTGAAAGGCAAACAACCTACGCATAGCTCCAATAGGGTTAACCCACTTTGTAGGAATTGTAACCTGGCTCATATAGTGAGGATCGCTACAATATTAAGCAGAGGAACTGCATATGGAAAGAAAGGTGTTCTTTGACTTCACGTTGTGGCTAAAGGCGTCATCATGCCTCAGTTCGGCTGGCGGCTAGCTGACGTCAGCTAGGCGAACCGAACGAGTGTGCTCTCATAGTCTCTTAAAATAACTTTGCTTGAAAAACAAGAACAAAGCGGCAATAGTACTGTTTGTCCATTTTGAGACGCCATAGCCAGTATACACTTCCTCAAAATTGTCACAATTAGATAACTCAAAACATCTGTCATTAATTTTGACGTTTTTGCCAAGGAGATTTTATTCGCACAATTGTACATCTAACCAAGATGTTTGGTGCAGTATTTCTCAATGAAAAAAAAAGTGTGCATTAGAAAGGAGTCGTCTCTTGTTGAATGACAACAAAGACTTTATGGGAGAATCCCTACTGTTGACCAATCACCGATGAAGGGCTGTTGACTTCGGCTCCCGAACTTCGGCTGGCCTTGAGAAAAAATGTAGTGTGCCCGACCAGTCGACAAAACCCTTACCGAAGCCCAAAACGAACAAAAACATCAGAAAATATAATCATAATATATACACATACTCTTCTGAAATGTTTAGGCTGGGAAGCATGCGGACGCCTTTAGAATAACCCATAGCTGTGTGTTATTCACAAACTGGCTATATAATTGGCTCTTGTGCCTTATTCTGTCAATCCAATTCAGAATGAAATGATCATATTTATTGTGTTCTCTATTTTTGTCCTAGAAATGGCAAGACAATTGAGCCAACTCCAAAGAAGCAAGCTGGTTGATTTTTATTTTATTAATTTTTTACCAGGGAATAGCAGCTGAGGCCACAGCCCTGACAGTGGATGTGGTGGTGGTATCAAGAGAAAAGAGAATTTAGCCTACTCTATTTTCTTCTATTATTTGTCCTGCATCTACCTATTATGTCATATCCTGAATTGGATGTTTGTCTCTGGACAGCCAATAACAGATAAGGGACAACAAATAAAGAACCTTGATGATAGGATTGTCAACTCTCCCAGTTTGGCCTGGAGTCTCCTAGAACTGGACTTCATATCCCAATCGCTGCTGTTAGAAAAATGCTCTTCTAGCTTGACCCTGTAGGATTACCCTTTATGTTTCTAGGTAGAACCCTTTTCGAAGTTTCACAGTCAGCCTGGGAGTTAGGTGTTCCATTCAAATCTACTCATGTGTGTCGGCTCCACAGGGTGACCGTGGTCAGGCCCAGTGGACCTCAAGGGCCCCGCAGACGTACCGTGGGCCAGCCAAGCCCCGGCGGACCTCCCGGGCCCCCCAGACCCCTAGTGCCATCAACAGCTGACAAGCTGGTGAGTCCACATTCACCCCAATCAATTAATTGTCATTTTCATATGTATGTCTAAAAGATGCCTCTGCAACGACTTTGCAACTAGCAAAGACGCTGAAGTAACCACAACAACAGGGTTGTTGACAACAACAGGGTTGTTGACAACAACATTTTCTGTTGAGACCAATCATAATTATTTTAGCTACATTATTTTAGTAGTTGTCCCCACATTTAACTTCTATGATGCATCATTAGCAATTTCACATTCTTTGTTTCAGACCTTTGTGGACATGGAGGCATCTGGGTATCCTGACTTGGAAACATTTCTCGTGGGTCCAGTTCTCTTCACTCCGCTGATAACCAAAAGGCCATATATTTCCTTATCATCCTTGCTGGTTCAGCTAGTGGTCTACTGCACATTTCACTTGTGTAAACCACCCTGAACCTGTTACAGATGTATGTATGCCTCTGACCAAACATTGACAGAAGTAGCCCACAGCCCAATTTGCATTTGAAGTCTGTCCACTATCTCTTTTACCAAGTCAGTTGACTGAGAACACAAAATGTATTACAGCAACACACTGGGGAACAGTTGTATGCATGGGAACATGAGTTGTTGAATGGGCCAAAATTAAGTGTACATTAATCAAGATGTCTTCTCGTGTTTGTTTTTTTGCGGGGTAGGGGCCGCCTGTTTTGCCTGGACTCCGCGGTCCCCCAGGTCCTTACGTTTTTGGGTCAGTGGGTCCCCCAGGACAGGATGGTGCTCCTGGAAAAATGGTAGGTCCTCAGGAGATTCACCCTTTTTCTATTTGCCTTCAGTGGTGCAAAGTACTTAAGTAAAAAAATACTTTAAAGTACTACTTAAGTCGTTTTTTGGGGTATCTGTACTTTACTATTTATATTATTGACAACTTTTACTTTTTCTCAAGTATGACAATTGGTACTTTTTCCACAACTGTTTGCCGTTCATGTGATGTACTACAATAGTAATACGCAATTACCTGTATAGTGTTTTATCTGCAATAACTTATAATAGATGGTCATTAAGCTGCACAGTTAGACAGAAAGAGAGATAGATAAATGAAAATGGAGTAGTTTTGTGTACAATGTATGGATGTATGTGTTTGTACTGTATACATTTGGTATTCCCAGCCAGCTGACACTGGCGCAGGCGATGCTGGTGATTAGTCCATTAGCCCAACATTTGAGTCATTCAAATGTTTTTGTTTACTTCGTTTTTAATAGCAGGAAACTAGTCATAATAATGTTGATATAGCATATTGCGTTGCATTCCATGTCTGAAATGCGCTGTATAAATAAAGCTTGATTTGAACAACTCTGGTGGACATTCCTGCAGTCAGCATGCCAACTGCACGCTCCCTCAAAAATGGAGACATCTGTGGCATTGTGTTGTGTGAAAAAACTGCACCATTTAGAGTGGCCTTTTATTGTCCCCAGCACAAGGTGCACCTGTGTTTTAACGATCATGCTGTTTAATCAGCTTCTTGATATGCTACACCTGTCAGGTGGATGGATTATCTTGGCAAAGGAGAAATGCTCACTAACAGGGATGTAAACAAATTTGTGCACAAAATCTGAGCTCATGAGACATGGGACCAACACTTTACATGTTGCGTTTATATTTTTGTTCAGTATATGTTGGGATGTAAACCAGTAATACATTTTTTTCTGATCTAATAAGGTGAATGTAGGATCTTCTGGGGCCTTTGTCATGGAGGACAGAAACCTGCAGCCGTGCACCTCACTAAAGAATTGGGGGTATGGTGGTAGTAGGCTACTTCAGGGGAGTTGGAGGTGCGGGGGGCCTAGTAGAACATAATGCAGCCCTTCTCACTCAGTAAATTCTGAAGGCAGGCACGAAGCTAGGCCCCTCTTGGTTCTCATTGGCGAAGACTGAACTCAAGTTAGGGTTTCATGTCAGACTATCCTATGCCACTTTCCAAAACAAGTTATACCCCAGAGGTTGTAAATAAAACCTTTTAAAGCTGGTATGACTTGTATTATTATGATAGGTCTCTGAAACCCATATCCGAATGGATTAAGACTGACCATTTTTCACTGAAATGGCTACTGACAGTGAACACAGGTTAGGGGTTACATTTACAATGTTACAAGTTCGCTATAGCGCTCAAGGCAGATAGAACAGGCGGAATAGAGAGATTAATGCAATTGAAATAACCTGAAACAACTGCCATGTGCAGCCAATGTGATTTATAGAGGATATTTGGTACTAATTTATAGCTTATAAAGCCGTTATTGGGTATTATTGATATTTTGTTTAAAAGCCTGTTGATGTCATTGGTTGTTTCTTTCTTTGGAACTAGCTAGCTATCACTAACTAGCTAGGTGGTTAATGTGGTGTACAGTAGGCTACAGTACTGTTACAGTATTACTTAATGGCAACAATATAGCCTTGTCACTACTAGTTGGCAAGTTACTTGATTTGGGGTAACGTTACAGTACAACATTACTAAATGATAACAACGTAGCCTTTTCACTAGCTAGTAGTTGGTTGATGGGGACAGTAGGCTACAATACATCCTTCCTACTGTTCTGTTATTCGTTGGGTCTGGAAATTGTAAAATTAGCTAATATTATAGAGAGATCACACATTCATGCAGCTGTGGTGATGTCACATTGTCTTTATCCATACCATAGCTGCTGCTATGGATATGCATTTTACTTGCCAGGTCTCCCTTGAATAAAGTGTTATTTTTGACCTGGTAAAATAAGCTAATGGTTGTGTGCACTCTCACTAGATAGAATTGTGTGGTTCAGTGGTAGATTTTCAATGTGGCCACTAATTATTGTTAATATTACAATTCTCTAGGCCCTCCATTCCCAAACCTGAAGCCCCCTGTCCCCAGCAGGAAAGACCAAGAGAAAGTGTTGGCTTAAGGTACAACTTCATATTGAGGAAATGTAAGATAACTCGATGTCAAATTTAGATTTAGAGTTACTGACATGAATAGAAGCATATACAAGCAATCAATCAAATGTATTTTATAAAGCCCTTTTTACATCCGCAGTTGTCACAAAGTGCTTATACAGAAACCCAGCCTAAAACCCCAAAGAGCAAGCAATGCAGATGTAGAAGCACAGTGGCTAGGAAAAACTCCCTAGAAAGGCAGGAACCTAGGAAGAAACCTAGAGATGAGCCAGGATCTGAGGGGTGGCCAGTCTTCTTCTGGCTGTGCAGGTGGAGATTATAAAAGAGTACAGCCATTTAGTCCAGATCGTTCTTCAAGACGTTTAAACGTTCATAGATGACCAGCAGGGTCAAATAATAATCACAGTGGTTATAGAGGGTGAAATAGTTCAGCACCTCAGGAGTAAATACCAGTTGGCTCTTCATAGCTGAGCAATTAAAGGTTGAGAGCCAGCAGGTCTGGTAGAGAGACAGGATCAAACAGCAGTACTGTGACAAGGTAGCACTTCCGGTGAGTCCTGAGTAGGTCAGGGTTCCATAGCCGCAGACAGAAACAGCAGAGACTGGATCAGCAGCACGACCAGGTGGACTGGGGACAGGGATGGCCAAGCAGTCCTGAGGCATGGTCCTAGGGCTCAGGTCCTACATCCTTTATTTAATGTGTGTAGACTAAGCCCTAGAGATTTGTAACTTCACATGATTTAGCGTACTTGTCAATCCAGAGCTGAATATTTTATATCCTTTTTACTGTACACTGTTTTTTCCCAAAGCTAATCACTGAATGTCCTACTACAAAGATGTGGTCAGGTTGACACACTTCTGAGTCACAATAACACAGAACACACACACACCACAGATTGCGAGGGCAAGTACAATGAGCAGTTGGGAAAATGAAGTCTGCTGCATGGTTGCCACACACACACACCTAATTTAGGTTAGTGTGTAGTCAAGGCTTTGTCATTAAAATAACATTGTGCCTATCTTTCAGAACAGCCAACCAGGCTCAGTGGGTGACAGGTAATCTTGTTTCCACCAAGCTGTTCCAGGCCTGGAATGGCACGCTGGAACATCCAGAGGCTTGTAGACCTGAAGCAGTGTATTGTGGTCCAGGTAATTATCCCACACACACGTATATACACACTCACTCAAATCACTCACACTGTTTTGTTGTATAATTATACTTAAGAAAATTGTTCCTCTCTCTTTTAGATCTGACACCCCTATTAGCTCAACCACAGCCCTCACAGCTGCAGTCATCTGCCCCTGCACCTGCTACACCGGCTGCGACAGGTGATACAGGTATATATCACATACATGTATACACACATGCATACTGTGCAAACAAGGAGGCCTACAAACCTGACTCAGTTACACCAGCTCTGTCAGGAGGAATGGGCCAAAATTCACCCAACTTATTGTGGGAAGCTTGTGGAAGGCCACCCGAAACCCGTTTGACACAAGTTAAACAATTTAAAGGCAATGCTACCTAATACTAATTGAGTGTATGTAAACTTCTGACCCACTGGGAATGTGATGAAAGAAATAAAAGCTTAAATAAATCACTCTCTACTATTATTCTGACATTTCACATTCTTAAAATAAAGTGGTGATCCTAACTGATCTAAGACAGGGAATTTGTACTAGGATTAAATGTCAGGAATTGTGAAAAACTGAGTTTAAATGTATTTGGCTAAGGTGCCATGCACTGCACCACTGCCTTAACCAGAGGTGCATAAACTGGGCCTATCAAGACTGACAACGCAGAGATGGGTGGCTGACAAGGACAAATAAAACAACATGCACACACACTCACTCTCTCTTGTCACACACATTATCCCCAATGTAAATACATTGTCATTACTTGTTTATTTTATGTATGCTCCAATTTATTTTAGGATTGGAGATATCTACGCCTGCATATCCATTATCAATATCTACATAATTACTCTAAATATCTATCCAATCAAAGTATGATTTGTAATATTGTAAAACAAGTATTGCTTAATTTGCAGTTTGAGGAAATTCATGCCTCCCTCTCACACATGTTATACCCAATGTAAATATATAGTTTATTTTATGTATGCTCCATTTTATTTGAGTGAAAATGTATGCAATAAAGTACATTCACAGTTAAAGCAATGTCTTTGGTTTAATGGATATTTCTCAGAATAAAATGTGTGACCAAAAGGAAGTCGGCAGACCTGCAACCCTCTGGGAGTGTGTGCAGGTTGTCTACTGCAGCTGAAACATGGGGAGATGGGGAGAGAAAGGAGGAAGAGTGCAGTTGAAGGGTTTATCATTAATAACTGACACAATTCTATAATGAATACATATTAGAATAATAATACATAGGCGTGACCAATAGTTACTGTATTGTGATTGTTTAGTGTTTTAATTACTCAACAAGTAGTGCCCCAAGGTGGGATCGAACCGTGTCTCAAAAGCAGTAGAGAAAGTCAAATAAGGTCACCCAAATTTCCGTTATGGCTATACACATCTGGCTCCCGTGAACTATGAGCCAATTGTCTTAGTGGACTGCGCCACCAATCAGTCATACTAGAAAAAATATGACTAGTTGACTTGACCACCATTGTTATCTTTTTCTTGTTGCAATGGATGTTGCTAAGAATATAAACATATAATCCTCATAGCCTACATGTTCGTTTTTTTCTCTTGTTAAAGCACATAGATGTGTATGAAACGATAAGCAGAAATGTTGAATTTGGTCATATGCGGAAATGTGCCTTACTGCCTTTTGAATTTTGTGTAACGTCAGTAGTCTAGTCAAGGAAGCATCATGCAAAATATATTGGCACACTTCACTTACCAAGACCATTGCCAAATAAGGCGAGGTGTCACCTGCTTTTATAGTAAGCATTGAGGTGGTATCACCCAAAACACCTAGAAGGGAGTGTATTTCATACCGAGCCCCTATCTTGAGATGACGTAGAGGCCTTCTCAAGGTGCCTCAACATCACGATTTCAATGGTAGAGTTGAACCGCTAGGGGCAAAAAGAGCTAGATTTAATGCTAAAAAGACCAAAATACATCACTTTTGCAACAATTTAATACTAAAAGACCAAAATATATCACTTTTGCAACAAACTGTCAAAATGAAGACCAGAATTAACGTGTTTCACTATAACTAAGCCTAAAACATCTGGTTTTCTATGAATTTTTTATTTTATTTCATGAATGTTACTCTTTAAGGCAGCGGTTCATGTCATAACAGCTCTCTAGACCCAAATCCAGACCACAAACAGACACTGAGAGACCAAGACCCAAACCATCAATGACAATGTGTATCAGTGTATCAATGTCAAAGTGGGCAAGACCAGCACAACAATTGTGCAGGGTTTTCCTGAAAGGAAGTAATCCTTACCTCATGTATGATACCTGGAGAACGGTGGGGCTACCTTTTTGTTACGCCACATTTTTAAGAGGTTAAGAGATGTTTTCAAGGGGTTAAATGTCCCTCACCAGGTGGCTTTTTTCCTTCCCCATTCCCCTTCAGCTGTTCCCTAAGGAAATGGCATTCCGTCTCCAGTTATTTAATCATTCTTTCCTGCCACTTAATCTTTTCCTCCAAAAGCGCAACATTACACATTGAACCTTGAACAAAAGACAAATAGTTTCAGTGTATGGGGTATTAAACTGAATTCTCAAAAACAGTGCCACAACATACAGTAGAGGGTTGTTTTACTACAAGTAATGGTCAACTATCTTCTTTTGGGGGGGGGCAGATGCTCATATCCAATGTGACTTACAGGAGCAATTAGGCTCTGGGATTCAAACAAGCAACCTTTCGGTTACTGGCCCTACACTCTTAACTACTAGGCTACCTGCCGCCCAGCTATGGACAGCCAACATGTCTATGAATTTGCAAGGAACTCAAATCCTGCAGTGCAGACGTGTCCCCCTGCTTAAGCCAGTACATGTCCAGGCCCATCTGAAGTTTGCTAGAGTGCATTTGGATGATCCAGAAGAGGATTGGGAGAATGTCATATGGTCAGATGAAACCAAAATATAACTTTTTGGTAAAAACTCAACTCTTCGTGTTTGGAGGACAAAGAATGCTGAGTTGCATCCAAAGAACACCATACCTACTGTGAAGCATGGGGGTGGAAACATCATGCTTTGGGGCTGTTTTTCTGCAAAGGGACCAGGACGACTGATCCGTGTAAAGGAAAGAATGAATGGTGCCATGTATCGTGAGATTTTGAGTGAAAACCTCCTTCCGTCAGCAAGGGCATTGAAGATGAAACGTGGCTGGGTCTTTCAGCATGACAATGATCCCAAACGCACCGCCCAGGCAACGAAGGAGTGGCTTCGTAAGAAGCATTTCAAGGTCCTGGAGTGGCCTAGCCAGTCTCCAGATCTCAACCCCATAGAAAATCTTTGGAGGGAGTTGAAAGTCCGTGTTGCCCAGCGACAGCCCCAAAACATCACTGCTCTAGAGGAGATCTGCATGGAGGAATGGGCCAAAATACCAGCAACAGTGTGTGAAAACCTTGTGAAGACTTACAGAAAACGTTTGACCTGTGTCATTGCCAACACAGGGTATATAACAAAGTATTGAGAAACTTTGGTTATTGACCAAATACTTATTTTCCACCATAATTTGCAAATAAATTCATTAAAAATCCTACAATGTGATTTTCTGGATTTGTTTTTCTCATTTTGTCTGTCATAGTTGACGTGTACCTATGATGAAAATTATAGGCCTCTCTCATCTTTCTAAGTGGGAGAACTTGCACAATTGGTGGCTGACTAAATACTTTTTTTCCCCCACCGTAAGTGGCATAAATCCCACACAATTCCCAGATTGTAAAAGTAATCTTACCAATAGATCTAAGACTGCTGGTACTCTGTAAAGGTGAGCTATCTTTTCCTTTCACAGGAGTGCTGGGACCTGTAAAACATCACATGCACACAATGGATCATTCAAAATGTCAATACTTCACCAGTATCCAATTTTCTCATAAAAACCTGATTTAACGGTTAACTAGATAGCTACTAGAACAGCATACAGTACCAATCAAAAGTTTGGACACACCTACTCATTCAAGGGTTTTTCTTTATTTTAAAAAATGTCTACATTGTAGAATAATAGTGAAGACATTAAAACTTTGAAATTACATACAGTGGGGAAAAAAAGTATTTAGTCAGCCACCAATTGTGCAAGTTCTCCCACTTAAAAATATGAGAGAGGCCTGTAATTTTCATCATAGGTACACGTCAACTATGACAGACAAATTGAGATTTTTTTTCTCCAGAAAATCACATTGTAGGATTTTTTATGAATTTATTTGCAAATTATGGTGGAAAATAAGTATTTGGTCACCTACAAACAAGCAAGATTTCTGGCTCTCACAGACCTGTAACTTCTTCTTTAAGAGGCTCTTCTGTCCTCCACTCGTTACCTGTATTAATGGCACCTGTTTGAACTTGTTATCAGTATAAAAGACACCTGTCCACAACCTCAAACAGTCACACTCCAAACTCCACTATGGCCAAGACCAAAGAGCTGTCAAAGGACACCAGAAACAAAATTGTAGACCTGCACCAGGCTGGGAAGACTGAATCTGCAATAGGTAAGCAGCTTGGTTTGAAGAAATCAACTGTGGGAGCAATTATTAGGAAATGGAAGACATACAAGACCACTGATAATCTCCCTCGATCTGGGGCTCCACGCAAGATCTCACCCCGTGGGGTCAAAATGATCACAAGAACGGTGAGCAAAAATCCCAGAACCACACGGGGGGACCTAGTGAATGACCTGCAGAGAGCTGGGACCAAAGTAACAAAGCCTACCATCAGTAACGCACTACGCCGCCAGGAACTCAAATACTGCAGTGCCAGACGTGTCCCCCTGCTTAAGCCAGTACATGTCCAGGCCCGTCTGAAGTTTGCTAGAGTGCATTTGGATGATCCAGAAGAGGATTGGGAGAATGTCATATGGTCAGATGAAACCAAAATATAACTTTTTGGTAAAAACTCAACTCGTCGTGTTTGGAGGACAAAGAATGCTGAGTTGAATCCAAAGAACACCATACCTACTGTGAAGCATGGGGGTGGAAACATCATGCTTTGGGGCTGTTTTTCTGCAAAGGGACCAGGACGACTGATCCGTGTAAAGGAAAGAATGAATGGAGCCATGTATCGTGAGATTTTGAGTGAAAACCTCCTTCCATCAGCAAGGGCATTGAAGATGAAACGTGGCTGGGTCTTTCAGCATGACAATGATCCCAAACGCACCGCCCGGGCAACGAAGGAGTGGCTTCGTAAGAAACATTTCAAGGTCCTGGAGTGGCATAGCCAGTCTCCAGATCTCAAACCCATAGAAATTCTTTGGAGGGAGTTGAAAGTCCATGTTGCCCAGCGACAGCCCCAAAACATCACTGCTCTAGAGGAGATCTGCATGGAGGAATGGGCCAAAATACCAGCAACAGTGTGTGAAAACCTTGTGAAGACTTACAGAAAACGTTTGACCTGTGTCATTGCCAACAAAGAGTATATAACAAAGTATTGAGAAACTTTTGTTATTGACCAAATACTTATTTTCCACCATAAGTTGCAAATTAATTAATAAAAAATCCTACAATGTGATTTTCTGGATTTTTTTTCTCATTTTGTCTGTCATAGTTGACGTGTACCTATGATGAAAATTACAGGCCTCTCTCATCTTTTTAAGTGGGAGAACTTGCACAATTGGTGGCTGACTAAATATGTTTTCCCCCCACTGTATATGGAATCATGTAGTAACCAAGTGTTAAACAAATCAAAATAGATTTTAGATTCTTCAAAGTAGCTACCCTTTGCCTTGATGACAGCTTTGCACACAAATGATAGTCCCACTAAGCGCAAACCAGATGGGATGGCGTATCGCTGCAGAATGCTGTGGTAGCCATGCTGGTTAAATCTGCCTTGAATTCTAAATAAATCTCTGACAGTGTCCCCAGCAATGCACCCCCACCCCATCACACCTCCTCCTCCACGCTTCAGGGTGGGAACCACACATGCAGAGATCATCCGTTCACCTACTCTGTGTCTTACAAAGACACAGCGGTTGGAACCAAATATCTCCAATTTGGACTCATCAGACCAAAGGACAGATTTCCACCGGTCTAATGTCCATTGCTCGTGTTTCTTGGCCCAAGCAATTATCTTATTCTTATTGATGTCTTTTAGTAGTGGTTTCTTTGCAGCAATTTGACCATGAAGGCCTAATTCACGCAGTCTCCTCTGAACAGTTGATGTTGAGATGTGTCTGTTACTTGAACTCTGTGAAGCATTTATTTGGGCTGCAATCTGAGGTGCAGTTAACTCTAATGAACTTATCCTCTGCAGCAGAGGTAACTCTGGGTCTTCCTTTCCTGTGGCGGTCCTCATGAGAGCCAGTTTCATCATAGCGCTTGATGGTTTTTGCGACTGCACTTGAAGAAACTTTCAAAGTTCTAGAAATTTTCAGGATTGACTGACCTTCATGTCTTAAAGTAATTATGGACTGTCGTTTTTCTTTGCTTATTTGAGCTGTTCTTGCCGTAATATGGACTTGGTCTTTTACCAAATAGGGCTATCTTCTGTATACCACCCCTACCTTGTCACAACACAACTGATTGGCTCAAACGCATTAAGAAGGAAAGAAATTCCACAAATTACCTTTTAAGAAGGCACACCTGTTAATTGAAATGCATTCCAGGTGACTACCTCATGAAGCTGGTTGAGAGAATGCCAAGAGTGTACAAAGCTGATTAGTACATTATTCCATCTGTGTTATTTCATAGTTTTGATGTCTTCACTATTATTCTACAATTTAGAAAATAGTAAAAATAAAGAAAAACTCAAGAATGAATAGGTGTGTCCAAACTTTTGACTGGTACTGTACATACAAGCATCCTGGCCCTCTTCAGTTGTCTTTTCCTCTGGACTCTGCATGGGCATCTTTTTGCTTGCATCGATGTTTAGGCTGTAGAAGAGCCAAAATTACATCAGTGTGACTGTCACGCCCTGGCTCTGGGGACTCTTAAATGTTGAGCCAGGGTGTGTAGTTTCTATGTTAAATTTTCTATGTTGAGTTTCTAGATTGTGTAGATCTATGTTGGCCAGGGTGGTTCCCAATCAGAGGCAGCTGTAGCTCGTTGTCTCTGATTGGGGACCATACTTAGGCAGCCTTTTGGCACCAGTCTGTGTGGGATCTTGTTCCGTATAGGTATGTTATTAGTCTACCTTGGACTTCACGTATCGTTTGTTTGTTGTTTTGTTCGTGTTCAGTACTATAATAAATATGTACGCTTATCACGCTGCGCCTTGGTCCGTCTCATCCGTAAACGATCGTGACAGTGACTAGCTACCTTTACAGATTGGAGAAAAAAATCTAAATATTAAAAATGAAACAAAATTAGCTAGCTAGCTACAGTCTATGTTCAGAATTGTACTTACTGTATTGTTGTGGCTAGCTAACCAATGTTAAAGCCAGACTCAGTAAGTGCAAAATATAATAATGCTTATTTTTCAAATAAGAGATATTAAGTCTTAATTTTACTTATTCAGTGCTTTGACGCCACAGCATTGGAAATACATGTACCAGAGCTTTTTTCTATTCCCCCCCCCCCCCCCCCTTCAGGTTTGTTTACATTTTACAGCTCATTTCTCATCCAGGCGACGTGATGACATAGGCACGAGTGTAGCCAAGGTGTAATCTCGCTCACGCACTGAGTGATGTTTACAACTCAACTGTCACTCTTCCGTAGTGCCGTTTAGCCTAGCAGTCAATCCAGTCGAACTATAACAAAAGATCCTGGTACTAATTATTTTTTAAATAAAATATTAAATTATTTTATGTAATTAGCCATCATCCATTATACTGTACACTTTGTTCTGTTCAGGAAAATAGCTAGTTTCTGCCAACTTGTTCTGCATGTTGTCACGTCTCCTCCCGTTGCTCCCCTCCGGCGCTCTGATTCGCCGGTCTACTGAGCCACCGGTCTGAGCGCACCACCTCGGCAACACAGGGGTGAGCGTCTCCTCCATCTACAACAGAGAGAAGGGCCCGCGTCCGAGTTCGCTCTGAGCTTTCGCACGGTGGTGGCGTCTTCCGGCTGGAATGAGCGTGCTCTGCGCACGGCCTTCAGGAGAGCTTACGGGAGGACATCAAGACGGAAGTCGCATGTTGGGACGACGAGATGGACCTTGATACCCTCATAACCACGTCCATCCATCTTGACGACATGTTGAGAGAGAGACGGCGTTCCTAACACCTCCCGGATCTTCAACGCTCACCCCATCTGAGTTATGGAAGCCGCCCTGCTTCCGAGTCCTCACCCATGGAGGTGGGCAGCACCCCCTACACCACCACGGACCATAGATCTCCTGGCGGCTCCCTATCTAGGTAGTATGACTCCCATCGCCGCTCCGTGAGTTTTACGTCAGCTCCTATCACAAAACCATTGTTTTTAGTTCCCATAACGGTGACTGGTTATTCCTTCTCTTCCATTTCTACTGCAATGATAGATTCCGGATCAGCAGGGAACCTTATAGATAGGGAAGGTGAACCTTCGCCCCAGTCTGAGGTCCTGAGCGCTCTTTAGCAGGTTTTCATCAAGGATCTCTCTGTACTTTGCTTTGTTCATCTTTCCTTCCATCCTGACTAGTCTCCCAGTCCCTGCCGCTGAAAAACATCCCCACAGCAAGATTCTGCCACCACCATGCTTTACCGTAAGGATGGTATTGGCCAGGTGATGAGTGGTGCCTGGTTTCCTCCAGATGTGACGCTTGGCATTCAGGCCAAAGAGTTCAATCTTGGTTTCATCAGACCAGAGAATCTTGTTTCTCATGGTCTGAGAGTCCTTTTGGTGCCTTTTGGCAAACTCCAAGCGGGCTGTCATATGCCTTTTACTGAGGAGTGGCTTCCGTCTGGCCACACTTCCATAAAGGCATGGTTGGTGGAGTGCTGCAGAGATGGTTGTCCTTCTGGAAGGTTCTCCCATCTTCACAGAGGAAGTCTGGAGATCTGTCAGAGTGACCATTGGGTTCTTGGTCACCTACCTGACCATGGCCCTTCTCCCCCGATTGCTCAGTTTGGCTGGGTGGCCAGCTCAGGGAAGAATCTTGGTGGTTCCAAACTTCTTCCATTTTAGAATGATGGAGGCCACTATATTCTTGGGGACCTTCAATGGTGTGCCTCGACACAATCCTGTCTCGGAGCTCTACAGACAATTCCTTCAACCTCATGGCTTGGTTTTTGCTCTGACATGCACTGTCAACTGTGGAATCTTAAATAGACAGGTGTGTGCCTTTCTAAATCATGTCCAATCAATTGAATTTACCACAGGTGGACTCCAATCAAGTTGTAGAAACATCTCAAGGATGATCAATACAAACAGGATGCACCTGAGCTCAACTTTGAGTCTCATAGCAAAGGGACTGAATACCTATGTAAACAAGGTATTTCTGTTTTTTAAACCTGTTTTTGCTTTGTGATTATGGGGTATTGTGTGTAGATTGATGAGGAAAACAATTTATTTAGTCCATTTTAGAATAAGGCTGTAACGTAACAAAATGTGAAAAACGTGAAGGGGTCTGAATACTTTCTGAATGCACTGTACATGGGATTTAAAGGCCCAGTGCAGTCAAAAAATGTGGTTTTCCTGGGTTTTATATATATTTCCACACTATGAGGTTGGAAAAATACTGTGAAATTGTGAAAATAAAAAATGTCAGCCTGTTGTGGTGGGATGAAGTTTTGGCCTGCCTGGTGACATCACCTTGCTGTAAAAGAGTTAATAGACCAATAAGAGAGTTCCAAACCTCTCTGCCAATAACAGCTAGTTTTCAGTTTTCCCCTCCCCACTCAGACCACTCCCAGACAGTCCTAACAACATTTTTGTTTGATAAATTGCTCTTATTTTTTGGACCATTTTAATTTAAAACAATCAGAAATGATTTGATTTTGAGTTACAAATGACTGCATTGGACCTTTAAAGCGCCTTTCAAGAAACCCAAGGACACTGTACAGCAAAAGAGTAAAAAACTAAACAATGATAAAACAATAGAATACATTTTTTTAAAGATACTTAGCTTAATCTAGAGCTGAGTAAGGGCTGAGCTAAACTGAGGGGAAAGCCAGACTGAACCAGTCATTTTTTTGTCGGTTATTGAAAATGGTGATAGAGTCAGAGTTGTGGGTGGCTGGGGGGAGAGAGTTCCAGAGTTTTGGGGCAACAGCGCTGAAAGCCCGATCCCCCATGGTGCACAGTGAAGGGGGTGCAGAGAGGGGGTGATGTGTTCCCAGGGTTTGGTGTGTGTGATGACCCTAGCAACGGAGTTCTGGATGTACTGGAGCCTATCCAGGGCTTTGCTGGACACCCCGAATAGGACTCCATTGCAGTAGTCTATACGTGATGTTACAAAAGCGTGAATGAGGGTCTCTGCTACCGGGTCCGTGAGGGATGGTCGGAGTCGGGAGATATTACAGAGGTGGAAGAAGGCGGAATTGGTGTTGGACTTAATTTGGGGCTCGAAGGGGAGAGTGGGGTCCAGGATGACACCCAGGTTTCTGACCTCTGATGATGGGCAGATGGAGCAGCAGTCAATGTACACCCACTTTCTTGAGGAGAGCCTTGGGAGCGACCAGCATGACCTCAGTTGTATTGCTTTTGAGTTTGAGTAGATTCGATGTCATCCAGTTTTTGATATCCTGGATACAGTCGATCAGAGACGGAGGAGGGAGGTCAGAGGTGGGATCGGTGTCATCCGAATAGCAGTGGAAGTTGAGACCATGGTGGCGGATGATCTGGCCCAGGGGAAGTGTGTAGATGATGAACAGCAGGGGTCCAATCACAGAACCTTGAGGCATGCCTTGGTTGACAGGGGTTGGGGGGTATTTGGAGTCTCCAAAGGACACATACTGCTTCCGGTCAGCCACGTAGGACCAGAACCAGTTGAGTGACATTCCGGTGATGCCCAGGACCGTTTCCATGGGGTCGAGGAGGATGCTGTGGCAGGCGAGTGTCAGTGGCAATGAGGAGGTTGTTGATTACTTTTACCAGTGCAGTCTCTGTGCTGTGCTTGGCCCGGAACCCTGATTGAAGAGGTTTGTACATGTCATGGTTGGTCAAGTGACACTGTAGTTGGGTAGCAACTGCTCGCTCCAGGATTTTGGCTAGAAACGGGGAGTTGGAAATAGGCTGGTAGTTGTTAAAGTTATCCGGGTCCATTCCTTGTTTCTTTATGATGGGCATGACAGCAGCCATTTTGAGTGCAGGAGGAACATTTCCAATCAAGAGGGAATAATGAATAATGTCGACCATGAGAAGGTACAGGGAAGGTAGGCATGCCTTTACCAGAGACGTGGACATGGGCTCCAGTGGACAGGTAGAGGATTTGGATCTGGTGACCAACTCTGTGATGTGGGCCACATCAACAGGAGAGAGGGCAGAGAAACAGCAGGCTGTGGGGGTAGTGTTAGCCAGAACCTGGTCAGGGGGCATGGTGGGGGATAGCTGAAGCTGCTGGTAGATGGATTACATTTTTGCGCCACAGATATTGAGATGAGCAAGATGCAGACTTCGCTCTCACAGTCACACACAGTATCTGCGCATGTACACAGGATCGCTTCACGCTGTTACAGCGTGGTAGCCAGGGCACCAAAACATTTACATTTGACAATTTAGTCATTTAGCAGACGCTCTTCTCCAGAGCGACTTACAGTTATTGAGTGCATACATTTTTTTTTTTTTTTTCATACTGGCCCCCTGTGGGAATCGAACCCACAGCCCTGGCATTGCAAACGCCATGCTCTACCAACTGAGCTACACGGGACAGCAGAGAAGTTGAGCCTCGCACTTCAACGCTCTTAGTTGTTGCGGAAATTGACCCACTATCCTGTTTACTTTCTGCATCTACATCATATCGCTGAGTCTACAACTCGGCAGCCTGAAAGCGGTAGAGTTCGGCAGTGGAGTTCCTTATCTGTGTCATGTCTGAATCCTGATCCAGGCTTGGGGCAGGCCAGTGAATGGTCCGGGGGTAGAGTCTGGGGGCCCTCTCTGACGCTGTGTAGGTCGAATCAGTGCATTCTGTTCACTTATAAAGCCCCTTTGCAAAAGTTCCCACATTACCTAACATAGACATAGTTACTAACCTATAGAAGTACGAGATACCATACCAGCTCACAGGGATGGCTAACGCTTGAATTCCGTCTGTCACTACAGGTTTACGTAAAATGGCTTTTAGTTTCTTAGCATCTCACTTATGGAACAACCTTCAGAATACCCTACAGTTGGACACATTGGTGACAACCTTTTCAAAAATATATACACTGCTCAAAAAAATAAAGGGAACACTTAAACAACACAATGTAACTCCAAGTCAATCACACTTCTGTGAAATCAAACTGTCCACTTAGGAAGCAACACTGATTGACAATAAATTTCACATGCTGTTGTACAAATGGAATAGACAACAGGTGGAAATTATAGGCAATTAGTAAGACACCCCCAATAAAGGAGTGGTTCTGCAGGTGGTGACCACAGACCACTTCTCAGTGCCTATGCTTCCTGGCTGATGTTTTGGTCACTTTTGAATGCTGGCGGTGCTTTCACTCTAGTGGTAGCATGAGACGGAGTCTACAACCCACACAAGTGGCTCAGGTAGTGCAGCTCATCCAGGATGGCACATCAATGCGAGCTGTGGCAAGAAGGGTTGCTGTGTCTGTCAGCGTAGTGTCCAGAGCATGGAGACGCTACCAGGAGACAGGCCAGTACATCAGGAGACGTGGAGGAGGCCGTAGGAGGGCAACAACCCAGCAGCAGTACCGCTACCTCCGCCTTTGTGCAAGGAGGAGCAGGAGGAGCACTGCCAGAGCCCTGCAAAATTACCTCCAGCAGGCCACAAATGTGCATGTGTCTGCTCAAACGGTCAGAAACAGACTCCATGAGGGTGGTATGAGGGCCCGACGTCCACAGGTGGGGGTTGTGCTTACAGCCCAACACCGTGCAGGACGTTTGGCATTTGCCAGAGAACACCAAGATTGGCAAATTCGCCACTGGCGCCCTGTGCTCTTCACAGATGAAAGCAGGTTCACACTGAGCACATGTGACAGACGTGACAGAGTCTGGAGACGCCGTGGAGAACGTTCTGCTGCCTGCAACATCCTCCAGCATGACCGGTTTGGCGGTGGGTCAGTCATGGTGTGGGGTGGCATTTCTTTGGGGGGCCGCACAGCCCTCCATGTGCTCACCAGAGGTAGCCTGACTGCCATTAGGTACCGAGATGAGATCCTCAGACCCCTTGTGAGACCATATGCTGGTGCGGTTGGCCCTGGGTTCCTCCTAATGCAAGACAATGCTAGACCTCATGTGGCTGGAGTGTGTCAGCAGTTCCTGCAAGAGGAAGGCATTGATGCTATGGACTGGCCCGCCTGTTCCCCAGACCTGAATCCAATTGAGCATATCTGGGACATCATGTCTCGCTCCATCCACCAACGCCACGTTGCACAACAGACTGTCCAGGAGTTGGCGGATGCTTTAGTCCAGGTCTGGGAGGAGATCCCTCAGGAGACCATCCACCACCTCATCAGGAGCATGCCCAGGCGTTGTAGGGAGGTCATACAGGCACGTGGAGGCCACACACACTACTGAGCCTCATTTTGACTTGTTTTAAGGACATTACATCAAAGTTGGATCAGCCTGTAGTGTGGTTTTCCACTTTAATTTTGAGTGTGACTCCAAATCCAGACCTCCATGGGTTGATTAAATTTGATTTCCATTGATAATTTTTGTGTGATTTTGTTCAACCCCCCCAGCATATTGGGCTGAAACACAAACTCTAGATTGTGACTTTAAAAGAGAGCCTGAAACCTAACTTGATATATGTACGCACAACTTTGACTTTAATTTAAAACATGTATTGTTGACATCAATAAGGATTTGGCAAACAAAGTGAGGTTACTGAGAAAGACAGTTGTTAAATGGAATGTTTTAGTGGTTGCATGACAGGAAGTATAGGAGTCCCTAGCCGACCTGGTTAAATATTTAAAAAACCTTCCAATATTTGTGTTCAAGGTGCATTTGATTTAGCTTGAAGCTTGCAATTTTGGACCTATTCTATTTATTCCATAATAGGTAGATTAAATATAAAGTATTGTAAAGTATTTCAGTAATTAGTCATTATGGAGGTTGCTGTCTTTTTTACCACTCCCATTGAACACAGAGCATTTCAGATAAGGCCCTATTGGTCTTTGAACCTCAGCTGTTGAGACATCGCTCGCCGGGGATCATAGTTCTGCTAGACGATTGCAAGTAAGTATTTACTCTTTTCCTTTAGCTTATTTACTTTTACTCAAATCATTTGTCTCACTTACAGACAATCTTTCCTCAGTTTGTCATATTTAGAAAGACCACACACTCACCAACACCTATCTTAGAAAAACAGTACAAAGTAAAGCACAACTAGAACGTTTAGCCTTTCTCACACCATGTGAACACATTTGTCAGACCAGCAATGATCAATAATATGGACAATTAGCTCCATTCTGCATGTTTCAGCAACTTTTCCTCAACTGCCAGTGTCTTAGTGTTTGTTTATGTGGTGGAATTTCTATCTGATCTCAAAATGTGTAATTATTGTTGCCTGTTATTGTGAGTGATAGTAGACAGAAGTAAATATACACAGCATGACATCTACATGGATTCTTTTTAATTAATGATCACATGTTAGTTGACTTTGACAGAGAGCTAAAGCAAGTATCCAAATATGGCAATATGTTGTATACAGCAAGATAAAGCTTTATCCTTCTGCCATGAATTACATTTTTTACAACAATACTTGAGACTTTTCTGACCACTCTATAATGACACATATTGTTTTGTTTGGGAAGTAAGAGCTTTTAATTACCTTCATTTTTATTTTAATCAAGGAAAGTACGATAAAGGTTTTTCTGTATGCACATTGAAGTCAATCAGGTATTTCATCCAGGATAAAAATGCACTCATGGTCAATATCTTTATTAATCCTGTTAATGATTTCCACTGAATGCGCATGGGGACTAGCATGGATAGAGCCTTACATAACATTTTGTTAAATGTTGAAATATCATAAAATATTCCTTAAAATCAAGTCACACATTTCATTTTAACAGTGATAAAAAAGATCAGACTCTCGCTTGTTGTGCACTTCAACAGCAAGAGTATCCGAAAATATTTCACACCCTGATTATGTTTTTAAAAAACATAGTAGTCATAAACTAGGCATGCTAAAGAAAAGTTTCTAGAGTATGCAGCATTCTATTCTCTCGTATAAGTAGTCATTGAAAAATACACTTGTCTCTTTAAGGGGAAGGAAGAAATGTGACATGAGCATGAAAAAACCAAGTAGCACAGGACTAATAAATTGCGTAATGGAGAAACTGCAGCGCAAGCGACAAGGACTTTTCCAAGAGCTGAAGTCAGGGTATTATTGGTTCAACTAAGGTTGTTCAATGAGGTATTTCAGAGAAAGGGATAAGACTACATGTGTAGTGGTTGAATTGAAAGAGAGAAAGAATACAATAACTCCATGACTTCTGTGTATGACCAACAACAGGTGAGAAGAGGACAGCACAACTACGGAGTAGCTAAGATTTGTAAGTAGATACAATCTATGTTTAACAACCCTGCTCCTGGATGCAAAAAAAAAAAAATCTGTGTTAATAAAATATAATGTCACGTCAGTTCACGTCACATACAGTAAGTCATATTGATTCTGCATCTGAAGATGGCTATGTACTGTATTTACCACAGTATTGGAATATTATCCTAAACCAGGGGTGTTCTTCCATTTTGGTGGGCAACTTTAACATGTCTGATTAACTACACAAATAAATTCATTAAAACAAATCAAATCAATTCAAAATCAAATTGTATTTGTCACATGCGCCAAATACAACAGGTGTAGACATTACCGTGAAATGCTTACTTAAAAGCCCTTAACCTCTTAAGGATCGGACCCTTTTATTCAATTTTCGCCTAAAATGACATAACCAAATCTAACAGCCTGTAGCTCAGGACCTGAATCAAGGATATGCACCCATTTGGAAGGAAACACTGAAGTTTGTGGAAATGTGAAATGAATGTAGGAAAATATAACACATTAGATCTGGTAAAAGATAATACAAACAAAAAAACATGCATTTTCTATTCTTTTTTTAGTTCCATCATCTTTGGAATGCAAGAGAAAGGCCACAATATAATATTGCAGTTTAGTCGCAGGTTAGATGTTGGCCACTAGATGGCAGCAGTGTGTGTGCACAGTTTCAGATTGATCCAGTGAAGCATTGCAATACTGGACTATTTTGTATCATGTCTGCCCAAATGTGCCGAATTGGTCAGTTGATACACTTTCAAGTACATAACTATAGAGAACATACAAATATTATATGGTAATACAAAATGTAAGTTTACACACTCCTAGGAATGTCATACATGATGGATCATTAGCTTATACACTAACTTTCACACATCTAGATGGCTGGGGGGGGGGAATATAAAAATTGACTTTATCAAACAAAACTAAGCCACATTGTCCGGGTGGCCATTACATTAATTGTTCAGCAGTCTTATGGCTTAGGAGTAGAAACTGTTTCTTTCTTTCTTTTTAAATTTTATTTACCCCTTTTTCTCCCCAATTTCATAATATCCACTTACAGTCTTGTCCCATTGCTGCAACTCCCGTACGGGCTCAGGAGAGGCGAAGGTCAAAAGCCATGCGTCAGCGTGCATGCAGCTGGCCCACCACAAGGAGTCGCTAGAGCGCGATGGGACAAGGACATCCCAGTCGGCCAAACACTCCCCTAACCCGGACGACGCTGGGCCAATTGTGCGCCGCATCATAGGTCTCCCGGTTGTGGCCGGCTGCGACACAGCCTGGGATCGAACCCGGGTCTGTAGTGACACCTCAAGCACTGCAATGCAGTGTCTTAGACCGCTGGGGGTAGAAGCTGTTACTGAGCCTATTGGAACTAGACTTGGCGCTCCGGTACCGCTTGCCATGCGGTAGCAGAGAGAACAGTCTATGACTTGGGTGACTGGAGTCTTTGACAAATTTTTGGGTCTTCCTCTGACACTGCCTAGTATATATGTCCTGGATGGCAGGAAGCTTGGCCCCAGTGATGTGCGGGGCCCTCTGTAGCGCCTTACGGTCGGATGCCGAGCAGTTGCCATACCAGGCGGTGATGCAACCGGTCAGGATGCTCTCAAAAGTGCAGCTGTAGAACTTTTTGATGATCTGGGGACCCATGCCAAATATTTTCAATCTCCTGAGGGGGAAAATACATTGTCGTGCCCTCTTCACGACTGTCTTGCTGTGTTTGGACCATGATAGTTGGTTGGTGATGTGGACACCAAGGAACTTGAAACTCTCGACCCGCTCCACTACAGCCCCGTCGATGTGAATGGCCCTCCTTTTCCTGTAGTCCACGATCAGCTCCTTTGTCTTTCTCACATTAAGGGAGAGGTTGTTGTCCTGGCACCACACTGGCATGTCTCTGACCTCCTCCCTATAGGCTGTCTCATCATTGTTGGTGATCAAGCCTACCACTGTTGTATCATCAGCAAACTTAATGATGGTGTTGGAGTCGTGCTTGGCCACGCAGTCATGGGTGAACAGGGAGTACAGGATGGCACTAAGTACGCACCCCTGAGGAGCCCCCGTGTTGAGGATCAGCGTCGCAGATGTGTTGTTGCCTACCTGTTGCCTAACCTTGCCACCTGGGAGCGGCCCATCAGGAAGTCCAAGATCCAGTTGCAGAGGGAGGTGTTTAGTCCAAGGGTCCTTAGCTTAGTGATGAGCTTTGTGGACACTATGGTGTTGAACGCTGAGCTGTAGTCAATGAATAGCATTCTCACATACAGTACCAGTCAAAAGTTTGGACACGCCTACTCATTCAAGGATTTATCTTTATTTTTACTATTTACTACATTGTAGAATAATAGTGAAGACATCAAAACTATGAAATAACACATATGGAATCATGTAGTAACCAAAAAAGTGTTAAACAAATCAAAATATATTTTATATTTTAGATTCTTCAAAGTAGCCACCCTTTGCCTTGATGACAGCTTTGCACACTCTGGCATTCTCTCAACCAGCTTCACCTGGAATGCTTTTCCAACAGTCTTGAAGGAGTTCCCACATATGCTGAGCACTTGTTGGCTGCTTTTCCTTCACTCTGCGGTCCAACTCATCCCAAACCATCTCAACTGTGTTGAGGTCGGGTGATTGTGGAGGCCAGGTCATCTGATGCAGCAGTCCATCACTCTCCTTCTTGGTCAAATAGCCCTTACACAGCCTGGAGGTGTGTTGGGTCATTGTCCTGTTGAAAAACAAATGATAGTCCCACTAAGCCCAAACTAGATGGGATGGCGTATCGCTGCAGAATGCTGTGGTAGCCATGCTGGTTAAATCTGCCTTGAATTCTAAATAAATCTCTGACAGTGTCCCCAGCAATGCACCCCCACCCCATCACACCTCCTCCTCCACGCTTCAGGGTGGAAACCACACATGCGGAGATCATCCGTTCACCTACTCTGCGTCTTACAAAGACACAGCGGTTGGAACCAAATATCTCCAATTTGGATTCATCAGACCAAAGGACAGATTTCCACCGGTCTAATGTCCATTGCTCGTGTTTCTTGGCCCAAGCAATTCTCTTCTTCTTATTGGTGTCCTTTAGTAGTGGTTTCTTTGCAGCAATTCGACCATGAAGGCCTGATTCACGCAGTCTCCTCTGAACAGTTGATGTTGAGATGTGTCTGTTACTTGAACTCTGTGAAGCATTTATTTGGGCTGCAATTTCTGAGGCTGGTAACTCTAATGAACTTCTCTTCTGTAACAGAGGTAACTCTGGGTTTTCCTTTCCTGTGGCTGTCCTCATGAGAGCCAGTTTCATCATAGCGCTTGATGGGTTTTGCAACTGCACTTGAAAAAACTTTCAAAGTTCTTGAAATTTTCCGGATTAACTGACCTTCATGTCTTAAAGTAAGACTGTCGTTTATCTTTGCTTATTTGAGCTGTTCTTGCCATAATTTGGATTTGGTATTTTACCAAATAGGGCTATATTCTGTATACCAACCCTACCTTGTCACAACACAACTGATTGGCTCAAATGCATTAAGAAGGAAGGAAATTCCACAAATTAACTTTTAACAAGGCACACCTGTTAATTGAAATGCATTCCAGGTGACTACCCCATGAAGCTGGTTGAGAGAATGCCAAGGGTGGCTACTTTGAAGAATCTCAAATATAAAATATTTGTTGATTAGTTTAACACTTTTTTGGTTACTACATGATTCCGTATGTGTTATTTCATATTTTGATGTCTTCACTGTTATTCTACCATGTAGAAAATAGTAAAAAATAAAGAAAAACCCTCGAATGAGTAGGTGTGTCCAAACTTTTGACTGGTGCTGTAGGTGTTCCTTTTTGTCCAGGTGGGAAAGGGCAGTGTGGAGTGTGATTGAGATTGCGTCATCTGTGGATCTTTTGGGGCAGTATGCGAATTGGAGTGGGTCTAGGGTTTCCGGGATGATGGTGTTGATGTTAGCCATGACCAGCCTTTCAAAGCACTTCATGGCTACCGACGTGAGTGATACAGGGTGGTAGTCATTTAGGCAGGTTACCTTCTCTTTCTTGGGCACAGGGTCTGTGGTGGTCTGCTTGAAACATTTAGGTATTACAGACTCGGTCAGGGAGAGCTTGAAAATGGCAGTGAAGACACTTGCCAGTTGGTCCACGCATGCTCTGAGTACGCGTCCTGGTAATCCGTCTGGCCCCGCGGCCTTGTGAATGTTGACCTGTTTTAAAGGTCTTGCTCACATCGGCTAAGGAGAGCGTGATCACACAGTCATCCGGAAAAGCTGGTGCTCTCATGCATGCTTCTGTGTTGCTTGCCTCGACGCGAGCATAAAAGGCATTTAGCCTGTTTGATAGGCCTGCGTCACTGGGCAGTTCGCGGCTGGGTGTCCCTTTGTAGTCTATAATAGTTTGCAAGCCCTGTCACATCTAACGAGCGTCAGAGCCGGTGTAGTAGGATTCAATCTTAGTCCTGTATTGACACGTTGCCTGTTTGATGGTTCGTCTAAGGGCATAGCGGGATTCTTATGAGCGTCCGGAGTATTGTCCTGCTCCTTGAAAGCGGCAGCTTTAGGCTCTAGAGTGCGGTCTTAGTGCCAGCATCGATTTGTGGTGGTAAATAGAAAAATATAGATGAAAACTCTCTTGGTAGATAGTGTGGTCTACAGCTTATCATGAGGTACTCTACCTCAGGTGAGCAGTACCTCAAGACTTCCTTAATATTAGACATTGCGCACCAGCTGTTATTGACAAATAGATACACACCACCACCCCTCGTCTTACCGGACGTAGCTGTTCTTTCCTGCTGATGCGCGGAAAACCCAGCCAACTGTATATTATCCGTGCCGCCATTCAGCCACGACTCGGTGAAACATAAGATATTGCAGTTTTTAGTGTCCCGTTGGTAGGACAGTCTCGAACGGAGCTCATCTAGTTTTTTCTCCACTGATTGCACGTTGGCCAATAGAACGGATGGTAGAGGCGGGTTACCCACTCGCCAACAAATTCTCACAAGGTACCCGGATCTGCGCCCCCTGTATCTCCGTCTTTTCTTCATGCGAATGACGGGGATTTGGGTCTGGTCCGGGAGAAACAGTATATCCTTCGCGTCAGACTCATTAAAGAAAATATAAGGCCCTAATCTATGGATTTCACTGGGAATAAATATATGCATAAATTGGTCACAGATACCTTAACAAAAGAGGTAGGGGCGTGGATCAGAAAACCAGTCAGTATCTGGTGTGATCACCATTTGCCTCATGCAGCGTGACACATCTCCTTCGCAAAGAATTGATCAGGCTGTTGATTGTGGCCTGTGGAATATTGTCCCACTCCTCTTCAATGGCTGTGCGAAGTTGCTGGATATTGGCGGGAAATGGAAAACGCTGTCGTACTCGTCGATCCAGGTCATCCCAAACATGCTCAGTGGGTGATATGTCTGGTCAGTATGCAGGCCATGGAAGAACTGTGAAATTTTCAGCTTCCAGGAATTGTGTACAGATCTTTGCGACATGGGGCCGTGCATTATCATGCTGAAACATAAGGTGATGTCTGCGGATGAATGGCAAGACAATGGGCCTCAGGACCTTGTCACAGTATCTCTGTGCATTTAAATTGCCATCGATAAAATTGACATTGGAGGTGGCTTATGGTAGAGAAATTAACACTAAATTCTCTGGCAACAGCTCTGATGGACAGTCCTGCAGTCAGCATGCCAATTGCAAGCTCCATCAAAACTTGAGACATCTGTGGCATTGTGTTGTGTGACAAAACTGCACATTTTAGAGTGGCCTTTTATTGTCCCCAACACAAGGTGCCCAACATTTTTGAGAAATAAGCTTTACTGAGATCTTATATTTCAGCTCATGAAACACTTTACATGTTGCGTTTATATTTTTGTTTAGTATAGATGACATTGCAGTGTGACATATTTACAAGGAACTTGGAAACAGTGTCCAAGCCCTCCACACATTACATAGGACACATACAGGACAAATGTGCAGGTGTGACTTGGCCTTACTGTTGTTCCTTATCTACTATCCAGGCCTATTTTTTATCATCCTTGTTTTAGCAGTTAAAACATGACTGCCACATTATTATTATTTTTATTCTGAAAGGTGGTATGAGAGGTTTTATAATAAACACCATTACAGCGATTAAATTAATGAATAATTGATTAAAAGGGAAAGGGCTATTAAGAAAAAAAGTGTTTCTGGCAGTGATAAAACATGATGCAGTGTCTTGTAGAATACTTTTCATGAATGTCATTTGAGCAACCTGGTCTCAGAGTAGGGCTGTGGCAGTCACGAAATTTCATCAGCCGGTGATTGTCAAGCAAATAACTGTCGGTCTCACGGTAATTGACCAGTAATTAACATAAACACATTTAGCATCTCCTGGCTTCCACACAAGTCACTGAAGCAGACCTTTGGAACATCTACATTTAAAAAAGTATAATAAATCCATGTACTATAGCCTACACCTTCACAATAAATCCATTATTTATTTTAGACAGGTCTAAAGAAGCATGATATGAAGAAAATGTAGTCTATTTTAGAAGAACAGAATAGCATACTCTGAGTTGTCCTTATGTTAGGTCCTGATCTGGCTATGCCAAATGGCTGTGGGCTACACCAGTTCATTTAGCAGACAAGATTTGCTTAGAATTCCGTGGCATTATTTTATAGTATGAAGAATAAAATTGAACAAAGCTGAATAAAATAGAAATAATATTTTCTCCAAACAATTTGAGGGAGTGCACATGCGGCTATTCTGTGTTGAGCGGTTAACAAAGAGTTATTATTTTTATTTTATTTTATTTTTTTAGAGAGTTATTAATGTAACTTTAGTTGTTCTACAAACGTTGGGCTATATGTTTAGATTTTTTTATACAGTGGGGGAAAAAAGTATTTAGTCAGCCACCAATTGTGCAAGTTCTCCCACTTAAAAAGATGAGAGGCCTGTAATTTTCATCATAGGTACGCGTCAACTATGACAGACAAAATTAGAAAAAAATTCCAGAAAATCACATTGTAGGATTTTTAATGAATTTATTTGCAAATGATGGTGGAAAATAAGTATGTGGTCAATAACAAAAGTTTCTCGATACTTTGTTATATACCCTTTGTTGGCAATGACACAGGTCAAACGTTTTCTGTAAGTCTTCACAAGGTTTTCACACACTGTTGCTGGTATTTTGGCCCATTCCTCCATGCAGATCTCCTCTAGAGCAGTGATGTTTTGGGGCTGTCGCTGGGCAACACGGACTTTCAACTCCCTCCAAAGATTTTCTATGGGGTTGAGATCTGGAGACCGGCTAGGCCACTCCAGGACCTTGAAATGCTTCTTACGAAGCCACTCCTTTGTTGCCCGGGCGGTGTGTTTGGGATCATTGTCATGCTGAAAGACCCAGCCACGTTTCATCTTCAATGCCCTTGCTGATGGAAGGAGGTTTTCACTCAAAATCTCACAATACATGGCCCCATTCATTCTTTCCTTTACACGGATCAGTCGTCCTGGTCCCTTTTCAGAAAAACAGCCCCAAAGCATGATGTTTCCACTCCCATGCTTCACAGTAGGTATGGTGTTCTTTGGATGCAACTCAGCATTCTTTGTCCTCCAAACACGACGAGTTCTATTTTGGTTTCAACTGACCATATGAAATTCTCCCAATCCTCTTCTGGATCATCCAAATGCACTCTAGCAAACTTCAGACGGGCCTGGACATGTACTGGCTTAAGCAGGGGGACACGTCTGGCACTGCAGGATTTGAGTCCCTGGCGGCGTAGTGTGTTACCGATGGTAGGCTTTGTTACTTTGGTCCCAGCTCTCTGCAGGTCATTCACTAGGTCCCCCCGTGTGGTTCTGGGATTTTTGCTCACCGTTCTTGTGATCATTTTGACCCCACGGGATGAGATCTTGCGTGGAGCCCCAGATCGAGGGAGATTATCAGTGGTCTTGTATGTCTTCCATTTCCTAATAATTGCTCCCACAGTTGATTTCTTCAAACCAAGCTGCTTACCTATTGCAGATTCAGTCTTCCCAGCCTGGTGCAGGTCTACAATTTTGTTTCTGGTGTCCTTTGATAGCTCTTTGGTCTTGGCCATAGTGGAGTTTGGAGTGTGACTGTTTGAGGTTGTGGACAGGTGTCTTTTATACTGATAACAAGTTCAAACAGGTGCCATTAATACAGGTAACGAGTGGAGGACAGAGGAGCCTCTTAAAGAAGAAGTTACAGGTCTGTGAGAGCCAGAAATCTTGCTTGTTTGTAGGTGACCAAATACTTATTTTCCACCATAATTTGCAAATAAATTCATTAAAAATCCTACAATGTGATTTTCTGGATTTTTGTTTCTCAATTTGTCTGTCATAGTTGACCTGTACCTATGATGAAAATTACAGGCCTCTCTCATCTTTTTAAGTGGGAGAACTTGCACAATTGGTGGCTGACTAAATACTTTTTTCCCCCACTGTATAGTATCCTACATCTTGATCGCACCAGTTTGCTTTGACCCGTTTAATATTATATATTACGTTTGACTGCTTTAGTATGATATATTAAGTTTGACTGCTTTAGTATGATATATTACGTTCGACTGCTTTAGTATGATGTGCTATGTTAGGTTAGGGGTTAAGGTTGGGAGTTAGGTTAAAGGGTTAAGGCTATAGGGAAGGGTTAGCTAACATGCTAAGTGGTTGCAAAGTAGCTGAAAAGTAGTAAGTTGTCCAAAGTTGTTAATTAGCCAAGATGCTAAAGTTGTCCATGATGAGATTCAAACACGCAACCTTTGGGTTGCTAGACGGTTTTGTACGTTTGGTATGACCTAGTGTCATACCAAACGTAACATATCATACTAAATGAAGTAGCACGGATTTTAGTAAAATATCATACGTTTTGCTCTGATACCAGGCTGATGTGAGACATAGGGCTCCATTTTGCTCACACAAAATAGCACTGAGCTGTGCAACAAATACAGTAAAATATACTTTACTCTCCAGAGTGATTGATGTTACAATTTTTTTTATATTGTCTTGATTATCATAAGAGTTGGGGTAGATTTGAAACGGTTTCCATGTTTGCTAGTTTATAAATATAATGTAAATGTTTCCCTCCACTCTGCAATGCAGGTGAAGGGAGAAGCAATCCACATTTTATTTGGCTGTTACATCAGAGAATATGACTCATTTTCTCTAACATTAGAGACTTAAAAAGCTTACAGTTGGCATTGTCTGTTACTCACACAAATTATATTATGTTTGAAACTACTTTTGTTGCTTGTCATTTGGCCACATTTCATTTCCCCTTTTTGGTGCACTCTCAGCATGTGATTAACAGCTCAGCATTTAAATCTATGACAGTGGTTTTGTTTGGTCTGTTTTCATGGTGGCCCACTAGCCACTGGACTTAAAAAATATTAGGATGGATATTGTCTGATATGAGTACAATAGTACCTTCTAACTCTGTTTACTATTTATCTCCTCAACAAACAAATGATAAAATCCAACTTGACAATAGGAATGTGATCAGATATATAGAAGTCAGTGACACATTTCTATAGAAAGGAAAGTGTCTGTTCAGTGAGGAGAAACACCCATAGTAGTCTTCAAACAATCCAAATCAGAGCAAAGAGCAGTTTGTAGCCAAGATGATTGATGGACGAAGATCAAATGGGATGTGAAGTCATAACAGTAGTACTATTCCAACTTTGTATAGGATCTTGAAGGAACTCATACGCCTCAGTAAGTCTTATTGAATATACAAAACTGTCAGTTTCCAACCTTAACATGTGATGACAATACAACAGAACAGATAAACAGAAAATACATTTACTCCCATGGGTACCCTCTAGGTAACACATTTGCCATGCTTCTCTTTCAAATTGTGACCATTCTATAGACTCTTAGAATTAGTGGTGACTCGAGGATCCCTGGAGAGCCTCAAGGAACCCCTGGAGTTCCTGAAGGAACCTTTGCTATTCAATGGTTCATATTTGCACATTTGGTTAGTTGAGGGGTTCTTGGAACAACCTTTAATGTTTCAATGTAGCAGTAGCCAAAAAAGTTCGAATGAGCAACCCAACCATGCATTTTGACCTATACATTAAGGTCTTACAGCAAACTCAGTTTACATACACCTGCTACTGCTATTGATGTGCATCGGTCAAATTGAGGGTTGGTTTGCACAATTTAAGTTTCCTTTCTGTTTTTGGCTATTGCTGATGCTAAATATGTCACGTAAACAGGTGGGACCCTTAAAACATTGTTTTTGTAATTTATTTTCTGAGTTTTTCACCAGATGGATCTTTCCCTTATTATTTTTTGTCTGTATGTTGCAGTTCAGCTTATAGCTGTGCATGTGTACAAGACAGCCTAACCAATAATAAAACCTTGATAATAATTAGCCTAACATGACAGTAGCCTAAATTATTCTTCAAAATAACTCCACTATCTTCGCTCAAGCTTAGTGCTTCTCATTTGAACCCTCAATCATATTTTGTAAAGAAGAGTGACAGTGTGTTTTTGTACAATATCTTAATTCAGTTGGGTCTAAATACTGTAGAACATATCTGCTGACATATCTGGTAGCCTATGTTTAAACTGATAAAAATGCCTTTATAAGCCTAGATGACAAAGGACAGGCCTATACAAATACATTTACATTTTGGTCATTTAGCAGACGATCTTGTCCTGATTTATAGTCAGGCAAATCCGCAATCAGAGATTTTTTCCAAGTTGGCTTGTGAACCTCTGTGCATGGGATCCGGTCATACAGTGGGGAAAAAAAGTATTTAGTCAGCCACCAATTGTGCAAGTTCTCCCACTTAAAAAGATGAGAGAGGCCTGTAATTTTCATCATAGGTACACGTCAGCTATGACAGACAAATTGAGAAAAAAAATCCAGAAAATCACATTGTAGGATTTTTAATGAATTTATTTGCAAATTATGGTGGAAAATAAGTATTTGGTCAATAACAAAAGTTTCTCAATACTTTGTTATATACCCTTTGTTGGCAATGACACAGGTCAAATGTTTTCTGTAAGTCTTCACAAGGTTTTCACACACTGTTGCTGCTATTTTGGCCCATTCCTCCATGCAGATCTCCTCTAGAGCAGTGATGTTTTGGGGCTGTCGCTGGGCAACACGGACTTTCAACTCCCTCCAAAGATTTTCTATGGGGTTGAGATCTGGAGACTGGCTAGGCCACTCCAGGACCTTGAAATGCTTCTTACGAAGCCACTCCTTTGTTGCCCGGGCGGTGTGTTTGGGATCATTGTCATGCTGAAAGACCCAGCCACGTTTCATCTTCAATGTCCTTGCTGATGGAAGGAGATTTTCACTCAAAATCTCACGATACATGGCCCCATTCATTCTTTCCTTTACACGGATCAGTCGTCCTGGTCCCTTTGCAGAAAAACAGCCCCAAAGCATGATGTTTCCACCCCCATGCTTCACAGTAGGTATGGTGTTCTTTGGATGCAACTCAGCATTCTTTGTCCTCCAAACATGACGAGTTGAGTTTTGACCAAAAAGTTATATTTTGGTTTCATCTGACCATATGACATTCTCCCAATCCTCTTCTGGATCATCCAAATGCACTCTAGCAAACTTCAGACGGGCCTGGACATGTACTGGCTTAAGCAGGGGGACACGTCTGGCACTGCAGGATTTGAGTCCCTGGCGGCGTAGTGTGTTACTGATGGTAGGCTTTGTTACTTTGGTCCCAGCTCTCTGCAGGTCATTCACTAGGTCCCCCCGTGTGGTTCTGGGATTTTTGCTCACCGTTCTTGTGATCATTTTGACCCCACGGGGTGAGATCTTGCGTGGAGCCCCAGATCGAGGGAGATTATCAGTGGTCTTGTATGTCTTCCATTTCCTAATAATTGCTCCCACAGTTGATTTCTTCAAACCAAGCTGCTTACCTATTGCAGATTCAGTCTTCCCAGCCTGGTGCAGGTCTACAATTTTGTTTCTGGTGTCCTTTGACAGCTCTTTGGTCTTGGCCATAGTGGAGTTTGGAGTGTGACTGTTTGAGGTTGTGGACAGGTGTCTTTTATACTGATAACAAGTTCAAACAGGTGCCATTAATACAGGTAACGAGTGGAGGACAGAGGAGCCTCTTAAAGAAGAAGTTACAGGTCTGTGAGAGCCAGAAATCTTGCTTGTTTGTAGGTGACCAAATACTTATTTTCCACCATAATTTGCAAATAAATTCATTAAAAATCCTACAATGTGATTTTCTGGATTTGTTTCTTCTCAATTTGTCTGTCATAGTTGACGTGTACCTATGATGAAAATTACAGGCCTCTCTCATCTTTTTAAGTGGGAGAACTTGCACAATTGGTGGCTGACTAAATACTTTTTTTCCCCACTGTATACTGTACCACAGTTTGGAAAACATGGTGAACGATCCTCTGAGATTTTACTGGGCCTAGTTTCCTTTATCTATAACAACCACAAGAGGGCAATGTTACTATGGATAACCAGAAGGACCAGTGGCCTATAGACTGACTGAATGACACAGTGTTGGGATGATTGATAGGTTGTGTGCCTAGCCAGCAAAGTGACCGGTTTTCATATGTTCGTTCTAATGCGGAGCAAAACTGGCCAATGCTAAGAGTGCAATAGCACCTATGTTGTTAAAGATTAGGCTACTTAAATTATATAAAAGATTAGACCCTACATAAAATATTAGGCCTGCATTAGTCTTTGGATAGGCAAGATCAACCACAATTGCTCATCACTTAAGATTCTCTAAGAGTTAGCCTAGCCATGATTAGGCTACTATTCATCTCAGTTTGGACTGAAAAAGTTTAGGAGGGCCTCCCTTCATGATTTGAGGTTCTGTTTCAAAAAAGCTCAACTTACTTTTACAAAAACTTGTACTGCATGTGCCTTTTATTCAATTGGACAAATGTTATTTTGCTTGGGTGTGGCATTCGTCCATCGTTGAGTTGACACACTTTGATATTTCACAAGGACTGCCACCTGTCTTTGTCAAGCAACCCCTCATACCTATTTCTTTCTGATATCACATGGGATCTTATCCAGAGGTAAATTCCTTCATGTAGGCCTATCTCCTAGGTCCTTCAGGGTGAGTTGCTTAACCTCGTACAGCTTTCACTCAACTCAAACCCACCAGCAACATCATTCCATGCTATTTTGTCAGACATGACTACTCCTACTGACTTGAGACAGTTGTATCTGTTTGATTTGGAGCTAAGGTCTGTGTAAATACAACTGTGCCAGGAAAATGTATGTAGAATTATGCAACATTGATGCCTTGCACGTCATGGTACTGTGTACCATGTACCGTGCTGTAGACCAATGATGCATTCAGATTTTAGTGCACAGTTTATGTGTTTTTAAGTGATTTTGTAGAGTGCAGACTAGGCTATACGTAGGCTATTGTTTGACCAAATGGTAGTGGGCTTTATACTGCTTTGCTTACCATGGAAGGTTTAGAGGCTTGTTGCAGTTCTAAACCTAGGCTACTGAATGGTGATGTGTATTGAAGGCAAATAGGCTATAGGCTATTCTCCAAGGGTGTTCTAGGGTTGATAATAAGGCAAAACATAACCTATACCCGCTCTACAATGTAGGCTAAAACAATCAGTTGAGTGAGTTGATGAGTTGCATTGTGCTTTAGTTGCCTAGGCTAAATTTGACAAGAGAAAAAGTGACAGCTGTTAAAGAAAAAAGGTCTGTGAACGTGCATGCCTGAGAGAGGGAGGGACAGAGAGAGGGGGGGGGGGACAGAGAGAGAGAGAGGGAGGGACAGAGAGAGAAAGCGAGAGATAGAGAGAGATAGGGAGGGGTGGTTCCTATTGATTGCACCACAGACTAAGATAAAAGAGACAATGGGCAATGAAAAGGGTGAAGGAAGGAAGTTAGGTATAAGGTTGAATTGCACATTCTGTTAGAATGATTAACCTAATCAGACCATCCATTCTCACCAGTATTGTCCTAGAGACTGAACACAGTAGGCTAACTTGTGAGATGCTATAGCCTACAGATCCCAATTGAAAATGTATTGAGGCCCATACAATTATTAAGAAGATAGAGAAAAATGATGTAGCTTATTCATTTGAAGTTGTTATTCAATTAACACATCACAGCTCTCTTCCGCGTAGTGTGGGGAATATGGAAAAGCCCTATATGTGTCGGGGGGGCTGGGGGGCAGAGAAGACATTAAGATAGCGCCAGTTAGTCACTATCAGCTGCTGAAATGCACACATAGTTGGCAACTGTATGCGCTGGGAGGAGTCAACATCTGAGTTCTTAGAATGTCCATGAGCCTACCTCTCAGCTTTATAAAATAAGAAGATCTTGACTACTGGCTGGAAATGGGTAGTTAATGATACTGAGTCTGTTGCTGTAAGTATTTTATCTCTCATCCCATTGCATGATGCTCTCTCTGTCTAATGCCTCGATATTTGGTAATATGAAGAATATTAATCTTACATTGTACAGGAGCAAAACACTGTAGCCTAGGCTATTAGTCAGGATGCTACTGAATAGCATCCAAAGAGTCAGCAGACCTTCATTTTAGACCTTCAATTTAAGTTTCAGTACTGTGGAAATGTAGGCTATTTAATATCACTAATTAAGAAACTAGTCTAACCCTAGTTTTCAGATCTCATAGACCCATATTCATGAAAATATTTTTTTATTCCACTATCCCAGTTTTATCTCCTAAAACCCTATTGGTGTTTGTTCTCTAAAGTAGTTGATAAAATAATAATAATATGAGTTTGTTTTCTTGTAATTCCTCAACATGACTGAAGGAAAAAGACGTGAAATGTGTTTCAATCCATCCCATTTCTTTCAGGTTTGGTGCTGAGCTGTGGAAAAGGGTGACAGTAATCACTGAAGAGAAATAATGGCCGTCCATGAGCCAAAAGACAAGTGAGTAGCAGCCTCTTTATGTGTTGAATGTGTATGGCGACATCTTCAAATTTTGACAATGCACCCACAGATATAGTATCAAGTTTCTGTGACACTTTGGCTAGTCCTTCTTGATATGGATATTGGCAAATTATATTGGAACGTGGTGCTTGCTTATGCTAAAAAAATCTACAGGCTTTGTGACTTCTTGGACCCAAATGGTAATGTAACCTCTACGTTAACCTTTGGATTGGAAGTCTGTTACGAGCTCCCCTAAGGGAGTTAACTCTTTAGGGACTGTGGTTAGCGTGCTCACCTTGAGGTCAGTCAGACGTCCAGGGTTCCCCCATTGGTTGCACCTAGTCCCGCAAAAATTACTGGAATTTGCTTAATTGAATCCCACATGTTGTCTCATAACAGTCAAGTAATTACCATTCTACCTTATCATTTCTGTGGGCCTACATACTATGGTATTTATTGTCAAATTACAAATAAAGTCTGTAAGCCTAGTTTCCTCTCCTCTGTCATCCAACAGAAACAATGGCGTGTGGCTGATCTTTTTCATGCTGGGCTTAGGAACTCTCCTGCCATGGAACTTCTTTATGACAGCCACCATGGTAGAGCACACAATATTTTCATATCATCTACTTTAAGAGTGTGAATAATTAAAGAATACATTTCAGAGATACAATGCCAGAGCATTTAGTGAAATGTCTGCATTCATTTCAAAATATGTCTCAAGTCTTACTTTTCAGATATTCTTAATAGCCAGTGATAATTAATATAAATACTGATAACCCCTAATTTATTCATTATAATAATTAATGATGGATTGGATTTAAATTCAATAGCATTTTTCCAATTTTCTCAAAGTGCTTTACATTATAGTATATTTTATACATTATTGTATTTCATCCACTGACAATGGATAGCACCCATCTGGGTGATGCATGGCAGCCATGTTGTGCCAGAACTATCACCACACATCAACAATTAACTCAAATTAAGTGACTGTCCTCTGTCTCTACAGTATTTTACCAGCCGTCTCAGCGACCCCTCCCAAATGGGCACCGACCTGTCAGGCAATGGGACAGGGGGAGAAGGGGACAACCGTAGCCTTTTGGAGGCCAAGTTCAATAACGTAATGACGCTTTGTGCCATGGTGCCTTTACTGGTCTTCACCTGTCTCAACTCAGTCCTGCATCAAAGGTTTGCCCACCACCCCACCCACATCTTTCCTAATGCATTAAAGCTCTACTCCAAAAGTTATAAATACAGTAATGTACACACACAAGGGTAAAAACATAATGGTTTGAGAAAAATAGTGTTTTTTAGACAACTGGGAACTTCTGAAGATTAGGGCATTCAAGGAGTTGGTCTGATGGTATAATGTGATGTCATTGGCCACCCCTCCTGCTTGAGGAACAATAGAGGAGCAATGGAGAACAAAAGAGGAAAGGCCCACTCTCACACTTGTGTCATGTCATGTCATACCTGGACCACCTATTGAGATGCGCCTTTTATTAAAGGCCCAATGCAGTTGTGTTTATCTCAATATCAAATCATTTCTGGGTAACAATTAAGTACATTAGTGTGATTGTTTTCAATTAAAATGGTCAAAAATAAACAAAAATAACAAAATCTTAGCAAAAATGCAATTTCTCAAGCAAGATTTTTGCTAGGACAGTCTGGGAGTGGTCTGATAGAGGGGCCTAATTGGAGGAACCCAATGGGAGGGATGTGGAACCTAAAAACTAGCTTGTATTGGCAGAGAAGAGGGAAAACTCACTTTGTTATTGGTCTATTAACTCACACAGTGTACAAAACATTAGGAATACCTGCTCTTTCATTGACATAGACTGACCAGGTGAATCCAGGTGAAAGCTATGATCCCTTATGAGTGTCGATGAATGGGAAAAGACAGGTTAAAGAAGGATTTTTAAGCCTTGAGAAAATTGAGTCATGGATTGTGTATGTGTGCCATTCAGAGGGTGAATGGGCAAGACAAAAGATTTAAGTGCCTTTGAACGGGGTATGGTAGTAGCTGCCAGGTGCACCAGTTTGAGTGTGTCAAGAACTGCAACTCTGCTGGGTTTTTCATGCTCAACAGTTTCCCGTGTGTATCAAGAATGGTCCACCACCCAAAGGACATCCAGCCAACTTGACACAACTGTGGGAAGCATTGGAGTCAACATGGGTCAGCATCCCTGTGGAACGCTTTCGACACCTTGTAGAGCCCATGCCCCAACGAATTGAGGCTATTCTGAGGGCAAAAGGGGGTGCAACTCAAGATTAGGAAGGTGTTCCTAATGTTTTGTACAGTCAGTGTATACTGCTTGGTGATGTGAATTTCATGTAGTCTGTTCAAACAACTCTTACACTAAAAGTGCATTATTATAATGTTCACAATTTCACAGTATTATTCCAACCTCATAGTGTGGAAATATATACATTTTGGACTGCACTGCCGCTTTAAGTAAATCAGGCGTTAAATGAGGTGAAAATGAGACTGGAGCAGAGAGGAAGAGGCAAAGCGAAAGGTTATATGCCGTGTTCACATGCTAGTCGGAACTAGGAAATGCTGACAGTTCTGACTTGCTAACTGGTTGAACGCGGTACGTGTATAACTAGGAGTGCTGAGCGATTAGTGCCTTTTGAGGTCGGTTCGGTTTCGGTTCGATTATAAAAAAATATGTTTTTGATTTTGGTTTCGATAATTTTATTCAACATTAAATTAACTATGAAATAGTGAGGTCCACATTGTGTAGACATCAATAGAAAAATAGGAAATTACTATGAAATAATGAAATATTTCAGTTGTATATTACTTAGTTTTTATTGGATTACTTTATTATTTTTCATTCCTTAAAGTCATCATCTCATCTCTGCTCAGGCAGTAGCAGCCAAACAATGTTCTCTGTGCTCCCCATAACTGTACTGTCTTTAGTCATCCTATTTATCTAGGCTAGCCTGCCTAAGCATGCTGCAGAGCTGTCTGACTAAATCATTTACTAGTTCCTCAAAGTAGATAAGGCATACTTTCACCAACTGTCTCTATCCCTCTTGTTGTGTTGTGTACATTCCTCTCTCATACGGTCTGTGTGTATCTAACCTATCATAGCAAGCTTAAAAGTGTATCCATCTCGGTCCGAGTTGGAAAGAACAGGTGCAGTGGATTATGGTTATGTTGAATATTTAAAAACTACAACTCCCTTCAGCCCAGTGTCGCACACAGTTCTTGACATGATTTCTCTTGTGAATTATTGGATTTCTCTCTAGAGAAATGGCATGTTGAGCTCACAACAAAAGAGCTAAATGGTATTCAAGTAATTGAACCGATGTCGGTCAATTAATTGTTAATAACAAAAATAACAATTTGGGTTAATCGCTCAGCACTAATAACTACAACCAGTTAGCAACTCGGAAATTTCCGACTAGCACGGCATTACTCCACCCAAAATCTGTCCACGAAAATAAGCCCATGAAGTGAGAAATGTTTGTATGGAGGTCAATGAGAGTGACGAATTTAAATTTAAAAAATTGCTACGTGAGGCTTATTTGAACGAACAGAAGTTTCGTAATGGCTAGGTTGTTACGAATGCACTGTTAGAAGTGGACGCATGGGCAACTTGGAAAAAAATGACTTTATATCAGAGGTGTGCCTGTTGTCATAGAGATAGATAGAGGACTCATCATGGCTATAACCAGTTTTAGTATGGACATTGCCATTGTGGGCTTCCACCATTTTAAAGTAGTCAACTGTGTGGGGATTCCTATGAGATGGGAGCAATCAGCCAATGAAGAAGAAAGTGTACTACTTTAAAATGGAGAAAGTCTCAATGGCGTTGCCAATGCTTTCACAGACACTATAATGGCACAGATACAAATATGAGTCCTCTATCTATCTCTATGGCCTGTTGTTCGCACGCATATCTGCCCTCTCATTGGCTAGAATGGTCCCACCTGATCTCGCCTCCTCCCGCCTGCCTTCCATCTTTGAGAACATGTATTTCCATTGTTAGAGTGGTCACTTGAATATCTTGCCAATATAATAGACAATCTTTGACTGGAGTAGGACTTTAATCTTTTGCTGGACAAGCTAATATGATAATGTGTGCCTGTATTGAGCAGGCATGTTTAGAATCCCTTTGGGGTTCAACTTAGACGGTTGTACCCTTTTTACACTATCGTGCCGACCCAATCTGCACTGTGCTAGCTCAGATATTTTCTTTTCACATTTTCCTTTCCAGCATGGTTCCAGCAACTACAGTGGATGCATAGCCAGGCCAGCACATTTCAGCTTGGCCCAGCTCGGTTCAGTAGTGTAAAAAGTATACTTTGCAGGAGAACCACTTGTAATCAGCATAAGATTGACCTCAGAAATTTCACTCCAACTCTCTAACTCCCAGGATTCCTCAGAAGTTTCGGATCATGGGCAGCCTGGCAGTGATTTTGGTGGTGTTTCTTCTGACGGCCATCTTGGTAAAAATAGAGATGGCACCCCTCCCCTTCTTCACGTTGACCATGATCAAGATTGTCATCATAAACTGTGAGTTTTTCCGGCCTTTCTAGGGTCCCTTTTTTGCCCCCTTCCTTCTTCTTTTTAACGTGTCAAATCTTTTCCCCTTCAATCATCTGAGTTGTCCTGAAAGTAGAACTAGGCCTCAGCAACCTCAATGTCGTATGTCTTTATTTTACATTTTGGTAATTAGCAGATGCTCTTATCCAGGGCGACTTACAGTCAGTGCATTCAACTAAGGTAGAGAGAACAACCACATATTACAGTCATTGCAAATAATACCATTTGTCAATAAAGCATCTATCAGCAAAATCAGTGCTAGTAAGAAAATACAAGTGTGAGTGTTAGTGCAAGAATGACACATACAACAGTAAGGTATTTGTTTTGGGGGGGCATTCACAACTAGCAGGATAACTATAACTGAGTTGAGTTTTATTTCATTATATATGGCAGCTAGAAGCTGAATTGCGTATACAGGAAATTCAAGAAAAATAAATCAGGCTAATCAAGAAAGTAAAGAGGTCTGAAGAGATCATGGACCAGAGAGTTGTTTCCTAATCTCAGCTTGTTACCTGTATAAAAGACACCTGTCCACAGAAGCAATCAATCAATCAGATTACAAACTCTCCACCATGGCCAAGACCAAAGAGCTCTCCAAGGATGTCAGGGACAAGATTGTAGACCTACACAAGGCTGGAATGGGCTACAAGACCATCGCCAAGCAGCTTGGTGAGAAGGAGACAACAGTTGGTGCGATTATTTGCAAATGGAAGAAACACAAAAGACCTGTCAATCTACCTCGGCCTGGGGCTCCATGCAAGATCTCACCTCGTGGAGTTTCAATGATCATGAGAATGGTGAGGAATCAGCCCAGAACTACACGGGAGGATCTTGTCAATGATCTCAAGGCAGCTGGGACCATAGTCACCAAGAAAACAATTGGTAACACATTATGCCGTGAAGGACTGAAATCCTGCAGCGCCTGCAAGGTCCCCCTGCTAAAGAAAGCACATATACAGGCCCGTCTGAAGTTTGCAAATGAACATCTGAATGATTCAGAGGAGAACTGGGTGAAAGTGTTGTAGTCAGATGAGACCAAAATTTAGCTCTTTGGCATCAACTCAACTCGCCGTGTTTGGAGGAGGAGGAATACTGCCTATGACCCCAAGAACACCATCCCCACCGTCAAACATGGAGGTGGAAACATTATGCTTTGGGGGTGTTTTTCTGCTAAGGGGACAGGATAACTTCACCGCATCAAAGGGACGATGGACGGGGCCATGTACCGTCAAATCTTGGGTGAGAACCTCCTTCCCTCAGCCAGGGCATTGAAAATGGGTCGTGGATGGGTATCCCAGCATGACAATGACCCAAAACACATGGCCAAGGCAACAAAGGAGTGGCTCAAGAAGAAGCACATTAAGGTCCTGGAGTGGCCTAGCCAGTCTCCAGACCTTAATCTCATAGAAAATCTGTGGAGGTAGCTGAAGGTTCGAGTTGCCAAACATAAGCCTCAAAACCTTAATGACTTGGAGAAGATCTGCAAAGAGGAGTGGGACAAAATCCCTCCTGAGATGTGTGCAAACCTGGTGGCCAACTACAAGAAGCGTCTGACCTCTGTGATTGCCAACAAGGGTTTTGCCACCATGTACTAAGTCATGTTTTGCAGAGGGGTCAAATACTTATTTCCCTCATTAAAATGCAAATCAATTTATAACATTTTTGACATGCGTTTTTCTGGATTTTCTGGATTTTTTGTTATTCTGTCTCTCACTGTTCAAATAAACCTACCATTAAAATTATAGACTGATCATGTCTTTGTCAGTGGGCAAACGTACAAAATCAGCAGGGGATCAAATACTTTTCACCCTCACTGTACCTTTTTCTGAAATTGAGCACATTAATAGATATTAAGCTAACTTTTAATAAGACCGTAATTGAAACTGTACAGCCTACGAACTTAGTTTGATGTGAGTCTTTATTGGAGACTACCTAGGGTGTATTCATTACGGAAACCGTTGACTGTTTAATTAAGAACCAAACGGAAGCAAACAGGGACCTACCTGAATTTGTCCAATAGAAACTGTAGTTAGCATTTTCCGTTTGGAGTAAACGGTTTCTGTTGCAATATGTTTTGCAACAGAATCTGCATAATGATTACACCTCTGTGCTGGAGTACATCTGCAAGATGGTGCTGGCAGGCTTAAATAATAAATGAATGTCAAATCAATTGCACTAAGTTGTTTTCCTTTTTGTTTTCTGTCACAGTTTAGCAAAACATAAAAAAATTACCAAACTAAATTTGTAACTAGTAGGTTACTTAAGTAGTTTTCTGACCGGATACTTTGTTACTCTCACTTGAGTAGTTTCTTATTAGGGCTACTTTTACTTTTACTTGAGTAAATTACAATCTAAGTAACAGTAATTTTACTTAAGTACAGATTTTCAGTACTCTACCCACCTCTGCAAATTATACATAGCCTAACTATAAAACCTGGGCGAGCATACACACTGGAGGAAAGTTTATTGTTATACAGTAGGCCTACATCTGTCAATCAACTGATGGCCCAAATCAACTTTAGCCAGGGAAACACAAACAGTAGCCTATTAACAAGGGGCCTATTGCCACCATTGATGGCACTAGATTATCGCATGTTGATGTTTCGTTAAACCATCAATATGCTCTAAATTCATCCGCACAGCTGATCTCAATTGCAACCATTATTGGTCACATCACATCAAGATGATGTCGGTGTTACCTTAGTCAGAGATCTGTATATAATGATGAGATGCTCATGTCTCTGCCCTAACAATGGGAGTCGTTTTTGCCAGAAGGAAGTAAGCCAGAATCGAACCCACACTGACATGGTAGGCCTATATCTGCGCCCTGAAGGCAACGGCCCTAACCGCTAGACCATCCCAGGCCACGATTGAACTGAATTTTGACAAGTCACTCGTAACCTTAGGATACACTTCACACGTGTACGTCATAGCCTAGTGAAGACCAACATCTATTTTGTGTTATTAAACTATATTTAATGACGGTGGTTGATATGTATGGTTGCATTTCAGAAACACTGTTGCAGTAGTAGGACCTAGAGATAATATTATTTTGATAGCAGGCCTGATCCCAATGACTCAACTGCCCCCGCATGGATAGAAAGAGAACTGCACATTTTCAAGGAATCACAAGGCTCATTTGAATTTCCTGATGTAGCAGGACATTTCTCCCTGACAAAAGAGTGATCAAGTTAAGATCCACAATCTGTGGGCTCACCACACATTTGATAAAAGGTAATAGCGGTAACATTGTTTACAATTCATTTCTATTGAGCACAACATAATCCAAAACACAACCAAAGCAAATGCATCCAACAAGTTTGTAGAGTCACAAGTCTGATGTAGTCATTGTGTGCTAGGAATATAGGACCAAATACAAAAATGTTGACTAATTTAATACACTATAATTGAATTTGTTCAAATACTTATGACAAATAATTTCATTTCTAAATGGTAAAACAGATATGTATGAGAATACCCTCAAATAAAAGGCATTCTGTTCTGTCACCTCATGAAACACCTCCAAATACTAGAGTATACAGTAGAGCCAAATTAAAAGATTTAGCTTCATTGTCCAAATAAATATGTAGGGGAGTGTACAAGCGATAATTGGGGCATATTGGAATCACTGTCTGAGTAGTTATTCATTCGTCAAGCGATAATTCCTTGTTGTTGTATGACTGGACTGTTTTTTTTACAACCTCTTCAGCCTTTGGCGCTATCCTGCAGGGCAGTCTGTTTGGCATGGCAGGCCTAATGCCTGCCAAATACACCACGCCCATCATGAGTGGGCAAGGCCTGGCGGGCACTTTCGCTGCCTTCTCCATGATCTGTGCTATCGCAAGTAAGTCTGAGAGATGATACACCTTTTTTAAGAGGGGGCAACCGTGGCATTTCAAAATCAACTCTCTCTCACTCTCTCTCTCTCTCCTTCACCAGGTGGCTCAGAGATAAATGATGCTGCTTTTGGATACTTCATCACAGCCTGTGCAGTGATCTTATTGGCCATAATATCCTATGTGGTCCTCCCTAAACTGGTAATAACTGAACTCTGGATTTAATATGTTATTACATCAATTTGGCTGAAAAGGTGCTTAGGAGAGTCTACTCAATGATAATAAGTAATGCAAGTAATACTTTCGGGCAATTTTACCGTAATAGAATTACGGTGAAATCTCCCTCAGTTTTATTCTGTTCACAAACTTTGTATTTGCACAGTGTTTCCTGTAAATTCTCTTTGGAAATTGTTAAAAGTAGTCCTTGTGCATAGAGTTTTATGGTTTGTTAAACTTTGAAATCAATGTATTTTCTTTGGTATACATTTTAAAGTGAAACATCTGAGTCTCAGCGTAATTCCGTTACCCTGGTTACCCTTTCACAACTTTTAATTCACTACTTATTAATTTCCCAGTGTTGTTAAAGAAAACAAGATATGTAATACCTCCATTTGAGCCATTCAAGTTGATCTCTTCCGTTTAACTACCATCCCCAGTGTGAAATAATTGGTCATTCTGAACCTTATTTTAGGAGTTCTACCAATATTATACGAGCCAAAGTGGAAACAGGGTTAGTGATGAGGAGAACAAGCTGGATCTTCTCAAGAAAGGTAAAATGACAGCAATTTCTGTTTCTTATATTTGTGAAAATATTAAATGTAGAAATAAGAGAATTGTCCTTTTTATTTTATTGTATAGAAAAGTAAATCTAAGACACCCATTGAATATATTTCTATTCAAACATATTTGTATTACCAATTTTATCAATCATGGAAGATAACAATACATTAAAGGGGCAATCTGCAATTGCTACATACATTTTTGGACTTTTAAATTCATGATATATAGCCATTGATTCTTAAGGAATATACAGTGAGGGAAAAAAGTGTTTGATCCCCTGCTGATTTTATACGTTTGCCCACTGACAAAGACATGATCAGTCTATAATTTTAATGGTAGGTTTATTTGAACAGTGAGAGACAGAATAACAACAAAAAAATCCAGAAAAATGCATGTCAAAAATGTTATAAATTGATTTGCATTTTAATGAGGGAAATAAGTATTTGACCCCTCTGCAAAACATGACTTAATACTTGGTGGCAAAACCCTTGTTGGCAATCACAGAGGTCAGACGTTTCTTGTAGTTGGCCACCAGGTTTGCACACATCTCAGGAGGGATTTTGTCCCACTCCTCTTTGCAGAACTTCTCCAAGTCATTAAGGTTTCGAGGCTGACGTTTGGCAACTCGAACCTTCAGCTCCCTCCACAGATTTTCTATGGGATTAAGGTCTGGAGACTGGCTAGGCCACTCCAGGACCTTAATGTGCTTCTTCTTGAGCCAATCCTTTGTTGCCTTGGCCGTGTGTTTTGGGTCATTGTCATGCTGGAATACCCATCCACGACCCATTTTCAATGCCCTGGCTGAGGGAAGGAGGTTCTCACCCAAGATTTGACGGTACATGGCCCCGTCCATCGTCCCTTTGATGCGGTGAAGTTGTCCTGTCCCCTTAGCAGAAAAACACCCCCAAAACATAATGTTTCCACCTCCATGTTTGACGGTGGGGATGGTGTTCTTGGGGTCATAGGCAGCATTCCTCCTCCTCCAAACACGTGAGTTGAGTTGATGCCAAAGACCTCGATTTTGGTCTCATCTGACCACAACACTTTCACCCAGTTCTCCTCTGAATCATTCAGATGTTCATTGGCAAACTTCAGACGGGCCTATATATGTGCTTTCTTGAGCAGGGGGACCTTGCGGGCACTGCAGGATTTCAGTCCTTCACGGCGTAGTGTGTTACCAATTGTTGTTTTTGGTGACTATGGTCCCAGCTGCCTTGAGATCATTGACAAGATCCTCCTGTGTAGTTCTGGGCTGATTCCTCACCGTTCTCATGATCATTGCAACTCCACGAGGTGAGATTTTGCATGGAGCCCCAGGCCGAGGGAGATTGACAGTTATTTTGTGTTTCTTCCATTTGCGAATAATCGCACCAACTGTTGTCACCTTCTCACCAAGCTGCTTGGCGATGGTCTTGTAGCCCATTCCAGCCTTGTGTAGGTCTACAATCTTGTCCCTGACATCCTTGGAGAGCTCTTTGGTCTTGGCCATGGTGGAGAGATTGGAATCTGATTGATTGATTGAACAGGTGTCTTTTATACAGGTAACAAACTGAGATTAGGAGCACTCCCTTTAAGAGTGTGCTCCTAATCTCAGCTCGTTACCTGTATAAAAGACACCTGGGAGCCAGAAATCTTTCTGATTGAGAGGGGGTCAAAAACGTATTTCCCTCATTAAAATGCAAATCAATTTATAACATTTTTGACATGCGTTTTTCTGGATTTTTGTTGTTGTTATTCTGTCTCTCACTGTTCAAATAAACCTACCATTAAAATTATAGACTGATCATTTCTTTGCCAGTGGGCAAACGTACAAAATCAGCAGGGGATCAAATACTTTTTTCCCTCACTGTAATGTATAATCAATTGTATATAATCAATTGTACATAAAGCTAGCAAATATATAAATTATTGTTGATGATGAACTAAGCAAGGTTATCCATTCCAAATGAATGACATAATTGTATTCTGGGTTTATTTTGTAAATGATCTTACCCACTGGGCACACACTGGTTGAACCAATGTGGAATAGACGTTGAATTGACGTCTGTGACCAGTGGGTAGTTGTCTAACCCCACCTGAACCCAAAATATAAGCGGGTCCATACTTGCAAACATTAGAAAAAGTTTACGTTTAAAATTATGCTCCGTCTCAAAATGCGCATCAGCCAACACCCTATGCAAGTAGCCTTGTAGGCTTTTTGAATGGTCTTCAATGGGCAAAAATGTAGATCAATGGTCTTCAGCGCAAAGACATCTGACAGAAGTAAATGTATCCACAAACTCAAATATATTTTTTAGATACTGTATCTTATATGACACCGTTTTCATGAATTTGATCATATACTCACCAAGCCCATTCAAAAGACCATGGACATGAACATGGCAGTATGATGTAGGAACGTGTAACACAGGGTATTATACAATCGTTGATGTAGTTGTACGTGATACAACGCTACATGTATACCTGTTCCCATAAGATAACCTGCCACATTTAGCCCTATGCTAACCTGACCAGGTGGCAGTGATTATATCCGGTAACAAGTTCTGCATCCGCCAATTACAAATGTTGATGTAGATGGACGTGATGGAATACTTTTCCATAAGAACGTCCTTAACAGTAGTCAAACGGTTCGCGATAGTCAATGGTACTACAACATACACAAAATGTCAACTGAATGATTTGCTCACAGTTTAGTGAGCCTGGCTCCTGGTTCTTGTCACCTTTTGCGGCAAGTTCGAATCCCAGGTGAGATATTGTTTATTCTTTTGAAATGTAGAATTACAATTATTGTGATAGTGTTGCGAAGGGAAGTGCAGCCAAAACCTTGTAAATGAAGATGAAATCAAATCAAAATAATGGTTATTTGTCACATGCGTCGTAAACAACAGGTGTAGACTAACAGTGAAATGCTTACTTATGGGTCGTTTCCAACAATGCAGAGTTAAGATAAAGATGTATTTATTTTTTGAAAAGTGACAGGAGGAATAGTCTAAATACACAGTGAACAACGAATAACAATAACAAGTAAAAGTAGGCTAACATGCCTATACTATATACAGGGAGTACCAGTAGCCTACCAAGTCGATGTGCAGGGGTACCAGGTGATTACAAATCTATATTATAATATGCTAAGGATTCTAAACTGCGGGAAAGTCTCCTCCTACAATTTTGGGCCGATGTTCTTCATTTTAGGCTCAAAAGAAGGTCCTCCCACATCGGATGATCCACTTTATATTCCGGTGTGTTATGTATTTTTGTTTATTTTCCCGGTTTTTGTGTTTGGAATGGCACGGTTACTATTGCATCATCCTGCCAATACTAGGTTACTATGACGTTACTGAAGAAAAGAGGTTTCAAAATTCTAACTGTGATAATTATTGTATCATAATTTATCCCATGATGTCTTGACTCCCGCCCCCCCTCCAACCCTATAAAGGGACCCCGGCCCTTCTAAAAGTAATTCATAGTCTTATTTATCATTCACAATGCCCAGAAGATGCAGAGCATCCACCAGCCGCCCTGTCCGCAGGTGCCTCTGCCCCACCTGACCTAGCCCCAAGTGAATTAGCATATGTGATATTTGTACAAAAGAATATGTACGCAAATGAATCTCTATTGAACAAAATACATCTGCAATTCTGGAGCCCTATTTTGACAGTAAAATTATAACAACAATAGCCTAATTGTCAAACCAAAATTAATGCCAATCACTGATTTAGGTATTGCACATAATATATATATATATATATATATACACATTACCAGTCAAAAGTTTGGACACACCTACTCATTCCAGGGTTTTTCTTTATTTTTATTATTTCTACATTGTAGAATAATAGTGAAAACATAAACTATGAAATAACACATGGAATCATGTAGTAACCAAAAAAGTGTTAAACAAATCAAAATATATTTTATATTTGAGGTTCTTCAAAGTAGCCACCCTTTGCCTTGATGCCAGCTTTGCACACTCTTGGCATTCTCTCAACCTGCTTCATGAGGAATGCTTTTCCAACAGTCTTGAAGGAGTTCCCACATATGCTGAGCACTTGTTGGCTGCTTTTCCTTCACTCTGCGGTCCAACTCATCCCAAACCATCTCAGTTGGGTTGAGGTCGGGTGAATGTGGAGGCCAGGTCGTCTGATGCAGCACTCCATCACTCTCCTTGGTCAAATAGCCCTTACACAGCCTGGAGGTGTGTTTTGGATCATTGTCCTGTTGAAAAACAAATGATAGTCCCACTAAGCGCAAACCAGAAGGGATGGCGTATCGCTGCAGAATGCTGTGGTAGCCATGCTGGTCAAGTGTGCCTTGAATTCTAAATAAATCACTGACAGTGTCACCAGCAAAGCACCACCACACCTCCTCCTTCATGCTTCACGGTGGGAACCACACATGCAGAGATCATCCGTTCACCTACTCTGCGTCTCACAAAGACACTGTTTGGAACCAAAAATCTCAAATTTGGACTCATCAGACCAAAGGACAGATTTCCACCATTCTAATGTCCATTGCTCGTGTTTCTTGGCCCAAGCAAGTGTCTTCTTATTATTGGTGTCCTTTAGTAGTGGTTTCTTTGCAACAATTCGACCATGAAGGCCTGATTCATGCAGTCTCCTCTGAACAGTTGATGTTGAGATGTGTCTGTTACTTGAACTCTGTGAAGCATTAATTTGGGCTGGTAACTCTAATGAATTTATCCTCTACAGCAGAGGTAACTCTGGGTCTTCCTTTCCTGTGGCGGTCCTCATAAGTGCCAGTTTCATCATAGCGCTTGATGGTTTTTGCGACTGCACTTGAAGAAACTTTCAAAGTTCTTGACATTTTCCAGATTGACTGACCTTCATGTCTTAAAGTAATGATGGACTGCCGTTTCTTTTTGCTTATTTGAGCTGTTCTTGCCATAATATGGACTTGGTCTTTTACCAAATAGGACTATCTTCTGTATACCACCCCTACCTTGTCACAACACAACTGATGGGCTTCAATGCATTAAGAAGGAAAGAAATTCCACAAATTAACTTTTAACAACCTGTTAATTAAAATGCATTCCAGGTGACTACCTCATGAAGCTGGTTGAGATAATGTCAATAGTGTGCAAAGCTGTCATCAAGGCAAAGGGTGGCTACTTCGAAGAATCTCAAATATATAATATATATTTTTATTTGTTTAACAATTTGTTGGTTACTACATGATTCCATATGTGTTATTTCATAGTTTTGATGTCTTCACTATTATTCTACAATGTAGATAATAGTAAAAATAAAGAAAAACCTTTGAATAAGTAGGTGTGTCCAAACTTTTGACTGGTACTGTATATATATAAAATTCAAAATAAAATAGCTAGATGATCCTATGACCAAGGATCATTCAGCTATTTTTATTTATTTTAGGACCCCTGAAGGTATAATTTTTTTAAATATATAAAACAATTATTTGATGAAACATTGAATTTGGCCGGTCCCGGGCCCTTAAGACCGTAGGGGATTTTAACAGAAAAGCTTGACACAAAGGGGCTCAAACCCATGCTTAACTTGCACTGTTGATTTTGAGTCAACCACTTTAGCAATGTGTACCACCTGGAAGCGGTGGTGATAATGGTGCATGACAGTTATTTGACAAGTCCATAAGGCTCTGTCTTTTTTGGGGGAGGTACGATAAACGTACATGTTGTATACACCTCATTTATATTTAAAAGTACATGAATGTGTGTGAAACTGATCAACTAAAATGTGGGATTTTGTCATATGTGAAAACGTGCCTCTTGAATTGTTCTAACGTTAGAAGCTAGTAGCCTAGTCAAGGATGCATCACGCAATATTGCCACACTACAATTGTGAGAGACCAAGTAGAACAAATGTAACCTTGAATTTGGAGGTTTAAAATATCCCTCTTGTGGCCAAGACCTATTTTCAGAAATGATATTGCTTGGTGGATATAAAGTCTAAGATCCATGATAGGCTGATGCAGAATTTGTTAGAGGAAATAATCACCAGCCAGCTGGTCAGGTTAGGGCTAAATGTGCCAGGCTATTTTATGGGAACAGCTATCAATACATGTAGCGTTGTATAACGTGCAACTGGCTGATGCACATTTTGAGACAGAGCAAAAAATGTTACTTAAACCTATTCTAATGTTCGTAAGTATGGCCCGAAGCATGCTTTACTCCTGTTTGTAAACTATTTTATTGTAAACAAACACTCTATAGCCTCAAAACATGGTTAAAACTTGAATGTTGATATCATGGATGGTCATTCCTTGCATCCATAGCTCTGTCTATGAATTTGAGAGTGGTTACATATCTCCAGCCCCATCCCTTAGCTGTTTACTGAAACAGTGGTGGGGTATCCGCTTTGTTATTGTTTGAACTGCAGATTACCCCTTTAATGGATTGCCACATTCCTTACCCCCTCAGAAAATGCTACAGAGAATAGACCAGTTTTCAAACAAGGAGAAGAGGAGCAAAACGTGTCCATGTTGACCATCTTCAAGAAGGTAAATTATGTCGCTGAAGTTCAGCTTTATTGCAGGTTGAAATGTAAAGGCAATGCTCCCGTGTTAGCGGAGACTGCATTCACGCCACGGTAAACGCTGCGGAAATTAGCTTTACATTTTGATGGTGCAATCTGTAACGCTTCAGTTAATCAAATCAAACTTTATTTATATAATACATTTCAGACACGGATGCAATACAATGCACTTTACAGGAAAATGAATAAAAACAATGAAAAGACCATGAGACAAACAATATATATGCAGTGCCTTCGGAAAATATTCAGACCCCCTGACTCTTTCCACATTTTGTTACGTTACAGCCTTATTCTAAAATGGATACAATAGTTTTTTCCCCTCATCAATTTACACACAATACCCCATAATGACAAAGCAAAAATTGGTTTTTAGATATAACAAAAATAAAATACATTTACCTAAGTTTTCAGACCCTTTACTCAGTATTTTGTTGAAGCACCTTTGGCAGCAATTACAAGCTTGGCACACCTGTATTTGGGGAGTTTCTCCCATTCCACTCCTGCGTTGTCTTGGCTGTGTGCTTAGGGTCGTTGTCCTGGTGGAAGGTCGACCTTCATCCCAGTCTGAGGTCCTGAGCGCTCTGGAGCAGGTTTTCATCAAAGATCTCTCTGTACTTTGCTCCGTTAATCTTTTCCTCGATCCTGACTAGTCTCTCAATCCCTGCTGCTGAAAAATATCCCACAGCATGATGCTGCCTCCACCATGCTTCACCGTAGGGATGGTGCCAGATTTCCTCCAGACGTGAAGCTTGGCATTCAGGCCAAAGAGTTCAATCTTGGTTTCATCAGACCAGAGAATCTTGTTTCTCATGGTCTGAGAGTCTTTAGGTGCCTTTTTGGCAAACTCCAAGCGGGCTGTCATGTGTGTTTTACTGAGGAGTGGCTTCCGTCTGGCCACTCTACCATAAAGGCCTAACTGGTGGAGTGGTGCAGAGATAGTTGTCCTTCTGGAAGGTTCATCTCCACAGAGGAACTCTAGAGCTTTGTCAGAGTGACCATCAGGTTCTTGGTCACCTCCCTGACCAAGGCCCTTCTCCCCCGATTGCTCAGTTTGGCCGGGCCGCAAGCTCTAGGAAGAGTCTTGGTGGTTCCAAACTTCTTCTATTTAAGAATGATGGAGGCCACTGTGTTCTTGGGGACCTTCAATGCTGCAGAAATGTTTTGGTACCCTTCCTCAGATCTGTGCCTCAGCGCAATCCTGTCTCGGAGCTCTACGGACAATTCCTTTGAATTGGCTTGATTTTTGCTCTGACATGCATTGTCAACAGTGGGACCTTATATAGACAGGTGTGCCTTTCCAAATCATGTCCAATCAATTCAATTTACCACAGGTGGACTCCAATCAAGTTGTAGAAACATCTCAAGGATGTCCAATGGAAACAGGATGCACCTGAGCTCAATTTCGACAAGATTCTCTGGTCTGATGAAACCAAGATTGAACTCTTTGGCCTGAATGCCCAGCGTCACGTCTGGAGGAAACCTGGCACCATCCCTACAGTGAAGCATGGTGGTGGCAGCATCATGCTGTGGAGATGGTTTTCAGCACTAGGAGACTAGTCAGGATCAAGGGAAAGATGAACGGAGTAAAGTACAGAGAGATCCTTGATGAAAACCTGCTCCAGAGCGCTCAGGACCTCAGACTGGGGCGAAGGTTCACCTTCCAACAGGACAACGACCCTAAGCACACAGCCAAGACAACGCAGGGGTGGCTTTGGGACAAGTCTCTGAATGTCTTTGAGTGGCCGAGCCAGATCCCAGACATGAAGCCGATCTAACATCTCTGGAGAGACCTGAAAATAGCTGTGCAGCAACGCTCCCCACCCAACCTGACAGAGCTTGAGAGGATCTGCAGAGAAGAATGGGAGAAACTCCCCAAATACAGGTGTGCCAAGCTGGTATCGTCATACCCAAGAAGACTTGAGGCTGTAATCGCTGCAAAAGGGGCTTCAACAAAGAACTGAGTAAAGGTTCTGAATACTTATGTAAATGTGATATTAAAGTTGTTGTTTTTTTGTGTGTGCAAATATTAATAAAACCTGTTTTTTCTTTGTCATTATGGGGTATAGTGTGTAGATTGATGAGGAAAAAACAATTTAATCCATTTTAGAATAAGGCTGTAACGTAACAAAATGTGGAAAAAGTCAAGGGTTCTGAATACTTTCCAAATGCACTGTAACTCTTAAAGAAAAAAGATTTATGTAATATCTTATGTTCTTGTCTATAACAGTTTTGTACTTTGTCATGTATTTGTACGTTTTTTGTGCACCCCAGGAAGAGTAGCTGCTGCTTGTGCAGTAGCTAATAGGGATGCTAATAAACTAAACTATAGCGCAGGTCACCAGGGAGGGTGGAACAGGGGGTGCAGGGGGTGCAGGGGGTGCAGGGGGTGCAGGGGGTGCAGGAAGAAAAAAGGTTTTAAGACTAATTTAGATGTTTTTCTGCTTATAATTTCTGACATTTGGTAGACTATTTCTTAATCAACTTGTCAATAATAAAATACTAGCAGCATGTCTTCTGTCATAACTTGTTGAGCTAGAAGACTAAATAAAGCAGTTCTCACCAGAATAATGTCATAAAACGATGTGCGTCAGTAAGATCAAGTTGACATTGGTAAAGTTTTCTCTTTCATTTCTGCTTCTCTCGCGGAGCAAGGAAGTTTAGGGAACATGGAGGAAACGCAATTACTCTGAAACAGCGGAAAGATTTTTCCCATGTAAAATGTTCTAATTCCAAAATTACATATTGGTTTCCTTACTCTGTAAGCAGTCTATGGAAAAGGTATGACTGCAATCCATGCTTTGATTTAGTTTACTTGGCACTATTTCCATATGCTAGTGTGTGGCACAAATCCCATTCAAGTCATGGGACCGATATTAGCATTTTTCGCACATGATGTTCAAATCATCTATAAGTGACTTTGCTGAGCTTCACAATCAATTTTAGATACAAAAAATTATCATGTTCAATGTTTCTTTTGCAAAAAAATATTAGTTAGTTTCACCATATTCAAATGAGAGTTCAGTTCACAGAACAGGGTTGACCTTAAAATGAGGGACAGGTAGTTTTTTTTTTACTTTAAAAATGAATCACAATTAATAAATAATACATTTCAGAAATGACTTGGTCGAAGCAACAACATAACTAGGGCTTTACAATCATGGTGAAAACTTGGAGAGATCTTGGTGTTAAGTGGGTTAAAATCTTCCTGGAAGTAACAGAGGGTGCACGGAGGGACATTTCAAAATGCAGAATTTTGGCACTTTAGCAATTTATTCATATATAAAAAAAATCTGATTTATTGAATTCTCCATGTGGTCTATATTAAAGGGAACTTCGTTGAATATAACATGCTTTTAAAATTCAATATTGCTGCACAATTTCTACTTACAATATCAAAGGGCACTCATTTCGTGGACGACCCAATTATAACTAAATTGCAGTTTATTTAGCTGTCTTTAGCATGTGGAATGACCAGTCACTTTCATAGCATATTCGTTTTTGAGTTTTAAAAAATGTATTACATAAAATTCAATTCACTTTATGAATTGGAAAATCATGAAAACCAAGACACTCTTTATATAAGTTCTTAAAATGGATTAAAATGCCGTAGCAATAAATACTTTTTAAATATTTGTTTTTCCATGACTTCGAAAGTAGATCCCTACACCAAAGAGCACCTTCAATCACACTTTTGATATTCTACAGTTCTACAGTGTATACTGCTGTCTATCTTTCTTTTGGGTTGAATTAACTGAGGCATGCAAGCACAATAGTGCTTGTCAAGGGTATATCTACATGGGAGCAGGCATCTGTGGGGGGCTCAGCTGGTCTAATGTTCTTTCTTCTTGACCTCTGACCCATTTACTGTAGATCTGGGTCCTGGCTCTCTCTGTGTGTTTTGCCTTCACCATCACCATCGGCACCTTCCCAGCAGTCACTGTGGATGTCAAGTCTACCATCGCTGATGGAGGCACCTGGGGTGTGTGTGTGTGTGTGTGTGTGTGTGTATGAATATCTATGATAAGAGCATGGTTTATGAGTCCATATTAGAGTATACCACTAGTCATTTTGCAAGCCTTTACAAAATGATCATATTCAATAATTCACAATCAATGAAACACAAATGAACAGATGTGGTGTCTTATTGTACATTGCCCTCTCCTCTCAGAGCTGTACTTCATCCCGGTGTGTTGTTTCCTGCTCTTCAACCTCAGCGACTGGGTTGGGAGAAGCCTTACTGCTGTGTGTATGTGGGTAAGTCAGCAACAAAACACTTGAAATTGGTCACTTTTAACGGAAAGGTCTGAAACTAACTGATTCGTATTCAAACTTTGTGAAGTAAGGATTCCAGCTCATAGGTCTGGATTGCATTTTGCTTTCCACACACAGTTAAGTGATAGAAGGCCCTAGAAGCCTTGGTTCGGAGGATAGTCGATCTGTGACCCAACACCTTTATGTGAGATTAAGTCAAATATTGCGATTTGCTTTATTATTTAAAAAAAATAAAAGTACAGAATCAAAGCTTCAATATGGTGTATCATATACACTGTATATGGAGGAAACAAGGGAAAGTTATGCTGCTTTGAAAGTTGATTAACCTGTAAACCCACTTAGGAGACAAATAGGAGAAAATGCTCTTGAATGATTTTGCAGAGATTTTCACACTTGGTATAGAGCTCTTCTTTGTTTGCACCGATTCAGCATCGTTCACACCCTCTTAAGCCTTAGCCACACCCATCTATTTAAATCAGCATGGCATTGTCCTCCAGAAAGTTGTCTCTATACTTAAAACTTTTGCCCACTGAGCTTTGTCGATAGCACCAGCTAAATTCAGGGCAGCAATGTTTTTGAGAGCTGTAGCAACACTTTTGCAGTTGTCCATAGCTACAGTGCATTTGGAAAGTATTCAGACCCCTTCACTTTTTTCCACATTTTGTTACGTTACAGCCTTATTGTAAAATGGATTAAATTAAATCCCTCATCAATCTACACACTTGTCATTAGTTTGATTGGCAAGTTGCTATGCCATACAAAAATGTTTGCTATGGAGGCTCTTCCCCTTTGTTAACTTGCCAACTACACAGCTAACACAATCACTTCAAACTGAAGCTGGAAAGACCGCAAACTAGCTGCATTTCATTTCGTTTGAACTGTTTTTCTATTGAAAATGAAAAGGAATCTCTGCACACTCAGGATTAATGCACAATTTTCAATTTATTTAGGCTGAGCTTTCAGTCGTCAAACCGTCATCAGAGCATACAAAAACACACAATGACAGAGGCCACATATAGGCAATATAAACTCTAGCTCAAGTCACTTTTTCTGAGATAATTGATTACTGATGTGCCTCCTGGCATTTGTGTTGTACACATGTTGCTCATCATGTCTGATTAGTCTCCTGAGTGGCGCAGTGGTCTAAGGCACTGCATCGCAGTGCTAACTGTGCCACTAGAGATCCTGGTTCGAATCCAGGCTCTGTCGCAGCCGGCCGCGACCGGGAGACTCATGGGTGGCGCACAATTGGCCCAGGGTAGGGGAGGGAATGGCCGGCAGGGATGTAGCTCAGTTGATAGAGCATGGCGTTTGCAACGCCAGGGTTGTGGGTTCAATTCCCACAGGGGGCCAGTATAAAAAATATATATATGTATTCACTAACTGTAAGTCGCTCTGGATAAGAGCGTCTGCTAAATGACTAAAATGTAATTGCATTGACGCACGTGGCCATTGTGTGTTTTTGAATGCTTTGATGAAAGTCTAACGACCGAAAGCTCAGCCTAAATGCATTTAAAATTGTGGGCATATGTAGAATGTGTGTGTTGGGGTGTCAGTGTGGAGTTCAGTGTGTGTGCATAGAGTCAGTGCAAGAGAGTTAGCGCAAAAAGGGTCAGTCCGGGTAGCCATTTGATTAGTTATGTAGCAGTCTTATGGCTTGGGGGTAGAAGCTGTTCAGGGTCTTGTTGGTTCCAGACTTGGTGCACTGGTGCCACTGCAGTAGCAGAGAGAACAGTCTATGGCTTGGGTGGCTGGAGTCTTTGACCATTTTTTGGGCCTTCCTCTGACAACGCCTGGTATAGAGGTCCTGGATTGCAGTAAGCTCGGCCACAGTGATGTATTGGGACGTACTCACCACCCTCTGTAGTGCCTTGCAGTCGGGTGCCTTGCAGTTGCCGTACCAAGCGGTGATGCAGCCAGTCAATGGTGCAGATGTAGAACTTTTTGAGGATCTGAGGATAAGAGACACGTTTTAATACCAGTTTTAGACACATTTCTGAAAATGTGAGGACAATCAGAATTGTGACAAGATCAGGACAGGACCCATGTTAGCGCCAGGTGCTAGAGTAATACTAATAAGTACTATTGATCAGATGCTGCCTGCCAAAAAAAACTCTAAGAAATTCCTTGAAAATGCATTTCAAATATACTCCATACTTGATCTTGCAAACAAAATCTGTGATGTTGAAAAATCAGAACAATAGAGGTAAATTTACCATCTGTTTTTTAGAAGAGAAGAAAATACAGGTTAACACTGAACTACCCTGAATTTTAAATAAATAAATAAATACCTTATCTTATCGACTAACTTGTCTTGTGGTGATCAGCTTAAAACAAACACTGCAGTAATGTTTTATTGAACATAAAAATGTTTTTCTCAAAAGGGAATTGAAGTTGTAGACTTCCTCTATCAAATAAAGCACTTGTCATTTACAAATCCTTGTGCATTTCATTGCATGCGCATGCGGTGTGTGTGGCTAAGGTACAGTAGTGTTGACATCCCTCTGCCATTCACTTTCAGCCTGGGAAGGACAGCAAACTGGTGCCCATTCTTCTGGTGGCCCGTGTGATCTTCGTGCCGCTCTTCATGCTGTGCAACGTTCAGCCCCGCTACAACCTGCCTGTCTTCTTTGAACACGACGCCTGGTTCATTGTCTTCATGATCCTCTTTGCCTTTTCCAATGGATACCTGGCCAGCCTCTGCATGTGCTTTGGGCCCAAGTAAGACCTCTTGCCTACGCCTGGGCACAAACCCAAATAGATAAACTTTCAAGGTACAGGGCAACATTTTCCTCTCGCAATGACGCGCTGTGAGCAAACGAACCGTTTGCTGACAAAAAAATGTAATAGACGGGATTAGTACGATTATAATATGCAGCGTGATTCACACTAACTTTTCTTTAACAGGGAAATCCCATTGAGACCTAGGCCTCTTTTTGCAAGTACACAAATTATACAAAATATACAAACACAACGTAATAAAACATAATATTTACAAGCAATTTAAGAAAAGCAATCACATTCCTCAACAAGGGGCAGGTAGCCTAGCGGTTAGAGCATTGGGCCAGTAACTGAAAGGTCGCTGGTTTGAATACCCGAGCTGACAAGGTAAAAGATATGTCGATGTGCCCTTGAGCAAGGCACTTCACCTTAATTTGCTCCAGGGGTGCTGTACTACTATGGCTGACCCTGTAAAACAACACATTTCATTGCACCTATCTGGTGTATGTGACAATAAAACATATTATTAACTTGAACTGCCCTAGAGGTAACGGAGCACAGAGGTCTGCAGATCATTCCATACACAGGGTGCAAAAAAACAGAATGCTGATTTCCCGTAGAGATCAACGGGACCTCTAGAGTTAGCCATCCCTGTGATCAGGTCTGGTGACTCGTTTAATTTAACAATGAAGTAAGGTACGGTGGAAGTTTGTGCAAGAGGGCTTTATAAACAAAAATAGAGCAGTGTATCGATCTACGAGACGGCCAGCCTACTTTCTGATATAGGATGCAATGATGTGTACTGAACCTGTCGCCTGTCTGTGGTAAACTGCATCTAATGGTTTCAGTGTAGTGGCAGCTGCAGTCATATAAATGGTGTCATTGTAGTCTAGCAATGGCAGGAAAGTTTACTGAATGATCTGCTTTCTGCTGTTCAGGGAGAGGCATGATCTATTTCTAAAGAAGAAGCCCATTTTTTTAATTAACTCATCCATATGCTTTTTAAAAGATAACTTTTCGTCAATCCAGATGCCCAGATATTTATAAGCAGGGACACGATCAATGTGGGCACCATAAACCAATTACATGACACCTGATTCAGGCCAATCTCAGACAACCTTTGAATTAGTAAAGAGCGGTCGACAGTGTTGAACGCTTTAGACAAGTCAATAAATAGAGCAGCACAGTGTTGCTTCCTATCCAAACAATTTACTACGTAATGTAAAACCAATGATACTGCCGAGATGGTGCTATGCCCTGGTCTGAAGCCCGACTGATGCACATTTAGAATATATTTTGAAGTTAAGAAAGAGCTTAGTTGAGCATTAATCAAGGATTCTACCATTTTTGCTAGGCTAGAAAGTTTAGAAATAGGGTGATAATTATGTCTGTTAGAAGGACGAGGCACGGCACACATGGTACACACAAAGAAATTGTGAGGTGCAGTTTTTGGAGCTCCTGTCTATTTAAAACGTTATGGTTAGTTTACTCACGTTGCAAGGGTCATTACGAGAAGATAATGTCTCCCAGGTTGACAGAAATGAGATTGCACCTAAAATCTTACCACACCCTGATCGGCTGTCATTCTCTCTCTCTCTCTCCACAGAAAAGTTGCTCCTCATGAGGCGGAGACAGCTGGAGCCATTATGGCCTTCTTCTTGTCCCTAGGATTGGCTCTGGGAGCGTCCCTCTCATTCCTCTTCAGAGGCCTGGTCTAAAATGGCACCCTGTAGAGAACATAACCGATAACCCAAACACGACCCATAACACTTGCATTGTAACAAATTGTCAAAAATGTATTTGTTTCTTTTTTAAACAAGCAATACTGATTCACCTCAAATCTGGTCTTCCAAAGAACAGAAGGTGGCAAGCAGCTTAAGGCCAGGATTCAATCCGATAGCACTTTATCGGCTATGCGCTATTTAAAGGTAATTTTCCAATTGAACTGACATATACAGCGTTTATCGTGAATGCGGTCTCCGCAAACGCCAGAACATTACCTTTAACAGCCGATAGTGTGAGGATTTATTTGTTTGACAGCTACCAAACTAACCAAAACTGAACTAAGTAGAGCGTTTGTGAAATTAGGCATCTACAGGTTCCTATTATCCATGGGAGATAACATTCTATGCAATTCAGTGCTTCCCTTTTGATTCTGTAGTATTCCAATTTGAATCCTTATTAAGCTGAATCCTTATGAAGCCATGAGCTCAATACGAAGCAAGTCAAACACAATTTAGGGCTATATTAACTGCCATTTATTGGCAAATATATTTAATCAGTATGAGTGCAATAGACAGTGTATACAGTGTAATCATGAATAACATTACAACAAAGGGATGACACAATCCCTGCAAGAAAGTGATGTGCAGTGTGCACTATTAAAGATAGACTCAGCAAGATGACGTTGCAACAAGCAATACCGCAGATATTGAGATGAGCGCGAATCTGCCATTGGGGAGGCTGGTGGGAGGAGCTATAGGAGGACAGGCTCATTGTAATGGCTGGAGTGGAATTAATGGAATGGAGTCAAACATGTGGTTTCCATATGTTTGATCAAATTTCATTTATTCAATTCCAGCCATTGCAATGAGCCCGTCCTACTATAGGTCCTCCCACAGTCTCCTCTGGTATCTGCACATGTGCATGGGTGCGCTTCACACTGCCACAACGGGACCAAAACAGCTACGGGACCAAAACTGAAAATAAGTTTAGCCTCGTGCATCAACACTCTTAGTTGTTGTGGAAATGTACCCAATATTGTGTTTACTTCGTGCATGCAACGTCATCTCACGAAGTCTACCTTTAGTCATGTGCCCTAACAAGAGCTGACAAACACGGACAAAGCCAAATCAGCTCCACGCCATGGTCATTTTGACAGCCTTCATTTTGTTAAGAAATGACTCAAAGAGCTCTGTTACAATGACTGTCGTTGCAAACTGCCATATCTCCATGAATTTTTTAAATGTTGCTTACAGTAGTGTATTGTTAATGTCTTAATGGAGTGTCCCAAAAACAGTATAGTTTCACTTTAAATTACGACAGTATGATTAGCAGCCTTCAAAAAGCCTGCTTTACAGTAGCAGGAGATGAGAACAATATCTCGAAGCTATGCCTAGCGGGGTATCACTTAAATATTATGTGCTAATATTATAATATTATAAATATTATGTGCTAATGTACATATGTTACTGTGTATAGCAAATAAGAGTACACTACCTCTTCCATTTTTGTATAGCTTGATAACTCATGCCCCCAATTTAAGCATGTTTTTTTTTCTTTGCCATTATGAGATATGGAAGAAAGGGAAAGTAATGCAGCATTACTTTAATGCTTCACTGCACTTTGTCATTGTCACCTACTCTATTCAATGTCATGTAAGAATAACTGTACCAAAACGTCAATATGAACTTTGCATATAAAAATGGAACCATGTGTATTTTTTCCAGGTTTTTAATACATAAAGTCATTTAATCAAACTTTAATGCAGATGGCACTGAAATATTATTATAAATATTATTGAATGCTCTAGGAAAGTGTGTACTAATAAATATGTAATCAGAAAATATTATATAATCCACTGCTAAATCATAAAGATGTTAAGTGGCTTCATGTGGCATGTGGTCTCAGAGGCATAGAATTGGTGCGTTCCTACGAGTTCATCAGAGGGATGAGCCTTGGATGCACTTTTCTAATTCACAACATATTTCCCTAGTTCACAACATAGTTCAATGTGTGCTCCAATGCTACTTTTTCACTGTGCTCTTTCTGTCTGCAAATAGAAACATCCATATTCCCCCATGCCGATTACATACTTCAGAGTACATGATGAATTTCTGCTATTCCTCACAGTCATGATCCTCTTGCCAGCTTAACCCTGAGAAATACCTCAGGATTTCCCAATCTCCAATTAAACTGTCTGCTGAGCGCATATTTCATGAGAAGTATTTATGTGGAGATGCATGATAAGGATGACATGGGGTTCAGTCAGGGTCAGTGTTTTTCATTCCTTACGTAGTTTTGCACACATTGCTCAACACCTCAAGACAGCAGTGAACACTAGTAGGATGGATGTGGCCATGATGTGGCATCTGCACATCTTAAGTGAAATCCTAAATCAAACCCTGCTCCCTATCCCTGACACTTGTGAAGATCTGAAAGAGTTGTTGGTGTATGTGAAATGAAAGCTCCACCGCGTCTTCTAATTTACAGATTTACAGTGCACCATTGCCTAGGCGTTGATATAGAATTGGGCATCACATTTCTGTCCAAAATCCCAGGCATGCGATTGGACATTCACAGATGTTGGATCTTAATTCGACCCGTTTTGTCGTTGGAGGAAAATAATCCTGCAGCAGGAGGATTTGAATGACTGAAGAAATATTTAGAATTGCCACCAGGGGGCAGCTGAAAGCAGTGTTTGTATACAATGCAGTACACCATACCTACATTGTACATTAGACTGCAAGTCCACTGGGCGCCAGTTCAAGTATGCTATGTGCAGGCTACAGAGCGTCTCATGTGAATCCTTATGTGGATTATCATAAATTGACACATTTGTAGGGGTTAGGTGTATTTTTCCTTAGGGAAAATAATTTGTTTTAATCAATTGTTTTATTATATGTTCAAGTCAAGCAATAGGCAGAATAAATTATTGGTGGCCTCAGTGCCTGTGTGGTCCAGCAGTTACAGCTGCTAATCCCGGCACCCACATGCCAGAGTCGGCATGGGTTCAAATCTGGCCCACTGCTCTTTGACTCACCCTTCCCAACATTGTTCTATCCCTTCAATAAAAGTGTCCGTTTTCAGGAACTCAGTCTTTGTTTTGATTTGCCAGGGTCGTCGTTCTTTCTATATCTTAGACTGCGGTCAGTGCTTCGTGCCTATGGGGTCCCATGGGGTACAAGTTTGGGAAGGCACCCGATGATAGAGTGGATTTTTACATTCCAGTCCAGAGGTTTTGTTTCTGCTATTTACTCTCATCTTCAATTCTTAAAGCAGAAAGACCTTTCAATGGTTAAAGCATGGGTAAAGGATTTGGCTGTCGATGATGAGGCTATTGATTGGGAGATCATATTTCCCTCATCAGAGAACCCAAACCATCAGTTAATTCATTTTAAACTTTGTCATAGATCTTATTGGAGATCACTTTCATGCAAAACAGGCTCCAAGCCCATACCGTGACCTATGTAACCTCAATACACTTGACACATACAAACATATGATATGGGATTGTCCGGAGGTTTATGAGTTCTGGAGGAATGTGTCGTCTATTCTCTCTGACATGATTGATAAAACTGTACCCGTTGAACCAATTCCACTGTTGCTTAACGATGATACAGGTATGCAGCTGAATGAGAAACGGCAAAAGGATTGGCTGTTTGGGTTGACTGCTGCCCGAAAACTTGTTGTTCATCGCTGGTTGCCACCACATGACCTTCATACAAGGAAATGGCTGGCATACTTATGTAGAAGTTATCCACTGCCCGTATGAATAAAGTGTGTTTGGGATGGGTGTGTGTTTGGGATGGGTGGGGTGGGAGTTGGCCATATATCACTATTGAGATGTCAAAACAAATAATTAAAAGAGAACTCACGGTTACTTGCGAAAACCTGGTTCTCTGAATTTATGAGTGAGACATCTCAACACATTCCCGTACTCGCAAGACGGTGAGGAAGTTCGACACACTCGATAATGATCAGAGGGCAGGCAATGGCTCTTTAGTATGAGGGGAGGGGCTCCCTCATTCGCCACTTGACCCATCCGACAGACGTGTATGATTGGTTCTTCGAGCTACATAGGAGATGTTGGTGAATTCCACTAGTGAGATGTCTCACTCATAATATAGAACCGGGGTTACGCAAGTAACCTTAAATTTCCATCAGGAGTGTGACACTAAAGACTTTTAAAGTTAGCCATTGTTACGTAAATGAAAGCTAAGAAATACCCAGGGCCATGACACAGTGAGACACGGGTGCCGGCACGTGTAGATGGACACAGAAAGGTCTGAGCCTTTTGGGTAAAACACGGGTAAATTCCTCAATGGAAATGCGCCATGTGCTACTGCTACACAGGGGTGTAGCAAAGATACTGGTAACTGGCTCCTTCTTCTATCTGTGGGTTGAGTGCTGCCGGTGCCAGAGCGCACCGGAGCGACGCTCTGCCACTTTTCAGTATGGCGCTCATTTAGTAAAGTTTGGATCAAAGATGAATCAATGTCTCTCAAGATCACTTAATTATTAATTTGTATTTTACATAATATCAAATGTTATTGGTCACATACACATATTTAGCAGATGTTATTGCTGGTGTAGCGAAATGCTTGTGTTCCTAACTCCAACAGTACAGTTGTATCTATATACATATGAAATGAGTAAAGCAGTATGTAAACATTATTAAAGTGACCAGTGATTCCATGTCTATGTATATAGGGCAGCGGCCTCTAAGGTGCAGGGTTGAGTAACAGGGTGGAAACCAGCTAGTGATGGCTATTTAACAGTCTGATGGCCTTGAGATGATAGCTGTTTTTCAGTCTCTCAATCCCAGCTTTGATGCACCTGTACTGACCTCGCCTTCTGAATGGTAGCGGGGTGAACAGGCCGTGGCTCGGGTGGTTGATGTCCTTGATGATCTTTTTGGCCTGATGTCCTTGATGATCCTTAACTATTCTCTCAAAGCACTTCATGATGACAGAAGTGAGTGCTACGGGGCAATAGTCATACAGTAGAATAGAATAGGCATACCAAAAATGTATAGTATAAGGTTACTTTTAGACCAAAAACACCACTTAATTTATTTTGTAGGCTACACTTACATGTATAACCTTTTATATGCAATATTATAATCATCCACTTCGTCACGTGTTATTTGAATCGAGCATCCCAACAAAAAAGCTTGACACAAGAGGGGCTTGAACCCATGCTTAATGTGCACTGTGAATTTCAGGTACATGTTACATGACAGCTATTTGACAAGTCCATGAGGCTCTTCGTTTTTTACGATGTACGATAAACGTACATGTTGTAAGGACCTCATTTATATTTTTTTCCGTAAAAGCACATGGATGTGTGTGAAACGGATAAGCAAAAATGTGTGATTTTGTCATATATACGAAAATATGCCTTTTGAATTTTGTCTAAGGTTAGTACTAGTAGCTGGTAACCTAGTCATGGATGCATCATGCAATTTTGGCACACTATATTTTGTTACAAAGCGGAAACAAAAGTAAACCTTGAATTTGGAGTATTAAAATATCCCACTGGTGGCCAAGTTGACCTATTTTAAGAAATGCCATTGGTTGGTGGATAAAAAGTCTAAGATACGCTGATGCGGAATTTGTTACAGGAAATAATCACCGGCCAACTCGTCAGGTTAGCTTATGGCTAAATGTGCCAGGTTATCTTATGAGAACAGCTATACATGTAGCGTTATATCACGTGCCACTACGTCCAATTTTAAATTGTCTGATGTGGATTTTGAGACAGAGAAAAAAATTAAACTGGGGGCTCTATTCAATCTATCACTGAAGCGTTACAGATTGCGCAACATTTAATTTAAAGCTAATTCCGATTGAGCCGACATGCAGCGCTTACTGTGAATGCGTTCTCTGCTAACGCGGAAAAATGTCCTTTAGATTTCAATCACGTAGCGCTGAACTTCAGCGATACCGATTGAATAGAGCCCTTAAACTTGTTTGAATGTTCACAAGTATGGACTCAATAAGATCAGCGGTAACCCGTGTTAGCGGGCAAACGCATAGCTTTTCATTTATTTTATTTAGACGTGTCGGAGGTGTAATTGCGTGAGAGCTGAGACCGCATTTACGGTCACTTCATATGTCCGCTCAATTGGAAATGACCTTTAAAAATGTCTACAAAGTGCGATCGGATTGTAAATTATTGCCAGAGTCTGGTGTAGCGGTACCGCTCCTGACTCCGGACCAAACATACCGCTCGGCCACTTTACCATAGGTGCCCTTCCATCTCTCTCCCGCTCTCCCCTACTGTTCTATCACAAAAAGTATTAAATATGAAAGAGATTGGGAATAGCATTATGTCAAGAGATGGAATCTCTGCTACCACAGGGATCGCTGCTCAATCATGTTCTTATAAACCAACATGAAGGATGAATGACGATTTTATTGATCAAGGAACAGATATTGACAAATGCTTCACCATACAGACCTTTGGACAAAAGTCAAAATAAATAGTATAGACAACCTGACAAATCTACAGCATCAAATTAAACTTTCCTTAGTTGTCTTAGTGAATGGAACCAGCATGAATGTTAGCAGAGGCTTCAAAACAAACAAACGTGTGACCATTTGCTGTATTTATATGTATCCCTACCAATATTCATGTTTTATAGAAACTGTAGATTATGTGCTCTATAACACTACCATTATTTAATAGGGAATTATGATGGCTATTTACAAAAAATATATATTGACATCTAATCATAAACTTTGAGCAAACCATTCCCAATCCCAATCCTTCTATCCAAGCATTTGACATGTTTATTTTTTAGATCACATTCTTCTTTTCATAACTTAAATCCTTAGCAACAATTATAAAATAAAATAAAAAATCAGTTCATGATAAATAAAAAATCCCAATACATGTAACAGCATTGTCACAGCTATCAACATAATCGGTATCAAATCTGGAATAGGCTGTGTCACTGAACACAGTTCCTTTTGCGATTTACAAAAATATCTCAAAGCCTTTTTCGTCACTGTAGAATACTGTTACTGTAAAGTAACTTAATTTCCATTGAGAAAGAGACCGTCTATTAGCAAGCAAGCCTCTATAACAAGATTTCCTATAGTGTCAGGAAAATGTACTTTCACTGGATTATTGTTAAGTCTTGTGTTAGTGTGCATACAAATCATGAACGGCGTCTTAGTGCACACTCACTTAAAAAGGGAAACAGAAGTTACAGAACAGAGTAGACACAGAACAGCTACAATATCTCCAGCATGTAGCTATGGTTTTCAAACAGGGACAAACCACAATACAATGGTAATTTCAGTGTGTCTACAGAGGAACATGTGCTGCTAATAACAAGACAGCCATGGCAAAAAAAATCCTCTGATAGAAAGCTACTAATGTTACCAATAGCCACAGCTTTCATAGATTAGCTTAGTCAACAGATCAAAATGCTTAAAGTTGAAAACAACTAATACAATGTTAAAAAAACAACAAAAAAACACAGATGTAATAAAAATAAAAAGTACACCTGAGGACTTCAACATTTCCTTAAGTTACTGCTCTAGTTCTATTTCTTTGCTGAATGTCGCTATTGCATGTTCCTTGTTGCTATTGCATCCTTTTTTTGTTACAACAAATTATTTTGCAAAGAGACGATTCGTCCCGTTCCAAAACATGATAATTATAGTAATAAAAAAACACAGGTATACAGTGACCTCTAGCAGACCTTCACTATCAGTGCACCTCATCTGTTGGACTAGTCAGTGGAGCCACACTCTTGGGCCTGGTAAAATGTGTGTCCCTAGCCTCTTCCATTTGGCCCTATCCCTATGGTGTTCACAGATCTGAAAGGACTGGCTAGGTTAATAAATAAATACTTTGAATGCTCCACTTAACAGTATTTGGGAGATAGAGCCATCACTGCTGTATATTGACTATACTTACCCAGTGATTTAATATGCTGGGAAAGTTGCATCTATTTCTGCCTTTGTTCTGTTATCCACTTTTTTCTGTTTTTGACAGGATTATATCAAATTCATGAAAACGTGGTAATTTAAGATATGTATGAAATTATATACGTATTTGTGCATTCATTTATTTCTACCCAATGCCTTTTATAGAAGTATTTGATTGTGTTTTCATGTGTTTTGTGCTTGAAGTCCATTTAGAAAAGAGAGTGAACACTGGCTTTGAAATGTCATCACACTTTCCCAGGGTATAACTGTGAACACCAAATGAGTAGTTGCTATGCGGGCTGAGAAAAGAGGCTGAGGGCCAAAATAGATCCTGGCCTTAATACCACAGTTCTGTTCCAGAAAGTGCAAAACAAAGATGGCTGACATCTAAGCCAGAAGGGCCAGCCCATGATGTCACTTTGTTCTCAACCAGACACCTGGCTGATTGCACTTCAATCAGAGACAACTTAATGGTACTTTTTATCCAAGTGCATGAAAACGCACTGCACCCAAACTGATGTGAAAAAAAATTAATGGAAGCGTCGCTATTCATTGGTGCTGTATATCTGAACAATTATCTTCCATAAGTATGACTCCTGAGGAGCAAAATACTTTACTAAGGCTACATTTCTTCATCTACACTTCATTACTATTCCCTCTGAGAGGAAGCATACAAAAACAGCTAATTCATTGGGACTTGGCTCCTCCAGAGATGCATATAATTTAGCTCACCTCAGCGTACTTCTGATTGGAGGACTTTAAGGGTAGAGAGTACAACTTGAGGCAAGACCAGTTTCTTCATGTCTCCCAGTGCCCCCACCCACCCCTCGGTCTAGTTTCTCTTTGAACACTGTTTGTCTCAAAACAACAGGCACCAGCTGATGACCATAGTCAACAAACACAAAGTGGGTCCTCACAATTGAAACCTTTTTTTTTGTTTTGTGTTCCCTGTGGGACGAAAGACAAGGCTTGACTACAAAAACTAAACAAATATTTTAATGCTGCACGCGCATGTAAGTAATTGTAAACCTATTTTTTTTCTACCTATAGACTAAATCTGTAGTTGACCTCTCTTCAAATTTCAGCAGTAGGTAACTATAAACATTGCAAGAATCAGAAATAAAGAATTGGGGGGGGGCGTTAATGTTTAAATCTTGAAATCCTTCTCATGTATTGATCTACTGTTAGTGCACATAAACACAGACAGAACCCATACAGATACCCTCTTACAGGAGTGCTGAAAACTCCAGGCTTAAAAAGGTCATGATCAAGTGCAAAAGCACTGCTTTTCCCTGGATCTACAACATAAGCTAAACTATTGAACAATTGTGCAAATGTTCAAGTTCTCCAAGGTGAACAGAACCCAGTTAGAGTAGAAGTTGCCTACTGAACTATGCGCTGACAAGAAAATTAGCTTCCTATTTCATATGTTTAAGGTAGTAGAGGTGAAATAAAAAATAAAATAAAATAAATAAAAAACTGTACAAGTCAGTGGCTGTAAGAGTCACCAAGCCATCCATGACTGACCCTTTGGAAACTGAGAGGGACAGGATGGAGGGGAGCAGAGAGACCAGGTGACTTACAGGGCATCACAGGCAGGAGGACTGTAGACACGTCATGACAACACAAGTCACACCAGAAACACCACAATCCAACTGAGCGGAGCCTGGTCTGTTGGCTGTTTAGCATGCCATGCCCACTGCCGTCTTTGGAATGTCTATGACACCATAGAGGGCCGATGTGATGGCCCTGATATCATCCAACAGTGCCCATTCAGTGACGTGAGACATATGAAGTGAAATAAAATAAAATAAAAAAACTTATCAAAACATTATGTCACGTTAAGATGGCGTCTCCAACCACTAGCTAGGATGTTCAGTGGCAGAGTGAATATCTTATGACGAACAGAAGATATCAAAGAAAAAGGGGCAAGCAAGTCATTTTGTTCATAAACTATGAGAAAGAAGACCTAATGCAGGGTGCTTTGCCCGTTGACAAGAATGAACCAAGTTTAGTTTGGGTATGAGTCTGTAGACCCATAAAAGTTCATGGGACCTGTGCTTGGAGCAGGATTTCATTGGCGGTTTTGTGGCCTAATTTTCATGACCTCTTCACCAGTCCTGAGCCACCCTGATTGGGATTTAGTAGTTAAACACACAAGTAAGGAAACATGGATGAAAAGAATCCCAAACCAGGTACGATTTTGACCCCCTCTTCCCAATAAGAGACACAAAAACGGTTGGCATACTTTGGGATATGTACAAAGCCTAGCCTATTGTATATGGTTTCTTTCCTGGGACTCCATCTTTTTGGGTTTGATGAAAACCAGTGTTGGACTGGTGCTCCATAGAAGCTCCAAAAAGTGTAGGACTCCAGTAGATAAATAAATAAAACAAGGGGCGTCAACGCCCAGATTCATATAGCGCAGATAGGTGTTCAAAATACACTGAGAGGGGACTTTGAAGAATCCGCACAGACAAGCTCCAAATTAGGCTTAACAAAACCACTCACAATTATACCATGTGAGTGTATCAGGCATTTTCTGGTAATGCCAATGTGCAGAGGCACAACCGAAAAAAGGTGCAGATGGTTTTAGATTCCAAAGTGAAGTTGGTGGTTTGTTGTTCTTGTCTGGCATTCATCCTCTCCAAAATCCCTCTCTCACCATCTGTCTCTCTTTCCCCTTCTCAGTTAGTGGTGTTACTGGTGGACCTCGTTGGCTATGAGGCTGTCTTCACCTGACTGGAAATCAGCTTCATTGAGACTATTCCCAGCGTTGATCTCCTCATCCTGTGAGGACCCCCGATCTTCCTCCCCACTGCCTGTGTAAGCCTCATCCGTGATTGGGTCCTGTAAGACCTGGGCAATATACGTTGGTTGCTAAGGAAAAAAGAAACAAACATTCAATGTTATGAAGGATCCTGCACCTCATCATTCATATGCTTATAAATGGTATCTGAGAAGTTAAAGGTGTTTAACATTTTACTGATCATTTTTGGAAAGAATACTACTTAGCTTGGTATTGCTTCACCCTTCATCATAACCCAACACACACAATGGTGGAGTTCCTGCCCGACTACACTGCAGACCAATGCCAGCTCTTACAAAGCCCTGGGTTAACCACATCATATGATATAGCAATCTGATGCCCGACTGCACAGTTGACCCAACCATTGGTTGATGCAATACAACGCCTGCGCATCTAGTCGGGCAGGAACTCTACCATTCTTTGCGGGAAAATTTTATATTGTTTACATGTTCAACTGCCAAGAACGTGAACCAACAGTAAATCAGCAAGACAATGCTGTTTGTTTACATTGAAGATGATCAGAATGGCCAGTGAACAAGCAAATTTTTTTTCCTTAAGGAATTTAATTCCTTTACTATTACAGATATATTATAATTGATATTAAGGCCTATTTAAAAGTGCTGCTGACTCCAAACAACCACTGGGACAGGGAATACCCAGGGAGCAAATTGTCAAAAGTTTATAATAATGATGGATTGGATTTATATAGCGCCTTTCAACCAACTTCGGTACTCAAAGCGCTTTAGATAATAAGGGGGAAACTCACCTCATCCACCACCAATGTGTGGCACCCACTTGGGTAATGCACGGAAACCATTTTGTGCCAGAACGCTCACCACACATCAGCTAACATGGTGCAGAGGTGAGGAGTGATATATGCTAATTAAGGGGATGATTAGATGGCCATGATATTCCATTTAGCAGACGCTTTTATCCAAAGCGACTTAGTCATGTGTACATACATTTTACATATGGGTGCTCTTGAGAAACGAACCCACTATCCTGGCGTTGCAAACGCCATGCTCTACCAACTGAGCCACAGAGGACCACATGAACATGGTGCATTTCTATGTTTTGTATTAAAAAAGATAGAGGAAGATAAGTATTTCCGATGACATGATCCGAAAACACTTGACATTGGCAGTTTTCAGGAGCATTAAAACCGTGATGCATCATGGGTAATTCATCATTGTGACTGACTGATCTACAAATATTGAGTAGTTATTTATGATGCAAGGTGATTTGTAGATCAGTCAGTCTCAACTTGCTTTTAAAGTGGGCTACAATGTCGAAGTACTGTATAGCTTCAAAAAATATTAAAGCTCTCATTTGGGCCAAAGTCAGATTGTTTGTCAAGGGAGCAAACAAACACACATTGTTGGCCCACTGGACAAAATGACGCATATTGTGCATTGCGATCACATTGGGCCAATGTCAGTGTGCTATCTGGACAGTTCCATTCTAGTCCCCCCACAATTCAACAGCTTGGAATACTCCAAAAACAAAAAGAATTGGCTTCTCTGCTTACCTGAGACTTATTAGAAGGAGAGAAGGTGCGGAGTGGTGGGCGGCCATTTTCAACCACGTCAACATCAGTTTCCTTGGTGTCAATCTGTTTGAGACCAGAGGGGGGAAGAAAGCGGGGAAAGAAGGGAAAAGAGCTATCAGAGATTCTCCTCTATGGTCCTCCTTGGCCTAAGTCTGCTACCTGAATTGAAGGACTGGACATTTGGCGAGTTGGTGAGCCGTACCTTGAGCACAGTGACCCGTACCTTGTAGTTGTGAGCGCTGAGGTACTTGAAGTGGCCGAAGCAGACGTGCGACAGGCATACCACAATGGTGATGATTAGGACCACCAAAGTGAACATGGACGTGGGGGTCACAAAGCCTGGGTTACAACACAGTGCAAAGAGACGGTAAGTTACAAGGTTTGACTTCAGGGCTCAGCCTCCGAATAAGGTGGTAAGTGTTAGGTACTAACACATCTTAACAAATCCACTTTACCACTTAGTGTCTGGGAAGAAAAACATCCCCCAGTCCCTTACCTGTGCGCATGGTGGAAAAGAATAGCAGCCAAAAGAGACAGAGGATCGGAGCTGCCACCACCTGATTGACAGCACCCGAGTGGATTTTCTTGTCCAGTTTCGAGGGAAGGTAAGCGTAATACATGTTGTATCTATCCACTAGGTGCTTCAGCAGCATGTACATCAGACCTGGAAAGAGGGAGACAACATTTTTTGGTTGAGAACTGTTGTTTAACCGATATAACTACTGAACATACACCTCCCCCCACCCGTTTTAAGTCTTTGCTGGAGACAACTGACATTCTGATAATAGTCTTTGCTTGCTCTTTGGGGGGTTAGACCTGGGTTGCTACAGTTGAAATCCCTGAGTTGAGGGCATGTGGCTGTTTTTTAAAAATATGTTTATAGCACAGTACATGATGTCAACTCACTTTTGAAAGTATTTGCATGTGACCTCTATCTTCAATAATTCTCTCCAGATTAAAGTATTTACTAAATTAACAACTGTGTGCTCACTTTTGCCCATTAAGCAAATGTTCCTTACTAAAGTAGACAATTGTATATTACCCATACTGAACACGAATGTATTATAATAAACAGTATGTACATATATGCAGGGGAATTCAAAATATAGTTGCATATTCATTATGTCCAGAATATATTTATTTAATATACAGTTGAAGTCGGAAGTTTACATACACATACAGTGAGGGAAAAAAGTATTTGATCCCCTGCTGATTTTCTACGTTTGCCCACTGAGAAAGAAATGATCAGTCTATAACAGACAGAATAACAAACAAAAAATCCAGAAAAAGGCATGTAACATTTTTTATAAATTGATTTGCATTTTAATGAGGGAAATAAGTATTTGACCCCCTCTCAATCAGAAAGATTTCTGGCTCCCAGGTGTCTTTTATTCAGGTAACGAGCTGAGATTAGGAGCACACTCTTAAAGGGAGTGCTCCTAATCTCAGCTTGTTACCTGTATAAAAGACACCTGTCCACAGAAGCAATCAATCAATCAGATTCCAAACTCTCCACCATGGCCAAGACCAAAGAGCTCTCCAAGGATGTCAGGGACAAGATTGTAGACCTACACAAGGCTGGAATGGGCTACAAGACCATCGCCAAGCAGCTTGGTGAGAAGGTGACAACAGTTGGTGCGATTATTCGCAAATGGAAGAAACACAAAATAACTGTCAATCTCCCTCGGCCTGGGGCTCCATGCAAGATCTCACCTCGTGGAGTTGCAAGGATCATGAGAACGGTGAGGAATCAGCCCAGAACTACACGGGAGGATCTTGTCAATGATCTCAAGGCAGCTGGGACCATAGTCACCAAGAAAACAATTGGTAACACAGTATGCCGTGTAGGACTGAAATCCTGCAGCGCCCGCAAGGTCCCCCTGCTCAAGAAAGCACATATACAGGGCCGTCTGAAGTTTGCCATTGAACATCTGAATGATTCAGAGGAGAACTGGGTGAAAGTGTTGTGGTCAGATGAGACCAAAATCGAGCTCTTTGGCATCAACTCAACTCGCCGTGTTTGGAAGAGGAGGAATGCTGCCTATGACCCCAAGAACACCATCCCCACAGTCAAACATGGAGGTGGAAACTTTATGCTTTGGAGGTGTTTTTCTGCTAAGGGGACAGGACAACTTCACCGCATCAAAGGGACGATGGATGATCTTGGGTGAGAACCTCCTTCCCTCAGCCAGGGCATTGCAAACGGGTCGTGGATGGATATTCCAGCATGACAATGACCCAAAACACACGACCAAGGCAACAAAGGAGTGGCTCAAGAAGAAGCACATTAAGGTCCTGGAGTGGCCTAGCCAGTCTCCAGACCTTAATCCCATAGAAAATCTGTGGAGGGAGCTGTAGGTTCGAGTTGCCAAACGTCAGCCTCGAAACCTTAATGACTTGGAGAAGATCTGCAAAGAGGAGTGGAACAAAATCCCTCCTGAGATGTGTGCAAACCTGGTGGCCAACTACAAGAAACGTCTGACCTCTGTGATTGCCAACAAGGGTTTTACCACCAAGTACTAAGTCATGTTTTGCAGAGGGGTCAAATACTTATTTCCCTCATTAAAATGCAAATCAATTTATAACATTTTTTACATGCATTTTTCTGGATGTTTTTGTTGTTATTCTGTCTCTCAATGTTAAAATAAACCTAACATTAAAATTATAGACTGATCATGTCTTTGTCAGTGGGCAAACGTACAAAATCAGCAGGGGATCAAATACTTTTTTTCCTCACTGAGTCATTAAAACTTGTTTTTCAACCACTCCACAAATTTCTTGTTAACAAACTATCGTTTTGGCAAGTCGGTTAGGACATCTACTTTGTGCATGACAAGTAAATTTTCCAACAATTGTTTACAGACAGTTTATTTCACTTATAATTCACTGTATCACAATTCCAGTGGGTCAGAAGTTTACATACAATAAGTTGACTGTGCCTTTAAACAGCTTAGACAATTCCAGAAAATGATGTCATGGCTTTAGAAGCTTCTGATAGGCTAATTGACATCATTTGAGTCAATTGGAGGTGTACCTGTGGATGTATTTCAAGGCCTACCTTCAAATTCAGTGCCTCTTTGCTTGACATCATGGGAAAATCAAAAGAAATCAGCCAAGACCTCAGAAAAAAGATGGTAGACCTCCACAAGTCTGGTTCATCCTTGGGAGCAATTTCCAAATGCCTGAAGGTACCACGTTCATCTGTACAAACAATTGTACGCAAGTATAAACACCATGGGACCAATCAGCCGTCATACCGCTCAGGAAGGAGACGCGTTCTGTCTCCTAGAGATGAACGTACTTTGGTGCGAAAAGTGCAAATCAATCCCAGAACATCAGCAAAGGAACTTGTGAAGATGCTGGAGGAAACAGGTACAAAAGTATCTATATCCACAGTAAAACGAGTCCTATATCGACATAACCTGAAAGGCCGCTCAGCAAGGAAGAAGCCACTGCTCCAAAACCGCCATAAAAAAGCCAGACTACGGTTTGCAACTGCACATGGGGACAAAGATCATACTTATTGGAGAAATGTCCTCTGGTCTGATTAAACAAAAATAGAACTGTTTGGCCATAATGACCATCATTATGTTTGGAGGAAAAAGAGGGATGCTTGCAAGCTGAAGAACACCATCCCAACCGTGATGCACGGGGGTGGCAGCATCATGCTGTGGGGGTGCTTTGCTGCAGGAGGGACTGGTGCACTTCACAAAATCGATGGCATCATGAGGAAGGACAATTATGTGGATATATTGAAGCAACGTCTCAAGACATCAGTCAGGAAGTTAAAGCTTGGTCGCAAATGGGTCTTCCAAATGGACAATGACCCCAAGCATACTTCCAAAGTTTTGGCAAAATGGCTTAAGGACAACAAAGTCAAGGTATTGGAGTGGCCATCACAAAGCCCTGACCTAAATCCTGTAGAACATTTGTGGGAAGAACTGAAAACCATGTGCGAGCAAGGAGGCCTACAAACCTGACTCAGTTACACCAGCTCTGTCAGGAGGAATGGGCCAAAATTCACCCAACTTATTGTGATAAGCTTGTGGAAGGCTACCCGAAATATTTGACCCAAGTTAAACAATTTAAAGGCAATGCTACCAAATACTAATTGAGTGTATGTAAACTTCTGACACACTGGGAATGTGATGAAAGAAATAAAAGCTGAAATAAATCACTTTCTCTACTATTATTCTGACATTTCACATTCTTAAAATAAAGTGGTGATCCTAACTGACCTAAGACAGGGACGTTTTACTAGGATAAAATGTCAGGAATTGTGAAAAACTGAGTTTAAATGTATTTGGCTAAGGTGTACGTAAACTTCAGACTTCAACTGTGTATATATATATATATATATAAATAACTTATGTATCACTATGAACTTATATTTAACAAATACAATTATTTTCACTATGGACAGGCCTGTCTTTCCAAGTACAGTGCCTTCAGAAAGTATTCACACCCGTTGACTTTTTCCACATTTTGTTGTGTTACAGCCTGACTATATAAATGTATTAAATGAATATGTTTTGTCACTGGCCTACACACAATACCCCATAATGTCAAAGTGGAATTATGTTTTTCAAAATGTTTACAAATTAATTACAAATAAAAAGCTGAAATGTCTTGAGTCAATAAGTATTCAACCCCTTTGTTATGGCAAGCCTAATAAGTAAGTTCAGGAATAAAAATGTGCTTAACAAGTCACATAATAAGTTGCATGGACACACTGTGTGCAATAATAGTGCTTAACATGTTTTTTAAATGACTACTTTATCTCTGTACCCCACACATACAATTATCTGTAAGGTCCCTCAGTCGAGCAGTGAATTTCAAACACAGATTCAACCACAAAGATCAGGGAGGTTTTCCAATGAAAGGGCAAAGAAGGGCACCTATTGGTAGATGGGTATAAAAAAAGCTGCCATTGAATATACTGTATCTGTGAGCATGGTGAAGTTAATTACACTTTGGATGGTGTATCAATACACCCAGTCACTACAGGTGTCCTTCCTAACTCAGTTGCCGGAGAGGAAGGAAACCGCTCAGTGATTTCACCATGAGGCTAATGGTGACTTTAAAACAGTTACAGAGTTTAATGGCTGTGATAGGAGAAAACTGAGGATGGATCAACAACACTGTAGTTACTCCACAATACTAACCTATTTGATAGAGTGAAAAGAAGGAAGCCTGTCCAGAATAAAAATATACCAAAACATGCATCCTGTTTTCAAGACACTAAAGTAATACTGCTAAATTTTTTGCAAAGCAATTAACTTTTTGTCCTGAATACAAAGTGTTATGTTTGGGGCAAATCCAATACAACACATTACTGAGTACCACTCTCCATATTTTCAAGCATAGTGATGGCTGCATCATATTATGGGTATGCTTGTAATCGTTAAGGACTGGGGAGTTTTTCAGGATAAAAAAGAAGCGGAATGGAGCTAGGCACAGGCAAAATCCTAGAGGAAAACCTGGTTCAGTCTGCTTTCCACCAGACAGTAGCCTATATCACAAGGCCAAATGTACACTGGAGTTATTTACCAAAAAGACAGTATGTTCCTAAGCGGCCGAGTTACAGTTTTGACTTAAATCTACTTTAAGATCTATGGCAAGACCTGAAAATGTTTGTCTAACAATGTTCAACAACTAATCTGACAGAGCTTAAAGAATTTAGAAAATAATAATGGGCAAATGTAGCACAATCCAGGTGTGGAAAGCTCTTAGAGACTTACCCAGAAAGACTCACAGCTGTAATCGCTGCTAAATGTGCTTCTACAAAGTATTGACTCAGGGGTGTGAATACTCACATAAATTGGATATTTATGCATTTCATTTCCAATACATTTGCTAAATATTTTGAAAACATGTATTTACTTTGTCATTATAGGGTATTATGTGTAGATGGATAAAAAAAAACAGATGTTTCATCCATTTTGAATTCAGGCTGTAACAACAAAATGTGGAATAAGTCAAGGGGTATGAATACTTTCTGAAGGCACTGTATGTCTTAGTAAAGATACATTGCATATTGTACCTATACAGTGCTTTTACAAAGAGATGCACAGTAGTGATATATTAATACTGTATGTACACACCAGGAGTGGGTAAGCCTGTTCTTGCCGTAATGCAGTGTTTAGTTTTCCCTCATTTCCTTGGTGATTCATTCTGACTCATACAAAGAACTGCCAGTAGCTAGTCCTCCCTCTCCCCAGTCTCTCTTCCCGTCTCTCACTTTCTCCTCCCTCTCTCCCTCTTACCCCTTTCCCTCTCTGGGGAGAGGTGGGCTGACTCACCAAAGGGGACGATGATTGGACAGGTGATGCTGTACGTCATAACTACAGTGAAGACACACATCATCCAGGCGTAGGCCGCTCCGAACTGGAATTCAAACGCTTGATGCTGTAGACCCAGAAACATTCAGTATTGAAAAGTCAATTGAACTTTGAGCACAGCAGCGGCAATATATTCCTTAAGAACTCTTACCCTCTTTACGTTACGCCTCTCTGCAGAGGAACGGGCCAGGGACAGTCGGATCATATACATCAGCAAGCCTGGAATCCGCAGCAGATCCATGGCGTTACCGATAAATGCTGAGGCGATGACATAGTTGACAAAGAAGGCTCCGTTGTCAGGGAGGAAGACACACCTTAAACGAGGGGGAGGCACCACCAGTGCGATTAGATAGCATTTACCATAGTACTGTAAATACATGTCACTGGTATTTACTAGTAATGGCCTGACAAATCACACAGTACTTATGCTTTGGTTTCATTGAGACAAACACTTATGTGCCTTAATGTACCAGGTGGTTAGCAATTGTGTTGAAAGTACAGTGCCAGGACGTACTAGATATTTCCCCCATAATACCAGGCAAATACCAGCTGTAACAGGACTGGATCTTAATTACAGTCCTCCTTTATAAAAATAGAAATACTTACTCAAATCTGACAGTGGCGTCAGCAAGGAATTTCTTATCAAACAACCAGCGGAAGAAGACATCCAAACTGTATTAAAAGCAACCAAAAAAATGAAATCAAATTAGCTTTTCTGTTGGGTCATAATTTGGACGAAATCTGTAGGCAGACATTGGTTGATTATTCATGTGCCATTTATTCGATAAAGTAATTTGGCAAAAACAGAGCAAGACCGATCTCTACAAGGCATTTGGGCCAAGGTGGACTTGCACAGCCAGGCAATGTAACTTCCTACCTAGGGCCAAGGAAAATTACTGTATTTCACCTGCTGATTTCTATGGCTAAACCTCTTCTCTTTCCAGGTGCCAGCTATAACATTTGCCTCTACATTTACCATTTCATGTACAGGTATATTTCAAAGTCTTCTATGATGGCATAAGAAATATAGCAACAGCTTAGGTTTTGGGGTTATTAATTAGATTCTCTGGGACTTTTGTATACTTTTTAGCCAGTAGTTCGGAAAGTAGCGCTCACGAGCCAAAGGTGGCCCCCGAAAATTGCGTACTACGTCACATATGTGCAGATATGTGCACCATGTCAATGCGCTCTCTTTTGCTCTGCTATGTGTGCATCTTGCTAGCTGTCACTCAAATGGAGAGGGGCTGAAGCTCATTGGCAAAACTCGAATTGCTAGGCGGCTGGCCGACATGGGGGAAAATCTAGGGAAAATGACGCAGCACAGCTTCCAGAAAAACAGTCGCTTTCAAACTAGGGATTTCGTGGCTAATTGAGGGAAGACAGTAATTCCGCTCATAGATTATGCATGAACTACACATTGACACATCCAGCACAAAGATGTAGGATTAAAAAATACTTAGTAGATGCCAAAGTTCCAGAGCATGTCTAAGGGATTTCATAGGGGATATTATAAAAATATTGAAGGGGTATATTCCCTTAGTTGAAATAACCAATGACCCGCATGAAATGTTTTGCGCCTTTAAAACATAGATAGTACATCATTTAACAGGTACCTGCTAAGACCCAGTGAAGGCAGCAAGAGGACCATGAAGATGAGGAAGGTGTAGCACTTGTGCATGGTGGTCCGGTTCTCCCCCGACCTGCCCATGAAAAAACAGAGAAAAATACCAATGTCACTGAAGGAGCATTACATCACTTACATGATGATAATGGTTTATTTCATTTAGTTGAATGTGTACTATGGCGGTTAAAAGCTGAATGACAGTAACACATACAAGAAACACATTTCAATTAATAAAATGAGATACAACAAATTGAACAAAATCAAAACGTCTGGGAGTTGAGGCAAGAAGGGAGGTAGAACGGTCTGAGCGGTGAAGGGAGGAGGGAGCATCTTGGTCACAGTCACAGCCAGGGATGTCAGTGGTCATATCAGGTCCGCAGCCATCAGCACACCTCGCTGTCCACGACGTCCCCAGCCTCTCCTTATGGATTCTGTAGGTAGCTGGCTAGCTACTCCTCTTCACTACTAATTTGTAGTACCCACTTGGGTGATGCACCGGCAGCCGCTGGCGCCAGAAAGCCATCGGTAATCGTCAGAGTATTCATCATCTCTACAATTATACTAATTGAAGTGTGTGTGATCATTAGAAAACCCAAAATCAAGAACAGATTGAGTGGAAATTATATAGGTCAACTGAAAGAAACCCCTCCCATATATTTTGGTTATTCCCCATTGTCAACATCACATCTGCACAAAGAGCTGTCGGAATTAAAGATCTCTCAGAACATAACCTTAATGGCCACATGTACTCTTAAAGATCCAATGCAGCCGTTTTTATCTCAATATCAAATAATTTCTGGGTAACAATTAAGTACCTTACTGTGATTGTTTTACAAGAAAATGGTCAAAAAGAAACAAAAATAGCTTCTCCGCGGTCACAGACTTGTTGAGCAATTATTACAAAATGAGGGAAAAGCAGCACAATCTGATGAGTAAAGTATTTTGCTAAACTATTTTGAACTGGAATAAATACTGCACTATTAACAATTACCAACACAATTCCAGTCAAAATAGATTGTAAGAAATACTGTAGCCATTACTATATCCAACCCAACTGTTTGTTACCACTATCATCCCAGTGGTTCAAACTTTTTGACCCGTTACCCCCAAAAAGGAGTGGTACAAAACTTGCAACCCCCCACGCACGCACATGCATGTGTGCACACGTAAACATGCGTCCACAATCGCTGTGTAAGTGTAGCCTGTCATTACTGCCATAAACGGTGAGGCATAAACTGCTCTTTACACCTGCATGTGGATCTGAAGGGCATTCATTTTAGTAGCCAATGTCAACTAGGGATATATCATGTCACTACTCTGAAGTCAACGCAGTGGCCTTGTGGTTAGAGTGTTCGCCCTGAGATTGGAAGGTTGTGAGTTCAATCCCTGGCTGAGTCATACCACAAAGACTGTAAAAATGGGACCTGATGCGTCTCTGCTTGGCAGTATTAAGGAGATACTGTAGATTGGGGGTAAGGCCCTGTGGTAGACTAGCGTCCTGTCCAGGGGGTGTACTTGTACATCAAGCTGCCTCACGCTACAGAAACAGGAGATCGGCTCCTGCCGTTATGGCTCTCACAAGCTCGTGAAAGGCTCCTTACTTACTCTGGAGTCCAGACAGAGCAAGCTAAATTATACAGCCTACTTGTAGCGGAGGTTGCAGGATCAGATGGAAAGCATGCCACAGAAAAACGAACTTTGGAGACTGGAAGGGCAAAGGGGCATGTGCTTATTATTATTATTATTATTATTATTATTATTACTCTCTACACAGGTAGAGCCCTATGTGCACGTGCCTGCCACTGAGGCATGTGCTCCTATTTCACATAACACAAATGACAGAGACATAGTCTGACATAACCCGGGAAATATGAACAAAGGAAATCATACATTGAATTAAATAAACAGCACTTCTACCTCATGAGTCTTGCGAACGTTCATGAGCACAATAAACATTGCGCGAGCCCACTCAAAGGGTAAGAAATGGTAAATGAAAATGTATCGTATCAAACATGAAACAGAAATGTCTAAGTGTTGCAATAAACGTTACTGGAATGGAATGATGAAACGCTAGCAATTATTGTAGGATTACATGGAATATATATTTTCCACATATGCATTTAAACATTTGAAAGAAAAAGCAAACATTTCAACAAGAGAACAAAGCACTCTCTACTGGCAGGAGTTTGGAGAGCACAAGTGGAGATATGCGCCTATGCTACACCTTCACCACAGTAGCCTAAATGCAAGCTTTTCAATCAATTTTGACATACCAAAAGACCAGTAGGCCTATGATAGTAATTGTTGCAGATTGCAGATTTTCTGTACTGCAAATCAGCAATCTGTTCGCTAGCTCACCCGACCTGTGTTGATTGAGAGTTTTCTGGTCCAATCAGAGGGCAGTGTGTGCGTTTTACTAGTCAATCGGTTCCTGCCTTCTAGGGAGTTTTTCCTAGCCACTGTGCTTCTGCCTCTGCATTGCTTGCTCTTTGGGGTTTTAAGCTGAGTATCTGTAAAGCACTTTGCTGATGTAAAAGGGCTTTATAAAATACATCTGATTGATTGATAACTCTCATAACTCAGGAAAGAGCAACTCCAGTCCCCGCTGTGTGTGCTGATTTCTGTTCTTTACACCAAATCAGCAACCCATTTGGACCTGGAAAATCCCTAGGACCAGTATGGCCTAACCCTCGGTGCAACTTGCAAAAGCATATAGCTAACGATAGGAAAGTGAACAGTACCTCGTCCAGTGTTTCTCGAAGAAAGCAGAGTAGTAGACGATGGTGGGCAGCAGGGCAGAGAAAGCCCACAGGAGCAAAGTGGGGAAGAACTGGGTGACGATGGGGTTCTGGAGAAAAAGGACAGGAGGGAACAGAAGAAAGACACTTCCTCAATAGTCAACAAAGCCTTGCTCCTCAAAGGCCCTCAGATTCAGCACTGTACCAAAAAGCTTTAGATTCTGTCCAACTGCAATCTGTAACACCATGCTAAGAACAATGACTCATTTCTCACTGAGCAAAGTATTAAGGCAGGGTATGACTATTAAATTACGGCAGAAGCATTGCTGGTTTTCATTCTTACCCTCTTATCAAGGACTGAATCAGACCTGTGAAAGCAGGGTTGTGTTCATTAAGGGAAGGAAATGGAAAGGGACTACCTGGAATTCACCAGTAACAATGGTAATTTTTCATTTTCCGTTGCAAAACCTTTTAAAATGTTATTTTGTGGTCTACCCTAACACAGTGTTTTTCAAACCTCTCCTCTGGGATCCCCAGACGTTTCACAATCTTGTTGTAGCCCTGAACTAGCTCTCAACTAAATTACCTGGTCAAAGGCTTGATGATTAGTTGGCAAGTTGAATCAGGTTGGCTAGCTCTGGAATATATCAAATACAGTGAGGGAAAAAAGTATTTGATCCCCTGCTGATTTTGTACGTTTGCCCACTGACAAAGAAATTATCAGTCTATGATATTAATGGTAGGTTTATTTGAACAGTGAGAGACAGAATAACAACAAAAAAATCCAGAAAAACGCATGTCAAAAATGTTATAAATTGATTTGCATTTTAATGAGGGAAATAAGTATTTGACCCCTCTGCAAAACATGACTTAGTACTTGGTGGCAAAACCCTTGTTGGCAATCACAGAGGTCAGACGTTTCTTGTAGTTGGCCACCAGGTTTGCACACATCTCAGGAGGGATTTTGTCCCATTCCTCTTTGCAGATCTTCTCCAAGTCATTAAGGTTTCGAGGCTGACGTTTGGCAACTCGAACCTTCAGCTCCCTCCACAGATTTTCTATGGGATTAAGTTCTGGAGACCGGCTAGGCCACTCCAGGACCTTAATGTGCTTCTTCTTGAGCCACTCCTTTGTTGCCTTGGCCGTGTGTTTGACGGTGTGTTTGACGGTGGGGATGGTGTTCTTGGGGTCATAGGCAGCATTCCTCCTCCTCCAAACATGGCGAGTTGAGTTGATGCCAAAGAGCTCCATTTTGGTCTCATCAAATCATTCAGATGTTCATTGGCAAACTTCAGACGGGCATGTATATGTGCTTTCTTGAGCAGGGGGACCTTGCGGGCGCTGCAGGATTTCAGTCCTTCACGGCGTAGTGTGTTACCAATTGTTTTCTTGGTGACTATGGTCCCAGCTGCCTTGAGATCATTGATAAGATCCTCCCGTGTAGTTCTGGGCTGATTCCTCACCATTCTCATGATCATTGCAACTCCACGAGGTGAGATCTTGCATGGAGCCCCAGGCCGAGGGAGATTGACAGTTATTTTGTGTTTCTTCCATTTGCGAATAATCGCACCAACTGTTGTCACCTTCTCACCAAGCTGCTTGGCGATGGTCTTGTAGCCCATTCCAGCCTTGTGTTGATCTACAATCTTGTCCCTGACATCCTTGGAGAGCTAGTTGGTCTTGGCCATGGTGGAGAGTTTGGAATCTGATTGATTGATTGCTTCTGTGGACAGGTGTCTTTTATACAGGTAACAAACTGAGATTAGGAGCACTCCCTTTAAGAGTGTGCTCCTAATCTCAGCTCGTTACCTGTATAAAAGACACCTGGGAGCCAGAAATCTTTTTGATTGAGAGGGGGTCAAATACATATTTCCCTCATTAAAATGCAAATCAATTTATAACATTTTTCTGGATTTTTGTTGTTGTTATTCTGTCTCTCACTGTTCAAATAAACCTACCATTAAAATGATAGACTGATCATTTCTTTGTCAGTGGGCAAACGTACAAAATCAGCAGGGGATCAAATACTTTTTCCCCTCACTGTACAGGGAACGGCTGGGGGTCCCCAAGGAGAGGTTTAAGAACCACTGCCCTAATAAACACAACCCAGATGACTAAGGACCTGTGTGGCAGAGGCTGCTAGACCAGCCAGGCCACAACAAAACCTTTGATATGTAGTGAAATACATTGGGGGATATCGAAGATTTCCTTACATTGAGATACTCCACAGGCTTGGTGACGTTAAACTTGTCCATCGTGGAGATAATGATGGCGGGTGTAGTGAGAAAGAAGAGCAGGAGGAAAAGGATGCAGTTGATGATGAAGCAGCGAATCCACCAGGAAATCCCCCCCAACGATAAGTGCTCCCTGTCAGAGAGAAGTTGACATACACAGAGATCATTTGTAAACCATCCAGCATTTAAACAAGTCATCCCAACATGCACATTAAAGTGTTACCTTCATATCAGACTTAATACAATACCTTCTGCTAAGGTAATATAAATAAGAAAAATAGAACACACTAGTGTTGGTGTTCATCACTTAAAAGATGTCAAAATCCAAAGATTTGTTGATATCAAATCTATTGAACAAAATTCAGTGAACGAGATAACACCACACCCGTGTACACACGCACATACTACTATTCTGTTTTACGGGTCCTGACAAATTGTGCTATTATTTTTATTTATTTTTGCTGATCTTCACTTTTTTGTACATAATATTATCGCCATGGTTTCCTATGACCGAAAATAGCTTCTGGATATCAGAACAACGATCCTCGATTTGGAGGAGGATTTCTACTTCAATGAGTTGGTGGCGAAGGACATACTGCTCATCCAGGACCAGGCCCAAATCCCCGACATTCGAGAAAGGATAGAGGCGGTGTTATAGAGGCTACCTGGGATACCTGAAGAGACTATGTCAGCGAGTGGATAAACCACCTCTACCCTCCGTTCTATTGGTGAATGTGCAATCACTGGAGAATAAACTGGATGAGCTCCGTTTGAGACTATCCTATCAACGTATTTTGAAGAAATCTAATATCCTATGTTTCTCCAAATCGTGGCTGAACAAGGACATGGAAAATATAAATCTAGCTGGTTTTTCTATACATCAGCAGGACATAACTGCAGCGTTGGGTAAACTCAAGGGTGGTGGTGTGCGGCTCTTTGATGCACGATATCTAATATTAAGGAGTCGAGGTTCTGCTCGCGGTTCTGCTCACCTGAGCGAGAATACCTCATGATAAACTGTAGACCATAAAATTTACCAAGAGAGTTTTAATCTATATTTTTCATAGATGTCTATTTACCACCACAAACCGATGCTGGCTTACACTAAAACCACACTCAACGAGCTGTATAAGGCCATAAACAAACAAGAAAATGCTCATCCACTCCTAGTGGCCGGTGATTTTAATGCAGGAAAACTGAAATCAGTCTTACCTCATTTCTACCAGCATGTCACCGGTGCAACTCTAGATCACCTTTACTCCACACACAGAGACACATACAAAGCTCTCCCTCACCCTCCATTTTGCAAATCTGACAATAACTATATCCTCCTGATTCATGCTTACAAGCAAAAACTTAAATCAGGAAGTACCAGTGACGCACTCAGTACAGAAGTGGTCTGATGAAGTGGATGCTAAGCTAGAGGACTGTTTCACTAGCACACACTGGAATATGTTCCGGGATTCATCCGATGGCATTGAAGAGTTTACCACAGCACCGGCTTCATTAATAAGTGCATCTACGACGACGTCCTCACCAGTGGAGGCTGGTGGGAGGAGCTATAGGAGGGCAGGCTCATTTTAATGGCTGGAATTAAATAAATGGAACGGAGTCAAACATGTGCTTTCCATATGTTTGATATGTACCATATCCTGAAAAAGTCTGAATCCAGATAAGGCTTTTAGACATATATGATTTTGGGATTACTCCGCATATCACACATGGAAATGTCCTATGGACTCATTCAATATCCTGAGATATGTGACAACCTATTTTCTCTCTTCGTGTTGACAAATACTTACTGTATACATTGCATATCTGTTTTCTCAGCACATTCAAGATATGAAGCTATATTGATTCCAGATATGCTTCTCTTGGCTGAGGTCCATATCCGGATCTTCATATGCTATAGCATGATTTGATGCATTTCTAAGTTTTCAGCACACGCTAAATAATTGGACAAATATGAAATCTATATTTATTTCATGCACAAATCATTTTTGGATTCCCTCTGGATATCATAAATGGTATGGCAGGATATTGACTCATTAGATATCCTGAGATAGGCCTATGTGGACATCTTATTTTCTCTATATGATGACAAATATTGACAGTAGGCCTAAAGTATTTTTTCTCAGCACATACAATGCATATGCTCTTGACTGAGGTCCATATCAGGATCTTGATATGCATTTTCATATGCTAAATAAGGAACATTTCTGATGCTTATTTCAGGACATGCTCAATAATTTGACAAATATTAAACCATATCATTCTTTCAGACACTAGCTATAATTTTGATATTGCCTCTGGATAAAGGCACGCACAAACCGCAAACTAAATTACTGTAACTGGTAGCCTAGCAACAAGAATCACATATTTTCTGCTGTGGAGTTCCAACTGTCATTTTTGAATTTGGGCGCAACAAATGAGTGTGTAAATGGTGTGTGGTCAAACTGACAACTGGATAAACAAAGAAGTGAGAAGCTGTTCAGAAAATACCTCAAAGAAGTTAACGCTAAAATGAGTAGCTAATTTAGGATGTTTTAGTTATCTTAGTAACTAGAATGAAGAACGTTAGCTAAATTTGGTCAGCAGCAGTAGCAAGCTAGGCTTGATAGGCGGGTAAAAGCTAACTGGTAGCCTAGCAAGCTGACAAATAACAAAATTGCCTTCTAAAAAAACATTTTTACCCACTATCACGCCTCAAGGTGACAGCTAACGTTTTAAAACGTTTAGGCATATTTTGTATTACTGGTCAATATAAGCTAGCTAGCTAACTAGTGTGGGGATCTATTTTCTTATAACTAGATGTGATGCCTAGCTTAGAAATAATGCATTAATGATTAAACATAATAGGTTTGTACTGTACTGATATAAATTGTTTAACATAAGCTGTGATTAATGTGAGGAATGTTAGGGAGTAGGGTGAGACAGACTTGTGATTCTCACATACACACACTGCCTCTTTGTTGAACCGTCCAAGGACGTAGGTACAAAGAGTATAGTTAGGGTGGGAAAGTACAGGGAAACTGCAAAAGTGCTGACTCGGGACAAGTTGTGATGATAACAACTTATGCCTGGCAACAGTGAAGCGCCAAGGGTCTGGGACCAGCCTGTGCGCCAACGATAGGCTGAGTAAGTCTAAACCACGCTCAGTCTCTACTCTGATAGTTCCCGCTCCCTGCTGGCCTATCTCTGTCAGAGTATTTGAAGAAGAACTTAGAACAATGGATCAGTTCTCTGAGTGCCCTGCGTGGTATTTCAGTGGACCCGTATATACGAACATCATATTTACCATTGAAGTGTTTTGCATTAATTAAAATACTAGTCTATTTTAGAAGACGTGTATTGACCTCTTTTTTGTTCCAATACCAGATTTGAATTGACGCAACTTAACACTAGCAACTAGGCTAGCTAGCTAGCTTGTTCCAGTTAGTTTTCTCGTCATGAATGAAGCAGGTAGAGTAGCTACCTTGTGGTATGGTTATGTGAAAGGACAATATTTTCTTGCAATATTGACACAATTTCGATTTATGATTTATGCATTGAGAGTTTGGAGTGGATCACAGACCAAATAATACCACCGAGCTGTGTCTAGACTGCGAGGGACCACCGCTGGCGACCCAATCTGCACCCATCGCATCCATCGTCAAAATCAAACAGGGCAGGCAGGGTTATTGAGGGTGTGCAACTTTTAATTTCTGTTAAATAAATAAAATACATTTTTAGCAAAGATTGGCCTACGTTTGCATCTTTACAGAAAATACAGTATGTGTTGTGATTGGAGCTCTGGATTTGCTATGCAGCATTTTTTAAACAGAAATAGCAGAGATATGCTTTGGAAATAGCAACTTGGATGAAATATGACGATGTTTGCCTTTCTGTGTCTTGTATAGCCTACTACTGAATATGGTGCAAATGAATGCTCAGATATGTCACCTTCATGTGAAGAACCACAATGATTTTCGGCGCCTGAACAGGTAAAATAATTTGGGCGCTGGACATGTCATGAGTCGGATTTAGCACATTTTCGATCAGACATACGAGGATGAATATTAAATATTATGTAAGGAAATCTATTGATTATTATTATTATTTTTGAAATACGGTCACGTAAATGATCCGGTAATGACTACAGATATTAGGCTTAGGCGGTATCCAGATTGTCATACCGACCTTGTGCCATACCGGGATATTCAGTAATACTGGCACTGAACACAAGGGGCGCTGTTGTAATCTGAAGGTTAGCAATGCTAACAAGTAAATGTTACATCCCATAGAGAACGCTAACTAAATGCTAACAAGCGCATTGCGAACATTTTATAGTCTCTGACCTAAAGTATTTGTAGGACAGACATCTCAGCTCATCAAGTTATACAACTAACTAAAAAATGCTACTCACAGTTTGCTGCATGCACAAAACAAATATCAGACAGCAGTATCCAGGAGGGGATTCTCTGCTGTTACCAAGCTAAACTTGATTTTGGAAGAAGCAAACCACTTAGCTCGATAGCTAAATAGATACTAAATTAGCAAACCAAATGCACAACTGCAGAGCATTTAGCACATTTTAGACAGTTAATAGTTATAGGATATTTAGCTGCAAACATTTAATTGTGAAATCTATACTGTAACTATACTGAAAAAAAATATAAACGCAACATGTAAAGTCTTTGTCCCATTTTTCATGAGCTGAAATAAAAGATCCTTGAAATTTTCCATACGCACAAAAAGCTTATTTCTCTCAAATGTTGTGCAAAAATGTGTTTACATCCCTGTTAGTGAGCATTTTTCCTTTGCCAAGAAGCTGATTAAACAGCATGATCATTACACAGGTGCACCTTGTGCTGAGGACAATAAAAGGCCACTTTAAAATGTGCAATTTTGTCACAACACAATGCCACAGATGTCTCAGGTTGAGGGAGCAAGCAATTGGCCTGCTGACTGCAGGAATGTCCACCAGAACTGTTGCCAGAGAATGTAATGTTCATCTCTCAACCATAAGCTGCCTTCAACATCGTTTTACAGAATTTGGCAGTACGTCCAACCTGCCTCACAACCGCAGACCACGTGAACCTCCACATCCGGCTTATTCACCTGTGGGATCATCTGAGACCAGCCACCCGTACAGCTGATGAAACGGAGGAGTATTTTTGTCTGTTATAACGCCCTTTTGTGGGGAAAAACTCATTATGACTGGCTGGGCCTAGCTCCCCAGTGGGTGGGCCTGGCTCCCAAGTGGGTGAGCCTATACCCTCCCAGCCCCACCCACGGCTGCGCCCCTGCCCAGTCATGAATTGAATTTCAATTGACTGATTTCCTTATATGAACTGTACCTCAGTAAAATCGTTGAAATTGTTGAATATTGTGTTTATATTTTTGTTCAGGATACATCACCTGGCATGTGCTGCACAACAGTGAGTGACCCACAACGCTCCGGTCTGTCATAGTTGGGAGTTTGGAAACAACCGGGACTACCGGTAAGATTCATAATGAAATATTATGTGATAGGTAAAATGAAGAACTCAATCTTCTTTATCTCCTAAATTATTTCACAAGTTGACTGCAGGTATTTAAATTTATAAAAATAAAAAACTTCAAAGAAATAGTTAACGGTATTGAAAAACCATCCTGTGGCTATTTCCAAATACCCCGATAAACAGTATATACGGTATACCGCCCAAGCCTAACAGATATGATACATTTCAGAAAATATGTGGATTCGTTCATGCCTTAGTATAAAGGCTTAGATACAGTATGTCAGCATGTTGACACATACCCTTTCCGGAGTTAGAATATTCTACAAATATATAAGCGGGTGCACGCGCATCAGGTGCGTGTCTTGAACATATCTCACCCCAGATATCTCCGTGGACCTCATTCTGAGGTCCGGATTGGGATGCATGTAGAAACTGTCCCATTACGGAGAATATCCTAGCTCTGTATATGAAATTAAGGACATGCGTATCTGGAGCATGTCTACTCCATATATCGAATAAAATGTCAGATATCCCGAAATATATAGATAAAGACATCCCCGGATATTGACTCTTTCTGCCCAGTGACGTGAGTAAGCACTTTAAACAGGTTAACATACACAAGGCCGCAGGGCCAGACGGATTACCAGGACGCATACTCAGAGTATGGTCTGACCAGCTGGCAAGTGTCTTCACTGACATGTTCAACCTCTCCCTGACCCAGTCTGTAATACCTACATGCAGACCACCATAATCCCTGTGCACAAGAACGCCAAGGTAACCTGTCTAAAAGACTATCACCCCGTAGCCCTCACATCTGTAGCCATGAAATGCTTTGAAAGGCTGGTCATGGCTCACATCATCCAAGACACCCTGGACCCACTCCAATTCGCATATCGCCCCAACAGATTCACAGATGATGCAATCTCTATTGCACTCCACACTGCCCTTTCCCACCTGGAGAAAAGGAACACCTACGTGAGAATGCTATTCATTGACTACAGTGCAGCGTTCAACACCATAGTGCCCTCCAAGCTCATCACTAAGCTAAGGACCCTGCGACTGAACACCTCCCTCTACAACTGGATCCTGGACTCCCTGACGGGCTACCCCCAGGTGGTGAGGGTAGGCAACAACACATCCGTCACGCTGACCCTCAACACAGGGGCCCCTCAGGGGTGTACTCCCCGTTCACCCACGACTCCAACACCATCATTAAGTTTGCCGACGACACGACGGTGGTAGGCCTGATCACTGACAACGATGACACAGCCTATAGGGAGGTGGTCAGAGACCTGGCAGTATGGTGCCAGGACCACAACCTCTCCCTCAACGTCAGGAAGACAAAGTAGCTGATCGTGGACTACAGGAAACAGAGGGCCAAGCACTCCCGCATTCACATCGACGGGGCTGTAGTGGAGTGGGTTATGGGTTCCTCGGAGTCCACATCACTAAGGACAAATCATGTTCCAAACACACCCAACACAGTCGTGAAGAGGGCACGACAATGCCTCTTCCCCCTCAGGAGGCTGAACAGATTTGGCATGGGCCCTCGGATCCTCAAAAAGTTCTACAGCTGCACCATTGAGAACATCTTGACTGGATCCCTGTCATCCAGGATCTCTATACTAGGCGGTGTCAGAGGACCGCCCCAAAAATAGTCACAGACTTCAGCCACCCAAGTCATAGACTGTTCTCTCTGCTACCTAACCCTAACCCAAGTCTGGGACCGAAAGGCTCCTGAACAGCTTCTACCCCAAAGCAATACGACTGCTGAACAGTTAATCAAATGGCTACCCGGACTATTTTCATTGACCCCCTTTTTTCTTTGCACTGACTCTCTTACACTGGCTGTGGACCCCAGGAAGAGTAGCTGCTGCCTTCGCAAACAGCTAATAGGGATCCTAATAAAATGCTGTCTCTATGCACACTCACTGGACTCGTACTATACTAACATTCCAACACACACACATGCATATTGACGCCACACACACACACAGACACACTTTCACATACGCTGCTGCTACACTGTTTATTATCTATCCTGATTGCCTAGTCACTTTTACCCCTACCTACATGTACATATTACCTCAATTACCTCATACCCTTGCACATTGACTCGGTAAAGGTACTTATTTTATATAACCTTGTTCTTTTATTGTGTTATTACTTCCTTTTTTTATTTAGCAAATTTGTCTTACTTTTTAACTCTGCATTGTTGGCAAAGGGCTCGTAAGTAAGCATTTAGCAGTAAAGTCTACACCTGTTGTATTCGGCGCATGTGACAAATAACATTTTATTTGATTTGATGTGGAGCCAGCTAAGCATGGGCGGAGACTGAGTGGGTTAAAATTATTGGCAAGTAAGCCACGAAGCACCAAAGTCAGGGGTTCAGGAAAAGAGCTGACAGGAGGTCAAGTGGGGCTGAGGAGCATTAATGAGTTTTGGACAAATACCCGTCATAAGCCCATCCCCTCTTTCCATCTCTGCCCATAGCCACATTTTGTCCTTGAGTGCAAAGGCGTGGAGTGCAGTTGCTCATGCAGAAAGGATTACTCAGCACTTCTAAAGGATGATTGTCTCTTTTTGCCTTTCTTGCCGCCCCCCTTTGTTCTACCTCAACATCATAGTTGGTGCTGGCCCCATAGAAATAGAATGAGTGTTATTCTAATTATATTCTAAATTCTATTTATATTGCTGGCCCACCCTGTGCAGGACACTGTCTCTTACCAACGCACGTTCTGAGGGTCAGGAGCATAGCTCACACTCCAGTTGTAGATGTGGAGACTTTCACTGAACTGGGATGACCTGGGCTCTTGGCGGCATGTGCAGCCATGGCATTGGCAGGCATTGAAGTCCTTTAGTATTCTGTGAAAAGTGGTAAATGGCAGGGAAATTGAGTAGGCTAAACAAGCTTTTATTAAATTTGGCATTTGGTGATGGCACTGATCTACTGAGGCGTTTTGAAAGACCATCCTGATCACATATAGCAGAGCATGCATGTACAAACAAACACATACACCCCACAAACATAAAATTATGTTGAGATCGACTCACATTGCAGTCATGGCCTCATTCTGGAAAGTGACGAACGCCATGCCAAGAGGTTTGGTGTTCACCTTCTCTTTCTCCTTTCTGTACTCCTCCTTCAGTTTGGCCTCCCGCTTAGTATAGAAGCTCACCGCCTCTTCCTGAAATACAATGACAGATTATACCTGACATAACATTGCACAGTAGTTTCATTTGCACATCCCTAAAGGTACAGCCTAATAAATGTGATGGTTTTCTGGGTGTCCAACCTGCTCACAGCCTTTGATGACACAGCAGCAGAGGTGGCCACAGGGCTTGGGGTTGATCATGGTGGGCATGTGCTCTTTGGCCATGAGATCAGTGAAGAACTTTAAACTGCGCTCTGTCTTCTTCCTGTGAGGCGACACACACACACGCGGACACAAAATTCATATTGAGAGCTCTGCACGTGGTGCACACATCAACGCACAATCCTGCACACATGCATGGTGACATACTGTACGTCCATACAATCTCATCAGAGCAGTACATACACTCGCAAACATGCATATACACGCTCACACAACAGACAAAGTAAGGCTCAAGTGAGTGCATTTCGACCCATAACTTTGGCACTCAATACCAGTAGCACGGAGGATTTCTCCATCCACTGGAGATCAATAGTGTTTAGCACCAGTGGGCGAGTAGGAGGAGATCAAAATGGCCGCTGCTGAGTCATCAAGGGCAACTTCTGTCATCAGAACTCACTGACCTAAAGAATATGGCCTCTCTCCTCCAATATCTTATAGGTCACACAGATAACATGTTTTTGCAACAGTGTCCATAACTGTGACTAACTTTAAACAAAGTAGTTCGTCTACAGGGTTGGGTAGGTTACTTTCTAAATGTCATCTGTTACAGTTACTAGTTACCTATCCAAAATTATAAATCAGTAAAGTAACTTTTGGATTACCCAAACTCAGTAAAGTAATCTAGCAGTTACAGTTTAGGCATTAACTCCGAATGGTTAAGGTAATGGTTAAGGTTTGGGATAGGCTTAAAACAAAAATTTCAAAAACAACTTTCTATCGCTGGTTTCGAACATGCAACCTTTGGAACCAGAGGCAGATTCTGACAAAAACAACTTTCTATCACTGGATTCAAACATGCAATCTTTGGAACCAGAGGCAGACACCCATCCACCATCCCCGTTCACAACACCCTAGCAAAACCAAAGCCTACTTGATGGTAACAGCGCTCACTGTTGCCCCTAGTGGCTGGTTTCCACGTCATCTCCCGACGTCCTCAGACATGGATGGATGTTGATTACTGACTTGTATCACGGGTGAACTACCTGTTCAAGATATAGGATTTTCAAGAAGCAAAGTGTAACTTGCCACATCACTGTATTAACAGTGAACTAATGAAGAAAATACCCAAATGTAGTTTGAGTGGATTATTCCTTGAAGAGGCATTAGAAGACAAAAAGGATCCATCAAACACATTTGGTGTGTCATCATAGTGGTCTCGGACTTCTGGTCAGACTCGCTCGTGTGGAACAAACTTACACTTGCGTTAATTTTTTCCAATGCTGAATTGAATGTCATTGAGAAAACAGAAAGGAGTTAATGTATTTTTTCGCAAATCATCCTTTCTGCATTTAAATGTAATCCAAGAAGTAAACATGTAACAGTTACTTTCTAAATGTAATCTGTTACAGTTACCTATCCAAAATGATAATTAGTAATGTAATTTTTGGATTACCCAAACTCAGTAAAGTAATCTAAGTTTAGGCATTAACTCCGAATGGTTAAAGTAAGGGTTAAGGTTTAGTTATTCCTCATGTCCCATACGTAAAAATGTATGCACACATGACTGTAAGTCGCTTTGGATTAAAGCGTCTGCTAAATGGCATATTATTATTATTATTATTATGTAGTTACTCCCCCAACCCTGCGTCTCCATATACAATTCAAACACTATTTTATGGACCTTACACTTGCCTTGACCCATTTGTTGAGCGTGAGTAGGTAATGCATTTAATTAATGTAATCTCTCTACGTCTGGTCAACAATTTTCTGCTTTTGGGTGCTTTTTGTCTCCTTCAAAAAGGCAGGAATAAATTCCACCTGGAGTTCTTCTACAGTAACTACAGATGTAGGATCTTAATTAGACCTGTATTGTCGCAGCAAAATAATCCTGCAGAAACAGGATTTTAACGTTTAGTCCATCGTGTTGCTTGATCGCTGGTCAAAATGAGGCTACGTGTAAAGTGGAATACGGATAATATAACCATGTGTTAGTGCGGGTTTTCAGTGAATTTATGTAAATCACTCATCTGCATTGCAGCACAGCCAAATCTCAGCAACAAAAGTGTGATCAAATTAAAATCCTGTAGTAAAGTAATATTTATCATATAGGCTAGATAATATATACCTCACATGACCCGTGATAAGACTATGTAATTAGCCTATTTAAATGTTTTTCTGACTCCATAAAGATTATTTAGCAAAATGCAAGAAACTATAGTTGAGTTACAGTAATAGGCTATCAAGAAAGGTCTCAGTTGTCAAAGGCAAAAATATGTAATATCATTATAAAATAAATGATTCAATTATACAAGGCATAAGCTTAAGTTACAAGACATTATTCTAGGCATGATCAGACAGGGAATGAGAGAGAAGTCATGACTTGTGCCATGTCCCGTAGCTCTTGGGGGAGACAGAGACAGAAAGACAGTGTATATTTCACCAACGCAGGTCAGGAACAAAGAGAAAGAGACAATGAATCTAAGAGCTTTTTATAAGAATCTGACTTGTTTGGATTCAAAATCTGAGTTGTTGACCAATAGCATTACTGTTGAGTTAACTTCCAATCAGATATCAGACCCACAGGATATAAAGACAACGGAACCTGTTTCACAGAGGTGTGATAGAATGAGGGATGTGGAGAGCAACACAGACAAGGCTAAATTCTTAAGACAACACAAAGGAAATCTTCGCATACAGTGTAAAGAGTCACTTCGGAGACTGCACCTGCAATCCTAAATCTGTACCATTTTGTCAAGCACTGCCATTTTATGTAGAGGGGGTTGGATATGTTGGGGGCTGAAATTGTGATGAAGCATTCTAAAGGAAAGTGAGATTGAACACAATTGGTGAACAGCAGGTAAAAGGTCTCACCTCTCAGCATTCAGGGACATGAGTTTGGCTACGTTGTAGCAGATTCGAGCATCCAGAACAATGCAGTTCTCATAGGCTTGTCTGTGTGACAATGGCGAGAAAACAAAACAGAACAATTACCATAAAAAATTGTACCGAATATATACCGAAGTTCAGTATATAGGATAAGTTGAGCTACACCTCCAATATTAGTACACTAACATGTGTCTATCAGTGAGTCACCTTGGTTTTACATTTCATTTGAACATTTCTAAATTATAATTCAGATGGGGAACAATTTCATTCGTGGTGTCTTCAAGGTAAACGGGGGAACTTACACAATCATTCACTGTCAGAGTTCTATTTTGACTGGGCCTAAAACAGCTGTGCCTGTATTCCAATGTGCTTGGGTTTAATCCAGAACAGGAGATTGACTGGTACAATATGCTGACAATGCAATCTTAACCAGTGGTGGAAAAAGTACCCAATGATCATACTTGAGTAAAAGTAAAGATTCCTTAATAGAAAATGACTCAAGTAAAAGTGAAAGTCACCAAGCAAATTACCACTTGTGTAAAAGTCTAAAAATATTTGGTTTTAAATATACTTAATTATCAAAAGTAAATGTAACTGCTAAAATATACGTAAGTATCAAAAGTAAAAGTATAAATCATTTAAAAAAAAATATATTAAGCAAACCAGACGGCACGATTTTCTTGTTTTTTAAATGTACGGATAGCCAGGGGAACACTCCAACACTCAGACATCATTTACAAATGAAGCATGTGTGTTTAGTGAGTCCGCCAGTTCAGAAACGTAGGGATAACCAGGGATGTTCTCTTGATAAGTGTGTGAATTATACAATTTTCCTGTCTTGCTAAGCATTCAATGGCGTCAGGGAAAATGTATGGAGCAAAAAGTACATTATTTTCTTTAAGAATGTAGTGGAGTAAAAGTTGTAAAAAATATAAAATAGTAAAGTACATATACCCCAAAAAACCACTAAGTAGTACTTTAAAGTATTTTACTTAAGTACTTTACACCACTCATCTTAACTCACTTCCCACATACAGTGCCTTCAGAAAGTATTCATACCTCTTGGCTTATTCCACATTTTGTTGTGTTACTAACAGAATAAAAAATGGATTAAATAGATGTATTTTCTCACCCATCTATCTATACACAATAACCCATAATGACAAAGTGAAAACATGTTTTTAGAAATGTTTGTAAATGTATTGAAAAAGAAATACAGTACCAGTCAAAAGTTTGGACACACCTACTCATTCAAGTGTTTTTCTTTATTTTTTTACTATTTTCTTCATTTTAGAATAACAGTGAAGACATCAAAAATATGAAATAATACATATGGAATCATGTAGTAACCAAAAAAGTGTTAAACAAATCAAAATACATTTTTTATTTGAGAGTCTTCAAAGTAGCCACCCTTTGCCTTAATGACAGCTTTGCACACTCTTGGCATTCTCTCAACCAGCTTCACCTGGAATGCTTTTCCAACAATCTTGAAGGAGTTCCCACATATGCTGAGCACTTGTTGGCTGCTTTTCCTTCACGCTGCGGTCCAACTCATCCCAAACAATCTCAATTGGGTTGAGGTTGGGTGATTGTGGAGGCCAGGTCATCTGATGCAGCACTCCATCACTCTCCTTCTTGGTCAAATAGTCCTTACACAGCCTGGAGGTGTGTTGGGTCACTATCCTGTTGAAAAAACAAATGATAGTCCCACTAAGCCCAAACAAGATGGGATGGCGTATTAATTATTAATTAATTAATAAATCACTGACCCCCCCCCCCCCCCCATCACACCTCCTCCTCCAATCTTCCCTGTGGGAACCACACTTGCAGAGATCATCCGTTCACCTACTCTGTGTCTCACAAAGACACAGCGGTTGGAACCAAAAATCTCAAATTTGGACTCATCTGACCAAAGGACAGATTTCCACTGGTCTAATGTCCATTGCTCGTGTTTCGGCCCAAGCAAGTCTCTTCTTATTGGCATCCTTTATAAGTGGTTTCTTTGCAGCAATCTTCCTTTCCAGTGGCGGTCCTCATGAGAGACAGTTTCATCATAGCACTTGATGATTTTTGCAACTGCACTTGAAGAAACTTTCAAAGTTCTTGAGTAGGTGAGTCCAAACTTTTGACTGGTACTGTAAGTATTCACACCCCTGAGTCAATACTTTGTAGAAGCACCTTTGGCCGTGATTACAGCTTTGAGTTGTCTTGTATCAGCTTTGTACATCTGGATTTGGGGATTTTCTTCCATTCTTCCTTGTAGATTTTCTCAAGCTCTGTTGAATTAGATGGGGAGCGACATTGAACAGTAATCTTCAAGTATTTCCACAGATTTTCAATAGTATTCAAGTCTAGGCTTCGCCTGGGCCACTCAAGGACTTTCACATTCTTGTTCAAAAGCCATTCCAGCATTGCTTTGGCTGTATGCTTGGGGTCATTGTCCTGTTGGAACGTAAATCTTTGCACCAGTTTAAGGTCGTTTGCACTGTGAAACAGGTTCTCATCAAGGATTTGCCTGTATTTGGTTCCATTCATTGTTCCCTCTATCCTTACCAGTCTCCCAGTCCCTGCCGCTGAAAAGCATCCCTATAACATGCTGCTGCCACCACCATGCTTCACAGTAGGGATGGTGTTAGACAGGTGATTAGCTGTGCCAGGTTTTCTCCAGACATAGTTCAATTTTGGTCTCATCAGACCACAGAATATTTTGCCTTATGCTTATGGACAACCAGCTGGGTAGTTCCATATTTTTTCAATTTACCAATGGAGGCCACTGTGCTCTTGGAAACGTTCAACAATCTAGAAATGGTTTTGTATCTTTTGTAGTGGACATTTTTAGTGTCCTTTGTGTCTCTGCAAATGCGCGACTACATGTAGCGTATTGTTTCTTGTTATTGTGTTAGGATGTTCTGTGACTGCTCTCAGGGAAGGGACTGATTGAAGATCAGAAAGAAGGAAACACACTGTTACTTTGGCCCAACGCCTAGAAACTGTGCGTGCAAGGTCATGATCAGCCTATTGCACCCTGAGAGCAGAGACGCCTAGTTTGTGCATGAGTATAAAGAGTGCTGAAGGCAGAGCATCCCTTCAGAGCTTCTGACAGACTTGTACTTTGAGTATTACGTTTGTTGTAACCTCTCCGGCCGTGATAATAAAGATATGTTGATTAACTTTGACTTTGAGTCCTTAGTGGTGAATTTCCACGACACCTTCCCCAGATATACTGTACACCTCATCACAATTCAATCTCGGATATCTACGGGCAGTTCCTTGGGACCTTATATAAACAGGAGTGTTTCTTTCTGAATTATGTCCAAACAATTGAATCGGCCACAGGTGGACACCAATCAGGTTGTAGTAACAGCTCAAGGATGACTAAGGAAATTGGATGCACCTGAGCTCAATTTGGAGTGCCCTAGCAAATGGGTGTGAATACTTATGTCAATTAGATATTTCTGTATTTCATTTTCAATACATTTGCAAAACTTTCTAAAAACATGTTCTCACTTTGTCATTATGGGGTATTGTGTGTGGATGAGTGAGATTATAATATTTTTAATCCATTTGGAATTCAGACTAACACAACAAAATGTGGAATAAGTCAAGGGGTATGAATACTTTCTGAAGGCACATACAGTGGAGTCCGAAATTGACACCCTTGATAAAGATGAGCAATAATGACTGTATAAAATCTAAAACAAATCAAATACTGAGCTATATATTATGCTAAAACAATTATTAAGGATCCCCATTAGCTGCTGCCAAGGCACCAGCTACTCTTCCTGGGGTCCAGCAAAGTTAAGGCAGTTATATACAATTTAAAATATTAAATTTCATAACACTTTACCCAATACATTTAGTTTGTTCCCTCAGGCCACTACTCCACTATCACATATTTACAATACAACATCCATGTGTATGTGTGTGTAGAGTGTGTGTCTTATGTGTATGTGCCTGTGTGTGGGTGTGTGTGTGTCTTCACAGTCCCTGCTGTCCATAAGGTGTATTTTAATCTGTTTTTTAAAAATCTGATTCTACTGCTTGCATCCGTTACCTGATGTGGAATAGAGTTCCATGTAGCCATGGCTCTATGTAGTACTGCGCGCCTCCCATAGTCTGTTCTTGACTTGGGGATTGTGAAGAGACCTTTGGTGGCATGTCTTGTGGGGTATGCATGGGTGTCCGAGCTGTGTGCTAGTAGTTTAAACAGACACCTCTGTGCATTCAGCATGACAACACTTCTTACAAAAACAAGTAGTGATGAAGTCAAATCTCTCTTCCACTTTGAGCCATGAGAGATTTACATGTATATCATTAATGTTAGCCCTCCGTGTACATTTAAGGGCTAGCCGTGCTGCCCTGTTCTAAGCCAATTGTAATTTTCTTAGGACTCTCTTTGTGGCACCTGACCACACAACTGAACAGTAGTCCCGGTGCGACAAAAATAGAGCCTGTAGGACCTGCCTTGTTGATAGTGTTGTTAAAAAGACAGAGTAGCGCTTTATTATGGACAGACTTCTCCCCATCTTAGCTACTGTTGTATCAACATGTTTTGACCATGACAGTTTACAATCCAGGGATACTACAGCAGTTTAGTCACCTCAACTTGCTCAATTTAAACATGATTTATTACAAGATTTATTTGAGGTTCATGGTTTAGTGAATGATTTGTCCCAAATAAATGTATTTTCATTTTAAAAATATTTAGGACTAACTTATTCCTTGCCACCCATTCTGAAACTAACTGCAGCTTGTTAAGTGTTGCAGTCATTTCACTCGCTGTAGTAGCTGACGTGTATAGTTTTGATTCTTCCGCATACATAGACACACTGGCTTTACTCAAGGCCAGTGGTATGTCATTAGTAAAGTAAGGGGCCTAGACAGCTGCCCTAGGGAATTCCTGATTCTACCAGGATTATGTTGGAGAGGCTTCCATTAAAAAACACCCTCTGTGTTTTGTTAGACAGGTTATTTCTCCACAATATATCAGGGGTGTAAAGCCATAAAAGACTATGATCGATAATGTCAAAAGCCGTACTGAAGTCTAACAAAACAGCTCCCACAATCTCTTTATCATACATTTCTCTCAGCCAATCATCAGTCATTTGTGTAAGTGCCGTACTTGTTGAATGTCCTTCCCTATAAGTCTGTGGTAAATTTGTTTACAGTAAAATAGCATTGTATCTGGTCAAACACAATTTTTTCCAAAAGTTTACTAAAGGTTGGTAACAGGCTGATGGGTCGGCTATTTGAGCCAGTAAAGGGGGGTTGACTATTCTTAGGTAGCGGAATTGCTTTTGCTTCCCTCCTGGCCTGAAGGCACACACTTTCAAGTAGGCTTAGACTGAAGTTATGGCAAATAGGAGTGGCAATACCTTCCGCTATTATCCTCAGTAATTTTCCATCCAAGTTGTCAGACCCTGGTGGCTTGTCATTGTTGATAGACAACAATACGTTTTTGTTTTGTAACAATACAATTGCTCAGAGAAAGATATTCTGTTTAACAAGTAATATTTTTTCTCTCAAAAAGGTAAAGGGTCAAAATGATTGACACCCATAAATATTCTTATAAATAAAGTATTAAAAAGTGTAGTATTTGTTCCCTTATTCCTAGCATGAAATGACTACATCAAGCATTTGACTCTACAAACTTGTTGGATGCATTTACAGTTCATTTTGGTTGTGTTTAAGATTATTTTAGCCCATTATAAATTAATGGTAAACAATGTACGGTGTCATTTTGGAGTCACTTATTGTAAATAACAATATAATATTTTTCTAAACACTTCTACATTAATGTGGAAGCTCCCATGATTACAGATAATCCTGAATTAATCGTGAATAATGATGAGTGAGAAATCATACCCACAAGACATGCTAACCTCCCCTGTTATTGGACATGTTTAGAAACATATGTTTAGACATTATTCTATTCTTATTTACAATAAAAGTGACTCCAAAATGACAATACATTACTTACAGTTGAAGTCGGAAGTTTACATACACCTTAGCCAATACATTTAAACTCAGTTTTTCACAATTCCTTACATTTAATCCTAGTAAAAATTCCCTGGCTTAGGTCAGTTAGGATCACCACTTTATTTTAAGAATGTGAAATGTCAGAATAATAGTAGAGAGAATGATTTATTTCAGCTTTTCTTTCTTTCTTTCACATTCCCAGTGGGTCAGAAGTTTACATACACTCAATTGGTATTTGGTAGCATTGCCTTTAAATTGTTTAACTAGGGTCAAACGTGTCGGGTAGCCTTCCACAAGCTTCCCACAATAAGTTGGGTGAATTTTGGCTCATTCCTCCTGACAGAGCTGGTAACTGAGTCAGGTTTGTAGGCCTCCTTGCTCGCACACACTTTTTCAGTTCTGCCCACAAATGTTCTATAGGATTGAGGTCAGGGCTTTGTGATGGCCACTCCAATACCTTGACTTTGTTGTCCTTAAGCCATTTTGCCACAACTTTGGAAGTATGCTTGGGGTCATTGTCCATTTGGAAGACCCATTTGCGACCAAGCTTTAACTTCCTGACTGATGTCTTGAGATGTTGCTTCAATATATCCTCATAATTTTCCTTCCTCATGATGCCATCTATTTTGTGAAGTGCACCAGTCCCTCCTGCAGCAAAGCACCCCCACAGCATGATGCTGCCACCCCCGTGCTTCACGGTTGGGATGGTGTTCTTCGGCTTGCAAGCCATCCCCTTTCTCCTCCAAACATAATGATGGTCATTATGGCCAAACAGTTCTATTTTAGTTTCATCAAACCAGAGGAAATTTCTCCAAAAAGTATGATCTTTGTCCCAATGTGCAGTTGCAAACCGTAGTCTGGCTTTTTTATGGCCGTTTTGGAGCAGTGGCTTCTTCCTTGCTGAGCGGCCTTTCAGGTTATGTCAATATGGGACTCGTTTTACTATGGATATAGATACTTTTGTACCCGTTTCCTCCAGCATCTTCACAAGGTCCTTTGCTGTTGTTCTGGAATTGATTTGCACTTTTCACACCAAAGTACGTTCATCTCTAGGAGACAGAACGCGTCTCTTTCCTGAGCGGTATGACGGCTGCGTGGTCCCATGGTGTTTATACTTGCGTACTATTGTTTGTACAGATGAACGTGGTACCTTCAGGCATTTGGAAATTGCTCCCAAGGATGAACCAGACTTGTGGAGGTCTACAATTATCTTTCTGAGGTCTTGGCTGATTTCTTTTGATTTTCCCATGATGTCAAGCAAAGGGCACTGAGTTTGAAGGTAGGCCTTGAAATAAATCTACAGGTACACCTCAAATTGACTCAAATGATGTCAATTAGCCTATCAGAAGCTTCTAAAGCCATGATATCATTTTCTGGAATTTTCCAAGCTGTTTAAAAGGCACAGTCAATTTAGTGTATGTAAACTTCTGACCCACTGGAATTGTGATACAGTGAATTATAAGTTAAATAATCTGTCTGTAAACAATTGTTGGAAATATTCCTTGTGTCATGCACAAAGTAGATGTCCTAACCGACTTGCCAAAACTATAGTTTGTTAAAAATAAATGTGTGGAGTGGTTGAAACACAAGTTTGAATGACTCCAACCTAAGTGTATGTAAACTTCCGACTTCAACTGTACCATTCATTTACATTGGGCACAACATAATCTGAAACACAACCAAAAGGAACTGCAAATGCATCCAAAAAGTTTGTAGGATCACAAGCTTGATGTAGTCACAGCATGCTAGGAATATGGGACCAAATACTAAACTTTTGACTACTTTATTTATAAGTCTTTAGTGGTGTCAATCATTTTCACCCCTAACTTTCTGAGAAAGAAAATGTTACTTGTTAAAGAAAATCTCTTTCTCTGAGCAATTTTATTCATATAAAATAATATAATTTCCCCTTTTTTGCACACAATATAGCTCAGTATTTGAATTATTTATTTTATACAGTCATTATTTCTCATCTTTATCAATGATGTCAATAAATTCGGACCCCACTGTATAATGTACCACACATGAAGGTGCAAGCCAATGCCTTGCTGATGCCTGACAATAAATGAAACCAGAGAAACGCTTACTCAAAGTGTTGTTTTATGTGGACCTCTTCGGCATATTTGGAGATCCCATTGATAAATAAAGTGCGTTTCACCTGAAAAAGAGCATATGCCTTGATTTATGACTGCTAAAATTTCTTTTTTTACTGTACATCAGAACTATTACATTCAAAATGTTCCTATAGTAGCCCACTGATTAAGGGACATTGCATTCATCTGAATTTGTCTAAGCTGGATAAATAAAATAAAATCAACTTTACCAGGTCGTCCTCCTTGTAATGCATCTTGGACGTGTGTCGTCTCATGCTGTACACAGTCAGAAGCAGGTATATGAACGCAAACAAAGTGTGGAGCCACAAGAGGTTAGTCCTGAGAAAACGCAGAAGAGATTTGATAAGTCAACAATAACACTTGATAACTGTGGACCTACACATCCTAGTGGGCAAACATTTGGGTTGGAATGTCATATTGATATAATTGTCTAGTTGTAAACTGTTTTTCTGTTTATTTATTTTACCCTTATTTTACCAGGTAAGTTGACACATTCTCATTTACAGCAATGACCTGGGGAATAGTTACAGGGAAGGTCAGACTACAACAACATGAAGATGTATTTTTCATGATGTCATTAAGACGTCAAGGAAAGACAGTATATTGTGGTTGTTATCTGGTCAGATAAGCAGATGACAACCAATAAGTACTTTTTTTGCTGGTTGTTTAAAATATTTAAAACATTACAACCAATCATCTGATCATGATTTACCAAAATACTTAACAATAAAGTCATTGCAACCAGTTTTGCCTGCTGGGATTTTCCGTAACTACCATCATTCTTTCTGTTCAATTAATGCCATTGGTTTAATAACCAACAAAATAACAAAAGCGTGTTATAAAAAATGTACCAACCCAGACTTCAGGTTTGCTATAGTGGTCCGCCCAAAGCTGTATGCATTATTTTCTGGTGACAAAAAGAAAACACTGTATATAGACATTTTCTTGTGACATTTCCATTTAAGTATTTATATTATCTGTATTTAGTTATCTGTTGGTCAATTTAAATAATACTTTCTTGTAGCAATTTAGCTATGATAGTCAACGTAGATAAAGTAGTCTGCAGAAGAATACAACCTAACAGCTGAGATACACTACATGACCAAAAGTATGCGGACACCTGCTTGTCGAATATCTCATTCCAAAATGGACATTAGCATGGAGTTGGTCCCCCTTTGCTGCTATAACAGCCTCCCCTCTTCTGGGAAGTCTTTCCACTAGACGTTGGAACATTGCTGCGGGGACTTGCTTCCATTCAGCTACAAAAGCATTAGTGAGGATGGACACTGATGTTGGGCGATTAGGCCTGGCTGGCAGTCGGCGTTCCAATTCATCCCAAAGGTGTTCGATGAGGTTGAGGTCAGGGCTCTGTGCAGGCCAGTAAAGTTCTTCCACACCGATTTCAACAAACCATTTCTGTATGGACCTCGCTTTGTGCACTGGGGCATTGTCATGATGAAACAGGAAAGGGTCTTCCCCAAACTGTTGCCACAAAGTTGGAAGCACAGAATCGTCTAGAATGTCCATTTTGGCATATCATAACCCCAAAACAAGGACTCATTGATCCATGTGTTTTTGTTGTCATAGGAGATTTTGTAAACTAACTGTACAATGGAGAGCAGATATGCTACTTCTATGTGCAAATATGATGGAATACGACTTCCTTCATATTGTTCCATTGTAAAAAAAAAAAGAATTTGAAGTCACATCATTTATATACAAAGTCTCACATGACAACAAAAAATGTGTGTGTCTTTAGCTTAAGGTGATCTCATTAATAAGGGATTTATAAGCTAAACAAGGAGGTACATCTCATTAATAGAAATGAAGGGAAATCTGGCACACTCACCCAAAAGGTCTCCAGAAAAGTTGACTGGCAGGACGATGCCCACAGACAGAACCCCAACAACCACCAGCTGGCCGATGATGTGGCGCTGGAAGGAAAGGTAATGCACGGCGTCCTCACCACACTTCTCCCGGATCTCCTCGTCCCTAGGTGGGGTAAGGGCAGGAGAAGTGGGTTAACTTTTGGAGTATAAGTTGAGCCCCATTTACACAGAGACAAGAACCTTCTTTTTTTAACTTTTTGACCTTATTTTTGGTTAAAGGGGTAGGGGTTACATGTTTTTTCATTTTAAACCACCAAAAGCCCAGACTGAGAGCAAGTCATGTGCAGACCTGGTATAACTAGATTTAACTACACTGCTCAGAAAAATGAAGGGAACACTTAAACAACACAATGTAACTCCAAGTCAATTACACTTCTGTGAAATCAAACTGTCCACTTAGGAAGCAACACTGATTGACAATAAATTTCACATGCTGTTGTGCAAATGGAATAGACAACAGGTGGAAATTATAGGCAATTAGCAAGACACCCCCAATAAATGACTGGTTTTGCAGGTGGTGACCACAGACCACTTCTCAGTTCCTATGCTTCCTGGCTGATGTTTTGGTCACTTTTGAATGCTGGCGGTGCTTTCACTCTAGTGGTAGCATGAGACGGCGTCTACAACCCACACAAGTGGCTCAGGTAGTGCAGCTCGTCCAGGATGGCACATCAATGCGAGCTGTGGCAAGAAGGTTTGCTGTGTCTGTCAGCGTAGTATCCAGAGCATGGAGGCGCTACCAGGAGACAGGCCAGTACATCAGGAGACGTGGAGGAGACCGTAGGAGGGCAACAACCCAGCAGCAGGACTGCTACCTCCGCCTTTGTGCAAGGAGGAGCAGGAGGAGCACTGCCAGAGCCCTGCAAAATAACCTCCAGCAGGCCACAAATGTGCATGTGTCTGCTCAAATGGTAAGAAACATGAGGGTGGTATGAAGGGCCCGATGTCCACAGGTGGGGGTTGTGCTTACAGCCCAACACTGTGCAGGATGTTTGGCATTTGCCAGAGAACACCAAGATTGGCAAATTCACCACTGGCGCCCTGTGCTCTTCACAGATGAAAGCAGGTTCACACTGAGCACATGTGTCAGACGTGACAGAGTCTGGAGACGCCGTCGAGAACGTTCTGCTGCCTGCAACATCCTCCAGCATGACCGGTTTGGCGGTGGGTCAGTCATGGTGTGGGGTGGCATTTCTTTGGGGGGCCACACAGCCCTCCATGTGCTCGCCAGAGGTACAGTGAGGGAAAAAAGTAATTGATCCCCTGCTGATTTTGTACGTTTGCCCACTGAAAAAGAAATGATCAGTCTATATTTTTAATGGTAGGTTTATTTGAACAGTGAGAGACAGAATAATAACAACAAAAATCCAGAAAAACGCATGTCAAAAATGTTATAAATTGATTTGCATTTTAATGAGGGAAATAAGTATTTGACCACCTCTCAATCAGAAAGATTTCTGGCTCCCAGGTGTCTTTTATACAGGTAACGAGCTGAGATTAGGAGCACACTCTAAAAGGGAGTGCTCCTAATCTCAGCTTGTTACCTGTATAAAAGACACCTGTCCACAGAAGCAATCAATCAATCAGATTCCAAACTCTCCACCATGGCCAAGACCAAAGAGCTCTCCAAGGATGTCAGGGACAAGATTGTAGACCTACACAAGGCTGGAATGGGCTACAAGACCATCGCCAAGCAGCTTGGTGAGAAGGTGACAACAGTTGGTGCGATTATTCATAAATGGAAGAAACACAAAAGACCTGTCAATCTCCCTCGGCCTGGGGCTCCATGCAAGATCTCACCTCGTGGAGTTGCAATGATCATGACAACGGTGAGGAATCAGCCCAGAACTACACGGGTGGATCTTGTCAATGATCTCAAGGCACCTGGGACCATAGTCACCAAGAAAACTATTGGTAACACACTACGCCGTGAAGGACTGAAATCCTGCAGCGCCCGCAAGGTCCCTCTGCTCAAGAAAGCACATATACTGGCCCGTCTGAAGTTTGCTAATGAACATCTGAATGATTCAGAGGAGAACTGGGTGAAAGTGTTGTGGTCAGATGAGACCAAAATGGAGCTCTTTGGCATCAACTCAACTCGCCGTGTTTGGAGGAGGAGGAATGCTGCCTATGACCCCAAGAACACCATCCCCACCGTCAAACATTGAGGTGGAAACATTATGCTTTGGGGGTGTTTTTCTGCTAAGGGGACAGGACAACTTCACCACATCAAAGGGACGATGGACGGGCCATGTACTCTCAAATCTTGGGTGAGAACCTCCTTCCCTCAGCCAGGGCATTGAAAATGGGTCGTGGATGGGTATTCCAGCATGACAATGACCCAAAACACACGGCCAAGGCAACAAAGGAGTGGCTCAAGAAGAAGCACATTAAGGTCCTGGAGTGGCCTAGCCAGGCTCCAGACCTTAATCCCATAGAAAATCTGTGGAGGGAGCTGAAGATTCGAGTTGCCAAATGTCAGCTTTGAAACCTCAATGACTTGGAGAAGATCTGCAAAGAGCAGTGGGACAAAATCCCTCCTGAGATGTGTGCAAACCTGTTGGCCAACTACAAGAAACGTCTGACCTCTGTGATTGCCAACAAGGGTTTTGCCACCAAGTACTAAGTCATGTTTTGCGGAGGGGTCAAATACTTATTTCCCTCATTAAAATGCAAATCAATTTATAACATTTTTGACATGCGTTTTTCTGGATTTTTGTTGTTGTTATTCTGTCTCTCACTGTTCAAATAAACCTACCATTAAAATTATAGACTGATCATGTCTTTGTCAGTGGGCAAACGTACAACATCAGCAGGGGATCAAACACTTTTTTCCCTCACTGTAGCCTGACTGCCATTAGGTACCATGAGATCCTCAGACCCCTTGTGAGACCATATGCTGGTGCGGTTGGCCCTGGGTTCCTCCTAATGCAAGACAATGCTAGACCTCATGTGGCTGGTGTGTGTCAGCAGTTCCTGCAAGAGGAAGGCATTGATGCTATGGACTGGCCCGACCATTCCCCAGACCTGAATCCAATTGAGCACATCTGGGACATCATGTCTCGCTCCATCCACCAACACCACGTTGCACCACAGACTGTCCAGGAGTTGGCGGATGCTTTAGTCCAGGTCTGGGAGGAGATCCCTCAGGAGACCATCCGCCACCTCATCAGGAGCATGCCCAGGCGTTATAGGGAGGTCATACAGGCACGTGGAGGCCACACACACTACTGAGCCTCATTTTGACTTGTTTTAAGGACATTACATCAAAGTTGGATCAGCCTGTAGTGTGGTTTTCCACTTTAATTTTGAGGGTGACTCCAAATCCAGACCTCCATGGGTTGAAAAATTTGATTTCCATTGATAATTTGTGTGTGATTTTGTTGTCAGCACATTCAACTATGTAAAGAAAAAAGTATTTAATAAGATTATTTCATTCATTCAGATCTAGGATGTGTTATTTTAGTGTTACCTTTATTTTTTTGTCCTCCGACAAATCAACTGTACATTTCGGTGTTCCTCAAGGTTCCGTTTTAGGACCACTATTGTTTTCACTATATATTTTACCTCTTGGGGATGTTATTCGAAAACATAATGTTAACTTTCACTGCTATGCGGATGACACACAGCTGTACATTTCAATGAAACATGGTGAAGCCCCAAAATTGCCCTCGCTAGAAGCCTGTGTTTCAGACATAAGGAAGTGGATGGCTGAAAACTTTTTACTTTTAAACTCGGACAAAACAGAGATGCTTGTTCTAGGTCCCAAGAAACAAAGAGATCTTCTGTTAAATCTGACAATTCATCTTGATGGTTGTAAAGTCGTCTCAAATAAAACTGTGAAGGACCTCGGCGTTACTCTTGACCCTGATCTCTCTTTTGACGAACATATCAAGACTGTTTCAAGGACAGCTTTTTTCCATCTACGTAACATTGCAAAAATCAGAAATTTTCTGTCCAAAAATGATGCAGAAAAATTAATCCATGCATTTGTTACTTCTAGGTTAGACTACTGCAATGCTCTATTTTCCGGCTACCCGGATAAAGCACTAAATAAACTTCAGTTAGTGCTAAATACGGCTGCTAGAATCCTGACTAGAACCAAGAAATTTGATCATATTACTCCAGTGCTAGCTTCCCTACACTGGCTTCCTGTTAAGGCAAGGGCTGATTTCAAGGTTTTACTGTTAACCTATAAAGCGTTACATGGGCTTGCTCCTACCTATCTTTCCGAGTTGGTCCTGCCGTACATACCAATACGTACGCTACGGTCACAAGACGCAGGCCTCCTAATTGTCCCTAGAATTTCTAAGCAAACAGCGGGAGGCAGGGCTTTCTCCTATAGATCTCCATTTTTATGGAACAGTCTGCCTACCCATGTGAGAGACGCAGACTCGGTCTCAACCTTTAAGTCTTTACTGAAGACTTATCTCTTCAGTAGGTCATATGATTGAGTGTAGTCTGGCCCAGGAGTGTGAAGGTGAACGGAAAGCCTCTGGAGCAACGAACAGCCCTTGCTGTCTCTGCCAGGCCGGTTCCCCTCTCCACTGGGGTTCTCTGCCTCTAACCCTGTTGCAGGGGCTGAGTCACTGGCTTGCTGGTGCTCTTTCATGCCGTCCCTGGGAGGGGTGCGTCACTTGAGTGGGTTGAGTTACTGACGTGATCTTCCTGTCTGGGTTGGCGCCCCCCCCTTGGTTTGTGCTGTGGTGGAGACCTCTGTGGGCTATACTCGGCCTTGTCTCAGGATTGTAAGTTGGTGGTTGAGGATATCCCTCTAGTGGTGCGGGGGCTGTGCTTTGGCAGAGTGGGTGGGGTTATATCCTTCCTGTTTGGCCCTGTCCGGGGGTTTCTTCGGATGGGGCCACAGTGTCTCCGGACCGCTCCTGTCTCAGCCTCCAGTATTTATGCTGCAGTAGTTTATGTGTCGGGGGGCTGGGGTTAGTTGGTTATACCTGGAGTACTTCTCCTGTCTTATCCAGTGTCCTGTGTGAATTTAAGTATGCTCTCTCTAATTCTCTCGTTCTCTCTTTCTCTCTGAGAACCTGAGCCCTAGGACCATACGTCAGGACTACCGGGCATGATGACACCTTGCTGTCCCCAGTCCGCCTGGCCTTGCTGCTATTCCAGTTTCAACTGTTCTGCCTGCGGTTACGAAACCCCTACCTGTCCCAGACCTGCTGTTTTCAACTCTTAATGATCGGCTATGAAAAGCCAACTGAGAGACCTGAGCCCTAGGACCATACGTCGGGACAACCGGCCGTGGTGACTCCTTGCTGTCCCCAGTCCGCCTGGCCTTGCTGCTATTCCAGTTTCAACTGTTCTGCCTGCGGTTATGGAACCCCTACCTGTCCCAGACCTGCTGTTTTCAACTCTTAATGATCGGCTATGAAAAGCCAACTGAGATTTATTCCTGATTATTATTTGACCATGCTTGTCACTTATGAACATTTTTGAACATCTTGGCATGGTTCTGTTATAATCTTCACCCGGCACAGCCAGAAGAGGACTGGCCACCCCTCATAGCCTGGTTCCTCTCTAGGTTTCTTCCTAGGTTTTCGCCTTTCTAGGGAGTTTTTCCTAGCCACCGTGCTTCTACACCTGCATTACTAGCTGTTTGGGGTTTTAGGCTGGGTTTCTGTACAGCACTTCGAGATATTAGCTGATGTAAGAAGGGCTATATAAAATAAAATTGATTGATTGATTGTATGCTTTGTGGAAAGTCAACATTTTGTTGGGAGGAACAAATAGTTTGTTTGGAGGTGACTGCAAATATTTGAATACAGATCCTCCAAAATAGTTAATTTTTCTATACTATTTGAATACAGATCTGAGAAAGCAACTACTTTTCTGTTTTTATACACCTCAGGAAGTGACTTATTTTCAAAAACTATTGGATTGGGTGCCTTCAACTAATTGCACGGCTGTATCTGGAACTGCTGTATCTGGAACTGAAATATATGAATAGAGCACATACAATTTCTTATACTATTCCAATCTATCCGACAGCAGATCATATTTGATCTACACAATACATTTATATCTGAAACTTCTCTAAATGTACATTCTCCTGAATGTCCATTGCCCCAGGTGTAGATAATCAAGTCAGTTGTACAGATAAGTATAAACAAGTTGTGACGCTCAACTACTGTATGACTATCAACATGCCACTGAAAAGGTCGAAAGCTGCAATTGATTTTATGATACCTGAAAATACAGCAGAGACATTCAAAGCCATTTGCAAACATTGCAAACAGCAAGATGGATGCTTAGCAAAAACAATTTTGAACCTCTTTTTCCATCTGAGGGTAAGTGTGCTTGTTTCAAACACACTATAACCATCTTTAAAGGGACAGTTTACACAGAATATAAACTAACATGATTTTCAACCTACCTTGGCTGTAGTTGATTCAAGAAGGCAGTTCTTACATTGTTTCCCCTTTCGACATTTAATAGCCAGATTTTGTTAACATTAAACTGTTCTTATGCCTGTGTAATAAAACAAATTACTTTTGGAGCAACATTTTATTAGCATGTTGTTAAATAACACTTTGATAATTGCATAGCAATGAGCTGAGAGTTTTTATAACTATGGTATTACTCTATTATGCACTTATAAAACAATTTACAAAGTCCTACGTAACACCAATGTTGCTATTGTAATAATCAAAGTAACTACACATGTATAAGAACTTAAGGTTATACAGTAACACTTGACATCATGTCTCACTCATTATGAAAATATATTTGTTAGTCATTTAGAAATAGCAAAAGTGGTCTAATCTAATGTTGAGATGATTCTATGTCCCTCATGTATTTATTTCTAGGTGATATATTAAGATTCTTATCTGAGAGCCCTCCAAACCATGTGTTAATGATCAAATATTATTTGTTTTTCTGAGACCTGTATTTGATCAGCAAAGAAAATAATTGCCTTTGAAAACTCTATTTTTGAAACTCTATATTCGACTACCTAGAGTATTTGAAAAGTTGGTATTTTAAAATAAACTACAAAAAACAATTATTTTCTGCCCAGGTCAGTTTTTTACTGTCTGTGGGAATTGAGCTGTGTTTTTTGCAGGTAAATTCATTAACACTTGCATTGTTAAAGACCATTATAATTTGAATTTCAAATAGCCCCCATGGTTTAACAACCCAGCCCTTCCAAATTGCCGGTTGTGCACTGAAATGTACAAAAGGGGATACACCCCCCAAAATTGTTTTCAAGGGACTGTTTAAAAAAGGTCATTTACCCTCTTTAAAAAAATGGTGTAAGTAAATGTATTGTTTGTGGGGAACGTAAAAACTGTATTAGATTACAGTATTGGATTTTTATTTTATTGAACCTTTATTTAGGCAGGGAGTCCCATTGATACCAATATCTATTTTTCAAGGGAGCCCTGCATGACAAGGCCAAGCAATTACACAATCAAAGAAGGACCATAGGAAACACAAAGTGGAGCGGGTCGAGAGTTAAGTTCCTTGGTGTCCACATCACCAACAAACTATCACGGTCCAAACACACCAAGACAGTTGTGAAGAGGGCACGACAGCACCTTTTCCCCCTCAGGAGACTGAAAAGATTTGGCATGGGTTCCCAGATCCTCAAAAAGTTCTACAGCTGCACCATCAAGAGCATCCTGACCGGTTGCATCACCGCCTGGTATGGCAACTGCTCAGCATCTGACCGTAAGACGCTACAGAGGGTAGTGTGTACGGCCCAGTACATCACTGGGGGCAAGCTTCCTGACATCCAGGACCAATACACTAGGCGGTGTCAGACGAATGCCCAAAAAATAGTCAAAGACTCTAGTCCACACAAGTCAGACTGTTCTCTCTGCTACCGCACAGCAAGCGATACCAGAGCGCCAAGTCTAGGACCAAAAGGCTCAATAACAGCTTCTACCCACCAAGCCATACGACTGCTGAACAATTAATCAAATGGCCACCCAGACTATTTACATTGAACCCACCCCCCTTTGTTTTTACACTGCTGCTACTCGCTGTTTATTATCTATGCATAGTCACTTTACAAATTACCTCGACTAACCTGTACCCCCGCACATTGACTCGGTACCGGTACCCCCTGTATATACCCTCGTTATTGTTATGACATTTTCTTGTGTTACTTTTTGATGTTATTTGATTTTTTGACTTTAGTTTATTTGGTAAATATTTTCTTAACTCTATTTCTTGAACTGCATTGTTGGTTAAGGGCTTGTAAGTAAGCATTTCACAGTAAGGTGTTGTATTCGGCGCATGTGACAAATACAATTTGATTTGAAAAGACAAAAAACAATCATAAAAAACAACTCCATTCCACAGTGAAGAGGTACCTCTACCAACAATCTGAATTGCCTGAAAGGCACCAATGCGTCCAACTGTAGGGTATTCTGAAGTTTCTTCGCACATCACTTATAGAACAAACTAAAAGCAGTTTTACCTAGTAACAGAAGGAATTTCCAAAAGTTAGTCATCTCTGCGACAGGATATGGTAACTCATACTTCTACAGTGAGGAGAAAAAGTATTTGATCCCCTGCTGATTTTGTATGTTTGCCCACTGACAAAGACATGATCAGTCTATAATTTTAATGGTAGGTTTATTTGAAGAGTGAGAGACAGAATAACAACAACAAAAATCCAGAAAAACGCATGTCAAAAATGTTATGAATTGATTTGCATTTTAATGAGGGAAATAAGTATTTGACCCCTCTGCAAAACATGACTTAGTACTTGGTGGCAAAACCCTTGTTGGCAATCACAGAGGTCAGACGTTTCTTGTAGTTGGCCACCAGGTTTGCACACATCTCAGGAGGGATTTTGTTCCACTCCTCTTTGCAGATCTTCTCCAAGTCATCCCGAGTGGAGCAGTGGTCTAAGGCACTGCATCGCAGTGCTAGCTGTGCCACTAGAGATCCTGGTTCGAATCCAGGCTCTGCTGTAGCCGGCCGCAACCGGGAGACCAATGGGGCGGCGCACAATTGGCCCAGCGTCGTCCAGGGTAGGGGAGGGAATGGCCGGCAGGGAGGTAGCTCAGTTGGTGTTTGCAACGCCAGGGTTGTGGGTTCGATTCCCACGGGGGGCCAGTATGAAAATAAAAAAGAATAATGTATGCACTAACTGTAAGTCGCTCTGGATAAGAGCGTCTGCTAAATGACGTAAATGTAAAATTAAGGTTTCGAGGCTGACGTTTGGCAACTCGAACCTTCAGCTCCCTCCACAGATTTTCTATGGGATTAAGGTCTGGAGACTGGCTAGGCCACTCCAGGACCTTAATGTGCTTCTTCTTGAGCCACTCCTTTGTTGCCTTGGCCGTGTGTTTTGGGTCATTGTCATGCTGGAATACCCATCCACGACCCATTTTCAATGCCCTGGCTGAGGGAAGGAGGTTCTAACCCGAGGGAGATTGACAGTTCTTTTGTGTTTCTTCCATTTGCGAATAATTGCACCAACTGTTGTCACCTTCTCACCAAGCTGTTTGGCGATGGTCTTGTAGCCCATTCCAGCCTTGTGTAGGTCTACAATCTTGTCCCTGACATCCTTGGAGAGCTCTTTGGTCTTGGCCATGGTGGAGAGTTTGGAATCTGATTGATTGATTGTTACCTGTATAAAAGACACCTGTCCACAGAAGCAAACTGAGATTAGGAGCACTCCCTTTAAGAGTGTGCTCCTAATCTCAGCTCATTACCTGTATAAAAGACACCTGGGAGCCAGAAATCTTTCTGATTGAGGGGGGGTCAAATACTTATTTCCCTCATTAAAATGCAAATCAATTTATAACATTTTTTTACATGCGTTTTTCTGGATTTTTTTGTTGTTATTCTGTCTCTCACTGTTCAAATAAACCTACCATTAAAATTATAGGCTGATCATTTCTTTGTCAGTGGGCAAACGTACAAAATCAACAGGGGATCAAATACTTTTTTCCCCTCACTGTATAGGTTAGTTACAATGTTAGGTAATACGGGAGTTTTAGCAAAAGGGCTTTATAAATAAACAGAATGAAATGTTTTGACCTACGCAATGTCAAAGAGGGCCAGCCTACTTAATGATAGGGAATGCAGTGATGAGTGCAAAACCTGTTGCCTGTGATAAAACAAAGTGCACTGCATCTAACGGCTTTAATGAAGTGGCAGCTGCAACAATGTAGATGATGTCACCATAGTCTAGGACTGGTAGGAACGTCGACTGAAAGATCTGCTTTCTACAATTAAGTCAGAGTCATGACCTATTTCTATAGAAGTCCAGTTTTATTCTCAGCTTCTCAGTTATCCAAATGCCCAGATATTTGTACGCTGAGATTTTGTAAGATGCTTACATCTTTAGAGTCATTGTAGAGCGCTCTAGAAAACAACATATCCTTTGTTTTTCCCGTATTTTAATACACATTTTAGGTCAATTCGTATATTTTTGTAATACAATGAAAGCAGTCTGTAGGTCAGCTAGAGCCTGGTCCACGGTGGAGTAGAATACGCAACAGTATCATCGGCATACTGGTGCAGTTTACAATTATTCACTGGCAAACCAATATTGTTAATGTAGATAGTAAAAAGTATTGCACCCAGAATCAGCCCTTGCGGAACACCTTTTGTTATATTAAGGAAACTTAACTGAACACTATAGATATACATTGTGTTAGATCTGTCAAGTCGTTTTTAAAGGAAAGGTTCACACATTTTGAATGTTATATTGTTTCTGTGCATTTCTGTTCTATCGATTCCCTGGGTTTCATGTGTATCTGAGTTATTGGCGTTCAAGCAGGCAGACATGGGATGCAGCAGAGATGGTGCTATATCCTGGTCTAAATCCAGACTGATGAACATTCTGGATACATTTCATAGATAAGATCATAGCTGAGAATTAATGAAGGATTCTAATATTTTTGCTAGGCAAGAATGTTTTGAAATAGGGCGATAGTTATTTATCACTGTTTGTTCTTATCAGAGGTGTGGTCTTTAGCACATTTAAAAAAAAACATTTTTAGTCATTTAGCAGACGCTCTTGTCCAGAGCGACTTACAGTTAGTGAACACATTTTTTAAATTTATTTTCTTATACTGGCCCCCCGTGGGAATCGAACACACAACCCTGGCGTTGCAAACGCCATGCTCTATCAACTGAGCTACATCCCTGCCGGCCATTCCCTCCCCTACCCTGGACGACGCTGGGCCAATTGTGCGCCGCCCCATGGGTCTCCCGGTCGCGGCCGGCTGCGACAGTGCCTGGATTCGAACCAGGATCTCTAGTGGCACAGTTTGCACTGTGATGCAGTGCCTTAGACCACTGCGCCACTCAGGAGTACATTTGCGAATAATCGCACCAACTGTTGTCACCTTCTCACCAAGCTGCTTGGCGATGGTCTTGTAGCTGCACTATTCATTCGGTTGCACATTTTGTGGCAACATTGACATGCATGATCTCTAGCTTTTTCCCAATCAAGTATTTACATAGAATGTTGATAACAGACCCACTTACTTTATTCTGAAGATGGCAGTTAACCAGGAACAGAAGCCCTGCAGTGTAGAAATGCACAATAAAAAAAATCTGACATTTGAAAAATATGCAGTTTAAAACAAAATTTGCAGTTGAAAACATGATTAGTCGGCAGTCACATTTCCAAAGGTGTTTTCATAACAGCTGAAATTACATCAACACATGGAGATTTAAAAAAAAAAACTTAAATTGATGTATAGCGGTGGCCCAAACGTGATGTGAGTTTTAGTGAACAGACAGGGAGAGTGGAGGAAGCGCCTTAGCCTACCAGCTGGGATTCAAAGGCTAGGAGGTAGAAAGAGATAATTTGGACTTGAATTGACCTCCTAGGGTGATTACAGTGCTACGTATTACTCAGGGATATGGTATGGAGTTGCATAGAATGTTCTTGAAGGACATTGGTGTGTGGATAACTGACAGGTTTAGCTTTAGCTTATATTTCTGTAATACAGTCACAAGTTGTTTGGACTAAAGGACAATTCATCTATGAGTGTCTGTTCCACACACTGGGGCATTTCACCTTAAGGATATTATTTCAAACTATCACCATATATGATATTGTGTTGCATTAGTTGGAAGAGTCAAGAGAGATAAGGAGATAAGTCTCCCTTATGATAAAACATATATGTACTGTATCTATAAGGGGTGGGGAGTCTCCATCAGGAGTCACACTTTAAGTGGAAATCTGTGTCTGGCGGACAGGTCCCCCCCCCACCCCACCTGACTCCACCCACATCCAAGGCTGGCAACCAGCGGCTTTGCAGTCCTCTGCTTATCCTGCATTATTTAACAGGGATGGGAGGCAAAGCCAATTGAGTCGTTTAAAGAGATGCACGTGTGACCAGTAGGAGACAACCTCAGTGGTGGGGAGACATTCGGAGGGAGGAGGGAGGGATTTCTCACGTTATCCCGTTGATCGAAGTCGACAGAGCTGGAGACTGAAGTGAGACGCTCATAGCGGTCTGGCGTTTCAGAATGCAGAGCTGAGGCAACACTGGAAAAAGAGGACAAGTGTCAGGCTTTGACGGAGGCACGAAGAACAAGGCAGGACCGGGTCCTGCAACTGTTTAGTTTGTTAATTTGTGGTTTGAAACAGAATGGAATTGAGGCTAGAGGAATTTCTTCACAATTAAAATGAACAGTACTGTCACAGCTAATGGGGTCGATTCCATTTAAATTCCATCAATTCAGAAAGTAAACAGAAAATTGGAATGTCAGTTGACTTCCTTAAAACATTTCAATGGAATTGACCCCAACCCACATTATGTTTCACTACTGCATATTTATCATAAAAAATGCCCTTTTATTAATTAACCCATAACAGTTCCTCAATAATGTCCGTAGAACCATGCCATTCTGTGTATATTTTATTGTCAGTTTGATAAACTCTCCATCTCTCGGAGGGTCTAACATGACACATTCAAGATCCCATCATCCACAGCAGAATTACTGGCCAATCAAGCATTGCAGAGTGTAGAGCAGAGCTCTGAGTTGGTACGCACAGAGGTGTCAATCAGAAAATAGTTCATTTAGTCATTGTCACATGACATAATCCTACATATTTTTGACTTTTTTACTGTAGATACTATGCACTAACAAAACCACACAACATTTCACTTGAACTCCCCACTCCAAGGCCAACATCAAGAAGGCTGCTATGTGAAAAGACATAATAGATGTCGAGCTCCACAAGTTCAACATTAGTAGCTACACAAACGTCAAACTCGCGGGGCTAGATAGATGCCTAGATAGCGGTTTGCGTCATGACTGTAAAGTCTGATAGCGTCAGCCAACAGCGTAATGACGGTTTATGACATCTGCCTTGTCAGGGAGGTGTCAAGTAAAGGGTTACCCCTCACTCTATAGGACAAGAGACATACACAGTGTGCAAATCAGACCAACAACTCTGGCTGAGGGTGCCCCAAGGATGCCAAACATCCAGACAATAAGGTAGGCATCATTGAGGGTACCCTCAAGCTAAATAATGGTTATGTGCTAGCAGTATAATTTTCAGACAGAAGAAAGGCTTTTAACGATCTATGTTGGCCACCATTGCATTGTGCTGCCCAACATGCCTGAGGAAATACACAATATATACACAAAAGTATGTGGACACCCCTTCATATTAATGGATTCGGCTATTTCAGCGACACCCGTTGCTGACGTGTATAAAATCAAGCACACAGCCATGCATTCTCCAGACAAATATTGGCAGTAGAATGGCCTTACTGAAGAGCTCAGTGACTTTCAACGTGGCACCGTCATAGGATGCCACCTTTCCAACAAGCCAGTTCGTAAAATGTATACCCTGCTAGAGCTGCCCCGGTCAACTGTAAGGGCTGCATTTGTGAAGTGGAAACGTCTAGGAGCAACAACGGCTCAGCCGCGAAGTGGTAGGCCACACAAGCTCACAGAACGCAAAAAAAGTATCTGTCCTCGGTTGCAACACTCACTACCGAGTTCCAAACTCCCTCTGGAGGCAATGTCAGCACAATAACTGTTCAATGGGAGCTTCATGAAATGGGTTTCCATGGCCGAGCAGCCACACACAAGCCTAAGATCACCATGTGCAATGCCAAGCGTCGGCTGAAGTGATGTAAAGCTCACCACCATTGGACTCCAGAGCAGTGGAAACGCATTCTCTGGAGTGATGAATCACGCTTCACCATCTGGCAGTCCAGTCCGACGGACAAATCTAGGTTTGGCGGATGCCAGGAGAATGCTACCTGCCCCAATGCATAGAGGGGTAATAATGGTCTGGGGCTTTTCATCGTTCGGGTTAGGCCCCTTAGTTCCAGTGAAGGGAAATCTTAACGCTACAGCATACAATGACATTCTAACAGATTCTGTGCTTCTAACTTTGTGGCAACAGTTTGGGGAAGGTCCTTTCCTGTTTCAGCATGACAATGCCCTCGTGCACAAAGCGACGTCCATACAGAAATGGTTTGTCGAGATCGGTGTGGAAGAACTTGACTGGCCTGCACAGAGCCCTGACCTCAACCCCATCAAACACCTTTGGGATGAATTGGAACGCCAAATGCGAGCCAGGCCTAATCGCCCAACATCAGTGTCCAACCTCACTAATGCTCGTGGCTGAATGGAAGCAAGTCCCTGCAGCAAAGTTCCAACATCTAGTGGAAATCCTTCCCAGAAGGCTCCATATTAATACCCATGATTTTGGAATGAGATGTTTGACGAGCGGGTGTCCACATACTTTGGTCATGTAGTGTACTATCTATGATATGCATAATCTCATTTTGTGATTAGAGCTCCACTGAGCAATTGACAGGACAAAGGAGGCAGTGTCTTTTGCATTAAACGCCAAGAGCCCTATTCAATTCAACCTATTAACTGTCTTCTCAGCATGAGCAATTAGCATTTTAAATGCTACAAGAAATCCTGTAAAAAAAAATATATATATGCAAATCAAGGCCAGGCACCACGGGCTAATAACAGTTTCCAGAAAAATGGATTTACAGGATATGCAAATATGTGCATTTTTTATTATATAGAGTACCACAGTATGGGTCATAATACCCATAAAACCTAGAGGTCAAACAGGGAAATGGTTCCAATCATTTTTCCACCATAGATTTTTCCCATAGGGGATATAGAAACACTTAAAGTAAGGGCTGTGTTTCATGTAGGCTTAACCTGCCGTGAGGTTTTGATAACCATGTAAATCTCTTTAGGACAAGGTGATTTCGATCAATATATTTGCCTGTATTTATCCCCCCCAAAAGAAATGCTAATTAGCTGCAAATGTGGCTATCATAAAGAACTACAAATGCCATGATCTGGACGAGCGTGCCAAATCGAAGCAAATGTAAGAATGTCTGGTTTAACCATCTAATGTTAGCTAAATGTAGTACTGACTAAATTGGCAACATTTCTTTAAAATGGACAGTTCAGTGAACTGTCTTGTGCAAGTTTTAAATTGACACAATACCTTTTAGCAAAGGTGTCAACTAGAGATAACGTGCAGGAGCTTGCAGGGATTTGTAGTTTTGCATGATGTCTACTTTGATGCTAATTAGCATTTTCTAAATCAGAGAAAATAGAGCCGAATATATTGATCAAAATCACCTTGTCCGAGAGAGATTTACACGGTTATCAAAACGTCACGCCATGGTAAGCCTACATGAAACACATCCCTTATTTTAAGTGTTTCTAAAATCCCCTATGGGAAAAATGAATGGTGAAAAAAATTATTGGAACCATTTCCCTGTTTGACTGCTAGGTTTTATGGGTATTATGACACCTCCACTGTGGGGCTCTACAGCCTAGGTGATTGTGATTAAGGGGCCAAAAATACACTATTAGTGTGGTGCCTGGCCTCAACAACAACAGTATTACTCCATAATTTCTTGAAGGCTAGGATTTGTTATGACATATTCCGGAAAGCCAGTTAGCGATTTTGAATAGGGCCCAAAGTCTACAAATAGGTTGCGTTTTAGCTGCAGCACTGGATGTATATTGTAATCTCCCACCCTTACATCCTACAACAGAAAATCTACCACAGTCCAACAGTAAACGTAGTCCAATGACAACATGTACAGAAATGGGGGCAGTATACATTTCACTGTCAGGACAGAAGACCACATTCCACATTCTAGCTGGATTCCAATCTGAAAACAGTCCTTTCCTCTTCCTTTATTGACCCCTTCATGGCCCTGAATGGACAGAGGGGAAGGGGTGATTTTTTGAATGAGAACCCAGCCTGTTGAGAACGTGGTTTCTTATGGTCTAAAAAAGGGTCCACTCTGGAGGTGCTAGCATCACAGCTAATGTCACAAGGATTCACAAAGACGCCACAGCAAGAGGGCCTAGGGAAGTTCACATCCACACTGATGCACCTTTTACCTTGTATTATTTGCTCTCAGTGTATCATAGTTACCCTTTTCCCTTCTCCGACTATGTTATATTCAAATGTGTAAAAGGAAGCATGCATGTCAAAAGATTCATATGTTAGGTGACAGTCAAAGCATCAGAAGCCATGGCAGATACACTGGTGAAAGTCAACAGTATGGTTATTGACACACAAGGCACTTATGGTGGGTTAACAAAAGTCAGAGTCGACACCCAATAAATCCACAGCAAAAAGCAGTGACAGAGCCCTCACACCAAACCATGTTGCTTGTTAATAAGATAGATACACATACACCTTCTTTCTCACACACACACCAACCCACAGGACACCCGATTTTGGGGTTGATTCCAGTCCATTATGGAATTGGATTGCAAGCACGCACGCACACACATGCACACCTATCCGAAAGGGAAAAACAGTGTGTTAGTCCACCAGCGAGCAGGACAACAAGTACAGTTAGGGCAGTAAAGCAACCAGGGAAGAGAGAAGACGCTGGAAAACCAGGAGATAATCAAAACGTGTTTAAAAAACAACATACTATTCCCGCTCCTCCAATCCGCTGAAACGCTTCTTCGATCTTCACAGTGAAACAAAAAGAGGAAACATTAGCATAACTGGCATGAAAAGGAGTACACATTTACTTCATTAAGGTTAGTCCTGGATAGAAATCCTGAAGTGTCAACAAATTGGATGTTACACAATGTATAGGAGCAGGACAGGTTTATGAGAGCCATAGACGGGGTGAGGATGAGGGGCGAACCATCACATAACATGGGCCCTGATCAGATGTCACCCCCCATCCCCTCACCCCACACGCACACACACACACACACAACTGCGACACTGGTGACCCCTGCCTCATCACAGCTCTGAAAGAGAGAGCCCCTGAAAGCAAGAAAACAGCTGTGTGTATGTATGTCTGTTACTGCTGAGCGATTAACAAAAATGTTAACTCAATGCGCCGTTTCTCTAGAGAGAAATCAAATTCAGCACAAACTGTGGGAAGTTGGACTTTTCAACAGGCAAATATTCAACATAGTTTAGTGCAGAAAATGTGGTAATTAAGTACAATGACCACAATCCACTGTGCCTACAGCTGCCTGTTCTTGTCTGGGCAGACACGGAGACACAGGGTGCGTTTTTCTCCATCTAGGCGCAGGAGCAGTTAACATAGCATTAGGTGCTTGCCTCTCTTTCCCGCCCAAAATGTGTTTGCTTGTAGAGCAGCGTTGCTGTGTGAGCCAGGCGGGGGAGAGTTACTGCAGCGCTGTGCAGTACGCGACCATATGGCCGACGCAGGTGGTGACTCCACTTCTGTCAGCGGCGTCATTTTTTGGAAAGCTGGGAAACTTTTTTTGGCTATGAACCCAGCATTAAATCGGCAGAAATTCGCCCATTGGTTGATTCAATTCATCGATTGACCAGGGGAACAAGACCACACACAGACCGCATGAGAGGAAGTAAAGTAGTGAATAAATTAAGTGATAAGCAGTAAAATGGGCAGTCACTTCCATCATGGGGCTTTTATTAGCTAATTGTATTATTCTGTGAAGTTACAGAAGAAAAAAAAATCTAACCGAAATTGAAAACCGTGATTATTTTTCAAAAACCAAACTGAAACTAACCTCAAAAAGCATTAATCGTTCAGCACTAGTGTGTGTGTGTGTGTGTAGGGAGCGACAAGGGAGAGAGAGAGCGGGACAGACAAGAAAACAGGAAGTATGTGGTGCAAAAGAGATTGTCCAGTCAGCTGTGGGACTATAGCAGGAAATGGTTTGCCCCTCTCTCTCTGTCCTTTAAGGAGGACAGAACTATTTCAGAAAGGCAAAGTACACAAAGCATTTAGAAAGCTCGTACATCCTATCCATAAGCAGACCCAGGTCACCTTAACATAACCAAATAAGTCTTAAACTATTATTGTACTTAAAGCGGCCATCAAGGATTGGTACACAGTAAATCAAGGAGAATTGAAATCACAGTGTTAAAATAGTTTGGGTTAAATTTACTCTACTTGAGTTATCTGAACCCTCAGAGTGATACGCTCTCTGGAGTTAGTTGGGACGGAGTACGTTTAACTCAATTAAGAGTAACCAGAGACATGGAGTTAAATTTGGGAGGGGCCTCTGTCATATTTCCCAGCATGCTCCGTTGCAGGTAGATTTCTTTAGAATAGTTTATTTTAATATGTATTTTTGCATGTACATTGTTTGTTTACGATCATTCATTTGTTTAACTTTCTGCTCTGACAGGCTTTCTGAATGCAAGTCCTAATCCATTATAAATTATTTATTATGTGGAGTAATTATAAAGTGCTACCAAATATTTTTACAAACTAATTTGTTGTGGCAGTTCTCAAAATCTTGTCTAAGCCTGTGTCTGGTTGGGCAAGGCCAACTCTCTCAATCTTGTGCAAAAGTGACCGTGCAGCAAGTATGGAGTATATTTGGTAACATTCCCACAGTAGGACAACTGCTACATCATCATTACAATATCTAAGTACACACTGGATTACCTGGACAAGTCTTCTAAGTATACACTTGTTTTATGGAACAAATTGGTTGATGAAATTCATGAATTCATGATCACTGATGTGTAATGGGATGGTGAACTTCTTTTAATGTCAGATAGCTAACCCATCAGTGTAAAGGCCTCCTGTGAGATGCGCCCAGAAGGAAGCTGACTAAAAAGCGCTGCAGAATAGAGAGTGCTTGGTAAGATGCTCCATTGACTGTCTTTTGTAAATATTTAATGTAAAAATGACAGCCTTACAAGAAGCTTTCCAGCTGAGCAGTACAGTTAAAAAATGTTCGACTGCATCGCAGTGTAATGAGTTATAACCTCAAGGTAGGGGTACCTTACGGTAAGTTTATGACTTCAATCAACATTACATTAATATTCTTAGTGAATGACTGATTCAGTACTCAAGGAGTTCGAAACTTGTTATTTCTCTTCTTAATTGCACTGCATCAGATCATGTACATTCAAGGTGATGGATTTAATACAACAATAAAATACAGTAAGTATGCTAACTAGTTATACATTCTTTCCATATTTATTACCAACATACCCAAACCATAGATTACTCATAATTGATAAATAAGTATCCCATGGGGTTATGGTAATAAACTGGTGAAAAGAAGATTCCCTAAAGAAGATTTAGTTGCTCTGCTGTGTGAGCAAATCCTGCAGCACAGACAGTCGTTGTTCATATCCAGCTCCAGAAATGAGTAGTATGTAAGTGACAGTGAAACAAGTCTCCCTGAATGACTTGCAAACCAATCATCTTCAGGAAGAGGTAGGAAGGAATGGTTATGGGGTTACTTAAGGCACACAGTCATAATAGGCAAGTAATTCTCACAATTCAACAGACAAGGGCCAATGACCAGTAGGACTACATCTGGGCAGTGTACGTGTGTGTGTGTGTGTGTGTGTGTGTGTGTGTGTGTGTGTGTGTGTGTGTGTGTGATGTAACCTCAGTAATTTGTTAGGCCTACCTGTCAGCGTCTGTCACCAATGCCAAGCGTCCATAATCCCAGGCCACTTTCCGTAATATTGAGAAGACAAAGAGAAGCACCTGAAAGCACAGAGGAAAGTAATGCTATATGATTTTCACCTTCTTTGGTGTTTCTTCGGTTGAGCCCCAAGAACATCTGTGTATCATTCAAATGGATTTTATAGCAATGTCACTGCTGTTCTAAAAAAATTTAGTAAGACCAGTAAGCACTTAGAGTGGGCTCCGAAATTGACACCCTTGATAAAGATGAACAATAATGACAGAAATAAACAAATACGAAGCTATAGTGTATGCTCCCAAAAATTGGAAAGATAGATTATTAATTTTAAGTAAAACAAAACAAAAAAATAGGGGTCAAAATTGACACCCTTAAAGATTATAAATAAAGTAGTCAAAAGTTGAGTATTTGGTCCCATATTCCTAGTACGCAATGACTATATCAAGCTTGTGACTACAAACTTCTTGGATGCATTTGCAGTTCGTTTAGGCTGCAATTCAGATAATTTTCTGCCCAATAGAAATTAATGGTAAATTATGTATTGTCCTCATTTTGGAGTCATTGTAAATAAGAATAGAATAATGTGTTTCTAAACACTTCTACATGAATGTGAGTGAGAAAGTTAGAGGGTCAAAGATTATACCCCCAAGACATGCTAACCTCTCACCATTACCAAAAACAGGGGAGGTTCTATTCTTATTTACAATAAAATGGACTCCAAAATGACAAATGATTTACCATTCATTTCTACTGGGCACAAAATAATCTGAAACTCAACCAAAACAAAACTTTTGACTATTTTAGGGGTGTCAATAATTTTGACCCCTACCTTTTTGAGAAATACTAAATGTTACACAAAATCTCTCTGAGCAATTGTATTAGTATAAAATAATACAATTTACCCCTTGTTTGCATACAATATAGCTCAGTATTTGAATTACAGTACCAGTCAAAAGTCTGGACACACCTACTCATTATTTGTACTATTTTCTACATCGTAGAATAATAGTGAAGACATCAAAACTATGAAATAACACATATGGAATCATGTAGTAACCAAAAAAGTGTTAAACAAATCAAAATATATTTTATATTTTAGATTCTTCAAAGTAGCCACCCTTTGCCTTGATGACAGCTTTGCACACTCTTGAAATTCTCTCAACCAGCTTCATGATGTAGTCACCTGGAATGCATTTCAATTAACAGTGTACCTTGTTAAAAAGTTAATTTGTGGAATTTCTTTTCTTCTTAATGCGTTTGAGCCCATCAGTTGTGTTGTGACAAGGTAGGGGTGGTATACAGAAGATAGCCCTATTTGGTAAAAGACCAAGTCCATGTTATGGCAAGAACAGCTCAAATAAGCAAAGAGAAACGACAGTCCATCATTACTTTAAGACATGAAGGTCAGTCAATCAGGAACATTTCAAGAACTTCGAAAGTTTCTTCAAGTGCAGTCACAAGAATTATCAAGCTCTATGATGAAACTGGCTCTCCTGAGGACTGCCACAGGAAAGGAAGACCCAGAGTTGCCTCTGCTGCAGAGGATAAGTTTAATTAGCGTTAACTGCACCTCAGATTGCAGCCCAAATAAATGCTTCAGAGTTCAAGTAACAGACACATCTCAACATCAACTGTTCAAAGGAGACTGCGTAAATCAGGCCTTCATGGTCTAATTGCTGCAAAGAAACCACTACTAAAGGACACCAATAAGAAGAGACTTGCTTGGGCCAAGAAACACGAGCAATGGACATTAGACCGGTGAAATTGGTTCCAACCGCCGTGTCTTTGTGAGACGCAGAGTAGGTGAACGTATGATCTCTGGATGTGTGGTTCCCTCAGGGAAGCATGGAGGAGGAGGTGTGATGGTGTGGGTGTGCTTTGCTGGTGACACTGTCAGTGATTTATTTAGAATTCAAAAGGCACACTTAACCAGCATGGCTACCACAGCATTCTGCAGCGATACTCCATCCCATCTGGTTTGGGCTTAGTGGGACTATCATTTGTTTTTCAACAGGACAATGACCCAACACACCTCCAGGCTGTGTAAGGGCTATTTGACCAAGAAGGAGAGTGATGGAGTGCTGCATCAGATGACCTGACCTCCACAATCAACCGACCTCAACCCAATTGAGATGGTTTGGGATGAGTTGGGCCGCAGAGTGAAGGAAAATCAGTCAACAAGTGCTCAGCGTATATAGGAACTCCTTCAAGACTGTTGGAAAAGCATTCCAGGTGAAGCTGGTTGAGAGAATGCCAAGAGTGTGCAAAGCTGTCATCAAGGCAAAGGGTGGCTACTTTGAAGAATCTAAAATATATTTTGATTTGTTTAACACTTTTTTGGTTACTACATGATTCCATATGTTTTATTTCATAGTTTTGATGTCTTCACTATTATTCTACAATGTAGAAAATAGTAAAAATAAAATAATGAAAAACCCTTGAATGAGTAGGTGTCCAAACTTTTGACAGGTACTGTATGTATTTTATACAGTCATTATTGCTCATCTTTATCAAGGGTGTCAATCATTTCAGACCCCACTTCACATTATATGAGGTAGATGTAGTATTAGAGGACGACAATAGAATGGAGCAACATTGGTGCTTAATTCTAAATGTTAATTAAAACGTTTTCAGTTTTCAGACTCCAAAAAGGATTCAGTTTTGCATATTTATTTCACATTTTCCTTATGCTGACAAAGATGTGAGTAATAATATGAAATAAATTGATTCAACTATCTGGCCTTTTCATCTGTTCATTGTGTTATGATATCATGTCCATGTTGTTAGTATATTTTATTTAACCAGGAATAGACAGACCCTTGAAGTTAGAAACCTATTTTGGGAGGGGGACGTGCTATATGCTGCTTTATGAGCATCAACGTGACATTGTCCCGTGAAACAAAATCCTTGAGATACATAGATCTTTGAGGGCACAGGCACACATTACAATATTTCTTTGGAACACTTATTCGGTTACCAGACCCTGTCATTTTGGGTGAAAACGCATTCTGGACACATCTATTTCATAGATGTATAGTTAGAGATAATGCTTACCAACGCACAGCCATAACCCACCACTTTGTGACCTTGGCTGCCCAGTAAAATGTTACAATAAATCTGGATTTGAGCATTTGAAGAGATGAGCATGTGGCCATGTGAATGTAGACATGTTCATTCATGCACTGAGACAGTTATCTTACTCATACACCTAACCTGAGACAATAAGCATTGCTTCATTACCTTGTTAATTTACTTTGCAGATTAGGTAATAACTTCCTTACTTTTATCTCATTACCTTAAATGCAATTGGTAAGCATACATTAAAAAAACAACAGGAGGTGAGGTGACCCCCAATGACACAGTACAGCTTCATTAGAATAACGCCCCTGCTAGACAGTCAGCCACTATGTAGGTCAATCCATTGTTCCCGTGGTCACAAAGCACTATGGATTTCACCATCAATTAGTCATGAACAGGAGCATCCTGTTCCACACCAGAACTACAGCCAAACCTTTAGGACTGGTAAAAAATTGGTACCATTGAACTCACTCACCGACTTGTCCAATTTGATATCCATAGTTGGTGGGTGTAAAGTTTCTAAATGAATTTAATAAGATTCAATAAGATTTGTCAAACCATACCCTTCCTCCCCTGTAATCGGGGACTGATTCAGACCTAAATGACAAGGACACAAGGTTGAATGGACTCAGACCAAATCAATGACATCAATCAATTAACACCCAGGGAGAAAAGAAAACCAACACTACTGACGAACTTACTGGTCTGGATTTGAATAGCCTAGCCCTATTCACCTTATGTAGGCCCGCCCAATTGACCTGAGCCATTTTGAACGCATGTGTCTTTCAAATTCCTGCGCATTAACACACAAGCAAACCCAGGGAGGAGAAGTCATTAAATATGAACTACATGTGTTAAAACTATTACATAACATGTACAGAGTTTGAAAGATATGGTAATTCTCTGGTGAGAAAAAATTTTAAAAAATAATGAACCTGTGTTTTCGCATAGTATAAGCACTCAGAAGCAGACGTTAGCATGTAAGCATTCCCATAGACTTAACATGGCGGGGTAGTTAGCTAGTTTAGTCGATTATCTAATAGTCGTCATCCATACAGGCTTTATCCCTTTTCAATCAAAGATCAAGAAATGAAAGGGCAATGCGGTTGGACAATGAAAAAAGACAAAAAACAAAATGTTTTTATGTAGATAACATTAGGATATTTGCAATCTGATGTGCCACAAAGCTAACTAGCTAACCCCATGTTAAGTCTATGGGAATGCCAACGTCGGCTTCCGAGTGCTTACGTGAAAACACACCATATCTTTCAAATTCTGTACACGTTCCTTAGTTGTTTTGACAAATATATATCATATTTAATTAAATCTACCTGTGTTTTAATGCGCCGGACATTGATAGACAATCGCAAGAAATATGACCGCACCCTTGTTGCCTGGCTACATAAGGTGAATAGTACACTAATCAGGGTTGGGGTCATTCTATTTGATTGTCAGTGCATGAGATACATTGAAATTCGAATTCAATAATTTCTAAGCAACATTTATGTTCTAGGAGGGTTTTTCTGTCAAATTTTTAAGTGGAATTTCTATTTGCTTTTTGAATTGACTGGAAGTGAACACTGCTTGAGACACCTTGCCGTTTTGGAGACAGTGTCTCCAGCAATGTTAACTTTTTTTCTATGAGGCCTCCACTTTTCAAGCATATTCCATCACAATTACAGTTTTTTTTTTAAAGCTAGTTGAAAATCCACTTAAAACAGAAAAACCCTCATAGAACATACATGTTGCTTATAAATTATTGAATTGGAATTTCAATCTCTCTCATGCACTGACAATCAAATAGAATGACCCCAACCCTGATCAGTGTACTATTCACCTTATGTAGCCAGGCAACAAGGGTGCAGTCATATTTGTTGCGATTGTCATTCGACTTCCGGCACATTAAAACACAGGGAGGAGATGTCGTTAAATTAATCAATAAATAAATATATAATATAATGACAAAGCAAAAACAGGTTTATCAAAATGTTTGCTAATTTATAAAAAAAAATATATATATATCACATTTACATAAGTATTCAGACCCTTTACTCAGCACTTTGTTGAAGCACCTTTTGCAGCGATTACAGCCTTGAGTCTTATTGGGTATGACGCTACAAGCTTGGCACACCTGTATTTGGGGAGTTTCTCCCATTCTTCTCTGCAGATCCTCTCAAGCTCTGTGAGGTTGGATGGGGTGCGCTGCTGCACAGTTATTTTCAGGTCTCTCCAGAGATGTTAGATCGGGTTCAAGTCCAGGCTCTGGCTGGGCTACTCAAGGACATTGAGACTTGTCCCGAAGCCACTCCTGTGTTGTCTTGGCTGTGTGCTTAGGGTCGTTGTCCTGTTGGAAGGTGAACCTTCGCCCCAGTCTGAGGTCCTGAGTGCTCTGGAGCAGGTTCTCTCTGTACCTTTCTCCGTTCATATTTGCCTCGATCCTGACTAGTATCCCAGTCCCTGCCGCTGGAAAACATCCCAACAGCATGATACTGCCACCCCCATGCTTCACCGTAGGGATGGTGCCAGGTTTCCTCCAGACATGATGCTTGGCATTCAGGTCAAAGAGTTCAATCTTGGTTTCATCAGACCAGAGAATCTTGTTTCTCATGGTCTGTCATGTGCCTTTTACAGAGGAGTGCCTTCCATCTGGCCACTCTACCATAAAGGCCTGATTGGTAGAGTGCTGCAGAGAAGGTTGTCCTTCTGGAAGATTCTCCCATCTCCACAGAGGAACTTTAGAGCTCTGTCAGTGACCATCGGGTTATTGGTCACCTCCCTGACCAAGGTCCTTCTCCCTCGATTGCGCAGTTTGGCCGGGCGGTCAGCTCTAGGAAGAGTCTTGGTGGTTCCAAACTTCTTCCATTTAAGAATGATGGAGGCCACTGTGCTCTTGGGGACCTTCAATGCAGCAGAAATGTTTTGGTACCCTTCCCCAGATCTGTGCCTCGACACAATCCTGTCTCGGAGCTCTACGGACAATTCCTTCAACCTCATGGCTTGGTTTTTGCTCTGACATGCACTGTCAACTGTGAGACCTTATATAGACAGGTGTGTACCTTTCCAAATCAATTTACCACAGGTGGACTCCAATCAAGTTGTAGAAACATCTCAAGGATGATCAATGGAAACAGGATGCACCTGGGCTCAATTTCGAGTCTCATAGCAAAGGGTCTGATTACTTATGTAAATAAGATACTTATGTTTATTTGTTATATATTTGCCAAAAAATCTAAAAACCTGTTTTCGCTTTGTCATTATGGGGTATTGTGTGTAGATTGCTGAGGAAAATGTTTTATTTAATCCATTTTAGAATAAGGCTGTAACGTAACAAAATGTGGAAAAAGCAAAGGGGTCTGAATACTTTCCGAAGGCACTGTATACATACGTACTGTATATATACACACACACAGATATACATATAAACACACACATAGATATATACACATAGATATACTGTATACCCATGTGATCATTGCAGATTAGCATAAAGTCACTAGGACCCCTTTTCTTAAATCCGGACCTTCAGGTCATAAGTATTGCTGACCTGGGATCCCAGGTAAGTAGAATCTCTGGCCAATGAATCAGTGACATAAGTCAATAAATTAACTACGGGGGAGAGAGGAAAAACCTGCAACACTGGAATGGGGATAGGGATCAATTTGAAATTCAGGCAAGACTGATCTCTAGGCAGACTCACCAGGAAGCACATGAAGTCCAGCGCGAGGACGGTGGGGACCCCTCCAAAGGGTAGGCCCTGAAGCACGGTGCTGCGGATACGGGCTGAGTAACAGTAGTCCTTGGACTCATTGTTGGCAGAGCAGTTCTCCTGGCCTGCAATGCAGGCCCGGACACCACCTGGCCATATCCCCATGATCACGATCAGGTGAAGACCCACAGGATCAGCACTCTGAGCAAGCTCACAGCCGCATCTTCCTGGGAACCTATCGTGGAAGGAAGGAGGGAAAAGGAGGGTGAAACCACAGATTATTTCAGATATCAGATAAACCATTTATGACAACAAAAAACACCTAAACATCATCACTTAGGGAGAGGAATTGTGCACTTTATATAGAAATCAGAAAATATCTGAAACCTCAGATCTTTGTAAATTACTGTTTCTAAAACTAGAACTTGTTGTGAACACAATTCAATAAATAGAGCAAGTGCTATGCCGCTAAGGACCATTTCACAAAGCAGAATAAGTGTGTTAAGGGCACCTCACAGTAACACAATGACGCTGAAACTCAGATTTTTCACTTTACACGTATGTCAAACACAAACCATTGATTGCAAAATTAAACAAACCATACAACTCTATGCACAAGGACTACTTTTAACAATTTCCACAGAACATTTTACAAAAACACATTTAAATCGAAGAACAGTGCAGATGTAAAGTTTGGTAACAGAATGACGGTAAAATCTCAGTTTTTTTATGTGACCACGTTTTCCAAAAACTCTAACTTATTAAGCTAATTTTTTACTCCTGAACAATTTTAGGCTTGCCATAACAAAGGGGATGAACACTTATTGACAAGACATTTCAGCTTTTCATTTTAAATTAATCTAAAAACATAATTCCACTTTGACATTATGGGGTAGTGTGTGTTGGCCTGTGTCACAAAATCAAAATGTAATACATTTTAAATTCAGGCTGTAACACAACAAAATGTGGAAAAAGTCAAGGGGTGTGAATACTTTCTGAAGGCACTGTACCTTTACTTGTTACTTCTGTGAACTTTCATTATCCTTCCTCCTCATAAGGGAGAGAAATTTGAAAATATCTAAGATATGTGGGTTTTTGGTCATGGCACAGGCCAATGTACTTAAACTTACAAATAATTTATCCAAAACTAAATATAGGTGTTGATATTAGTTAGGGGTCGTTCTTTCAACATTAGTGTTTTGATTAATTTCTAATCCCTTTTAAGCCTTTTCTGGTAGATGTTTTCTAAGACCCCTTTTCCATCTGTTTGACCAGAAATATTTTTATAGCACAGTTATGGAGTGTCTTCTTCTATCAAGTGTCTGTCTGACGTAATGGAGCACTGGAATTACATTAAATGACCATCCAAAACAGTGTTTCCCCTCATTAGTCCAAACCCAGTGTGGGTCTTCACCTGCTTTGTGAACTAGTGCCAATTCAAACAAACAGCCAATAACAGAAAAATCCTCCCAGAGACCGACACTGCCAACAACAGAATGTGACAGAGACATGATAAGCAGACACTGTCAAAGACATCAACCAAACTCAAAGAGCAATGAGATTTCAAGAAGAGCCAGACACAAATGAAATGTCATGTACTGGCTTCAATGATCTCAACTGTCTCTTGTCACAGAAAAAAAGGTAACATTATCATATGAAAGCATAATAAATGTATTACACATGTGCTTCATCCATTATGAAGAGGGTATTCATTGGAAGTGTAAACCAAAAAGGAAGGTTTGCTCTTTCCTCTAACCAATGGGTGTCAAACTCATTCCATGGAGGGCTGGCCAAGTGTATGCTGGTTTTCATTATTTCCTTTCAATCTGTCCAATTAACCTGTTCACACGTACCAACAAACAGGTGTGATCATTCTATAGTGGTCCCTGCAGCGTACGCTCAAACCGATGTGATTAGAACGTTTATTTAGAACGTCCAGTTTCGATTGACACAACAGTCAGCATTTGAGCTAGCCACACTGGTTTTTCACAGAAACATTTTGCACAAACACAGTCCTTACAAAGTTATGTCCTGAATGTGACTAGTTTATTTTTAGGACGCAATGTTCAGACATTCACAGAAGTTGCGACAGCATACACAATCATCCAAACCGGAAAATGTAGGCTACATTAGTCCTAGCGCTAACTGAGGGAAGATTGACGTAACACAAGCGGTCATATTTAGAGAACTCTCGGCTGACAGAAACCACAATATAATTCATCACATCACGGGTGAGCTCAACATTGATCAAAATAATTGAGTAAAACACTTTCTAGAAATTGAAAGTAATCCGACGATGGATAGTTTGTGCGCGCCGCCATATTTGTTTTTTCGCGTCAACCAAAGACAAGAGGAGACAAGATGAGTTTGGTCTGTTTGCAGTATGCATGTTGAAGGGGTTGTGTCGTCTACGATCATTCACTTCCCTTCATTCACTTCTGGAAGTTTATTCGAAAGATGAGTGAACCATTCCTTCACCTCATTATAACATCTTTGGTCTGACAGACGTTTACGTGACACCCAGAATGCATTATATAATGTCAACAAACACGGCACCGCAAATAGCTTAGCATTAGCTCATTATAAATCAGTACAACCTTGAAAAAAGTATTTTATACACATCATAGGTGTCCATTACAATCTATGCAATATTCGGAATGCATTATTTGTCACCAGTACTTGAAAACATGTAAATAAAACTGTAAATACATTATGCTCCATACATCCATACATACATAGTGTATGCTACAGTAGAAACGACAACACGATATACAGAAAATAAGGAACTTACTTTGATAGGAACGCACACATGTACAAAGTTATTATTTGTTAGGAAAACAAAAATGCGAGCGCCAGCCAGAAAATGTGCCAGTTCGTGCAAGAATGCGCAGGGCTCTCCTCGAAGAGGGAAATTTGTCCGGCTCAGTAAAGCCTCAAACATAAATTGTCCGCAACACTGAAATAGTTACTTCTATGTGAATTAATGAGGCGGAACACACCTCAATTCAACTGAAAATACAACTTGTTAGAAAATAATTTGAAATTGACAAGTTGAAACATAGCCTATAGATAATTAGCAGGCAGTGCGTGTTAACTGTTTTGGAACAGTGAGTGCATTCTGACATCACATGCATAAAGCAACTCACGCTGGGGCGACCGTTAGAGATATTTGGAACTCACTTGTGAAAAGGTTAAGACCTAGACACCCAGGTGAGGGGAGTTCCTAACCAATCAGTGACCTTATTGATCAATCAAGTACAAGGGAAGAGCGAAAACCCGCAGACTCTAACCATTGTCCCTGTTTCCAAGAACTCCAAGGTAACCTCACATCTGTAATTATGAAGTGTTTTGAAAGGCTGGTCATGACACACAACACCATGATCCCAGACACCCTGGGCCCACTCCAATTCGCATACCGTCCAAACAGATCCACACTGCCCTCTTCCACCTGGACAAGAGGGGAAATAACTATGTGAGAATGCTGTTCATAAATTACAGCTCAGCGTTCAACACCATAGTCCCCTCCAAGCTCATCACCAAGCTGGGGACCTTGGGACTGAACACCTCCCTCTGTAACTGGGTCCTGAAAAAGATCTACATCTGCACCATTGAGAGCATCTTGACTGGCTGCATCACCGCTTGGTATGGCAAATGCCCCACCATCGACCGCAAAGTGCTACAGAGAGTGGTGCGGACAGCCCAGTACATCACTGGGGTTGAGCTCCCTGCCATCCAGGACCTCTATATCAGGCGGTGTCAGAGGAAGGACAGCTTGGCTGTCGAAACGTTGGTTATAAAATTATTGCATCTGAGCTCCTAGAGTGCATCCATCGTTTTATTTTTCAGCTGTCAGAGGAAGGCCCAGAAAATTGCCAAAGACTCCAGCAGCCCAAGCCATAGACTGTTCACTCTGATAATGTCCGGAAAACAGTACCGGAGCATCAGCTCTCGGACCAACAGGCTCCGAGACAGCTTATACCCCCAAGCCTTAAGACCGCTAAATAGCCATAAAGCTGCTAAATAGTTAATTAATGGGTTACCCAGGCTACCTGCACTGACCCTATCTTGCACTGACTATGTACACTCACAAGACTATACACATCATTAGTGCTCAATGATTAACCAACATTTCAGTTATTAAACAACTAATTGACGGACATTGGTTCAATTATTCGAATTCCATGTAGTTATTTTTCTTTCCTGTGAGCTAAATGCACACATTGCACAGTTTCTCTAGAGATAAATCAGATCCAGCCTGAACTGTGAGATGTAGTAAGGAGTTGTAGTTTCCAACAGGCCAATATTCTACATAGTTTACCGCATAAAACGTGGTAATTAGATACAACGACCATGCTACGTTAGGTTAGTGTGGGGCAGACATGCAAAGGGAGAGAATAATGTGCGATTGTGAGGATATAGAGAGCCGCTGTTGCTTTGCGAGGTATCTCTACCTGAAAATACATGATCTAAGTGATTGATAGTTGGTATTCAGCAGTCATAAAAGTATGCCTTATTTACTTTGAAGAACTACCAAATAGTGATTTTGTCTGACAGCATAGGCGGGAGCTCTATAGAGATGAGATGATGACTTGGAATGAAACAAAGTAATCAAATAAAACAAATGTAATATACACTACAACTGATTTTTGGTTTTTTAAGTAATGTGAATAAATGATTTATTACTAGTAATGGGCAGTCACTACCATCATGGGACTTTTATTAATTGTTTTATTCTGCGTTACAGCATTCAACCCAAATAATCTAAACCCGAACCCCAAAAAACAATAATCACTCCGGACTACACACCATATACACACACACTACACCGACACTCACACACATTTACAATCATCATATGCTGCTCCTACTCTATTCTTTATTTCACTCATATTTGTATCTATCCTGATGCCTAGACACTTTACCCTGCCTTCATGTACATATCTACCTCAAATACTTCGTACCCCTGCACATTGATCTGTTTATTTATTTTTATTATCATTTTCTAACTTTGAATCATTAGGAATGGCTCATATGCCAGAATACTTTCCGAAAGCACTGTATATTATGGACATTTTCTGTAAAAAAAACAATGTATGTGTAGCACCTTTGTATTTGTATTTATTATGGATCCCCATTAGCTGCTGCCAAGGCAACCGCTACTCTTCCTGCGGTCCAGCAAAATTAAGGCAGTTATACATTTTAACAACATTACAATACATTCATAACAGATTACACAACAAATTAAGTGTGTGCCCTCAGGCCTCTACTCTACTACCACATTTCTATAACACAAAATCCATGTGTACATGTATTTTTATCTTCTTTTTTTTTATTATCTCATTTTACTGCTGGCATGAGTTACTTGATGTGGAATAGAGTTCCATGTAGTCATGGCTCTATGTAGTACTGTGCGCCTCCCATAGTCTGTTCTTGACATGGACTGTGAAGAGACCTCTGGTGGCACCCGTTGTATTCGGCGCATGTGCCAAATATAATTTTATTTGATTTAAGTTTCTGACATTCAATCCCACAGATAATGATTTGTACTAATTTGCACAAAATATTTATGACAAGAACAAACAAAAAATAAAAACACCTTTATCCTCAAAGGTGTCATAGTTTTTACATGGACAATGCATTATTATCTAAAGGCATAGCTAAACAAGCTGTCTGTGGTGGGGTCTAAAATAGCTCAATAGTGTTGATGTTATTAAATAGTTGAAATTATTGGTGCCCTGAAGAATGTCACCACATTACTTCAGCCATTTTATTCAGTCATTTGTCTTGTTTACACCTTGCGCTAACATGAGTTTTGTGATCTGATCAATATGATCCAATCACTATCTGATCAAGGTTTGTCGCGTCTACACATTGTATTGAAATGTGTCTCTTATCCGTCCACTGTGTCCGCATTGTGACCAGATCAGCTGGTGTCTCCCTGTATGCAAATTATCTGACAGATTCTTTCAAAATAATATGTATTTATTTTTAAGATAATTATTGATGCCATTAGTGAATGGTGCTACCGGTCAATGATTTTAGAGGCCAGTATAATTATGATTTAAATGGTTTGACCATCTAGATCGGTTAACACTTGATTGATATCCAGACACAATGTGTGCCTGACTACCTCCGGAAGTGGTCAGGAAGATCTGATCACAATCATATCACAATGTGTCTTTTAATCGTCTAAACCGGTCTAAAGCTGTCACAATCAGAATGTGGGCAAGATCAGGACAAAGGGTGCATGTTAGTTATAAACAGGGCTATTGAGTCATACATTGTCTGAGTAGTAATACAGTGTAACCTGTTTCAGAGTTTTCCATGCACTTGTACAGTCATGCCCAAGATTGACTGGACGATAAACTAATACAGGTTGGATCAGTATGAACTGTGCAATTGGTCTTGATGTTGTTGAGGGCGAAGATTAAAGGGGTTTGGCCTATTTGCATTCCCAGAAAGATGGCATGTCTGCTTGCTTCAGAGTTCTCAGCTTAGAAAGTCTTGCAGCTGCCACTCTCCAGGGATTGCACTGACTATCTGTCTGAGCCTTACAACTCGGTGACGGCATTCCCTTTATGGATACTGTGGGATGTTCCCAACCTATTTTTCACACCTAATCGTCCCACTTTCTTTTTTCTTCTCAACTTGTGTATCAGAAGGATCAGAGTAGAGAAGCAAAGAGAAAGAGAGAAAATGAGCCGAGATAGTGATGAGTGTGGAGTTCTGGCAGCTGAATTTTAGCTGATCAACAGAAATTCTATGCAAAGATCTTACTGACAACATTGAATTTCCCAACGATTAAATAAGGATGTGGACTCAATAGGTAAAATATCACAGAAAAAGTAATGTTGTTGTACCTCCTATGCAGCCTTGATAATGATCATTTTGATTTGTCTGTGGTTATTGAAGAACAGGGTTCAGAAATACTTATAATATAATATGCCATTTAGCAGACGCTTTTATCCAAAGCGACTTACAGTCGTGCGTGCATACATTTTTTTTTTTTTGTGTATGGGTGGTCCCGGGGATCGAACCCACTACCCTGGCGTTACAGCTGAGCTACAGAGGACCTACTTAATACCTTAGCCTACTACTTCCTTATCTCATGAAAAAAAAATGTTGCAGGGATGTGAAGTAGTGTTATATAAATGTTTTAAACTAACCGCCACAGGTTCAGTTGTGGGTGTTGCCATTCATTATTAGGGCACAACATTGTAGCGACCTTAGTACAAAACCTAGTAATCATGACAAGAGGTTTGAGCCTCTTCGTAATGACTAAGGTGTCTGACTGACAGTTGCAAAGACCCATGACCGAGTTCCAGTGAGGCTATTCCCAAATTAGCTGCATTGGTGTCAGAAGTGGGATGCTTCTGAAACCAATTCTTTACAAAGGAAGGGGTAATTTAAGTAGAAAGTAACTTGTACAACTACAGTACCGGTCAAAAGTTTGGACACACCTACTCATTCAAGGGTTTTTCTTTATTTTTACTATTTTCTACATTGTAGAATAATAGTGAAGACATCAAAACTATGAAATAACACATATGGAATCATGTAGTAACCAAAAAGGTGTTACACAAATCAAAAATAGATTTTATATTCTATATTCTTCAAATAGCCACCCTTTGCCTTGATGACAGCTTTGCACAATCTTGGCACCTCCAGGCTGTGTAAGGGCTATTTTACCAAGAAGGAGAGGGATGGAGTGCTGCATCAGATGACCTGGCCTCCACAATCCCCCGACCTCAACCCAATTGAGATGGTTTGAGATGAGTCGGACCGCAGAGTGAAGGAAAAGCAGCCAACAAGTGCTCAGCATATGTGGGCACTCCTTCAAGTCTGTTGGAAAAGCATTCCAGGTGAAGCTGGTTGAGAGAATGCCAAGAGTGTGCAAAGCTGTCATCAAGGCAAAGGGTGGTTATTTGAAGAATCTCAAATATAAAATCTATTTTGATTTGTTTAAAACTTTTTGGGTTACTACATGATTCCTTGAATGAGTAGGTGTGTCCAAACTTTTGACTGGAAGTGTAAGTACAAAGTAGGAACCTCATCAAGAGGTTTTAGCCATTGGGGTAATGACTAAGGTGTTGGACTGAGTCACAGAGACATGGGTTCGATTCCAGATCAGGCTACCCCCCCCCAAATTCACTACTACATGTTACCACTGAATCCTAGCAGATGAAAAAGGGGCTTTGGTATTTTTCAATCCAGGTACACTGCGGTCTTCAGCACAACTGAGAAAGTGTGGCCAGGTGCACCACTTCGTTTCATACAGTGCTCTTTTACTGCTCTTGGTATGGAAAAGTGTCCTTTTTTTGTTTGACATGACTTTGTAGCTGTGTCTGAACATAGTGTTATGCAGCCATCTAACCATCCTGATGAAAAGCCCATGATCTGTCTTATGAGTACAAATGCGATTACTTTCCATTGCCCTAAGACTTCATGAGAGCAGTCAGAAAAGTACACATAAAGGGCTTAATGAAATAAAAATGAACCCTTCTGTTGACAAACATATTCCAGAAGAGTTGGGGTACTGTAAGGTAGACTCCGTTTATTATCATAAACCCACACCCCCCCCCCCCCCACCAAAAAAATTATAATATATATAAATAAAATAAAAACATTGTAAAGTCGTTATCCCACTGGCTATAAGGTGAATGCACCAATTTGTAAGTCGCTCTGGATAAGAGCGTCTGCTAAATGACGTAAATGTAAATGTGTGTGTAGCAAACAAAGGCAGTAGTTGTGTAAACAAATATACTGCATACACATTAATATTGAAACAGGACAATTCTCCTACAAGACCAATTCCATGTCAGTAGAAGAGTTACACACAGAGTGGAAAAAGTTTGGGGCCGTCTCATGAGCTGCAATTAAGTGCACATAAAATACAATCTAAAATGATCCATCTGATTGAATTTCCTTGGTCTGCAGGGAGGAATTATGCTACAACCATGGGTTTGTAATAAAGTCAGACAGTGAGTGAGAGAGAGAGAACGAGAAATACAGTAAGGGTATATAATGTGTGCGGTGTCTTTAGGGAAAGCTCATGAGTGCTAATGAGCTCCCTCTCGCTCTTAAGAATGAAGAAGAGCTAGAGAGGAGGTGTGGGGTGAAAGAATATAACAGATTTGGTCTTCCTCAGCAACCCACACTTAAGCTGAATTTAAATACAAATGAGTCGGGACAACAAAAGCTTCAACTTATGACAACTCCCCCACATGGGCCGACATGCAATTTACATATCTTCTTTCAGCCCCAAGTTTGTTCTCTTATTTCTGTATTTGATGTGTGAACTTTTCTAATTCAGGGCTCATCTGTAGAGACCTAGGTCTCAGTATGACTCCCTGATAAAATAAAGGTTAAATAAAATAAATACATTGGTCCGAGTTATGGTCACCAAAGGCAACGTGATAGCAGGTCGGCCGACAAAGAATCTGGGTAAAAATGCATCCGACTCGAGGCCAGAATGCCCAAACTCTAATTCACATATAAGTGACAATTATTAAAATCGTCACACTCTGTTTTAATATGAATGGACCTTTCCTCTTTGTCACTGCAGACCAGAGAAATCCCTCTATTACCCACAGGCTTTCTCTCCTTCGCTCCCCACCTCAAAACACTCTCCCTCCCGCTTTCTTTCACTCCCCACTTCAAACTCTCACAGATGTGACAATGAACACTCAATGGACTGCCAGGATGCAGTGGAAACATGTGACTCATGGTGGAGGACATGGAAACCCCTCAGCCCATCCCAACATTGTCCCCCCCGTCCGGTTTGCGTGAGAACAAAGTGCTGTAAACTAAATAATTATCTTAGTTCATTCATATACGGAAGCTTCAGATACCATTCAAACCATTTCTGCTTGATTTAACTGCCAAGCAGAAGATCTTATGCATTAAAATAGCCTACCGGGATAGATTTTATACAACAATAATTTTATTGAGTCAAAAGGCAAGATGTGGCAGGATACCATAATGAAGTCTATTTCTTACACCACTACTCCACAGTGCATCCTTAACGTCTAATTTGGGCACATAAATTACATTATATTATGAATGTGGATAAATACACTGAACAAAAATATAAACGCAATACGTAAAGTGTTGGTCCCATGTTTCATGAGCTGAAATAAAAGATCCCAGAAATGTTCCATACGCACAAAATGTGTATTTCTCTAAAATGTTGTGCACAAATTTGTTTAAATCCCTGTCAGTGAGCATTTCTCCTTTGCCAAGATAATCCATCCACCTGACAGGTGTGGCATATCAAGAAGCTGATTACAGCATGATCATTACACAGGTGCACCTTGTGCTGGAGACAATAAAAGGCCACTAAAATATGCAGTTTTGTCACACAACACAATGCCACATGCGTCTCAAGTTGAGGGAGCGTGCAATTGGCATGCTAACTGCCGGAATGTCTACCAGAGCTGTTGCCAGAGAATAAGCCTCCTCCATTGTCGTTTTAGAGAATTTGGCAGTACGTCCAAACAGCCTTAAAACCGCAGACCACTTGTATGGGAGAGCGGTTTGCTGTTGTCAACGTTGTGAACAGAACATGGTGGCAGTGAGGTTATGGTATGGGCAGGCATAAGCTATGGACAACGAACAGCATGTTCCAGTTCCCACCAATATCCAGCAACTTCACACAGCCATTGTCGAGGAGTGAAACATTCCACAGGCCACAATCAACAGCCTGATAATCTCTATGCGAAGGAGATGTGTCGCGAGGCAAATGGTGGTCACACTAGATATGACTGATTTTCTGATCCACGCCTCTACCTTTTCTTTTAAAAAGGTATCTGTGACCATTTTGAAGGATATAAAAAAAATTCACTTCTCCAGCCCACGTAGACAGCAAGTAAATATATGAAATATATAGAAGGGCATCACATGAATAGCAAGTCGTAAATCCCAGTGTCACTGCTGACAACTACAGTTGAAGTCGGAGGTTTACATACACTTAGGTTGGAGTCATTCAAACTTGTTTTTCAATCACTCTACAAATTTCTTGTTAACAAACTACAGTTTTGGCAAGTCGGTTAGGACATCTACTTTGTGCATGACAAGTAATTTTTCCAACAGTTGTTTACAGACAGATTATTTCACTTATAATTCACTGTATCACACTTCCAGTGGGTCAGAAGTTTATATACACTGAAATGACTGTGCCTTTAAACAGCTTGGAAAATTCCAGAAAATTATGTCATGGCTTTAGAAGCTTCTGATAGGCTAATTGACATCATTTGAGTCAATTGGAGGTGTACCTGTGGATGTATTTCAAGGCCTACCTTCAAACTCAGTGCCTCTTTGCTTGACATCATGGGAAAATCAAAAGAAATCAGTCAAGACCTCATAAAAAAAATTGTAGACTTCCACAAGTCTGGTTCATCCTTGGGAGCAATTTCCAAACGCCTGAAGGTACCACATTCATCTGTACAAACAATAGTATGCAAGTATAAACACCATGGGACCATGCAGCCGTCATACCGCTCAGGAAGGAGACGCATTGTGTCTCCTAGAGATTAACGTACTTTGGTGCAAAAAGTGCAAATCAATCCCAGAACAACAGCAAAGACCTTGTGAAGATGCTGGAGGAAACAGGTACAAAAGTATCTATATCCACAGTAAAACGAGTCCTATATCGACATAACCTGAAAGGCCGCTCAGCAAGGAAGAAGCCACTGCTCCAAAACCGCCATTAAAAAGCCAGACTACGGTTTGCAACTGCACATTGGGACAAAGATCGTACTTTTTGGAGAAATGTCCTCTGGTCTGATGAAACAAAAATAGAACTGTTTGGCCATAATGACCATCGTTATGTTTGGAGGAAAAAGGGGGTGGCTTGCAAGCCGAAGAACACTATCCCAACCGTGAAGCACAGGGGTGTCAGCATCATGCTGTGGGGGTGCTTTGCTGCAGGAGGGACTGGTGCACTTCACAAAATAGATGGCATCATGAGGATGGAAAATGATGTGGCTATATTGAAGCAACATCTCAAGACATCACTGAGGAAGTTAAAGCTTGGTCACAAATGAGTCTTCCAAATGGACAATGACCCCAAGCATACTTCCAAAGTTGTGGCAAAATGGCTTAAGGACAACAACGTCAAGGCCCTGACCTCAAGCCTATAGAACATTTGTGGGCAGAACGTAAAAAGCGTGTGCGAGCAAGGAGGCCTACAAACCTGACTCAGTTACACCAGCTCTGTCATGAAGAATGGGCCAAAATTCACCCAACTTATTGTGGGAAGCTTGTGGAAGGCTACCCGACACGTTTGACCCAAGTTAAACAATTTAAAGGCAATGCTACCAAATACTAATTGAGTGTATGTAAACTTCTGACCCACTGGGAATGTGATGAAAGAAATAAAAGCTGAAATAAATCATTCACTCTATTATTATTCTGACATTTCACATTCTTAAAATAAAGTGGTGATTCTAACCGACCTAAGACAGGGAATTTTTTTACTAGGATTAAATGTGAGGAATTGTGAAAAACTGAGTTTAAATGTATTTGGCTAAGGTGTATGTAAACTTCCGACTTCAACTGTATGTTCCCATTAACACAGGCCTGGTGCCTTGCGCCATAGCAAACTGTCAGGGTACAGCGGCGAAATGCAAACCCCATTATTCACCAACATCAAAGGTTAGTGTGTGTGTCCTGCATCACAACCATATGTCTAGGTGTATGTGTGTGAGTGTTGTCCCATCCTTCACTGACACACTGCCAGGTTCCGCACCAATTTCTTAAGGACTGGCTGCTAGTGCTAACCCTCGGCCTACAGACCCAAATACTATTGATCCCCATACTTTCAACTGGAACAAGTTGTCTTCACTCACCATACTAAGCAGCTCCACTGTGGACTCAAAGATTTTACATATTCAAGAGTGAAACAAAAAGGCAAGAAACCAACACTTAAATCCTGGTTCCTTATAGTTGTCAAACGATCCACTGGAGCTATAATTTGGGTACTGCCGAAAACACAAACATATATAGGTATATGTAATATATATATACAGTGGGGGAAAAAAGTATTTAGTCAGCCACCAATTGTGCAAGTTCTCCCACTTAAAGATGAGAGAGGCCTGTAATTTTCATCATAGGTACACGTCAACTATGACAGACAAATTGAGATTTTTTTTTCCAGAAAATCACATTGTAGGATTTTTTATGAATTTATTTGCAAATTATGGTGGAAAATAAGTATTTGGTCACCTACAAACAAGCAAGATTTCTGGCTCTCACAGACCTGTAACTTCTTCTTTAAGAGGCTCCTCTGTCCTCCACTCGTTACCTGTATTAATGGCACCTGTTTGAACTTGTTATCAGTATAAAAGACACCTGTCCACAACCTCAAACAGTCACACTCCAAACTCCACTATGGCCAAGACCAAAGAGCTGTCAAAGGACACCAGAAACAAAATTGTAGACCTGCACCAGGCTGGGAAGACTGAATCTGCAAAAGGTAAGCAGCTTGGTTTGAAGAAATCAACTGTGGGAGCAATTATTAGGAAATGGAAGACATACAAGACCACTGATAATCTCCCTCGATCTGGGGCTCCACGCAAGATCTCATCCCGTGGGGTCAAAATGATCACAAGAACGGTGAGCAAAAATCCCAGAACCACACGGGGGGACCTAGTGAATGACCTGCAGAGAGCTGGGACCAAAGTAACAAAGCCTACCATCAGTAACACACTACGCCGCCAGGGACTCAAATCCTGCAGTGCCAGACGTGTCCCCCTGCTTAAGCCAGTACATATCCAGGCCCGTCTGAAGTTTGCTAGAGTGCATTTGGATGATCCAGAAGAGGATTGAGAGAATGTCATATGGTCAGATGAAACCAACATAGAACTTTTTGGTAAAAACTCAACTCGTCGTGTTTGGAGGACAAAGAATGCTGAGTTGCATCCAAAGAACACCATACCTACTGTGAAGCATGGGGGTGGAAACATCATGCTTTGGGGCTGTTTTTCTGCAAAGGGACCAGGACGACTGATCCGTGTAAAGGAAAGAATGAATGGGGCCATGTATCGTGAGATTTTGAGTGAAAACCTCCTTCCATCAGCAAGGGCATTGAAGATGAAACGTGGCTGGGTCTTTCAGCATGACAATGATCCCAAACACACCGCCAGGCAACGAAGGAGTGGCTTCGTAAGAAGCATTTCAAGGTCCTGGAGTGGCCTAGCCAGTCTCCAGATCTCAACCCCATAGAAAATCTTTGGAGGGAGTTGAAAGTCCGTGTTGCCCAGCGACAGCCCCAAAACATCACTGCTCTAGAGGAGATCTGCATGGAGGAATGGGCCAAAATACCAGAAACAGTGTGTGAAAACCTTGTGAAGACTTACAGAAAACGTTTGACCTGTGTCATTGCCAACAAAGGGTATATAACAAAGTATTGAGAAACTTTTGTTATTGACCAAATATTTATTTTCCACCATAATTTGCAAATAAATTCATAAAAAATCCTACAATGTGATTTTCTGGAAAATGTTTTCTTATTTTGTCCGTCATAGTTGACGTGTACCTATGATGAAAATTACAGGCCTCTCTCATCTTTTTAAGTGGGAGAACTTGCACAATTGGTGGCTGACTAAATACTTTTTTTCCCCACTGTATATATTATATTATTATTTATCATATTAATTCATGCTGTCAACAACACTGCAATGGAAAAGAGACATAACACTGCATCAAGCAGATGCAGATTTCACATAAATTATAATCATAGCCATTTATGAATACTAGAAGCCACTATACTCCCTCCATATAACATATACTTTATTTTAGAATGTATAATATAGAATTCTAGAAGTACTGTGTATCTATTTGTTTAGGCCAAAACAAGAACTCTACTCCAGTGGTATGTATACATGCCAATTATTTTTTACACTCATTGCAATTTCTCAAAGGGAAACTGTGGTGGACCTTCATATAGCACCGGCTGCTCATTATCACATATCTGCACTGGGCATGTTCTTCTGGGAGAGTGAGATTATCTGCGCCAAACAGACAGCAAGTGTGCAACAAGGGGAAAAGGAGCAGAGAGACAACATTTTTTTTATAGGTAGCCTTTAAGAACACACCCGCTTAACATGAGTGCAGTGCTTATCAACAAACACAGAAACATATCGTAGAAGTCCCATGATTGTCCATGTATTTCTTACCACTTGTACATAGCCTGTTTGTACATTGTTCGTCTGTATCAGTATCGTAAACCTGAGTTATAGACTAGATTATAAATATTAATTCTGCCCTAGGAACAACGTAAAGCTGACCCAGCCTAGTCAATGGGAAGGACATGCTGTAGTGAAGTTTAACAAGTGCTGTGTTCTGACTGTGCACCCCTCTCTGACACAATTCTTATCTTCACTCATTAGCTGCAGTAGATTGGGTCCCATGCAGGAGCTCTATAAATGAATTTAAAGCTTTCTCTGTGTCCATTACACAGACCCAAGCTAACCAGTAAATTGACTTGAAAAGGTAGAGCAGAGAGAGAAAACATGAGATAGTAAGAGAATAGAGAAAATGAGAGAGAGAGAATGAGAGAGAAAAAGAATGACAGAATTTCATGATATAAAATATTATAATCACCCCACATGAAGAAAAAAAAAGATTCTCCCTCCAATGCTTCCATGTCAGAAACACGGAGCCAATGGAAAGATGGATTGGGCTGTATCCAGATTTGTACCTTTCTGAAAAGCATACCTTTAAAGAAAATGTGTTTCAATGGTATTGGAAATCATACCTGCCGTATTTCAAAATACCCTGGTACACGGTATAATCGAATGCACGTGTCAAACTCATTCCACGGAGGGCTGAGTGTCTGCGGGTTTTCACTCCACCCTTGTACTTGATTGATTAATTAAGGTGACTAATTAGTAAGGAACTCCCTTCACCTTGTTGTCTAGGTCTTAATTGAAAGGAAAAAACAAAAACCTGCAGACACTCGGCCCTCCGTGGAATAAGTTCGACACCCCTGATCTAATGGGAAGGGACTTCATCTAGATTGAAGAGTTCCATTCACTACCCAAAAGAAAATAGGGTAAATGGATGATAATTGATGATCAATTGCTACAGACTACAAAATATTTTATCTAGTTATCATTTTGACAGACAAGCTATGGGCAGTAAACCATTTGAATACCTTATTATTTTGTTAGGAGGTTCTCAAATTTCATTGATTTACTTATTTTTTTACGTGACTAGGATATCACAATAAAGTCAGACTTATTTCCAAATCATCCCACCCACATCACATTTTATTTGTCACATGTGCCGAATACAACCTTACAGTGAAATGTTTACTTATAAGCCCTTAACACTTATTTATCTTAAAATGCATTGTTGGTTAAGTAAAAAAGAGATAACAAAAAAAACAAAATTAAAGAGCAGCAGTAAAATAACAGTAGCTAGGATATATACAGGGGGTACCGGTACAGAGTCAATGTGCGGGGGCACAGGTTAGTCAAGGTAATTGAGGTAATATGTACATGTAGGTAGAGTTAAAGTGACTATGGATAGATAAACAGAGTAGCAGCAGCGTAAAAGAGGGGGTGGGGGGAACAACGCAAATAGTCCGGGTAGCCATTTGATTAGCTGTTAAGAAGCCTTTTGGACCTAGACTTGGCGCTGCGGTAATGCTTGCTGTGCGGTAGCATAGAGTACAGTCTATGACCAGGGTGGTTGGAGTCAATGACAATTTTTAGGGCCTTCCTCTGACACCGCCTGGTATAGTGGTCCTGGATGGCAGGAAGCTTGGCCCCAGTGATGTACTGGACCATACGCACTATCCTCTGTAGTGCCTTGAGGTCGGAGGCCGAGCAGTTGCCATACCAGGCAGTGATGCAACCAGTAAGGATGCTCTCGATGGTGTAGCTGTATAACTTTGAGGATCTGAGTACCCATGCCAAATCTTTTCAGTCTCCTGAGGGGGAATAGGCTTTGTCGTGCCCTCTTCACGACTGTCTTGGTGTGTTTGGACCATGATAGTTTGTTGGTGATGTGGACAGCAAGGAACTTGAAGCTCTCAACCTGCTCCACTACAGCCCCGTCGATGAGAATGGGGGCGTGCTCGGTCCTCTTTTTCCCCGTAGTCCACAATCATCTCCTTTGTCTTGATCACGTTGAGGGAGAGGTTGTTATCCTGGCACCACACGGCCAGGTCTCTGACCTCCTCCCTATAGGCTGTCTCATCGTTGTCGGTGATCAGGCCTACCACTATTGTGTTGTCGGCAAACTTAATGATTGTGTTGGAGTCGTGCCTGGCCATGCAGTCATGGGTGAACAGGGAGTACAGGAGGGGACTGAGCACACACCCCTGAGAGGCCCCCGTGTTGAGGATCAGCGTGGCAGATGTGTTGTTACCTACCCTTACCACCTGGGGGCGGCCTGTCAGGAAGTCCAGGATCCAGTTGCAGAGGGAGGTGTTTAGTCCCAGGGTCCTTAGCTTAGTGATGAGCTTTGAGGGCACTATGGTGTTGAACACCGAGCTGTAGTCAATGAATAGCATTCTCACGTAGGTGTTCCTTTTGTCCAGGTGGGAAAGGGCAGTGTGGAGTGCAATAAAGATTGCATCATCTGTGGATCTGTTGGGGTGGTATGCATATTGGAGTGGGTCTAGGGTTTCTGGGATAATGGTGTTAATGTGAGCCATGACCAGCCTTTCAAAGCACTTCATGGCTACAGATATGAGTGCTACTGGTCTGCAGTCATTTAGGCAGGTTACCTTAGTGTTCTTGGGCACAGGGACTATGGTGGTATGCTTGAAACATGTTGGTATTAAAGACTCAGTCAGGGAAAGGTTGAAAATGTCAGTGAAGACACATGCCAGTTGGTCACTGCATGCTCAGAGTACACGTCCTGGTAATCCGTCTGGCCCTGTGGCCTTGTGGATGTTGACCCGTTTAAAAGTCTTACACACAACGGCTACGGAGAGCGTGATCACACAGTCGTCCGGAACAGCTGCTGCTCTCATGCATGCTTCAGTGTTGTTTGCCTCGAAGCGAGCATAGAAGTAATTTAGCTCGTCGGGTAGGCTCGTGTCACTGGGCAGCTCGCGGCTGTGCTTCCCTTTGTAGTCTGTAATACTTTGCAAGCCCTGCCACATCTGACGAGCGTCGGAGCCGGTGTAGTACAATTCAATCTTAGTCCTGTATTGACGCTTTGCCTGTTTAATGGTTCGTCGGAGGGCATAGCGGGATTTCTTATAAGCATCTGGGTTAGAGTCCCGCTCCTTGAAAGCAGCAGCTCTAGCCTTTAGCTCAGTGCGGATGTTTCCTGTAATCCATTGCTTCTGGTTGGGACGACATCATCGATGCACTTATTGATGAAGCCAATGACTGATGTGGTATACTCAATGCCATCGGAATCCCGGAACATATTCCAGTCTGTGCAAGCAAAACAGTCCTGTAGCTTAGCATCTGCTTAATCTGACCACTTCTTATTGACCGAGTCACTGGTGCTTCCTGCTTTAGTTTTTGCTTGTACGCAGGAATCAGGAGGATGGAGTTATGGTCAGACTTGCCAAATGGCGGGTGAGGGAGAGCTTAGTATCTCTGTGTGTGGAGTAAAGGTGTTCTAGAGTTTTTTTCCATCTGGTTGCACATTTAACATGCTGGTAGAAATGAGGTAAAACAGATTTAAGTTTCCCTGCATTAAAGTCCCCTGCCACTAGGAGCGCCACCTCTGGATGAGCGTTTTCCTGTTTGCTTATGGCCTTATATAGCTCATTGAGCGATCTTAGTGCCAGCATCAGTTTGTGGTGGTAAATAGACAGCTACGAAAAACATAGATGAAAACTATTTTGGTAAATAGTGTGGTCTACAGTTTATCATGAGATTTTTTTTATTTTATTTTTTATTTAACCTTTATTTAACCAGGTAAGCCAGTTGAGAACAAGTTCTCATTTACAACTGCAACCTGGCCAAGATAAAGCAAAGCAGTGCGATAAAAACAACAACACAGAGTTACATATGGGGTAAAAAAACAAAGTAAAAAAATACAACAGAAAATATATATACAGTGTGTGCAAATGTAGCAAGTTATGGAGGTAAGGCAATAAATAGGCTATAGTGCAAAATAATTACAATTAGTATTAACACTGGAATGCTAGATGTGCAAGAGATTATGTGCAAATAGAGATACTGGGGTGCAAAAGAGCAAAAATAAATAACAATATAGGGATGAGGTAGTTGGGTGGGCTAATTTCAGATGGGCTGTGTACAGGTGCAGTGATCGGTAAGGTGCTCTGACAACTGATGCTTAAAGTTAGTGAGGGAGATAAGAGTCTCCAGCTTCAGAGATTTTTGCAATTCGTTCCAGTCATTGGCAGCAGAGAACTGGAAGGAATGGCGGCCAAAGGAGGTGTTGGCTTTGGGAATGACCAGTGAGATATACCTGCTGGAGCGCAGACTACGGGTGGGTGCTGCTATGGTGACCAATGAGCTAAGATAAGGCGGGGATTTGCCTAGCAGTGATTTATAGATGGCCTGGAGCCAGTGGGTTTGACGACGAACATGTAGTGAGGACCAGCCAACAAGAGCGTACAGGTCACAGTGGTCGGTAGTGTATGGGGCTTTGGAGACAAAACGGATGGCACTGTGATAGACTACATCCAATTTGCTGAGTAGAGTGTTGGAGGCTATTTTGTAAATGACATCGCCGAAGTCAAGGATCGGTAGGATAGTCAGTTTTACGAGGGCATGTTTGGCAGCATGAGTGAAGGAGGCTTTGTTGCGAAATAGGAAGCCGATTCTAGATTTAACTTTGGATTGGAGATTCTTAATGTGAGTCTGGAAAGAGAGTTTACAGTCTAACCAGACACCTAGGTATTTGTAGTTGTCCACATACTCTAGGTCAGACCCGTCGAGAGTAGTGATTCTAGTCGGGTGGGCGGGTGCCAGCAGCGTTTGATTGAAGAGCATGCATTTAGTTTTACTAGTGTTTAAGAGCAGTTGGAGGCTACTGAAGGAGTGTTGTATGGCATTGAAGCTCGTTTGGAGGTTTGTTAACAGTGTCCAATGAAGGGCCAGATGTATACAAAATGGTGTCGTCTGCGTAGAGGTGGATCTGAGAGTCACCAGCAGCAAGAGCGACATCATTGATATACACGGAGAAAATAGATACTCTACCTCAGGTGAGCAAAACCTCGAGACTTCCTTAATATTAGATTTCATGCCTCAGCTGTTGTTTACAAATATACACAGACCGCCACCCCTTGTCTTACCGGAGGCAGCTGTTCTATCTTGCCGATGCAGCGTATATCCCGCCAGCTGTATGTTATCCATGAAGCTTGACTCAACCATCAAGATCATAAAAATGAGTGTATTCCTTGTAAAATGTCTGTGGCGGATTCTGCAAGATACTTTCACACCTCTATCAATAGTGGTTGTGCAGAATTATAGTGGGTACATGCACATGCATGCACACTCTGAAAGACTCCACAGAAAATTAAGTTTATATAATTGTGTGACCGTCTGGGTTTGAACCCAGGTTGTCTGCATGCCATTAGCATTACCTCTAATACAATAGTTAGTGAAGCAGGAACCTAACCCATGAACCTGGCATTGGAATTGCCCGCGCTGAAGACATCTATATCGGTCTGTAAATACAGTGCCTTGGCGTTTTTCCTATTCTGTTGCATTACAACCTGTAATTTAAATGGATTTTTATTTGGATTTCATGTAATGGACATACACAAAATAGTCCAAATTGGTGAAGTGAAAAAAATAACTTATTTTTTAGAATTTTTTGAAACAACGGAAAAGTGGTGCGTGCATATGTATTCACCCCCTTTGCTATGAAGCCCCTAAATAAGGTCTGGTGCAACCAATTACCTTCAGAAGTCACATAATTAGTTAAATAAAGTCCACCTGTGTGCAATCTAAGTGTCACATGATCTGTCACATGATTTCAGTATATATACACCTGTTCTGCAAGGCCCCAGAGTCTGCAACACCACTAAGCAAAGGGCACCACCAAACAAGCGGACCAAGGAGCTCTCCAAACAGGTCAGGGACAAAGTTGTGGAGAAGTAACGATCAGGGTTGGGTTATAAAAAAATATCAAAGACTTTGAACATCCCACGGAGCACCATTAAATCCATTATTAAAAAATGGAAAGAATATGGCACCACAACAAACCTGCCAAGAGAGGGCCGCCCACCAAAACTCACAGACCAGGCAAGGAGGGCATTAATCAGAGGCAAAAAAGTGACCAAAGATAACCCTGAAGGAGCTGCAAAGCTCCACAGCAAAAATTGGAGTATCTGTCCATAGGACAGTGGTTGTCCCACTGGCTATCATAAGTTGAATGAACCAATTTGTAAGTCGCTCTGGATAAGAGCGTCTGCTAAATGACGTAAATGTAAATATAATGGCTGTTTGCATCAGGGGCATAGGCATGGATGGGCCTGGGTGGACACAGGCTCACCCACTGGGGAGCCAGGCCCACCCAATCAGATTGATGTGGTTTAAGCATTGTTGTGGACTAAGAACATAAATTATTTATTTATTTTCTATTTTTTAAAAGTTTTTTTTTTTTTTGTGAAGATCCAAAAACAATCTATAGGAAAACTCATAAAACATAAGGTTTTTCACACAGGATGCCTTCTCCACTTCTCCAGGCACCACTACACTACTGCATAGGGCCGATGGAAAGACAGCAGTCACACACAGCATGATGTTAAAGGATAAGCAGTCCATTCACTGAAATAATAAGCAAGTAGGTCCCAATCATAAGAATACAACCATCAAGCATTCCCCAATCGAAATTTACAAGTATTACTTGTATTACCCATTGCAAAAAACATTTAACGTTTAGCACACAAAGTAACCGGTGACCTAAAATTTAAATGCAACGTTTCACACTAACAACAGCAAGTGTGCTGCAATTAAAAACACAGTTCCACTCACCAGATGATGATCATTTAAAAAACGTAACTTCTTGTTGAAAGTTATTTTTGAAAAGGGAGAAGCTAACAAATTAGCAACAACACCTGCTGCAGCTGCTGCAAACTAGCCGACAACAAAAGCTAGCTAGACCATGGGAAAACTACTGCTCGCTACTGCGCAGTGACCTGTTGGCCTTCGAGAAGGCAGAAGTTTCCATAGGTTTTTGTAAAAATGGTCCCACACATTAAGTCAAAATGTGATTGGTTGATTTCACTGTCACTTCAACATTTTGCCCTAATACAGTTGAATGGTAGATGCCTTCTATATAGCTTCTGATGGCCTAGCCAATGGCTGATTTACAGTGGGGGAAAAAAGTAATTAGTCAGCCACCAATTGTGCAAGTTCTCCCACTTAAAAAGATGAGAGAGGCCTGTAATTTTCATCATAGGTACATGTCAACTATGACAGACAAATTGAGATTTTCTTTCTCCAGAAAATCACATTGTAGGATTTTTAATGAATTTATTTGCAAATTATGGTGGAAAATAAATATTTGGTCACCTACAAACAAGCAAGATTTCTGGCTCTCACAGACCTGTAACTTCTTCTTTAAGAGGCTCCTCTGTCCTCCACTCGTTACCTGTATTAATGGCACCTGTTTGAACTTGTTATCAGTATAAAAGACACCTGTCCACAACCTCAAACAGTCACACTCCAAACTCCACTATGGCCAAGACCAAAGAGCTGTCAAAGGACACCAGAAACAAAATTGTAGACCTGCACCAGGCTGGGAAGACTGAATCTGCAATAGGTAAGCAGCTTGGTTTGAAGAAATCAACTGTGGGAGCAATTATTAGGAAATGGAAGACATACAAGACCACTGATAATCTCCCTCGATCTGGGGCTCCACGCAAGATCTCACCCCGTGGGGTCAAAAGGATCACAAGAACGGTGAGCAAAAATCCCAGAACCACACGGGGGGACCTAGTGAATGACCTGCAGAGAGCTGGAACCAAAGTAACAAAGCCTACCATCAGTAACACACTACGCCGCCAGGGACTCAAATCCTGCAGTGCCAGATGTGTCCCCCTGCTTAAGCCAGTACATGTCCAGGCCCGTCTGAAGTTTGCTAGAGTGCATTTGGATGATCCAGAAGAGGATTGGGAGAATGTCATATGGTCAGATGAAACCAAAATAGAACTTTTTGGTAAAAACTCAACTCGTCGTGTTTGGAGGACAAAGAATGCTGAGTTGCATCCAAAGAACACCATACCTACTGTGAAGCATGGGGGTGGAAACATCATGCTTTGGGGCTGTTTTTCTGCAAAGGGACCAGGACGACTGATCCGTGTCAATTAAAGAATGAATGGGGCCATGTATCGTGAGATTTTGAGTGAAAACCTCCTTCCATCAGCAAGGGCATTGAAGATGAAACGTGGCTGGGTCTGTCTCCCGAGTGGCGCAGTGGTCTAAGGCACTGCATCGCAGTGCTAGCTGTGCCACTAGAGATCCTGGTTCGAATCCAGGCTCTGTCGTAGCGACCGGGAGACCCATGGGGCGGCGCACAATTGGCCCAGCGTCGTCCAGGGTAGGGGAGGGAATGGCCGGCAGGGATGTAGCTCATGGTCTTGGTAGAGCATGGCATTTGCAACGCCAGGGTTGTGGGTTCGTTTCCCACGGGGGGGGCAGTATGAAAAATTAAATAAAAATGTATGCACTCACTAACTGTAAGTCGCTCTGGATAAGAGCGTCTGCTAAATGACTAAAATTTAAAAATGTAAAAATGTCTTTCAGCATGACAATGATCCCAAACACACCGCCCGGGCAACGAAGGAGTGGCTTCGTAAGAAGCATTTCAAGGTCCTGGAGTGGCCTAGCCAGTCTCCAGATCTCAACCCCATAGAAAATCTTTGGAGGGAGTTGAAAGTCTGTGTTGCCCTAGCGACAGCCCCAAAACATCACTGCTCTAGAGGAGATCTGCATGGAGGAATGGGCCAAAATACCAGCAACAGTGTGTGAAAACCTTGTGAAGACTTACAGAAATGTTTGACCTGTGTCATTGCCAACAAAGGGTATATAACAAAGTATTGAGAAACTTTTGTTATTGACCAAATACTTATTTTCCACCATAATTTGCAAATAAATTCATTAAAAATCCTACAATGTGATTTTCTGGAGAAAAGAAAATCTCATTTTGTCTGTCACAGTTGACGTGTACCTATGATGAAAGTTACAGGCCTCTCTCATCTTTTTAAGTGGGAGAACTTGCACAATTGGTGGCTGACTAAATACTTTTTCCCCCCACTGTATCTAGCTAGATTTACTGTATCTCCTCAGAGACCAGCAAATCCAAATCCTGATTGGATATATTTTCCCTTTCCAACTAAAACTGAAGAGATTAAATCAGAACATCATTAAAAATAACAATATAATTATTATTATTTTATAAATCCTTAGCGTAGAAGGCCCATTGTTCCCTACTGTGTCTGGGTTAGTAATAATTTGTAGATTAGCTCTATTTTCCCTCAGCATGCATTTGTTCACTTCTGAATGGCTAAAGAATCCATATGTTGTTCAGAAATATGAACAGAGAAATATTGGACATTTTGAACTCTTATTATGGTGGCGATTTGACAAAATTACAATCATGGTCTTGAATTGGACTCGCATTTTTCTGGTCTCGGTTTTGGACCCCTTGTCCCCCCCGTCTTGACTCAGACCCAATTGGCTCCGGTCTCAGTCTTGAATCGGTCTCGCTTTATGTGGACTCGAAGACAACACTGCTAATATGTGATCAAATGTGATCCACTGAAGGGAAGCACCTTCATTACACACACAACCACAGTACAGCAGCAATGTCAAATTAAAAACAGAATTGCTCTAACATTTCTGTAGAAAAGCCAACGACAAAGGCTTGAATTTCTTTTTTTTTTTGTGTTGCGCTGTTGCAGGTATCTGCACTTAATTCAGAAGCCCTGCACACCGGGTAGGCAAAGTGTTCGCATTTGGAACCATTTAATTTGTCTGAAAAGTCAAAAATACTTGTGGGAAATTTGTGGTTAAATCGAGTGTGCCTACTGCGCTGGCCAATCGGATATCTCAACTCACCATACCAACAGCTTCCACGACCCTGGCCAAAGTTTGATACTAGCCTATGTGAGATTTCATGACTTTTAAAACCATGACCAGAGAGACTGTCAAAGAATACAGCAAAGAGCTGCTGTTACTATGAGTGAGTTCATGTCTAAGTTTTTATTCTGCACTGTCACTGTTTTTATTCAACACCAATACAAAACGTGATTCTCCCTACATCCACTCACACTGCAATGAATGAGTAAGTGTATCGATAGCCCTGTGTTTAGCCCTGCGATAGCCTCATTTTTATTATCAGCTCGTCATGTCTATTTTAATATCGAGGAATAGTTAACTTTTTCTGGTCATAGGAATAACATGAATTATGAGGCAGATGAGGCGCGACTCGAGTTTCTCCATCAGGTGGAAGACGGTGTCCCCTCTCTCTGATCAGTCTCTCCGGAGGAAAGGAAGGAGAGAGCAGGAACCGTGAGATGCGGACCCTCTGCTGTTCTCTCCCTCCCTCCGCTGAGACTATTCTTTTTACTTTTTTAAAACTATATTAAACAACAGTAACATGCAAAACACAGAAAACAGAAAAGCCTGAGGGATTACACAAAGAAATAACAAAGACGAAAAACCGCTGAGACTAATGCAGTGTTCAAAACAACTGGGAACCCGGAAATCTCCTACTTCCGACTTCAATGAGCTCAAGACAACTGGGAACTCTGGAAAAAAACGAGATCCGACTGGTAAAAATAGTTTTGAACGTTCATCCAACTCAGAATTTCAAGTCGGAAACTCAGGCATCTTTCCAACCTAAACTTTCCGACCTGAAGATCACTGACGTCATGATTTGACCTCGTTCCCCCCTGAGTTCCCAGTTGTCTTGAAAGCACCATGACCATCAGATGCAGGTACCATCAGTCCAGTAAAATAAAAAGCAAATTATTTCAATTTATACTCAGCTTCGTCTCGCAAATGCTACACCAACTGATCTATTCTGTTATCAAAGCTAGAGTTTGAAAATATAATACGACGCCAGGACAGCGGAGTCACTCACCACCTTCCGGAGACACTTGAAACCCCACCTCTTTAAGGAACACCTGGGATAGGATAAAGTAATCCTTCTAACCCCCCCCTTACCCCACCCCCCCCAAAAAAATAAAAAAAATAATAATAGTAAAGTGGTTATCCCACTGGCTATAAGGTGAATGCACCAATGTGTAAGTCGCTCTGGATAAGAGCGTCTGCTATATGACGTAAATGTAAATGTAAGAACAATATTGCCAGGCCAGGCATATAGCCAATATGCCGTGATAATGTAATATGCCTAATGCACAAACCTCATTGCTATAGAACTGGTTTTTATTAGTCATGTCTAAAAGAAATCTGAGCTGTATATCTCAGCTTGCTTTTTGACTGCCAATGTGATCTTGACTCAGAAAAGGTTGGTGACCACTGCTCTAAATGAACAATCTAGCTATCCTCTGTACGACTTACACGGTTGCCTGTAGTTATCTTCAAATTACACAGACCGATACGCAGTCTTTAAGGGGGAAACAAACACCAACATTGTGAAAACCATGGAGGAAGGAAGCAACATTTTTATTTATTTATATTTTTTGTACTTTTACCCCTTTTCCTCCCCAATTTCGTGATATCCAATTGGTAGTTACAGTCCAATTTGAAAAGAAGCCAAAATTCTGCAGAGCAGTCTACTCAAAATAGTGTAGATTAGAGTAAGACTCATGATAGCGTAGCTTCTGGACGGAGATTGTATTCCCCATCTAGCAGTTTAACAGTTAGCTATCGTTCAACTTAATTACCGACCTGTGTCTGTGCCTGTTTGACATAGCTTTTCCCAGGTCGAAGGGTAAAAAAAAATTGACAGTTCTGATCAGAAAGTTGTTGTTTGCGTTGCCGAGCGGTGCCCAAGAAATAAGTAAATCCAATTGTTAGATGCTATCACCCACCTGTAAATTAAAACCAAACATGGATGGTTTCCATGTTGTGTTTTCACTATCTGGGCACACACCGGTCTGTGTTTCACACCTGGCGTGTAATCCATGAGGGGGTTCGATTAATCTCGTGTTTTGCATCGGCTAAAAGTTGATTGCATTCAATTTGGAAACGGGATGCCTCCCGGGTGTGAGCCAGGTGCCCCGCTCTGTCCGACAGCGAAGTCCACTCAAAACAAAAGTTACATCATTAAGCACCTGTAGCAATTACTAGGGATCTGTGTTTTCCCATACATAAAACGCTTTATCTGCCTTCCCAATGAAAAGTAGGTAAAAAATTCAAACATTTATTTTATGGAAAGCGATGTGTGTTTCTGGACGCTGTACCATGCTGCCTTGTTGACAACATGGACGAGCAGATTACTGTTCGATTTGAGAAGGACGCTCCTCCCTCCCCGCTTTCGCCCGCTGACGTGAAGGGCCAAACAGTTCCAAAACGTACGTTTATTAGACAAATGCAGTTAGGTCCCTCTCAGTTTCATTCAGTTTGCTTCTGTGTAGCCCTTTCCACTCACAGCCCGTCATCCCGTATACGGGTTGAAAATGGCAAACTGTCATTGATTTGCGCCTAACTTGGAACGCATTGGCTGTTGTCTGAGAGCGCGAAATGCTGTAAATCAAAAGGAGTCGATATGTTCTGAAAGATGAGACATTGAGGATTATATTAACACTTTGATGTCATACAAGCAAACCACAAAACCATGAGTCCAAATGTGCACTTCACATTTCCATATTTGAAAATGTAAAATTACAATCCGTTTGTCTGACGTGCCTTTGAAAGCCTAACACTAAGATTGTACAGTGGGGAAAAAAAGTATTTAGTCAGCCACCAATTGTGCAAGTTATCCCACTTAAAAAGATGAGAGGCCTGTAATTTTCATCATAGGTACACGTCAACTATGACAGACAAAATGAGAGAAAAAAAATCCAGAAAATCACATTGTAGGATTTTTAATGAATTTATTTGCAAATTATGGTGGAAAATAAGTATTTGGTCAATAACAAAAGTTTCTCAATACTTTGTTATATACCCTTTGTTGGCAATGACACAGGTCAAATGTTTTCTGTAAGTCTTCACAAGGTTTTCACACACTGTTGCTGGTATTTTGGCCCATTCCTCCATGCAGATCTCCTCTAGAGCAGTGATGTTTTGGGGCTGTCGCTGGGCAACACAGACTTTCAACTCCCTCCAAAGATTTTCTATGGGGTTGAGATCTGGAGACTGGCTAGGCCACTCCAGGACCTTGAAATGCTTCTTACGAAGCCACTCCTTCGTTGCCCGGGCGGTGTGTTTGGGATCATTGTCATGCTGAAAGACCCAGCCACGTTTCATCTTCAATGCCCTTCACTCAAAATCTCACGATACATGGCCCCATTCATTCTTTCCTTTACACGGATCAGTCGTCCTGGTCCCTTTGCAGAAAAACAGCCCCAAAGCATGATGTTTCCACCCCCATGCTTCACAGTAGGTATGGTGTTCTTTGGATGCAACTCAGCATTCTTTGTCCTCCAAACACGACGAGTTGAGTTTTTACCAAAAAGTTCTATTTTGGTTTCATCTGACCATATGACATTCTCCCAATCCTCTTCTGGATCATCCAAATGCACTCTAGCAAACTTCAGACGGGCCTGGACATGTACTGGCTTAAGCAGGGGGACACGTCTGGCACTGCAGGATTTGAGTCCCTGGCGGCGTAGTGTGTTACTGGTGGTAGGCTTTGTTACTTTGGTCCCAGCTCTCTGCAGGTCATTCACTAGGTCCCCCCGTGTGGTTCTGGGATTTTTGCTCACCGTTCTTGTGATCCTTTTGACCCCACGGGGTGAGATCTTGCATGGAGCCCCAGATTGAGGGAGATTATCAGTGGTCTTGTCTGTCTTCCATTTCCTAATAATTGCTCCCACAGTTGATTTCTTCAAACCAAGCTGCTTACCAATTGCAGATTCAGTCTTCCCAGCCTGGTGCAGGTCTACAATTTTGTTTCTGGTGTCCTTTGACAGCTCTTTGGTCTTGGCCATAGTGGAGTTTGGAGTGTGACTGTTTGAGGTTGTGGACAGGTGTCTTTATACTGATAACAAGTTCAAACAGGTGCCATTAATACAGGTAACGAGTGGAGGACAGAGGAGCCTCTTAAAGAAGAAGTTACAGGTCTGTAAGAGCCAGAAATCTTGCTTGTTTGTAGGTGACCAAATACTTATTTTCCACCATAATTTGCAAATAAATTCATTAAAAATCCTACAATGTGATTTTCTGGATTTTTTTTTCAATACCCCATAATGACAAAGCAAAAGAAGATGCATCCTGTTTCCATTGATCATCCTTGAGATGTTTCTACAACTTGATTGGAGTCCACCTTTGGAAAATTCAATTGAATGGACATGATTTGGAAAGGCACACACCTGTCTATATAACGTCCCACAGTTGACAGTGCATGTCAGAGCAAAAACCAAGCTATGAGGTCGAAGGAATTGACAGTAGAGCTCCGAGACAGCATTGTGTCGAGGCACAGATCTGGGGAAGGGTACCAAAAAATGTCTGCAGCATTGAAGGTCCCCAAGAACACAGTGGCCTCCATCATTCTTAAATGGAAGAAGTTTGGAACCACCAACACTCTTCCCAGAGCTGGCCGCCCGGCCAAACTGAGCAATCAGGGGAGATGGGCCTTGGTCAGGGAGGTGACCAATAACCCGATGGTCACTCTGACAGAGCTCCAGAGTTCCTCTGTGGAAATGGGAAAATCTTCCAGAAGGACAACCATCTCTGCAGCACTCCACCAATCAGACCTTTACGGTAGTGGCAAGACGAAGCCACTCAGTAAAAGGCACATAACAGCCCGCTCTGTTTGCCAAAATACACCTAAATGACTCTCAGACCATGAGAAACAAGATTCTCGTCTGATGAAACCAAGATTGAACTCAATCAATCTACACACAATACCCCATAATGATAAAGCCAAAACAGGTTTTTAGATTTTTTTTAGCAAATGTATTTAAAATAAAAAACTGAAATATCACATGTACATAAGTATTCAGACCCTTTACTCAGTACTTTGTTGAAGCACCTTTGGCAGCGATTATAGCCTGGAGTCTTCTTGGGTATGATGATACAAACTGTAGAGAGCGGAAAATAGCTGTGCAGCTACGCTCCCCATCCAACCTGACTGAGTTTGAGAGGATCTGCAGAGAAGAATGGGAGAAACTCCCCAAACACAGGTGTGCCAAGCTTGTAGCGTCATACCCAAGAAGACTTGTCTGTAATCGCTACCAAAGGTGCTACAACAAAGTACTGCGTAAAGGGTCTGAATACTTATGTACGTGATATTTCAGTATAAATTGTTTTTTTAACATTTGAAACCATTTCTAAAAACCTGTTTTTGCTTTGTCATTATGGGTTAGTGTGTAGATAGATGGGGGGGGGGGGGGACCATTTAATCCATTTTAGAATAAGGCTGTAATGTAACAAAATGTGGAAAAAGTCAAAGGGCCTGAATACTTTCCAAATGCACTGTATATACATAATTATTCAGACCCTTTACTCAGTACTTTGTTGAAGAACCTTTAGCCTCTAGTCTTCTTTTTTTTAAGGGGGTAGATCTGCTTTAATATTGCAGATAGATTGTAACTTCCATCAATGTAATTGTCTGCATCACCTCCAATAGTTTTTTTTTTCTCCACAAAAAAAAACAAAAAAAAAATATATATATATATAAATACATACATACATACATATAAATACATACATATATATACACACATCCTTTAAAAAATATATATTTCCCTTTATTACTTTCCAACCCCACCACACCTCCCCTAACTGGAGTAAACTAGCGAACAGCAGTGCTTATACATACTATATACACATTTTATGGTACATTTTACAATAATTCTATTTTGTTTGTTTTTACTCCTCAACGTCCTCTGCCCTCAACCTCTCCGATCATTTTCATGATGTCCATCCGGTTTGCTTCTATATGCCATACCTTTCTAACTGTGCTCTTTCACAAAAGCTCTCATCCTATAACCAATATACTTATGTAAAGCATACTGGACACAGTATACTTCACATTAGTTATCTTGTTGTTATTTGTTGTTGTTAGCTGTTATTAGTCCCATCCTTCAGCTCCATTCAACACCTCCCATCTATCTCCTAACACCATATTGGATTTCTATTTGCCATATAATTTTTAACTGTGATGTTTCACAAAAGTTCTGAAACCTTCTATTCTCATTGTTTCTACAGATTGTAAATTGAAAACAAACATTTTTGCTAAAAGTATTATTATATTATATTATTGATCGATTGACTATGAGTTTTCTGATCACCCAGTAGTGCTATCTGCAGGGTTAGCTCCAGGTAAATATTGCAATCCTTCAGCCATTCCTGGACCTGTGACAAACAACAAGCTACAAATGGACAGTACCAAAACAAATGATCTAATGATTCTGTCTCTTCACAGCTAAATCTGCTGAGCTGGGAAGATTGTATCTTGGGTATGGCACTACAAGCATGGCACACCTGTATTTGGGGAGTTTCTCCCATTCTTCTCTGCAGATCCTCTCAAGCCCTGTCAGGTTGGATGGGGAGCGTTGCTGCACAGATATTTTCAGGTCTCTCCAGAGATGTTCGATTGGGTAAAAGTCCAGGCTCTGGCTGGGCCACTCAAGGACATTCGAGACTTGTCCCGAAGCCACTCCTGCGTTGTCTTGGCTGAGTGCTTAAGGTCGTTGTCCTGTTTGAAGGGGAACCTTCGCCCCAGTCTGAAGTCCTGAGCGCTCTGGAGCAGGTTTTCATCAAGGATCTCTCTGTATTTTGCTCCGTTTATCTTTGCCTCGATCCTGACTAGTCTCCCAGTCCCTGCAGCTGAAAAACATGCACACAGCATGATGCTGCCACCACCATGCTTCTCCGTAGGGATGGTGCCAGGTTTCCTCCAGATGTGACGCTTGGCATTCAGGCCAAAGAGTTCAATCTTGATTTCATCACACCAGAGAATCTTGTTTCTCATGGTCTGAGAGTCTTTAGGTGCCTTTTGGCAAACTCCAAGCTGAGGAGTGGCTTCCATCTGGCCACTCTACCATAAAGGCCTGATTGGTGGAGCACTGCAGAGATGGTTGTCCTTCTTGAATGTTGACCCATCTCCACAGAGGAACACTAGAGCTCTGTCAGAGTGACCATCAGGTTATTGGTCACCTCCCTGACCAAGGCCCTTCTCCCCTGACAGCTGAGTTTGGCCGGGCGGCCAGCTCTAGGAAGAGTCTTTGTGGTTCCAAACTTCTTCCATTTAAGAATGATGGAGGCCACTGTGTTCTTGGGGACCTTCAATGCTGCAGACATTTTTGGTACCCTTCCCCAGATCTGTGCCTCGACACAATCCTGTCTCAGAGCTCTACGGACAATTACTTCGACCTCATGGCTTGGTTTTTGCTCTGACATGCACTGTCAACTGTGGGACCTTATATAGACAGGTGTGTGCCTTTCCAAATCATATCCAATCAATTGAATTTACCACAGGTGGACTCCAATCAAGTTGTAGAAACATTTCAAGGATGATCAGGCTCGATTTCAAGTCTCATGGCAAAGGGTCTGAATACTTATGTAAATAAGGTATTTCCGTTTTGCATACATTTCTAAAAACCTGTTTACACTTTGTCATTATGGGGTATTGTGTGTAGATTGATGAGTTTTTGTTATCCATTTTAGAATATGGCTGTAACGTAACAAAATCTGGAAAAAGTGAACACAATCTGTTAGTGAGCATTTCAACTTTGCCAAGAATCCATTCACCTGACTGGTGTGGATTATCAAGAAGCTGATTAAACAGCATGATCATTACACAGGTGCACCTTGTGCAGGGGACAATAAAAGGCCACTAAAATGTGCAGTTTTGTCACAACACCACATGTCTCAAGTTTTGAGGGAGCGTACATTTGGCATGCTGACTGCAGGAATGTCCACCAGATCTGTGTCCATTTCTCTACCATAAGCCGCCTCCAACATCCTTTTAGAGATTTTGGCAGTACGTCCAACCGGCCTCACAACTACAGGCCACGTGTAACCACACCAGCCCAGGACCTCCACATCCGGCTTCTTCACCTGCGGGAACGTCTGAGCCCAGCCACCCGAACAACTGATGAAACTGAGAAGTATTTCTGTCTGTAATAAAGCCCTTTTGAGGGGAAAACTGTGCCTGACACCCAAGTGGGTGGGCCCATGTCATGTGAAATCCATAGATTAAGGCCTACTGAATTTATTTCAATTGACTGATTTCCTTATATGAACTGTAACTCAGTAAAATTGTTGAAATTGTTCTATATATTTTTTTTTTCTTCTAAATGACGAAATATTAGATCAATTTACCTCAGAACAGTTTTGTTAGTGACTTAAAAAATTTAGATGAGATACATAACTCGGGTAGTGGCAGCAACGGAAAGTGTAACATAAAGTCGTTTCTGTGATAATTACAGGGGGTGCTAGTTACCCTATGCTGCGAGATGGAGATTACAATATCTGTCTAGAAGCTGGGCTGGAGTCAAGACTGTTCCGCTCACTGGATCCTACAAAGCCTTTCTGCAAAGACAGCTCAGTGCAAAATTATTTTAAATGCGGTTATTTTCTTGGTACGTCAATTAGATCATATGACACGACGTTGTTTGGTATTGAAATAATTAATAAAATAGTCTAGGCTACTATAAAATTATATAAAATAGGTTATCCCTCAACTAGCCTATAGGCGTGACAGGCCCAGAGCACAATAGTGCAAATGCGATTCTGCATGATTGCTGCGCTGCGTCAACATTTTTAAACACGTGAACCCTCGCAATAGTCTATATTGTATGTAGGTCTTTACCTTCATGCCATATGTTAAAACAAATTAAATGAAGCCCCAGCGTCTTTTACCTGGCAATCCAATTTGATTTTCCGTTTGCGTCTTCTCTTGCTCAAATGGCAATATCCCAAACGAGATCGGCTAAATATATCCTTACAAATCCACCACCAAGGTGACGAGGTCTGGAAACCAAGCAATCAGCCTCACGAGAGTAAGCTACTGAGAAGCGTCAGAAACACATTCGGCAAATTGCTTCACGGTCCCTTTGAACAACAGCGAAAATGGACGCGGACGCTCTGGGAATATAAATACCGGCAATTAGAAGCCCGACGTATTCCATTGTGAGCCTCTCTTCCAACAATAAACACTAGGTAGCGACAAAGTAACACTTCCGTTTGGTTTTCAGAATAAAAGTCCCCTTATCCAGCAACGCATGCAAAGGTATTTTGCAAAGTGTGACTGTCAGTGTCCACAGGCATTTTGTAAAGTGTTATTTGATTTATGTCCTATTAGTTACACCTCATTGGAATCATTGGAACACATCTGTTTTATTTACTTGAACTCTTAAGGACAAAAAAAATATTGTCTCAACTAAAAACCAGTCCAGTCAGCTCACCAAAACCGAATTGTATTAGTATGGAAGTTGCAAATGACAAAGTGGCAACTGCATACTTAGGGAGTGCCACTTCCACACAATTCGGCTCCTACCCAGCACAAACTCAGGACCTCTGCCTCGCAAGCACACATGACCGCCCTCCTAGAGCGTTCCAACCCATTGCACTTCCAGAAAATGCCTATTTCAATAGCGCAAGGGGTGACACTTTCAGGCTGAGGAGTGAGTTTCACAGATCCCCATCTGCTACATATGCACAAATAGATCAGTAAATCAGTAACCATATCCACAAAATAAAATGAAGACTAATGATAATGTAAATTAACCATTATGATCATTTTTACACTCATCCATATTAGGCTACCGGAAGACTGCTGTTTTTGAACATATTGTAGCAAATTCGGGACTCTGACTATTACACCTCTCGATGAGGTCACTAGTTGTTGTACAAAGGTCTCTACATGCTTACTGAATGCTACTGCCATCCCCATATTTCTCTCACAAGTCCCTTGGGACACACTTTCGATGGCCTCACCATCCCACTTCTAACACCAGTGTAGCGAATATGGGGAGTAGCCCGACCAGGACACAAACCCAGGTCACTGCTACTGTGAGTCCAAAACTTAAATTGTTGCACCAAGAGGTCCGAACTTTCTGATGAGATATTTAATAATTCTTTATTGTGTGTCCCTTTTGGGAAATGTGTCTTGCATCTGAACAAACAACAGCACAGCATCACCAATAAGTGCAATAAATACAGAAATACATACAGAAATCACAAGCAATAACTACAGCAGACATGTGGACACAGTTCGTAATTCAGTTCGTCAATTCTGGTGGGGGGGAGGAGGAAGGGGTTTGAGCAGTTATTTCTTGATTTATACTGAATTGATTTACAATGGTGGGAATGAATGATTTCTGAGCTCTGGTTGTTTTGTAAAGATGGACTCTGCATCGGCGGCCTGATGGTAGGAGCTGATTGAGTGGGTTGAGTGTGTGTGTCAGGTCGGAGGCGATTCTCGCTCCTGCCCTCACTACTCTCTCCAAGGACAGCGCTTCCATGTTCTTGAGATTAACTCCACTGATTTTGCTTGACAGCTTTACTATTTTGTGTAGTTTTTATTTTATTTGTATGGATAGGCTTGGAAACAGAAAGTGACAACACACTGAACAAGATGTGTAGAATATGGTTGTTATTCTTTTATTGACCTGATATTTAATTCATATCCTCATGAAATACAGGCGTTGTTGTCCCTTGTATATCTGTTGTGTGTTTGCAGTCCAGGAGAGTTTTGAGTAAATTATAGTTCCAAGATATTTGTATTGCTCAACTGATTCTATTTGTTCTGAGTCAATGTGAATGGGCCCGGTATCATCTTTTATAGTTCTGAAGTTTATTGTCGTTTCCTTGTTGTTGTTTTTCACATACAAAATGAGTCTGTTTTCCTTTTACCATTGGGTGAAGTGTGTTATTTCTGTCCTGTAGTCATCCTCGGACCCCTAGGTGTGCCCAGGTGTGTACGATATTCTTTCTAAATGCTACTAAAGGCTGTACAAACCCAAAAGCCTTGTTTTCACCTTGCGCTAATGTGGTTTTCATTATCAGATCAAGATGATCCAAGCAAGTTCTGTCACGTTTACACATGGTAATAAAATGTGTCTGTTATCTGTCCACTGTGTCCGCATTGTGACCATATTTCCCTATAATATCTATCTGCAGTCTGCAGTAACTACAAGGAACAGTTCAGTGTTGTAGTAATTGTAGTGTCGAGTCAATGTTGCTAATTATGCTGTAACAAAGGAGTCTGCTTATACTGAGCTTTGATCATACGTTTTATTCATATCACAAGATTTCAGCATAAGTTTACAGATGTCTAGAGCATCCGGAGAGCAGTGTCCCAAAAGAATATGTCTGCTCTAATCTTCTTTGTTCAAACCCAGTACTTATAATATTCCCCAAAATATGGGTGGCTCCCTCTACTGTCCAATCCCCTGTCTACAACACACACTCCCTCTGTTCTATGGGGCGTCACCCTAAAACAACTCCCTCTGAAACTAAATAAACATCCTCTCAGGTTCCACTTGAAAACATGAGCAAAGTCATAATTCTTAATACACTACATAATCAAGACCACATTTTGAGTTTCTCGGTCTTGTCTCAGTGTCTGATACATTTTTACTCAGTCTTGACTCAGTCTCAGACAATGACTCATAATTTCTTCCAGAGACCAGCCGAGACCAGCAGAGTAAAGAACTAATAATTACAGTGGTCGCGTTCCACTGCTTAGACATTGCATGCATCAACCAATGGTTGGTGCCACGTCATTGACTGTGTCATCGACTGACAGATCGTACATTTCCATATAACATAATAATTCCAATAACCACTGTAGCTTCGCCCTCATGTGGAAGCTAGCAAGCAGCTTAGGTAGTGCTAGGTATCAACAGCCAATCCAGTAAGGGATGGAAGCTATAGTGAGCTTCGATTGGTCAATAGCGTTGCGTTATCGCAGAGTATTTGCATAAAGTTCAGCTTTCCCCAACTTTGGTCCTGCTCTGTTCACGCTCCCTCGCCTATGCTCGCATCGCCCAACGGTCCCCCTGTCCACTTCGCTTCCCTCCATTGAAAATGAATGGGGCTCCGTTGTTTCATCACCCCCATAGTGTTCTGTGGAAATGCACTGTAAGCAGTGGAATGCGACCAGTATCAGCTTCCATTCCATCAGCGCATTAAACTGCTTTGCCAGGCCAAATATCCACACTCTTTTCATGACACAATATCTTATCGCCTATTGAAACATGGGCTTGCTACTTTTGTCAATAGTTACCTACCGTCCTTGAAAACTTTGTGGCGTTCATCAGAATTTCCTTGATTTGTTGGTAGGGAAGAGTGGGGGAAATCGTTTAAAAGTTGCACGCTCACTTTTAGTAAGGGGAGACCGGGGGAAGCTGTAACATATTTAGTCTTTCCATCTATTATAGACCTGTTTGGGTTAGTGATCATTTGTAGAGTGGCTCTCTATTTGCCCTCAGCATGCATTTTCTCACCTTTCTGAATGTCTAAAGAATCCATATGTTTTTCATTTTTTTTTTTTTTCAATTAGTTAAACAAAGCATATTAATTATAATTGTACATGATATATTCAGTATACAAGAAAAACCTTGTTTGATTATGTGTGTGTGTGCGTGTGTGCGTGTGTGTGTGTGTGTGTGTGTGTGTGTGTGTGAGTGAGAGTTAGGCTACATAGAGGGGATTATTGGGTAGTTTGGTTCATCAGGCTGACCCCCAGTCTTCACTTGAAGTTAGTGAGGCATGATGAGGTTTTGGCAATGTGAAGATAAGAATTCCAGAGTATGGTTCCTATGTATCTGGTAGAGAATGTACTTTGTGAGGTGTGGGGAAGGTGAAGGTTATCGTAGTGTTATATAGATGGATTTCAGAATTAACCTGGAAGAATCCATTGAAGGGTTTAGGTAAACTGTCTGGGAGGTATGAGTATTTGTAGATGAAAGTGCATAATTGGCATACATGAATGTCCTAAATAGACAAGATATTGAGTTTATTAAACAAAGGTACAGATGGAGCCAGGTAATTAGACGAGATGGCAAGTCTTGCAAATGTCTTTTGTATGATGAGTAATTTGTATAGGTAGGAGGCATATGTACTGGCCCAGACAATATTACAGTAAATGAGATATGGGCAAATGAAGCTATAGTAAAGAGTTAGGAAGCAAGCCTGATGAACCAAACCACTAATCTTTCTGATGATACCAACAGATTTCATCACTTTGCTACAGACAAATTGAATATGATCTGTCCAGGATAACGTTTCATCAATTAGAACTCAGAGGAATCTAGTGGATGTGACTTGTTCCATTTCATTCCCACCAATTGAGATTCTGGCTCTTTTTTTAAACAATATTTCTTATTCTTACTAGTGAATACAATAAAGTTCGATAGTTTTTACATTTAAAGATATTTTGTTTATCTGGAACCATTCAGAAAATGTGGCCATACCTGAGTTGGCTTCATTAATTAGTGAATAAAAATTGTGTGATAAAATTAAATTGGTATCATCAGCAAAGGGAATGGGAAGTACGGTAGAAGACACAGCAGCAACGTCATTGACATAGATTAGGAATAACAAAGGTCCAATTATCGAACCCTGTGGCAGAGCACAGGATATCTTGGCCCTGGTAGATGCACAGCCGTTTGCATAACACATTGTTCTCTAGCATAAACATAACTATATAACCAATTATATGTATAATCATGAAAACAGTAACAATGCAATTTAGAAAGTAATATTTCATGATCAACCGTGTCAAACGCTTTGGATTGATCTAAAAAGATGCCAAGAGCGTATTCATTGTTGTTAAGGGCTCTAAAGATTATATCCACAAGCTGCCAAAGAACCATACTGTGGAGTAGTTTTTACGAAAACTCTATTGGTGCTCATATAGAATACAGTGTTGATTTAAATGTTTCAACATTCTCTTATACACACATTTTTCTAGGATTTTTGAAAAACATGATAGTACAGATATTGGGCGATAATTTGTAAAAGATCTTGGATCCCCAGATTTATAGAGGGGGATAACTTTGGCAATTTTCAAATATTTAGGAACAATACCAATTTGCATAGATTTGGTAAAGATACTGTATACACTATATATACAAAGTATGTGGACACCCCTTCAAATTAGTGGATTCGGCTATTTCAGCCACACCCGTTGCTGACAGCTGTACATAATCGAGCACACAGCCATGCAATCTCCATAGACAAACATTGGCAGTGGAATGGCCTTACTGAAGAGCTCAGTGACTTTCAACGTGGCACCGTCATAGGATGCCATCTTTCCAACAAGTCAGTTTGTCAAATTTCTACCCTGCTAGAGTTGCTCCGGTCAACTGTAAGTGCTGTTATTGTGAAGTGGAAACGTCTAGGAGCAACAACGGCTCAGCCGCGAAGTGGTAGGCCACACAAGCTCACAGAACGGGACCGCCGACTGCTGAAGCACGTAGCTCGTAAAAATCGTCGGTCCTCGGTTGCAACACTCACTACCGAGTTCCAAACTGCCTCTCAAAGCAACGTCAGCACAATAACTGTTCATCAGGAGCTTCATGAAATGGGTTTCCATGGCCGAACAGCCACACACAAGCCTAAGATCACCATACCAAGTGTCGGCTGGAGTGGTGTAAAACTCGCCGCCATTGGACTCTGGAGCAGTGGAAATGCGTCCTCTGGAGTGATGAATCACGCTTCACCATCTGGCAGTCCGACGGACGAATCTGGGTTTGGCGGATGCCAGGGGAACGCTACTGTCACGATCGTTAGAGTGAGTGGACCAAGGCGCAGCGTTGACGGCAAACATATTTATTTAAAGAGAGTAAACACTCGAACAAAACAACAAACGATACGTGCAGTCCTACGGTAACAAACCAAAAGGAACAAACCAACTGGAAACAAGATCCCACAACTATTGTGGGAAAACAGCCTCTATAAATATGGCTCCCAATCAGAGACAACCAGCAACAGCTGACACTCGTTGCCTCTGATTGGGAACCACTCTGGCCAACACAGAAATAAAATACATAGAATATACACACCCTGGCTCAACATATAGAGTCCCAGAGCCAGGGTGTGACAGTACCCCCCCCTAAAGGCGCGGACTGCGACCGCGCCTAAACATAAACAAACCAGGGGAGGGCTGGGTGGGCATTCCTCCTCGGAGGCGGTTCCGGCTCCGGGCTCGCCCACCACCTTCCAATAATCCCCCCATAGCGCCCCTGGTCCGGTCTGGCCCCGCTGGCTGGAGCTGGACTGGACATCGTAGGAGCGGATTGCTTCAGCTCCGGTGTGGAGCAGCTGACCGGTACCTGACCAGGCACCGGTGACCCAGGCACGGGTTGTGCCGAACTGACGACACACACCCCTGGCTTGGTGCGTGGAGCAGAAACGGGCCGGACCGGGCTGACGATGCGCACCCCTGGCTTGGTGCGTGGAGCAGCAACGGGCCGGACCGGGCTGACGATGCGCACCCCTGGCTTGGTGCGTGGAGCAGCTACGGGCCGGACCGGGTTGACGATGCGCACCCCTGGCTTGGTGCGTGGAGCCGGAACGGGCCGTACCGGGCTGATGACTCGCACCCCTGGCTTGGTGCGTGGAGCAGGAACGGGCCAGACCGGGCTGACGACGCACACCCCTGGCTTGGTGCGTGGAGCAGGAACGGGCCGGACCGGGCTGACGACTCGCACCCCTGGCTTGGTGCGTGGAGCAGGAACGGGCCGGACCGGGCTGACGACTCGCACCCCTGGCTTGGTGCGTGGAGCAGGAACGGGCCGGACCGGGCTGACGACTCGCACCCCTGGCTTGGTGCGTGGAGCAGGAACAGGCCGGGCCGGACTGGCGACGCGCACCGTAGGCTTGGTGCGAGTGGCAGGAACAGGCCGGGCCGGGCTGGCGACGCGCACCGTAGGCTTGGTGCGAGTGGCAGGAACAGGCCGGGCCGGGATGGCGACGCGCACCGTAGGCTTGGTGCGAGTGGCAGGAACAGGCCGGGCCGGGCTGGCGACGCGCACCGTAGGCTTGGTGCGAGGGGCAGGAACAGGCCGGGCTGGGCTGGCGACGCGCACCGTAGGCTTGGTGCGAGGGGCAGGAACAGGCCGGGCCGGGCTGGCGACGCGCACCGTAGGCTTGGTGTGAGGAGCAGGAACAGGCCGGGCCGGGCTGACGACGCGAACCGTAAGCTTGGTGCGAAGGGCAGGAACAGGCCGGGCCTGGCTGGCGACGCGCACCGTAGGCTTGGTGCGAGGAGCAGGAACAGACCGGGCCGGGCTGGCGACGCACACCGTAGGCTTGGTGCGAGGAGCAGGAACAGGCCGGGCCGGGCTGGCGACGCACACCGTAGGCTTGGTGCGAGGAGCAGGAACAGGCCGGGCCGGGCTGGCGACGCGAACCGTAGGCTTGGTGCGAGGAACAGGAACAGGCCGGACCGTACTGGGAACACACACCACTGGCCTTAAACGGGGATCAGGAACGGGCCGGACCGGACTGGTAATACACCTCAGTACCTCTCGCCGTGCCTCTACAACTTCCTTCCCTCCTCTCACCAATGGCTCCCGTAACCCGGTGGCCCTCTCTCCTCGTCTCCCATTTCGCCCTGTGGCAGCCTCCTGCTGCCCAGTCGCCCATGCCGTGTGCCCCCCCCCTAAAAATGTTCTGGGGTTGCCTCTCGTCCGTCCGACGACGACACTGTTGACGCCGTTGCTCCTCTCTCGCCAGGGCCTTAATCTTAGCCCATGGCCCTTTGCCCCCGAGCATGTCCTCCCAGGACCACGATTTGCCCACCTGGGCCATCGCCAACCTCTCCAGCTCCTTTCCCGGCGCTTCCTCCCATGTCCAGGCCGCCTGCTCCTGGACACGCTGCTTGGTCCTGGTATGGTGGGATCTTCTGTCACGATCGTTAGAGTGAGTGGACCAAGGCGCAGCGTTGACGGCAAACATATTTATTTAAAGAGAGTAAACACTCGAACAAAACAACAAACGATACGTGCAGTCCTACGGTAACAAACCAAAAGGAACAAACCAACTGGAAACAAGATCCCACAACTATTGTGGGAAAACAGCCTCTATAAATATGGCTCCCAATCAGAGACAACCAGCAACAGCTGACACTCGTTGCCTCTGATTGGGAACCACTCTGGCCAACACAGAAATACAATACATAGAATATACACACCCTGGCTCAACATATAGAGTCCCAGAGCCAGGGTGTGACAGCTACCTGCTCCAATGCATAGTGCCAACTGTAAAGTTGGTGGAGGAGGAATAATGGTCTGGGTGTGATGAGGTGGTGTTGAAGGAGTCAGGCGCAGGAGGGTAAATCACAGAATAAGAGGCTTTAATCCGCAAAATACAGGTTTACCCAGAAATGCGTCAAACACACTGCAGGGCACAAAACAGGCGCACTGGAAAATACAAGGCACATGGGAAAATACTCCTGTCGATACAAAATACACAAGCTCCACCGAGCTTCACTAACCTCCACAATAAACAATCACCCACACAGACAAGGAAGCAGAGCGAACACTTATACAATGACTAATGAGGGAATAAGGACCAGGTGTGTGTGATTGAAGACAAGACAAATGGAGTGATGATAAATGGATCGGCAGTAGCTAGTAAGCCGGTGACGCTGAACGCCGAAACCTGCCCGAACAAGGAGGGGAGGCAGCCTCGGCGGAAGTCGTGACACTGGGGCTGTTTTTCATGGTTCGGGCTAGGCCCCTTAGTTCCAGTGAAGGGAAATCTTAATGCTACAGCATACAATGACATTCTAGACGATTCTGTGCTTCCATCTTTGTGGCAACAGTTTGGGGAAGGCCCTTTCCTGTTTCAGCATAACAATTCCCCTGTGCACAAAGCGAGGTCCATACAGAAATGGTTTGTCGAGATCGGTGTGGAAGAACTTGACTGGCCTGCACAGAGCCCTGACCACAACCCCATCTAACACCTTTGGGATGAATTGGAACGCCGACTGTGAGCCAGGCCTAATCGCCCAACATCAGTGCCCGACTTCACTAATGCTCTTGTGGCTGAAAGGAAGCAAGTCCCCGCAGCAATGTTCCAACATTTAGTGGAAAGCCTTCCCAGAAGAGTGGAGGCTGTTATAGCAGCAAAGGGGGGACCAACTCCATATTAATCCTAAGAAAACCAGTGCCTACAGTACCCACCAAATGACAACAATGATATTTATTTTACAACAGGCCTACTTACTGTATAACCTTAAACTAAATACGGAACACAATTCAAAAGACAGAACAAACTTACTTTAGCCAACAAAAATGTCTCAACAGAATGAAACAAAACACATTTTGCATAGACTATTTAAAGAACTGGTTTAGATTATAATAGGCATACAATAATAACAATGATATACAATAATAATAATAATAAAACAAATGATTATAAATATGAAAAAATAATACATTAAGTTACAAAATTGCATCCTACCTGAATAGCGAGTTGCACAGTATCCTGCGTTTGGCAATTGGTGTGGTATTTAAAAAATATTCTGCTAATGTCTTCTATCATGTAAATGACGTAGAATGAATTAAATGTGTTTATAAAAGGCACAAAAAAATCTACACCCTGCAAAAGAAAATCCCTAAGTGTGGAAATCCTAAAAACGCGTCTGCTCAACTGTATGCTACGCAAATGCAATGCTTTACAATTTAAACAATATATATATATTTCATGATGTGCTAACGTGCACAAATGAAGTGCCAAATCTGTGATTTAGTGCATTTTATTGGGTAAGCATTAGAACAAGCCGTCTCGATATTTGCAGCCGTAGGTGGTAATACTGTATCTCTCTAGGAGCGTATCCGTTGTCAGTATTGTGAAATAATTATAATCTTAAAGTGAGATTTGAATTGAGAAAGCTGATCCGAGAGAAGCACTGCCTTTTTCTTTCGATCCTATCAGTATCGACATGCTCCAATGACGCACTTAGTAACTGTTCTCTCAACATGGTGTTTTGGGAAACGCATGTTACATCTTCGGCTGTTGTAGGAAAGATGCATCATTTAAACACTCTTAAGCCATCGATATCGGGAAACCTGGCCCAGGATGGTTCTCACGAGGCTAAGGTCAGAGCCAAAAAATCTGATCTGCCCATCCAGACTGAGGTCACATATGGAGCATCAGAAATGTATCAGGATTAAGATCCACATATGGATGTGGTATAAATCTAAACTAAAAAAATCTGATTCCATCGTTTTTGTTGTTGTTTACATATTAGGGAAAAGATCAGATAGGTATCAAATATGCCAAATACAGTGCATTTGGAAAGTATTCAGACCCCTTTACTTTTTCCACATTTTGTTACGTTACAGCCTTATTCTAAAATTGATTAAATAAAACATTTTCCTCATATATCTACACACAATACCCCATAATGACAGAAATATTTGCAAATGTATTAATAATAATAATAATATGCCATTTAGCAGACGCTTTTATCCAAAGCGACATTTTTACGTATGGGTGGTCCCGGGGATCGAACCCACTACCCTGGCGTTACAAGCGCCATGCTCTACCAATTGAGCTACAAATAAAAAACAGAAATACCTTATTTACATAAGGACAACCATCTTTGCAGCACTCCACCAATCAGGCCTTTATGATAGAGTGGCCAGACGGAAGCCACTCCTCAGTAAAAGGCACATGACAGCTGCTTGGAGTTTGCCAAAAGGCACCTAAAGGACTCTCAGACCATGAGAAACAAGATTCTCTGGTCTGATGAAACCAAGATTGAACTCTTTGGCCTGAATGCCAAGCGTCACATCTGGAGGAAACCTGGCACCATCCCTACAGTGAAGCATGGTGGTGGCAGCATCATGCTGTGGGGATGTTTTCCAGCGGCAGGGACTGGGAGACTTGTCAGGATCGAGGGAAAGATGAATGGAGCAAAGTGCAGAGAGATCCTTGATGAAAACCTGCTCCAGAGTGCTCAGGACCTCAGACTGGGGTGAAGGTTCACCTTCCAACAGGACAACAACCCTAAGCACGCAGCCAAGACAACGCAGGAGTGGCTTCGGGACAAGTCTCGAATGTCCTTGAGTGGCCTAGCCAGAGCCTGGACTTGAACCTGATCAAACATCTCTGGAGAGACCTGAAAATAGTTGTGCATTGATGCGCCCCATCCAACTTGACAGAGCTTGAGAGGATCTGCAGAGAAGAATGGGAGAAACTCCCCAAATACAGGTGTGCCAACCTTGTAGCGTCATACCCAAGAAGACTCAAAGCTGTAATCGCCGACAAAGGTGCTCCAACAAAGTACTGAGTAAAGCAGGGTTCTTCAATTCCGATCCTGGAGGGAATTGAAGAACCCTGGAGTAAATGGTCTGAGTACTTATGTAAATGTGATATTTCAATTTTTTCTTTTTTTAATACATTTGCAAAAATAAAAATAAAAACTGTTTTTGCTTTGTCATTATGGGGTATTGTCTGTAGATTGAAGAGGGGGAAAAAACAATTTAATCAATTTTAGAATTGTAACGTAACAAAATGTGGAAAAAGTCAAGGGGTCTGAATACTTTCCAAATGCCTGTGTAATGCAGCTTTAGTCACAAAGGAAGTAAGCTAAATTGTTCCTGCTTTTATTCACCCTGAAATAAGCCTTTATTATTACACTGATAAGTGATAAACCACCCACTGCCAAAAATTCTACAATCTGTGGAGAGCAATTATAAATATAAAATTGTAAACATCGTTTACAAACTACTGTACATATGTCAGGTTTTGCTGTCTTTCAATCTCTAGAACACTATGTAAAATACGTGTTTTAAAATTTTATTTAGAAAGTCACCTGATCAAATACAGTAGTTTGATAGCCCAAGTACTCTACTTCTTATTGTTGGGTTTTATTTATTTTACATTGACGTAGAAAATTGCAATGAGAAAATTGACATTGAAGTCTTCAGCCTACCCTGGAAGCCTGTGTTTCAGACATAAGGAAGTGGATGGCGGCAAACGTTTTACTTTTAACTCGGACAAAACAGAGATGCTAGTTCTAGGCCCCAAGAAACAAAGAGATTTGCTGTTTGATCTGACAATTAATCTCGATGGTTGTACAGTCCTCTCAAATAAAACTGTGAACAGGAGGTTGGTGGCACCTTAATTGGGGAGGATGAGCTCGTGGTAATGGCTGGAGCGGAATAGGTGGAATGGTATCAAATACATCAAAGACATGGTTTCTATGTGTTTGATGCCATTCCATTCGCTCCATTCCAGCCATTATTATGAGCCGTCCTCCCCTCAGCAGCCTCCACTGCTGTGAAGGACCTTGGCGTTACTCTGGACTCTTTTCTCTCTTTTGACGAACATATAAAACATATTTAAAGAGCAGCTTTTTTCCATCTTTGTAACATTTATAAAAAATCGGACACTTTTTCTCCAAAAATGATGCAGAAAAACGAATCCATGCTTTTGTCACTTCAAGATTAGACTACCGCAATGCTCTACTCTCCGGTTACCCGGATAAAGCACAAAATAAACTTCAGCTAGTGATAAATACAGTTGATAAAATCTTGACTAGAGACCAAAACATCGATCATATTACTCCAGTGCTAGTTTACACTGGCTTCCTGTTAAGGCTAGGGCTGATTTCAAGGTTTTACTGCTAACTTACAAAGCATTACATGGAGTTGCTCCTACCTATCTCTCCAATTTGGTCCTGCCATACATACCTACACATACACTACAGTCACAAGACGCAGGCCTCCTTATTGTTCCTAGAATTTCTAAGCAATTTCTGGTGGAAGGGCTTTCCCCTATAGAGCTACATTTTTATGGAATGGTCTGACGTTCCATGTGAGAGACGTAGACTCGGTCTTGACCTTTAAGTCTTTACTGAAGACTCATCTCTTCAGTAGGTCTTATGATTGAGTGAGTCTTGACAAGGGGTGTGAAGGTGAAAAGCAAGGTACTGGAGTGACGAATCACCCTTGCTGTCTCTGCCTGGCCGGCTCCCCTCTCTCCACTGGGATTCTCTGCCTCTGACCCTATTATGGGGGCTGAGTCACTGCCTTGCTAGTGCTCTCCCATGCCATCCCTAGGAGGGGTGCATCACATCGTGCCAGGCTTTTTCCCGCTATACTCGATTTGACTGGGTTGAGTCACTGACGTGATCTTCTGTCTCAGTCGCCAGTATCTATGCTGCAATAGTTTTTGTGCCGCGGTGCTAAGGTCAGTCTGTCCTATCTTGTGTAATTCTCCTGTCTTATCTGGTGTCCTGTATGATCTTAAGTATGCTCTCTCTAATTCTCCCATCTCTTTCTGTCTCCCCTCCTGGAGGACCTAGGTCCATGCCTCAGGACTACCTGGCCTGACCACTCTTGGCTGTCCCCGTCCCCAGTCCACCTTGTCGTGTTGCTGCTCCAGTTTCTGCTGTTCTGCCAATTATCTTTGTTCTTTATGCAGTTTTTGTCTTTATAAGTCTTTGTCTGAGCTCACAGCTCCATCATCTGAAGGAAATATGAAAATTTTTGTGATGCCTTTTCGAAGGCAACCAAAATACTAAAGCCACAGTCTGGAATATTTCCTGCTGTTCACAGGTGACTGGTCATTTCAAGTAATTATATATACCAATTGATTATTGAAGAATGTCTTAGGCAATATTAGTCCATTGTTTAGTCATATATACTGAACAAAAATATAAACGCAATTTAAACGCAACATGCAACAATTTCAACGATTTTACTGAGTTACAGTTCATTTAAGGAAATCAGTCAATTGAAATAACTTCATTAGGCCCTAATCTATGGATTTCACATGACTGGGCAGGACCGCAGGCATGGGTGGACCTGGGAGGGCATAGACCCACCACTTGGGAGCCAGGCCCACCCACTGGCCAATCAGAATGAGTTTTTCCCCACAAAAGGGCTTTATTACAGACAGAAATTGTTTCATCAGCTGTCCGGGTGGCTGGTCTCAGACGATCCCACAGGTGAAGAAGCCGGATGTGGAGGTCCTGGGCTGGTGTGGTTACACGTAGTCTGCGGTTGTCAGGCCGGTTGGATGTACTGCCAAATTCTCTAAAACGACATTAGAGACAGCTTATGGTAGAGACATTAACATTAAATTATCTGGCAACAACTTTGGTGGACATTCCTGCAGTCAACATGTCAATTGCAGACTCCCTCAAAACTTGACATCAGTGGCATTGTGTTGTGTGACAAAACTGCACCTTTCAGAGTGGCCTTTTATTGTCCCAGCACAAGGTGCACCTGTGTAATTATCATGCTGTTTAATCAGCTTCTTGATATGCCACACCTGTCAGGTAGATGGATTAGCTTGGCAAATAAGAAAATTCACTAACAGGGATGTAAACAAATGTGTGCACAAAATGAGAGAAATAAGCTTTTTGAGCTTAAGGAAACATTTGGGGATCTTTTCTTTCAGCTTATGAAACATGGGACCAACACTTTACATGTTGTGTTTATATTTTTGTTCAGTATAAGTGATTAAACAATTTGTAGTTGAAGTAAGATTAAAACTACCATGCCAATCTCAGAGACTATCAATCCTTGCATCTAGCTCTCTGTGAATTTGAGAATGGTTACATTTCCCCAGCCCCATCCCTCAGTTTACCAAACATAGTGGCAGGGTCAGCTGTTGAAATGGCAGGTTGTGGCTTTAAATGATTTCAATTTTTTTACTACATTTGTGATTTCTGACTTCAGAAAAGAAGGAATACTATGGCTTGATAAAAAAAATTGTTAAGTCAAGCTTGATTTAAAACATCTGATATCACCTTTTGTTCTATTAATTTAGGGGAAAATTGTGCCCCAAAAAATACTATCTTTCAGCTATAAGGAGAAACATATTGTTTATGGTTTAAAAAATGGAAGTTGCATTCATTTATTTTTGCTAAACACATTACAGTAAATCCTTGAAACTTTGAGAATGGCCTTTTATTCAACCATACAGTGCCTTCAGAACGTTTTCAGACCCCTTTACTTTTTCCACATTTTGTTCCGTTACAGCCTTATTCTAACATTAAATTGTTATTTTTCCTCACCAGTCTACACACAATACACTATAATGACAAATCAGAAACAGGTTTTTAGACATTTTTGCTAATTGATATATATATTTTTAAATGGAAATATTATATTTACATAAGTATTCAGACCCTTTACTTTGTTGAAGCACCTTTGGCAGCGATTACAGCATTGAGTCTTCTTGGGTATGACGCTACAAGCTTGGCACACCTGTATTTGGGGAGTTTCTCCCATTCATCTCTGCAGATCCTCTCAAGCTCTGTCAGGTTGGATGGGGATCGTCGCTGCACAGATATTTTCAGGTCTCTCCAGAGATGTTAGATCGGGTTCAAGTCTGGGCTCTGGATGGGCCACTCAAGGACATTCAGAATCTTGTCCCGAAGCCACTCCTGCGTTGTCTTGGCTGTGTGCTTAGGTTTGTTGTCCCGTTGGAAGGTAAACCTTCGCCCCAGTCTGAGGTCCTGAGCGCTCTGGAGCAGGTTTTCATCAAGGATCTCTCTGTACTTTCCTCTGTTCATCTTTGCCTCGATCCTGACTAGTCTCCCAGTCCCTGCCGCTGAAAAACATCCCCACAGTATGATGCTGCCACCACCACGCTTCACCGTAGGGATGGTGCCAGGTTTCCTCCAGACGTGACGCTTGGCATTCAGGCCAAATAGTTCAATCTTGTTTCTCATGGTGTGAGTCTTCAGGTGCCTTTTGGCAAACTCAAAGTGGGCTGTCATGTGCCTTTTACAGAGGCGTGGCTTCCATCTGGCCACTCTAGCATAAAGGCCTGATTGGAGGACTGCTGCAGAAATGGTTGTCCTTCTGGAAGGTTCTCCCATCTCCACAGAGGAACTCTAGAGCTCTGTCAGAGTGACCATCACCTCCCTGACCAAGGCCCTTCTCCACCGATTACTCAGTTTGGCCGGGCGGCCAGCTCTAGGAAGTCTTGGTGATTCCAAACTTCATCCATTCAAGAATGATGAAGGCCACTGTGTTCTTGCGGACCTTCAATGCTGCAGACATTTTTTGGTACCCTTTCCCAGATCTGTGCCTCGACACAATCCTGTCTCGGAGCACTATGGACAATTCCTTTGACCTCATGGCTTGGTTTTTGCTCTGACATGCGCTGTCAACTGTGGGACCTTATATAGACAGGTGTGTGCCTTTCCAAATCGTGTCCAATCAATTGAATTTACCACAGGTGGACTCCAATCAAGTTGTAGAAACAGCTCAAGGATGATCAATGGAAACAGGATGCACCTGAGCTCAATTTCGAGTCTCATAGCAAAGGGTCTGAATACTTATGTAAATAAGGTATCTTTTTTATTTTTAATATATTTGCAAACATTTCTAAAAACCTGTTTTCGCTTTGTCATTCAAATCAAATCTAATGTTATTTGTCACATTCGCCGAATACAACAGGTGCGTAGACCTTACAGTGAAATGCTTACTTACAAGCCCTTAACCAACAATGCAGTTTTAAGAAAGAATACCTAAAAAAAATAAGAAATAAAAGTAACAAATAATTAAAGAGCAGCAGTAAAATAACAATAGCAAGGCTATTTACAGGGGGTACCAGTACCGACTCAACGTGCGGGGGCACCGGTTAATCGAGGTAATTGAGGTAATACAGTGCCTTGCAAAAGTATTCATCCCTCTTGGAGTTTTTCCTATTTTGTTGCATTACAACCTGTAATTTTAATGGATTTTTATTTGGATTTCATGTAATGGACATACACAAAATAGTCCAAATTGGTGAAGTGAAATTAAATAAATAACTTGTTTCAAAAAGTGGTGCATGCATATGTATTCACCCCATTTGCTACGAAGCCCCTAAATGAGATCTGGTGCAACCAATTACCTTAAAAGTCACATAATTAGTTTTAAAAAAGTCCACCTGTGTGCAATCTACGTGTCACATGATCTGTCACATGATCTCAGTATATATATCACCTGTTCTGAAAGGCCCCAGAGTCTGCAACACCACTAAGCAAGGGGCACCACCAAGCAAGCGGCACCATGAAGACCAAGGAGCTCTCCAATCAGGTCAGGGACAAAGTTGTGGAGAATTACAGATCAGGGTTGGGTTATAAAAAAATATCAGAAACCTTGAACATCCCATGGAGCATCATTAAATTCATTATAAAAAATTGAAAGAATATGGCACCACAACAAACCTGCCAAGAGAGGGCCGCCCACCAAAACTCAAAGACCAGGCAAGGAGGGCATTAATCAGAGAGGCAACAAAGAGACCAAAGATAACCCTGAAGGAGCTGCAAAGCTCCACAGCGGAGATTGGAGTATCTGTCCATAGGACCACTTTAAGACGTACACGCCACAGAGCTGGGCTTTACGGAATAGTGGCCAGAAAAAAGCTATTGCTTAAAGAAAAAAATAAGCAAACACGTTTGGTGTTCGCCAAAATGCATGTGGAAGACTCCCCAAACATATTGAAGAAGGTACTCTGGTCAGATGAGACTAAAATTGAGGAAAACGCTATGTCTGGCGCAAATCCAACACCTCTCATCACCCCGAGAACACCATCCCCACAGTGAAGCATGGTGGTGGCAGCATCATGCTGTGGGGATGTTTTTCATCGGCAGGGACTGGGAAACTGGTCAGAATTGAAGGAATGATGGATGGCGCTAAATACAGGGAAATTCTTGAGGGAAATCTGTTTCAGTCTTCCAGAGATTTGAGACTGGGATGGAGGTTCACCTTCCAGCAGGACAATGACCCTAAGCATACTGCTAAAGCAACACTTGAGTGGTTTAAGGGGAAACATTTAAATGTCTTGGAATGGCCTAGTCAAAGCCCAGACCTCAATCCAATTGAGAATCTGTGGTATGACTTAAAGATTGCTGTACACCAGCGGAACCCATCCAACTTGAAGGAGCTGGAGCAAAAGGTGGCTCTACAAAGTATTTTGGAGGGTTGAATAGTTATGCACGCTCAAGTTTTGTTTTTTTGTCGTATTTCTTGTTTGTTTCACATAATAAAATAGTTTGCATCTTCAAAGTGGTAGGCATGTTGTGTAAATCAAATGATACAAACCCCCAAAAAATCAATTTTAATTCCAGGTTGTAAGGCAACAAGATGCCAAGGGGGGGTGAATACTTTCGCAAGCCACTGTATGTACATGTAGGTAGTTATTAAAGTGACTATGCATAGATAATAAAAAAAGGGTAGCAGCAGTGTAAAATAGGGGAGGGGGGTGGGGGGACAATGCAAATAGTGTGGGTAGCCTTTTGATGAGATATTCAGGATTCTTATGGCTTGGGGGTAGAAGCTGTTTAGAAGCCTCTTGGAGAACATTCTATGACTAGGGTGGCTGGAGTCTTCGACAATTTTTAGGGCCTTCCTCTGACACCGCCTGGTATAGAGGTCCTGGATTGCAGAAAGCTTGGCCCAAGTGATGTACTGGGCCGTACGCACTACCCTCTGTAGTGCCTTGCGGTCGGAGGCCGAGCAGTTGCCATACCAGGCAGTGATGCAACCAGTCAGGATTCTCTCGATGGTGCAGCTGTAGAATCTTTTGAGGATCTGAGGACCCATGCCAAATATTTTCAGTCTCCTTAGGGGGAATTTGTTTTTTTGTGCCCTCTTCACGACTGTCTTGGACCATGTTTGTTTGTTGGTGATGTGGACAACCTGCTCCACTACAGCCCCGTCGATGAGAATGGGGGCGTGCTCGGTCCACAATCATCTCCTTTGTCTTCATCACGTTGAGGGAGAGGTTGTTGTCCTGGCACCACACGGCCAGGTCTCTGACCTCCTCCCTATAGGCTGTCTCGTCATTGTCGGTGATCAGGCCTACCACTGTTGTGTCATCGGCAAACTTAATGATAGTGTTGAAGTTGTGCCTGACCATGCAGTCATGAGTGAACAGGGAGTACAGGAGGGGACTGAGCACGCAACCCTGAGGGGCCCCCGTGTTGAGGAGCAGCGTGGCGGATGTGTTGTTACCTACTCTCACCACTTGGGGGCGGCCCATCAGGAAGTCCAAGATCCAGTTGCAGAGGGAGGTGTTTAGTCCCAGGGTCCTTAGCTTATTGATGAGCTTTGAGGGCACTATAGTGTTGAACGCTGAGCTGTAGTCAATGAATAGCATTCTCACATAGGTATTCCTTTTTGCCAGGTGTGAAAGGGCAGTGTGGAGCGCAATAGAGACTGCATCATCTGTGTGTAGATTGCTGAAAACGTTTTATTTAATACATTTTAGAATAAGGCTGTAACGTAACAAAATGTGGAAAAAGTCAAGGGGTCTGAATACTTTCCGAAGGCACTGTATATCCAAATAAGGAACATAGGTAGATAAGACCACAGAAAAACAAGAAAATAGTTATAAACCTACTTTTTAAGCCAGAGATAATTTATGCTCTTCTAAAGAGTTGTGAGAACAACCACTCACTAACCAGATTGCCATCCAACCTTTTTATGTGAGTAAAGTACGTTGGATAAAAAATGTCACAACAGACCTGATGGAAACTGCAAATTTGGCTGTAAACTTTCCAAATGTCAACAAAACATAATAAGCCAGACAAGGTGGGATCTTTTTGTGTCTGTAAAATTAATTACATGAGAAATGGCAGTGGAAACGCCTTTATACTCAAATGTTGATATAATAACCACCATGTCAAAGTAAACTTGGGAGTCATGCGATTATATGTTGTGTGGTCCTCCCACTATGACTCGGGAAAGCATGCAGTTTATTAGGCTACAGATTAAATTAGTTATGAACTTCACAGGGGGGTGAAAGTGCACAGAGATGGGCTTGATGCTCCTTTCCAATACATATTGAGTTTCTTATTCTGATCGATGCTTGGCTGCAATTGACAAATCAAAATAATCTCGCTCTTTTGTCAATAATCTCATCATGTAGGCTATACCCGTACTGTATCTGTTGTCTAGAGCGCACGTACCAAGACTACAGCAGGCACATTCGCTATATATCGCAATTTTGTGTGACAAAACCATCTGTAGAGTTAAAAATGCAATGGAAACTTATAACATTTATTTTTTATTCGGTACATGGAAATGTTATTTTTTTTAATGTGCACTACGTCATCACGCACAGATTTATCCGCCACAAGTCAATTTAATGGAAACATCTCTAGTAGGAAAATGAGCAAATCCTTTTAGGATTTTTGAATATTTGCATGAAAATCTGTCACCAATTGGTGACAGATACTGTGATAAATCTTTTGAGTGTTCAAAAAGAGACTTCACTTCATTTGTGACATTTCATCCAACATAAGGGACAGTACATAGAATTTCAAAAAGTAAAATCTATCTACTTTAGAAAAATTTATAAAATGCATTGAGAATATAGTAGAATTCTGACGTATATCCAATAGCTGGGACAATCTTAAAATGTGTCCACTATTTGGGGCATACAAAAATAATCAGACACTTTGAATCTGGGGCTCATGGCATGGTTATAACAAGTACTAATATCTGTTGACTTAATTGTCACCAAGTTATCAGGCGTCCACTCAGCATAAGACTCATTATTATATGGTGTTGTAATAGAAACTGGGCAGTTATTTCTTTTTGCCCTTGCTGGGTTTGGCCAATAGGGCAGGATCGATGTCCTCTGCAGAAAGCCCCATGGTGGAGAAAAGGCGAGCAGCGCGCTCGGACAGGGTTCCCCCACACTTCATCCCCCGTGCAATCAGTTCTGCCTTTAGCCTGTCCAACCCCAAAGTCTCCAGCTCCTTGTCCGAGTGCACTGCCTGGAGGTCTAAGGGCCCATCTTCCCACTGCATACCGGGGGAGAAACACACGAGTTAATCTTTAAAAGTAACTGCTCATTACGCTGTTCTATTTTGCTTGACTGCAGTTGGTCTTGTTGCAAAGTACCTTTCGTGGCGCATTATGAGCCATTAAACATAACTTTGGTTGTCTTAACATCTTGTTTGCATTCTGGGCTGACCCAGAAAAACCAAGGTGCAAGCAGAAAAACCAAGGAGCAAGTATGGATGATGTAATATTGAAAACATGAAATAATGGACTAATAAGGGCCAAGAGAACAAATATTGAGTGGAACATTAAGAAACTCACAGTGGGTTTGTTAGTGCTACTCTGAGCTTTGCTTAGACTGTCGGTCTTTGGGAATGTTTCTTCTGCGGGGACCACCTCCTTCTGCTCCCCACCGTCACTGGTGCCCGAAGCTACTGCCTCTGCTTGAGATTGTGTCTGCACCTCTGCTGGGCTCTCTGGAGAGCTGGGTCCTGAGCTGGAGTTGCTGCTTGTGCTAGGAGCTTCTGGAGTTGCTGTTTGTTCCGCTCTGCTCTGAGAGGCTGAGGTGTGAGCTGAGGTTGCTCCCTTTACGGGACTACCGGGTACCCCTGAGCCAGAATCAGATGTTGAGGGAGAGTTCCCGCTGTCGCTTGCAGCATCGTCATCCTCGGAGCTGTCCAGGTCATCCAGGCCGCCAACACCCGTCCTGTAAAATCCTAAACATTTCACTACTGGGCAGTTTTTTCCCCCCCATTACATTTGATGTCTTTTTTTTTTTACAACAACATTGAACCAAGATGACAAAGCTCACTCACCAAAAGCATTTCTTCTTACTTTTCCCTTGGCCTTTGTTTGGAGGTGGCTTTTTGCGTTTCGGTGCCTCGTCTACTTTCACAAGTCCGCTGGAAGAGGCTTGCATTCCTAAAAAACTGACTGTTAGACTCATCCTTGAATTAGTTCTATGGAACAAACAGCCCTTTACATTGCAATCATTTTCCATAGCACAGATCATAAAGAAATGTCTCTCTATATATAAAGATATCTCCATAAAAATTACACCAGGGGCTATGCACTGTGTTTGGCCCTGTGCAGCTTCCAACCGTGTGTGTCAGCGAGGTTGGGTGAAAAACAAACATTTCCATTCTTACAAATGGACAATAAACATACTATTATACCATTTAATTCTAAATATCTATTTGAAATTAGTGCCTTTTAAGACTGAGTCATCCAGGCGTTCTGAGAGGTCGTGGCACTGCTGCTCGTAGTCTGGGTCTGTGAAGTGATGCTTGGGCTCGGCCAGCTTCCTCTGCAGTCTCTCCAGACGCCTTTGCTCTTTCTCTGCCTCGCGGTCTGCCTGCTTCTTAAGCCACTCTGCCATCCTGAAGACACACACACACAATATGACCTCATTTTTATTACCTATTTATTCATGCCATTTAGGTGATAAAGAGAGAGCATCCTCAACGAATTTGCTCACTTGTCACACCGAGGTCCATTACATTGCACCAAAAGTGCAAATTGATGATCAAATGCACCAGGCGAGCTTCATCTAGGACACCTAGTTAGGAAAATACTTCAAATCCCAGATAAAATAGAGTCTGTGGGTGACCATCTTACTCTTTCTCATGGTTGACATCTCTTAGTCGCCTTCCGCTTAGATCTCTGCAGGCTTCGCGGTTTGTGGTCTTCTCAATTTGTGCCCCAAGAGCCCTAAGCATAGACCCAAAGCCTGCCAATTACAAATAATGGAACAGTTAGTTTTTCATTTACTCACTTATTCAGAATAATGTAAGTAACATTTCACGCCTGTCCACCAACTTTAGGCTTAACAGTAAATTAGTATTTTCTTAAACAGCTAGCTAACTAGATGGAAGTAATTAACCTGTTAACTAACTAGCTTGCTAGTTAGCTAGACTAGCTAGTTAGCTAGCTAGACTGCTTGCCCCTTAGACTTTAATAACTAGTTAGTTAGCTACCTCCTTTCCCACCACAGAGACGAGGCTCCAGTCGATACACCGCTCCAGCCTGCAATTTCTCATCAAGCTCTGATAATCGTCCATTATTCTTGACGTAGAGATCTGATGACGGGATTCCCTGAAAACGATAGAAGAAACGTTAGGCAAGTAGCTAGCTAATAGGGACGTAATGATTAACCAATACGCATCGGTCCCCGGTTCAAATGTATAAGATATGAGCGCATCAGTCTTCGGGACCCCAAACCGATCCAAATGTAGCATCGGCCAGGAAATCGATTAAAACGTTACGAATCGGCGGTTCACAAAAAAACGTTTTGCTCAAATTACTTTCTTTCTACCGTCGGGAAATACCTCATCTTTTGTGACAACTGCGTCCTCTCCTTCAGTGTAGAACTAAGCATTTCATTGTGTTGACAGTCATTGATCTACAACCCCAGGCAATATCAGTAGCCTAGTCAAACGGCACCAACAGTGCTGTAATATCTAACAATTTCACAACATATACCCAATACACACAAATCTAAGTAAGGAATGGAATTAAGAATATATACATATGGACGAGCAATGACAGAGCGGACTGGACTAAGATACAGTAGAATAGTATAGAATACAGTATGTACATATGAGATGAGTAATGCAAGATGTGTAAACATTATTAAAGTGACTAGTGTTCCATTTCTTAAAGTGGCCAGTGACATCTAGTCTATAGGCAGCAGCGTCTAATGTGCTAGTGATGGCTATTTAACAGTCTGATGGCCTTGAGATAGAAGCTGTTTTTCAGTCTCTTGGTCCCAGCTTTGATGCACCTGTACTGACCTCGCCTTCTGGATGATAGTGGGGTGAACAGGCAGTGGCTCGGGTGGTTGCTGTCCTTGATTATCTTTTTGTCCTTCATGTGACATCGGATGCTGTAGGTGTCCTGGAGGGCGGGTAGTTTGCCCCCGGTAATGCGTTGGGCAGACCGCACCACCCTCTGGAGAGCCTTGCGGTTTAGGGCGGTGCAGTTGACGTACCAGGCGGTGATACAGCCCGACAGGATGCTCTGTGAGGGTTTAAGGTGCCAAGCCAAATGTATTCAGCCTCCTGAGGTTGAAGAGGCTCTGTTGCGCCTTCTTCACCACACTGTCTGTGTGGGTGGACCATTTAAATTTGTCAGTGATGTGTACGCCAAGGAACTTGAAGCTTTCCACCTTCTCCACTGCGGTCCTGTCGATGTGGATAGGGGGGGTGCACCCTCTGCTGTTTCCTGAAGTCCACGATCATCTCCTTTGTTTTGTTGACATTGAGTGAGGTTATTTTCCTGGTACCACACTCCCAGAGCCCTCACCTCCTCCCTGTAGGCTGTCTCGTCATTGTTGGTAATCAAGCCTACTACTGTTGTGTCCTCTGCAAACTTGATGATTGAGTTGGAGGCGTGCTTGGCCACGCAGCCATAGGTGAAAAGGGAGTACAGGAGTGGGCTGAGCACGCACCCTTGTGGGGCCCCAGTGTTGAGGATCAGCGAAGTGGAGGTGTTGTTTCCTACCTTCACCACCTGGGGGCGGCCCTTCAGGAAGTCCAGGACCCAATTGCACAGGGCGGGATTCAGACCCAAGGCCTCGAGCTAAATTTTGAGCTTGGAGGGTAAGTTTAAGCACCGCCTTCGCCCAATCCTGAGTCGTCCAAATAATCAACGACGAAAACCCAAAACTAGGAAATACTGCAGCTCTTTATTAAAAATGTTTTTAATACAATATGGCATAACATACATTCAAATAGAGTCAGTGGCAAACAGAGCACACAAGGGGTACAACATAGCTAAATAAACCAAAATATAAAAGAAAACAAATAAGAAAATAAAATATAGGCTACAATGAGGCATAACTTAAGCTATGGGGTCTTCTAATAAATTTAATTAATTCATCAATTTCTTTTTTCTTCCTATACATTTCAATGAATCAAAGTTTTAAAAAATATTGCTGAAAAACTATAAGCAAAGGCTGCATTTTTATGCATTTACTTTTACGAATATAAAATGTACCCAAAATAAGTAAAACATTCTAAATGAAATTCTATGTTCTTATCTTCCATTATTATACCGAAAGTTACATTATCTCTAGTAAACTGGGTTATTGGAAAGATTTTTGTTCTAACCAGTCAAACATATCACTCCAGAATGTGTTGCTGTAAACACAAAGGAAAAATAAATGGTCCGTTTCAATTTCTGAGTCACAAAATACAGTTATTGTGATCAAAATATAATCTATGCCAAAGCAATTCTCACAAGATAGATATCATTAAATATTTTGAAGTGCAATTCCGGTCATCAAAAACACTCAGCTTTTCTATATCAGAATTCTTGATAAGAATTGACAGCATTTCTGCAGCCATAAGAAAGAGTGATGGTGAAATAGAGCAGCCTTGTTTAATTCCACGACTTATGTCAAATCATGGATTAGTCCCTAGTGTTAAGGACACTGAGCTATGTGTTTTGATAAAAGGATCTAATCGTGTTCCTGAACTTTTCTCCAAAACCATAAAGCTCCAAAGGGCGGAAGATAAAAGGGTGTTCAACCATTGTTTTGTAAAAATCAAGAAAAATAGTAAATCCATAGTTTATTAGATTCCTATATTGAAGCATGTCTTGGACCAAGCGTATGTTGTTCTACTTGGGCTTTGACAGATTCTCGCCGTTTCATCTGTACACGAGAGATTAACAAAAATAAATTAATAAACAACTGAAACAGTACTTGCACTTGACCCCCCTAGCTCTGACTCTACTGATAGCTACTTTGAGGAACATTTTACTTTCTATGCCTTTGATATGTGGTTGTCCCGCCTAGCTATTTTACGATTAAAGCATTAACTGTAAATCGCTCAGGATTACAGCGTCTGCTAAATCAGGGGTTTCCAAACTTTTTCCAATCGGGGCCCCCACTTCCAGCATTGGGTAACATCCCGCGCACCCCACGTCTATTTCTATTGGCAAAAGCACTGTTCGTTTCACACCCTTCTTGTTGGTGGAGAGAATTGTGCAGGTTTAAAGCTTATGTCCTGCAATTCTACACATTTTGTCATGGGGTGCACAAGAAATGTGCTGTTTTAAAGCAAATTTCTTTGCAATTCCATACATTTTGCCATGTCTAATGTGAATTCGTATGATATTTGAGTGACTAAAAAATTACAACAATATCTATGGGCTAAAAAACCTAAATGAAATACAAAACCGTAGACATAGGCTAGTTGATCTGGACATTTCTGACAAGTTATAAATAGCTCTCTAAGGTATGCAATGACAAACATGACAAGAGGAACTGATGATGCACTACCCAATTTGCATTCTACTAGTACAACTTTCAAGAATACGTTTAAAGCCGGACTGAGCTCCTTTATAAACAAACCAAAAAAGTTTGGGAACCACTGTGCTAAATGACTAAACATTATTCTTAATTTTTTTTTACGTTTCGTTCTTGTATCGCTTCGGAGCCCATCTAAATGCGTATCGAATCACTTGAAATGGAAAGATACACATCCCTACTAGTACTGCTAGTAACTTTACTAGCTAGCTAGTTATAAAAATACAGAGTAGAAAAGACCATCTTTGCTCAAATGCTGTTTGGCAAAGTTAGTTAAGCTAGTTAGCGTCCGCTAATACCGCGATAGTTATTTAGCCAGTTTGCTAGCTTGTTGGATGTGTCGACCCACCTAGCTAGGTTGGTTAGCTACCAACGAAGTATTATTTCAGTTTAATTGATAACACGACCATTTTCATACTAACCTTTTCTTTCGTAAAAATATCAACTAGATCACGGACAGAGGCTCCAGTAGGAAAAGAAGCATTGCAAAACTGAAGAAGTGGACCAGAAAGAAACAACTCCATGATTTTGCCACAGTACAGAAATGTAAGGTTGCTTTGTCGAGCTACTACCGGATATTTACGCGGAAGGCCGAGAGCTTAAAAAAAAGAGAGCTTGTTATGTAACGTGACGATATAGCGTTTTTTTTAAGGGTTTTGTTTTTTCTACTAATTTTGCCACCAAAAATGTAATGAGTTTGTTATTTTTATACAGTACGGATTGGACTATTGTGGTATTCCTTCATTTCTTCTTAAAATGTAACACCCATCATCCTTTGCGGCAGACGCACCAACATGGCAGCTTTGTACAAGGTTGTGTCAATTCTGAGGACTGGCACATGTGTGTTTCCAAAACGAGCAATATATATTCGCAAGTCGTTATACAGCACAGATAGCCGGGAGACATCGGAAGGAAAAGCTGTGGAAGAAACGCAGAAACCAGCAGCCGACAAGGCGAAAAGTGGCTTCGCTGCAGCATATGAACAACACACAGACCTTCAGCAGAAGCAAGATCAGACGGGAACTGCTGTCAGACTTGGGTCAACAAGAAATGAAAAATCATTTGCGTCATTGCTACGAAATTCTCCTCTCATGCAGATGGGACCAGCAAAGGACAAAATGGTAATCGGCAAGATCTTTCACATAATCAAAGACGATTTATACATTGACTTTGGTGCCAAGTTCCATTGTGTATGTAAACGACCGACAGTGGATGGAGAGAGGTACCAGAGGGGGAGCAGGGTACGTCTGCGTCTTGAGGACCTCGAGCTCACATCTCGCTTCCTGGGTGGGAACACCGACACAACACTACTGGAAGCAGATGCCTTTCTTCTTGGACTGATCGAGAGCAAGGACGCAAAGACCAAAGAGTAGAACAGCATTGACTCCGACCCATAGACCTGCCCCGGAAGAGAACAGTTTTTCTTGTTGATGTCACTATTCTCACATTATGGTAATTTGTAACCGAGGGCTTGAACAATAAATGTATCCAAATGTAATATGTTTCTGTTTCATCTTGAGAAATCTGCTACATCCATGTTCAATGGTCATTTCAATTACCCATTTATTCTGGAATCATTAAATGTCTCATGCTTAGTAACAGTCATGTGTCATCATAACCCAAAATATAAGGTTGTAGGTTCTTTATCTTTAGAAAATGAGTAACTCAAAAGTGACACGATCAGTCAGTTTTTATTCAGTGACATTATTTGCATAATTAAATGTGCAGTTCTGCATTGGATATAACCTACACCAATCACAGAACACAAACATATCCTGCTTCAGAGCACCTCATCAAAGTTACTTTTTACCTTGTCACATTTTGAGGAGTCCCTTTCTTACATTTAGTGTTCAAAAGAGTTGAAAGAACCCTCACCAATTTTTCAACTAAAATTGGCATCTTGAGAAAAAGATGTGTTATGAACTTTTTTATATTTCTGTCTTTAACTGATGTAGGTTACTGTACTGAGGTATCCTAAAGACTAAGGCATCGGTACAATTTGCAGTTCATTAGCAGCCTATAGCTCTACATAAAATCAGAGATCCTACGAAAGGTAGCAAAAAATACATAAGAATGTCACAGAGTACAATGTCATCATCTCTTATCACAGACTAGCATCTGAATTCAATGGTTAAACAAAAGAGGAAAACCTAATGGAATGGAACATAAAAAATGCAGGCATTCTTTGTACGACGGTATGCCCTGAAAGCTTTGCCATTGTATAATGCGTGCAGTGCTTTACATGCAGCGACTCCCTTAGTAGAGCATCTCATATCACGTGTAATTGACCAGCTTAAATGCAATTCCCAAGTTATTGAGCAGAGGCAGCGAGGTATTTGAAGTGGTGATAAAAACTAGGGAGTAGTAGTTTCTTTGGGGTTGTTTGAGATGCTATGGAGGCACTGAGGCTATGGGTGTCCTCTACTATGGGTGTGTATGTGTCCTCTTCTACAGCATACAAGATCACCATACACTTCAACCACACATGGTCATATACAGCCACTGAGAGACAAAGACAGAGTGGATGAGGTTACGTTTTCCATAGTGAATCAGTGATTAAAAGACACATATCATGGAGATTCAAATGGTCTCACCTCTGTGATATTCATTTTAGCAGTTCCAGTGCCTTCTCTATCGAACTCCTGGAAGGCCTCTGTGAAAATAAGGGGAAATATATATATATTTATTTGTGCTTTAACACTATAATTAAGGCCATGAACATTTCTTGACCATCTGACCAATGACATCTTTAACCTGTAATTCAATGCAAGGCACCACTGCAGGCACATCCCCCACAGACTCACCAGTTAAATCTCACATTAGGGTCTAATTATTAACAACTTTAAAGCAGAAGTCTGGAGTTTGGACACTGAAAAAGACTGTTAGATGAAACATCTCTGAAAGTATTTCCCTGCTTGCTGTTTACAAAAGAAACATAACCATTGTTGAACCAATTTTTGTTATGTTGCGTAGCAGAAGTTATATAAATTACCCAGTTAAAGAAGAGTGCATGGACAATTCACATGCATTGAAGCTTAAAGGGATACTTTGGCATTTTGGCAATGAGGCCATTTATCTACTTCCCAGAGTTGGATGAACTTGTGGATACTATTTTTATGTCTCTGTGTCCAGTATGAAGGAAGGTAGTTTCGCGAGCCAATACTAACCTAGCGTTAGCACAAAGACTAAGTCTATGGGTATCTGCTAGCATGCTCATTGCCAAAATCCCAAAGTATCCTTTTAATGTGTGATAAGTAGAATATTAATGGAAATTATTATGGTATGAAGACTTGATGAATGATTGTAAGCTTCAGAGAGCACTACATCAATGTCTTGGTGCTGGAGGACAGAATTACCAGTACAGACAGAAGTCAAGAATTTCTCCTGGTCCTAGTTATGCAATGATCATGTGAATTCATTCACAAAATCAGTCCAGAAACAATCCCTGGCCTAGCCTTCACCCCCCTTTGCAGATTTAAAAGGATCAGATATGTATGCAAAATGGTGATAATGGCTCCACTAACCATTCCAATCAGGCATAGGGGAGCTTACATATATCCAATTTCTTGAAGGCTAAATGTTGTTTCTGGACCAGGTTGTGTAGTCAAAGGCAAAAAATACATACTGAACATGGCTTCTAGCTTGACCAGACAGCAGACAAAGTTGTCAAAGTCGATGACCTCGTTTTCAGAATATCTGGCCACAAGCACCTGGTTCAGCCTGTTGTTCAGTTTAAATCCTGTGAAGATCATAAAGCATGTAACACACGAAAACCAGAGAGTGTTTTTTCGACATCACATACTGTAGTCTAAGCCTGGTCCCAGATCTGGTTGTGCTATCATGTCAACTAATAGTAATACAATGGCAATAAGTGACAAGGAGTTGACATGATAGCACAAACAGATCTGGGACCAGGCTACTGTAGTCTAACTGTAAAGATGAAAGCAGTGTTATCCATTGATATCAATCAGTGGAGGCTGCTGAGGGGAGGACAGCTCATAATAATGGCTGGAACAGAGTGAATGGAATGGCATCAACTTATTCAGCTCCAGTCATTACTACAAGCCTGTCCTTCCCAATTAAGGTGCCACCAACCTCCTGTGATATCAACAGTCCTGAATTAACTATAATGTCATTGACAACATCAACTCTGCAATTCATAATGTGTTATAGTGCATAAGTCATGTAGAGTTATAGTACATAAGTTATAGTCATTAGCTGTTTCATTGAAGCCCCTGGATTGTGTTCAGTAGGTACACTGTAGCAAAACCTACACATTATTGTCAAGTTCAGGTAGCTAGTACATCTCTGTTTTACTCTATTTAAAAATATTTAGTGTCTACTGAACACTACCAATCCAGTAGTGCGAAGATAGAGTAATCACCAGCAGACTCCAAGGCCAGACGCATCTCATAGGAACTCATACATCCAGACTTGTCCAGATCAAACTGGCGGAAGATTCCCTGGGAAAATAAGAGATTTGAGCTATGGGTGTCTGCCTTGCATTCTTGCAAGCCATTGTCAATTTTACTATTACAGAAGTTAAATATTGTCATATAATTATCAGCATATTTCAACTCACCAGCCACTTTCTGATCTTATTCCACAGAATCTGAAACTCAACTATACCAAGGCGAGCGCTGCCATCTTTCTGCGTGCCAGGTGAGTCAAGGTGTCATGATAGCGATTGGAAATTGAGTGAAACATTTGTCTGTGTCACATATCAATGTAATTATATATTTTTTGTGATCATGCAATTGGTTTTGTTGTGTGTGCATAGTATTCTGCATAGTACTTTTCATTAATACTGCTGTAATATATGCTTTGCCCAAATAAAGTTGAGCATGTATTGAAACAAAGGGTAGGGAGTGTTAAAGTGACTAGCTGAGGAAGGATACGTCTATTAGGCTGACCATACCTCTACAGGACTCCATGCTGAACCCATCAGTCTTTAGGTCCCTGTCTGGGAATCAAATCAAATTTAAAAATCACAACACACTTTACATTAAAACAATAAATGAAAAAAGTGAAAGCAGTAAAGAGGATAAATAAAAGAACAAGATCACAGAAGATGTGTAAAACAATCACTTATTAAAGGCCCGGCTAAAAAGGTGGGGTTTTAAAAGTGATTTAAAAACCTCAATGGTGTCTGCCCCTCTTACATGAATATAGGATAACAGACCACATTTCAGAAATTGCATTGACTGGATGATGAGTCATTAAACCCCCTGGACCTGAAGAGCATTGAATGAACAGTACTTACGTTTGGTCACCACCCTATTGAGAATGGTCCTGAGCTCACGGACAGAGATCTCCATGTCCTAAAACATAAAGCAGATAATGGTTTTGCACTCAAATGTCTCCATGTTCTTAAACATAAAACACATTAGCTTTGCACTCAAATGCATTTCGGAGCCATGCCACCAAAACCAAACTTGAAACTCACCTCCCCAGATAACTGAGCGAACATGGCCCTGAATGAGTCATCAATGTCACTCTCTGAGATGTCCTCCTGTGAAGATATCAAGACTCGGTTGTCCATCCATGTTCATACATGGTCAACAAGCGAAATAACAGTGCCTTGTGAAAGTATTTAATCCCTTGCAAAGTTCTGACATGTTGCAGTAACTTAAAAATATGTTTTTTTAAACAGATCTATACAACCTACTCCACACTTTCAAACTAAAAGAAAAATACATTATTATCTTTCCCGTAATAAAAAATGGAATGTCTCAATTGTATAAGTATTCACACCCCTGAGTCAAGTTCTTGGTGTAAGCACTTATTGCAAGGTAGTTGACACCTGAACATCTAAGCTCTCTTTACCTCATCTTCAAAGTTTGCCACCACGTCATCATCCAGTTCTCTGAAATGACATGGCAAATAATTTCCATAAATGTTTACATGCAATGTTTAGAATATACCAAAGCGGCTTTTTAATAATAATATAATAATAATAATAATATGCCATTTAGCAGACGCTTTTATCCAAAGCGACTTACAGTCATGCGTGCATACATTTTTGTGTATGGGTGGTCCCGGGGATCGAACCCACTACCTTGGCGTTACAAGCGCCGTGCTCAACCAGCTGAGCTACAGAGGACCACATTCAGTAATAGCCATACAATACAATACGATAGTCACACAGACTTTTATTCCAATTATTTACCAAGTTGTGCCAATGTCTAGAAGCTATAGTGGTATACAGATGTCGAATCTTAACTTGATCACAGAATTTTCCTGCTGCATCAGGAAATTCAAATGTGATTCCCTGAAAAGTTATATTTTTCTCTCCATGCGGGGGCAGTCAAACGCTAGGCCTAGGTCCTATTACTCCAACATTCAAATGTATAAAAATGTATCTGAAATGCAGCCATACACATCAACAACTGTCATTTTATCTAGCTTAATAACATAAAATAGATATTGTGGGTGGGTGGTTGGATGGAGACATGTTGGATAGGGGGGAATGGGATAGGAGGTTGGGGATCGATGCGCACTTATTTTTGTTTATTTTCCTTTACATATTAACTGTATTATAATTTTTAAACTCTGTAATATGATCATAATGATCAATGCTTTGTATATATGTACCTTTTTTTAAATGTATTTTTATTTTTGAGTGGCAGCCGACAGGTGAATACGAACTAAATATGAAATGATATGACTCCCCCCCATGATCATAACAAATCATAGGCTTTCATGCACCATTGCGTAGGCTACCTCACCTACGCAATGGTGCATGACAGCCTATGATTTTTTAGATCTACAGTATATATTATTGAGAAAAAGGACATCTTAAAACCAGTTGAACTGGTGCCCAGTGGACCTGCAGTAGGCCTACTACTATGTAGGTACGATACTGCATTGTATACAAACGCCGATTCTAGCTGCCCCCTGGCTGCGATTCTAAATATTTCTTCAAACATTCAAATCCTCCTACTGCAGGATAATTTCCTCCTGCGACGAAACGGGTCAAATTAAGATCCGACATCTGTACATAATTACCAACAACTGATTGAGGTGTATTGAGAAAACCAGACTAGAAATGATTTAGGATTGACAATTTTGCTGCTGAAGTGAACAGAACTGTATTTCTCCATTTAAGTTGCACATCCCTGAAGTACTACTGTACTGTACTCACTGTGTCTCCGACTGCTTCTCAGTGAAGACTCGGAGGACAAAGTCAGCCTCCTTCCCAGGTTCGAAGGTGGAGGGTACCACCAGGTACTCCCCGGGCGGCAGGCGCAGCCGTGCGCTCACCTCCCTCAGGTTGATAAAGGTCTCAGAACGTGCACAGGACGAGTGCTTCAAGAAGAAGTCTTTCTTCAAGTGAACACTTTGACAACCCTTAAACTGAGAGAAGAGGGACAGGGGGTAGATAGGGCTAGTCTGTTTGTGTGTGCGTGCGTGAAACCGTTACATACCTCTTCTGGAATCTGTAACGATAGATGACAAAGAAGGAAAACAGAAAGGACAAGGTCAGTTTTAGGGACATTTTGTTTTGGTCTATCGTTGATTCTTTGGTCACTGGGTATCACATCAAATAAACAGACATTATACACAGACTCTACCTCTACTTGGCTAAATGTCTCTTTGCTTTATTCTACCCTTCATCGACTTTTATTACGGCTTAATTTCCTCCTCTGCTACTGGCATGTCACCTTGTCATCTTTGACCCCTCACCTCGTAGATGGCAAAGCCGATGGTGTGCATGTCCTGGCCCTGGCGTCGGTAGCGGCGCCTATCCTTTTGCATGAGAGCCACCAAGAAGCTGCAGGCCTCCTCTTCATCCTCAGGGTCGTCGTCCTCCTCCAGCAGGGTAATCTTATACTGGGGGTTGATCCAAAAGGTGTCTAACAAAGACAGAAGGCAGAGGTCATGATAATGCATATTTTGGGGTTTTGGGTTCCTTTTGAACATAGCGAGTGAAAATGCCTGTGGTCAATTCTAACTCAACTCAGGACTCTATTTTAACAAACCAAATGCAAACGTAAATCTTAGCACACTCGCGCAGCACTGTGGGTGTGTCAGAAATATTTTTGTCGTTTTGACAGTGGGAATTATGGGCACAACAGCTGGCGGTGGTGTAAAGAGGCATGCTTTTCATTAATTTAGGTGTAACGAGGGCTTGACCACTCACTGGCCAATGAAAACCTGCTCCTAAGCTTTTAATGTGGTTGTGTATTTATTTGATGTTCCGTTGTCATGAACTCCAATTCGTCAGGAGAGCATGGATGTGCGTCCTATCCATTGAAGATTGTTTATTAAATGGCATAGGCCTATAGTAACCCTATAAATCAGCATAGGTTATAAAAAAAAACATGTATCCAGTTTTTCACAAAAAGGCTTCAACATGGGAATACTAGCCTACACATTGCATTCACATTTCGGTAGCCTAATTTGCAATGCAGGTCCGAGCCATGGACATTGCCTACAAAACGTTTTAAGATTAGCCAACCTTCGCCGTTGATATGGTCTGTATGGTGACTTTGCCAAGTGAAGAATTGTAAAGGTAAAGAAACAAACAGGCAAATATCTTAGACCACGTCCTTCCGATACATATGGCCCCAGAGCTAGAGTACTTGTTCACTTCTCTTCTTTATCTGTTTCTGTCTATGATCCTACAGCACCCCCTAATGTCATAACTAGGTACTTGAAAGAGTAACACCAAAATATCAATTTATTCATTTTAGTCATTTAGCAGACAAGTGCCTTGCAGATTTTTCACCTAGTCGGCTCGGGGATTAGAACCAGCGACCTTTCGGTTACTGGCACAACGCTCTTACCCACTAAGCTGCCTATTCCTTATAAAAAAGATGTTATGGTAAGTTCTCACTAGGATGTTTGTATGTTGTAACATATGCAATCCATTAACAATGTATGCAACTCATGTGATAAACAACAGACATGCAGTGGCTGATGGAGTTGAAGTGTATCGCTGACTCCAAAATCAACCTCTAGCTCCTACCACCTAGGCCAGGTGGAATTGTCACCATATTGCTTACAACTATCCAATCCTCTCAGGTCTACACAAGTGCCTACAAGGTAGTGGGTGTAGTGTAGTGGTCATGGTGTTCTCTCACTTGGATGGTTCCGGCAGCCTCCAGCCGTGCTGCCCTTCCTCCAGCCTCCGTCAAACTTGATGGTGTTCCAGAAACTCTGGCTGTCATCACTCAGAGCGTCTGCTGTCAAGTTACAGATCTCCAGCCGGGAAAACTGACGCAGGAACTCCTGGAAGGACATCCTGGATATACAGAGAGCATGGAAAGGGAGACCGATGGAATCTGTCAAAAGTTTGATAAAATGGTAATACATTTCCATCGGGTTTGGGTCAGGTGTGGGTTGGGTTAGATTATTATCGGGTGCAGGTGTGGTATACAGGGTCCAGCCCCAACAAACAGGACACCAGAACAAACAACTGAGCGTTGTGGGGGGAGAACACACAAGGCGATATCTCGGAATGTGAACTCACCAGAACTCCCCGTCCTCCATGTGACAATTCATTTCCTCCCTTTCTGTTGGATCAATCGCATCCCACTCAGACGAACTAATAGCAATATCCGAGAGAGAGAAAGAGAGAGAGAGAGACAGACACAGAGAGAGAGAGAGAGAAAGAGAGAGACAGTGATGAGTATTGTTTATAATTGATCAATATAAATGTAATGCAAAGATCTTACTGACAACAACCTTAAAACTGGCTGCTCTGGATGACCAGGTGCTTTCGCTCTCCGAGGCTGACGTTAGGAAAACTTTCATCAGTGAATAATCACAAAGCCACCAGCCCAGATGAGTGTGTGCTGACTAGGGCCGGGATGATACCAGTAACACGATACTCATTAGTATCGTGGCAAGGAAACAAAACACAAAACAGATTCACCTTCTTTAGGAAAACAGCCCTAATGTTGGAAACAAACATCATCATGTTGTCATCCAGAGTCACATTTATTTATTTTCCAAGCTATAGCAGACAATATTTTACATACAGGATGTTTTTAAAGGACCAAATAGTTTGTTCTGCTTCGTTTTTTCATTTTTGCCATGGAATAAATATTGCGATACTGGTATCATCCCAGCCCTAGTGCTTACCAGCTGGTGGGCGTCTTCTCTAACATTTTCAAACTGTCCCAGGCTGTAGTCCCCACCTGCTTCAAGGAGACCATTACATCCAAGTGCCCAAGGTGACATGCCCAAATGACTATTGCCCTGTATAGGCTCACCCCGGTCATCATGAAGTGCTTCAAGAGGCTGGTTATGGCCCCTGAGGACGGCCCACAGCATCATCCAGGACCCCACACACCCCAGCCACGAGCTGTTCACTCCCTTACAGTCTGGCAGACGGTATCGGAGCATGAGGTCTGATACCAACAGGCTCAGAGACAGTTTTTATCTACAAGTCATCAGACTGCTGAACACTTGAACTGAACTGACTGACCACCTGCACTGATTCTCCGCACCGTAGCACACATGCACTCACTCACGCACACACCCACCCACACAGATATACACATACACACATTCATGCTACACACACATCACAACTGCTGCTAACAGACTCTTTATTATTATTGCTAAATACTGCACAATTTAAAACACTTTCCCCCCAATCCCCCCTTCCCCAAAACAAGTGTAAATATTAGACTATAAATTCTGGCTTCCTGTATTATACTTATGCTAAAATGATTATTCTATTCTACTGAGTCATTTACTTTATGTTCGTATTCTTATATTTTCTTATTTCTTATTGTTGTAGCATTGTCGAGAAGGAACCTGCAAGTAACCATTTCGTTGGATGGTGTATACCATGTGTATCCGGTACATATGACTAATAAAACTTGAAAGGCACTTAACCCTAATTGCTCCTGTAAGTCGCTCTGGATAAGAGCGTCTGCTAAATTACTTAAATGTAAATGTACACACAGACACACTCGCAGCCTTTTGAGGGCCCTAAGCGAGATTTGGTTGCAGTTTTAAAGCTAATTTCCTGGAATTCTATACATTTTTCCTTGCCTTATGCCATGTTCATACGATATCTGGGTGACTAACAAAATCAATGGGGGGACCCCTGGAGGTCAGGGGCCCCCTGGAGATCAGGGCCCCTGGGCACATGCCCTTCATGCCCGGTAGGTAATTCAGCCATGAAGGTTTAGATATAGCTGGCTTGACTAACATACCTAGCAATCTTATAAAATGTTAGCTGACATGGGCTAATTGAGTGACTGTCAGTGACTGACGTAAGAGAAAAACTGCTGATGCACGTTGTGTATTCTACCCGACTGAGCCACGGGGCCCTACGCGCAGCGTGTAGTCTACGCAGAGGCGGCACTGCGCACACAGTGTCCAGAAAAGCATGATGGTTGTGATGTGAACTCACTTATCACTCCAAGCCCCGGTCCACTCCACCTGACCCCAGGGGTTACGAATACGGATCAACTTCTCCATGCGACCCCGGAAATCCACCTATGATGATAGACAGACACACAAACAAATGTGGGTCAGATTTTACATAGAAAGTGTAACCACTTGCCAACTTCCAATTTGACGGTAGAATTTCTCAATCCAGATGTTGTTTGATAGTCATAGATGCCCGTATAACTATTAATTTGGAAATAAATAATTTCTGCAAAATATTGCCTGTATACTGAAAGATCAGGAGAATACGTGCCTCTTATTTTGCATTTTGTGATTTGTTTACGTTTACTATAATACATATTCCTGTTTACACCACTCCCTTTCCTCCAATTGCAGATTCACAATAGGGTCAAGCTGAGCCAAGCTATGCTATGTTGTACTTAGCTGGCCTGCTTACGAATCCACCATGGAACCATGCTGGAAAGGACAATGTGGAGAAGAAAAAAAATCTGCGCTATTACAGTATGGTTCGGGTCTGCCCTATAGTACGAATCAGGCACAATCGCCTAAGGCTTGAAATGGCCCGCAGGAAGAGGCATATCCATCACTTTTCCACAATTCATTATCCAAAGCCTTATTTTCACTCACTCACCTGCTTCAGACCTGTGACAGAGTAGGCATGTCCTTTAACCAGCTTCTTAAAGGTCACTGCCTCCATGTCGAAGGCACCGGTGATCTGGGAATGCAAACAGATGTCATCATACATATTCAACTATTACCACCCACACATGACATCTTTGGCCAAAAATATTATTGTGATTTTGCTCTAAGTCAACAACAGACTATTTGTCTCTCCACTTTAAAGAGGCTGTATGGAGGTTAGGTTATTGTTTACCTAAAATATGTTGGCTTGAGTGTTGCCTGTATGCCCATAGGCATGGGAAGATTTTCTGTCCAATGGGGTAATATCAAAAGCAATATTTCTGTCCATTTTAGGAGACCACTTTTGGCTCAAACCATCCCCAGAGGCAAAACGTTGAGAATACTGCAGCTCACAATTCCATTATGTGGAAAGATAGGTTTTTTCAAAAATAAGCCAAGATTCATGATGTGAGTGATTCCGTTGTTTTGGGGAATTTAAAAGCTGAATGGGGGCGAAAATGTCAACCTAGATTAGAACATAGGACCTGCGCCAGTGACCTAGGTCCCGTCCAGAAACAACCCCTATATGAGAGGACTGCATATGTGTACAGCAGGATGTCCTGTGTGTCATGTAACAGGGACGCCACTTACGTCAATGGAGCAGCCCAGAAGGGAGCCTCTCTCCAGGGCTTTACCAATGATCCGGTACAGATCCTTAGGCGCCTTACGTAGCTCGTACATCTCTGCCACGCCACCGGTGAAGTCCTCAAAGCCCTCTGTGGTGCTGCCACCAGACAAGGCCTCGTAGGAGCCACTCAGTCTAACACAAAACAAAGGAATGACAATGTCACAATGTGTCAATCCTGGAAAATAATTATGTCCCTTCATGCAAAAATGCACCAGTATTCACTATCTACAATATTCGTAAATTAAATGTTCATAAAACAAACATTACACCTACGCACATAATAAACATATCATTATAGCTTCATAGATTGATGAAAGCTTAAGGAATGTATGATACAATTACAGATGTCAGAGCTAACTGGACTTGTGACATGTATGCTTTATGAACATACAATCGTTACCCACTGTTTACTTGGTGTAACAAATAAAACGTTGCAAAAAGAAAATTCTATTCTAAGATGGATGCACTGTATACCTGAATTAAAGCCTGTTTTACAGAACCATTAAACATTTTTAAAGCTTTTGACACAGACAATAGATAATATTAGGAAAGTCATACTTGGCATATGCCTTCTCAATCAGGGCACTCCAGAACTCGTTACCCTCAGCGGAGTGAACAAACATCAGCTCGCCATCTTTGACAGGCAGTCGATCATCAATTACAACGTCCACCCACTCTCCAAACTGCCAGAACTGTGAACAAACAAAACAGTCATTACTGTTGATGAAGAATTTGGAGTCAGACATGAAGGTTATAATTGTTTTATGCTGTTTTATGCAACCTACAAAGGTTGATATAAAATCCATCAAATCAAACTTCAATCTGAATATGGCAACTATTTCTTACGTATGTAGGCTACCACGCTGTATGAAGCAGTATCATTATATTATCTTTCATTAAAATGTCTATTCTGTTTGATTGATTGGACCTGGAAGTGGAAGATGCCAGCGTAGTTGTCTTGAAAGGCTTGACCATGAGGGACCACCCTGTGTAGCAGCTTCTCGTTAAGGGTGAGGGAAGCAATGGCTGCCAGGAGCCAGCAGTCACCTAGCCACAGAGGGAAAATAGTACAAAAGAATCAATCAAATGTATTGATAAACACTGAGCGGTTGTCACCAAGTGCTTCACAGTAACCGGGTCTAGACTCCAAACAGCAAGCAGATGCACAGTGGCCTGGAAAACCTTCATACGAGGAGGAAACCTCGAGCGGAAGCAGGATCAGAATAGAAGCACCTGGCCCAGATGAAGAGAGATAAAGAGTCATTTCCAAATGTAATCATTTCAACCTGAGGTGAAAGTGTGAGAGAGGGGAATAAATATAAGCTAGCTTTAGCTGAGCTCCAAATGTTTTATTAAAATACTGTCAAATAACCATACAGAAATCTTAACATTCAAAATCTAAAGGCGTCATAGCCTAAATTAGTCATGTGTGCATCTTTCTAAAAATATGACATTTACATTGTCTGGTGCGGTTTCCGTCCCACCACTTTCAATGAAGGCTGCTGTTAGTAGCAAACAAAACACTTATCTCATTTCAAGCACTCAGCTCAAATCACCCTTGTTCAGCATTTAGTAGTGAGTGAATAGCCAACCTAATGCATTTTGGCCCGTCTGAGTCAAGCCTTCAAATATTTGTTATTGTTTTCCAAAACCTCAACTCCTCTTTGAAAATTGCTTCCAATTTGCTTTAACTGAAAGCATGCACCATCAGTAGACTACTATCAATGGCATGCAGCAAGAACAGCTGAGATCTACACATGAAAATGTAAAAGGGTTATTCCCACCATCATCACATTGTTAAAACCATCAGGCAACCTCAAGTCTTCTGGTCCAGTGTAGCTCAGTTGATAGAGCATGGTGCTTGAAATGCCAGGGTTGTGGGTTTGATTCTCACGGGGGACCAGTACGAAAATGTATGCACTCTCTACTGTAAGTCGCTCTGGATAAGAGCGTCTGCTAAATGACTAAAATGTATTCAGCTTTTAAAAGGGTAATGTACTGTAACGAAGTTAGTGTGGGGAGTAAGCATTAGCTACTTCCCTATAGAGAGAGCTATGGGGATTGCTAATGCAATGTTAAAGGTCCCTAACGTCACTACTGCGGATTGGGGGTTGAAATCCTAAGGCTAAGGCCACACTCAGATGCTTGAACACATTAAATTGTGTATGACCTGCATCATTGTCAGTTTTGGTCCGTCAACAGTACAACTTCAAAAAGCATTTGCTCCATCTGAAATTCTCAAACATAAAATTCTAGTGTGTCGGCGCCCTAATGTGGGTGCATATGACAGCAGCCTTATCCATATAAGTGTATACTCAGAAGTAGATATGGTTAATAACTTAAGCCATGCACTGCTTGCTGGTGAAAATTGGAGGTGTACCTGTGGATGTATTTCAAGGCCTACCTTCAAACTCAGTGCCTCTTTACTTGACATCATGGGAAAATCTAAAGAAATCAGCCAAGACCTCAGAAAAACAATTGTAGACCTCCACAAGTCTGGTTCATCCTTGGGAGCAATTTCCAAACGCCTGAAGGTACCACGTTCATCTGTACAAACAATAGTACGCAAGTATAAACACCATGGGACCACGCAGCCGTCATACCGCTCAGGAAGGAGACGCATTCTATCTCCTAGAGATGAACGTACTTTGGTGCGAAAAGTGCAAATCAATCCCAGAACAACAGCAAAGGACCTTGTGAAGATGCTGGAAGAAACAGGTACAAAAGTATCTATATCCACAGTAAAACGAGTCCTATATCGACATAACCTGAAAGGCCGCTCAGCAAGGAAGAAGCCACTGCTCCAAAACCTCCATAAAAAAGCCAGACTACGGTTTGCAACTGCAAATGGGGACAAAGATCGTACTTTTTGGAGAAATGTCCTCCGGTCTGATGAAACAAAAATAGAACTGTTTGGCCATAATGAACATTGTTATGTTTGGAGGAAAAAGGGGGTCGCTTGCAAGCCGAAGAACACCATCCCAACCGTGAAGCACAGGGGTGGCAGCATCATGCTGTGGGGGTGCTTTGCTGCAGGAGGGACTGGTGCACTTCACAAAATAGATGGCATCATGAGGAAGGAAAATTATGTGGATATATTGAAGCAACATCTCAAGACATCAGTCAGGAAGTTAAAGCTTGGTTGCAAATGGGTCTTCCAAATGGACAATGACCCCAAGCATACTTCCAAAGTTGTGGCAAAATGGCTTAAGGACAACAAAGATCCTGGTTCGAGTCCAGTCTCTGTCGCAGCTGGCCGCGACTGGGAGACCCATGGGGCGGTGCACAATGGCCCATTGTCTTCCAGGGTAGGGGAGGGTTTGGCCGGCAGGGATGTCTCCTGAGTGGCGCAGTGGTCTAAGGCACTGCATCGCAGTGCTAACTGTGCCACTAGAGATCCTGGTTCGAATCCAGGCTCTGTCGCAGACGGCCGCGACCGGGAGACTCATGTGCGGCGCACAATTGGCCCAGCGTCGTCCAGGGTAGGGGAGGGAATGGCCGGCAGGGATGTAGCTCAGTTGATAGAGCATGGCGTTTGCAATGCCAGGGTTGTGGGTTTGATTCCCACGGGGGGCCAGTATAAAAAAAAAAAATGTATTCACTAACTGTAAGTCGCTCTGGATAAGAGCGTCTGCTAAATGACTAAAATGTAAATGTAAAGAAATGTAATGTCCTTATCCCATCTCGCTCTAGCGACCCCTGTGGCGGGCCGGGCGCAGTGCATGCTGGCTCGGTCGCCAGGTGTACGGTGTTTCCTCCGACACATTGGTGCGGCTGGCTTCCGGGTTAAGCGGGCACTGTGTCAAGAAGCAGTGCGGCTCGGTTGGGTTGTGTTTCGGGAGGACGCACGACTCTCGATCTTCGCCTCTCCCGTGTCCGTACGGGGGTTGCAGCGATGGGACAAAGACTGTAACTACCAATTGGATACTACGAAATTGGGGAGGAAAAGGGGGTAAAATACCTACAAAATTTTTTTATAAAAGGGGGATGAATACTTTTGCAAGGCACTGTATGTGTTATTTCATAGATGATGTCTTTACTATTATTCTACAATGTACAAATAAAGAAAAACCATTGAATGAGTAGGTGTGTCCAAACTTTTGACTGGTACTGTATATAACAGTCTTTGTAAGGCCATTAAACCCCCTTTTAGTGTCAAACTATTACAGCACATTGACACCTAAGCACATTGATACTCACCGAGTGCTCCTTGACAGATATCAGTCCTTGTAGCTCCGCCCAAAATGAACTCAGGGTTATCTGAAAGCTCCTATTGAAAATGAAGTAACACCAGAAACAATTAAATAAATACCTACAAATATGTACACATCGAGACAAATATCATGAATGAAAATGTGGCTGATGTTTTTAAATCTGGTGCAAAAGCTTGTGTAGCTACAGTACCCCTCCTTATGATTTTGCAACTTCAACCATGTACATTTTGCACTGACACAGAAAGTATCTTTAGTAAAACTTTTCAAGCTTTCAGAAAGGCTGTCAAAAGTAGATTGTTACTCTGTCAATGACATCAAAGCATCATTTGAGGAGTAAACAGCTGCCGCTAGTGTGAGAGAGTAGGACTGCCCTCTCAGCCTTAATATGTTCAAATCATTTAGCGGCTCGTGCTGTTAGTTAGTATACACAAGCAGCAGCTGTTGGAGGAGCTATGTCTGGCATGTAGGCCTCTAGACTGTTTGTTCACCACTCCCAGGCAAGGGACGCTGACTGAAGTGAGCATAGCTCTCCCGCCCACCCACATCCACATTACCGTTAAACTATCATCAGTGCTGTCATTACCTCTGCTACAGAATGACAGTGTCATCACATGCTGCGTGAAAGAGGGATTTTGAGTTACATTTGTTTTTTGTCCACCAAACATTTTGCTGTAGTAAAGAATATAATAAATGTTCCAAGACCAACATAAAACAACTATTTGAAAGCAGAAATAGACTGGCACCCAGGCTAGGTTGAACATTGTTAACACAGCAATGTATCAACAACCATTTGTGTATATATAAAATCAAGGAAGGGTGTCTGATTTGTTGTTTGAGTGTTTTATCTTTGCATGGGGTGGGAGGAATTATCGGTAAGTGCACAGATGTCAGAATGATAGATTCATCTTTTACAGCACCTTTTCAGGTTTGGTGAAATGCTAACTCTAAATGCTAACTCTAAAAGCTCTAACCCTCTGCTGAAAAGAGCATCTGTTTTTTTCTCATTACATGCCATTCATCGTGCCCCTCCATGCCAAAATAACAATTTAATTCTCAGCTCAGGCGCAAAATGTATCTAGGGTGCCCTGTGTCTGCAAGTAGCACATACAAATCCTGCAGTCTAACCACACAGGAACAAGGGTTTGATTCAGAGGCTGGAGCAAAAGCTATTAAGATACTACTAGAACAGTTTACACTCACTCTTTTTTGCAATACCATTCATGAGTTTAGGGACAAATCCTTACTTGGGTTGATACAACCAAGGGATTTGCATGTGTATCTCTAGTATAGCTTCAACTACAATATTCATTTGGAGCAGTGTAACTCCTATCAGTCTCTTACTGTGGGCCTCATCCACTCCACGCCCTGGGTTTTGGATGAGTGGGGGGCCAGCTCTTTGAAGCCCAGGGATGTTGGCTCGGTGGGGAAGCAGGGGTCCTCGAACAGACAGCCGCTCTCCAGGCACTCCTGCTTCAAGGCCTCGTAGTCCTGGTTGAGGAACTTCAGCGCCCGCTCGTTGGTTCCCATTCCCTCAGCGTGTAGTCTGTCCCTCTGGATACGTGCTGAGACCCCTCCGAATGGGTACATGCTGAGACGGACAAAAATAAGAGTGTGTGTGTGTGTGTGTGTGTGTGTGTGTGTGTGTGTGTGTGTTAAGAGGTGGGTTACTGGAAGCTAGCATATAAATAGCCTCGACAGAATACACTTGCAGGCAGAGGGACATTGTTTCAAATGAGAGAGGACACTGTACGATGTGGCTCATTATCAGTATACGCTTTTTACTCATGACAATGGAGATAATGTCTCAGAACTAGGAGCAGTGATGGGCCCAGAGCAGCCATGGGTAGGACCTTCTCTCTGAGTGCTGTCTGAATATTTCATAGATAAAACTGAGTGCCACAATGTAAAGGCGTTTGGATTATCTGGAATTCCACTGGTATTTTCATGTCAATTAATTAGTGGGCTTACAAAAATGCTAGCCTTTCGAAGATACCGTTTGACTATTGAGCATACACTTTCAGTGGAGTTTTTCACAAAAAATGTAAAACACTCCATTAATCTCAGGTCATATTTTGTTCATGAAGGCGGCAGGTAGCTTAGTGGTTAAGAGCATTGTGCCAGTAACCGAAAGGTTGCTGGTTCTAATCCCCGAGCCGACTAGGTGAAAAATCTGTCGATGTGCCCTTGAGCAAGGCACTTAACCCTAATTGCTCCTGTAAATCGCTCTGGATAAGAGCGTCTGCTAAATTACCAATTTATTTGTATTTATTTATTTTATATGGCTGGGTACTTAAAGGGCAGAACAAGCACTACGCTCAAATACAGTGAGGGAAAAAAGTATTTGATCCCCTGCTGATTTTGTACGTTTGCCCACTGACAAAGAAATGATCAGTCTATAATTTTAATGGTAGGTTTATTTGAACAGTGAGAGACAGAATAACAACAATAAAATCCAGAAAAACGCATGTCAAAAATGTTATAAATTTATTTGCATTTTAATGAGGGAAATAAGTATTTGACCCCCTCTCAATCAGAAAGATTTATGCCTCCCAGGTGTCTTTTATACAGGTATCGAGCTGAGATTAGGAGCACACTCTTAAAGGGAGTGTTCCTAATCTCAGTTTGTTACCTGTATAAAAGACAACTGTCCACAGAAGCAATCAATCAATCAGATTCCAAACTCTCCACCATGGCCAAGACCAAAGACCTCTCCAAGGATGTCAGGGACAAGATTGTAGACCTACACAAGGCTGGAATGGGCTATAAGACCATCGCCAAGCAGCTTGGTAAGAAGGTGACAACAGTTGGTGCGATTATTCGCAAATGGAAGAAACACAAAATAACTGTCAATCTCCCTCGGCCTGGGGCTCCATGCAAGATCTCACCTCGTGGAGTTGCAATGATCATGAGAACGGTGAGGAATCAGACCAGAACTACACGGGAGGATCTTGTCAATGATCTCAAGGCAGCTGGGACCATAGTCACCAAGAAAACAATTGGTAACACACTACGCCGTGAAGGACTAAAATCCTGCTGCGCCCGCAAGGTCCACCTGCTCAAGAAAGGACATATACAGACCCGTCTGAAGTTTGCCAATGAACATCTGAATGATTCAGAGGAGAACTGAGTGAAAGTGTTGTGGTCAGATGAGACCAAAATCGAGCTCTTTGGCATCAACTCAACTCGCCATATTTGGAGGAGGAGGAATGCTGCCTATGACCCCAAGAACACCATCCCCACCGTCAAACATGGAGATGGAAACATTATTTTTTTTTCTGCTAAGGAGACAGGACAACTTCACTGCATCAAACGGACGATGGACGGGGCCATGTACCGTCAAATCTTGGGTGAGAACCTCCTTCCCTCAGCCAGGGCATTGAAAATGGGTCGTGGATGGGTATTCCAGCATGACAATGACCCAAAACACACGGCCAAGGCAACAAAAGAGTGGCTCAAGAAGAAGCACATTAAGGTCCTGGAGTGGCCTTGCCAGTCTCCAGACCTTAATCCCATAGAAAATCTGTGGAGGGAGCTGAAGGTTCGAGTTGCCAAACGTCAGCCTCGAAACCTTAATGACTTGGAGAAGATCTGCAAAGAGGAGTGGGACAAAATCCCTCCTGAGATGTGTGCAAACCTGGTGGCCAACTACAAGAAACGTCTGACCTCTGTGATTGCCAACAATGGTTTTGCCACCAGTACTAAGTCATGTTTTGCAGAGGGGTCAAATACTTATTTTCCTCATTAAAATGCAAATCAATTTATAACATTTTTTACATGCGTTTTTCTGGATTTTTTTGTTGTTATTCTGTCTCTCACTGTTCAAATAAACCTACCATTAAAATTATAGACTGATCATGTCTTTGTCAGTGGGCAAACGTACAAAATCAGCAGGGGATCAAATACTTTTTTCCCTCACTGTACTTTGAAGAGGCATTCTTCCTGGCCTGCCCTACAAAAAGTGATCACTGCTCTAACATAATTGGATATAGAGGAAGGACACCTTGTGTCCATCCATGCAATTCTGTCAGTCACAAAACTGAAACTACAGCATAAAACATTATTTGATGGTTAGGTTAGAGAAGGGACTACAATTCCAATCTGTACATTAGACTCCATTCCAGTCACTGAACAGACCATGACAAGAACACATATCTATATTATTGTACCTTCAGTCCTTCAGTGGTACAGGGGCAGCAGGCTTGGGGAAACAAAAGTCCAGTTAATTTAGGATTCAGTCTTCACAGATGCAGTCACAAACATACATAGCTAGAATTTCACTGTAGTATAGCAAAGCAGTGAGCTATACACACATGCAAGCAAGAAACACTGTTCGTTGTCCGTGTTGTACATTTCACTGACATGAGATTGATAAGGACAGCAGCTGGTAGAGAACTCTTATAGGTAGCTATAGAGCTGAATGGTACAGTATGTCATGTCATTCACTAAGTTCATTGACTAGAGGGGGGCAGGGCTTGCCTTCAACACAGCGGCACTGTAGCATCACAGACCTATAACAAGAAGCAACTGTTTTTGAACGCTGAACTGTGTCTCATAACAAAAAAGGTTTATGGTATGATAGTCGATCGTTGTAGTAGACAGTACATCTGTATGGTACATCACAAAGTAGGTCCTAAAAACAGAATGAAATTGTTGCAGACAATGACTCCCTTCTTCCATCCAAAGACACTTGCTGTGGAAATCAAACACACTTCAATAAACTAGTAGTGATGCTCCATTTTAAAACAGTTTGAATCCCCTTTTGTTTTTGCACTAATTTACACAATGCACCTAATACAATAAACAGAACTAGTCTTCTTCTATTACCAATCAAATACATTTTTATGGGGTATACTCCATATTTTAATTCTGCTTTCATACTGTAACAAGATAAAAATACTAATAATGCATTCATTTGGATTGATATATCAATACACAAGGCTGCAACAATACATTTGAATCAATATTGTTGATTGAAACTGAAATGCTTGTGGCAAGTCTATTGTAACTAAATCCAATTTGCCTGCCAACATTATAGGTAACAACGTGGCATTAAATTAGCATTTCTTGTTCATTTCATGGTCATCAAGAAAACGTTTCATGATCATTTTCGTGGATAAATCCAATAGCCTATACAAATTGATCAAATTGTTGCTTTGAGTATTGATAAGTCTAATCAGGTTCACACCCCTTCCAGAAAGCTGCATCACCTTTACAATAAGCCCATAATAACAATCAGTTAGCCTCCTTAATAACAATTCATTGAACCACAATCTGCATGGTTGAGAGTCATTTAAAGTACAGGCCTATAGGCTACTTTACGTTCTGCAATAATCCCTGTGAATATCACATTTGTTAATGTTTTCAGTGGATCAAATGAGCTCATTCTCTTTTTAGAATTGTATAAATAGCAATGTCAGAGAGTAGCATTTCAAGTAAAGGGAGTATGACAGTAATGGAGGATTTCAGAGAAAAATAATTTTGTTTTATAAATTATATCGTAAAAAGACATCAACGACAACGTCTCTCTATGAAGAAAGTAGTCCGTCCCCTGCCATGTTTGGAGGAATCAGCTGACATGGAGCAGTTCATCATATCATATTGTATGATCATAACGTGCAAAACTAATTTCCATGACTGGACATGCTTGACATAGATTATCATTGCAATGAAGCATGGTAACATGCAATTTCTGCTTTTATGCTGAGTTTCAGCGCATTTCATTCCGGTAAATTGTCCAATTCAATAACACAATCACATAGAGACATGCATCTGGCATTCCAAATCATAAATCAGACATAACTTACCACTGACTCGATTTTTTTTTAGACACTTTTCGATGTGACGTTCAGTTTCTCTGTAAACTGATATGTGTAAATATGTCTATCATGTCATATGAGTAAAGAAGAACAAAGCTGCAATCAGTGTTGTTACTGCAGTGTCTTGCCCAGCCCATTCCGGTGGGAGGGGTTAGCAGCGTCAAAATGAGAGGGTTCGATGAATCCCGCCTGGCGCCGGTGTTGGTGTGTTTTGCGTCGGCTGAAAATTGATTGCATTCGATTTGGAAAAGGGCCGCCTCCCGGGCGTGAGCCAGGTGTCCCGTTCAAAACAAAAGAGACGCAATAAAGCACCTGTAGTAATTACCTCTGTGTTTTCCCATGCAAAAGGGATTGCGTTTGATAAAAACGCTTTATCTGCCTTCCCATTGAAAACTAGTTAGAAAATTCAAACATTTATTTTATGGAAAAGAGATGTTGTATGTTTTTGGGCGATGCATCATGCTGCCTTATTGACAAAATGACCGAGCGGAGCAGATTACTGTTTGGTTTGTGAAGGGAGTCACGCTTTTGCCCGATGACGTGTCGGGCCAATGCCAGGTGGCCCGCGGCTCAGCATAATCGAATCCACCAAGCCAATTTTATCCACCCAATCTTATTTAGCGTATTATTAAAGGGCCAAGATCCGTGTGTAGTTAGTGCGCAACTGCGCATCATAGACCGTATATGCCTATGGACCGTTGGTTTATAACCTAAAAGCCTACATATAGCCGATTGATTAATTTCCGACTGTTAACATTATTAGAATAGAATATATCTTTATTTAAGCATTTGCATGGAATTCCATGTGGACATTCCATAAAACAAGCCAAAATTAAAAGCAATTTCACAATCTCTACAAGGCATATTTTCTAATACAAAAAGTAACATATTACAGTGGTTGCGAACAAATATATTGTTGTTCCTCTTACAGAATGACATTCACATTAAACCTACCACAGTAATACCATACCACAGTTAGTAATGTCTTACTGAATACACAATACTATGCAGCATTGAATAAAATCCATACAAAAATGTGATATAAAAATCTAAAAAAATTCCATTAAATAATTTATTTAATACTTGTTTTTTTTTACTTTCACATTTTTTTCTTCGGAATGAACAGGGGTCTTCTAGATCATCACAAATGTTAGCCACTGTAACAAAAAGAACAGACCATCATATTGCATTAGGCATACCTGTGTTGTGAATCCAAGCTATCTGCAGTACCATATCCATCATATGCAAGTCAGAGCAGTCTTCATTGTTTCTTTGAATAATTAATTAACTGACCTGATGGAAGTCGAGCTCTATGGAGCCACTGTCATGAGCATCAATCTTCTTAAAGACTCCTGTAAAAAATAGAGTAGTTATCAATTATTTACAGTAAAAACAAACACACAGGTTACAGCCCAAATGATGAATTCAGTGCCTAGTGTTAGATTTGCTTGATTTTATATAATTTTTAAACACTGTTTCTTCATTAGTTTTAAAATGACCACAAACTGGAGTTTGTGTTTCAGCCCAACAGCCACTTGGTTTGGAAGAGAACAAACGACATAATTTGGAGTGAAACAACAGGCTTTGGGTTATGATAGGGTAAAACAGATGTTCATAAGGCAACTGTAAGTTTAATTCCTCAAGAATAAATGGCTATATCATTAACTGAAATGATGACCATTGAACAACAGGAAATCTTATGGATTGGGATTTTGAGAAAGCCAACAATACTCACTGAACATCATATCCAGACGCATAAGGCAGGCCACAAAGTTATCAAAGTCGATGGTCATGTCTGGCTCAGCGTAGCGAGCTATGAGGATCTGAAAAATGCTGTTGTTCAAAGTGAAGCCTGAGGAAGGAAAAGAAGAGTTTCCTTGTTAGAAACTGAGCAGTGAAGCATTGAGTGCAATGACAGCCTGTGTACCTAAGACTTTCTTTCTGTTGCAAACACCTTCAGTTCAGCTCAATTCACCTTACTCCAAACTGCTTCAATGGGTTTTTCATCTGTTATGCACATACATTATTCACTTATATGACCAATAAGCTTAGGCCTTGCTCAACGACTCAGTTTCTGGAATTTGAACTCTATGGTTACTAGCACCAGTCCTTTTCCAAATCGGGTGCCTCATTACAATACTATTGATATTTGTCCTTTCCCCTATCTACTTCTACTTAACGGTGAACACTTTCACCAACCCATATATGTCAGATCTGCGAAATCTCCAAGGAAGCCAAAAAGATAGACTCAATTAAAAAGTAGTCACAGGATCAGAAAATGCCAAGAGACTCGCCTGCTTCTTTCAGGGCCATACGCATCTCTGGAGTACTCATGGTGCCTGAATTGTCCATGTCATTCTTCTTATAGATACCCTGTAGGAACAAATGGCACATATTACCCAATTCAATATTTTTTTGTTATAACATATGGTCATAACAATGACGTCAAATGCATTACTGCCAGGTTAAACATGGCATGCTCCACATTATCAGCATAGGTAAGTACTACATCCACTATTTCCAACTTAATGTAATGTGTAATTGTATACATTGTGCATTGTTCCTAAGTAGAATTTTGTTTGTTAGTTTATCTTTTAGTTTTGTTGTAAATGTTGAGTATCTTATGTTCCTTGTGAAGTACTAGTGTAAAAAAATATGAGCCATTATATTTGTCGTAAAAGATTGAACATATCTGTACTTTGTCGATTAGATTAAGATCACTTTATTGGTCAATTGAACACAAGGTCAGAAATTTGACTTCTGCTTTTAACCCAACCCCTCCGAAAGACACACATACATTCACATACAGGAAGCGATGCAGGGGGGCTGCCACACTGGGCGCCCAGGGAGCTGTTGTTATTAAGTGCCTTGCTAAAGGGCACACAATGGCATCTAGGATACCCTCTGGTTGCCAGCTCACTTCCAGCCAGATTTTTACCGTCGGACCCGGGATTGGAACTGGCAACCCTACCGTTGCTCGCCTCTCTAACTGCTCGGCTACCCGCCGCCGAAACGATGGCCATCTATTTGCAATAAATATGAGCGTATTACAGGGGTCAAGACCCTCCGCTTTTCTTTGTGTGACTAATCTAAGATATGCACCTCATCATTGTTTTTGGTTGAGCATGTTCTGTCATACCTGTGGCACCTGTTGTAGAAATTGCTGGGAACTACCAATAGAAAATAGCAATCAGGGCACCCACATCATGGTAGAAATTCAAACCCTTCTCGACACATATCTTACCAGGTACTTCTGCACTTTCTTCCACAGAGTAGCGAACTCCCCAAGGCCCAATTTTCCATTTCCACTGTCCTACTGTAGAGTTAAGATTCAAACTTTCAGTACGAGCACACCATATCGAATAATTGGTTGAACATGGAACATAAGGAAATTCGTACCACTGGCAAGCAGATGAAAGCATTACTTTAGTTAATGTGATATAAGTTAGGAGATTGACATACTATAGTGTAGATCAGAGGAGGCTGGTTGGAGGAGCTATAGGAGGATGGGCTCATTGTAATGGCTGGAATGGAATAAATGGAACGGTTTGAAACACAGCAAACATATGGAAACCACATTTAGAATGGGAATACTGACGGAAAGAAAGGATACATCCATGAGGTTGACCATGATTCTACAGGTTTCAAGACTGAAGCCATCTGTTTTGATATCAGTTCCTGCAAAACAACAAAAAGGACTATTGAGGGATATTCCAGAAAAGGGAGATTAATGAGTTAGCCAGCAAATGTTTGTCAGATCTTGAATCAACGCCGCTCCAGATAGAATTTTCAGCTCCAGAGACAGCTGAAACGATGACAATGAATCATCCACAAAAAACCTGCTTCATCACAGGTTAGCTCAACTCTATCCTGATTTTGTGGCTACACTCACATGTTCTCAACCAATCAAATCAAATGTCCTACCTCCTCCAAGAATCATGTGGATGAATTTGCTAGTTGTTTGTTGCACTGATACATTTGTACTAGGCCATCAATGAGTGTATCCTAAATAATACATGCTTGCATTTGCTTTATTCATCTTTCTGGAATAGCCTTCAGGTCCATCTGATGCTGTGTGCTTTCTAAGTAGGAGGAGTAACAGAGACCATCCCTGAACAGCAAACCTTGGACGATCCAATGTTCCCAACAACACTTTGTCACTCAAGTCAACCGTGCAACCGGGGTGAGCAACAGTTGACTAGATCTCAGGGCGGGTGAAATCACTTGTACAATGGGCTATCCAACACTGCATAGCTACATACACTTCAAATCTGCCTCAGATCCACAAAACAAAACTTTTGCTTACGTTTGGAGACAATCTTATTCATGAAGGTTTTCAGCTCTGCTGCAGAGATCTCCATGTCCTGAAGAAATAAAACAAAAGACAATACATATAAAATACTCAAGAACCCCAAAGAGAAACCTTTTCAAGATGAATGATGTTTAGGTTCACCCTCGAACATCCTTTGTAAGTGGACGAGGTGGTTATGAGGTTGTAATGCACTGATAAAAGGGTCAAAAGAATGATGTGTAAAAAAGAATGTACATCTCCTGCAAGCTTTGCAAACAAGCCTCGAAATTCTGCGTCGACGTCATCATCAGATACAGTCTCCTAAAAAATAAAATAGTTGATATTAGAACATAATTAGAATGTTTATGGATGTAAAGATATGAGAGCAATACTCACAATAAACCAAGAAACAGAATTCAAACTTTGTTTTACAGTACATAAACGAATAGATATTTACTAGAAATGGCATGGTAAAATGGTAATTACATAGTAATAACCTATGAAGAACATGTTTGTTTCTTTGGGATTCTTCTTAACAAGGACGACTAGGCACTATTCATTATTGTGTTAAGTATCAGAAAGTACCTTAAGCATTGGTACTACCCAATTTCCTAGTAAATACCAGGTAAATACTAGTGGAAACAATACCATACAATTAAGTGAAACCAAGGCAGTCTGTGCACTACTCACATCATCTAAGTCTGCCTTGACAGGATCGTCACATGGTCTAGATAGCACAACATAAAACAAAACAAAAATGTTATATCTTAGCAGGCAGTAACAAGTCAGACTATCAACACATTACATTTCAGAGGTAATTGTGTGTGCAGGAGTAATTTAACCATTTACTGAATCGGCCCTTGGCCCTGAAAATGGATGAAACCTGAACAAAGGTGAGAGCATTACCGAGTCTCAGTCTGCTTCTCTGAGAAAACGCGGAGGCAGAAGTCGCCATTTAGGTGTGGCTCGAAGGTGGAGGGCACAATGAGGTACTCCCCGGGGGGCATTTTGAAGCGGGTGCTAACCTCTCGACGGTTGACGAAGGTCTCAGACCGGGCCTTCTGAGCATGTGTCAGGAAATAATTATTGTCCAGGTGAATCTCTCTCTGGCCATGAAACTGACAGGAGAATGAACCAAATCAGGGAAAGATGCAGGGTGTGTTTTAAGAAACAAACAAAAAAAATGCAGTCATAAAGGTTATTTAAAGTACGGAACAGGTGTTGGAACCAACATTATTTTCCAATTGTTTCGTTCTGAACAGAAACAATTTTTTTGTTCCATTCTGCTGTTCCCACCAGCAAAATAAAGTTCTGAACCGGTTCGAACCAAAAAGCAGTAACAGTTTATATCGTTCCTTTCTGTTCCTTTTTAAACCTCTGAAAAAAGTTTTACGTTCAGCTCGAAATTACATGATTTTACCAATGGATAAAGCAGCTTGCTATGGAGCGGGCAAGCTATGTAGATGCATTGGACAGACAAGTGTAATGCAGGGTGCGACATGCGACTGAAATTTTGCGGGTGAGGAGCGCTGGGCATCTTGTTGGTATGACATGCATTATCTGAATTAGGCCAACAGAATTATACCTACGGAGGAGCAGCTTCTATGAAGGAGCTTTGAATGTCTTTGTACTTCAGAGAGTTTTGGCTTAACTATAACGTTCGACCAGAGCTAGCCCTTGATCATAATTCTCAGTTCCATTACATTACACATAATGCCGCCTAGAGTTTTCAAGAGCTAGACCAGAGCTAGCTAACAGGCTAGCTAGCTAACAAGCTTGTGTATGCAGAGCGGCACTATAATTAAAATAAAAACACGTCTTACCTTTTTGTAGTTAATAAATCCAATGTGAAACGTGATAACTATAGTATCCTTATCTAGCATTGAAAAAGTTCATCCATTGTTCTCCAATAAAAAATCTCTCTCCATAATTTCTGAATCACGCCTGTAACGTCAGTAGCTACAGTAGACTATGCATGCTTCGGAGGGAGGGGCAGGTAGCCTAAACACACACACTGGCAAAGATTTTCAGCTGGCAGGCAGGCAGACAGTGGAATACGTTTCTGAGTGACAGTGAAGGATTTGCATAGGTGCTTTGTTGCATGTTTTTGTGGGACTGGAAAAAAATGCCTGGAACGTAAAAATAACATTGTTAACCGGTTCCCATGCTTTTAAAATAACGGTTCTGTTCCGTAACAGTAGAGCTCACTTTCATTCTCGGTTCTGGTTCTGTTCTTCGAAATTGTTTATTATTTTCCAGTTTTTGGTTCTGTTCCCTGAACCGGTTCCAACCCCTGGTACGGAATACAGTAAAAGGAGGGTACTGTAGCATATGTAAACATACATAGCAGACCTTTGTTGACTTTTGGTCATTACACACTGCATTACATTTACATTTTAGTCATTTAGCAGACGCTCTTATCCAGAGCGACTTACAGTTAGCACATACATTATTTTATCGAACCCACAACCCTGGCGTTGCAAACGCCATGCTCTACCAACTGAGCTACATCCCCTGCCGGCCATTCCCTCCCCTACCCTGGACGACGCTGGGCCAATTGTGCGCCGCCCCATGGGTCTCCCGGTCGCGGCCGGCTACGACAGAGCCTGGATTCGAACCAGGATCTCTAGTGGCACAGCTAGCACTGCGATGCAGTGCCTTAGACCACTGTGCCACTCGTCGCTTTGGTTAATCCCTCACCTGTGGTGGAACCTAAAACAAAAGAAAAAAACTATATTTTCACCTCATATCAACTCATTTGTCTTCTGCAAACATCTGTTAATGTGATGCAATTATAATGCATTGTAAGAATTCTGATATGCATGTATGAGCCCCTTATATAGTCTTAGAATCATCTCATAATGACAATGAAATCCTGACTAAATAACAGCTATTTTCAGTCAGTTGGAAAATTGCAGCATCGAAATAAACAGTTATCCAAATATATAAATCGGCCAACGCCAAAAACAAAACATTTAAATACATTTGACAAAATCGGCCAATGCCAACAGAGCATGTCAGACTCCTTTGAGATTTGAACACCTTGACTATCTAGTTCAATTCGTCCAAATTGTACAAGGAGTATGGGGTAAGTGGAATGTTTTGTGAAACTGCTTTGCCCGCTAAAACCTACCGCCTTTTCTCGAGACACCGCAGGGGGTTGAGAAAGACCTTCCTCACCTCATAGATGGCGAAGCCAATGGTGTGCATGTCCTCGCCTACTTTCCTCAGCCGGCGCCGGTTCTTCTGGATCAGGCCCACCACGAAGCTGCAGCCCACCTCGTTATCGTCAGGGTCATCGTCCGCCTCATCCAGCCTGATCACAAATTGGGGGTTCATCCAGAAGGTGTCTGGAGTTGGGAGGGAGGTAATGGAATAATCTGAAGTGTCTTGGATTTTTTAAAGCATGAAATAGTGTGAGTTTACTTGGAAAGTATTTTGTTTGAGGAGTGTTAAGCTGAATGAGGTTGAATACAACAGTACACCCAGCAAACCAAGAACATTCCCAGCCAACATTAGCTAACATTCCAATTATTACGTTTTAATTAGGTTTTAAACAAACATTAGTCTACTTTCAAATATCCTTGGAATGTTGTGCTAATATTCAATAAAATGTTGTGCACAGCATTTGTAACAGCTACCACTGATTCCACTAAACAAAGACACTGCGTAAACATTGCCAGCTTTGTAAACATTGCTATGAATTGAATATAATTCCAGCTTTTGTACTGGCTTTTGCACTATTGATGAATATCAAATAGGTTCCATTGAAATGAATGGTTCTCTGTTCTCTATGTGAAAGTATAGAGACGAATATGGTCACTTTTGAAGACTTTAGCAATTGTACTCACGGGCGTGGTTCCTGCACCCCCCAGCAGTGGAACCCTTCCTCCAGCTACCATCATAGTTACACACGCTCCAGTGCTTCACAGAGTCATCCGTTAGCGTATCTGGGGTCAGAGTGCAAATCTCTATGCGCGAGTAATGCCGCAGGAACTCTGTAAATGACATCCTGCACATGGGCAAGAATAGGTGGAATCCTTAGCTGATACAGTTGATCGATTAAAGGGGACAGATACACTTTAAAGGTAGGTGCATTTTGTAACTTTCTTTTCATTTTCATTTCAGGTACTATGAAAACATTTGGGCAAGAAGCGTAACAAAAAAACGAAACAGAAAAATGTAAGCGTAACAAAAAAACACCAACATTTGCTACAACCCACCCTTCAGTTTAGAAACAAGAACAGGGGCAGCACTTTTGACTGGAAATTACAGAATGCACCTTTCAATGGTCATAACATAAAACCTTTTCAGGCACAATAGTTACTGTTACGTGAACGCATATGACATAACAGGTGTCTAAGGCTTTGGCTACAGCTAGAATCTTTTGCCTAAAAGAGTTCTTAAGGCTTTGGCTAGATCTAGCAATTTTAGCCTAAGTTTAGCGGACATGAGTCGGGCTCATAGTCTTGTGATGAGGTAGCAAGTCACCTGCAAGTGACTTCAAAATCAATGTCACTGGCCCAAGAGGACATTTCCTCTTGTTCTAGGTCAAGACGTTGGTTTCTCCTGTGAGAGACCAGGGTTCACATCGCGCGCGTGACATAAGGGCGACATTTTCGTAGTGCAAAACCATTGTGCAAGTTCAGAAATTAGCATAAACCTTAATATAATTTGGCAGCGTGATTTATTTGGAAACTCTTCTTCAAGAATAAGCGTTAAAAGGAGGCGGTTATCTAAACTATAGTATTCATCGCCTTATAACACACATTGTTGAAAAGTTTGCTACTTGGCATTTGGTGACATAAGTATGAAAAATGTATGCACTCACTAACTGTAAGTCGCTCTGGATAAGAGCATCTGCTAAATGACTAAAATGTAAATAAGATATGTAATGTTTATGACATTATTATGACACTGTTGTGGGGAGCAGCTCAGTGTGTTACCCAAATGTGTTAGCATCAGACACATGGTTATCAACTCTAAATAACTAAAATTGTTGTACCAGAATTCTCCATCATCAGCTTTGACATTCTGGCACTCTGAATCATCCACGGAGTTCCACTCGGAGGAGCTGCAAGGAGGGCAAAGCAGTGAAAGGTCATTTTACTATAAGGTACAATGAGCATTCATTTCTCTGAGCTATTGTTCTGATAAAGGCACACCTGTCACTCCAAGCCCCTGTCCACTCCACTTGACCCCAAGGGTTACGTATTCTGATCAGCTTCTCCTTACAGCCACGATAGGTCACCTTAAACACACGCACAACTTACACATAATTACCCTCATGGACCCATGTGGGTGGTGGAATGACACTTTACATTAAGTCACCCTTCTGCCATAACCAGAATGTTTATAGTTAGCAGAATGTAACTATTTATCTTTTTTTTATTCTACAGTGACCAAAATGTTAAAAATTCCACGCATCTACACAATCTACTTTCATTTTGGAAGGCTTTCGTTTTTTTTCTCACCTCAACAGCCCCTGTTAGGGAGTAGGCATGCCCTTTCACCAGCTTCTGTTGTGTGACTGCCTCCGAATCAGCGGCACTGGTTATCTGCACCAACACAGGAAAACTGGGATTTGACCAAAGAATTGTAGTGGTGTGAGAAAAAACTTGGAATGAACTCGGAACTGAATTGTTATACAAGACCTAGATGTTCATACTGTATATATTTTAAACTTCAACACGACCTGGTTACTTCCTACCAAAATACTTTTTCCTTGCCACTGACACGCCTGTTTGGTCTTTTGTCTTTTAGGCTTAGGTCTAGGTTACTGTTATTAAGCATTTTGTAACAAATGTGTTTAAAAAAGCACTGCAGAATTTGATTGATTGATTGATCTGTTTATGTTACACATTTTCCCCTTTCTACTCTACCTCTCGTAATGTATTTCACACATCCATTTTCCATTTCTAAAGGCACACACTGTGCAAAGAAAACCTGTATAACAAACACACTATCCAACAGGATAACTTGAAACATATATTTTAACGATGTCTATGGTGACAACTGTGCTGTTAAAATAAACAGCGTGAAAAGGACCGACAAGAGAGCCTTACGTCAATGGAGCAGCCAAGCAGAGCCCCTGACTCGATTGCCTTCTTAATAATCTGGAACATGTTCGAAGGGGGTTGCCTCAGGTCGTAGTTCTCTGCAATGCCCCCAGTGAAGTCCTCAAAGCCCTCAGTGGTGGAGCCCCCAGACAAGGCCTCGTAGCAGCCATTCACCCTGTGGGCAAGACAGAAAGACTGTGAAATTAAAAAGACTAGATCACACAGATGTTTAAAATAGGTCACACAATATTTTCCCTACAGTGCCTAAAGAAAGTATCGTATTCCTAGCATTTGCCATGCAATATTTGCGTTCTGTCCGCATAGATTTTTGACTGCTACACTGGCAGTTTATCATTAAGTGCAAGGAATATAGACTCACTTGGCGTAGGCCTTCTCCAGCAGTGCACTCCAGAACTCTGAGCCCTCAGCTGAGTGAACAAACAGCAGCTCTCCATCTTTTGTGGGCAGCCTGTCATCAATGACAACATCCACCCACTCCCCAAACTGCCAAAACTGTGTAATGGGAGGGAGAGAAATTAATCAATACAATTTCGTACCTTAATTAGTCAGTTTAGATGTGTATTTTCAAACCTATGGATTTAAATGTTTAAAAACGTGTAGCATATTTTGATTACAGTAAAAGGTACACATTGTTACCTATTTGTATTTTGGGTGAGTACACATTGATTACAAATTCTACCAAACAAAAGCCCAACATTTGTTCACTTTCTTCACTTTCATTTTACCTGAAAGTGAAAAATTCCAGCGTAACTTTCCCCAAAGCTCTGTCCAATGGGGACCACTCTAGCCATGACATCTTCATTGAGTGTCAAAGAGGCAATGGCAGCCAAAAGCCAACAGTCACCTAAATAAAAAATTAAACAAAGAACAGGATCTAAGTTTGTATATTTGGGTTATTTATATAGATGAAGGTTGTGTACTTTTTGGGAATATATGTATTATCATGTTTACCACAAGCAGTGAGTGCACCAAGGTATTGCCCAATGCAAACAAGAGTGCATTGTGACATGTGGCAACACACTGGAAGGATATGTCTGTAGCTGTCACGTTCGTTGATGAACGGGTCAGACCAAGGCGCAGCGTGATATGTTTATTATACCGAATAAACACAACGACAAACTAAACGAAACGTGACGTCCAAGGTAGACAAACAACATACCTTACACGGAACAAGATCCCACAACCCACTAGTGCCAATAGGCTGCCTAAGTATGGTCCCCAATCAGAGACAACGAGCGACAGCTGCCTCTGATTGGGAACCACACCGGCCAACATAGATCTAGACATACTAGATCCAAACATAGAAAATACAACATAGAAAATCACACCCTGACTCAACAAATAAGAGTCCCCAGAGTCAGGGCGTGACAGTAGCTAATCTCCTCTCATATACTCTAGGTTTGAATGGGGACAGGGAACAATAAACAGATCTGGTAAGTCCACCCAGACAACAGCGAAAAGCCAACAGTCACTTGACAATAAAATAACTGATTCTAAGTGGTTTAACTAGTTGATATCTATTATATTTTCAATGCAGTTGTGACATCTGCAATGGTAGGCTAAACATTAACTGGAGACAAACATTTCTGTAAACTAGCGTCCTATCATAACGTTTGTTATGAGGACATAGGCCATTGAGTTAAATGTTCAAGTTAAGTCAACTGAGGAAATCAAATTAACAAAACTAGGTAACAAAATATTAGTTATATTATACCGTTTTTCTCAATCACGTGCAAGCGTTTTTTTCCGGAACTGTGGCCAAACGTACCTATTACAGAACAACAATGATCAAATACCCAAATTAATTTGCCAAACTTCAGATCACTTTCTTGTCTTTGTATCTGGATTGCATATCTTAGATGCCCCTTTGCAAAACTATAAATACAAAATTCGGTAACACTTTACTTGACACCTAGCGTCATAACACATTATGATAGGGTCATAACCATGACATAATATGTCATAACAGCTGACATAACTTGTCATAACCTGTGATAATATGGTGATAACACTGTCATGACCCATTTATTTACACCTGTTGTGACATACACTACCGGTCAAAAGTTTTAGAACACCTACTCATTCAAGGGTTTTTTCTTTATTTTTACTATTTTCTACATTGTAGAATAATAGTGAAAACATCAAAACTATGAAATAACACATATGGAATCATGTAGTAACCAAAAAAGTGTTAAACAAATCTAAATGTATTTTATATTTGAGATTCTTCAAATAGCCACCCTTTGCCTTGATGACGCTTTGCACACTCTTGGCATTCTCTCAACCAGCTTTGATGTCTTCACTATTATTCTACAATGTAGAAAATAGTCAAAATAAAGAAAAACCCTTGAATGAGTAGGTATTCTAAAACTTTTGACCGGTAGTGTATATTGCGTTATTCTATGGCTGGTTATGACACCTACATTCCAATGTGTTTTTTCCCTGCCAAGAAGTTTCCTTTCGATTGAAAGTTTGTTTCTTAAATCCTGTGTTGTTGTTGTATTGAATTGTTTACAGTCATGTTTTTAAATTGTATGACACTGTCAAGAAGCAGTTTGACCATCCTGTGTCACTTTGCTTGGACTAAGAATATACACTTTATGACACTGTCAAGCAGCATTATGACCATCAGAATCATATAAGCCAGAAAGGCCTATTACATACACACCCTTATGTCAGTCATCAGTCAAAAAGAGGGTGTCTTGTCCTGTTCCTGAAATCTGCTCCTGCATTCATCAGCAACAGAGAATTGGGGTAGGTACATCTCTGACATCAATGTGTGAGCAATTATAATGATAATTCAATATGGTCAATTTCAGAAAATTGTATATAACATAAAAATACTGTTGACAAATAGGCTATGGTGTAATGGAATGTTCTGCCTTGTGGTGTAGGGCTTATGCAGTGCATGAAGTTGACGTTTTAAGACATGAGTGTAGGGGCTGTACTAGTCCAATTTGCGTTTTGATGCACTGGGGGCTTTTTCCAAAGGCAGTTTTCCCATAAAAATTGCTTTGCAGTGGAGCCTACAAGAGTGTAACATAACTTACCTAAAGCTCCTTGACAGATATCTGTTCTGGTGGCTCCTCCAACAATGAACTCTGGTCTTGAGCACAACTCCTGAGGATATTATGTCACATTTAACCATGCATTAACCACAATAGCAGAAAAACAAACAAAGCCTACAGTATTTTCTATGCTTAGGATATCTCATATAAAAGCAAAGGGAAAATTGATAAATCTAGTAAAATTGTCAAATGGTATATTAAGACATTCACAATCTACATAGCATATGAAATATTGTTATGCCGTCGCAAATGCCAAATTCTTTACAATCATTGAAGTGCATAAATCAATGTTTAGCTTGGTTTTATCATGGCCTCTTGTGGACAAATCTCTGCAGCATGAAAAGGCTATTGACGCAGTTGAGTTCGTTTGCGTCAAAAGCCCCTCTACTGAATATTTTAGAAAATACTCGCAGAATAGGCTATAGGCAAAATGATGCACGGGGTAGTTTAAAACGCACGGGGCAACAATACGAACGGAGTAAATATGATGGGAAATAGGAAATCCCTATATATTATAATGTTTCAAATAAACATTTCTAAATAAACTAAAGCATATAACATTAATGGGTGGAAAAATAGACTTACTCCTGGTCTTTTCCATTGCACTGCTTTAGTTTTGTACAAGCTTGGTCCAAGTTCATTAAAGCCCAAAGACTCGGGTGCGGCTGGGAAAGTTGGATCCGAGAATAGCCCTCCTCGACTTAAACATTGCGCCCTAAGCGCTTCAAAATCCTGATTGAGATATTTTACGGCATTGGCATTGGTGCCAAATCCTGCAGCCAATGCCCGCTTTTTGGCTAGGTTAGACGCCATTCTATACTTTTTCAGTTAGATGCTGTACAACGTCGCTATCACCTAAAATGTACAGATGTTTCAGTCCCATAGAAAGTTTTGTTGTGACTCTCCGCCCAAAACTTTTACAGGCGTGGCTTGTCAGAAGCAAATGAATGAGTGTTTTCTCAACATCTCTTACGGAAAAAGAAAGGGATCAATCTAAAATCTCCATACAATGTTCACATCTTTAATTGCACATTAACACATATTTTAAAATAAATAATCTCAATGCACGTGGATTAACAATTTAGCTCCAAGTTCCCAAAATCAAACTGCATCAGAGATCTCTACCATTCACTGGGCATTTAATATTAATTGAACGTTCTCTGTAGTGTAGCCAACACTGATAGACTTTCCATTAACAAAGTAAACTAATAATAGTCTAGGCTAATAGTAACTAGTCTACTTTGCATAATAGGGGTCCCTTTGAAGGACCATCAATGTCCACACACACAGCACTCCTCTTTTTCTGTATGTCAGCTACAATTACCCCCTGGGAACTAATACAGGTCATTGAATTGAATGTGTTCCTCAACAATGCTGAGACATCTTAGCCCAATACATTTACATTTTTTGTCATTTATCAGACGCTCTTATCTAGAGCGACTTACAGGAGCAATTAGTGTTAAGTGCCTTGCTCAAGGGCACATCGACAGATTTTTCACCTAGTCGGCTCTGGGATTAGAACCAGCGACCTTTCGGTTACTGGCACAACGCTCTTACCAACTAAGCTACCTGCCGCCCTCTAGGCTAATACCTGTATGGTGCAGGCAACAGATGCCACACCTCCACCTCTGTCTTTATAGACTGCAGGTGAATTGACTCCACCCCTTCACACCTATCTCCCCAGTCCCAAAAGCCTTTTACTATACACACAGGAGCACCTACAGCACAGTTCACAGTCACAGTCACATACTGCAGCCATCTGAGTTCACAGCACCATGTCCAGTATAGCTAACCACTTGGCCAGGAGGAAAGCTAGGGAGGAAGGTGAATAATAAATAAGTCATTTAGCAGACGCTCTTATCCAGAGCGACTTACAGGAGCAATTAGGGTTAAGTGCCTTGCTCAAGGGCACATCAACAGATTTTTCACCTAGTCGGCTCTGGGATTAGAACCAGCGACCTTTCGGTTACTGGCACAACGCTCTTAACCACTAAGCTGCCTGCCGCCCCAGGGCAGCAACGACAAGGCCATCCCCTTTAACAAGCAAGACTTCCAGAGCCTGAGGAGAGAGTGTCTGGAGAGCCGGAAACTTTTCAGTGACCCATCCTTCCCTGCTGATTGGAACTCTCTTGGGTACAATGAGTTGGGTCGCTACTCCTCAAAAACCCGGGGCGTGGAGTGGAAAAGACCAACGGTAAGGACTTTGTCTCAGTACAAGGAGGATAGCTGAAGGAGGTATATCTACAAGGATTTGGCAGACAATTCACGTCTCACAGGATAGTAGCCATTTCTGTTTTAGTAGTTTGTTAGATGTGCAGCAACAAAGAGGCACTTATCAATCTGATTCTTGCTTTGGTTCTTGTTGCAATTTCATCAAGATATATGTATCGAGCTCACAACATGTCTTTTGGATGAATAACTTGTTCAGGCTTTTGTTTTACTTTGTTTTAGAAGGCCCCATTGTTTTCCCTTCTCTTACTTTCTGTGTCCTTATTTAATATTCTGTGTATTGGGATTGTTCAGGATTTGTTTACAAAAATACATGGATGGACAACATCTTCTTACCACAATTGACAGATTAAAATGAAATTGTAAGGTGGAACAATTAACACCCCAACCCCCCCTCCTCCCAAATAACTTTTGTGTCCATGTCACCAGGGTAACCTCCTCATGGCTCAAGTTTCTATGTTATGCCCCAATGACTTATTTTCACAGACAGGTGGAATATATTCAGGCATAAATAGGCTTAATTAGTCAATAACTGAAAATGTGATTTCTTCATCATTGATTGCCATTGGGTGACATTTCTCTAGTCTGTCTCAAACCTCTTGATTGAAGATTAACCATAGTGCAGATAATTATTTAGATGTGTTGGAAGGTAAATTAAGTCTTGATAAAAATGTAATTGCAACTTACTGCCTGTATTTGTGCTGGCACCCTGTCTCAAGCATGCAAATTCAATGTACTGTACCTATATTCTGTCACTGTTTTGCTCTGCCCTTGAAACAAATTAAACTCCATACAGCTCATTTGGTCTTAATGTAGGGAAACAATTCATGCCTTATATTGTGCATTTTAGCATAATCTGGAGCAAAGTACCAATTGCTTAGTCTTTTTAAATGAACCGAATTCCTCCTATATTAATTCTGTTAGGTAAACAACCTATGCGTTTTCCAAACAGGAGTTGTGCTCAAGCCCTCAGGTCATTGTTGAAGGAGCCACGAGAACTGACATCTGCCAAGGGGCTTTGGGTGAGTTTGACACCTTATCCCCATACCTATATTGTTCTGTGTATTTGCCATAACATGAGATAAGGTGTGATGAGATTATACTTTGTTTGGTTGAAAATAAATTAGCTTTACATATCCAAACGGCACCTTTACTACACCAATTCCTTCCAGACAATATAGTGCACACCCCAAAGCAGGGTTATTAAGGATGTTATCTCACATTGTGATGTAGTGGTGTTAAAAGAGTCAGGCGCAGGAGGGTAAATCACAGAAAAACAGGCTTTAATCCGCAAAAATACAGGGTTTGTTGTGGAAAAGAACCACTATACTTTATTACAAATAAGGTCTTACAGAGTTTTTGTTGCATCAAGAAATGACTTTATTAAAGTTTTCAACAAAGACGATACCAGTCTGCAGAGTGGCACACCCCCTTACGGTCTCCCTCCATCTTATATCGTCCTCTTCAGTTTTCCCACTCTTTTATTGCTCTGCCCACTTCCTTTGTCTCTGAGAGCGGCTAAACTCAACTTTCATTAAGTTCAGAGTACTACAATCAATCAATCCTTATCTTGCAAAAACACTAATGTTTAGTTTAAACTCTGGTCAACCCTGGCTCTTTTCACTGTGTTTGAAGACAAAACAAACGGCCCAAGCCAGTCTTTGATAATGATAAGACTGACAGAATCATTAGATCATTTGTTTTGGTACTGTCCATTTGTAGCTTGTTTTTGGACACAGGTCCAGGAATGGTATGATAAGATAAGACAACCATGGATCTAAGTAAGAGCAAGCAATCTGACCCTAGGGCAGATTCCCTCTCTACTCACCCACACAGTGAAATTAAATGACCCAATACAATTCCTGGCCCAGTAACAAATAACTCTAACTTTATGCTCTTGATTAACCCAGTTCTACCTCATAGTCCATTAAACTCTACAGTTCATTAATAATAATTCACCACATATCCCTCCTCATGGGATGACTAATCCCATAACCTTACAAAAGTATATTATGTTTATGCTATCAATCACCATCCTTGCATTCAAAGTTATACTCATAATGAACAATATTAACATTTCTACCTAAACCAATTCCAATATAAGTGTTAGTATCCTAACACATTAAAACTATTGTAGTGTTGTTTTAGCCATACTGCCTAGGACATGTTTAAGAATAATATCAATATCTTTAACTCACATAACTTCATTCAGATCAATCTGTCAGTTTACAATTCATAATCATACTCAAATTAATTACCCAAAACAAATTTAGAATGACAATTCTTAGTTAGTCACCTTGGTTCCATCATTCAAAGTTAAAACTCTCACCTTGGCACATATTGACACTGGCATACTGTATAGTTATATTACCACAATTCTAACATGACCTTCCTCATAACGAGAATTACAACAGATCAGTATCCCAATGCATTCCTAGTCTAAATTACTATAAATTTAGCAGTGTATACTACCTCCTCAATTCAACACACTACCTCAACTAACACTCCCTTCCTCTACCGGCACTCAATCTTCTGGCGTCCTCCTTATGTTCTTCAGATAGCTTCATAGTTCATCTTGGATTGCCCATGGCAATGTCTCAATTCCAATGTCACACCTGAGCCGCCCCACCTCCACCATCATTCTGTTTTGTCCATTTTGCCAACCAGTATACCCAAACTATGAAGAATGTTGTATTTGCATAGATCTCTCTTCCTGCTCACTCCACATGGACTCCTGTCACATTCTTGAGAGAAAAGGCACAAAAGAGAAGGCAATTGATTGCTTTGATTTGATGCTGGATTCAGGTCTCCTGGCAGAGGTGGTGTCGGACAGGAACGTCTTCAACGCCTTTGTTGCTCCTCTTCAGCTGGGTAGAGGGTTTTTGGTTTTTATTGAGGTTTACACCGTTCTGGACCGAATTATCTCTGCTATGCATTACGACACCATCCGTAGTAACCTCAGGAAAGGACAGATCAAAACAGTTTAGTTGAGTTAATTTCTAATCCAAAACATCCCTATAAGCATTGACTATATGACAAATTATTATGTTTCACCACTCATTCTTAATACCAATTTCTAATACTTGATCCTGCTGCCTGATAGATTTTTCTTTGAGGGGTCCCTGTATTCCAAAGGCTATCTGTTTAAACGCCACCTAGTTTCACATTCTCCCTTGAATTCTCCCAAATTATATAACCCAATTGTTTTATTGTAACATTCCTATATTTCCTCATAGTCCATTTGATATTACTCTGGTGTTTCCCTTTTCCTTGTTCCTATTCTAACAATTGCTTACACTTCTCTCCTCATCCTGGTTGATCATAAAATTGTTTATAGTTAGAATTTCCTAAATATTACAAAAGTTGTGATTGAATCCTAGCACACAGTCCTGGTAACTGTGAAGATTTTGAACTACTGTTAATTCTTTAAACGGAGATGTGGTGCATATTAGACTATTTTCTTTATTTAATTGTAATGTAATATATTGTACTCATCTATACCAATCATTGTTTAACGGCTCCTTCCATTCCCTTTCTTATGTATTTGGTATGGCTCTAACATGTACAGGGTTTAGTGCACTTTCCCAAGGAATAACTACTCCAAAAACACTTCCCCCTGGAACTCTAACACTAAGTACTACATCAAATTGTTTATCTAAGTATTGAACTGTTATCCTTATGTCTATGATCCATCTGTCTTTTTCTTTTATTATCTTACCTTAAGGTCACCGTTACCCCATGTGATTTCCCCATACTCCTTGTGCTGGTTCCTCCCACACCAATAACCATTTAACCCTTGTATTTTAATAGTGATCCCTTTCTGTATTTTAGTTATGGTTCCTGCCTGTGCAGGAATATACATTCTAATCCTGTCTATATCCCTTCTATGTCTTGTTCTTCTGCTCTTTACTATTATCAGTACCCCATTCCCATTATTCTCAGGGAACTAGTCAAGTGCAAAGAAATCAATGATGGGGATATCTGGTGCGTCTTGAATGTCTTGAATGTCTGGAATATCTCGAAGATCTAGAAGGTCTTGAAAGTCTTGGTGGTCTCTTAGTCATCAGTTCCCTCACTCTGGTACAATGGTTTAGATGATACCCGATCGCGCTCCCCTCTATCCGTACCGCCGTTGGTGTATCCTGGACGACGATGTATGGTCACTTTAGCTGTTAACCTTCTTCCGTCACTAGGGTCTCCGGATCAGCCAGAGTCCCTCTCAATCTATCGACATCGGTCTGCGAAGAGTGTCCTTCTATCAGCCTACCCATAAGGAAGCTCGGAGTTACTGCTGCAAGGACACACAAGCACAGACACACACAAAAGATAACAATGCTACCCAATGGCGGGGCCATCTTCCTCTTCTGGGGTTGGAACACTCCTATAGTGGGAAACATGGATCTAAGTATCTGTCTCCGCCACTTTTACCATCATTGAGGTAGCCAACAACACCTGGTACAGGCCAACTCTTTCCAACTCTTTCTTCTGTAGTTTTTTACCATCACATAGTCTCCAGGGCGCAGAAAATACAAAGATTCTCCTACTCCGTTGGGCAGAGTTCCCTTCACCCATGGGAAAAAAAATCTTAAGAACATTGTTAGGTTAGGTGAGACACAGTATGCTACTTATGTCCTCTCATCCGTCAGGAGAAGCCTTGAGATTATGAAGCGCACCTATTTCCAGCTCGTTGTAGTCCACTCATTTCATAGACAGACCGCCTCTACACCCTGCCTCCTATCACAAAAACAAAAAAGATTTAACCTAACCCATAACACATTATTACTACTGCTCATATCCTTAAAACAATTTGCATGTCTTACCACAAAAACATTAAAAATATTAAAACCATTAAAACTCCTGTAAGCCCAAAAATCATTAAAACACCTGTAAAACCCCTGTAAGCCCAAAAAAACAAAATCGTTAACAACTTCCCCCCATTGGACACGCATCACATCGTGATTCATGTGTTCAAAAAACAAAAACAACAACAATATTGCTTGTTAAACCAAAAATAATAATTGAACTTAAAATGACAACCCTTGATGATATCTTAACCCAACTAACTCTCTCACTTCATCCTTGTCCTGTTTGGAATGATATATAGGATGAATGCCAAATTATATACTTCTTCACAATTCCTTATTATAATCAACCCCCAATTCAACATGCCTCCGGATTTACAGTGCGGGTGATCAAGTCACACTATAAAGCCAGGACAGCTTGCAGAGGTCATTGAAATCATTCAATGAATTGTTCCATCAATAGTATACCACTCATTAACAACCGTCAATACATTTCAAAATAAATCACCCGTATTTACTTATCCCTCAGTAAATAAAAGCCCAAATTACATGTGCTTGCCCCTTTAAGATATTTCACATCCATCCCGTGAAAAAACCTAAAATACAAATAAAAATCTTATACAGCTAACATTTCAAACCAAGTGGTTTGTTTGTGGTTATTTGAACACCATATAGTAAAACAATAAACAAACAAAAAAATGGCCAGGCCTTATTTATAGTCTCAGAAAATATTTCAAAGAAAAGAGAATCACTCCCCCCTTTTTCCTGGAAGAAAAAGTACACATTTAGTTAGTTTACATTTTGATACCTCTTAATCAGTCCATACAATCTAAATTCGAAATTCTCGCTCTCCTGCCACATCTCCTGATCCCCCTACTAAGAAAACCCTCAAGAACATCACTTGTGACTGCTCCCTTCTCCAGTGAATTCCACAATCCAGTGCACATAAAACAAAATAAAATCCCATAAGATTTAAACCCCTAGGCTTTTCCCTAGCCGCACTGCTACCACTCAATCACCCCCAACATGCTTTGTGACGTCGAAAACTCAAATATGCTATCTCTTGCCTCGTTGGTTGTACTTTCCCACATGCCCTGTGGCCCCCCTCCTATAAAATCGTTTACTAATGTGATGTTGGTTTCGGCCATTAGCGTCATCGTCATTCGACACCCATAACACTTTACTACAATCCATAACACTCAAATTCAACCCCTCTAGCGATTGTTTAAATAAATGCAGCATGATACACCATTTGACTATTTGTAACCCTCATTCGCGCTGTCACCCATACATACCGTCAATTTACAATCTTCTATCTCTACGTTCCCTGTTATTGCGACTAAACCTGTGACCTGAGAATACTGCCCCCCTTTGGTGTATGGTGGTGGTGTAGTTGAACCAGCCTTTATTGGTTCACTCTCCCTTTCCATGATTTCTCTCTTTCTCTCTTCTAATATTCTTCTTATTCTTTGTTCCCTTATCTTATCCCAAACCTATAAAATAGCCCTGGAGACTTTTCCTGTCCCTAGCTATTTTCCCAGTAACCTATTCGTTCTAGGTCGCTAGACCACACCCTACATTCCCCGATCAATATCCTCATTACTCTACTTTTCAAAAACCCTCCCGTTGTACTAACGTACTCTATTTTCCCCGTATCTGAACTTTTGGATCTGTTTTCCCGTGGTTCTCTTTCTAATCTTCGTCTCGGCATTTATTCCCAAACCTTGGCTTTCAACTCTCCCCTTTCCTTGTTTATATCTGGACTGCTACTCCCTATTCTAAATTCTCCTATCTAGATTTCTATTATTAATCTCCCCTACAGCTAGATTTGTACTCACTAGTGTCTCTCTTTTACACGCCAATTATATTCTCAGTAGTTTTCAAATTATCAACTCATTTGGGTGGTAGGTAGCCTAGTGGTCAAGAGCGCCGTGCCAGCAATGGAAAGGTCGCCGGTTCTAATCCCTGAGCCGACCAGGCAAAAAATCTGTCGATATGCCCCCGATCAAGGCACCCAACCCTAACCACTCCTGTAAATCGCTCTGGATAAGAGCGTCTGCCATCTGACCAAAATGTAATTCGGCGCCACAGAAAATAACTAACTATCTTTCTCCCCCCCTATTCCGGTTGAATACGGGAGTCGTTCAATTTGAAATCAGCCAGCTGCTAAATCGTTGTCTTATAACACAAAATGAACACTGACTGTTCTATCAATCTAAGCAACCCATAAATGTAATTGGACTATAATCAGAAAATCTAGATATTAGTCAGTAATGCAGAATCTATGCTTTATCGGAATGACAAGTACATCCTCCGTTATTCCAATTATAAATGGTCTGTATTTTTAGTATCTGGCATATACCACATTTATCACAAAATAGCTTTGAAGGACACAGATCTCACACGCTCAACATAAATAACTTAGCAGTCAACGAGTCAAACCCACATTCATTGATTTGGAAACAGATCTAACGACTTAACCAAATGAATTATATTTTCCCCCTAATTTACTAAAATTCCTTGACTATATCACCTCTGCTTCTGAAATGATAGATTGCTATTATAATGCTTAACCTTTTCTACCACACGCCCTATGTACGTCTACGTGTTTGGGCCCGCAAGCAAGCACTTATATATTATTCCACTTTTATCCACTCTCCACTTTTACCCACACATAACATACATCATATGTCAGTATTATTCATATCATCCACCGCATTCGTATTTCTAATGATTCTTTATTGCCACATGTTAATTTCCCCTAATCTAGTCCCAGCGGAACATCAATTTAACAACCTAGACCCCCGTCCCTCAGTCATAGCATCCTCTCAGAATCCTATAGACTGGTCACTGATCTTACACTACTCTATGCCAGGCCGCGTTGTGCACCCCCCAAGATATTATTCTATAAAAAAGCTTATTATCCACACCTATATAACATTATCATACACACCTCTTTATCTCTTCATCATATCACATTCACACAACGTTGTTCTCAAACACGCTTCATCACTATTTGCATAACCTACAGGAATATTCCTTTACTATGCTCAATTTTACCATAATCCTATATCCCTTCTAAATTTCCCAACTTTAATTACCCCCTAAAAGCTTGACCGAAATTCAATGTGTCGACATCATATGATCACCCCCGTATAAGTGACCTGTTCCTCCAACAGGATTTCTCTCTCTCTCCTTTGCGTTAGTAAATGAATATCCACTTACTATTAATTCTTCTCTCCCTAATGCAAGATTGGGCTTTCCCTTTCTCCACCAGCCTTCAAACGACCTAAAATATAGTCCCTTTCCTTACACTTTCTCCACAAAGATAAGGCTATTATTTACAGGATTTCTTTTTGTTGTCCGATCACCCACACAGATAAGCCGCCACTCGTGCTTAAATGAGTCAGACAGAATGACAAGCAGGACGAACAATAGTGTCAGACGATTGAACGAAGCTGACCAAATGACAACTTAATCACAATTGAATGAACCACAGCCGCTCAAACGAACCATTCCCACACACAAGATGAGCAGACCTACTCTATCTTATTATTTCTCTATACTTTGAAGCCCCGGCGGCATTCACAACCATTCACCTACTAGGGATGAAAAGCGCGACATCAATTTATGGTGTCACCTTCTCAGGATGACTTAATTTTTACCCGATTCGCTGTCTAATTTGTGCATCACCTCACCCAGGCTGATGCGTCACCTACCCTTGAGCAGCCTCTAACAATGATCAACACGTTAGAGCGGTATCCGTAGTGGACGTTTGGCTAGTCACCTACCCCCGAGCTGTCCTCTGGGGTGCTAATTTTAGCTCCCCAAAGCGGTATCCGTAGGATTTAACTCATCAACAATCAATTGCATGCATGCTTATTCCTCATTCCAACAAAAACTCTGCTTCTTCTGCTAAATCTGGTCCTTACATTTCTGGAGAGTACCCTTCCGTACCCCACCCTCAGTTTCAGCTTGATCGAAACACACAGCTCAAGTAAGAACGCCGCTTACCTTTCTTTAAACAGTGGCCACTGAATCTGTGTGTGTCGCTCAAACTTTCTCAGACGGTAAAGCAATCAAAGATCTCTATAACCAGCCTGCCTGTGTAACCGGTGTGAAATGGCTAGCTAGTTAGCGGTGCGCACTAGTAGCGTTTCAATAGGTGACGTCACTCGCTCTGAGACCTTGAAGTAGTTGTTTCCCTTGCTCTGCAAGGGCCGCAGCTTTTGTGGAGCGACGGGTAACGGTGCTTCGAGGGTGACTGTTGTCGATGTGTACAGAGGGTCCCTGGTTCAAGCCCAGGTAGGGACGAGGAGAGGGACGGAAGCAACACTGTTACACCGGGATCGCCAATTATGTTGTGGAAAATAACCACTATACTTTATTACAAATAAGGTCTTACAGAGTTTTTGTTGTATCAAGAAATGACTTTATTAAAGTTTTCAACAAAGCCGATACCAGTCTGGTAGAGTGGCACACCCCCTTACGGTCTCCCTCCATCTTATATAGTCCTCTTCCGTTTTCCCGCTCTTTTATTGCTCCGCCCACTTCCTTTGTCTCTGAGAGCGGCTAAACTCAACTTTCATTAAGTTCAGAGCACTACAATCAATCAATCCTTATCTTGCAAAAACACTCATGTTTAGTTTAAACTCTGTTCAACCCTGGCTCTTTTCACTGTGTTTGAAGACAAAACAAACGGCCCAAGCCAGTCTTTGATATGATAAGACTGACAGAATCATTAGATCATTTGTTTTGGTACTGTCCATTTGTAGCTTGTTTTTGGACACAGGTCCAGGAATGGCTAAAGGATTGCAATATTTACCTGGAGCTAACCTTGCAGATAGCATTACTGGGTGATTTCAAAAGTCATAGTCAATCGATCAATAATATAATAATACTTATAGCAAAAATGTTGATTTTCAATTTACAATCTGTAGAAACAATGAGAATAGAAAGGTTCAGAATTTTTGTAAAACATCACAGTACAGTTGAAATATATAAGGCAAATAGAAATCCTATATGGATGGTGTTAAGAGATAGATGGGAGGTGTTGAATGGAGCTGAAGGATGGGACTAATAACAACTAACAACAAAATAATAACAAGAAAACTAATAATGTAAGCATACTGTGTCCATAATAAGTATATAGGTTGTATGGTGGGAGCTTTTGGGAAAGAGCACAGTTTGAAAGATATGGCATATAGAAGCAAACCGGATGGACATCATGAAAATGATCGGAGAGGTTGAGAGTAGAAGAAATTCAGGAGAAAAGAACGAACAAAATATAATTATTGTAAAATTGACTGTGTCCATAAAATGTAGATAGTAAGTATAAGCTGGAAGTAGAGGCCTAAGCATTGTTGTTCACTAGTTTACCCCAAGTAGGGAAAGGGTGGCGGGGTTGGAAAGTAATAAAGGGGAATACAGTGGGGAGAACAAATATTTGATACACTGCCGATTTTGCAGATTTTCCTACTTACAAAGCATGTAGAGGTCTGTAATTTTTATCATAGGTACACTTCAACTGTGAGAGACGGAATCTAAAACAAAAATCCAGAAAATCACATTGTATGATTTTTAAGTAATTCATTTGCATTTTATTGCATGACATAAGTATTTGATCACCTACCAACCAGTAAGAATTCCAGCTCTCACAAACCTGTTAGTTTTTCTTTAAGAAGCCCTCCTGTTCTCCACTCATTACCTGTATTAACTGCACCTGTTTGAACTCGTTACCTGTATAAAAGACACCTGTCCACACACTCAATCAAACAGACTCCAACCTCTCCACAATGGCCAAGACCAGAGAGCTGTGTAGACCTGCACAAGGCTGGGAAGGGCTACAGGACAATAGGCAAGCAGCTTGGTGAGAAGGCAACAACTGTTGGCGCAATTATTAGAAAATGGAAGAAGTTCAAGATGACGGTCAATCACCCTCGGTCTGGGGCTCCATGCAAGATCTCACCTCGTGGGGCATCAATGATCATGAGGTAGGTGAGGGATCAGCCCAGAACTACACGGCAGGACCTGGTCAATGACCCGAAGAGAGCTGGGACCACAGTCTCAAAGAAAACCATTAGTAACACACTACGCCGTCATGGATTAAAATCCTGCAGCGCACGCAAGGTCCCCCTGCTCAAGCCAGCGCATGTCCAGGCCCGTCTGAAGTTTGCCAATGACCATCTGCATGATCCAGAGGAGGAATGGGAGAAGGTAATGTGGTCTGATGAGACAAAAATATAGCTTTTTGGTCTAAACTCCACTCGCCGTGTTTGGAGGAAGAAGAAGGATGAGTACAACCCCAAGAACACCATCCCAACCGTGAAGCATGGAGGTGGAAACATCATTCTTTGGGGATGCTTTTCTGCAAAGGGGACAGGACGACTGCACCGTATTGAGGGGAGGATGGATGGGGCCATGTATCGCGAGATCTTGGCCAACAACCTCCTTCCCTCAGTAAGAGCATTGAAGATGGGTCGTGGCTGGGTCTTCCAGCATGACAACGACCCGAAACACACAGCCAGGGCAACTAAGGAGTGGCTCTGTAAGAAGCATCTCAAGGTCCTGGAGTGGCCTAGCCAGTCACCAGACCTGAACCCAATGGAAAATCTTTGGAGGGAGCTGTAAGTCCGTATTGCCCAGCGACAGCCCCGAAAACTGAAGGATCTGGAGAAGGTCTGTATGGAGGAGTGGGCCAAAATCCCTGCTGCAGTGTGTGCAAACCTGGTCAAGACCTACAGGAAACGTATGATCTCTGTAATTGCAAACAAAGGTTTCTGTACCAAATATTAAGTTCTGCTTTTCTGATGTATCAAATACTTATGTCATGCAATAAAATGCAAATTAATTACTTAAAAATCATACGTGATTTTCTGGATTTTTGTTTTAGATTCCGTCTCTCACAGTTGAAGTGTACCTATGATAAAAATTACAGACCTCTACATGCTTTGTAAGTAGGAAAACCTGCAAAATCGGCAGTGTATCAAATACTTGTTCTCCCCACTGTATATATATAAAAAACATGGGATTGGAAGTGATGCAGACAATTACATTGATGGAAGTTACAATCTGCAATATTAAGCTGATCTACCCCCCCCCCCCCCCCCAAAAAAGGGTACTACAATCAATCCATCCTTATCTTGCAAAAACACTCATGTTTAGTTTAAACTCTTATCAACCCTGGCTCTTTTCACTGTGTTTGAAGACAAAACAAACGGCCCAAGCCAGTTTCAGTCTTTGATATGATAAGACAACCATGAATCTAAGCAAGAGCAAGCAATCTGACCCTAGGGCAGGTTCCCTCTCTACTCACCCACACAGTGAAATTAAATGACCCAATACAATTCCTGGCCCAGTAACAAAGAATTCTAACTTTATGCTCTTGATTAACCCAGTTCTACCTCATAGTCCATTAAACTCTACAGTTCATTAATAATAATTCACCACAGGTTACGCAGAAATGTGTCAAACACACTCCAGGGCACAAAACGGGTGCACTGGAAAATACAAGGCACACGGGAAAATACTCCCATCGAACAAAATACATGCGCTTCACCAACCTTCACAATAAACAATCACCCACAAGGACAAGGGGGCAGAGGGAACACTTATACACAGACTAATTAGGGGATTAGAACCAGGTGTGTGTGATAACGAGACAAGACAATTGTGATGATGATTGGGGCGGCAGTGGTTAGTACTCCGGTGACAACGAACGCCGAAGCCTGCCCGAACAAGGAGGGGAGGCAGCCTCGGCCGAAGTCGTGACACACATACTGTATGCTTATGTATTCAACAACAAAGGTGTGTGTCACTGTAGTCATCTAGACAATGGGAATGAAATGGAAGTGGAACAAATTGTGCAAAACCTCTTACTTTTAAAATAGTGTCTATACACTTTTTGTATGTGGTAGGTTCCCACTTTACTTTAGTGTCCCAGAAATGTTCTAATAAATGTACATTCATGTATAGGCCTACAGTACACATTAGCATCATTTGACTACTATGCTGCTACTTTAAGAAATGGTACACAAGGTTCGCCCTTTGTCGTAAACATACACCACCCCTAATTTACACAGACATGAAAGACTCAAGTGTGCAACACTGAGCAAACAAGATTTTATTCACAGCTAGCTACTGATTGGAAATGAAATAGGACACTTATTTGGAGTATAGATTTGACTCAATTTCTATTACCATATAGGGTGCTATACATTCATAGGGTGCCCATTCATATAGTCATGAAGAATGACTCATGCTGAGAATGTTTGCTTACTGGTGTGCTGTGTACTCCCTTCGCTTTGGCTGTTACTCTTCATGTTTGTACACTTAACTCTGCCTTGCTTTTACAGTACTTTGATTTCTCTTTCAAAAAATTGTTACCCGGAGCTGACATATCTGCAGTCTCAAACAATTCAGCATTTATGTTTCACAATATTGCACCATGTAATATTAGTATTTCATAATTTAATAATAAGGGATACAAAACTACCAGTAATTTACCAAAATTACTGGAATTTTCTGTAATTTTGGTAATCTATGGCAATTTATACTATACTCTACCAAGCCACAGAGCCATTTCTTGGTAGCACACTAAAGTATTAAAATGCAATGATTTTACTATTAGCACTTCGAGTGTAAGATATGAAGTGTTTAACAAATTAAGTTATTCAATAAAGTTGGATTATTACCAAAATAAAAATAAACAAATGAATATCCAGAAGAATCTCAAAGTTCCCTAGAATGATCCAGGTATATAAAGCATTCATAAGAATATATACCCATTTTTTATTGCTTATACACCCACTGGTGTATGTATACAGGTGACTGTTGGTTGCTGGCAGCCATTGCCTCTCTTACCTTGGACAAAGACATTGACTTGTCTCGAGTGGTACCCCCTGGGCAGAGCTTTGAGGAGAACTACGCTGGCATCTTTCACTTCCAGGTGAGCAATGTGTTTTTGGTAGTGATGGATGAGGTTGCTCCTAAGTGCTGATTTAAGATCAATTTGTCTTTTTACCTCCTAAAGTGAATTTTCACTCCAAATGTTAGGATTGGGGGTGTAGGGTAACCCTGTCCTATATGTTATTGTGCTCTCAGGGAAATCTTCGACCTTGAGTGATTTATTTGTGAGGAGTGGTGAAAAGGAAAAAAAGATTAAGGTTAAAGCTGAACAGGAAGGGGAAGTCATGTTCTACCTCTGCTCGGTTTTCCAGTTTTGGCAGTATGGACAGTGGGTGGATGTTGTGATTGACGATAGGCTGCCCACAAGAGAGGGGAAACTGCTGTTTGTTCACTCAGCTGAGGGCTCAGAATTCTGGAGCGCCCTGCTGGAAAACAAAGGACATGGATTTAAATTGAACTGTTCCGAATGAATTGCAGATCATTCGCTATAGTATAATTTTGACCTAATTAGATGGACCATTGTGGTGACCAGCAGTGTCTTTAGTCATAGAGTGACTGCTGAATAAATATTGAAGTGTACCTGTAGCCACCAGCCACCGCATAAAATGTAAAACATATCACCAGATTGCTCCCCTCATCTTCTTTACTTACTGTGTTTGTTATGCCAGTCCCTATTATGCTCTAATTTGTATCAATTGTCATATCTTTTACAAAACATCCCTGTACAAAAACCTCAACACATATTGCAGTATTTTGGAAACCTTGTTAGCATGGCTTTTGGTTAGCAATTATTATTGCTATTATTTTAATATAGTTATTTTAGCTTCTTTATTTTAAAACAATTATTTTTAAAGAATAAAATATTACCAACCCTCATACTACCAACTGGGGACATTTGACCGCAGAGGCATATTTATTATCATAGCTCAAAGGTGGTTTATTCAATTCTTAAACTTTTTCATGACTTTGTCAATCAACTTGTTCTTAATTATAACTTTGGGGTTGTAATGAATACTCAGGGAGAAAAAGGTGTAGATTGACATGCAGAGCACGGCAGGTGTTTATTTCGCCTTCGCAAAAGGCAGGAATCGTGGTCACAGGCAGGCAATGGTCATACACAGGTAGGCAAACAGGCAGGAGAATCAAAAACTAGGACTGAAGGCTAAAACTGGTTCTCACAAACGAGCTATAAAAAGGCTTAGTAGAGTCAAAACACACAATCCTTTACAAGGCACAAACAGAAAGAACTGAACTAAATAAGGAGCTGATGAGACCAGGTGAGTAACTAACACAGGTGAAATCAATGAACAAAATTGAAAGACAGGGCTACGTTCAAGAACACAAAGAAACAGGGCTACGTACAAGAACAAAGGGTGAACTAAGAAAACAAATACAGAACCTTACAGGGGTCATTTTGACCCCAGCTAAAAACACCTAATTCTGCCTGTAGTATTTTAATCTAGGTTTCTCTGGATACATAATAAGTTATCCATACCACCAGAGGGTGGAGGGGGACCTGATAGACAGATCACCTGCAGAGATATATCTCCCCATGTACTCACCTAAGATTGTACTTTTCTATACCACATATTGTATACAAAACCCAAATTACCTTATTTTTTCTGCATTTACAAATCTGTCAATGGTATACAAAGTCTGCCAATGGTATAAATACTTGAAAGAACTCTAATACAGAACTCAGATATATATATACAAATATTCCATTCTATTTTTTGGAAGATTTAGGCTTTCTGATAATGTATTAAAAATAAAATAAAAAACTTTTACACCCCACACCCAGACCTTTTTTGTGTGCCAATAGGGCAACACTGTGCTATAAGGGTACTAAAACATCAAGCAAATCTGATATTTTCAGAACATTTATTAATTGAAATACTGTATATTAGAAACAAGCACTCTTTTCATAAGAAAATACAAGTTGGGCATAAACTAGTATTTCACAGCCTCTCAAACCTGATTCTGGCGTCCATTCTTCATTGCTGTCACTGTCCTCAAGCTCACTATCCTCACTTTCAGATGGTATGATCCTAACAAGCTGACCAGACCGCTCGCTCGCGTGCGTGCGCCATCACGCGCATGTTGATTTTGTCCACCCACACCAGACGCGATCAGGACACTCAGGTTGAAATATCAGGTTAATGTCAAGCCCTGCATTTTTTTTTCAAAAGTCATGGAATGTAGGCTTACATTGAACACCACACATTGGCTGCTACTGTAGGCTGAATGATAGAACAGCTATTTACATGTTAAAACATTATGGGATGCATTTTAACCATTGTTTTTGATGGTAGGCCACTCTGGTAGGTCTACATTATGATCAAATAGCCACAGTAGCCTACTTGACCACTGTTTGAAACTGTAACTTAAAGCGGGTACAGCCTCAATGTTCACATAATTTTTTACAACGTTCAAGTTTGCGCACAGCAGACCTCAAATGTGCTCAGTGCCTAATTTGTTTTGAGGGAACATTAGTTATAATTGGTTATTACTAGGTATAGCTGTGTACAAAATCAAAATGACCTTATATATTTGCTTAGTTGCAGTCAAAACAGCTCATATGTCAGTGGTAGAACTGTACTACCCTCTAATGTACACAGTGCTGAATTTGTGTGTATTCTCCGAAAAATGAATATTCTATGGGAAATGTTATATAAATACCAGAATTCCTATAATATCCTCCAATATTTTATATGTGCAACTTATGGTATTTGGGTTGCTATAACATTTGAATTGAAGTGACTTTGAGGATTTAGTTTTGCTTTTTGAAGCCTCCTGCCATAGGCCGTATCACTCCCAGTGTTTCACTAGCAGCGATGCTAATGCTGGCTGTGGGGTAAGTAAAAAATATAAAATAATTATCAATATTTTTGGTCGTTGTCTGTAAAGATCAATGCCCTACAAAGGCAAAATGCAGTAACTATGCCACAGTGAAACTGAGAAAAATGGCTTTAAAGTTTTTTTTGCTAGCCAGATAAGCTAGATAAGTGATAATGCACTGATGTATCATCTTATTATAAAGTAATTTTTATGCATATCAACCATGACAACTGATTTGACCTACGACACCTAAGTCAAATAAATTACCATTACAAAGTTAACAAGAAAAACAAGAAAGTTGAATAAACACATTTAGATTGTAGATACTGCACTTTTCCTTTGCATTACCAATTTAGTTGTTTATTAGGGTCATACAAAAGGTACAGTATCTGCATTGAAGGAGTCATTGGTCAAATCAGGGGTCATGGTTTATATGTATAAAAATTTATTCATAATGAGATGATACATCCGTGCATTATCACTTATCTGTCTGGCTAGCAAAAAAATAGTACTTCAATCAAATGACTGTAAATCAGTTTTTTTGTACTTATGTACTTATGTGGATTGTACTTTGTACTTTGGAAAAAAGCTTATTTAAGGGGGGAAAATATATTTTTGTTTGACAGAATATGCAAATGCCCTGTACATTTGCTAAAATAAGTCTGTTTTGTTTATTTTATTTTAGATAACATTATTTACATGTCTTATGATGTTTGATGAGAATTAACTTCATATTTTGCTATGATTGTTGCTTTTTCCAATTGTTGTGTATTGATATTCTAGTTTTGTCCCTTTAGGGCACCTGTAACCCCCCCTTGCTTACCTACGTTGAAATGCTTGGAATGTTCTTCCTGTGAAACGCATTAAAACAATACCCACGTTAATTTCTACTCCGTCTCATGTCCTGTCCTTATATTAGTTGTATAAGTAATACAGTGTGCTATACAACAAAACTGGCGACGAGGAAGAAACGTTCTCACGTTTGTGCTCATCGTCTTCGACAGAAAGTCTGAGTTAAATTAGTTATTTATTTATTTTTCTCGCTGTAGAAAGACGCAAACATAACGTGGAGCTAGCCAGTCGAGTGATGCTAGCTAGCCTTTGATGTCACGGCAACGAGAGCCTCGAGGGATAGGAAGAGTTTAGCTGCGGGAGAAAGTGAAGTCATCGTGAGTTAAAAGAAAAACAAACCGAAAATGTCTGCATTGATTGGACATATAGGAACATTTGATTAATCTGTGGAACAATGGAGTTCTTACACAGAACAGTTTGAGTACTTTATGTTGGCAAATGGAATTAAAACTGAAGTCGTTGTGCCAACATTTTTTGATTGTTATGGGAGGAAAAACATTCAATCTACTGCGCAGCCTAGTAACGCCTGAAAAACCTGGTGATAAATCATATGATGAAATTGTGGCTACCTTAAAAGGACATTATTCTCCAAAACCACTGATAATCACAGAGAGATTACGGTTTCATAAGAGAAATCAAGAGGAGGGGGAATCAATCTCACAGTTTGTGGCTGTATTGAAACAGTTATCTGAACACTGTGAATTTGGGCGATCAATGAGTGACACTATACGTGATAGGTTAGTGTGTGGCATGCGCAGCGATGGCAATTCAGAAACGCCTTTTGACAGAGTAACTTAACATTGCAGAGAGCAATAGAAGTGAGTACGTCAATGGAAATGGCAAATAAAGACGCACAACAGCTAAGTGCATCGACCAAAGTGCATAAGGTGTCTATGGAGTTAAAAAACAAGGCAGGAGGTGGGAAGCCATGCTATCGCTATGGAAACCAGGTCACCAAGCAGAGGAGTGTTGGTGCAAAGACTTAGACTGCAGAAGTTGTGGTAAAAAGGGTCACATCGAACGTGCATGTAAAAACAAAAAGACACAATCAAACAAAAGTACTGAACAAAGGAAAAGCGACTTCAGGAAGTACAAAAAGAAAGTGCATAAAATGGAGCACACAGAGGATTAACAAAGTGATACCCTGTCTGAAGGGGAAGAATCTTTGCATGTTATGTCAATTTCAGACAATGGATATGGGTACTGGGTGACACCGCCACTGGATGGAAACGCAGTACGGATGCAAGTGAACACTGGAGCAGCCATATCTTTGCTGTCTGAGGCTGTATACAAGGAGAAACTACATCACCTCACACTACAGCCCACAAAGATGACGCTGAAAACATACACCGGTGAGATTGTTCCAGTGAGAGGAAGCGTGATTGTTACAGTGGAGCTCAACAAACAGAAGGTAAAGCTACCACACTACATTGTGAAAGGCAACCATCCAGCATTGCTAGGACGCACATGGCTGGAAAAGATCAAACTAAACTGGCAGGAAATTCACATGGTCGCAAAAGAGGACACAAACCTACAAGGGATATTGAGGAAACACGCGGATGTGTTCAAAGGAGAACTTGGCAGTATGAAGGACATAACAGTTAAACTGACCGTGAAACCAGACAGCAAGCCAAAATGCTTCAAAGCTAGACCTGTCCCATACGCCATAAAACCAAAAGTTGAAATTGAGCTAAACAGACTAGTCGAGAGTGGAGTATTGGATCCAGTGAATGTTAGTGAATGGGCTACACCCGTTGTTCCAGTCAAAAAAAAAGATGGATCACTCAGACTCTGTGGTGATTTCAAAGTCACCATTAACCCAGTCTTGACTGCTGAAAAATATCCACTACCCTTCATTGACGACCTCTTTTCTGGTTTAGCTGGAGGACAAAAATTCAGTAAGATAGACTGATGTCAGGCCTATCTACAGATGCATGTGGACCAAGAGTCACAAGAACTGTTGACCATAGTGACTCATAAAGGACTGTACAGGTACCGGAGGCTTCCTTTTGGAATCAACTCAGCTCCGACCTTGTTTCAGAGAGCTATGGACCAGATACTAAGCAGGCTTACTGGGGTCCAATGTTACCTCGATGATCTACTCATCACCGGCAAAGACGAGCAGGAGCACCTGAGAAACCTGAACGCTACACTACAGAGATTGGAGGAGTACGGTCTGAGGGTCCGGAAGGACAAATGCGAGTTTTTCCGGCCCTCTGTTGAGTACCTAGGCCACGTCATCGACAGCTCGGGGCTCCACAAGGTGCCATCGAAGGTGAAGGCCGTTGCAGAAGCTCCATCCCCACAGAACGTGAGTCAGCGGAGATCATTCTTAGGACTACTGACATCCTACGCAAAGTTTGTGCCAAACCTAGCTAACATGTTAAAGCCACTGCATGAGCTTTTGAACAAAACCAAACAGTGGAAGTGGACAGACGGATGTGAGGAGGCCTTCAAGAAAGTGAAAACAGCCTTAGCTCAGTCAGAGGCCCTAACCCACTTCAACCCCAACTTGCCATTACAGTTGGCATGTGATGCGTTGCCTTATGGCGTTGGTGCGGTTGTCTCACACATCATGCCATCAGGTGAAGAAAGGCCAATTGCTTTCGCATCACGGACCTTAAGTAAAGCCGAGAGCAATTATGCACAGATAGAGCGTGACGCACTCACCATTGTGTTTGGAGTTAAGAAATGTCATCAGTTTCTGTTTGGCCGACGATTCACACTGCTGACGGACCATAGACCCCTCACCTCCATCTTTGGTCCCCACACCGGCATTCCGTCGCTTGCAGCCAGCCGCATGCAGCGATGGGCGTTATTGTTACCTGCTCACTAGTACGATATCAAGTACAGAAGGTCTGAGCAGCACTGCAATGCAGATGGCCTCTCAAGGCTTCCCTTACCTGTCGCACACACTGAGCACTCCCAGGCTGAAATCTTCTACTTCAAGGAAGTGACGAACGCCCCAGTTACATCTGTCCAAGTGAAAAAGTTCACCCACACTGATCCAGTGATGTCTGAGGTCGTGGACATTGTCACTCGTGGAAAAGAAGGAGAGATGTCGGACAGCCTACAACCTTACCTAGTGAGAAGAAACGAGCTCACAGTTCAGTTTGGATGCTTGCTATGGGGTTTTCGAGTCATTATACCGCCGCCACTGAGAAGGCAGGTGCTTGAAGAACTCCATTCAGGGCGCTGTGGCATGGTGCGAATGAAGGAGATTGCACGCAGCTACTTTTGGTGGCCAGGTCTGGATGCAGCTATCGAAGACAAGGCCAAGTCATGTTCTGCATGTCAAAAGATGAGGAACATGCCTCAGCTAGCGCCACTACCCCCATGGGACTTCCCAGAGGAGCCTTGGCAGCGAGTCCACATAGACTATGCAGGCCCACTGGAGGATCGTATGTTCTTAGTCGTAGTTGACGCACACAGCAAATGGCCTGAGGTCACAGTGATGAAGAGCACCTCAGCGGAGAGAACCATCGAAGAGCTACGGTCAATTTTCAGTCGCTTCGGCTTGCCAACGCAACTCGTTAGTGATAATGGCCCCCAACTGGTGTCTAAGAGTTCCGGTCATTCATGGAAGCAAATGGAATTCAGCACATCAAGTAAGCGCCGTATCACCCTGCAACGAACGGCCTCGCTGAAAGGTTTGTCCAAACGATGAAGCAAGCTTTAAAATCATCACAAGGGAACGGCTCCCTCAATAGGCGTCTAAACACCTTCCTGTTAACCTACAGAAACACTCCCCACGCTACAACCAAAGTGGCACCCGCGTCAGCCATGATGAAAAGACAGCTTCGCACGCGACTTGACCTCCTGAGACCTCCAAAGACGAGACAGGTTGTACAGACGCAACAGAGAGCACAGGTGGAGAGACGGAGCAAAGTAAAAGACAGAAGCTTCATAGCTGGAGAGAGAGTTCTTGCTCGAAACTACTGCAAAGGTCCAAAGTGGATACCAGCCACAGTGGTTGCACAAACAGGGCCTGTGTCCTACACAGTTAACACACCGGAAAACATCATCTGGAGGAGACATGTGGATCAACTGTTGCCAAGAACCAACCTCAGAGATGACTCCTGTCAAGTGACAAACCAAGATCAGCTACTGGAGACCTACCATGACTACGAGCTATCACCTGAACATCCACTCCAGCAACCTACCAATGTGTTGACAGTGAGAGGACGTTTCGTTTTTTGCTGAGTTTAGTATATGAATTCAATGAATGTGGAGTTTTGGGTTTCTATTTCGGCTTTAATTTTACAGCACGAGAAAATGACCAAAAAAGCGTAACTGTCATACAACAATTTAGGATTCAATAATACTGCCATTATGCATTTACATTTACATTTATGTCATTTAGCAGACGCTCTTATCCAGAGCGACTTCCAGTTAGTGAGTGCATACATTATTGTTACTTTTGATTTTTGTTATTTTAATTTTTTTTTTCTTTTGTATCTTTTTATTTTTTCATTTTTTTTTTTCATACCACCCCATGGGAAACGAACCCACAACCCTGGCGTTGCAAACGCCATGCTCTACCAACTGAGCTACATCCCCTGCCGGCCATTCCCTCCCCTACCCTAGACGACGCTGGGCCAATTGTGCGCCGCCCCATGGGTCTCCCGGTCGCGGCCGGCTACGACAGAGCCTGGATTCGAACCAGGATCTCTAGTGGCTATTGTTTACCTATTGTAAAAATGTGAGCTTTGAGTTACTCAAGGTTATCAAGTGAATAATTAGTGAAAATTGTACAATAATAAATTACCTCAAATGTCTTTATTCCTTCTAAAACAAAGAAAGTAGACAACTGGAATATGCATAATGCTTACACTCATACGTTGTAAAAATTGACAAGGCTGGCAGTCAGTACATCGCAGGACAAACTGGACTTTCCTCATTCTCCACAATCTTAGGACAGAGGCACAATACAACAATAGAAATCTCTGACTGACTACTTATTCATAATGCTTATCATACACATGTACATACTGGGTCCTGCCAGAAATGTCAGACACTTGCATCCATAATAAATAAGAGCAGGGGTTAAATTGGTCCGGATCCCACTGGGTCCGAGGCCCGGCACCTATGATCCAAATGAGAGCCAGGCAGAGCTGAGACCCGGTACCTTTGGTTATATGAATGTTGAATTATCTAATCAAAAATTGTTGTCCACATTTAATTTTCCCCAGCCAACAACACAAGTAAAGCAACAGCAAAATTAGACAACCCCATAGTAGAATAGTGTACATATACAATTGGTCAGCTCGTCACATTCTATGCGAGAAAAGAAGACCCCTCTCAAAGCGCTTTCAAATTGCCAGTGGAGAAAAAACATGCATGCCAAGTCATTGTAGCCTACAACATTCTTAATGCAGTCACTGGAAAACACACCTTTGACACCATTGTTGATGGCCACTGTTAAAAGAGGATCACAGAGCTTTCTAGTGTTACTCCACTTAGTGCACCATTTTAAAACCAGAGTTTTTAGCAGTGGCATGGTTTATGTGCGTTAGCGCTCGCCAATGGTGTTGAATGCATAAGGGAGACCAGGGCTAAATGTACCATGGGTCAGGTGTAACAGATAGGTAGGCCTACATTATATTCACAGTACATGATCCTTGGCTGAGTGCCAGTGCAACGTTTCGGACATTCAAGTCATCAGTATGTTGCTAACTAGCAACAGGGTAATGTTTATGATCTAGCTAATGATTAGCCCAATGGGGTAAATGCAGATGGGTAACCCTCAGCCTATTTATTTATAGCTACATCAGGTGAAATTATACTTTAGATGTCAGTATCATTATATTTTAATTCATTTTAGAGTAGGCTGTCCTTTTAAAAGTCACCCGAACTGACCTTCTCACAGTCATTATTCCCCCCCAAAACAGTAGGTTCCTTCGACCTGTAGTATGCTGTGATATGAGATTTTGTCAGTATATATTCTTTAGGCTAGTATATTATATCAACCCCCCATGTGGCAGCTGAATAACTTTTCCATTGAACAGGGGTATATTTTGCCTACACCCTATGGTAAATGTGGGCTTGTGATCCCTGGATGTTTGTACTCAGTGTATGTTTTGGGTCTTGTCCTGGGCATACTCTTCAGCACACCTGAGTGCCTCAGTGAGGTCGGCCACACTCCCTGTGCCCTTTGCCACAGTGGCAGAGCCACCTGCGTTCCCTCCCAGGCGGGTACACACTGTCAGGGCCCAGTCACTTGCAGAAAGAGCACTAAAGCCCTATGGAGAGACAAAGATGTAGAGTGAGTGTTGGTGTGATGGAGAGAGAGAACAGGCAGGAAAGAGTGTGTGAATATACATACACACACACAATACCATATGTATTTGGACAGTGAAGCTACATGTTTTAATTTGGCTCTATACTGCAGCATTTTTGGATTTGAGATCAAATGTTTCATATAAGGCGTCAGTAAAAAAAAAAGTAACCTTTTATTTGAGAGTATTTTCGTACAGTGCTTTCGGAAAGTATTCAGACACTGACTTTTTCCACATTTTGCTACGTTACAGCATTATTCTAAAATTGATTAAATTGTTTTTTTCCCTTCATCAATACACACAATAACCCATAATGACAAAGCAAAAACAGGTTTTTAGAAATTTTAGCATAAGTATTCAGACCCTTTAATCAGTACTTTGTTGAAGCACCTTTGGCAGCGATTACAGCCTTGAGTCTTTTTGGGTATGACGCTACAAGCTTGGCACACCTGTATTAGGTGAGTTTCTCCCATTCTTCTCTGCAGATCCTCTCATGCTCTGTCAGGTTGGATGAGGAGCATTGCTGCACAGCTATTTTCAGGTTTCTCCAGAGATGTTCGATAGGGTTCAAGTCCAGGCTCTGGCAGGGCCACTCAAGGACATTCAGAGACTTGTCCTGAAGCCACTCCTGCGTTGTTTTGGCTGTGTGCTTAGGGTCGTTGTCCTGTTGGAAGGTGAACCTTCGCCCCCAGTCTGAGATCCTGAGTGCTCTGGAGCAGGTTTTCATGAAGTATCTCTCTGTACTTTGCTCTGTTAATCTTTCCCTTGATCCTGACTAGTCTCCCAGTCCCTACCGCTGTAAAATATCCCACTGCATGATGCTGCCGCCACCATGCTTCACCGTAGGGACAGTGCCAGGTTTCCTCCAGACGTGACGCTTGGCATTTAGGCCAAATAGTTCAATCTTGGTTTCAGAACAGATAATCGTGTTTCTCATTGTCTGAGAGTCCTTTAGGTGCCTTTTGGCAAACTCCAACCGGGCTGTCATGTGCCTTTTACTGAGGAGTGGCTTCCGTCTGGCCACTCTACCATAAAGACCTGATTGGTGGAGTGCTGCAGAGAAGGTTGACCTTCTGGAAGATTCTCCCATCTCCACAGAGGAACTCTGGAGCTCTGTCAGAGTGACCATCGGGTTCTTGGTCACATCCCTGACCAAGGCCCTTCTCCCCAGAATTGCTCAGTTTGACCGGGCGGCCAGCTCTAGGCAGAGTCTTGGTGGTTCTAAACTTTTTCCATTTAAGAATGATGGAGGCCACTGTGTTCTTGGGGACCTTCAATGCTGCAGAAATGTTTTGGTACCCTTCCCCAGATCTGTGCCTCGACACAATCCTGTCTCGGAGCTCTACGGACAATTCCCTCGACCTCATGGCTTGGTTTTTGCTCTAACATGCATTTTCAACTGTGGGACCTTATATAGTCAGGTGTGCCTTTCCAAATCATGTCCAATCAATTGAATTTACCACAGGTGAACTCCAATCTAGTTGTAGAAACATCTCAAGGATGATGAATGGAAACAGGATGCCCGAGCTCAATTTCAAGTCTCATAGCAAAGGGTCTGAATACTTATGTAAATAAGTGTTTTTCTTATTAGTTTTTTTGTCATAAATTTGCTAACATTTCTAAAAAAACTTTTTTTCGCTTTGTCTTTATGGGGTATTGTGTGTAGATTGATGAGGGAAATAAATAGTTTAATCCATTTTAGAATAAGGCTGTAGCGTAACAAAATGTGGAAAAAGTCAACAGGTCTGAATACTTTCCGAATTCACTGTACATAGGTGAGAGTGGGGTATGTTGAGCCATTATTTACATTCAGGATCACTATATCAAAGGAAATATACTATTCTTTCTAACAAAGATATCTACATATATTTCAGGATGTTGTTTATCCCCGAAAATAATCAGAATTCATGTAAACATAACAGTTTTGAAAACCATAGTTGTCCAAAAGAAGTCGTCTCTTGGCACAACTTACCCCGGGTATGGGGTAAATTGAGCATAGGGACAGGGTTAGCATAGGGACACATTTCTAACACTTTGCACTTTTTTCAAACACTTTTAACATTGACTCAGGTCCTGGTGTAACCTCATATCCCAGCAATAATGCCTTGCATTACACCTGGGAAGAAAATAGAGGAGGGCGAATCCAACTGAGGAAGGCATCTTTCATCATTTGAACTTGACTAATCACACGAACATGAGGTGTCTTCAAAATACTGTGCCAAAATGTAATTCATTTGAGGTATATTGATTAGCCATTGGATCAATTTACCACAAAGCAATCATTTTGACCATATTAGCCCATACAGCTACAAGGATGCACTTTCATGCTAGGTTTAGGATCTCATATTGTACTTATAGAGACCCCAACTGATGTATAAAACAGTCTTAAAACAATCTACTTTGGTTTAGATATAACACAAATTAATTTGACTTTGTGAAAATCTGTTTTTTGGACCTAACTTGCTTACCACTTTTTCCATGAGGTTTCTTCCTTCACAGACTCCATGAAATAATGACCTCTTCCTAAATATTTGGTCACATGATTAATTTTGTGTATGGTTTCCTAGAAACAAGGGGTGGCTCAGCAAACCCTTCGGCACAACTTACCCCACTCTCCCCTATCTTTTTTACCATTAAGAAATGAAAGCACTTTGTCTTTTTCTAAACAGTAAAACATATATATGTATGAAAATACCCTAAAATAAAAGGTGACATTCTATACTGTAATATATGACCTCAAATCCAAAATGCTGGAGTAGAAAGACACATTTAAATGTTAGCGTCAATGTCCAAATACATAGGTGTTGATTGTAAGAGAGAAGAGAAAAGATACAGACAAAAAGAGAGACTGTTTGGGCCGGCACATAGACAAAAACAGACAAAGAGATTGAGCGTGATAAGAGACAGGTGTCTTCAGACTGTATGCAGCTTTAGTTGTTACAATTGTTGCTATTCAATTACTTTCACTTGACCTATACAGTGATGTGTGAGCTAGACCCTATACCTTGGGCACTTGGCACGCGCACAGGACCTTCCCCGATGGCTGCTGGTGGGAGAGTAGCATGACCAGGGTCCCTGGGGCTCTGTCACTGTATTGGTTCACGGTCTTCATCAGCACCTACAATGACAGCAACGGGATCAACTAGATTTTACATTCATGGCTCAGTTTCTCAGAGCCTTAGTAACGGTAAGTTCATCATTAAATCCCACTTTAAGCGCATCATTAGAATCTAAGCTGTTTCCCAAAAACGATGGTTGCACTAAACGTGATTGATAAAATATAGTAACTCACTCTGCGAGTACTGATGCATTAGTTTAATATGGGGCAAAGTTATCTAATTGTGGATGCTGAACACATACTGAGCCTCATCAGAACTTCAGATGGAAAAACATACTGATATAGAGTCTGTGTCCACAGTGTCCACTACAATAGTCTTGTTGCCATTCTTTTTGAATAGTGATTGGGCTTCCACAGCAGCCTGCAAATTGGACAAAAGTAAGAAAGAGAAAGTAGTTAAAAGTACAATAGTACATTACCATTATTTATCATGCATTAACAACTGTGATTGTTTTATAATGCTGTTGTGACTCATGTGTATTCTCACATACAAAAAGTTAGAAAATAGGATCAACTTTTTACCTGTCACATTAAAGTCAAGTAGCTATTGTGGGGGAAATAATACACGTTTGAAAGGACAATGGGGTTGTGTGCTTGAGTTACCTCTTTGGTCTCCAGTTTCCTTATGCTTGTGTTGGTTGTCCTCTGTAGGCCTTTGAGGCGAGTTTGAAGCTCTCTCCGCTTCCACTGTGGTATGGGAGTGCAATCCACTGCCTGGGACAAAACACATATAAGGCCTAAGCATTTGTGTCATATTTGCATTTAATTCTAACTATTTAAAGTAATGTGATAGCTTGGGACTATAAGGTTCTATCTGCAAAAAGATGATTCTGAGAAAATTGGCTTTAAAGTTTGAATGGTGTAACCAATTTTTATCTTGTATTCTTTTGAACTTAACAACATGAATTGAGGTATTTAGAGTACTTTATAGGTAGAGAACATTGAACAGAACAAGGCTATGTCAAATAACTCAATTTTGACAAAAATGCAGGTCCCATGCTCTCGGCTATTCAAACACTTAAGCCATAATTGAATACTGTCTGAAATTGCCTTTTGGAGCATTTTCAATATTGTCTGTCTGATGACTATCAGTTAGGTCAGTGGGGCGGGAGCGGAAAAGCATACATACATCTGTCAGTATGCCCACTTCTTTGGCCAGCCGGTGGGCATCTGCGAGGGAGGGGCTGGCGACCACTGCAAGACGTGCCAACAGAGACTCCACTTCCTGGGTCAGGACCTGTCCCGCCTCTCGAGCCTGTGAGCCAACAAAACAACAACAAATATCAGAATGGATCTCGTTGAAAACTACTTGCTAGCCTTGTGATTTGCCAAAACTTTCAACTTGGGCAATGTCCCAATTATCTCTCCTTCCTCCCAAAGTGTGCACTTGTTCACTACCCTTCACTGATTTGAAAGGAAACGACTGGTTTAAGAAATATGGTGGAAATTCCCACTAGCCCATGCCTCCAACAATCCAATGTTTTTAGATTTGTAGGAAGTTGTGAAGGAGTGCACACTTCAGGAAAAATTAGATATTATTTGATCATGGAATGTTTTTAAAAAAATCAGTGATATACGACTTCCTAAATATAAATTGGAAAATGTACATAATTAATACTGAAACAGCAACATAAAAGCCTTGCGCGAGGGACTAACTGGTGTTGTAAAACATGAGAATACATGAGTGATGTGATTGTATATAGTCCGCTACTATGCACCTCTGGTATATTCACAATAAGTCACGGCCTATCTATGCACCTCTGGTATATTGACAATAAGTCACGGCCTATTTAGTCATAGGCCTTCTTGCTTGTATAGAACACACCTCTCTGGCATCGTCTCCAGTGACTGCCACGATACGGCTGATCCCTTTAACCATCTGCCTCTCGGAAATTATAACCAAATCCCCGATCTCCCCGGTCCTCAGTAAATGCCTGAAAAAGAGAAAAACGCTTGGCCCTTTTGGAACAGCCAATGAACATATAATATTTAGTATTGTTCACTACTATAGGAATTGTCAAATCTACTCCTCCAAATATGTTCTGTTTCTAACCTTAACCCACGATAAAGCTTATAAATTCGACTGTCTCTTCTCATTTTCATATTGTGGCTCTTTTACAGTATATTGTGCAATTTGCCACATCCTCACATGCCGAAAGGTGAGACATATTGTCATTTCATAATGGTAAATAACAAGTAATATTAAGTAATACATTTAAAAATGCCTTTTGAATCTATCGGAGAGAGGGAGAAAGAGTGATTGAGTGAGACAGACAGAGACAGACAGACAACACTTACGTTCCACAGCAGAGCTCCACTGACGTCCGTCTATCCGTCTGAGAATTGAACAGGTCTGCCACGGGAACTGCCACCGACACCACTCTCACTGGATCAGGGTACAACTAGGAAGAATTACAGAGGATTCATGAATCCTCCAATGCCAACACGCTATTATGCAGTATATCTTGCACTTACAAATTGCAGGTTGACACTTACAATGTATGTTGCTAAGTGCATGAACAACACTTTGCAAATACAGTTACGAACATCATTATTCCTTTTAATCTGCGTAGGAGTGTCCCCAAATCAACACACGGTTACCTCATCCACAGTCCTTAGTCCTGGGATGTCTTTAGCCCGGGCCAGGGGAACCTCCTCTATGTACACCGCATTATTCTCTGTGATAATGTTGTGGATGCTCCTCTCAATCTCCTGGAGCTGGGGAATACTCAATGATCCCTACAGAATGACCACCAGAAAGCAATGATTATTATCACATCCCAAAAAGTGTTTTCATGCTTCTATACATCAGTGAGTTTTTTTTTTTTGCTTATCTACTGAACGTATCAGAATGGTTTTGGGAATTCTGGGACTGTCTGCATTAAAACCCTGCTAGCTTAAACATGGAGACCAATTTAAAATTATGTTTTACTTTCTCTTATGATTTCCTTGAATCAACAGTATAGCCGAAATGTCGGGACCATGATGCATATACTGAACGATGTAAGAGCAGCAGGACAACGGCAAACTATCTGCCTAAACCGACACAGGAGGCTCACACAACAACACCGAGGCCAACGGTTTCTAAGGATGAATCAAGAGTTAGAGGTTGAATATGTTTCTCAGCATACTCATCCAAAAACATGCAACAAGGTGAGTAAAAAGATGCCTGGCTATTTCCGCGCAACTACAGAGTATAATAAAATACCAACTGTACTGAGAGGTTCAGTAGTTCTCGCATGACTGTAGAGGGGGCTTTTGGTCGACTGAAGGGAAGATGGAGATGTTTGCTTAAACACAATGACTCTCACATTGACATAATTGTCACAGGCCGGCTCATAGCCTGTGGCAAAAATGAGGGGACATGAACAACAAGTATAGGCCAATCAAAAGGTTATTTATTGTAAACCAAAAACGATTAACTTTAAACAAAGAAAAAGGAATGAGGTGTGGAAATGTCATAATGTAGGGTGTAGGTAAGGTGCATGGATGCATGAATCTGTGTGTGTGTGTGAACATGACTGAGTGGAAACTAGGTAAACCTACAAAGGAACAAACAAAACAGGATCATACCTGGAAGAGCAGGGAGAGAGAGAGAGAGAGATGGGTTAGTGAAGCAGTTTTAAATACCCTGAGCCCAGGTAGCTCCAATCACACCAACTCCAATCACTAACGACCCTCCTCTGCCTGCAGGAGGAACCGCCCCTGCACTGCAAAGGAGGGGCCGTGACACCCCCCTCCTTAAAATGAGGGTCCCACCCTCAACCCAAATTACGACCCAACATATTTAGAACAATCCAAAATTCCTCCCAAAAACCAAAAAAAACGGATACCAGTCCCGGCTTCTAACAGTAGCCCCGTGTCCCCTAGCTGACTGTCCGTCCTCAAACTCAGCAGCCCTGGTACCTGGGGAGCAATTTAAGAGAAAAGAGGCGCAGACAGCCCGCAGGGGTCAGCAGAGAGAAAATACAAACTAGGCTAAAGGAGCACGGGACAGAGCATCAGCAATGATATTATCCTTACCACTAATATGTCTAATATCGAGGTTGAATGGTTGCAAGAACAAAGCCCAACGCATCAGGCGCTGGTTTGGATTTTGCAGGGACTTCAGAAGAATAAGTGGGTTGTGGTCAGTAAACACAGTTACAGGGGTTAAACCAGAACCAACATAGACCTCGGAGTGCTGTAAAGCCCAAATGAGACCTAAAGCCTCATTTTCAATTACAGAATAGTTTTGCTGATCCTTATTACATTTACGGGAAAAGAAACTGACTGGACACTCAACATTGTCATCATTTTCCTGGAGATGCACAGCCCCAGCACCAATTTGACTGGCATCTACCTGCAATTTGAAAGGTTTCCCAAAATGTGGTGCTGCCAACACGGGTGCCAAACACAAAAGAGCCTTAACTGCATCAAATGGGTGGACCAGATAAATTCAGCCTTGGCTTTCAACAGATTGGTCAGGGGGGACACTACTACCAAAAAGTAGTTAGAGAAAGCACGGTAGTACCCCGCCATTCCCAGGAAGCGCATCAGTTCTTTCTTTGTGGAGGGCTGTGGGAACTGCTTCACAGCCTGAACCTTGGCTTCCACGGGACAGACAACACCCTGATCCACAACCTTGCCTAGGTATGTGACTGTAGCTTTAGCAAACTCACACTTTGCCAAATTGATAGTCAACCTGGCCCACACCAGTCTTTCGAATAGGGCTTGCACTCTACAGACATGCTCCTCCCAAGAGTCTGAGTATACGACCACGTCATCCAAATACACGGCACACCCTTCCAGACCTGAGACCACCCGATTCATCAGCCTCTGGAATGTGGCTGGAGCATTCCGCAAGCCGAAAGGCATCACTGTATAAGAGAACAAACCAGATGAAGTTATAAAGGCAGCAATCTCACAAGCTCTTTTGGTAACGGGTACTTGCCAATATCCCTTTAAGAGATCAAATTTGCTAACATACTTTGCCGACCCAACTTGATCAATACAGTCCTCCATCCTAGGAAGAGGGTAAAGGTCTGCTTTAGTAACATTGTTAACTTTTCTATAATCAGTGCAAGGTCTAAAAGTGGAATCCGACTTCTTGACCAGAAGACAGGGTGAAGCCCAATTTGAACAACATGGCTCCGCAATACCATTGTCCAACATATACTGCACCTCTGTTTCCAACTGCAGTCTCTTCTCCTGAGATACACGATAAAATCTCTGTTTAATAGGCTTAGCATCTCCGATATCTATGTCATGCTCAATTAAATGGGTTTTCGATAGAGTGTCAGAAAACAAAACAGGGTAGCTTCTAATAAGAGCTACCAATTCATCACGTTTCTCAGAGTCTAAATGATCTACCAAAACCCCAAGGTTTTGCAAAGTCTGGGAGTTTTTCAACCGACCTTGTAAGACCTCATCCGAAACCCTAACTACCTCCTCTTCTCCCCCCTCCACAAAGTTAAAGCCACAAGATGTAGTGACTGGAGCAGCAGTCAACGCTGACCTCACCACTGGAGTGCCTTCCACTTTGCTTAGATCACGGGAGTGATAACATTTTAACAGGTTCACATGGCATTATTTAGAGGACTTCCTATGACCAGGGGTTTCTATTAGATAGTTCAAATCTGACACGTTGCGCAACACAGTGAAAGGACCACAGTATTTTTCCTGAAAAGGTGAACTTACAAGAGGCAAAAGAGCAAGTACATGATCACCGGGACTAAACCCACGGAGCTCAGCCTGTCCGTCATATTTCTGTTTCATTTTCTGTTGAGAACATTAGTTTTTCTTTCGCCAGTTCACCAGCCCTATACAACTTCAGCCTAAAACCATTTACATAGTCAATAAGGTTCCGAGGTGGTTCTTCAGGCAAACCACCATCCTGCAGCACTGCTAAAGGCCCACGCACCTTATGACCAAACACTAAGTCATTTGGGCTAAACCCTGTGCTTTCCTGCACTACTTCACGAGCAGCTAGTAACAGCCAAGGTAACCCCTCCTCCCAATCTGCAGACAGTTCTGTACAATATGCACGAAGCAAGGATTTTAAAGTTTGATGAAAATGTTCCAAAGCACCCTGGCTCTGGGCATGGAACGCAGTAGACTTGTTGTGTTTAACTTTAAGCTGTTTGAGAACCTGAGCAAATAAATGGGAGGTAAAGTTAGACCCCTGATCTGACTGGATGATTTTTGGAATCCCAAATGTTGAAATAAATTGAGTTAACGCTTTAACTACTGATTTTGAAGTCATGGTACGCAAGGAAAAAGCTGCCGGATATCTAGTTGCTTGACACATAACAATTAATAAGTAACTATGACCTGACTTGGACCGTGGTAAAGGCCCAACACAATCGATAATAAGATGCTCAAAAGGTTGCCCTACGGCTGGTATTGGATACAAAGGTGCTGGCTTTAAAACCTGGTTTGGCTTGCTTGTGCGCTGACACGTATCACAAGTTTTAATAAACTGAGCTACATACCGCTTTAAACGTGGCCAGAAAAAATTACGGAGTATACCATTATAAGTTTTACGAACACCCATATGACCTGCCACATCATCATGTGAAGTTTGCAACACTTTATTTCGCAAAGTAGTAGGTACAACTATTTGAAAAACTGGTTCTCCTAGACCCTGATCATAGTATGGAACACATTTCCTGACCAACAGCCCATCAAGAAGAAAATAACACTGAGCGCTATTCCTCACCACTGAATCAGGAACAACTTTATCAAACAGATCAGCCAAGGTAGTATCGGCCTTTTGCTCAGCTATCAATGAATCTCTAGAACTAGTCAACTGTTCTGTCTGGAGTTTGACTGGCAACTCAAGACTTTCTGGCTTACTCTCAACATCATTACGAGAGGCAGCGCGGGTAACAGCACAAACTGGAAATACCTTAGGAGACACACAGTTGAGATCTGGAGATACCCTTGCTGGGGACACTGAAGGTTGCTTCATAAAGATGTTTAATTTGCCATCTGCCCACACCTTACTACCCGCCAAGTCATTCCCCAAAATCATGTGTACTCCCTCTACTGGCAACTGGGGTCTCACCCCAACATCTACATCACCCTCTACCAGACCACATTTTAGGGTAACTTAATGTAAAGGAGAGGAGAGTGGAACTAAACCCACACCACGTACCATTACACATCTGCCAGTATCAGACTCCTTAGAGAATGGCAACACAGATTCCCCCAAAAAATTATCTAAAGCTCCAGTGTCTCTTAAGATCTTGATTGAAACATTTTGGTTGCCATCTACCAGGGACACTACACCATCTGAAATAAAGGCTGAAAAATCACCGTGGGAAGACTGAGAATCAAACTCAACTAGTGGCTGAAAAAACTCATTCTGGTAGTCAGAGGCTGTAACAGGAGCTGCCATCACAGCGGGTCTAACTTGACCTGACTTTTTTGATTTAAGTAGAGGACAATCTTTCTTCCAATGTCCTTCAAGTAGACAGGTATTAGCATTAACCGGTGCTTTAAGTCCTCCAGACCCAAACTTCTGCTGAGGCCTTTGAAAAGAAGCTCCAAAATAAGGTGACCTACTATTCCTAGAAGTAAAGTTATCTTTATGGTACATGTCACTGTTTGACTCAAAATGGCTTTTATGTGTTAGCCTGTACTCATCTGCAAGGACTGCTGCATCACTTGGAGACTTAACTTTACGTTCATTCATGTATATAGCAACCTGGTCAGACACAGAATTTCTGAACTGTTCTAACACAATCAAATTAGACAGACCCTCAAAAGTACTAACTTCAGAAGCTGTACACCAACGATTAAATGCAGAAGTCAAATCACAAACAAACTCAGAATAGGTTTGTGAATCTAACTTTTTCCTGTAACGAAAACGTTGACGATATGCCTCTGGCACAAGCTCGTAGACCTTCAGAACTGCTGATTTAACTTTATCATACACTTTACTGTCAGCTACACTCAGTGCTACAAAAGCCTCACGTGCTTTACCTGTAAGTACACATTGCAACAACAAAGTCATGTCCAAATCTGACCAAGCTCTAGCTTCCGCAATACGCTCAAATAAAGCAAAGTATGTGTCTGGATCTGACTCATCAAATTTAGGCAACAAACAAAGATTCCGTGAAACATCAAACTGTGGTAGTCCCTCTGGTCTATTAGCATTTCTCAATCGCGCTATCTCCAACTGCATATGCAACAGCTCCCTCTGCTGCTCAAAAGTTAATGAAAGACTGAAAACTTGTACCCTCACTACTAGCAGATTGACCCGAAAAAACACCTATTTCCATAAGACCCCGCTTTAACAGTCTCTTTAATTTTTTTAATCAACAATCTCAATCTGATAATGTTCAGCAATTTCAATTAACTGCTCCTTAGTACACAACTCTAAGGCTACTTCTGAAGGAGCTTGAACAAAACCACTCAGAATGTAAGACATTTTACTCAGCCAATACAACCATTGCAAATGCTCCAAAACAAAACACAATTCACCTGCTGTCAGTCTGGGTTCAAGGACAAGAGCCACACCCCACTATCATCCAAAAACAACGAACTAACTGGCCCTGGTCTTCGTGCAGTCACATGTGGTGGGGTTTTATGCACACAAAACCAGTGGAGTGGAAAAGACAACCAGAAACTGGCACGGAGGTGCTCCCGAGCTGATGTAAGGGAAAAGGAAAAGGGAAGCTCTACCCATGTTCACTGCCACCTAAAACAAAAACACCACAAGCCTCCTACTGACACTCGCTGATAAGCCTGAACAGGAGAGGACTCCCACTTGAACAACAACCCAGAAAAACCCAGAGTGAATTGCTACCCAAATGTAACTACCAAATTAACTAAACCAAAAGAACACATGGCTCTCAACGCTCTCTCCAACAATATTGGCCCAACCAAAACATCCCCTCAAACAAAAAATGTGTCAATCTGAACTAAACTAACCCAAATTGACTATAAAACAATAGTCAAATAAGCCAAATTACAAATAAACAAACGTATCAATAATAAAGCAAAGGCAATCTAGACAAAACTTTAACCAACTATGACAAAATGTTAAAGTAAACTAAAATACTAAAGTAAGACTACAGTACAATTAACTTTAACTTACAGACGAGCCCCCACTTGTCACAGGCAGGCTCAGGAGGAACCGCCCCTGCACTGCAGAGGAGGGGCCGTGACATAATGAACATACTAATTACGGCATGCTGTGTGCTGCATCATTGCTGTGAAATTCAGAATGAGTCTTTTGAGGAGGATGAAGTACAACAACAAATAATTCCCAGCAATGCAACTGGAAGAGAGAACCAGGTACTACAGGGCCTACCACAGCAGCAGTGATGTCAGAGATGCACTCGCATCATACTTTGCCAGGCTTTAAAATTAAACAAAATCATCAGTTGCTGAAGTTTGTTATGACAAGCAAAACTGTCAAATACATTTTAATAATTGTATATTACGATGAACCAGTATTTTTAAAAATCAAAACACAGGCTGTGCAAACAATCAATTGAATTAAATGAAAAAAATACTTAATTGGCTTGGTCTTGTTTTTTTGTGTTGTATAAAAACAACATTTAAGTAATCCACGTTCATACAGTAGGCTACAGGGGCCTTATCTATTCAAGATGACAATCGTTGGCTATTACATTGTCATTATACAACGGGTGGGTCTAATCCTGAATGCTGATTGGTTAAAACCGCGTTCCAGACGGTGTATATTCCACAAGTTACCACAGGCTAAATCTATGACATTGAAATGCCTATTTACTCTGTTCCATCTGACTGCGCAAACCACTGTCTCATTAGCTCAGCCAGGCAATGTACTGAATATTCTAGAACTACAGTATAAAAAGCATCTAGACATTATCTCCCATTTCTTTTAGAATAGTATTTGGTTTTCAACAGCGGAGATTTGTAATAATCCGTCTCTCCGACATTTGCAACATTGTTTCGATATTGAAATTCGATCTCCAGCTGTCCTATGCTAATGAACGTGTCGGGAGTCAGGACGAGACAGACAGGCAGCTTTTCTCAGCCAGTCAAAATCATGAATCAGCATAGTCTTTATGGATATATACAAAGAAATGTCAATAAAAAACACAAAATGCAGCTAGTTTGCGGTCATTCCAGCTTCAGTTTGAAGTGATTGTGTTAGCTATGTAGTTGGCTATCTCTTCTGAACTGTGGCCTGGCAAGAGGGCAAATGTTCTATGCCAGGCGAAATCGCACATCATTAGCTCATTGTTATGGATGTATTCCCCCAAAAAAATCACTAGAAAACAGCTTAAATATATAAGCAAATGAAGCGATTTTGCTGTAATTCTGGTAGCATTTTTAGCCAAAGTTGGCTAGCTAGCGAGCAAGGGATAAGAATGTTGCCAGCCATCATGGCAACGGAACATTTAGATCGAATGACTGGTCGAGTCCATAGATTTAGAACAAAAATACTTAATGACTGGGTCGTGTCTCTGGCAACCAAATCGATCGAACGAACGACCAGCCGGCTTGGGTGGCAACCCAAGATTTGTGTCGGGACTATATCTCGTGGAAGGATAAAATAGTAAGACTAAATCAAAATAACGTTTTTAATTATTTGAATATGTTGGTAACCTGTTTGAATATATTGGCACGGTTTGCCGGCCTTCGACTTCGTCTCGGGCCTAACAACACCTGTGCCAATATATCCTCCAAACACCGGCTTCGAGGGCATTATCACTTAAATGTGAACTCCTCGTAATTAACAGTCAGTGTTGATGAGTGTCCTGACGAGAAGGTAAACTTTTCTAGCTATGCAAGGCCAAAATGGGGTATTATCAGCTTATTGTTATGGATGTATCGAAATGAATGTCAATAGAAAACAGCTACTTTGCTGTTATTCTAGCTGGTGAGGGCATGACTGTGTTAGCCGTAGCTAGCTGGCTAGCTAGCAAGCAAGGGATAACAACGTTGCCAGTGAGCATGGCAACGGAACATAAAGAACAAACGACTGGGTCACGTCCATAAATATCAAACAAACGACTGGGTCGCGTCGATAGCAACCAAAAGATGAGAAAGTATGAATTTGCTTATATAAATGAAATTATTAATTATTTGTTTTTTATTTCTACCGGTGTGCTTAGTATTGTTTTCTTTGGCAACTGTGGTATAAGCGGGATATGTACCGATTCCATGGCACATGGTTTATGAATACAGTCCCCTGTAGCTCAGTTGATAGAGCATGGCGCTTGCAACGCCAGGGTTGTGGGTTCGTTTCCCACGGGGGGGCCAGTATGAAAAATGAATGCACTCACTAACTGTAAGTCGCTCTGGATAAGAGCGTCTGCTAAATGACTAAAATGTAAATGTAATAAACAGCTTAAACAAATGCAACGGAATAAACATTGCTGTTATTCTGGCTGCAGAGGTAGTGACTGTGTAGCCATAGCTAGTTGGCTAGCTAGCAGTAGGCAAGGGATAAGAACGTTGCCACTGAACATGGCAACGGAACATAAGGAATGAACGGCTCCGCCTCGTCCTGCTGCGTCGTCCATTATTTCCAAGGTAATGTAGAGAACGACGGCGTTTATCCCTTACATAATAAATATTTGCATCAATTGATGTTTGTTAAATCTGATTTATTATCTAAAAACCAAACTGAACTAATTAGAATTATATGTATTTTATCAAATCAGACAAGACAAAAATTCTGCAATGGATGGCTACAGACGACGACATGTGGTCGTGGTGGATGTTGATGGAGCCTTCTAAATGGTGTATAGGTGAGTACACTGAAGCTCCAAATGGTGTTGTGGTGGGATACCACGCTGTGCTGTTGGGCCTGCTTTGTGTTGTTGGGGGACAGCTTTGGTGAGGTGGGACAAGGGCCCTTGCCACATGTTCAAATGTGTTTGCTAGCTGCTGAAACACAGTAAGAAAGCTCTTATTCTCACTGAGGAGTTCTTCCATTTGCTGAAGCTGCCTTTCACTGTTATTTTCCTCATTTGCTGTACATGCCACCAGTTGATCCGCCTGCTCCTCCTCGCTCAAGAGGCGGTCAGTCTCCAACTTCATGAACTCCACCAATTGTTTCTTCTGTGTGTCTGCAATTGCTGCCATGGTGCTGTGTGTGTCAGGTGCCTTCCTTTTCCTCTTGGTCCTCCTATCCTGAGGATCGAGGCGGAATTGTCAAACACCCACAAAAACACAGTGTTGTGTGGGAAAATGTGTCCTGTACTGCTCTGCATTCCTTGTGTAGCCTTTTGCCCCCATACGTTCACAAATTGCAGAGCAGTACAGGAATGCAGAGCAGTACAGGACACATTTTCCCACACAACACTGTGTTTTTGTGGGTGTTTGAAAATTCCGCCTTGATCCTCATCTCCCCAGATCTCCAGTAAGGTCTTGGTTTCACAGACAGTCCATGTCACCCCTTCCTCTTATTTTATGTAATTGTATTTTATTTGAGCTGATTTACCTAATTAAGCTAGTTAATAGTATTCTAGCTAACCTTTGCTGGCTAACAAAAGATGAATGACCAACGGAGAATAACGAATATCGCTTGTGTTGCAACTTTGTATTTGAACGTTTCTGCACATGAACATCAGCATAGGGTGTTGCTGCGTCACAATACCTGGTACTGGATCTTGGACCCACAGCCTGGGCAGGGTCCAGGATTCGTTTCGGCCAGGATTCATTTACGTTTCACATACGCTTTATATACATTTGTTTTCGAAATTCTGTGATGAATTTGGTTTTAAATGTGTGGATAGATAATATACGATACTTGTCATACTATAAGCTGAATCACCCAAGGCTGCTATGAGTATTTTAAAAATGTAAAGTCCAAGAGGACAACGACAAATGATCAAATTCAAGAGGGGCTAAAAACGGGTCGTATTGTATACCTTGACGCTGAAGTCAAAGCGTAGGCGGTCTGCAGCGACATGACTGCCTCTCTGCTCCACAGAAGGACCCAGCAGCTGACGGAGGACGAAGTTGAGGACGTGTGTGGCTGTGTGCTTGACCATGCAGGCTAGTCTCTGTGGCTGGATGTGAATAAACATGTATTTTCTTATTAGCAAATTCAATTATGACATGTAATATGCTATTAACATAATCATATTTATGACAAAGTATACGTCACAAACATCCCACTGGGCACAGATGTCAGTTCAACGTCTAGTTTTGATTTACATTCATGTGAATACAACATGAAATCAACCAAAAATGTCACCCTGTCATTGGATTTAGGTGAAAAGTTTTGTGAAAAAAATACAAAATTCCCTTACGTTGATGACTTTTTGCAAATCCAATCAGTTTTTCACATTGATTCAACATCCTCACATTACATTTTTTGGTTGAAATTATGTGGAAACAACGTTGATTCAACCAGTTTTTGCCCAGTCGGATAGATTTAAAGCGCACAAACACACATATATCACAAATAACACACACCCGTAGTTTTGTTGCAGAAGCCTTATGAATAAATATTTTTTATAAGCTAACCTACATTTGTCTATGGCATGTGTCAAACTCATTCCACGAAGGGCCGAGTGTCTGCGGGTTTTTGCTCCTCCCTTGTACTTGGTTGATGAATTAAGCCCACTTAATTGAAAAAAAAAATGTATGCACTCACTAACTGTAAGTCACTCTGGATAAGAGCGTCTGCTAAATGACTAAACTGTAAATGTAATTAGTAAGGAACTCCCCACACATGGTTGTCTAGGGCTTAATTGAAAGGAAAATCCAAAAAACCTGCAGACTCTAGGCCCTCCATGGAATGAGTTTGACACCCCTGGTCTATGGTAACCAACATATGTTTAAACAGGTTTGGCAGTCAAATACAGTGTGACTATAGATACTCTGATGATTGATGACTTATTTGTTCATTTAAAGGTTGAACGCGAGGATAGTTTCAGCACTATTTTCCATAGACTTCAACAGAGCACTTTTGCTTTCTTCTACCCAACTAGGCTGGATTTCAAATGATCATGTCTGCTGTTTAAATAAGGTCTATTGTGTAAGCTAAGAGGTGACCTGTAGAACATTGTTATACCTCATCTACGTAGAGCTGGACCTGGTCTCCTTTTCTCAGCACTTCAGCAGCAGTGACCTGATGAACCACATATCCCCCAGCAAGCTGCACAGCCTCAACAGGGTACAGGATATCCTGAGGGAACACACACAACATCCCAAAACCCTAGGGATCAACTCCAGCCAATTCAGCTAACTAGGCTAGTAAATATACCATGAAAGGAATGATTCAATGAATTTAGTTTCAATAGTTTAGTAAATATTTAGCTGAGGGATAATTCAAATCAAATCAAATTTTATTGGCAGCATGCGCCAAATACAACAGGTGCAGACATTCATATGCAGGAAAGTTGAACATGCAATGTATGGACATTTTCAGACCCATCCCTAACAAGCAGCTCACAGACACGCGTTGTGACACAGTGCACTTAAACATGACATAAACATGGCGTCTTAAACAAGGTGTAGCGAACACTGACCGGCAGTCCATCTCTGATGAAGAAGCCCTGGTCGTGGGACTGCCCGCCTTGCTCTGCATAGAAACAGGTCCGGTCCAGCACCACACCACACCTCTGGCCCCCGGCCACCTTCGAGACAAGAGACTGTCCACAGTACAGGGCCTGCACGGTAGCATGGCAGGGCTGGAACACTGGATAAAAAAACACAGGGCTCCTTTCAGAGAGAATGTAGCTCAGCTGGTAGAGCACGGCGCTTGTAACGCCAGGGTAGTGGGTTCGATCCCCGGGACCACCCATACACAAACATTTATGCACGCATGACTGTAAGTCGCTTTGGATAAAAGCGTCTGCTAAATGGCATATTATTATTATTTATTATTATTATTATTATTATTAGAATAAAGTGGACAGCAATACAAAGGATAATTGACCTGAATATAATAATATTGATTGAATATTATCCTTTGGAGCAGTATTGAAGATTATCCTTTGGAGTGCTGTCTAAATCATTCTCTAAGGATTTTGCTAGCGAGGATCCAGCACCCAACCATTTTAGACTAATTACTGTAATTGTGAGTGAGCATGTTGTCTCCATCTCGAGAACTCATTCATACCATATTTGCCATCCTGTGCCAAGCTGTAGTGGTACTTGGGAGAGTCGTCTGTGTGGGGGACTTCTCCACTCTGCAGCTGGGCTAGGCTGTGCAGATCCAGATGGACCAGCGTATCCCCAATAGAGGTCTGAACCTTACACTTAAGGTGGGGAGAGGAGAGACTCCCATGGAATGGGGTACATAATTGTCAGTAAAAATCTGCAAAAAACGCTGAAAAAGCTGGATGGCCTCACATAGTTTCAATAGATTAAAACCATAAATAATTTATTCTTAAGCATGAATTTATCATTTTAATGTAAATGTAGTACTCATTAAATAATGCAGTGTTGAGTAAAGGAACAAACTAATATGTGGTAAAATCATAAAAGTTTAATGTTTAAAGTAGATGTCCAGTGAAAATCTCACATTTAACGCATACCCAAATATTGTTTTTGACTCGTCCTATACTCGTATTTGTGGCCAAAGCATAAATTGGAGAAAAAACACAAAAACTCCACCTCAAATTTGAATCTCAAACAGACTGTTTCGACAATGCTTGCTATATCCTCATAGAACATGTTGGCTCATTGGCTGAGCTGGCCAATCAGCGGTGTACTCACATTAATATTTGTAATGACTGGTATACGCCCACACCATTCAAAACACAGAAATACCTAATTACAATTTTTTGGAAGGAAAACTATTTCACTCATTGTAATTCATTATAGGTGATATTTCATAGAATCAGGAAACACTGGACAGTTACTTTACAGTAATTGGCTATGCAGCTTCATAAAGCTAACTTAGACTACCAATATTTGCTTCAGGTAGAGAAAAGGAGAGGAAAAGAAAAGCACTGACTGTAGTTACCTTTTCATTTTCAATGGCCAACTCATAAAGGGCCTGTTGGTCAACACTCAAGCCCTTCTCCTCCAGCATTAGTCCAATGAGATCCAGAGGAAAGCCCAGGTTACGATGCAGAGACCAGGCCACAGGCGCTAGGAGATAAGCACACACACAAAGGATTGACTACAGAAATAAATTGCCCCAAAAAATGTAGAACACAAATACCCTATTACAAACCCTACCCTATCCTAGTACTGTATCCTAGTATCCTAATACTGAAGCTGACCTGGGAATAGAGTGTCATTTTTCTCCAATCTCTGGAGTGTCCTGTCAATCACTCTGCGCCCCTGCTTCAGAGAGGACAGGAACTGGGCCTCGTTTTCATTGATTATATCAATGATCTGAAAATAAATAAAACCGATCTTAATAGGAAATGTGGCTGTGTACGAAATGTCCAGAATTTTGTATATGCACTTTTTCTTTTTTTTTTGAACCGTCATTAAATGTGTTGTTGTTGTCGTGTTGTTGATGTAATTTCTCTCATTTCATGGTAATTAACTTACCCTATCTGTCTCTTTATGCAGTTCAGGATAAGCATCACCCTGTAGAATGAGATGTGGTTGAGAGAGGATCAAGACCATGATGGCACAAAGGGCACAAGTCTGATATCAGGCCCAAACTCACCAGGATACGAGCAACTGTGGGTACCAGGCTTGCCAGCGCTCCCTCAGGGGCCTGCAGTACCTCAGTGCTGAACCTCACAGCTCGCCGGAGGATACGGCGCAACACCAATCTGCAGCAGGCCCACACAAATGCACGCACACGCACAATAATTGAAAGAGAATAAGAATTACAATTGTCCAATTATTGTCAGATGTGTTCAGACCTCCCACAGTCTGTTTTGTCTCAATCCCAGACACATTTCACCATTTCAATCTTCTTTCTCAATCTTTGGGATTGAGATATGTTAATTTTAGATTGAAATATTAGTCTCAGTTAATTTAACCTTTTACACTAGAACCGCTATCTGCCAACAGCAACTGACTTTTGATTTTGTAAAAAAAAAAAGAAGACGTCCTGCTCCTCCAAAATGTTTGTATTTTACATTGCTCATTTGTCAGAATTTTGAAATCACAAACAGCCTATAGCGCCTTTTTACCTGTTTTATTCACACCTATTCCCAACACCCGTCAAGATAATGCGCTGTAGGACATTGGTACCCAGCCAGGCGCGAATGCGTCTCTCTCGCTCTTCACTGAATGAATGACAAATGGATGAATGGGTGATAATTGTGCACGTTACTTCACAATTGAATTTAAATTAGGCCTAACTGAATGATAAGGTGCGTGAAGAGGTTGATTTCATTTAGAAAGACAATAGTGTAATGACGACTTTGTGTTATGTCTTTATCAGCGTTGGCACTCATGTTTATAGCAAAGAATTTAACCGCGCGCCTTGTGGGATATCATCATTTTCTTTTAAGTTTTACTTTGTAAAAAGAAGCTGTTATGGGACTGTTTTATTTACTGTAACTCTATTACTATTCAAATGTATTGTAAGGGAAACGAAAACATGCTACGTGTTGCAGCAGGCCTTTAGAATAATGCAAAACATATCCTAGACTCTATCCAAGTTGATGAGTGAGGGGAAACAAAGGCCTGTCAGCCTGCACAGCCGGCCCATCGAAACTACACCGAAACTAATTTCACACATAATAAGACAAGATTAAATTGACAATAGTCTGATGAGTGACAATATTATCAGTTGTCAAATTGTACATTTTAGAGATGGGTACATCTTGTAATTGACAGATGCAGGGAAAGGAGCATCACTTTATCAAATCCTCCTTCAGAGTCAAATGTTTTGACTAGTAACATAATAAACATAATAAACTTTAAATATGCTATTCTGTTTTCTTTTAAATACATTTTCTTATTTCCACAATGTTTCTTTAGACCTGCCAAAACAACATTATAATGGACTTCTTTGTGATGGACTTGTAACATAAAATAATGAAAATGCTATTATGTTCTAAGACCTTTATAAACACCACCAAATGATTATTCTTCCAATAGCATATTTTTCACTAGAAGTTTGTAGAATTAGACAACACATATCCTTGACTCTATCTAAACATATAACTAATAGTTGTTTTATTTTTACATTTACATTTTAGTCATTTAGCAGACGCTCTTATCCAGAGCGACTTACAGTCATACTGGCCCCCCGTGGGAAACGAACCCACATCCCTGCCGGCCAAATCCTCCCCTACCTTGGACGACGCTGGACCAATTGTGCGCCGCCCATGGGTCTCCCGGTTGCGGGCGGCTGCGACAGAGCCTGGACTCGAACCAGGATCTCTAGTGGCACAGCTAGCACTGCGATGCAGCGCCTTAGACCACTGTGCCACTAGTGTTTATGCACTATTTATCACGCGTTCGTGCTTATATTTGGGCACCTTGCGGGTTGATATGCATCTGATGCTAAAGGAGACGCCTGGTAACGCTCTCAACGTTCTCTATCAGGTACTTACAGTATGAAAATGTATGCACTCACTAACTGTAAGTCGCTCTGGATAAGAGCGTCTGCTAAAATGACTAAAATGTCAAAGGCCAGGCGGTTCTAGCGTTAACTACCCTTTTGTTATACCTTTAGGTGTTATAATTTCCTTCCTAAATGAAGAGGAAAAGCTTAGTAAGTCTGGCATCTTTCAGATTGCCTGTTGTGCATGAGCCAAAATCAGAGCATGGTGCAGCGAGAGACTAACAGCAGTTTGACTCACTCGGCCCCAGACATGCCTGGGTAGACTCCGTCAGCAATGCAGACAGACAGGGTGCGCACATGGTCAGCAACGACACGGTATGCCATGTCCACTTTGCCCACATCCGCCTCTCCAGTCCTCCCTCTATACTCAGGGCAATTGGAGCACTAGATGAATTTAAATGTGAAATAAATGAGAAAAAGAAACAAACCAAACAAACAAATAATTTGGCACTAATATTCTCCTGTAAGAAAGATATAGATGTCAGTGAACATACATTTAATCCCGTGGGAGCAACAGAACCATAGGGCAAGAGTAGCTGGAGAGAGCAGTGGGTGTAAGACAATAGGTTCATTGTCCAAATTGTGTGTCATAATTAATTTCACAATCACGCACAAATAGAGCAAGTTATCACGTTTTATTTCCTATGTAGGGAAGGTTTAGCTCATGTTTCGCTCATTATTCATTGGCCTATTTCTAAACTTTCTTGCCTAGCTAAAAAATGTGAATCCTTGATTAATTCTCAGCTAAGATCTTTCTTATCTTTGAAATGTATTCTATACTGAACAAAAATATAAACGCAACATGTAAAGTGTTGGTCCCATGTTTCATGAGCTGAAATAAAAGATCCCAGAAATGTTAATATGCACAAAAAGCTTATTTAGCTCAAATTTGGTGCACAAATTTATTTACATCCCTGTTAGCGAGCATTTCTCCTTTGCCAAGGTAATCCATCCACCTGACAGGTGTGGCATATCAACAAGCTGATTACAGCATGATCATTACACATGTGCACCTTGTGCTGGGGACAATAAAAGGCCACTCTAAAATGTGCAGTTTTGTCACACAACACAATGCCACAGATGTTTTGAGGGAGTGTGCAATTGGCATGCTGTTGGCATGCTGACTGCAGGAATGTCCACCAGAGCTGTTGCCAGAGAATTGAATGTTCATTTCTCTACCATAAGCCACCTCCAACGTCGTTTTAGAGAATTTGGCAGTACTTCCATCCGGCCTCACAACCGCAGACCACGTGTAACCACGCCAGCCCAGGACCTCCACATCTGGCTTCTTCACCTGCGGGAACGTCTGAGACCAGCCAGCTGGACAGCTGATGAAACTGAGGAGTATTTCTGTCTGTAATACAGCCCTTTTGTGGGGTAAATCTCATTATGTTTGGCAAGGCTTGGCTCCCAAGTGGGTGGGCCTATGCCCTCCCAGGCCCACCCATGGCTGCGCTCCTGCCCAGTCATGTGAAATCCATAGATTAGGGCCTAATGAATTTATTTAAATTGATTGATTTCCTTATATGAACTGTAACTCAGTAAAATCGTTGAAATTGTTGCGTTTATATTTTTGTTCAGTATAAATGTACATCAGTCGGGTTTTAGACCAGGTCATAGCAATATCTCTGCTGCATCCCTAGTTACAAATGATTTGGTTAACTGTATGGATATAAGGCAACATTGTGCTGCCCTCTTCATTGACCTGTCAAAGGCTTTCGATAGTGTTGATCACTCACTGCTAATTCAGAGGCTTTCCTCAATTGACCTAGACCATGCTGCATGTACCTGGTTTAAAAGTTACTTGACAGAATTGCAACATTTACCTGGAGCTAACTCTGCAAATAGCACTACTGGGTGGTTTGAAAAGTCATAGTCAATCGATCAATAATATAATAATAATTTTAGCAAAATTTTTTATCTTTAATTTACAATCTGTAGAAACTATGAGAATAGAAAAGTTCCGAACTTTTGTGAAACATCACAACACAGTTGAAATATATATGGCAAATAGAAATAAAAAATGGATGGTGTTAAGAGATAGATGGGAGGGGTTGAGTGGAGCTGAAGGGTGGGACGAAAAACAACAAGATAGCTAATATAAAATATACTGTGTCCGAAAAATTTATATACAGTAGGATCAGCACTTTTGTGAAACAGCACTGTTAAAAATATATGGCAAATAGAAATCAAACTGGATGCTCTTCAGAGATAGGGATTAGATGAAGGAAGGAGTTAAAAACAAACAAAAGATAACTATTGTAAAATACATTGTGTCCGTCAAATGTATATAGTATGTATAAGCCGGAAGTAGAAGCCTAAGTGTTGTTGTCCATTAGTTTTACGCCAATTAGGGGAGGGGTGGTGGTGTTGGGGGAAAATAATAAAGGAAAATATATTTAAAAAAGAGATAAATATACACAACCGATCAAAAGTTTTAGAACACCTACTCATTCAAGGGTTTTTCTTTATTTTTACTATTTTCTACATTGTAGAATAGTGAAGACATCAAAACTATGAGATAACACATATGGAATCATGTAGTAACCAAAAAAGGGTTAAACAAATCAAAATATATTTTATATATGAGATTCTTCAAATAGCCACCCTTTGCCTTGATGACAGCTTTGCACACTCTTGACATTTGTATAGATGACAAGCTGTCTTTTAAAAAGCATATTGATGAGTTACTTAAGAAGCTGAGAAAAATGGGCTTATTCTATCGAAATAGGTCCTGCCTCTCGCTAAATAGTAGAAAGCAGATTATTCAGTCGACGTCGGTCCTAGACTATAATAATAATAATATGCCATTTAGCAGACGCTTTTATCCAAAGCGACTTAACAGTCACGTGTGCATACATTTTTACGTATGGGTGGTCTCGGGGATCGAACCCACTACCCTGGCGTTACAAGCGCCATGCTCTACCAATTGAGCTACAGAGGACCACATCATCTATATGAACGCAGCTGCCACTTCATTAAAGCCATTAAATGCTGTTTATCATAGTGCATTGCGCTTTATTACGGGCGACAATTTTAGTACTCATCACTGCATTCTCTACCAGAAAGTTGGTTGGCCCTCCGATATCACGTTGGTTGATACATTGCTATGTTTTCATTTATAAAGCCACTTTACAAAAAGTCCCATTGTTCCTAACATCATTACTAAACTTTAGACATACAAGTTACCACACCGGTCTCAGGGATGGCTAACTCTGGAAATTCCTTTGTTCTCTACTGAGTTAGATAAATATTTATGGAACAATCTTCAAAATGTTCTTACATTTTATGTTCTGGTGCCTCTAGGGCAATTCACAAAGCTGATTAAGGACCTTATTACTCATGAATGTGTTTGTTTTTTATGACCGTGCTTTTCTTTCTGCTTGCATTTTGATGTGTGTATTTTTTGTAATTAATGTAATTCAGGGCTCATCTGTAAAAGAGACCTTGGTCTCAGTATGACTCCCTGATAAAATAAAGGTTAAATAAAATGTCTGCTTCTCTTCCTGACCTGCACATGTATTTTCTTTAAATTTCTTCAATTATTTTATTCTATCCTCTATTTTATTGTACTTAATTATCTGCAAACAAACTAAACATACCTGTTGTATAGCAGACAGCAGAGGGGTAAAGAGGTCAGTGTCGTAGTTGGAGCGTTGTCCTTGGAGAACGGTCACCAGTCGCTCCAGACCCATGCCAGTGTCCACGCTGAACTGGGGGAGTGACCGCAAGCTGTGATCTGCCTCTCTGAAACAGCCAAACGCAAGCACAGCGTCAGACATAGGCTGTAAACACAGACACACAATCCACCCTAGTAATGTGATTCAGTCATGGAAAACTCAAGTCTAACAGTCCATAGTAGAGTGTACTCCAGATGGAATATATTTTCGTCACACAATAATGTAAAGATGTTGTCGTCTTGCTAACATCCTCTGTCAAGGTTAGAGTGCATGAGCATTAGCAGAAATTGCTCCTAGCTAGCTAGCTGTGTGTGCCAAAAGTGCTTGTGTTTGTTTATCTTTTATCTTTGAGACATGACCTTGGCTGAAATAAAGACGAAATGAGTTAGCAAGTGGGCTTGTCCGAATACCCATACTTGCATTCTAAATAGTACTCTGATTGGGTATGCAAAATAGAACGTTTTATAGTATGTTACATTTCGGAAATGTCAGGAAGTCATACTAATTTCGGCTTTTCATCTAGTATGAATTCACTGCACACTATTTAGGAAGAGAATTGCCTTTTCAGACCCACATGTTAAGAGGATGGGCTGTACCAAAATGTACGAATGGTGGGAAACAACGCAGTTGTGCATTAGATGATGCATTCCTATGAATGAGCCTAGAATGTTGATATTTGCTGCTTACTGCAACGTTTTTATACTAAACAGCATGTTCCAAATAGTATTTAGTATGGTTAATTAAAAACCAAACTATCAGCCCCTGGTAGTATGTATAGCACCTGTTGTATTGCATGAAGACCAGGTTCCAAATCTCGACAACATCAGGACTGTCCGCATTGACCAGCGAGGCTGCATTACGGCCCCCAATGTGGTCATAGTGGATCTCTGTGCAGGGGCCACAGGGGCCAATCTCCCCCATCTCCCAAAAGTTGTCTCTCATCCCAAATGGCAGGAGGTGATCAGAGGGCACTCTACAAACAAAAACATAAACCAAAAAAGAGAATGGCGAAGGATCACAACACAAATGAGTGAGGAAGTTGTTATTATCTTGGAGAGGAAACTATGGCTTTCATACCCCATGCTTAGCCAGATGTGGCGCGTTTCCTCATCTGCTGGCAAACCAGAGGTGGCATCACCGGCAAAGTATGAGACGTAGAGGCGTTCTGGAGGAATCCTGTACTCCTCTGTGAGTAGACGCCAGGCCATGGTGCACGCTTCCTCCTGCACAGGGACATAAGAGTGCTTATTACCCTAATCTGAAGGGGCATAAATGCCATAGTTTCCCTTAACTTATTACCCCCTCACTAGTTATTTCATGACACATGAATTGCTCATCTAGACTATCTTTTTACTATGTTTGTTCATTGTAGCAAATTGCCATGAAGTAGACCTTTAAATTAACTCTCCATAGTAGGCTTATGTGCATTTTTACACCTGCCTTTTAAACTGCTATGGCATCATAGATCATAGCTACCTGTATGTCACACATTTTATGTATGTCACACACCTTGAAGTAATCACCAAAGGACCAGTTTCCTAACATCTCAAAGAAGGTGTGGTGGTAGACATCTCGACCAACATCTTCCAGGTCGTTGTGTTTACCCCCAGCCCGGACACACTTCTGACTATTCACCACCCGCCGGTATGTGGCCATTTCACTGCGCGGGTCTGCTGCTCCCAGGAAAATGGGCTTGAACTAAGTGAAGAGGAGAAGAGAGGCATCATTCCAACTCAGAGCCAATGAAGTCACAGCACCCAAAAAAAGCTATGAAGGCATTTGATGTATGGCCTAAGGTATGGTATGTATACACAACTGTTCACTTGCATAACTAGTAGTATGCAAAAAAATCAACGGACAGTCAACAAGATACAAAATCTGCATTTGACTGGAATTGCCTTTAGATAGCTAGCTAGTAGGCCTATTTATTGCCTATATTCGCTCACTTCTGTTGTTCACGCGGAACTGTACACCCAGTGAGCAACAGAACTGTCAGAGGTGTCAAATCTCCAGTGTCATGCATGAGGCTAGCTTTCTTCGCTACAGCCCCTTGCCAATAATCAAATGAGTGTCTACTGTATTTAATACTATAGCTAATACTTAATGTGAACACCAACCGATGCCTGTTCAATTTACCTGGTTCATGCCTGCGTTGACAAACAGGAGACTCGGGTCTCCCCGCGGACGAACCGGGGAGGATGGCACAATGATGTGTTGGTAGAGTTCATGAAAAAAATCTGTGAACGTACGCCGCACCTGATTAGACGAAAAGTCTGTTTGAACCTGAGAATATGACCTTGATAAACATCCTCTGAGGCTTATACGTGATGTTAAATTCTTGTTTATCACTGCTCTGTACCTATGTGTCAAGCGTCTCATGTGCGCCGCCATGTTGGCAGCTCTTCTTCTTCGGTGGGGTTTAACAGCGGTTGGCATCAAATGTTAATGGGGCATTACCGCCACCAACTGGACGGGCTATTGAACGAGAAAATACAAAATACATTGCGGGAAAAGGAGGAAAAACGATATCATACAAAATACAAAAATAGACAGACACATCAACAAGCAAAACCCATCCCCCTCCTTCAGTCACAGTCCAATCCAATTTCTCTGACTTCTTCTGTGCTTTACAGTTTATGACCATTGCAATAAATGACACAAAGCCCACCTTTTTAACATTTAATATATCATGATCCCTCAGTTGGTGTGAAAACTTCACTGGTGGTGGTGGCTCTACTACCATTGTTTCTTCACCACCACTCGCTCCTTCCACTCTTCTCATCGCGTCCAGATAGGAGACCCTCTGGACAGCCTTTACTCTTGCCACCTCTGTCTCCTTTACCCTAACAGGGCACGTCAGGAATTTGGGCATATGTTCATCACCACAATTGCAGCATTTCAACTCAGCTGGCATATGATACTCTTCCCGTCTGCATACACTTGACACATTACCATGTATTTTGCAGTTATGACACTGAAGGGGCTTGTGCACAAAAGCTCTAACAGGGTATCTCATGAATCCTAACTTTACATGAGAAGGGAGAGACTCTTCATCAAAGAACAATAGTTTGATGAAGCACATTTCTTTACTCCATCCACCATATGGGTCAGTCGATGTGCACCAACCACTCCATCTAGGTCTTCAGTTATATCATCTGCATTTACTTCATGCCCCACCCCAGAGATAACCCTCTTGATAGGCGCCCTGCTTTGAAAATCCATACATAAAACATTCCACTCCAATCTCTTTTTGAGATGCAAAGCATGCAACCTTCTGCTCCGCAGATACACAATCTAAAAACGAATCTAGACTAGGCTTGGATTTCACCACACCTTTACTTGTTTCCTTTCTTTTTCGCAACTGTAACCCACTTATTCTCACTCTGTGCTCTCCATCTCATCTGCACAGAGGGCCATGTTGGCAGCCCATCTAAGGTCAAAGGTAAAGGTGTGCAGTCTGTGTCCAATCACTGAAGTGCTTGTCATTTATGGCCACCTTGCAGCCCGTCTGGATCGGTGGCCTTGCAGTCATACTTTATTTTGGGTGTGTTCCATATGGTTAGACTCTAGAGAAAATATTGTAATGCCTGAATGAAGCGCTCTCTGCAGCTATTTCAATTTAGTTTGATGCCTGACCTACACTTGTCTGAGAAAGGTATTTAGGTATGCTAATGTCCAAGTGAAGCGCAAAATTAAATATACTTTTTCTGTGTGCATGCCCTAACTAAAATGTCAGTGCAAAAATTCAAATTATTAAAAAAATTACTTGAGAATACTGACAAATTAGATAACATTGACATGATAGTTATAAACAGTTGGAGCTATATAGTTAAATAATTGAACAGCAGGACCTTTCCAAGATTGTGCCTTTAGTAATGCACTATTTACTTTCATCCATGCATAAATAACTGAGGGACAAATTGAAGAGGTTTCAAATGAAATCCTGCTACAAGTATTTTAGTAATTATGTTGTTTCCCCCTTTCTTTTGTTATACTGAACAAAAATATAAATGTAACATGCAACAATTTCAAAGATTTTACTGAGTTACAGTTCATATAAGGAAATCATTCAGTTGAAATAAATTCATTAGGCCCTAATCTATGGATTTCACATGACTGGGAATACAGATATGCAGCTATTGGTCACAGATACCTTAAAAAAAACGTAGGGGCGTGGATCAGAAAACCAGTCAGTATCTGGTGTGACCACCATTTGCCTCATGCAGCGCGACACATCTCCTTCGCATAGATTTGTTTAGGCTGTTGATTGCGGCCTGTGGAATGTTGTCCCACTCCTATTCAATGGCTATGCGAAGTTGTTGGATATTGGCGGGAACTGGAACACGCTGTCGTACACGTCGATCAAGAGCATCCCAACATACTCAATAGGTGACATGTCTGGTGAGTATGCAGGCCATGGAACAAATGGGACATTTTAAGCTTCCAGGAATTGTGTACAGATCCTTGCGACATGGGGCCATGCATTATCATGCAGAAACATGAGGTGATGGCGGCGGATGAATGGCACAACAATGGGCCTCGGGATCTCTTCACGATATCTCTGTACATTCAAATTGCCATCGATAAAATGTGATTGTGTTCGCTGTCAGTAGCTTATGCCTGCCCATACCATAACCCCACTGCCACCATGGGGCACTCTGTTCACAATGTTGACATAAGCAAACCGCTCACCCACACAACGCCATACACGTGGTCTGCGGTTGTGGGGCCGGTTGGACGTACTGTCAAATGGAAGCAAACAGAGCAAACGGAATGAAATAGGGAGGGACATACCAGAATTTGTCTAATAGAAACTCTCATTTTAGTTGCAAAACATTTTACGCTTGGAGTAAACGGTTTTGCAACAGAATCGGCATAATGAATACACCCCATCATTTTTAGGGAGTGGCTGCGGTTCCGGATTTTCTGGAATCCGACTTGCCGTGGCTATTGATATGAAGATTTCTGCACATGTGTGTGTAAGTGTTTTAAAAGGTAGCTGCTGCCCACTCTGCTGCCAATGTAGCTTCTGCTTAGTGCTCACTACTCAAACTGCCGCTTCCCCCTCATTGGAATGGAGGGAGAAACTTCATGATGTATACTAAAGATATGGTCGACATGTTAGAACTATGCATTCCATGCCTCAAGCGCGATTTCATATTTTTTTCATGTTGTAGCCTACACAAAAGACATGATCAACATGTTCATTCGTAGGGCCTACAAACATACAGGCAGTCAAAATAGCGATTATTATCATTGCAAACATTGGCCAGCCATACCGCAAAAGTGGAAGAGGAAAGTTGAAGGGGGAGAAAGTAAGGAACTTGTCTGTCGGCCTTGCATTAAAGAACATAATTGGTTAAGGAAAACTGTGATAAATAAAAAAGTATATCAGTTTCACTTAAGGACCAAAGGATTGACAGCAGTCCCATATAGATTGCAAAATAGTTGGGAAGAGATCTTTGACGTACCGATCCCATGGCATAGTGTTTATGAACTGACACGCAAAACGACACCGGATTCAAAAATTAGAATCTTTCAATTTAAATTATTATATAAAATTCTTGCTACCAATAGAATGTTATTTATATGGGGGATACAATCTTCCCAGCTCTGCAGATTTTGCTGTGAAGAGATAGACATGGACATCATGAAGATGATCGGAGAGGTTGAGAGTAGAAGAAGTTCAGGAGAAAAAAATAAATAGATGTGTATATGTATATGTATATATATATGTATATATATATATATATATATATATATATGTATGTGTGTGTGTATGTGTATGTATGTATATATATATATGTATATATATATATATGTATGTGTATATATATATATATATATATATAGATATAGAATTATTGTAAAATTAACTCTGTCCATAAGGTGTAGATAGTGAGTATGGACCGGAATTAGAGGCCTGGGCGTTGTTGTTCACTAATTTACTCCAAGTAGGGAAAGGATGGTGGGGTTGAAAAGTAATAAAGGGGAATATATATATATATAAAAAAAATAAAAAAATATGGGGGATTGGAAGTGATGCAGACAATTACATTGATAGAAGATACAATCTATCTGCAATATTAAGCTGATCCTTCCCCCCGGAAAAAAAAAAAAAAAAAAAAACATTGGCTAGTTCTTTTTTCAGCAACTCTCGCTGTGATATGGCAGCATAACTATGAAGATTATCATCACAAATAGTAGGGAGTCTAAAGCAGTGGTTGACAAACGATGTAAGGAAATAATAGCACACCGGGCGCAGCGAAACTAATTTGACCATTATCAGACTCTGGTTACCGGTCCGGATACACATGCTCTGCCTAGAATGTTCGGCTGCCCAAAGGTGGAAAAACTAGGTAGCCTACTCATGCAGTACTTGCATGATCATTGAGTGGTTAAAACGCAGATCGTTTTTTGCCCCAAAGCAAAACTGAAGTGGAGAGTTACATTCTTTTTTCAGGGACTCTGGCTAGTGGCTACGATTTGGCAGCAACTGTACACAAAGTGTACAAAACATTGAATTTCACCCCTTTTTTCCCTCAGAACATCCTCAATTCGTCAGGGGATGACTACAAGGTGTCGAAAGTGTTCCACGGGATGCTGGTCCATGTTGACGCCAATGCTTCCCACAGTTGGCTGGATGTCATTTGGGTGGTGGACCATTCTTGATACACACAGGAAACTATTGAGCGTGGAAAACCCAGCAGCATTACAGTTCTTGACCATTCAAACCGGTGCGCTTGGCACCTACTACCATACCCTGTTCAAAGGCACTTAAATCTTTTGTCTTGCCCATTCACCTTCTGAATGGCACACATACGCAAACCATGTCTCAAGGCTTGAAAATCCTTCTTTAACATGTCTCCTCCCCTTCATCTACTCTGATTGAATTGGATTTAACAAGTGACATAAATAAGGGATCATAGCTTTCACCTGGATTCACTTGGTCAGTCTATGACATGGAAAGAACAGGTGTTCCTAATGTTTTGTACACTCAGTTAGACTTCATCATCATAGAAAACGCTGATTGTTTTTGCTCCAATGCAGTGTGTAGGGACTGCATGCTACTTGTGCAACTTCAATATGCGTTACAACAGACAGAGAAGGTTGTATAAACTTTTTGGGAATGTTCGTTCAAATGAGGCAGATATAGGTTTTTAGGATTTATTTATTCGCACCAAAGAAAAGGGAAAGACAAAATAGTACAGATTAAAAAACAGTTATTGGGTAGTTTGGTTCATCAGGCTGACCCCCAGTCTTAGCTTGTAGTTTTTGAGGGATGATGAGGTTTTGGCAAATGTGAAGATAAGAATTCCAGAGTATGGTACCTCTGTATCTGATAGAGAATTGACTATGTGAGGTGCTGCAGTGGGGAGGGTGAAGGTTATTGCAGTGTCTTGTGTTATATAGATGGATTTCAGAATTAACTTGGAAGAATCCATTGAAGGTTTTAGGTAAACTGTCTGGGAGGTATGAGTATTTGTAGAAGAAAGTGCATAATTGCCGTACATTCACATCGTAAACAGACAAGATATTGAGTGTCTTAAACAAAGGTGCAGATGGAGCCAGGTAATTTGAGGAGGTGGCTAGTCTTGCAAATTTATTTTGTATGATGAGTAATTTGTGTAAGTAGGAGGCATATGTACTGGCCCAGACAATATTAGTCAATGAGATATAGCTAAATTAAGCTATGGTAAAGAGTTAGGAAGCAAGCCTGAAGAACCAAACAACTAATCTTTCTGATGATACCAACAGATGTCATCACTTAGCTACAGACAAATTGTAAATGATATTTCCAGGATAACTTTTCATCAATTAGAACTCCAAGGAATCTAGTGGAGGTGACTTGTTAATTCCCATCAATTAAGATTCTGGCTCTTTTTTTAAATGTATTTTTTTTAACAATATTTCTTATTCTTACTATTGAATACAATAAAGTTGAATTGTTTAACATTTAAAGATAATTTGTTTATCTGGAACCATTCAGAAAATGTGGCCATACCTGAGTTGGCTTCATTAATTAGTGAATCAAAATTATTGTGTGATAAAATCAAATTGGTATCATCAGCAAAGATAATGAGAAGTACAGTAGAAGACACAGCAGCAAGGTCACTGATATCGATTAGGAATAACAAAGGTCCAATTATCGAACCCTGTGGCACAGCACAGGATATCTTGGCCCTGGTAGATGCATAGCCATTTGCATAAACAAATTGTTCTCTATTATAAACATAACTACACTATTCAAAAAAATAAAGGGAACACTAAAATAACACATCCTAGATCTGAATGAATGAAATAATCTTATTAAATACTTTTTTCTTTACATAGTTGAATGTGCTGACAACAAAATCACACAAAAATGATCAATGGAAATCAAATGTATCAACCCATGGAGGTCTGGATTTGGAGTCACACTCAAAATTAAAGTGGAAAACCACACTACAGGCTGATCCAACTTTGATGTAATGTCCTTAAAACAAGTCAAAATGAGGCTCAGTAGTGTGTGTGGCCTCCACGTGCCTGTATGACCTCCCTACAACGCTTGGGCATGCTCCTGATGAGGTGGTGGATGGTCTCCTGAGGGATCTCCTCTCAGACCTGGACTAAAGCATCCGCCAACTCCTGGACAGTCTGTGGTGCAATGTGGCGTTGGTGGATGGAGTGAGACATGATGTCCCAGATGTGCTCAAATGGATTCAGGTCTGGGGAACGGGCGGGCCAGTCCATAGCATCAATGCCTTCCTCTTGCAGGAACTGCTGACACACTCCAGCCACATGAGGTCTAGCATTGTCTTGCATTAGGAGGAACCCAGGGCCAACCGCACCAGCATATGGTCTCACAAGGGGTCTGAGGATCTCATCACGGTACCTAATGGCAGTCAGGCTACCTCTGGCGAGCACATGGAGGGCTGTGCGGCCCCCCAAAGAAATGCCACCCCACACCATGACTGACCCACCGCCAAACTGGTCATGCTGGAGGATGTTGCAGGCAGCAGAACGTTCTCCACGGCGTCTCCAGACTCTGTCACGTCTGTCACATGTGCTCAGTGTGAACCTGCTTTCATCTGTGAAGAGCACAGGGCGCCAGTGGCGAATTTGCCAATCTTGGTGTTCTCTGGCAAATGCCAAACGTCCTGCACGGTGTTGGGCTGTAAGCACAACCCCCACCTGTGGACGTCGGGCCCTAATACCACCCTCAAGGAGTCTGTTTCTGACCGTTTGAGCAGACACATGCACATTTGTGGCCTGCTGGAGGTCATTTTGCAGGGCTCTGGCAGTGCTCCTTCTGCTCCTCCTTGCACAAAGTCCTGCTGCTGGGTTGTTGCCCTCCTACGGCCTCCTCCACGTCTCCTGATGTACTGGCCTGTCTCCTGGTAGCGCCTCCATGCTCTGGACACTACGCTGACAGACACAGCAAACCTTCTTGCCACAGCTCGCATTGATGTACCATCCTGGATGAGCTGCACTACCTGAGCCACTTGTGTGGGTTGTAAACTCCGTCTCATGCTACCACTAGAGTGAAAGCACCGCCAGCATTCAAAAGTGACCAAAACATCAGCCAGGAAGCATAGGAACTGAGAAGTGGTCTGTGGTCACCACCTGCAGAACCACTCCTTTATTGGGGGTGTCTTGCTAATTGCCTATAATTTCCACCTGTTGTCTATTCCATTTGCACAACAGCATGTGAAATGTATTGTCAATCAGTGTTGCTTCCTAAGTGGACAGTTTGATTTCACAGAAGTGTGATTGACTTGGAGATACATTGTGTTGTTTAAGTGTTCCCTTAATTTTTTTGAGCAGTGTATATAACCAATTACATGTATAATCATGAAAACCGTAATAATGCAATTTAGAAAGCTCCCTCACGACGCCAGGACAGCGGAGTCACTCACCACCTTCCGGAGACATTTGAAACCCCACCTCTTTAAGGAATACCTGGGATAGGATAAAGTAATCCTTCTACCCCCCCCCCCCCCAAACATTGTAAAGTGGTTATCCCACTGGCTATAGGGTGAACGCACCAATTGGTGAGTCGCTCTGGATAAGAGCGTCTGCTAAATGACGTAAATGTGCCCTTGAGCAAGGCACTTAACCCTAATTGCTCCTGTAAGTCGCTCTGGATAAGAGCGTCTGCTAAATGACTAAAATGTAAATGTAAATGTAGAAAGTAATATTTCATGATCAAACCTGTCAAATGCTTTGGATAAATCTAAAAAGATGCCAAGAGCGTATTCATTGTTGTTAAGGGCTCTAAAGATTTTACCATAAGTTGCAAAAGAGCCATACTGTGGAGTAGTTTTTACGAAAACCATATTGGTGCTCATATAGAATATAGTGCTGATTTAAATGTTTCAACATTCTCTTATACACACATTTTTCTAGGATTTTAGAAAAACATGATAGTACAGATATTGGGCGATAATTTGTAAAAGATCTTGGATCCCCAGATTTTTAGAGGGGGATAATTTTGACAATTTTCAAATCTTTAGGAACAATACCAGTTTGCATAGATTTGGTAAAGATATACAGTACCAGTCAAAAGTTTGGTCACACCTACTCATTGAAGGGGTTTTCTTTATTTTTACTATTTTCTACATTGTAGAATAATATTAAAGACATCAAAACTATGAAATAAGGAATCATGTAGTAACCAAAACAGTGTTAAACAAATTGAGATTCTTCAAAGTAGCCACCCTTTGCCTTGATGACAGCTTTGCACATTCTTGGCATTCTCTCAACCAGCTTCATGAGGAATGCTTTTCCAAAAGTCTTGAAGGAGTTCCCACATATGCTGATCACTTGTTGGCTACTTTTCCTTCACTCTGCAGTCCAACTCATCCCAAATCATCTCAATTGGGTTGAGGTCAGGTGATTGTGGAGGACAGGTCATCTGCTGCAGCATTCCATCACTCTCCTTCTTGGTCAAATAGCCCTTACATAGCCTGGAGGTGTGTTTTGGGTCATTGTCCTGTTGAAAAACAAATGATAGTCTCACTAAGCGCAAACCAGTTGAGATGGCGTATCGCTGCAGAATGCTGAGGTAGCCATGCTGGTTAAGTGTGCCTTGAATTCTAAATAAATCACAGACAGTGTCACCAGCAAAGCACCCCCACACATTCACACCTCCTCCTCCATGCTTCACGGTGGGAACCACACATGCAGAGATCATCCATTCACCTACTCTGCGTCTCACAAAGACACGTTTGGAACCAAAAATCTCAAATTTGGAATAAACAGACCAAAGGGCAGATTTCCACTGGTCTAATATCCATTGCTCGTGTTTCTTGGCCCAAGCAAGTCTCTTCTTATTATTGGTGTCCTTTAGTAGTGGTTTCTTTGCAGCAATTCGACCATGAAGGCCTGATTCACGGAGTCTCCTCTGAACAGTTGATGTTGAGATGTGTCTGTTACTTGAACTCTATGAAGCATTTATTTGGGCTGCAATCTGAGATGCAGTTAACTCTAATGAACCTATCCTCTGCAGCAGAGGTAACTCTGGGTCTTCCTTTCCTGTGGTGGTCCTCATGAGAGCCAGTTTCATCATAGCGCTTGATGTTTTTTGCGACTGCACTTGAAGAAACTTTAAAAGTTCTTGACATTTTCCATATTGACTGATCTTCATGTCTTAAAGTAATGATGGACTGTCGTTTCTCTTAGTTTATTAGAGCTGTTCTTGCCATAATATGAACTTGGTCTTTTACCAAATAGGGCTATCTTCTGTATACCACCCCTAACTTGTAACAAAACAACTGACGCATTAAGAAGGAAAGAGATTCCACAAATTAACTTTTAACAAGGCACACCTGTTAATTGAAATGCATTCCAGGTGACTACGTCATGAAGCTGGTTGAGAGAATGCCAAGAGTGTGCAAAGCTGTCATCAAGGCAAAGGGAGGCTACTTTGAAGAATCTCCAATATAAAATATATTTTGATGTGTTTAACACTTTTTTTTACTATATGATGTGTTATTTCATAGTTTTGATGTCTTCACTGTTATTCTACAATGTAGAAAATAGTAAAAAATAAAGAAAAACCCTGGAATGAGTAGGTGTGTCCAAACTTTTGACTGGTACTGTACAGTGAGGGAAAAATGTATTTGATCCCCTGCTGATTTTGTTCATTTGCCCACTGACAAAGAAATAATCAGTCTATAATTTTAATGGTAGGTTTATTTGAACAGTGAGAGACAGAATAACAACAAAAAAATCCAGAAAAACGCATGTAAAAAATGTTATAAATTGATTTGCATTTTAATGAGGAAAATAAGTATTTGACCCCTCTGCAAAACATGACTTAGTACTGGTGGCAAAACCATTGTTGGCAATCACAGAGGTCAGACGTTTCTTGTAGTTGGCCACCAGGTTTGCGGAAACTCACAGAAATGTGCACTGAATTTAAGTCAAATACCGAAATCCTTCCTGTCACAGAATTAGTAATCTGGTACTGTAACGTTTACTGTGGATAATTCCATCCTATTGCCAAACAAGTACAGTGAGGGAAAAAAGTATTTGATCCCCTGCTGATTTTGTACGATTGCCCACTGACAAAGAAATGATCAGTCTATAATTTTAATGGTAGGTTTATTTGAACAGTGAGAGAGAATAACAACAAAAAAATCCAGAAAAACGCATTGTCAAAAATGTTATAAATTGATTTGCATTTTAATGAGGGAAATAAGTATTTGACCCCCTCTCAATCAGAAAGATTTCTGGCTCCCAGGTGTCTTTTATACAGGTAACGAGCTGAGATTAGGAGCACACTCTTAAAGGGAGTGCTCCTAATCTCAGCTTGTTACCTGAATAAAAGACATCTGTCCACAGAAGCAATCAATCAATCAGATTCCAAACTCTCCACCATGGCCAAGACCAAAGAGCTCTCCAAGGATGTCAGGGACAAGATTGTAGACCTAAACAAGGCTGGAATGGGCTACAAGACCATCGCCAAGCAGCTTGGTGAGAAGGTGACAACAGTTGGTGCGATTATTCGCAAATGGAAGAAACACAAAATAACTGTCAATCTCCCTCGGCCTGGGGTTCCATGCAAGATCTCACCTCATGGAGTTGCAATGATCATGAGAACGGTGAGGAATCAGCCCAGAACTACATGGGAGGATCTTGTCAATGATCTCAAGGCAGCTGGGACCATAGTCACCAAGAAAACAATTGGTAACACACTATGCCGTGAAGGACTGAAATCCTGCAGCGCCCGCAAGGTCCCCCTGCTCAAGAAAGCACATATACAGGCCCGTCTGAAGTTTGCCAATGAACATCTGAATGATTCAGAGGAGAACTGGGTGAAAGTGTTGTGGTCAGAGGAGACCAAAATCGAGCTCTGTGGCATCAACTCAACTCGCCGTGTTTGGAGGAGGAGGAATGCTGCCTATGACCCCAAGAACACCATCCCCACCGTCAAACATGGAGGTGGAAACATTATGCTTTGGGGGTGTTTTTCTGCTAAGGGGACAGGACAACTTCACCGCATCAAAGGGACGATGGACGGGGCCATGTACTGTCAAATCTTGGGAGAGAACCTCCTTCCCTCAGCCAGGGCATTGAAAATGTGTCGTGGATGGGTATTCCAGCATGACAATGACCCAAAACACACGGCCAAGGCAACAAAGGAGTGGTTCAAGAAGAAGCACATTAAGGTCCTGGAGTGGCGTAGCCAGTCTCCAGACGTTAATCCCATAGGAAATCTGTGGAGGGAGCTCAAGGTTCGAGTTGCCAAACGTCAGCCTCGAAACCTTAATGACTTGGAGAAGATATGCAAAGAGGAGTGGGACAAAATCCTTCCTGAGATGTGTGCAAACCTGGTGGCCAACTACAAGAAACGTCTGACCTCTGTAATTGCCAACAAGGGTTTTGCCACCAAGTACTAAGTCATGTTTTGCAGAGGGGTCAAATACTTATTTCCCTCATTAAAATGCAAATCAATTTATAATATTTTTGACATGCGTTTTTCTGGATTTTTTTGTTGTTATTCTGTCTCTCACTGTTCAAATAAACCTACCATTAAAATTATAGACTGATCATTTCTTTGTCAGTGGGCAAACGTACAAAATCAGCAGGGGATTAAATACTTTTTTCCCTCACTGTATGTTAGAGGGTCAGTAATTGAGGAAGACATTGATTTCACCAAAGAGGCACAAATCTCATCATGACCTGCTGCTGATATCTTTAAATGACCAATTACCTCCATCACCTCCATTACATCAGGAGGATTTAACTGAAGCAGAGAAGGGAAATGTCCCTTAATGTAATCCAAGGCATTTCCATCAGTTTTCTAAATGTTCTTTGACAGAGAGGAACCCACATTCGAAGCTAAACACCTTCTTTTAAGTTAAACACCTTCTTCGTCCGCTTTGAGGATAACACAGTGCCACCAACGCGGCCCACTACCAAGGACTGTGTGCTCTCCTTCTCAGTGGCCAACGTGAGTAAGACATTTAAGCATGTTAATCCCCGCAAGGCTGCCGGCCCAGACGGCATCCCTAGCCGCGTCCTCAGAGCATGTGCAGACCAGCTGGCTAGTGTGTTTACGGACATATTCAATCTCTCCCTATCCCAGTCTGCTGTCCCCACATGCTTCAAGATGGCCACCATTGTTCCTGTACCCAAGAAAGCAAAGGTAACTGAACTAAATGACTATCGCCCCGTTGCACTCACCTCTGTCATCATGAAGTGCTTTGAGAGACTAGTCAAGGATCAAATCACCTCTACCTTACCTGTCACCCTAGACCCACTTCAATTTGCTTACCGCCCCAATAGATACACAGACGATGCAATCGTCATCGCACTGCACACTGCCCTATCCCATCTGGACAAGAGGAATACCTGTGTAAGAATGCTGTTCATTGACTATACCTCAGCATTCAACACCATAGTACCCTCCAAGCTCATCATTAAGCTCGAGGCCCTGGGTCTGAGCCCCGCCCTGTGCAACTGGGTCCTGGACTTCCTGATGGGCCGCCCCCAGTTGGTGAAGGTAGGAAACAACATCTCCACTTCGCTGATCCTCAACACTGGGACCCCACAAGGGTGCGTGCTCAGCCCCTCCTGTACTCCCTGTTCACCCATGACTCCTCCAACTCAATCATCAAGTTTGCAGACGACACAACAGTAGTAGGCTTGATTACCAACAATGGCGAGACAGCCTACAGGGAGGAGGTGAGGGCTCTGGGAGTGTGGTGCCAGGAAAATAACCTTTCACTCAACGTCAACAAAACAAAGGAGATGATCGTGGAATTCAGGAAACAGCAGAGGGTGCACCCCCCTATCCACATCGACAGAACCGCAGTGGAGAAGGTGGAAAGCTTCAAGTTCCTTGGCGTACACATCACTGACAAATTTAAATGGTCCACCCACACAGACAGTGTGGTGAAGAAGGCGCAACAGAACCTCTTTAACATCAGGAGGCTGAAGAAATTTGGCTTGGCACCTAAAACCCTCACAAACGTTTACAGATGCACAATTGAGTGCATCCTGTCGGGCTGTATCACCGCCTGGTACGGCAACTGCACCGCCCGCGACCGTAGGGCTCTCCAGAGAGTGGTGTGGTCTGCCGAACGCATTACTGGGGGCAAACTACCCGACCTCCAGGACACCTACAGCATCCGATGTCACAGGAAGGCAAAAAAGATAATCAAGGACATCAACCACCCGAGCCACTGCCTGTTCACCCCGCTATCATCCAGAAGGCGAGGTCAGTACAGGAGCATCAAAGCTGGGACCGAGAGAATGAAAAACAGCTTCTATCTCAAGGCCATCAGACTGTTAAATAGCCATCACTGGCACACTAGAGGCTGCTGCTGCCTATTGAAATCACTGGCCACTTTAAGAAATGGAATAATAGTCACTTTAATAATGTTTACATATCTTGCATTACTCATCTCATACTCACCTTGGCATTTTTCCTATTTTGATGCCTTACAACCTGGATTTAAAATTGATTTTTTCGGGGTTTGTATAATTTGATTTACACAACATGCCTACCACTTTGAAAATGCAAAATAAATAAATATTGTGTAACAAACAAGTAATAATAAATAAATAAATATTGAGCGTGCATAACTATTGCGTTCATCCACCTCTGGCCTGTTGGCCACCCTACCTCTGCGGAAGCACAGTTCCCGCTCTGCCCAGTCAAAACTGTTCGCTGCTCTGGCACCCCAATGGTGGAACGAGCTCCCTCACAACGCCAGGACAGCGGAGTCACTCACCACCTTCCGGAGACACTTGAAACCCCACCTCTTTAAGGAATACCTGGGATAGGATAAAGTAATCCTTCTACCCCACCTTACCCCACCCCAAAAATAAATAAATAAACATATTGTAAAGTGGTTATCCCACTGGCTATAAGGTGAATGCACCAATTTGGAAGTCGCTCTGGATTAGAGCGTCTGCTAAATGACGTAAATGTAAATGTAAATGTAATACCACAGATTCTCAATTGGATTGAGGTCTGGGCTTTGACTAGGCCGTTCCAAGACGTTTAAATGTTTCCCCTTAAACCACACAAGTGTTGCTTTAGCAGTATGCTTAGGGTCATTGTCCTGCTGGAAGGTGAACCTCCGATCCAGTCTGAAATCTCTGGAAGACTGAAAAAGGTTTCCCTCAAGAATTTCCCTGTATTTAGCGCCATCCATCATTCCTACAATTCTGACCAGTTTCCCAGTCCCTGCCGATGAAAAACATGATGCTGCCACCACCATGCTTCACTGTGGGGGTGGTGTTCTCAGGGTGATGAAAGGTGTTGGGTTTGCGCCAGACATAGCGTTTTCCTTGATGGCCAAAAAGCTCAATTGTAGTCTCATCTGGCCAGAGTACCTTCTTCAATATGTTTGGGGAGTCTCCCACATGCCTTTTGGCGAACACCAAACGTGTTTGCTTATTTTTTTCTTTAAGCAATGGCTTTTTTCTGGCCACTCTTCCATAAAGCCCAGCTCTGTGGAGTGTACGGCTTAAAGTGGTCCTATGGACAGATACTCTAATCTCCGCTGTGGAGCTTTGCAGCTCCTTCAGGGTTATCTTTGGTCTCTTTGTTGCCTCTGATTAATTCCCTCCTTGCCTGGTCCGTGAGTTTTGGTGGGCGGCACTCTCTTGGCAGGTTTGTTGTGGTGCCATATTCTTTCAATTTTTTAATAATGGATTTAATGGTGCTCCGTGGGATGTTCAAAGTTTCTGATATTTTTTTATAACCCAACCCTGATCTGTACTTCTCCACAACTTTGTCCCTGACCTGTTTGGAGAGCTCCTTGGACTTCATGGTGCCCCTTGCTTTGTGGTGTTGCAGACTCTGGGGCCTTTCAGAACAGGTGTATATATACTGAGATCATGTGACAGATCATGTGACACTTAGATTGCACACAGGTGGACTTTATTTAACTAATTATGTGACTTCTGAAGAAATTGGTTGCACCAGATCTTATTTAGGGGCTTCATAGCAAAGGGGGTGAATACATATGCACGCACCACTTTTTTTTATTTTAGTTTTTAGTTTTTTTTTTAAACAAGTTTTAAAAAAAATTTCACTTCACCAATTTGCACTATTTTGTGTATGTCCATTACATGGAATCCAAATAAAAATCTATTTCAATTCCAGGTTGTAAGTTAACAAAATAGGAAAAATGCCAGGAGGGGGCGGGCGAAAACTTTTTTTGTACTGTTGGAGGCTCCTCTACTCCGTTTCTACTCAGTTTCTACAACAAAATAAAAACAATAACGAAAGTGCTGTGGTGAACAGTTGTGCTTTTTCCCCTAATGCGGATTCAATCTTTAAGGTTTTAGTTTAGTTTTTGATAATTGTTTCGATTTTGAAAAGAGAGAATAAACTAAATTTGTGGTAAATGTGTCTGTAAGGTGAAAATAATTGTCTCCAAATAGCCAAATCTCTGACAGTTGGGTGCATCACAAATTTAGCACGAGTTTGACTCACAGGCCTGATAAAGCACCGATTAGCCTATGGATTGGAACTCCAAATCATAACCAAATAATAATGACACGTAACCTAAATAAAGGCTAAATATCCTACCATACAAGGACCTGCTTCTAGTTGGTCTCACTTGTACATAAACTTTCCCCTTAGGTTATTAATTAAGGAGTACAAACTTCTCTGTAGCTGAATCTCAAACCAAACACTTTGATCACTCGATATGCGTCAATGGCTAGTTGTTGAGTCATCGAGTGATCTACTGCACCCTTTGGCAGCCTCTTCCGAGTGGACGTCCTGTGCCGACTCAGCAACCCCTTCACAGCAAATTCTGAATCTTAGCGTGTTACCTAGCAACAACATAGCCACTACTACTTCACCCTCAAAATAGTCTGAATTAATCTAAACTAAATCAAGAAATCTGTAATTCATTTTGATGTTTTTGCGGGAAGGTCTTAGTTGCACAATTTAACATCTAGCTAAGGTGTTTTGTAGCTTGAGGACTCATCCTGAATTTAATTCCGTTGCTGTATCGATCGTTCCATACATTCAGTCTGAAACTGCCGTCCTAGAAGTCGTTTTTAATATATATATATATATATATATATATATATATATATATATATATATATATATATATATATATAAATAAATAAATTAGGGGGTATATCAGCTTTAACATTGCAGATAGATTGTAACTTCCATCAATGTATTGTCTGCATCACTTCCAATCCCACATATGTTTTTTCTTTCTTGCAAATATATATATATATACACATATACATACATACATATACACATACATATAAATATATTTACATACATATCCTTTTTTTACATTTATTTTCCTTTATTACTTTCCAACCCCACCCCTCTAATTGGAGTAAACTAGTGAACAACAACGCTTATGCCTCTACTTCCAGCTTATACATACTATATACATTTTATGGACACAGTCAATTTACAATAATTATATTTTGTTTGTTTTTACTCCTGAACTTCCTCTATCCTCAACCTCTCCGATCATTTTCATGATGTCCATCCGGTATGCTTCTATATGCCATATCTTTCAAACTGTGCTCTTTCACAAAAGTTCTCAACCTATATACTTATTATGGACACAGTATGTTTTACATTAGTTATTTTGTTGTTATTAGTTGTTATTAGTCCCAACCTTCAGTTCCAATCAACCCCTCCCATCTATCTCTTAACACCATCCATATTGGATTTCTATTTGCCATATATTTTTCAGCTGTACTGTGATGTTTCACAAAAGTTCTGAACCCTTCTATTCTCATTGTTTCTACAGATTGTAAATTAAAGATAAACATTTTTGCTAAAAGTATTATTATATTAGTGATCGATTGACTATGACTTTTCAGATCACCCAGTAGTGCTATCTGCAGGGTTAGTTCCAGGTAAATATTGCAATCCTTCAGCCATTCCTGGATCTGTGACCAAAAACAAGCTACAAATGGACAGTACCAAAACAAAAGATCTAATGATTATGTCTCAAGGAATGCCCACACGCATTTCAATATTACTTTCCTTTACTTTCAACCTCAGAAATAAAAGGTGTACAGCCATGTACAAACGATACAAATACAGCAAAACGATACAGCCCACTCAACATGTGGTAGAGTCGCATTGTACAGATGCTACTCTGGGTGATGACATCATCAAAGGGGAAAGGTCAAGGTCATGCCAATAATAACCATGCACACATGAATAGTAATCATACTATACTGCAGGTAAGTACAACACATATTCAATGTAATTATTTATATAGTGTCCACACGATAACACCCCCATATAAATAACATTCTATTGGTAGGAAGAATTTTGTATAATAATTTAAAGTGAAAAATTCTACATTTTGAATCCGGCGTCGTTTTGCATATCAGTTCATAAACCATTTGGCATGGAATCGGTACGTCAAAAATCTCTTCCCAACTATTTTGCAATCTACTGGTATATTTTTTTATTTACCACAATTTTCTTTAACCAATTATGGTCTTTAATGCAGGGCCGACAGACAAGTTCCTTACTTTTCCCCCCTTCTACTTTCCTCTTCCATTTTTGTGGTAATGTTGCAATTATTTGGTTGTAATTTTGGGTGGAGAAGAAATGTCCATATGTTTTTGTTAGCTGCATGTGCGACATAACTCCACCAGTTCTACCGATGATATCATTTACGAAGGTTATACCTTTTTTAAACACACTCTTACACACTCCACCCCTTTCCTCCACAATCAACCATAAGCTCAGATGCTCAACGGTTGTTACATCCCAGAGCCCAACTCAAGAAAGGACCTGATTTACGAATGCATATACAGTTACAGCTGTTTGAGAAAGCATGCAAGATTGAGCAAAAATTGACAACATTTTTAGATTTGATTAACCTATGTCAAGTCCTAGGTGATGGAGATCAGATCCACCCCCTTCCCCTGAAACACACACACTCTGTTCCCCCGTTGTAACCATTTTCCCAAGCATCTCTGTGCAGTCAGACCTTTGATTATTTTGTGCCACCATGGGTTACTGCAGCCAGTATTGCCAGCACTGCCACTTCCTGGGTGGGGGTACCCCACCGGAATCCCCACCGGCTAGGTACAAGGTCATCAAGGTTCTCATTAGCAGCTTTGAGAATTTCCTTGTATATTATGCTCTCCCATCAGGGGGCTCTGGCTTTGTAGGACCAACCCTGCCAGGCAGGCTCAGAATGTTGAAGTTGTTTGTGCTGACGTCAAAATTAGGGTTGTTGTACAAAACAAATTAATCAGCGATTGGATCGTCTTTAACCAATCAGAGTATCAAAGCCAATGACGTGATGCATGATTCGTGTGGGCCGGCTCTGGCCCAACCCATAGGTTTCTGGGAACAATCAGAACGATCAGAATGTGTTCACATTCTACAAAACTTCAGGGAGGAAAGCAAATCCAGACTCATCATGGAGAAGAAACGCTAGTGAGCATGGCATTTGGTCAGAGCGTTGTGGATGGGTAGTCAGGCTAGGCGTTTTGTGCTTGAAGGAGCAGTATTTCTGAAGTTTGAAAATGTGGACAAAAACTAGCCTCAGTATTATGAGCAGCACCGCAGATACTGCGATGAGTGCGATGCAAGATTTTGCTCTCACACAGTCACACAGAGTAGCTGTGCATGTGCACGGGTTCACTTCATGCTGCTACAACGTGGTAGCTACAGGGCCAAAACAGCAGAGAAGTTTAGCCTCGCGCTTCAACTCTCTTAGTTGTTGCATAAATATACCCACTACTGCTGTTTACTTTGTGCATCTACGTCATCTCGCTGAGTCTACCTTGTCCATTAAATTGGCTTGCTAGCTCTAGCCTTCATATGAAACGAAAGGGAAGTTAACCACCTGCTAGTGCAAACACTAAATACAATGCTCCCTCCATCTAGCTACAATGAATGAGTTTTAGTTATAATTTAAAATTATACATTTACATTACATTTACGTCATTTAGCAGACGCTCTTATCCAGAGCGACTTACAAATTGGTGCATTCACCATATAGCCAGTGGGATAACCACTTTACAATTTTTTTTTTCTTTCTTTCTTTGGGGTGGGGTAGAAGGATTACTTTATCCTATCCCAGGTATTCCTTAAAGAGGTGGGGTTTCAAGTGTCTCCGGAAGGTGGTGAGTGACTCCGCTGTCCTGGCGTCGTGAGGGAGCTTGTTCCACCATTGGGGTGCCAGAGCAGCGAAAAGTTTTGACTGGGCTGAGTGGGAACTGTGCTTCCGCAGAGGTAGGGGGGCCAGCAGGCCAGAGGTGGATGAACGCAATGCCCTCGTTTGGGTGTAGGGACTGATCAGAGCCTGAAGGTACGGGGGTGCAGTACTGAGTCAGCAGCTGCTCCGCTCAAATGACCCAGTGTTACAAAGTAATGATGGTTGCCTAGAAAATGCTGCTCCCCATACGGGGAAAAAAACATTAAAACACATTTCCTGTACTCAAAATGTATTCCAAATACATTTACATTTTTGTCCAAAGGTATGGCACACATTGAAATACATTTCAAAATGCATGTCAAGAATCTCACATACATTTGGATGACATCACGATCACATAACGGTTGTTTTTCGTTTGAATTAAGTAAGAACTGAAGAGTCACAGACACAGCTCCATGAGGGGAGGAGGAAAAATCACTGCAAATTGCAAAATAGCAAATTGTCAATAATGTAGCTGAAAGCTACATTTCTAACATTAGCTGAATAGCTTGCTACCTTACCAACTGTTTCAATTTCTAAGTAGTAGCTAACTAGCTATAGCTTTCTTTCAATGATTGAGGCCAAAACTCAAACATATGACTGTGTATGCTTTGACAGTCATGTTGCTAGCTTCTTCAGTAACTTTTCAAACGTGTCGGTCTTATTTTGTTTCTATAGCCATATACTGAACGGAGAGAATAGGATGTGTAGCCCTGAAGACATGATACTGTAAATTAAAGCAGATTAACTAGCCTTGGAATTGTGTGGGTCAATGCTAGGTAAGAATGTTCTCCAAGGAAATTGACAAAATGTTTTAGAAACATTTTAGACAAGCTACAAATCTTCAGAACCATGCTGCCACTTTTAGTTCTAAATTGCTGCAATTAATACACCTCCGTAACCCAATGTTCTCTTTTGTTCTCATAACGGGTCGCCAAACGACCTATGGGAGAACCTGTACCAAAGAGGTCTTTCAAACAACAGAGTGGGGTAACGCACCATTAAACTTTATTCCAGATGAATCCCTGGGAAGTCCTTGTATCCACCACAGGATGCAACAAAATATATTTACCCAACAGGATAACACAGGTGGAATGAATTTCAACTTTAGTACACAACTGAATACACAAACAAGCTGAAAGATAGAACTTAAAAAGCAGACACATTTATTACATAGAAATACACAAATTCATTAAGACTCGAAAAAAATATGAAGAACAACTAAAATGATCTCAGTTCCAACAAGTAAAAAAAAAAGAAAAATGTATGCACGCATGACTGTAAGTCGCTTTGGATAAAAGCGTCTGCTAAATGGCATATTATATTATATTATTATAAGTATCAGTGTGTGTGTGTTCAGTCCTGTTTGCTGGCCTTCTACCTGGGTAGTATGTGTGGGCGCGCACGTTGGATAACTTTCTTATCTGCATTCCAATGATCCAATGAAGAAAAGGGGTTGGAACCGGTTCAGGGAACAGAACCGAAAACCAGAAAATTATGACATTTTTCAAGGAACAGAACCAGAACTGAGAACGAAAGTCATCTATACAGAATCGTTATTTTAAAAGCATGGGAACCGGTTAATAACGCATTTTACCTTCCTGGCATTTTTTTCCTGTCCCACAAAAAAATTCAACAAAAACGCCTATGCAAAGCCCTCCCTGTCACTCAGAAACGTTCTCCAGTGTCTGCCTGCCTGCCAGCTGAAAATCTTTGCCAGTGTGTGTGTTTAGGCTACCTGCCCCTCCCTCCGAAGCATGCATAGTCTACTGTAGCTACTGACGTTACAGGCGTGATTCAGAAATTAGGGAGAGAGATTTTTTATTGGAGAACAATGGATGAACTTTTTCAATGCTAGTTAAGGATACTATAGTTATCATGTTTCACATTGGATTTATTAACTACGAACGGGTAAGACATTTTTATTTTAAGTCTGGTGCCGCTCTGCACACACAAGCTTGTTAGCTAGCTAGCCTGTTAGCTAGCTCTGGTCTAGCTCTCGAAAACTCTAGGCGGCATTATGTGTAATGTAATGGAAATGAGAGTCATGATCAAGGGCTAGCTCTGGTCCAATGTAAGTTAAGCCAAAACTCTCTGAAGTTCAAAGACATTCAAAGTTCCTTCATAGAAGCCGCTCCTCCGTAGGTATAATTCTGTTGGCCTAATTAAGATAATGCATGTCATAACAACAAGTTGTCCAGCGCTCCTCACCCGAAACATTTCTGACGCATGTCGCACCCTACACTCCAATGCATGCACAGTACATAGCTTGCCCACTCCATAGCAAGCTGCTCTATCCATTGGGGAAGTAATTTAACGTTGAGCTAAATGTATTTTTTTTTTTTTTACATCAAATCACATTTTATTTGTCACATGCGCTGAATACAACAGGTCCAGACCTTACCGTGAGATGCTTACTTACAAGCCCTTAACCAACAATGCAGTTTTAAGAAAATATATTTAAGAAAATATTTACTAAATAAACTAAAAAAATTAATAAAACGGAAATCATTAAAATAACAATAATGAGGCTATATACAAGGGGTACCGGTACCGAGTCAATGTGCGGGGGTACAGGTTAGTCGAGGTCATTTGTACATGTAGGTAGGGGTACAGTGACTATGAATAGATAATAAACAGCGAGTAGCAGCAGGGGGGGTCAATGCAAATAGTCCAGGTGGCCATGTTCAGCAGTCTTATGGCTTTGGGGTAGAAGCTGTTAAGGAGCCTTTTGGACCTACTGTAGACTTGGCGCTCCGGTACCGCTTGTCGTGCGGTAGCAGAGAGAACAGTCTATGATTTGGGTGACTGGAGTGTTTGACCAGTTTATGGGCCTTCCTCTGACACCGCCTAGTATATAGGTCCTGGATGGCAGTAAGCTTGGCCCCAGTGAAGTACTGGGCCGTACGCACTACCCTCTGTAGCGCCTTACGGTCGGATGCAGAGCAGTTGCCATACCAGGCGGTGATGCAACCGGTCAGGATGCTCTCGATGGTGCAGCTGTAGAACTATTTGAGCATCTGGGGACCCACGCCAAATATGTTCTGTCTCCTGAGGGGGGAAAGGCATTGTCGTGCCCTCTTCACGACTTTCTTGGTGTGTTTGGACCATGATAGTTTGTTGGTGATGTGGACACCAAGGACTTGAAACTCTCGACCCGCTCCACTACAGCACCGTCGATGTGGATGTGGGCGTGTTCGGCCCTCCTTTTCCTGTAGTCCACGATCCTCTCCTTTGTCTTGCTCACGTTGAGGGAGAGGTTGTTGTCCTGGCACCACACTGCCAGGTCTCTGATGTCCTCCCTATAGGCTCTCTCATCGTTGTCTGTGATCAGGCCTACCACCGTTGTGTCGTCAGCAAACGTAATGATGGTGTTGGAGTCGTGCTTGGCCACGCAGTCGTGGGTGAACAGGGAGTACAGGAGGGGACTGAGCACGCACCCCTGAGGGGCACCCGTGTTGAGGATTTACGTGGCAGATGTGTTGTTGCCTACCCTTACCACCTGGGGGCGGCATGTCAGGAAGTCCAGGATCCAGTTGCAGAGGGAGGTGTTTAGTCCCAGGGTCCTTAGCTTAGTGATGAGCTTTGTGGGCACTATGGTGTTGAACGCTGAGCTGTAGTCAATGAACAGCATTCTCACATAAGTGTTCCTTTTGTCCAGGTGGGAAAGGGCAGTGTGGAGTGCGATTGAGATTGCGTCATCTGTGGATCTGTTGGGGCGGTATGCGAATTGAAGTGAGTCTAGGGTTTCCGGGATGATGGTGTTGATGTGAGCCATGCCTTTCAAAGCACTTCATGGCTACCGACGTGAGTGCTATGGGGCGGTAGTCATTTAGGCAGGTTACCTTCGCTTTCTTGGGCACAGGGACTATGGTGGTCTGCTTGAAACATGTAGGTATTACAGACTCGGTCAGGGAGAGGCTGAAAATCTCAGTGAAGACACTTGCCAGTTGATCCGCGCATGCTCTGAGTATACGTCCTGGTAATCCTTCTAGCCCTGCGGCCTTGTGAATGTTGACCTGTTTAAAGGTCTTGCTCACATCGGCTACGGAGAGCGTGATCACACAGTCATCCGTAACAGCTGGTGCTCTCATGCATGCTTCAGTGTTGCTTGCCTCGAAGCGAGCATAAAAGGCATTTCGCCCGTCTGGTAGGCTCACGTCACTGGGCAGCTCGCAGCTGGGTTTCCCTTTGTAGTCCGTAATAGTTTGTAAGCCCTGCCACATCCGAGAAGCGTCGGAGCTGTTGTAGCAGGATTCAATCTTTCAGAGGTTTAAAAAGGAACAGGAATGAACGATGTAAACCGTTACTTTTTTGGGGTTAGAACCGGTTCAGAACTCTATTTTGCTGGTCGGAACAGTGGAACGGAACAAAAAAATATATAGTTCTGTTCAGAACGAAACGATTGGAAAATAATGTTTGTTCCAACCCCTGATGAAGAAGTGTGTTCCAGATGGAAAGGATGAATTGATGAAGGATGAAGCAGTATGCAGTGCAGGTTGCACACGTCTATCGAGTCAAATGGGTGTTGGTAACTCGCCATTCTTTGGGATCGGAGAATCAGCGTCGCTTGGATCTCAGAATCACCCAATCTGAGTCACCACACGGATTTTGACAAAAATAAAACAAACTTGAAACACTGTGCTGTTGATAAACACTTGCTGTCGTAAAACAAACTTAAAACTTGTAAAAAATAATATTGCTCAAATTCACTTTTCGATCAGTGGTTAGCTGTGTTGTGGGGTTTTGACTAGATAGTATACAGTTTATGTCAGAATTAACCAGAATTGACTCCACATCGCTCCGGAATCCACATCACTCCGGCCAAACTGACATTTCTTCTCCATGAGGAGTCTGGATTTGCCTCCCTTGCCTACGATTTCTAGAATGCGAATACATTCTGACCGTTCTAATTGGTCCCAGAAACCGATGGGTTGGGTCAGAGCCAGTTTGTTAGAGACAATCCAATCGCTGATTAATTTATTTTGTACAACGCCTGTCATTTTGAAGTCGCACAAAATACTTATAGGATGGCAGATTCCAACTGAATGTACTGTATGTAGCGATCGATACAGCAGCGGAATTAAATTCAGGGTGAGTCATCAGGCAAGGTTAGGAGAACTTACGCAGCAGGATAGGATAATTCATGTAGCAGGTTAGGAGAATTAGGTTAAGATTAGGAAAACGGGTTAGGGTTAGCTAAAATACAAACATTTCCACTTTTGACGTCAATTTGATATAAGCTTTATTCTATCTAGCCATGACAGTGTTGAGGTAATCTCTACTAGCTTGTAATGGTATCTGCCGCTGTTTGTCACGAACTGCTAGAACAGGGGTTCCCAAACTTTTTTGCCACACAACCCCACTTTGATATAAGAAAATGTTTGTGACCCCACCATGTGAAAAAAGTGATGTAATCAACAGCCAATATTTACTTATTTGTTTGGGGCTATGAAGAGTCTATTACAAATCAGTCTGACAATATTTTTGACAGTATTTCAATCGGAAGTATGGTTTGAAGTGAGTGAAATGCTTCAGAAAGGTATTGGGAAGTTCAAGAAAACATCAAGGAATATCAGGCAATAATCTTGTATGATATTCTGTGTAGAAAATAACATCATCATTGGTTTGAATTATGATGTTCTTATTATAAATTATATTCTTCAAAAATCAATGTCATTAATTTATAAATCCAAAAAGGTAGCAACTGCTGATTGCCCCTTGAATCAAGCCAATTGGTTTTATAAAGCCCTTTTTACATCAGCAATTGTCACAAAGTGCTTTACAGATACCCAGCCTAAAACCCCAAGGAGCAAGCAATGCAGAAGTAGATGCTAAGTGACCACCCTAGAAAGAAGGAACCAAAGAGGAAGCGGTTTCTAAGTGGTGGCTAGTCCTCTTCTGGTTGTACAGGGTAGAGATAAATAGTACATGTGGCCATTAAGGCCAGATTGTTTTACAGTTCATGGTGTGCATGCTTGGCAGACTGATAACCAGAACAGGATGGAGCACATAAAAAGACGTTCAAACGTTGATAGATGACCAGCAGGATCTGAACCATAATGGCTATAGAGGGTGTAAACACTTCCAAATGGCTTTTCATAATTCAGGAAAACTATGAATTTGAATTTGTGATAAATGAGTTTAGCTACTGACCTATCTGTTCACTTCACATACAGTATCAGCCCAAGAGCCCACGCCTGTAATGAGGGGCATTATTCAAAACTAATTTGTCAGCTTCAACCAATATTTCAAAGCGCAGTATTTGGCCGTGTGGGTTTTTGTCCTAAACCTAGTCTCTTGTGGACAGACTAAGTAAAATAAATGGTATCATAACGTCTGTCAAAAGACTGATGCGACGACTAAAGTGCACAGTACTTCCGGTGCTTTGGTTTTACATCACTGGTTATTTGGATGTTTTAGGATTGGGTGATGGTAGTACTTAAAGTGGGTACGGGGATTTCAAGCAAGGATTTCAAACGGAAATGTTTCGTTATGGGGGTGGGCTCTGGCTGAGAGTTTAGGAGGGTGGAGATTTCTCTAGTCTCGTTAGTAGAATTTTCTCATTCACCTCCCTCTAGAACCTAATCGAGCATCTGACGCATTTAGGCACGATTTTAGTTCTGGGATTCCGAGGTTATCCTAAACCCACCCATTTTTTCAGAGAGAACGCTGATTGGACTGACCATTTTCTAACTTCAAACATAAATATTGGAGAAAGGTCAGACTGATACGTGAAGTGAGCTCTCTTTATTGAATAACATCACAGCCCATTTATTTTTCCTTTAGAAGAGCTCTTAAAAACAGTATCAACAATGGTGAGTGTCTTATGAGGGGTGAGGGGGTAATAAGAGGGAGTGTGATAAGACGTAAGGCTGGAGGGAGCTTCTTGTCTCCCCCTCTAGGTAGCGATATTGCCAGCATGCTTAAGACTGAAGCCTCCACCGGTGAAGCGTGGACCGTCGCTGCGCTGGGGCAGGATCACCGACTGTCCCACCTGGGCCAGGCTCCTCTCTTTCTCCCTGCAGACACACAGGAGAGTTCCAGGAAATTGAACATTTCACACAGACACATGCAGACACATTTCAGAGTTGCTCCATCCACAGTGACCATCCTCCTCAGTGAATTTCATACAAATACAAATGGTAAAACATTTAAAAAGTTATCCTTTTTAGATAAAACTATAGTAAATATAGTCACGTCACCAAATAATTGATTAAAACACACTGTTTTGCAATTAATGTCTACAGTAGCCTCAACAGCACTCTGTAGGGTAGCACCATGGTGTAGCTGGAGGACAGCTAGCTTCTGTCCTGCTCTTGGTACATTGACTTCAATACAAAACCTAGGAGGCTCTTGGTTCTCACCCCCTTCCATAGACTTACACAGTAATTATGGCAACTTCCAGAGGACGTCCTCCAACCTATCAGAGCTCTTGCAGCATGAACTGACATGTTGTCCACCCAATCAAAGGATCAGAGAATGAATCTAGTACTGAAAGCATTAGCTACAGCTAGCTAGCACTGCAGTGCATAAAATGTGGTGAGTAGTTGACTCAAAGAGAGAGAAAGACAATACTTTAACAGTTTTGAACAAATTAATTTCTTCAAAAATTAAGGAGAAGCAAGAGAGAGAGAGATTGTCTTTTTTTTCACTTTCAGTTTCACTTACTTAGCTAGCAAATGCAGCTAGCTGGTTTAGCCTACTTAAACTCCCTGCTCAAACAGAGGGATGCTATGATAGCTAGCTGGCTATGACTATCAAACACAACACTGGAACTCTTCCAAATCAAGGTAAGCGTTTGGTTTTATTAATTTACTACCACCGGGGCCTGCCGGTGTAACTGCAAAACTGCTTACTGACTATACACTGTAACATTACTGCATGATTACTAACGCATTAGTTTTATTAGCTATGTTGACTAGGATGTTACTTTAGCTAATATTGTTAAGCTTTGGTTCAACCCAGCACTCAGAGAAACAAACACGACAAAGGGAGTGGAAGAAACAAAATATTTAATAAAAGTAAAAATTGTCTTAGTCCAAAAACCACTGAAGTAAAGGAACAGAGTGGGCTAGTCGGCTCCGGGGGAAGGAGAGGCTGAGGCAGGCAGGCAGGCAGGCAGGCAGGCAGGCAGGCAGGCAGACCGACAGGCAGGAAGGCAGGCAGGTTGGGAGGTATGTCCGAAACTGAAGACAAAACAAACGACAGGTTAAGGAGAGTGGAGAGCCAGGCTGAAGACAAAGACAAAATAACTTTACTGGTGAGCCAAGTTACCGCTCTGGTAAGAACAACGATCTGGCGCCGGTGGAGAGCCATGCCCCGGAATTAGTAGTGCAGGATGATTAGAGAATAGGATGCAGCTGCGTAGGCAGGAATCACTGGAAACAACCCGCAGCTGCACAGGAGAGGCAGATCCTGAGCCCGCCCCCTGATCCACTCCAGACACACCCACATAAAGGGGACAAACACACATACAGAAACAACAGACACAGGGGGGACAAAACAAGGAGGAAGGGAAACAGAAAAGGGAGAGACAAGCTGCCCACATAACAGTACCCCCCCCTCAATGGTCGCCACCTGGCGACCCACCAGGTCTGTCAGGGTTGTCGTGATGGAAGTCCGTGATCAACTGAGGATCCAACACAAAACGCTTAGGGACCCAAGACCTCTCCTCTGGTCCATAACCTTCCCAATCGACTAGGTATTGGAGACCCCTACCCCGCCTCCGAGAGTCCAGTAGCCTACTGACGGTGTAGGCCGGATGGTCGTCAATGAGACGAACAGGTGGAGGTGGAACAGCCGGCGGACACAAAAGGCTGGAGGACACTGGTTTCAGTTGGGAGACGTGGAAAGTAGGGTGTATCTTCATGGCTGAAGGCAACTTCAAACGAACCGCAGCGGGGTTAATGATGGACTCCACCACAAACGGACCCAGGTACCGAGGAGACAGCTTGCGTGATTTGGTACGAAGAGGTACGTTCTTAGACGACAGCCAAACCTCTTGACCAGGATGAAACACAGGTGCGGGAGTCCTGCTCCTATCCGCTGTCCTCTTGTTCCTGTCGGTGGTCCGAAGCAACGCTTCCCGAGCATCGCGCCACACTCTCTGGCAGCGGCGGAGGTTCTCCTGAACCGAAGGAACAGCCAATTCCTTCTCCTGAGCAGGAAACAGAGGGGGTTGATAACCCATGGTAACTTCGAAGGGTGAAAGACCAGTGGCAGAGGTGGTGAGGGAGTTGTGGGCGTACTCTATCCAAGGCAGATGTTTGGCCCAGGATGATGGATGTTGAGCAGCCACACAACGAAGGGTTGCTTCGAGGTCTTGATTGGCTCTTTCTGTTTGACCGTTGGTCTGGGGATGAAACCCTGAGGACAGACTAACGGAAGCACCCAAAGCAGAACAGAAAACCTTCCAAACACGGGAAGTAAACTGTGGGCCTCTATCAGATACGATGTCCACAGGTATTCCATGGGGACGGAATACATGTTGGACTAGGAGGTCCGCTGTCTCACTGGCAGACGGTAATTTTGGTAATGCTATATAGTGAACAGATTTAGAGAATCTGTCCACAATGGTAAGTATAGTATCATTACCTTCAGACTTGGGTAGGCCGGTGACAAAATCCATGGCTATGTGGGACCAGGGACGGCTGGGAACTGGGAGGGGTAGCAGCAGCCCCGAAGGGGACTGATGGGAGGCTTTGCCCCGAGCACAGGTTGAACAGGCTGCCACAAAAGCCCGAACGTCAGTTTCCATTGAAGGCCACCAAAAATGTCTCCTAAGCAGCGTCAACGTGCGTCTCATCCCAGGGTGACCAGCAAAACGGGAGGTGTGAATCCACTGCAACACCTGAGACCGGACCGTCTCGGGAACAAAGAGTAGGTTGGGAGGTCCATCACCCGGTCCCGGGTCCGTGGCAAGTGCAGTCTTCACAAGAGACTCGATCTCCCACTGAACAGCCGCCACGACGCATGAGGAAGGCAGGACTGCCTCAGGCTCGCTGGTCTCCGAAGGGTCAGCAAACTGGCGGGACAAAGCATCTGGTTTAACATTTCTTGACCCCGGTCTGTATGTAAGAATAAAGTTAAACCTACTAAAAAACAGGGCCCATCTGGCTTGGCGTGAGTTGAGTCTCTTAGTGGCTTGGATGTAAGCCAAGTTCTTGTGGTCTGTCCAGACCACAAACGGCAGTTCAGCTCCATCCAGCCAGTGCCGCCATTCTTCCAGTGCTAGCTTGACCGCCAGCAGTTCTCGGTTTCCAACGTCGTAATTCCGTTCTGTGGGTGACAATTTTTTGGAGAAAAAAGCACAGGGGTGAAGCCTTTGGTCAGTGGGGGAGCGCTGGGAGAGGACGGCTCCCACACCTGAGCCCGACGCGTCCACCTCCACAACAAACTGCAGAGAGGTATTGGGGTGTATCAACACAGGGGAGGTGGAAAACAGTTCCTTCAAAATCCCTACCGCCTGCTCCGCCTCAGGGGACCACAGAAAAGGGACCTTTGGGGATGTGAGTCTAGTAAGGGGTGCCACCACTTTACTAAAACCCTTAATGAACCTACGGTAGAAGTTAGCAAAGCCCAAAAATCGTTGAAGTTGCTTACGGGTGGTGGGTATGGGCCATTCCGTCACTGCCCGGATCTTCTCGGGGTCCGCCTTCACCTGCCCGCTCTCAATGATGAAACCAAGGAACGATGTAGACTGTTTGTGGAACTCACACTTCTCTGCTTTGACGTAGAGCTTGTTTTCCAAGAGCCGTTGAAGGACTTGACGGACGTGTGACTCATGCTCCTCGGGTGACTTGGAAAAAACAAGAATATCATCCAGGTATACAAAGACAAAACGGTTCAAAAAATCCCTAAGAACATCGTTCACCATAGCTTGGAAAACAGCAGGGGCGTTTGAGAGCCCAAAGGGCATGACCAAATACTCAAAATGTCCCAGTGGAGTGTTGAAAGCGGTCTTCCACTCGTCCCCGGGTTTGATCCGCACAAGATGGTATGCGTTCCGCAGGTCAAGCTTGGAGAAAACTGTGGCGCCATGCAGAGGTTCAAAAGCAGAGTTGATGAGTGGAAGGGGATACTTGTTTTTAACAGTTATGTTGTTTAAACCCCTGAAATCGATACAGGGGCGTAACGACTTGTCCTTCTTTTCCACGAAAAAGAAACCTGCACCCAAAGGAGACGACGAGGGACGGATTATGCCCGAGACCAGAGAATCACCAATGTACTGCTCCATTGCCTCTCTTTCCGGTCGGGACAGACTGTATAAGCGACTAGAGGGCAAGGGAGCACCAGGAAGCAGTTCAATAGGGCAATCATAAGGCCTATGTGGTGGTAGAGACAGAGCCTTGTCCTTACTGAAAACTTCCGCTAAGTCATGGTATTCTTTGGGGACAGATGACAGATCAAGAGGAGCTGAGGGATGAGTTGGGTTACACTTAGTGGGGGGAACCGCTGACCTAAGGTGCTCCAACTGAGAATGGTGTGACGTGTCCAATCAATTTGTGGGTTGTGAAGAGCCAACCAGGGGAAGCCAAGGATTAGGGAGGTAGCTGAGCCAGACATAACTCTTAGCTGAATGCTTTCACAATGATTGCCAGAAATCACTAGGGAAACGGGGGTGGTTTGATGAGTTATCTCCGCGAGGAGGCGCCCATCAAGGGCTGTGACCCGAATGGGGGTAGGTAGTGGCTCCAAGGGGATACGAGCTTGTGTAACGAACTGGTGGCTAATAAAGTTGTCTTCTGCACCTGAGTCTATGAGAGCTGAGAGTGGCAGGGAATGACTCTGGAAACGTAAGGTTACAGGTACTTGTAATCGGGGAATGATGGGTTCAGGATCTAACTCTGGGCTCGCAAGTAGACCCACCGTTACGAGCGAGCCTTGTCTTTTGGCCGCTTAGGGCATGTAGCCAGAATGTGTGTGGCGTCTCCACAGTACAGGCACTCACCCGCCTGGAGGCGCCGTTGCCGCTCTGCTGGAGGTAGTCGAGCTCGACCCGCTTGCATAGGTTCCTCCTCTGTGCTCGGGATGGAATCAGGAACAAGAAGCTGCCGGCTCCGGGGAGGCGAGACTCGAGTGGTTGAAGGCTGGGGAACTCGTCCTCCTAGATGCGGCCGACCGCCTCTCTCCCGACGCCTTTCCCGCAACCGGTTGTCTAGCTTAATGGACAGGGAAACGAGAGAATGTAAATCATGTGGCTCGTCACGAGCAGCCAGTTCATCCTTGATGGCTTCATTCAAACCGTTTAGAAATGCTCCTTGAAGTGCCACATTGTTCCACTTGGAGTCCGCTGCCAAAGTCCAGAACTCAACAGAGTACTCAGCCACACTGTTAGAACCCTGCCTCAAATTAAAAAGTATCTTGGAGGAATTACCCACATGGTCAGGATGGTCAAAAACAGTCTTCAATTTAGCAGAAAAATCAGCGAAAGTCAATCCAGTCAAAGTTTGATTTGAGCACACAGCCTCAGCCCAAACCAGAGCTCTCCCTCTTAACAACCCCAGAACATAATGTACCTTAGAGGAATCAGTAGAAAATGACAGTGGTCTCTGCCGAAAAATCAAGTCACACTGAAGCAAAAATCCCCGGCACTTGTCCAATTCTCCATGGAACGGTTCAGGCGACGTGACAGGGGGTTCCCGATGGAACGAAGCCTGCATCATGTCCGAGGAACCAACTTGGGGTGCATCAAACTGGGGGTCAGAGAGAGATGGAGAACTGATAACAGACAAATTAGAGACTTGTGTAGTTAACTGAGTCACCTGGTTCAGCAGTTGATGATTACTTTCCAAAAGAGTCCGAATCAGTTGGTCATGCTGTCCTAGCAACGTTCCTTGAGCCTGGATAGCTTGTTGGAAGCTGTCTTCGTTTGCCCCGTGCTGTCTCTCTGTTGGGTCCATGGCCAGATCGTTCTGTTAAGCTTTGGTTCAACCCAGCACTCAGAGAAACAAACACGACAAAGGGAGTGGAAGAAACAAAATATTTAATAAAAGTAAAAATTGTCTTAGTCCAAAAACCACTGAAGTAAAGGAACAGAGTGGGCTAGTCGGCTCCGGGGGAAGGAGAGGCTGAGGCAGGCAGGCAGGCAGGCAGGCAGGCAGACCGACAGGCAGGAAGGCAGGCAGGTTGGGAGGTATGTCCGAAACTGAAGACAAAACAAACGACAGGTTAAGGAGAGTGGAGAGCCAGGCTGAAGACAAAGACAAAATAACTTTACTGGTGAGCCAAGTTACCGCTCTGGTAAGAACAACGATCTGGCGCCGGTGGAGAGCCATGCCCCGGAATTAGTAGTGCAGGATGATTAGAGAATAGGATGCAGCTGCGTAGGCAGGAATCACTGGAAACAACCCGCAGCTGCACAGGAGAGGCAGATCCTGAGCCCGCCCCCTGATCCACTCCAGACACACCCACATAAAGGGGACAAACACACATACAGAAACAACAGACACAGGGGGGACAAAACAAGGAGGAAGGGAAACAGAAAAGGGAGAGACAAGCTGCCCACATAACAAATATGGTGACAACAATGTAGGCTGTGTGTAGCGGTTATGATATGGTTTGGCTTGGAAAGGTTTTTTCGCCTGGTCACATACAGCTGATGTGTTGTGCATTGAAGTCCACAAACGAAGGGAAAAGGTGAGAGGAGGAGAGCGCATAGGAATACAATGTGAGAAGAAATACAATGTGGCTGCTATGAAAGTGAACTGTGTTTAAGCATGATCAGGGGTGTATTCATTCTGCCGATTCTGTTCATAAACATTTCTTAAACGGAAGCAAACGGAACAAAACATGGATAAACATACCTCAATTTGTCCAATAGAAACTCACGTTTGCAACTATTGGACTAATGATTACACCCTAGATCAGCTAGATGCAGGCAAGAGTGTGCAAGGCAGTATTGAATGTGTCACTGTCTGTCAATGTGTCACTATCTTTCACCTCAAAATTTTCTCTCGACCTGTGTGCACCTACGTTGTAAACTTTAATTCATAGGCTAGGTTGTAGCAACCTCATGATGGGTATAGGGAAAACTCTAGTATCACGTAGTAGCCTAAACCTATCGATGTTAGGGGTGAATGGAATATGAATGATAGTCATCCAATATGCTGTAATAGAAATAAGGCCATGCTCATGAAAAAAATTATAAACGGCACTGAACACGACTGGATTTGAGGTATAATTTATGGTATGTCTGAAGCCATCACTGATCACCCACCTCACATTGAAGGTAATCTTCAATTAGGATCACGCATTCGCACACACTCATTTTCGCAACCCTTGTACATAGGGCTGGGCCATACGGCCTAAAACTCTTATGGGCGATTCACAATATATATAGACGTTTTTAAAAATGTTTTCTCTAAATAAGCGTTGTTGTACAATTAAAGGTAAAATACACTGCATTTCAAACAGTCAACAATAATCTAATGAATTCAGGGCTTGTGAAGTTATAACTAGGCTAAATACAGTGAGGGAAAAAAGTATTTGATCCCCTGCTGATTTTATACGTTTGCCCACTGATAAAGAAATGATCAGTCTATAATGTTAATGGTAGGTTTATTTGAACAGTGAGAGACAGAATAACAACAAAAAAATCCAGAAAACGCATGTCAAAATTGTTAAAAATTGATTTGCATTTTGTACGTTTGCCCACTGACAAAGAAATGATCAGTCTTTAATTTTAATGGTAGGTTTATTTGAACAGTGAGAGACAGAATAACAACAACAAAAAATCCAGAAAAACGCATGTCAAAAATGTTATAAATTGATTTGCATTTTAATGAGGGAAATAAGTATTTGACCCCCTCTCAATCAGAAAGATTTCTGTCTCCCAGGTGTCTTTTATACAGGTAACGAGCTGAGATTAGGAGCACACTCTTAAAGGGAGTGCTCCTAATCTCAGTTTGTTACCTGTATAAAAGACACCTGTCCACAGAAGCAATCAATCAATCAGATTCCAAATTCTCCACCATGGCCAAGACCAAAGACCTCTCCAAGGATGTCAGGGACAAGATTGTAGACCTACACAAGGCTGGAATGGGCTACAAGACCATCGCCAAGCAGCTTGGTGAGAAGGTGACAACAGTTGGTGTGATTATTCGCAAATGGAAGAAACACCAAAATAACTGTCAATCTCCCTCGGCCTGGGGCTCCATGCAAGATCTCACCTCGTTGAGTTCCAATGATCATGAGAACGGTGAGGAATCAGCCCAGAACTACACGGGAGGATCTTGTCAATGATCTCAAGGCAGCTGGGACCATAGTCACCAAGAAAACAATTGGTAACACACTACGCTGTGAAGGACTGAAATCCTGCAGCGCCCGCAAGGTCCCTCTGCTCAATGATTCAGGGGAGAACTGGGTGAAAGTGTTGTGGTCAGATGAGACCAAAATCGAGCTCTTTGGCATCAACTAAACCCTGCGTGTTTGGAGGAGGAATGCTGCCTATGACCCCAAGACCACCATCCCCACCATCAAACATGGAGGTGGAAACATTATGCTTTGGGGGTGTTTTTCTGCTAAGGGGACAGGACAACTTCACCGCATCAAAGGGACGATGGACGGGGCCATGTACCGTCAAATCTTGGGTGAGAACCTCCTTCCCTCAGCCAGGGCATTGAAAATGGGTCGTGGATGGGTATTCCAGCATGACAATGACCCAAAACACATGGCCAAGGCAACAAAGGAGTGGCTCAAGAAGAAGCACATTAAGGTCCTGGAGTGGCCTAGCCAGTCTCCAGACCTTAATCCCATAGAAAATCTGTGGAGGGAGTTGAAGGTTCGAGTTGCCAAACGTCAGCCTCGAAACCTTAATGACTTGGAGAAGATCTGCATATGACTAATCCCTCCTCAGATGTGTGCAAACCTGGTGGCCAACTACAAGAAACGTCTGAACTCTGTGATTGCCAACAAGGGTTTTGCCACCAAGTACTAAGTCATGTTTTGCAGAGGGGTCAAATACTTATTTCCCTCATTAAAATGCAAATCAATTTATAACATTTTATACATGCGTTTTCTGGATTTTTTTGTTGTTATTCTGTCACTCACTGTTCAAATAAACCTACCATTAAAATTATAGACTGATCATGTCTTTGTCAGTGGGCAAACGTACAAAATCAGCAGGGGATCAAATACTTTTTTTCCCTCACTGTATAAGCCTTCCACAAACATAATTTAATTATTTCATCAAAATAGTTTAACCTAGTTTTTTTTGGCAATAATCACTGATCTGGCTTTCAAGTCTGTCTCTGAAAATGCCATAAAAAAAAAACATTTAACTAGAACCATATATAATGCACATTCACTAATAATGATTAACTTCTTGTAGCAGGGATTAGTCTATAGAAAGTTAACATAGGTATCATCAACAATCTCTCAAGCCCACATGCTCGTGATTAGCCAGCTAATCTTTATATTTCAAGTTTAGCCAACTTGGATCTATTTGCTAGCTAACAAGGTTGAACAGTTGAATTGTTATGAACACACCCTTCTGTCTGTCTCCAACTGTTTGAACAGCATGTTAGCCTGTCCACTTTGTTCAGATGTTGAAATCAAGTGGCCTACCTTATTTCTCAGAATGAGAACGAGTTGCCAGTTCCTTATATAATTGTGTTTTATGCTTATTGCACATTTATAAAACACAGACTAGACAGCTAGTATAACAGTCTTGGGCTAAAATGCTGCTAGCGATATCCCAATGTCCGCGCGACAAGCTGAGCATTCATTTTCCAGAATCAATGTTCATTGATACTCTCGTTTTACTAGTGTCTGCTCTGCGTTTAAGTAGTTGAGACATAAAAAGGGTATTGTTAGAAAAGTTAATGTTTTGGTGTCCATATGACCGATTCTGTTGGACCAAACCTCAAATGCAAATAGCGCATTAAAACAATTTTTCAGAGAAGATGTGATCTCTGAACTTTGTTGGCGTGAGAGGCAGGGGGAGAGGGGTTTGGTGTGTGTGTAAACCATAGAGGAAGAGGCGAAGCTCTAAAATCTGTCCAAAATAAGGCCAATGCATTTCTATGGGCTTATTTTTGACCTACGCTTGTCGCCTACCTTCCTGCCTTTGGGACAACGACTCCCATTGTTAAGGCGGAGATGTGCATCTTGTCATTATATACATATCTCTGGTGTAAATGGGAAGGTGCACACAGCACAGAGGAGCGAAGGAGATGAGACCAAAAATACAACATGAGAACAAGTGGACATACAGTGCCTTCGGAAAGTATTCAGACCCCTTGACTTTTTCCACATTTTGTTACGTTACAGCTTTATTCTAGAATGGATTAAATATTATTATTTTTTTGCAATCTACACACAATACCCCATAATGACAAAGTGAAAACAGGTTTTTAGAAATGTTTGCAAATGTATTAAAAATAAAAAACAGAAATACCTTATTTACATAAGTATTAAGACCCTTTGCTATGAGACTCGAAATTGAGCTCCGGTGCATCCTGTTTCCATTGATCATCCTTGAGATGTTTCTACAACTTTATTGGAGTCCACCTGTGGTCAATTCAATTGATTGGACATGATTTGGAAAGGCACACACCAGTCTATATAAGGTCCCACAGTTGACAGTGTATGTCAGAGCAAAAACCAAGGCGTGAGGTCGAAGTAATTGTCCGTAGAGCTCCGAGACAGGATTGTGTCGAGGCACCGATCTGGGGAAGGGTACCAAAACATTTCTGCAGCATTGAAAGTCCACAAGAACACAGTGGCCTCCATCATTCTTAAATGGAAGAACTTTGGAACCACCAAGACTCTTCCTAAAGCTGGCCGCCCTGCCAAACTGACCAATCGGGGGAGAAGGGCCTTGGTTAGTGAGGTGACCAAGAACCCGATGGTTTCCTCTAGATTTCCTCTGTGGAAATGGGAGAATCTTGTAGAAGGACAACCATCTGCAAAAAGGATCTGCAGAGAAGAATGGGAGAAACTCCCCAAATACTGGTTTGCCAAGCTTGTAGCGTCATACCCAAGAAGACTTGATGCTGTAATCGCTGCCAAAGGTGCTTCAACAAAGTACTGAGTAAACGGTCTGAATCAGACCCGTCGCCAGACCTCAGTCTTAAGGGGGGCATATGAAATGCATGGGAGGGCAGGGCACAATTATTATTAGCCTACAGTACGTATATTTAATAATAAATTCCCTCAAGTGGGGGGGGCACAAGCATTTTTGGGGGCGGGCCCGGCCCCTTATGGCCCGCCCATAGTGACGGGTGTGGTCTGAATACTTATGTAAATGTGATATATATATATATTTTTTTTTTATAAATTAGCAAACAATTCTAAAAAACTGTTTTTGCTTTGTCATTATGGGGTATTGTTTGTAGATTGATGAGGAAAAAAATCTATTTAATCAATTTTAGAATAAGGTTGTAACGTAACAGAATGTGGAAAAAGTCAAGGGGTCTGAATACATTCCGAAGGCACTATAAACACTCAGAAAAAAACGAAAAATAACAAAACCTTGATTCTTGCAATACAGGCATTTGGAATATCGCGCAAAAACATACATTCAAATTAATTTGATATATCGCCCTACTTGTAGAGTTAAATCAGTTTGGATCAGAAACCCCAGAATGAGCTCAGAGGTGATTACGGTGGTTGGTAAGTACTATACCAGGGTAATCTTTACCTGCACTGCTGTTCTTTGCGTTTCTGAGTGAGGTACTTATTCTTGATGTTCTGCAGCTCATGGGCCAGTCTCTCAATCTCGTACTTGTACTCCTGTTCCTGGGACTCGTACATGTTCAGCTCTGATGACAAAGCCTGGATGTGGGAGATTAAAAGGACATCTAAAATAAATCAACTTCAAGCAGCAGCATATGACTAAGCTGAAAATGACATGGCCAGGGAAAAAGCTACTCTGGGCCTGTGAGCCTGGCTCGCAAGCCTGTGCATGGTCCTGCTGTATCTGAAGTGTCCATTTCTAATGGTCAGAGCTGAGAATTAGGGAGAGAAAGTATGAGAAAGATCGGGAGAGAGAGAGGGATGTACAAAAATAAGATGAAAGGCACAGAGGACCTTGAGCTGTTTTGTCTTCTGCCTCAGTGTCTGCTGGTAGATCTGAAGCTGCTCGGCTGCCTCCGGTCCAGGCTGACGGGCCAGAATGTGCTTCAGCTCCACGTACAGTTTCTCCTTCTCCTGAGCATTGAAGCGGAAGAGAGAGGTGACGCCACGCAGCCAAACATTCAGTCAGGGATGGGCTCTTTAAAAACGTGCACACATCCCACTGGGCGCTTCCTTACCAGCTCTCGACCCACCCATTATCTACAGTTGAAGTCGGAAGTTTACATACACCTTAGCCAAATACATTTAAACTCAGTTTTTCACAATTCCTGACATTTAATCCTAGTAAAAATTCCAAGTCTTAGGTCAGTTAGGATCACCACTTTATTTTAAGAATGTGAAATGTCAGAATAATAGTAGCGAGAATGATTTATTTCAGCTTTTATTTCTTTCATCACATTCCCAGTGGGTCAGAAGTTTACATACAGTCAATTCGTACTTGGTAGCATTGCCTTTAAATTGTTTAACTTGGGTCAAACGTTTCGGGTAGCCTTCCACAAGCTTCCCAAAATAAGTTGGGTGAATTTTGGCCCATTCCTCCTGACAGAGCTGGTGTAACTGAGTCAGGTTTGTAGGCCTCCTTGCTCACACATGCTTTTTCAGTTCTGCCCACACATTTTCTATAGGATTGAGGTCAGGGCTTTGTGATGGCCACTCCAATACCCTGACTTTGTTGTCCTTAAGCCATTTTGCCACAACTTTGGAAGTATGCTTGGGGTCATTGTCCATTTGGAAGACCAATTTGTGACCAAGCTTTAACTTCCTGACTGATGTCTTGAGATGTTGCTTCAATATATCCACATCATTTTCCTTCCTCATGATGCCATCTATTTTGTGAAGTGCACCAGTGAAGAACACCTGCTCTTTCCATGACATAGACTGACCAGGTGAATCCAGCTGAAAGCTATGATCCCTTATTGATGTCACTTGTTAAATCCACTTCAATCAGTGTAGATGAAGGAGAGGAGACAGGTTAACATTTTACTGCAGTGGGCTAAATCTGAGTGTTTCTTGGTAGTCTTAAACAAATATACTTTGAAACAAAAGTATACACCTCACACACATGGTTATGGCCTTGCAAAAAAAATGTCAGATATAGAGTTGAAATGTATAACATTTTGAGTTTGCATCCCAATATTACACTTTATATACGTCACAGAAGACAGAAATATAGCAAAATAGTTTGACATGAATGTTTATTAATTATTAAATTATGAAAAATATTAATAACATTCCACCCATGAGGGCACTAGGTCATTTGACTGCTGGAAAAGGTTTTAAAGGATTTTAAGCCTTGAGACAATTGAGACATGGATTGTGTATGTGTGCCATTCAGAGGGTGAATGGGCAAGACAAAATATTTAAATGCCTTTGAACGGGGTATGGTAGTGGGTGTCAGGCGCACAGGTTTGTGTCAAGAACTGCAACGCTGCTGGGTTTTTCACGCTCAACAGTTTCCCATGTGTATCAAGAATGGTCCACCACCCAAAGGACATCCAGCCAACTTGACACAACTGTGGGAAGCATTGGAGTCAACATTGCCCAGCATCTCTGTGGAACGCTTTCGACACCTTGTAGAGTCCATGCCCCGACGAATTGAGGCTGTTCTGAGGGCAAAACGGGGAGTTGCAACTCAATATTAGGAAGGTTTTCCTAATGTTTGGAATACTCAGTGTATGCAGTCCACGCTAATTTCTGAAAGTTATGAAGTAGTTAACAAATTCTCCCAGGCTGCCATTGATTTCTGCTGTGACCATTCCTTGTGGGAGCACCTGGTGTTTGGGTAGCCAATAGGATGAGACAGATTTATCTGTGGTTTACCTGTAATAAAAGCTCTTTCTCCACCACCTCCTCGCTCTTGGTTACCAGACGCCTCTGTAAAGAGTGAATCTTCTGGATCAACTCGTAGGTGCTTGGATCGCTGGCCTGAGGAAAGTCAAATAAGAGGCATTAATGCATAACCCTAAATAAGTTCTCTAGCTATGTCTCACAGGAGCTAGGTTGAAGCATTAAGAAGTTCATGTCCCTAAGAGAGTAGGTATACAGTAAAGGTACATGTTTTTGAGCCCATGCACTCACAAAATATACACACACACAGTCACACACAGTAACACACACACCTCCAGCCTTCTCCAACGATGTACATTCATAGGATTCTCCAGCTCCTCCTCCAAGGCTCTGCACCTTGTCCTCTCTTTGAGCAGCTCCCTCTGCATGTGGTAAACCTCACGTCTGTCACAAAACCCACAAAATGCCATCAAATGTCATGGCATTTCCTCCTAACATATTTCATGACAACAAATACAAGTGGGGCATAGATTGAAAACAGACTTCAATTTCACTATTTTCGTTAATCATTAAGGATGTAAAAACATTGGCAAGCCTGTATCAATTCAAATCAAATCAAATCAAATCAAATTTTATTGGTCACATGCGCCGAATACAACAGGTGCAGACATTACAGTGAAATGCTTACTTACAGCCCTTAACCAACAGTGCATTTATTTTAAACAAAAAAGTAAGAATAAAACAACAACAAAAAAGTGTTGAGAAAAAAAGAGCAGAAGTAAAAATAAAGTGACAGTAGGGAGGCTATATATACAATAGAATAAAGTGACAGTAGGGAGGCTATATATACAGGGGGGTACCGTTGCATAGTCAATGTGCGGGGGCACCGGCTAGTTGAGGTAGTTGAGGTAATATGTACATGTGGGTAGAGTTAAAGTGACTATGCATAAATACTTAACAGAGTAGCAGCAGCGTAAAAAGTATGGGGTGGGGGGGCAGTGCAAATAGTCCGGGTAGCCATGATTAGCTGTTCAGGAGTCTTATGGCTTGGGGGTAGAAGCTGTTGAGAAGTCTTTTGGACCTAGACTTGGCACTCCGGTACCGCTTGCCGTGCGGTAGCAGAGAGAACAGTCTATGACTAGGGTGACTGGAGTCTTTGACAATTTTGAGGGCCTTCCTCTGACACCGCCTGGTATAGAGGTCCTGGATGGCAGGGAGCTTTGCCCCTGTGATGTACTGGGCCGTGCGCACTGCCCTCTGTAGTGCCTTGCGGTCAGAGGCCAAGCAGTTGCCATACCAGGCGGTGATGCAACCAGTCAGGATGCTCTCGATGGTGCAGCTGTAGAATTTTTTGAGGATCTGAGGACCCATGCCAAATCTTTTTAGTCTCCTGAGGGGGAATAGGCTTTGTCGTGCCCTCTTCACGACTGTCTTGGTGTGTTTGGACCATGATAGTTCGTTGGTGATGTGGACACCAAGGAACTTGAAGCTCTCAACCTGTTCCACTACAGCCCCGTCGATGAGAATGGGGGCGTGCTCAGTCCTCTTTTTTTTCCTGTAGTCCACAATCATCTCCTTTGTCTTGGTCACGTTGAGGGAGAGGTTGTTGTCCTGGCACCACACGGCCAGATCTCTGACCTCCTCCCTATAGGCTGTCTCATCGTTGTCGGTGATCAGGCCTACCACTGTTGTGTCGTCGGCAAACTTAATGATGGTGTTGGAGTCGTGCCTGGCCATGCAGTCATGGGTGAACAGAGAGTACAGGAGGGGACTGAGCACGCACCCCTGAGGGGCCCCCGTGTTGAGGATCAGTGTGGCAGATGTGTTGTTACCTACCCTTACCACCTGGGGGCGGCCCGTCAGGAAGTCCAGGATCCAGTTGCAGAGGGAGGTGTTTAGTCCCAGGATCCTTAGCTTAGTGATGAGCTTTGAGGGCACTATGGTGTTGAATGCTGAGCTGTAGTCAATGAATAGCATTCTCACGTAGGTGTTCCTCTTGTCCAGGTGGGAAAGGGCAGTGTGGAGTGCGATAGAGATTGCATCATCTGTGGATCTGTTGGGGCGGTATGCAAATTGGAGTGGGTCTAGGGTTTCTGGGATTATGCTGTTGATGTGAGCCATGACCAGTCGTTCAAAGCACTTCATGGCTACAGACGTCAGTGCCACGGGTCGGTAGTCATTTAGGCAGGTTATCTTAGAGTTCTTGGGCACGGGGACTATGGTGGTCTGCTTGAAACATGTTGGTATTACAGACTCAGTCAGGGACATGTTGAAAATGTCAGTGAAGACACTTGCCAGTTGGTCAGCACATGCTCGGAGTACACGTCCTGGTAATCCGTCTGGCCCTGCGGCCTTGTGAATGTTGACCTGCTTAAAAGTCTTACTCACATCGGCTACGGAGAGCGTGATCACATAGTCGTCCGGAACAGCTGGTGCTCTCATGCATGCTTCAGTGTTGCTTGCCTCGAAGCGAGCATAGAAGTGGTTTAGCTCGTCTGGTAGGCTTGTGTCACTGGGCAGCTCGCGGCTGTGCTTCCCTTTGTAGTCTGTAATAGTTTTCAAGCCCTGCCACATCCGACGAGCGTCAGAGCCAGTGTAGTATGATTCAATCTTAGACCTGTATTGACTCTTTGCCTGTTTGATGGTTCGTCGGAGGTCATAGCGGGATTTCTTATAAGCGTCCGGGTTAGAGTCCCGTTCCTTGAAAGCGGCAGCTCTACCCTTTAGCTCAGTGCGGATGTTTCCTGTAATCCATGGCTTCTGGTTGGGGTATGTACGTACGGTCACTGTGGGGACGACATCATCGATGCACTTATTGATGAAGCCAGTGACTGATGTGGTGTACTCCTCAATGCTGTCTGAAGAATCCCGGAACATGTTCCAGTCTGTGCTAGCAAAACAGTCCTGTAGCTTAGCATCTGCGTCATCTGACCACTTTTTTATTAGCCGAATCACTGGTGCTTCCTGCTTCAGTTTTTGCTTATAAGCAGGAATCAGGAGGATAGAGTTATGGTCAGATTTGCCAAATGGAGGGCGAGGGAGAGCTTTGTATGCGTCTCTGTGTGTGGAGTAAAGGTGGTCTAGAGTTTTTTCCCCTCTGGTTGCACATTTAACATGCTGGTAGAAATTAGGTAGAACGGATTTAAGTTTCCCTGCATTAAAGTCCCCTGCTACTAGGAGCGCTGCATCTGGATGAGCGTTTTCCTGTTGATTAATGGCCTTGTACAACTCATTCAGTGCAATCTTAATGCCAGCATTGGTTTGTGGTGGTAAATAGACAGCTATGAAAAATATAGATGAAAACTCTCTTGGTAAATAGTGTGGTATACAGCTTATCATAAGATACTCTACCTCAGGCGAACAAAACCTTGAGACTTCCTTAGTATTTGATTTTGTGCACCAGCTGTTGTTTACAAATATACAGAGACCGCCACCCCTCGTCTTACCCGAGTCTGCCGTTCTGTCCTGCCGATGTAGCGTATAGCCTGCTAGCTGAATGTTATCATTGTCGTCGTTCAGCCACGACTCCGTGAAACATAAGATATTACAGTTTTTAATGTCCCGTTGGTAGGATAACCGTAATCTTAAATCGTCCATTTTATTCTCCAAAGCTTGAACGTTGGCTAATAGGATTGATGGGAGAGGCAGTTTACTCGTTCGCCGTCGGATCCACCCGGATCTGCGTCCACGATATCTCCGTCTCTTCCTCACGCGAATGACGGGGATCTGGGCCTTGTCGGGAGTCTGTAGAATATCCTTCGCGAACGCCTCGTTGAAGAAAAAGTGTTCGTCCAACGCGAGGTGAGTAATCGCTGTCCTGATATCCAGAAGCTCTCTTTGGTTATAAGAGACGATGGCAGAAACATTATGTACAAAATAAATTACAAATAACGCGGAAAAACACACATAATAGTACAATTGGTTAGAGGGCTGTAAAACGGCAGCCATCTTCTTCCGGCGCTGTTCTGTTCAATTCAATGTTTTGTTCATGGCAGATGTCCAGCAAATGCCACTATGGTAACCTTTTGTGGGTTGCCGATAGTGGATGAGACAGCAATGTAAACTGAGCAATGCAGAAATAGTCCTGCTGCACAGATCTGTGCACTTTTGCACCACAAAAACAATTAAAATAATGAAATAATGTAAAACAAAAGGTTATTAAGAATAGTGCATCATTTACAGAAATGGATTATGATTTCAGTGCGCTGCTCTCTTTGAACGGTGTTCGGTACTAACTTGAAATATACTTATTCCTGTCACTATATAAGAACTTATTGATTACGTTACATGTATGATAACTGTTTATGTTCTGTGTCAATGAAGTGTGAATAAGGAATGTGTATGGAAAGTTACTGAGGGAGACGAAGGGCAACAGTTAGTCTTTGATAAAGCAGGCCAGCTACAGAACTAGGGAGGAGCGAGGAATTCGGCTCGAGGTCAAGTCAACAGAAGAAGTGAGTAGAAACCTCTGGGAGGGGAGCCAGAGGGGCCCACCCCAACGACCCTCCTTCTACAGTCATATCTCACACACTTCCACTTCCATGCCTACGAAGGTTCTAGCATCAAGCAGGGCCATGACTACACCAGTTGAGAGGAACCAATTAAGTTCCTGCCTAGCAACATAGATGTATTGGCTGTCAAGATGTGCCAGTCTCCCGAGTGGCGCAGTGGTTTAAGGCACTGCATCGCAGTGCTAGCTGTGCCACTAGAGATCCTGGTTTGAATCCAGGCTCTGTCGTAGCCGGCCGCGACCGGGAGACCCATGGGGCGGCGTGCAATTGGCCCAGCGTCGTCCAGGGTAGGGGAGGGAATGGCCGGCAGGGATGTAGCTCAGTTGATAGAGCATGGCGTTTGCAACGCCAGGGTTGTGGGTTCGATTCCCACAGGGGGTATGAAAAAAAAATAATGTATGCACTAACTGTAAGTCGCTCTGGATAAGAGCGTCTGCTAAATGACTAAAATGTAAAATGTCAATGTAAGATGTGTAAGGAGTTGACCCTGCCTAGTAGGAGGTTATAAATATATGTGCTTGTATCGTCATATCTTGTCTTAGCAGCTGTATGACCCAGTGTGGTTTAATAAATCTAGCTTTCTTCAGAGTCCAACTGGAATTTCTACCAGAATCTTAGAACCTAACAGCGGTTAAAGGAAAACTCCAACCAAAATCTATATTTTGGAATATGTTTCATCATATGCTGCAAAATGCATCATACGGGGATGATTTCTGTATTTTGAAAGTTACATATCTTGAAAAATGTATTGCTGATAAGCAAAACATTATTATGTCAACAATGGACTAATGAAACAAATACTAAAATATAGTTTTGGGGTGGAATTTTCCTTTAATCATACTGGTAGCCACCAGCTGCAAAACCAAAGTACTGGATAAATTGGTTATACATTAATTCAGTATGACTTTGGGTGCTAGACGTTCAGGGCAGGGTCTCGATCTTTCTCTGTTTCCCTATGTCCCCCCTTCTCTCTGTCTACATCAGCTTCTCCCTCCCTCTCTGTCTCGCCGGCTCACTTTCTTGCTGTCTTACACTTACTCCCTCTCTCTCTTCCTCTCTCAATCCCACCTTAAGTCTTCCACGTTAGCCACAGTCTTGGCCAGGATGCCCTTCTCCCGTCTGAGTTTCTTGATCTCCATTTTGAGGAGGCGGATGTCCTCCACCCTCTGGTTGTACTGGATCTCTCCCTTGTTCAGCATGGACTGCTGGATCTTGATCTTCTCGTAGAGGAGGGCCAGCTCGTCGTTTCGTCGCACCAGCTGAGTGCCCAGGATGTCTCGCTCGCTGATCACCTACACGACGGTGATGGCAAAAGAGCAAACAACAAAAACCCCAGGTTACTTTGATCAAAGACTACAAAAATCCATGTATAAATCAAATAAAAATGTGATATTGTGATAATGTGTATGATTATTTTCCATCTAAATGGATACTGGTAGATGACCTGCTAAATGACCTGCTATTTCCTAGAAAGTCTTGAAAAAAGATGAATGGTGGTGACAACATACCATAGCATGCTCAATATTTCTACTTGGTCTCATCCATTCAAATACAAACCTCATTAGAAATAAATGAAACCCATGTGATGTGAGACTGCAACGGCATGACAGATCTGCTGGCTGATGACAACATCTCTGTCCATCCCAGGCCACTACGGGAAGGGCCTGCCCCTTTATTAAAATCAGCACTATTTTATCACTATGACAGTACTATTTGTCTCTTTGAATGGGCAGTGAGTTCTCAGTGAAAGCAGGGAGCCACCTTTCCACCCCTCTGGATCTTACCTGATCCAATTCTTTCTTCTGTCTGAGCCGCTCAGCATCTGCGTCGGCTATGATCTTGAGCAGCTTTCTCTCCTCGGCCTCCTGATTGTCGATAAACTGCTTCGTCTCCTGAGCCTGCTGCTTCATCTTCTGGAGTTCGGCCTATAGGAGGAATGGAAAGACGGCCTTCACTTCATCAAACTGGTTTTAATTGTGCCATTTGAAAATGAGGTAAATGAGGGGAGGCTAGCCTTTTAGGGCAGCCAGGTAAAGAAAAAGAAAACAGACTTTGGGCCTTGGTCAAAAGTAGTGCACTATAATAAGGTGCCATTTGGCAGGATGGGTGTCATGCTGGTGGGGAGTGTGTCACACTGATGTGATTGAACGAGCTAAAGCAGGTTGGTGTTAATATTTGAGTAAAACAAAATGCTGAATTACAACCATCCTTTCTCTCATGACTAGTTACACCAATGGGTTCCCAGCCTAAAAAGTACATTTGCACAGTAGCCACAGTGAGCACAGCATAGTAAATTACCTTCAGAGCCTCCTTCTCTTTCTCCACTCGCTGGAACTCCAGGTGCTCCTTGACTAGGGCAGACTCTTTGCCGTTGATCTCCTCCCTTAGCTGGTCAATCTGATGGTTCATGATCTTCAGTTTCCTCTTCATCTCTGTGATCTCATCCTGAAAGAGAGGGTGGAGAGTGAGTGAGTGAGTGAGTGAATGACTGAGTGGGTGAGCAAGCGAGCGAGTAGACTGACCAATCACCCGCCTGCCTACACAACTGACTGACTGATCATATGTAAATCCAACCTGGGCTTCGATGAGGTTCTTGCTGTAGAGGTTCCGATCAGATCGGACGGCCTCGTAGAGGTTCTGCTGCTGTTTGAGCTTGGTCTCTGCCTCTGCAATCTTCTTCTTGTCCTCAAAGATCTGCATCTCCCTCATTTTAATGTCCTCCATGTGTTGGAGCACCTGTGGAAGAAAGGGAACGAGGGAACAGAGGATCATCCCAAGAGGGGGTTTAGTTTGGGACTTAATAGAAGACTTGGGCTTACGTAACCAGAAGCTGATAGCTAGCTGTTTATATAACACAACCTAGACACAATACCGGCATGCTGTAGTCCTAAATGATATACTGCAATGTTCAAATTAAGTTCCTTACCATTTTCTCCACCTCATCAACATATGTAAAGATGCTTTGTCTGTTGCAACACATGTCGCATATCACATTATCTCATCTGCAATGTTCAAATGGAGTTCCCTCCCATTTTCTCTGCTTCATCAACATTAATGCTAGTACTACATTACTGGTACATTACCGGTCCTCTGTAGCTCAATTGGTAGAGCATGGCGCTTGTAACGCCAGGGTAGTGGGTTCGATCCCCGGAACCACCCATATGTAAAAATGTATGCACGCATGACTGTAAGTCGCTTTGGATAAAAGCGTCTGCTAAATGGCATATTATATTATTATTAACTAAGCCTAAATCCCTGGGGCTGAATGTATCCAACGTGGATTTAAGATCAGCTATGCCCTTTAGATCACAATGAATACGATTACATGGACAGGGGAGACCTGCCAGCACTCTGGGGGCCTCATTGATAAGCGTTGTGTAAATTTCACATTAAATATCTGCTTAACCCCTTTCTGAAAATAATGCGTACTTATAAAAATATTGAGATTTATAAACCTGCCATAAGCCACACATACGCATGTTTCTCACTATAAATCAGCCCCGTCCTGAAACTATGCGCATGTGAATTAGCATTATTTATTCGCCTGGAAAACGCCCTTCATTCACCTTTTATGGTGATAAATAACAACCCTATTTGCTGTATAATAAGTATATTGAAATTAAGCCATTACAGTTTCACCAAACAAAAGCAATGGCACATTTTATCAAATGTTTTGGAGGTGTTGCCACAATGTTTTAATCTTCTGCTGTGACATTTGCTGTATTGGGCAAAGGACTGTGACAGTTTCTGAAAGAAATAAACCATGACAAATTGTTGTGGACCTGTTAGCAGAACATTTTAATTCAACAATGTTTTGCATGGACTTTTTCCCGCAACCTAAATATGCTGCACTGTCCTTAATTCTGAAACAGTGTCTACTCGAGACATTTTTAATTACAGTATTCAAACCACAGAACTAGAATGAGATTATATTTAATGATTCAGACGTCCAGTAGTAGCCTACACACCTCAACGGAAAATATGAACTGTCTGTTCTACTGTCTGCTTTTGAAACCCGAGGCGCAACATCGTGAGACTTCCGGGAACGCTTGCGAAACAGACCAAACAAACCAGGCCGGGGTTTGGGAAGTCAATGAGAGAAGTGAAATAATCTTCCTTAGTTGTTCATTTTCTCAAAATCTAAAGGCACAACCTAGATTCAAGCCAATGTCTTTAGTTGAACATGTTACTACTTCAACCTCGTGAACATGACAATCTGACACATTTTCATTTTCGTCAAAAACAACTTTATATTGAAGGAGTACCTTTGATTTGATGGACTGCACATGCGCAGTTCGACCGTTAGACCCGATAACGTGTTTCTACGCATGAGTTTAACTAGCCAACGTCGCCTTGACATAGCCTACAAGCGTGATCTGGGATTTCTGTTGGAGAAACAGTTTCTTCCTATCTTCATACTGTACTGTCTTTGTCGTTACTAACCTATAGAAGTACGAGATATCATACCCGTTCACAGGGATGGCTAAATCTTGAAACTCCTTTTGTCACCACAGATTTAAGAAAAACAGCTTTAATTGCTTGATTTTGTCTCCCCTGCCTAAATAAAGGTTAGATAATTCCTATTTATAATTTTAGATTGCAACGATAAAATCAATAGATGTTCGCTCTTCTTACTAACAACAAATAGCTGCATTTGTTTTGTCATTATGTTTTCCTGTTGTTGCTGTTTTATGAATAGCGTGTCATCCTAACCATTCCTCATTTGCATAAAGTACTTACTTGCCTGCTCGCAATGCAATAATTACTAGAAGTAACAAGAAGTAGTGCATTTGCAGGGTCTGAACTTTGCGTGGAGGTAAGCACATTCTCCAGGCAAGTTCAGTTTTTATAAATGCAGTGAAAACTGGTGCATGTTTTGTTTTGCAGGGAAAATGTTATATTTTGTACATACACAGCGTTTATAAATGAGGCCCCTGGTCTCTCCACCCATCCTTGAGTTATCTTAGTGCACCTTGACCTGCCTTGTGTGTGAGGTCGCTGGCCTCGTTGATATAGCGGTCACGCTCCTTCTCTAGCTGGTAGATGATCTTGCGCTGCTTCTGGGCCTCGTCGCGGTAGTTCATGATCTCCTGGTCCAGGTTCTTCTTGGACTGCTCATGGAGCTTCACTACATTCAGCTGCTTCTCCGTGGCATTGGCTGCCTTGACCATGTTCTACAATGTACACACACACATGTGCATGCCAACACACACAAAACAAACCAATAAACAGACACACACACACACAGACACAAATGTACATGCACAAACACACACTTTCACAATGGGTTGTGAGCAGATGAGAGTGTGTTTGGTGCACATTAGTCACATTAAGAGGTGTCTAATGAAAGAAATCATGCAAAACAAGACCCGCAAATAATGAAACAACATAGGCTATACACATAATGTCATGTAGCATTGGGTGCTGGCAATGCCGGGGTTGTCGATTTGATTTCTGCATGGGGTACATACTGGATGTGTGTTACTGTCAATGTTGACAGTTCTGCAAGTTGCTTTAGATAAAAGTGTCTGCTAAATTATATTATTCTCTGCATACATACCTTGTTCAGGATGTCTCTTTCCCGCATCAGTTCATCAATGCCTTTCTTGTCAATCTCCATCTGCTTTTTGGAGGACTCCATTTCTGTTCACAACACAAGGTTCATGTTCATGTTGTTTTTGAGTGAGAGAGAATGATAGACATTCTGTATGCACAATTGATGTACCTTGCACACAAACCCCACCACAATGTAACCACTACATTTCATATTTTCTGAGTTACTAAAAGATAAGGAAAAATGGCATCTTCCTGTCAAAAAGAGTGCTTTTGACAGTGAAGAGTGGAACAGAGCAGAGGAGTGTTTAAGTGTCAACCCAGATATTTGTGTGTGTCTCCCGGCATACACTACCGTTCAAAAGTTTGGGGTCACTTAGAAATGTCCTTGTTTTTGAAAGAAAAGCATTTTTGTTGTCCATTAAAATAACATCAAATTGATCAGAAATACAGTGTAGACATTGTTAATGTTGTAAATGGCTATTGTAGCTGGAAACGGCTGATTTTTTATGGAATATCTACATAGGCATACAGAGGCCCATTATCAGCAACCATCAGTCCTGTGTTCCAATGGCACGTTGTGTTTGCTAATCCAGGTTTATCATTTTAAAAGGCTAATTGATCATTAGAAAACCCTTTTGTAATTATATTAGCACAGCTGAAAACTTTTGTGCTGATTAAAGAAGCAATAAAACTGGCCTTCTTGGGACTAGTTGAGTATCTGGAGCATCAGCAATTGTGGGTTCGATTACAGGATCAAAATGGCCAGAAACAAATAACTTTCTTCTGAAACTCATCAGTCTATTCTTGTTCTGAGAAATGAAGGCTATTCCATGCGAGAAATTGCCAAGAAACTGAAGATCTCGTACAACACTGTGTCCTACTCCCTTCACAGAACAGCGCAAACTGGCTCTAACCAGCATAGAAAGAGGAGTGGGATGCCCTGGTGCACAACTGAGCAAGAGGACAAATACATTAGAGGGTCTAGTTTGAGAAACAGACGCCTCACAGGTCCTCAACTGGCAGCTTGATTAAATAGTACCCACAAAACACCAGTCTCAACGTCAACAGTGAAGAGGCGACTCCGGGATGCTGAACTAGGCAATCAGCATCCCGGAGTCGCCTCTTCACTGTTGACGTTGAGACTGGTGTTTTGCGGGTACTATTTAATAACATAATTGCAAAAGGATTTTCTAATGATCAATTAGCCTTTTAAAATGATAAACTTGGATTAGCAAACACAACGTGCCATTGGAACACAGGGCTGATGGTTGCCGATAATGGGCCTCTGTACGCCTATGTAGATATTCCATAAAAAAATCAGCCGTTTCCAGCTACAATAGCCATTTACAACATTAACAATGTCTACACTCTATTTCTGATCAATTTGATGTTATTTTAATGGACAAAATTTTTTATTTTCTTTCGAAAACAAGGACATTTCTAAGTGACCCCAAACTTTTGAACGGTAGTGTACATTTGTGCGGGCATGTGTATTAGTGTTTGTTTAGTTCTGCGTGTGTGTGCATGTTGAAATCAAATCAAATGTTATTTGTCACGTGCCGAATACAACAGGTGTAGACTTTACCGTGAAACGCTTGCTTACGAGCCCTTCCCAAAGATGCAGAGTAAAAAATAAAATAAATAGTAACACAAGAGGAATAAAATACACAAGAATGGAGCTATATACAGGAAGTACCAGTACCAGATCAATGTGCAGGGGTATTTGAGGTAGAAGTAGATATGTACATGAAGGCAGGGTAAAGCATCAGGATATATAATAATAAAACAAAGAACAGAGTAGCAGCAGCATATGATGAGTGTAAAAGTGTGTGTATGTGTGTGTATATGTGGGTGCGTGTGCATGTGTTATGAGTGTGTGTGCACATGTAGTGCATGTGAATGTGTGTGGGTTTAGTGCGAGAGTGTCAGTGTAGTTAGTGTGTGTGTGAGTGTATCCTTGCCTCTCTCCAGGCCAGCGATCTGGTTTTTCAGCATGTCCCTCTGCTGCTCCACTTCCAACTTCTGATCCTCCGTCTGTCGGAACTTCCGCTGAGTGGCCTCTCTCATCTTTGTTAGTTTGGCAATCTCCTGACGCATCTGATTCACCTCCTCCTCCTTCACCTGAGGAGGGGTGAACAAAAGGAGGGAGGAAGAGAAAGAGAAAGAGGAAGAAGAGCGAGAGAAAGAGAGAGGGGGTGGGGGGTCAGAGAGGGAGGGAGAGCGAGAGAGAATAGGTATTTATTGTGTTGCTGTCATTAGGGCTCCTGTCCAATTTTCATTGTCTCTCTGATAACAGTTCAGGAAGAGGCCACTCCATTCTTTTTTCCCTCCCTTCTCTCTCTCCCTGTCCAAGAAATTTGATTTAATTTGATTACGATTGAAAAGGCAACACTGATTCTAGATAAGCACTCCTACTTTGCCACTCTTTGCGAATATGGGCCCATATGCGCTGACATGCAATGGTTTGCGAAAAACTGCCAAAAAACAACCATGGGGTCCCATGATTAAAATATGGTTTTACTGGCATGATGTTTTGATCAACAATAGGCAGCACTTTGTGAGGGCTCTCTATGGATGTCCGTCATCTGTGGAGCTTCTCTCACACATGCACATGCACACAAACACACTGGGTGTTTGTGGGCTTTACCTTTAGGTCAGATGCCCTTTGTTGAGTGTCGAGGGAGAGCTGCTCCATACTCAGGGCATTCTGTTCATTCTCCTGCTGGAGTTTGGTGTTTCTCACTTGCAGTTGCTCCAGCTCCTTTGTGGCCCGCTCATTGAGAATCTGTGAGGGGACAAACGGCACAAATCAAATCCCACATTAAATCTAAACCCCCTACAGCATACATGTAAAAGTTGTATTCCATGCGTGTACGACTGGCACCGTCTCTCAAGTTGGTGCTCATCTGTGAAAAGATTGGAGGATGAAGGGGAAGGGAGAGGACCGGTGTACAGGGAGGGTGTAACGTCATCCCCCCTGGTCACGGCCTCACCTTCTGCTCCCGCAGCTGCTGCTCCAGCCTCTGCTGCTCCTCTTTGCTGCGCTGGCTCTGCAGGTTCAGCACTTTGATGTCCGACTGCTTGGCTTCCAGGTCCGTGTGTAGCTGCTTCACTTCCTTCTCCAGCTTCTCCTTCCGCCGTGTCTCCCGCGAGCACTCGTTCTGACGGACTTGGATGTCTTGCTGGAGCTGTGGTGGACAGGATACAGGATCAAAACGATGTCGTTAGTAGCAAGTATTCCAGGAGATAGCGGGCACTGGAGTGTACTTACTATATGCTAAGGCCCCAGTCAATTTATGACTGGATGTGCCAAGACTTGTGGACACACTGTCCAGCAAATAAAGCGTACTGGTTTATTTGCAACCGAATGGGAATGAGGACTGAAATGATAAACAATTACAGTCAGGTTCCAGACAACTACCAAGTGTATGGCCATAATACCTACCTAATAACTAATGCCCTACCTGCCAGTTAAGTGACGTTAAAGCAAACGCGCAATATTTTTAAAAAAATTTGATGTTTAAGATGTAATGCTACATTTAAAAAAAATCCTATTGAGTTCTCTGTTCAACCAAGAACACGTTTTTTTTGGTTTATACTTGTTCAATTTGTTGTCATTAAGTTGATTAACAATAAACACCTATAAATGTAAATGGTGATGTTGAGTGTCTGCATTACCTGAGATATGGTTTCCATTGCCTTTTCTTTTTGAACCTCCATCTCTTGTTGACTGGCGGTGGCCTTTGTTAGATTATTTCGCAGAGTCACCACTTCCGTAAGCAGTTCATCTCTTTCTTTGGTTAGTTCCTCTTTGATTTTCAGCAGATCGTTCACACTGAAAAACAAATGAGCTTTCAGTTAAAACTTCTCTAATGTTATCTTTATCTAGAGATGTAGGCAGTGCTTAATTTGTAGGCTGAGGCTGCTGATCCGTAGGTATCCGCCCCTTCCCGTCACCCTGGATCCTGCTGGAAAGATCCATATCATGTTCTGCGCATGTGTTTCCTTACCTCTACTTTACGCACCCATTTTTGTGGTCACCCTCCCTTCACATTTCTCATTGCCAATCATGAATAATAATTCTTCAAGTTTTACCGGTGAAACGTCCATGCAGCATCTACATGCCAACCATTTGATGTCGATCAGTTTCATGGGAATATGCATTTAGATCTTCTTAGTTATGTACAGGGTTGTTTCGAATTTTGTACAGTGAGAGAACCTGTGTTTTGTTTCAATCAAAGCACATGTTTTGCATAGTGGCGCGCTGTCACGCCCTGGCTCTGGGGACTCTTTAATGTTGAGCCAGGGTGTGTAGGTTCTATGTTATAGTTTTCTAGGTTTCTGTTCTAGATCGTTGTATTTCTATGTTGGCCAGGGTGGTTCCCAATCAGAGGCAGCTGATTCTCGTTGTTTCTGATTGGGAACCATACTTAGGCAGCCTGTTGGCACTAGTTATTTGTGGGATCTTGATCCGTAAGGTTTGTGTTTAACCCTAGGACTTCACGTATCGTTTATTGTTTTGGTTCGTTGTGTGTACACTAATAAAAGTATGTAAGCCTATCACGCTGCGCCTTGGTCCGCTTCATCATGTGTCAACGATCGTGACAGAAGATCCCACCAAAGGAGGACCAAGCAGCGTATCCAGGAACAGACAGCCTGGACTTGGGAGGAGATCCTGGACGGGAAGGGATCCTGGACTTGGGAAGAGATCCAGGCCGGAATGGATCGCCGTCCTTGGGAGGAGACTGTGGAGGCGCGCTACAGAGAGGAGCAGCGACAACGCAGTGGGTACCGGCCGAGGAGGAAGCCCGAGAGACAGCCCCAATAAAAAAATGTTGGGGGGCTAAAAGGGCAGGCTCCGTGTTATGCGGAGCCACGTACTGTGCCGCGAGTGTTCCGGCACAGTCCTGTACGTCCTGTGCTAGCACCACGCACGTGTCGTGCTAAGGTGGGCATGCAGCCAGGACGGAGTGTGCCGGCTCAACGCTCGTGGCCTCCAGTACCCCTCCTCGGTCCCGTATATCCTGCACCAGTGCCACGTGCTGTAGCGCCAGTACGAGTGCACAGCCCTGTACGTCCTGTGCTGATGCCTCACACATATTGTGTGGAAGTAGGCATTCAGCCAGGACGGGTTGTGTCAGCTCTCCGCTCCAGACCTCCAGTCCGCCTCCACAGTCCGGCCCGGCCCGTTCCGGCTCCCAGCACCAAGCCTATGGTGCGTGTTCTCAGTCCAGCCCGGCCTGTTCCTGCTCCCTGCACCAAGCCAGTGGTGCGCGTCGCCAGCCCGGTCCGGCCTGTTCCTGACCCTCGCACCAAGCCTGTGGTGCGCGTCGCCAGCCCGGTCCGGCCTGTTCCTCGCACCAAGGCTGTGGTGCGCGTCGCCAGCCCGGTCCGGCCTGTTCCTGTTCCCCGCACCAAGCCTGTGGTGCGCGTCGCCAGCCCGGTTCGGCCTGTTCCTGTTCCCCGCACCAAGCCTGTGGTGCGCGTCGCCAGCCCGGTCCGGCCCGTTCCTGCTCCCCGTACCAAGCCAGTGGTGCGCGTCGCCAGCCCGGTCCCGCCCATTCCTGCTCCCCGCACCAAGCCAGTTGTGCGCGTCGTCAGCCCGGTCCGGCCCGTTCCTGCTCCCCGCACCAAGCCAGTGGTGCGCGTCGCCAGCCCGGTCCGGCCCGTTCCTGCTCCCCGCACCAAGCCAGTGGTGCGCGTCGCCAGCCCGGTCCGGCCCGTTCCTGCTCCCCGCATCAAGCCAGTGGTGCGCGTCGTCAGCCCGGTCCGGCCCGTTCCTGCTCCCCGCACCAAGCCAGTGGTGCGCGTCGTCAGCCCGGTCCGGCCCGTTCCTGCTCCCCGCACCAAGCCAGTGGTGCACGTCGTCAGTCCGGCACGGCCCGTGCCTGCTCCACCGGTGTCCAGTTCAGCTCCGGCCAGCGGGACCAGACCAGGGGCGCTACGGGGGGGTAGAAAGAGAGTGGTGGTCACGCCCGGAGCCGGATCCGCCTCCGAGGCAGAATGTCCACCCGGCCCCTCTCCTGTTGTGTTTGGTTGGCGCGGTCGCAGTCCGCGCCTTTGGGGGGGGGGGTACTGTCACGCCTTGGCTCTGGGGACTCTTTAATGTTGAGCCAGGGTGTGTAGGTTCTATGTTATAGTTTTCTAGGTTTCTGTTCTAGATCGTTGTATTTCTATGTTGGCCAGGGTGGTTCCCAATCAGAGGCAGCTGATTCTCGTTGTCTCTGATTGGGAACGAACCATACTTAGGCAGCCTGTTGGCACTAGTTATTTGTGGGATCTTGATCCGTAAGGTTTGTGTTTAACCCTAGGACTTCACGTATCGTTTATTGTTTTGGTTCGTTGTGTGTACACTAATAAAAGTATGTACGCCTATCACGCTGCGCCTTGGTCCGCTTCATCATGTGTCAACGATCGTGACACGCGCGCAGTTGAGCTGTGGCCATATAAGAGAGAAATGCGACCATTCGCACCATCATCCTAAAATCACTTACAGTAACTTTATACTATGCTATTATATTTGGTTCTGTTATGTATAATACTACCATTATGTGATCTTGTAGATATTGATTCAGCTTTGATCTAACTTGATCAAACAAGCACCATTCGCCTGAGTAGCCTGTTCTCTACGAGTAGAGAAGAGACTGTGCGTAAGTAGAGATTCCTGCACATGCGTAGGAGCTTCGGGATCTTTAGTCATTGAGAAGAAAGGTCCAGTAAAAGTCGGATCCGTAGCCTATAAATCGGGACGTGCCGAAACTCAAAGTGAGCATGAGAGGGGGTGATCTGGGGGGCTCGGAAGTACTGAAATGCATGGGGGGGGGGGGGGGGGGGGGTTCACCTTTTTAATAAATCAGTGCATTTGCATAGTGGCATAGAGTAGCCTAGAGCAGAAGCGTTTCTAGGACTTGCACACAAAAATGTCCTTTTATAAACGCATTTCATGCAATTCTACATCTTTTTTTTTATATACCACATAAATTACCGATATGACAGGGTACTCTGACATTGACAAACTGAGATCAATAAAAACTAAGATAGGCTAGTGAATGTGCACTCACCAGTGATGGCCGATGCGCTCGTGCCATTATATCTCAAGATACTTTGTAAAACAGTGTAGTTCGCCTACAGATTCATTATAGTGAATTTGTATTTGAATTGGAATAGTTACATTACTGCCTATTTTATATTTTGATGAAGTGGAGAGATGGAGAGAGAGTTGCAGGCTCATGTCTATCAGAGCAGAGAGAGATTGAGATCACAGAAATCTCATTGTAGTTCTGTGAGAGATAGGCTACAGGTGCATGCTTCGCTCTCTCACCACAGCAATGGCCAAGGGTTGGTCTCAAAATATAGGCTACAATGTGGCGCAAACTTAAACCCGGACCTAGCCCAACCCGAATCAATTCTCAGAATATCAAGTGCAGGCTGAAAATCTAAATTTAGGTGCCGGATCCTGTTCAAATTAAGCACTGTATGTAGGCCTTGAGGTATGACAATAATCTCTAGTGAATTGGTCAATTCAAAGGAAGTGGACAATGTACAGTGCGAGTGTGCACAACTCAACTCACCCATGTTCTTGACCCACAGACAAACCAGCTCCTTGTTCAACAAGTTTTGTTAGATTTGAAATGTCATGTTTCAATGTTTGAATTGTCTCTTTTGCTCTGAGCTCTTTATCGTGGGCTGCATCAACCATTTTCCAAGCCTTTTCTATTTCCTAAAAGAAAAAAAAGTGTTCAATACACTTTTGTATGGCCATAATACTATGACAAATCTGGGACATGTTGAAATAAGGCACAGTTCTAAAACAATGCTCTATTCTGCTCAAAATGAAGAGTGTGAATATTTGTACTGCATAATACCCTACATGCGCTTATTGCCAACACTAATGACAACCTTCACCCTAACTTTAGGCTGTAGGCTTATTAAACATCTATGCAGCTACTCATGTTTTCACCATTAAGGGCCTACCTTCTTCAGAGAAGTTATAGTCGTTTGATCTTCCTGGGACAACTTCAGTGCAGTAGCAACTTTTACTGAATTGGACACTATCTCTGCATTCAGCTCCCTGCATTTTGTCATCAGCCTCTTCTCACTCTCATGGGACTTCTTTAGGGCGTTGGTCAGTTTCTCATATTCAACCCGGAATTTGTCCAGGCTCTTGTCTCCCACCAACTCATTGAGAACCTCCTGGAACTCCTTCTCCAGTGATTCAAAACTGTTCTCATCTGCTTCTGGCTTCTGACCTTTATCCTGGGAAAGGACACACAAACTGTAATCAAGCACTTGTCAAATCTGAGAGAGTAAGCTAATTGCAAGGTCCTGAAAGGGACACTTTATGTGCTCTGTATGGTTTCACTCCTGCAATAACTACTGCAACTGATCTGTTTTCTATTCATCTTATGTGTATCTGTTGCAGTTGATCTTGTTTCTTGCCCTGACTGTACTATACATTTCCCGATTGTGACAATAAAGATTGATTGATAACTGTCACAAGTTACTATAGGCCTACTATAGAAATGCAGTGACATGAAGAAAAATGACTTGACAGTTCTGGAACGTTAACGTTAACATACTGCAAGCCCCGATCAGTATCTATCTACCTGTGCGTTAGAGACCTCTCGCCCAGAAAGCTCTGACTCAAACTCCCATTCACCAGCTCTGAAAGCGTTTTAATGTCAAAAGACGTTAGTCGTTGATCACCAAATATGGAGTTTCGCTGAGCATCTATCTTCATTTACTCCCGTTACGGCCGGTATGTACTGTCATTGGATGTGCCGAATAGGCATTGTTTGCCAATTTTTATTTATAACTTTTTTTGGAAGTACATACCGGCCTTAAATTAATATAGTTGCTCCATATTTGGCGATTAACGAACGTATTTTGACATAGGCGGAAAGCTTGCAGAGCTGCCGCTGGTGAATGGAGTTTGAATCGGATTGGGAGCTTTCTGTACAGTACTGTAGAGCCCTATCTCATCCAACGCCACGGACGGTCAGTCACGATACAGTAGGTGACTGACTATTCACTAGGCACCAACCAGACGAGAGAAAACGGACTGAAGTTTTCCAACAAGAAAGGCTTGTGTTTGTTATCCTTTGCTAAACGTTTTGCTGCGGTGTCCACTAATGAATACTACCCAGAGGTAGCACCTGTTGCTTTTGGCAAAACAAAACGTAACGTTAGCTATCTAGCTAGCTATACAAACCAGCACAACTTACCTCCATGTTTCCTGTCCTGTTAGTCAAACGCGCTTAGTTATAATACACAAGATTGTAATTTCCAAAATGTCTGCACCTCATTTGTTAACCAGCTAACAGCTGGCTAGCTCCAGTAGCTAGCTAGCCCTCTTCATGTTGTTCATTCATACACTCCAAGGAAACGCGTCCCGTTACCAGGCAACGACTGCCAGTTCTCTGGGTTCGCGCGGGTGAGGCATGAATATGATGACTTGAGCCTGCCCTGGGACAAAATTACTTTAATACGTTTCAACTAACTTCACCTTGTATTATCAACATTTGTTGTTAGAAACATCAATATGCACTCATTATAGATTAGAAATATATGTTTTTTACCGTGGTAAAAAGTTGATTTGATATTCAATATTCGCCGGACATTCGGACCTTCAAAGTTACAGACCTCAGGTTAGGCTCTTTATGAAGGAAAAAAAAGTGTACAACATTGCTCAGGTCTTGTTTTCGATTCTGAACCGAGCTTCTTATCACATGGCTACGGTGTAGGCAGCCTACAGCACGGTCGATGCAACTATACTGAACAAAAATATTAACACAACATGCAACAATTTCAAAGATTTCACTGAGTTACAGTTCAATTAAGGAAATCAGTCAATTGAAATAAATTAATTAGGCCCTAATCTATGGATTTCACATGACTGGGAATACAGATATGCATCTGTTGGTCACAGATACCTTATAAGAAAAAGGTAGGGGCGTGGATCATAAAACAAAGTCAGTTTCTGGTGTGACCACCATTTGCCTCATGCAGCTTAACACATCTCCTTTGCATAGAGTTGATCAGGATGTTGATTGTCGGCGTGGCTGATTTGAGTAAGACATTTAAGCATGTTAACTCTGGCCACACCCAGATGAGCACAAACATGATGGAACGCCCCTTTTACCCCGAGTGCATAAAAAGCCTTGTGACGAAATTCATCTCAGACCAGCAGACGTGAGGCAAGAGCCTAAAGTTGCAAATGGTTTAATTTCTACCAGACCAGTAAGCCCCACTGCTTAAAATGGTTGACACTCTACAAGACCAGCAGAAGTGAAGCGTGAGCTAAACGTTGCAAATGGAGAAACTCTGAAACTCTCAACCTCTACACAAGGTGAAGAATAAGACAATGCACTAGACCAGGGTTCTTCAATTCCGGTCCTGGAGGGCCGAAACACCTCTGTTTTTCATCCTCTCCTTCAAATCAGGGGCTAATTCAGACCTGGGACACCAGGTGAGTGCAATTAACTACCAGGTAGAAATAAAAAACAGAAGTGTTTCGGCCCTCCAGGACCGGAATTGAAGAACCCTGCACTAGACCTTATCATTTCAGTCTGCAGCTGGCATGTATAGTCATCTAGAGAACTTTCACTAAAGACAAGAGAGAGGAGAGGACAATCCCTCTCAGACAACCGCTGGTACATCTGAAGTATCCATTCTAACCACAACTATGACCAGAAACTCTACGAAGGACATTGAGATCTCTGGTGGGCAAACCAGAGTCCTACATCATCAACTCAACTATCGAGGACAGCAACACGTAAATACATGTTGCATTTCTAATCCGAATTAGCAATTATTAAGGTGCATAAGTATTATGATTACTGTGAGCGTAGTTTCCAAAGTAACTACGATAATTTGAATCTATGTCTGTATTATTTAGCTAGTTAGTAAATAAATAATTAAGCCAATTTGTTTATTGCTGATTCATCAATAAGGTTAGGGTTCTTGCATGTTCAAGGATTATGCAACGTTCAGAATGAGACTGATAAGAGGTAATTCTTTGATAAGTGGCTGTTATCGATATATAACATATATATATATATATATATATATATATTCTAAGAGTTTAATTCGGGAGATGGTAACTCGTTAAACAACTTATTCCGTGGTGCCCCAAATTCCTAATGAGTTAATTGTTACATGATTAATTTAATCGAGTGACAATTCAACATAGTTAGGTGATTCGATAAATAACAGTCATACATTAAAGTAAGTCACATCACAACACATGACTGGGTGGCCACGCACGCCTCCAACTCAATCATCAAGTTTGCAGACGACACAACAGTAGTAGGCCTGATTACCAACAATGACGAGACAGCCTACAGGGAGGAGACGAGGGCCCTGGGAGAGCGGTGCCAGGAAAATAACCTTTCACTCAACGTCAACAAAACAAAGGAGCTGATCGTGGACTTCAGGAAACAGCAGAGGAATCACGCCCCTATCCACATAGACGGGACTGCAGTGGAGAAGGTGGAAAGCTTAAAGTTCCTCGGTGTACACATCACTAACGATCTGAAATGGTCCACCCACACAGTGTGTGGAGGCTGAAGAAATTTGGCTTGGCCCCTAAAACCCTCACAAACTTTTACAGATGCACAATTGAGAGCATCCTGTCGGGCTGTATCACCGCCTGGTATGGCAACTGCACCGCCCGCAACCGCAGGGCTCTCCAGAGGGTGGTGCGGTCTGCCCTACGCATCACCGGGGGCAAACCACCTGCCCTCCAGGACACCTACAGCACCCGATGTCACAGGAAGGCCAAAAAAGATAATCAACGACATCAACCACCTGAGCCACGGCCTGTTCACCCCACTATCATCCAGAAGGTGCATCAAAGCTGGGACCGAGAGACTGAAAAACAGTTTCTAGCTCAAGGCCATCAGACTGTTAAATAGCCATCACTAGCCGCCTTCCACACTGTTACACAATCCTGCACCTTAGAGGCTGCTGCCCTATATACATAGACTTGGAATCACTGGCCACTTTAATAATGTTTACATACTGCTTTACTCATCTCATATGTATATACTGTATTCTATTCTACTGTATTTTAGTCAATGCCACTCCGACATTGCTCAATTTAATATTTATATATTTCTTAATTCCATTCTTTTACCTTTAGATTTGTGTGTATTGTTGTGAATTGTTAGATACTACTGCACTGTTGGAGTTAAGAACACAAGCATTTCGCTACACCCGCAATAACATCTGCTAAATATGTGTATGTGACCAATAAAATCTGAAATTGCCATCGATAAAATGCAATTGTGTTTGTTGTCCGTAGCTTATGCCTGCCTGCCAATACCATAACCCCAACGCCACCATGGGGCACTCTGTTCACAACGTTGACATCAGCAAACCGCTTACCCACACAACACCATACACGTGGTCTTTGGTTGTGAGGCCGGTTGGGCATACTGCCAAATTCTCTAAAACGACGTTGGAAGCAGATTATGGTAGTGAAATGAACATTCAATTCTCTGAAAACAGCTCTGGTGGACATTCCTGCAGTCAGCATGTCAATTTTGCACGCTCCCTCAAAACTTGAGACATCTGTGGCATTGTGTTGTGTGACAAAACTGCACATTTTAGAGTGGCCTTTTATTGTCCCCAGCACAAGGTTTATCTGTGTAATGATCATGCTGTTTAATCAGCTTCTTGATATTCCACACCTGTCAAGTGGATGGATTATCTTGGCAAAGGAGAAATGCTCACTTACAGGGATGTAATCAAATGTGTGCACAAAATTTGAGAGAAATACCCTTTTTGTGCATATGGAAAATTTCTGGGATCTTTTATTTCAGGTCATGAAACATGGGACAAACACTTTACATGTTGAGTTTATATATATTTTTCAATGTAGTTAGGGATGGTCAACAAAGTGCAAGATCACAATATTTACATTTCAATAACTCTTTGACCACATCACCCAGGGCCGGCCCTAGCCTTTTGGGAGCGATTTGATTGTGGGGCTCCCCACCTCACGGGCAAAACATTTGAGTGGCCCCCCTCTTGACAGTGGAGAGAACATTTATAAAGGCCAAGTGCAGTGAAAAATGTGATTTTCCTGTGTTTTATATACAGTACCGTTCAAAAGTTTGGGGTCACTTAGAAATGTCCTTGTTTTCCATGAAAACATACATGAAATGAGTTTGAATAGGAAATATAGCAAAGTGCATAGGAAATGTAGTCATTGACAAGGTTAGAAATAATGATTTTGAATATAAATAATAATTGTGTCCTTCAAACTTTGCTTTCTTCAAAGAATCCTCCATTTGCAGCAATTACAGCCTTGCAGACCTTTGGCATTCTAGTTGTCAATTTGTTGAGGTAATCTGAAGAGATTTCACCCCATGCATCCTGAAGCACCTCCCACAAGTTGGATTGGCTTGATGGGCACTTCTTACGTACCATACAGTCAAGCTGCTCCCACAACAGCTCAATAGGGTTGAGATCGGGTGACCGTGCTGGCCACTCCATTATAGACAGAATACCAGCTGACTGCTTCTTCCCTAAATAGTTCTTGCATAGTTTGGAGCTGTGCTTTGGGTCATTGTCCTGTTGTAGGAGGAAATTGGCTCCAACCAAGCGCCGTCCACGGCATTGCAAAATGGAGTGATAGCCTTCCTTCTTCAAGATCCCTTTTACCCTGTACAAATCTCCCACTTTACCACCACCAAAGCACCCCCAGACCATCACATTGCCTCCACCATGCTTGACAGATGGCATCAAGCACTCCTCCAACATCTTTTCATTTGGTCTGCGTTTCACAAATGTTCTTCTTTGTGATCCGAACACCTCAAACTTCGATTCATCTGTCCATAACACCTTTTTCCAATCTTCCTCTGTCCAGTGTCTGTGTTATTTTGCCCATCTAAATATTTTATTTTTATTGGCCAGTATGAGATATGGCTTTTTCTTTGCAACTCTGCCTAGAAGGTCAGCATCCCAGAGTCGCCTCTTCACTGTTGACGTTGAGAGTGGGGTTTTGCGGGTACTATTTAATCAAGCTGCCAGTTGAGGATCTGTGAGGCGTCTGTTTTTCAAACTAGACACTAATGTATTTGTCCTCTTGCTCAGTTGTGCACCAGGGCCTCCCACTCCTCTTTCTATTCTGGTTAGAGCCAGTTTGCGCTGTTCTGTGAAGGGAGTAGTACACAGCGTTGTATGAGATCTTCCATTTCTTGGCAATTTCTCGCATGGAATAGCCTTAATTTCTCAGAACAAGAATAGACTAACGAGTTTCAGAAGAAAGTTATTTGTTTCTGGCCATTTTGACCCTGTAATCAAACCCACAATTGCTGATGCTCCAGATACTCAACTAGTATCAAGAAGGCCAGTTTTATTGCTTCTTTAATCAGCACAACAGTTTTCAGCTGCTGTGCTAACATATAATTGCAAAAGGGTTTTCTAATGATCAATTAGCCTTTTTAAAATGATAAACTTGGATTAGCAAACACAAGATATTCCATTGAAAAAATCAGCCGTTTCCAGCTACAATAGCCATTTAAAACATTAACAATTTCAACACTGTATTTCTGATCAATTTGATGTTATTTTAATTGGACAAAAAAATGGCTTTACTTTCGAAAACAAAGACATTTCTAAGTGACCCCAAACTTTTGAAGGGTAGTGTATATTTCCACACTATGAGGTTAGAATAATATTGTGAAAATGATGATAATTCCCTTTTAGTGTGAGAAATGCCTGAAATTTGACATCACCAGGCGGTAAATTAGTTAATAATTGCTCTTTCCATTTTAATGGAAAACACAGTAAGGTACTTAATAGTTACACAGAAATGATTTGATATTGATATAAAAATGGCTGCATTGGACCGTTAAGTTTTACAGCAAATGTCCTGCTATTCTACACATTTTGCCATGTGGGGTAGAGAAAATATTGCAGTTTTAAAGCAAGTTTTCTGCAATTCTACACATTTTGCCATGGGGCTCTTTGCAGTTGTAAAGCTAATTTCCTGAAATTCTACACATAATATGATATCTGAGTAAGAGTGAGTAACAAATTAAATGGGGCCCCCCTGGAGGTCAGGGTCCCTGGGCACATGCTCTTCGTGCCCGGTCGGTAATTCGGCCATGATTACTACAAGTTTAGATAGCTGGCTAGACTAACTTACTAATTCATATTTTTTTTAGCAGACATGGGCTAATTAAGTGACTGATGCACAACCAAATTTTGAAATGTCACCTTGTGTATTCTACTATTCTAACCTTAAACAGTAAGTTGAGACCCCGACTGAGTTTTGAGAAAAAAAAAGCTTTTTGGGGGCCACGGTTCCTAAGTGACCGCTTATTTCGCTTATGACTATTGCCAGCCCTGACATCGCCTAGAAACTTCAAACCAACTTTAAACTGTTCAGAAGGGAGGGACACATTATGCACATCCTTTGTTCTTATTATGGTTTTAAATTGTTATTGCTCCACCATGTGACCTAGACAACTCAAATCAAATTTGGATAAAAAAAAATGTTTTGTCATTTAGCAGACATTCTTATCCAGAGCGACTTACAGTTAGTGAGAGTATACATTTTTTCATTTTTTTTCATTTTCTGTTTATTTCTTTATATGTGTATATATATATATATATATATATATATATATATATTTACATTTACATTTTAGTCATTTAGCAGACGCTCTTATCCAGAGCGACTTACAGTTAGTGAGTGCATACATTATTTTATTTTATTTTTCATACTGGCCCCCTGTGGGAATTGAACCCACAACCCTGGCGTTGCAAACGCCATGCTCTACCAACTGAGCTACATCCCTGCCGGCCATTCCCTCCCCTACCCTGGACGACGCTGGGCCAATTCTGCGCCGCCCCATGGGTTTCCCGGTCGCGGCCGGCTACGACAGAGCCTGGATACGAACCAGGATCTCTAGTGGCACAGCTAGCACTGCGATGCAGTGCCTTAGACCACTGCGCCACTCGGGAAACTATATATATTTTATATTTGTTTTTTCATTTATATATTTTTTCATTAAAAAAAAAATACTGGCCATTCTGCAGTGATACGCCATCCCATCTGGTTTTTGCTTAGTGGGACTGTCATTTTTCAACAGGACAATGACCCAACACACCTCCAGGTTGTGTAAGGACTATTTGACCAAGAAGGAGAGTGATGGAGTTCTGCATCAGATGACCTGGCCTCCACAATCACCCGAGCTCAACCCAATTGAGATGGTTTGGGATGATTTGGACCGCAGAGTGAAGGAAAAGCAGCCAACAAGTGCTCTGCATATGTCGGAACTCCTTCAAGACCATTGGAAAAGCATTCCTCATGAAGCTGGTTGAGAGAATGCCAAGTGTGTGCAAAGCTGTCATCAAGGCTAAGGGTGGCTACTTTGAAGAATCTCAAATATAAAATATATTTTGATTTGTTTAACACTTTTTGGGTTACTACATGATTCCATATGTGTTATTTCATAGTAAAAATTTCTTCAATGGCCGCCCGGCTAAAATGAGCAATCGGGGGATAAGGGCCTTGGTCAGGGAGGTGACGAAGAACCCGATGATCACTCTGACAGAGCTCCAGAGTTCCTCTGTAGAGATGGGAGAACCTTCCAGAAGTACAACCATCTCTGCAGTACTCCACCAATCAGGCCTTTATGTGGCCAGATGGAGCCACTCCTCAGTAAAAGGCACATGACAGCCTGCTTGGTGTTTGTCAAACGGCACTTAAAGGACTCTCAGACCATGAGAAACAAGATTCTCTGGTCTGATGAAACCAAGATTGAACTCTTTGGCCTGAATGCCAAGCGTCACGTCTGGAGGAAACCTGGCACCATCCCTACTGTGAAGCATGGTGGTGGCAGCATCATGCTGTGGGGATGTTTTTCAGCGGCAGGGGCTGGGAGACTAGTCAGGATCAAGGGAAAGATGAACGAAGCAAAGTACAGAGAGATCATTGATGAAAACCTGCTCCAGAGTGCTCAGGACCTCAGACTTGGGCGAAGGTTCACCTTGCAACAGGACAATAACTCTAAGCACACAGGCAAGACAACACAGGAGTGCCTTTGGGACAAGTCTCTGAATGTCCTTGAGGGGCCCAGCCAGAGCCCGGACTTGAACCCGATCTAACATCTCTGGAGAGACCTGAAAATAGCTGTGCAGCGACGCTCCCCATCCAACATGTCAGAGCTTGAGTGGGTCTGCAGAGGAGAATCGGAGAAACTCCCCAAGTACAGATGTGCCAAGCTTGTAGCATCATACCCAAGAAGACTCGAGGCTGTAATCTCTGCCAAAGGTGCTTCAATAAAGTACTGAGTAAAGGGTCTGAATACTTATGTAAATGTGATATCAGTTATTTATTTTTAATACATTTCTAACAATTTCTAAAAACCTGTTTTTGCTTTGTCATTATGGGGTATTGTGTGGTGATCGATTAGGGGAAAAAAACATTTAATCAATTTTAGAATAAGGCTGTAACGTAACAAAATGTGGAAAAAGTCAAGGGGTCTGAATACTTTCCGAATGCACTGTATTGTAAAGTATTTTTTTGGTCTGTAATGTCTTTTTCGTTATTTGTCGGACCCCAGTTAGAGTAGCTGTCGCCATTGGCATCGGCTAATGGGGATCCTAATAAATCAAATAAACGGTGCATGTGGAGGATGCATACAAGGTCATGTGGATGGAGAAGGTTTGAATTGGGGAGGGGGATTCTTATGACATTGCCAGCAGTATGAATATCCAAAAGACAAGGGCTGTAGCTTTCAAATAATGTAACTTTAAATTTTCTGCTGCCTCTTCCTTGGGTCCAAACAAGATTAAGGTATTTACGTCACAAAAACATCTAAATGAAACAGTACATACATTCAACACATTATTACACCACTACTCTACCTCTACATATCTACAATACAAATTGTATAATACAACATAACAATGTACGCGTGTGTGTTAGCGTGTGTGTGTATGCTTGTGTGTGTGCCTGTATGTGTCTCTTCACAGTTCGCGTTGTTCCATAAGGTGTAGTTTTAAATTAAACATTTTAAACCTGATTTTACTGTTTGGAATATAGTTCCATGTAGTCATGGCTCTATGTAGTAGTGTGTGTTTCCCAGAGTCTGTTCTGGACTTGGACTGTAAAGAAACCCCTGATGTCATGTCTTGTTGGGCATGCATGGGTATCTGAGCTGTGTGCTAGTCGCTTGAAAGCCTCTGCACAGGCAGCATAATGATCGTGGACTTCAGGAAACAGCGGAGGGTGCACTCCCCTATCCACATCGACGGGACCGCAGTGGAGAAGGTGGAAAGCTTCAAGTTCCTTGGCGTACACATCACTGACAAACAGAAAGGGTCCACCCACACAGACAGTGTGGTGAAGAAGGCGCAACAGAGCCTCTTCAACCTCAGGAGGCTGAAGAAATTTGGCTTGGCACCTACAACCCTCACAAACTTTTACAGATGCACAATTGAGAGCATCCTGTCGGGCTGTATAACTGCCAGGTACGGCAACTGCACCGCCCGCAACCGCAGGGCTCTCCAGAGGGTGGTGCGGTCTGCCCAACACATTACCGTGGGCAAACTACCCGCCCTCCAGGACACCTACAGCACCCGATGTCACAGGAAGGCCAAAAAGATCATCAAGGACATCAACCACCCAAGCCACTGCATGTTCACCCCGCTATCATCCAGAAGGCGAAGTCAGTACAGGTGCATCAAAGCATGGGACTGAGAGACTGAAAAACAGCTTCTATCTCAAGGCCATCAGACTGTTAAATAGCCATCACTAGCACATTAGAGGCTGCTGCCTATAGACATAGACTAGAAATCACTGGCCACTTTAAGAAATAGAACACTAGTCACTTTAATAATGTTCACATAGCTTGCATTACTCTCTCTCCTTGGTGAGGATCAAAGGTGCCAGATAGCCAGACCCCCCCCCCCCCCCCACCATCTCTCCCACAGGAGAGGAGAGGGGGGGAGTTGGGCCGGTTTTATGACTTAACAGTTTGCAGAAACTCTCCCTCTGGCTCTCTAGTATGGTAAGACTGAAATCTCTTTGTTATAGAGAGAGTTTTGCCGCCAAAATATTTTTCTCCAAAAGATTGGACATTGGAACATTATTTCTGACGTCCAAATGTTTGGAATGGTTGGTGGGGATCTAAAGAATAATCATGTCATATTGTTTATTATTTTGTGATGTCATTAAGGACGGTATCAAGAAAAACTGTAACTCGGAAAGTGTACATATTCTATCTATCAAGTTTACATCTAAATGTTGTATAAATAAATGATTAAGTGTGAGAGTATTTTGGTGAAGATAGGAATGTGATTTTAGTCTTCTAATGAGATAATAGTTTTTCATATAAACTACGCACAGTGACTAGCCACGCCCCGAGTGACATCAGCGATCGTGTCATCACGATGGAACACCCCTTTTACCCAGAGGGCATAAAACGCCTTGAAAAACAAATCAACCTTTAGACCAGGAAGTGTGGAGCTGTGGCTACACGGCTTAAAATGGTTGACACTCTACAGACCAGAAAACGTGAGACGGTAGTCCATACGTTTGAAATGGAGAAACTCTCAATCTCTACATGAGAAGAAGACCACGCACTAGACCTTATATCAGTCTGCAGCTGTACATGCAAAGTGTCTAGAACTTTCACTAAAGACACGAGTTGGGAAAGACAATCCTTCTCTGACAACCGTTTGATACATCTGAAGTATCTATTCTAACGAACACTCCATTCGAAGACAAGCCGAGTCTCACCGAAGTGGGATAGGACACTCAAACCCTTTTTGAGAAAGTGGTTCAACAGAGAGACGACGATCAAGTGCAGCTACGCATAAATATGCATCGCATTTCTTATCCGAATGAGCGGTGGTTTCCAAATGTAACAATGATAAGTTGAATCTCTGTCTCTCCCTTTCACTCTCTTTCTATTGACCCCTTCTTCCCCTAACCAAGAAGTCATGCTATTGTTAGTCCAGTCCACTAGGGACCTGTTTTCATTGTATTACGTTAGTAATCAGTAACCTATACCGTGTGTGTGTTTGTATTCTGTGTTATTATTTAGTTAGTAAATAAATAATTAAGACAATTTGTGAATTGCTGATTCATCAATAAGGTTAGGGTTCTTGCAGGTTCAAGGATTATGCGACGTTCAGAATGAGACTGATGAGGTAATGATTTAACTCGTTAAACAACTTCTTCCATGGTGCCCCAAATTCCTAATGATTTAATTGTTACATATGATTAATTGAGTGACAATTAAACATAGTTAATTGATTTGATAAATAACAGTCATCACATTAATGCAAGTCACGTCATGACATATGTATATACTGTATTCTATACTATTCTACTGTATCTTAGTCCATGCCACTCTGTCATTGTCACGCCCTGATCTAGAGAACTCTTGTTGGTTGGGTCAAGGTGTGAGTTTCTGTTGAGATCTTTGTTATTGTATTTCTAGGTTGTAGATCTAGTTTGATATTTCTATGTTTGGCTGGGTGTGATTCCCAATCAGAGGCAGCTGTCGCTCGTTGTCTCTGATTGGGAATCATACTTAGGTAGCCTGGTTGCCTACCTTAGTTGTGGGATCTTGACTCATGTTTGGCTTGTTGTGTGTAGCCACTGTTTGAGCTTCACGTTTCGTTATTTTGTCAAGTGTTTATTTGTCTTAATAAACATGTACGCATACCACGCTGCACCTTGGTCTGACCCGTCTCTCAACGATCGTTCCATTCCTTAACTAGATTTGTGTGTATTGGGTGTATGTTGTGAAATTGTTAGATATTACTTGTTAGATATTACTGCAGTGTCGGAGCTAGAAGCACAAGCATTTCGCTACACCCGCAATAACATCTGCTAAACACGTGTATGTGACAAATAAAATTTGATTTGATAACAGTGAGGATCATACTGAGCTGATCAGCACCATTGAGAGAAGGTGCTCTGAGGTGGAGGAACTGATCAGAGCCCAGGAGAAGACTGAAGTGAGTTTGGCTAATGGAGTCCTGGAGCAAATGGAGCAGGAGGTTGCTGAGTTGAGACGCTAAACTGGAGTAACTTTCACACACAGAGGATCACAGAGAAAAAACTATAAAGCTATACACAGGGTGAAGGTTGTTACATGATTGGTTTTCACGCAGCCAATCAACTGCTTGCAAAGACCCAAACACTATAAACAATAGTTATTATGCTTCACAAACTAGCAGTTACAAGCAGTTATTAAAATAATGTAAATGAGTTACAAAAATACCATAGTCAAGTATTGCATTTTTGTTTATTAGCTATATGGAATCATTATGTCAATGCGCTCAAAATCACATGTACAATGAGATGGGTGTTTAAAACTAGTTGATTACAGTATGTTATTGTACACTTAAGAGGTATTATTGGTGCTACAAAACCAGGAAACCAGAAGTCATTATTCTTCAACATAATTTTTGAAAGGACTGTGTTAAATGTGGACCACATAATCAAACACTACCTGAAAAAACTTGAAAAATCGGAAAAAATATCAGCAGCTTCTGTAAGATTTTGGCATACCATATAAGGCATAGGCTCCTGAAAGCTATATTACTGTAACTAACAGTAACTCGTGGCAGTTTTATAGTGCTTCCTTGTGCTCTGTACTGTAGGTTCTTCAGAGCCTCCATCCTCCATCAATGATATGCTCAGTTCCGGTGACATAGGCAGACTAGAGAGGAGGTGGAATAGACAGTTACACTTTACTTGGATGCTATGTCATTAGGGCGAAAATATCATAACAACTTAGCTTAAAAGATGTTTCAAATAAATTGTTGAAGAAAATAATATATCTAAACCCCGGCTACATTAGTTGTCACTTAGCACCCAGTGGTTAGCACGGTAACACTAATAAAACATTAACCCAACATTGATACTTTTTTTTGCTGTGGGCGCTGCAGACCATGAATGCACTCACCTCGTCTGAGGCCAGGTAGACACAGAGGTGTGCCACCTCCTCGGCAGTGCACATTCGTCCTGTCTTCTGTCTCGCCATGAAGTCTTTTAGGGCCTGCAGAGATTAAGCAGGACATAGATCATAGAAATATAATTACTATTGGCATAATTATCTTTCTAATGGAGCTTTTCCCACTGTGGGTTAAAAGGGGCATGTAAAATAGCCATCGAATCTAGGCAGCATTGGTACAGTGAGGGAAAAAAGTATTTGATCCCCTGCTGATTTTGTACGTTTGCCCACTGACAAAGAAATGATCAGTCTATAATTTTAGTGGTAGGTTTATTTGAACATTGAGAGACAGAATAACAACAAAAAAATCCAGAAAAACGCATGTCAAAAATGTTATAAATTGATTTGCATTTTAATGAGGGAAATAAGTATTTGACCCCCTCTCAATCAGAAAGATTTCTGGCTCCCAGGTGTCTTTTATACAGGTAACGAGCTGAGATTAGGAGCACACTCTTAAAGGGAGTGCTCCTAATCTCAGTTTGTTACCTGTATAAAAGACACCTGTCCACAGAAGCAATCAATCAATCAGATTCCAAACTCTCCACCATGGCCAAGACCAAAGAGCTCTCCAAGGATGTCAGGGACAAGATTGTAGACCTACACAAGGCTGGAAGACCTGGGCTACAAGACCATCGCCAAGCAGCTTGGTGAGAAGGTGACAACAGTTGGTGCGATTATTCGCAAATGGAAGAAACACAAAAGACTTGTCAATCTCCCTCGGCCTGGGGCTCCATGCAAGGTCTCACATCGTGGAGTTGCAATGATCATGAGAATGGTGAGGAATCAGCCCAGAACTACAGGGGAGGATCTAGTCAATGATCTCAAGGCAGCTGGGACCATAGTCACCAAGAAAACAATTGGTAACACACTACGCCGTGAAGGACTGAAATCCTGCAGCGCCCGCAAGGTCCCCTGCTCAAGAAAGCACATATACAGGCCCGTCTGAAGTTTGCCAATGAACATCTGAATGATTCAGAGGAGAACTGGGTGAAAGTGTTGTGGTCAGATGAGACCAAAATCGAGCTCTTTGGCATCAACTCAACTCGCTGTGTTTGGAGGAGGAGGAATGCTGCCTATGACCCCAAGAACACCATCCCCACCGTCAAACATGGAGGTGGAAACATTATGCTTTGGGGGTGTTTTTCTGTTAAGGGGACAGGACAACTTCACCGCCTCAAAGTGACAATGGACGGGGCCATGTACCGTCAAATCTTGGGTGAGAACCTCCTTTCCTCAGCCAGGGCATTGAAAATGGGTCGTGGATGGGTATTCCAGCATGACAATGACCCAAAACACACGGCCAAGGCAACAAAGGAGTGGCTCAAGAAGAAGCACATTAAGGTCCTAGAGTGGCCTAGCCAGTCGCCAGACCTTAATCCCATAGAAAATCTGGGGAGGGAACTGAAGGTTCGAGTTGCCAAACGTCAGCCTCGAAACCTTAATGACTTGGAGAAGATCCGCAACAAGGAGTGGGACAAAATCCCTCCTGAGATGTGTGCAAACCTGGTGGCCAACTACAAGAAACATCTGACCGCTGTGATTGCCAACAAGGGTTTTTCCACCAAGTACTAAGTCATGTTTTGCAGAGGGGTCAAATACTTATTTCCCTCATTAAAATGCAAATCAATTTATAACATTTTTGACATGCGTTTTTCTGGATTTTTTGGTTGTTATTCTGTCTCTCACTGTTCAGATAAACCTACCATTAAAATTATAGACTGATCATGTCTTTGTCAGTGGGCAAACGTACAAAATCAGCAGGGGATCAAATCCTTTTTTCCCTCACTGTACATGCAACAATGACAGAAATCAGTTAATGATTATTCATTTATCAGTTAACGCACAGACATATGGTGCACCGGGAGCTTATTTTAGGCTGTCCTGTTATACACTAAAACAATATATGACATTGGTTGTGGAAGGTAGAGAGTACCTGCTCTGGATTAGGCTGAGCCTGGATTCTCCCCCTCAGAGACGGGGTGTCCACGGTCCCTGTTTGGCAGAGAGGACACATCCATTTTGTACATAATCACTATTCTTTATACAGTGTATGGTACATCACAATGATTAAACAAAAACAATACACTTTTCACAAGGAGACATCTCTGTACTGCGAACTGGTCCCGGGCGTGAGCGGCATGTAAAATTCTTGAAAATAGAACCAGAGCGCCATTTTAAACTGAGCAGCGCGAGCCACTCGCGGAGCCACACTGCTTATGACCAGGTTTCATTGAAATAAATGGGAGCGTATCATGCTTGGCAAAAGTTACCTGTCCAGTGTAGCATGCCTGTAAGCAGTGTTTGTGTTATAATCTAACACAGATCATGCTGTCCTTGAGTCATGCTAGGGTATGATTAAAAAGGAAAGGCACGTTAATCCAATTTTAGGAATGTAGGGTGCAGTGCTTACCAGGACATACACAGTTACAGCGAATGCCTTGCTCGAGAAAATCGGCTGCTATAGATTTGGTGAGCCCAATGACAGCAGCCTTGGAGGTGCTGTACACACATCGATTCACCACACCTATGGAGGGAACACACGCACCCACAAAGGTTTTGCTTGACTAAATACATAGTCAGAGGATTCGATAGTATGGACATGGACTGTGACCAGATTTCATTGGATGTTCATGATGAATTACCATACCATATTATATACAGTATATATACACTCTGAACGAAAATATAAATGCAACATGTAAAGTGTTAGTCCCATGTTTCATGAGCTGAAATAAAAGATCACAGACATTTTCCATACGCACAAAAATCTTTTTGTTCAGTATTTTTTTTAAAATCACATCCTTACCTTTTATACTGGAGGCCACAGAAGCCATGTTAATGATATTCCCAGACTTCTTGGCCAACATCTGAGTTGAGAAAAAAATTGTTGATCAACAGGACAGTGTTATCTAAAAGTAAGTTATCTAATTTAAAGACAATTTATCTGTATATTTCAAAATGTTTAATTATGAAGTCTATATAGTAGATAACTTACTAATAAGACACCATATTACAGTATACACATCTTGGGCAGGTTTCCGCAACAATATCTGCTGCAGTAACTACAAGGAACGCCCCTACACGAACGCCTCGGTCATGCCCAATGCATTCGCCAAGTAGTGAAAACTATCGATAAAGGACGTGGCTCGTGAGACCGCTTTGAAATAAATCATAATCACAAAAGCTTTATTGAAATATTAAGTTTGGCAGCAGCAAGAGAGTGAGCAGACATCCCCTTTTTATCAATGTAGGCTATGACATAATTTTATCCAGAACCTGGCAGGTAGCCTAGCGGTTAAGAGCATTGGGCCAGTAACCAGGCCACTAGGTGAAAAATCTGTCTGCGCCCTTGAGCAAGGCACCCTAATCGCTCCTGTAAGGTGGTCTGGATAAGAGAGTCTGCTAAATTACTAAAATGTTAAATTATTTTGGATGTACATCAAAATCCCTCCATGTAGGCTATATGCCCATCATGGAACGAGAGATGAGATAATCCGGTGACTCGTATTTAGAAACATTGAAGTTATTTTCCTATAACAATCTTGTTTTCCGTTTCCTTTCATTGAAAAACCCTTACCCTGCTATAACGAATCTGGTTCAGCAGCAATGTGTCTGGTGTCATTCTTATCCTGGCCATGCACAAATAGCCTATCCATAAATTGTTTTTTCAATGGTCTACTTGTGGCGCTTTTGCCGACATGCTTGTCAAAATTCACATACAGTAGTTTTAATACAAAAGCATGTCAGCAAAAGAGTCACGAGTAGACCATTGAAAAATAATTTATGGTTAGGCTATTTGTGTTCCATTTGGCTTGTATCCATCCCCATATCCAAAGAGCGCCTCTTGTCCGGTTACCAAAGACATGCTCCTCCAAACATAGGCTATTCAACATTTTCTGTTCTATAACACCATATCAACGGTAGGCCTCGGCTATATCTTGCTTATTAAGAACGTGCCACACACATACAATACAATTTATGGGCGCTTAGTATTTTTTATTTGAGGACAAGTGCAATGCGTAAAGGCATCGTTGAAGCCATTACAACAATGTTGACTGTCAACACAACCAGAATTATGAACGCAATAGCTGGTGGTTGCGTGAAAGGGCTGGGTTTTGATGAATTAATTATTTGGAGGTGTGACAAGGGCTTGGCCCCTCACTGGCCAAGCAACGCGTTTCATGCTGCATTTTTGTGATGTCATCAACTCCAATTCAGCTTGGGGCACAGAATATTCTCATCCTAGTCCATTGTGGACTGATACTACAGTTAATTAAATAGCATAAGCTACAGTAACGAGTGTTTACTTAATATGTTTGGAGTGTTAACAGTCGACATCGCAAGCGAGCTCATTAAAAGACAGGTAAATTACAGTACCAATCCTGGCGCAAGTGTTTGAAAATAGCTGAGCGCAGGTCGAAATTGCCAACGAGCGTGCGTTTGACAATTGTGCTGTCTTAACGCCAGATGAAAATGGAGCCCATAGTGTCACAACCTTGATGCAGTCAGTGTGCAAGGGATATGTGATCAAATATTATACTTTAGATTACTTTACATACTATAAGGGGGGGACGATGACACTTCATACATAGTGCCTTTATTTCTAAATGTTAAAACCGATAGAAATGACAAAACCTTTAAAAAAGGTGACATTCTGTACTGTCGCCTCATATTCATCATTTAATCTCAAATGCAAAATGCTGGCGTAAAATAAAAAATGTACAGTGCCTTCAGAAAGTATTCACACCCGTTTACTTTTTTCACATTTGTGTTGTGTTACAGCCTGAATTTAAAATGGATTCAATTGCGATTGTGTAACTGATCTACACACAATACCCCATAATGTCAAAGTGGAATTGTTTGTATATATATTTTTTTTTTTTTAAATCAATTTCACCATGAGGCCAATGGTGATTTAAAGAAAACAGTTACAGAGTTTAATGGTTGTGATATGAGAAACTGAGGATGGATCAACAACTTGTAGTTACTCCACAATGCTAACCTAAATGACAGAGTGAAAAGAAGGAAGCCTGTACAGAATAAAAAAACATTCAAAAACATACATCCTGTTTGCACTTAACACTGCAAAAACAGTGGCAAATACAAATCCTGAATACAAAGCGTTATGTTTGGGGCAAATACAACACAATGCACCACTCTTCAAATTTTCAAGCATGGTGGTGGCTACATCATATTATGGGTATGTTTGTCATCGGCAAGAACTAGGGAGTTTTTCCAGGATAAAAATAAACGGAATACAGCTATAAGCACAGGCAAAATCCTAGAGTAAAACCTGATTCAGTCTGCTTTCCAACAGACACTGGGAGACAGATTCACCTTTCAGCAGGACAATAACCTAAAACACAAGGCCAAATCTACACTGGAGTTGGATACCAAGACGGCGTTGAATGTTCCCAAGTGGCATAGTTAGTTTTGACTTAAATCTACTTGAAAACGGCCATCTAGCAATGATCAACAATCAACTTGACAGAGCTTAAAGAATTTTAAAGCCGCAATACGTAACTTTCACAGCGGTTTAGATGGTACAATGATTCTCTACAACATACTTGCTTGTTTTGTCCCAAACTTAAATTAGGCAACCTGATAGAATTTTAGCAACCAGGAAATAGCGGAGCGATTTCTTTATAGTGCATCTTTAAAAATAATAATGAGCAAATATTGTACAATCCAGGTGTGCAAAGCTCTTAGAGACTTACCCAAAATGACTCACAGCTGTAATCGCTGCCAAAAGGTGCTTCTACAAAGTATTGACTCAGGGGTGTGAATACTTAAGTAAATGAGATATTTCTGAATTTCATTTTCAATACATTTGCAAAAATGTCTAAAAACATGTTTTCACTTTGTCACCCTATTGTGTGTAGATAGGTGAGAACATACATTTTATCCATTCTGAATTCAGGCTGTAACAAAATGTGGAATAAGTCAAGGGGTATGAATACTTTCTGAAGCCACTGTAGCTTCACTGTCGAAATACACTACTGGTCAAAAGTTTTAGAACACCTACTCATTCAAGGGTTTTCCTTTATTTGTGCTATTTTCTAAATTGTAGAATTATAGTGAAGACATCAAAACTATGAAATAACACATATGGAATCATGTAAGTAACCAAAAAATTGTTAAACAAATCAAAATATATTTTATATTTGAGATTCTTCAAATAGCCACCCTTTGCTTTAATGACAGCTTTGAACACTCTTGGCATTCTCTCAACAAGCTTCATGAGGTAGTCACCTGGAATGCATTTCAATTAACAGGTGTGCCTTGTTAAAAGTAAATTTGTGGCATTTATTTCCTTCTTAATGCGTTTGAGCCAATCAGTTGTGTTGTGACAAGGTAGGGGGGGTGTGCAGAAGATAGCCCTATTTGGTAAAAGACCACGTCCATACTATGGCAAGAACAGCTCAAATAAGCAAAGCGAAATGACAGTCCATCATTACTTTAAGACATGAAGGTCAGTCAATACGGAACATTTCAAGAACTTTTAAAGTTTCTTCAAGTGCAGTCGCAAAAACCATCAAGCACTATGATGAAACTGGCTCTCATGAGGACCGCCACAGGAATGGAAGACCCAGAGTTACCACTGCTGCAGAGGATAAGTTAATTAGAGTTACCAGCCTCAGAAATTGCAGCCCAAATAAATGCTTCACAGAGTTCAAGTAACAGACATCTCAACATCAACTGTTCAGACGAGACTGTGTGAATCAGGCCTTCATGGTCGAATTGCTGCAAAGAAACCACTACTAAAGGACACCAATAATAAGAAGAGACTTGCTTGGGCCAAGAAACACGAGCAATGGACATTAGACCGGTGGAAATGTGTCCTTTGGTCTGGAGTCCAAATTGGAGACTTTTGGTTCCAACCGTCTTTGTGAGACGCGGTGTGGGTGAACGGATGATCTCTACATGTTTATTTCCCACTGTAAAGCATGGAGGAGGCGGTGTTATGGTGTGGGGGTGCTTTGCTGGTGACACTATCTGTGATTTATTTAGAATTCAATCCACAATCAACCAGCATGGCTACCACAGCATTCTGCAGCGATACGCCATCCCATCTGGTTTGGGCTTAGTGGGACTATCATTTGTTTTTCAACAGGACAATGACCCAACACAGGCTGTGTTAGGGCTATTTGACCATGAAGGAGAGTGATGGAGTGCTGCATCAGATGACCTGGCCTCCACAATCCCCAGACCTCAACCCAATTGAGATGGTTTGGGATGAGTCGGACCGCAGAGTGAAGCAAAAAGCAGCAAGTGCTCAGCATATGTGGGAACTCCTTCAAGACTGTTGGAAAAGCATTCCAGGTGAAGCTGGTTGAGAGAATGCCAAGAGTGTGCAAAGCTGTCATCAAGGCAAAGGGTGGATATTTGAAGAATCTCAAATATAAAATATGTTTTGATTTGTTTAACACTTTTTTGGTTACTACATGATTCCATATGTGTTATTTCATAATTTTGATATTATTCTACAATGTAGAAAAACTCTTGAATGAGTAAGTGTTCTAAAACTTTTGACCGGTAGTGTACATCTGGTGAGGACTGTGTGTTTCTTAATCCTGGGGTCAGAGGTTGGGTGGAGTGAAGGGGCGGGGTGGTTGGTCACCTTGGGCAGGAAAGCCCTGCTCATGAGGTACATGCTGCGGACGTTGACGTTCATGGTGAAGTCCCAGTCCGCCTCCTCGCAGTCCAGGATGGAGCCGTGATGGACAAACCTGGGAGGGGGTGATGGGTAGTGGTCAATCATGGATGATCCAAAATGGCGGTGTTCCCAGTCAGCTTGACGGAAGTTGCTAACTAGCATTAGCGCAATGCCTAAAAGTCTATGGTAACTGCTAGCATGCTAGTGGATACTGTAGACTTCCAGTCATTGGCTCACAAAACTACCTCCAACTTCCTTCGTACTGAATGCAGATACATTAAAATTGTATCCATGAGTTCATCTGACTATGTAAGTAGATAAAGGGCTCATTGCCAAAATCCCAAAGTAACCCTTTAAATTGTATTTGCAGTGGTCTTAAAAAGTGTGAAATGTGACCTATTGAAATTGTGCAGATACCGTATGTGGAGAGGGAAAATGTGAAGACATAATTTAACTGGTTTACACAAAATTCAAAATGTATGTAAACAGCGCCCTAGCTACTTTTTTTGGAAATTTTGGAAAACGGTGTGTGATGGTGCAACACATCTGACTTTTATTAATTCAGTGTGTCATCGATATAATTGAATAAATCCCTCAAATAATATATAAATAAGATACAAGTACAAGTGAAAAAGCAACAGGAAAAAGCAAAAAAAATACCCGGCAACATTGAACAGCACATCTACATGGTCAAACTCCTTGGCCAGAGCTTCTACTTGGTCCTTCTTGGTCACATCCACCACCTTAGTCTTGATACCTAGGAGATAAACGTAAGATTAGCCACAAAAACCCTAACTAGTAAAATCAGATGAGTTATAGGTGGATGCGGGCTGGGTCATGTGAAGTGATGTGTCTAGATTTAAAAAGTTCTACATAGATTTGAAATGTTTTTAACTGTGTTGGAGCATTCTCAAAAAACACTTTTCAGACCAGGTACCTATTACTCTTTCCAAAGTCAAGACAGCACTTACCTTATTGATAAGACAGAGAGCAGAATTTGCCATCCATCGAGTAAGACTCAACCATTACTTCCATGGTAATCGTCTCAGTCGTTTACTGGCCAACAAGCCATGATGGCCCTCAAAGAACTTCACTGGACTTTATGCAAACTGGAAACCACATATCCTGAGGCTGCATTTATTGTAGCTGGGGATTTTAACAAAGCAAATTTGAGGACTAGGCTGCCGAAGTTCTGTCAACATATCGACTACTGTCCTCGTGCAGCAAAAAAAAAAAAATATATACATAAATTTAAAAAATAACCATCGCTATTCGAACTTCCCGGATGCTTACAAGGTCCTCCCCCGCCCTCCTTTCGGCAAATCTGACCACGACTCCATTTTGCTCCTCCCTTCCTATAGGCAGAAACTCAAACAGAAGTACCTGTTCTAAGGACTATTCAACGCTGGTCTGACCAATCGGAATCCATGCTTCAAGATTGTTTTGATCACGCGGACTGGGATATGTTCCAGGTAGCTTGCGAAAATAATTTAGACGAATACACTGAAATGGTGACTGAGTTTATCAGGAAGTGTATAGCAGATGTTGTGCCCACCGTGACTATTAAAACCTACCCTAACCAGAAACCGTGGATAGATGGCAGTATTCGCGCAAAACTGAAAGCGCGAACCACCGCATTTAACCATGGCAAGGTGACTGGGAATATTACTGCACTGTCGGAGCTAGAAGCACAAGCATTTCGCTACACCCGCAATAACATCTGCTAAACACGTGTATGTGACAAATAAACTTTTATTTTATTTGATCAATTAGCTGATATAGTAACTATTGAAACAGGGGAATTACTATCAGAACCCAAATTAATCAAAGATTCTCCCACTTCTATAAATAAATGTAAATCCATACCAAGCCAGACTAAGTATTTTCTAAAATAATTAAGAACTCTTCTCTCAACAGAGGAAGCCACATCTCTCAATGAACTCAAAAGGGCATTGGATAGCATGAATAAAGGCAAATCACCTGGATGGGACAGTATTCATCCTACGGTCTATTTAAAATGTTGGAATCAATTAGGTCCACTATTGCTTGAAATGATTAATACAGTTGTTCACATAGGTTATTTTGGGAGAGATGTGAATACAGCGGTAATTTCACACAAAAAAAAAAGGTAAGGATGCCACCCAGTGTTCTCACTATTGCCCCTTATAAACACTGTTTACCAAAATGTTGTCGTCCCGTCTCGAGATTTACTTACCTAAATTTGTCCACACGGACCAAAGCGGGTTTGATAGAAAGTGTTTATCCTCGGATAACCTCCGACTATTACATATCTTAGATGCTTCATCAGAAACAACAGCTCCTTGGGCTGTATTATTGCTCAATTAAGAAAAAGCTTTTGATAAGACAAGAATGGTCATATCTCTGGTCTGTCTTGGAACATATGGGAATTGGCTCCAATTTCATTAATATGATTAAAATACTACAGTACCTTCAGAAAGAAGTCATACCCCTTGACTTATTCCACATTTTGTTTTGTTACAGCCCGAATTCAAAATGGATTAAATATATATATACAGTGGGGAAAAAAAGTATTTAGTCAGCCACCAATTGTGCAAGTTCTCCCACTTAAAAAGATGAGAGAGGCCTGTAATTTTCATCATAGGTACACGTCAACTATGACAGACAAATTGAGAAAATCACATTGTAGGATTTTTTATGAATTTATTTGCAAATTATGGTGGAAAATAAGTATTTGGTCACCTACAAACAAGCAAGATTTCTGGCTCTCACAGACCTGTAACTTCTTCTTTAAGAGGCTCCTCTGTCCTCCACTCGTTACCTGTATTAATGGCACCTGTTTGAATTTGTTATCAGTATAAAAGACACCTGTCCACAACCTCAAACAGTCACACTCCAAACTCCACTATGGTCAAGACCAAAGAGCTGTCAAAGGACACCAGAAACAAAATTGTAGACCTGCACCAGGCTGGGAAGACTGAATCTGCAATAGGTAAGCAGCTTGGTTTGAAGAAATCAACTGTGGGAGCAATTATTAGGAAATGGAAGACATACAAGACCACTGATAATCTCCCTCGATCTGGGGCTCCACGCAAGATCTCACCCCGTGGGGTCAAAATGATCACAAGAACGGTGAGCAAAAATCCCAGAACCACACGGGGGGACCTAGTGAATGACCTGCAGAGAGCTGGGACCAAAGTAACAAAGCCTACCATCAGTAACACACTACGCCGCCAGGGACTCAAATCCTGCAGTGCCAGACGTGTCCCCCTGCTTAAGCCAGTACATGTCCAGGCCCGTCTGAAGTTTGCTAGAGTGCATTTGGATGATCCAGAAGAGGATTGGGAGAATGTCATATGGTCAGATGAAACCAAAATAGAACTTTTTGGTAAAAACTCAACTCGTCGTGTTTGGAGGACAAAGAATGCTGAGTTGCATCCAAAGAACACCATACCTACTGTGAAGCATGGATGTGGAAACATCATGCTTTGGGGCTGTTTTTCTGCAAAGGGACCAGGACGACTGATCCGTGTAAAGGAAAGAATGAATGAGGTGTATCGTGAGATTTTGAGTGAAAACCTCCTTCCATCAGCAAGGGCATTGAAGATGAAACGTGGCTGGGTCTTTCAGCATGACAATGATCCCAAACACACCGCCCGGGCAACGAAGGAGTGGCTTCGTAAGAAGCATTTCAAGGTCCTGGAGTGGCCTAGCCAGTCTCCAGATCTCAACCCCATAGAAAATCTTTGGAGGGAGTTGAAAGTCCGTGTTGCCCAGCGACAGCCCCAAAACATCACTGCTCTAGAGGAGATCTGCATGGAGGAATGGGCCAAAATACCGGCAACAGTGTGTGAAAACCTTGTGAAGACTTACAGAAAACGTTTGACCTGTGTCATTGCCAACAAAGGGTATATAACAAAGTATTGAGAAACTTTTGTTATTGACCAAATACTTATTTTCCACCATAATTTGCAAATAAATTCATTAAAAATCCTACAATGTGATTTTCTCATTTTGTCTGTCATAGTTGACGTGTACCTATGATGAAAATTACAGGCCTCTCTCATCTTTTTAAGTGGGAGAACTTGCACAATTGGTGGCTGACTAAATACTTTTTTTCCCCACTGTATATATATATATATATTTTTTTTTTTCTTTACTTTCACTTTGCTAGCTAATGCAGCTAGCTAGTTTAGTCTACTCAGACACCTGGCTCAAACAGAGAGGGATGCTATGTTAGCTAGCTGGCTATGGCTATCCAACACTGTAAGTCAAGGTAAGCTTTTGGTTTTATTAATTTATTGTCACCGGGACCCGCCGGTGTAACTGCTAAACTGCTTTCTGACTGTACTGCATGATTGTATCAGGTTTACTAACGCGTTAGTTTTAGTAGCTATGTTGACTATGACATGACAATGATGTAGGCTGTGTGTAGCGGTTAGCGGTCATGATACACTACATTACCAAAAGTATGTGGACACCTGCTTGTCGAACATCTCATTGCAAAACCATGGGCATTTATATGGAGTTGGTCACCCCCTTTGCTGCTATAACAGCAACCACTCTTCTGGGAAGGCTTTTCACTAGATGTTTGAACATTGCTGTAGGGACTTGCTTCCATTCAGCCACAAGAGCATTAGTAAGGTCGCATTAGTAAGGTCGGGCACTTATGTTGGGCAATTAGGCCTGGCTCGCAGTCGGCGTTCCAATCCATATCAAAGGTGTTCGATGGGGTTGAGGTCAGGGCTCTGTGCAGGCCATTCAAGTTGTTCCACACCGATCTTGACAAACCATTTCTGTGCACGGGGGCATTGTGATGCTGAAACAGGAAAGGGCCTTCCCCAAACTGTTGCCACAAAGTTGGAAGCACAGAATCGTCTAGAATGTCATTGTATGCTGTAGCGTTAAGATTTCCCTTCACTGGAACTAAGGGGCATATCCCAAACCATGAATAACAGTCCAAGACCATTATTCCTCCTCCACCAAACTTTACAGTTGGCACTATGCATTCGGGCAGGTATCGTTCTCCTGGCATCCGCCAAACCCAGTCCGTTGGACTGCCAGATGGTGAAGCGTGATTCATCACTCCAGAGAACGCGTTTCCACTGCTCCAGAGTCCAATGGCGGCAAGCTTTACACCACTCCAGCGCATTGTGATTTTAGGCGTGTGTGGGGCTGCTCGGCCTTGGAAACCCATTTCATGATGCTCCAGAACAGTTATTGTGCTGACGTTGCTTCCAGAGGCAGTTCGGAACTCGGTAGTGAGTGTTGCAACCGAGGACAGACAATTTTTACGCGGTACGCGCTTCAGCACTCAGCAGTCCCGTTAGCTTGTGTGGCCTATCACGTCGCGGCTGAGCCGTTTTTGATCCTATACGTTTCCACTTGACGAACTGACTTGTTGGAAAGGTGGCATCCTATGACGGTGCCACATTGAAAGTCACTGAGCTCTTCCGTAAGGCCATTCTACTGCCAATGTTACTCTATGGACATTGCATGGCTGTGTGCTCGATTTTATACACTTTTCAGCAATGGTTGTGGCTGAAATAGCCGAATCCACTAATTTGAAGGGGTGTCCACATACTTTTGTATATATGGTGTATGAAGGTTTGGCTTGGAAAGGTTTTTTCATCTGGTCACAGACAGCTGATGTGTTGTGCACGGAAGTCCACAAGCGAAGGGAAAAGGTGAGGACAGCGCGTAGATAGTTGCGAGAAGGAATTATATATACAACGACCAAAGTGATCATGCTGTTTTAGGTGGCTGCTATGAAAGTGAACTGTGTTTGCATGTGATCAGGGGTGTATTCATTCCACCGACTGTTGAAAAACGTTTCTTAAACGGAACGGAGATAAATATACCTGAATTTGTCCAATAGAAACTCTGATTTTCAACTGTTGGACTAATGATTACACACTAGATCAACTAGATGCAGGCAAGAGCGTGAAAGGCGGTATTGAATGTATCACTGTCTGTCACCTTGATTACTCAACATTCTTGACGTGTGTAAACTTATATATACACACATTATCAACGTTCATTCATAGGCTAGGTTGTAGCAACCTCATGATGGGTACAGGGAAAATTAAGAGTATCAAGTAGTAGCCTAAACCTATCGATGTTACATTGAACTGGGTGAATGGAATATGAATGACTGTCATCCAATATGCTGTAATAGAAATAAAGCCATGCTCATAAAAAAAAAAAAATTCTCCCTCAACTTCAACCGCACCGACCGCCACTAAATATCAAAACATTGGCAAGGCCTAAAAAATATATTATTAAAGTGTGTGTGTGTGTGTGTGTGTGTGTGTGTGTGTGTGTGTGGGGGGGGGGGGGGGGGGGGGGGGGTATTAGGCCCTATATGTACAATTATATAAATTATACAATTGTATAACATTGAGGTCCTTGAATTACAATTAAGTGCTGTTGTCAATGTCTGTATGAGTGGAGTTATGGCCAATTTCCAAGTACACACGTGGAACTGCATAAAAATCATTTTTATTTTAGTTTCAAACCATTTAGAAATGTTGATCCCAATGTCACACATCGGTCCCATTATTTATAGAAAGACCCATATATTCCCTTCCTTCGATAAAACCATTGAGAGAAACTTTAACAGAACATTCAAAATCAACCTCAGTAGATGGAATAATATCCCAGTTGATTTAAGCAGCATTTTATCTATTGTCAAAATGAATATATTGCCACAGGTGATTTTCTGTAGTTCAATGCTTCCCCATGGCTCCCCCTTCTGGCTATTTGGATCAAATTCATAGTGAGGTTTAAAAATGTACAGTGCATTCAGAAAGTATTCAGACCCCTTCCCCTTTTCCATATTTTGTTATGTTACACCCTTATTCTAAAATTGATTAAATACATTTTTTCCCTTATCCATCTACACACAATACCCCACAACGACAAAGCAAAAACAGGTTTTTAGAAATGTTGCACATTTATAATATACAATTTTAAAAAATACTTTATTTACATAAGTATTCAGACCCTTTGCTATAAGAATCAAAATTGAGCCCAGGCGCATCCTTTTTCCATTGATAATCCTTGAGATGTTTCTACAACTTGATTGGAGTCCACCTGTGGTAAATTCAATTGATTGGACATGATTTGGAAAGGTCCCACAGTTGACAGTGCATGTCAGAGCAAAAACCAAGCCATGAGGTCGAAGGAATTGTCCGTAGAGCTCCGAGACAGGATTGTGTCGAGGCACAGATCTGGGGAAGGGTACCAAAACCTTTCTGCAGCATTGAAGGTCCCCAAGAACACAGTGGCCTCCATCATTCTTAAATGGACGAAGTTTGGAACCACCAAGACTCTTCCTAGAGCTGGCCGCCCGGCCAAACTGAGCAATCGTGGGAGAAGGGCCTTGGTCAGGGAGGTGACCAAGAACCCGATGGTCACTCTGACAGAGCTCCAGAGTTCCTCTGTGGAGATGGGAGAACCTTCCAGAAGGCCAACCATCTCTGCAGCACTCCACCAATCAGGCCTTTATGGTAGAGTGGCCAGACAGAAACCACTCCTCATTAAAAGGCACATGACAGCCCGCTTGGAGTTTGCCAAAAAGCACCTAAAGACTCTCAGACCATGAGAAACAAGGTTCTCTGGTCTGATGAAACCAATATTGAACTCTTTGGCCTGAATGCCAAGCGTCACTTCTGGAGGAAATCTGGCACCATCCCTACTGTGAAGCATGGTGGTGGCAGCATCATGCTGTGGGGATGTTTTTCAGCGGCAGGCACTGGGAGACTAGTCAGGATCGAGGGAAAGATGAACTGAGCAAAGTACAGAGAGATCCTTGATGAAAACCTGCTCCAGAGCGCTCAGGACCTCAGACTGGGGCGAAGGTTCACCTTCCAACAGGACAACAACCCTAAGCACACAGCCAAGACAATGCAGGAGTGGCTTTGGGACAAGTCTCTGAATGTCCTTGAGTGGCCCAGCCAGAACCCAGACTTGAACCTGATCGAACATCTCTAGAGAGACCTGAAAATAGCTGTGAAGCGACGCTCCGCATCCAACCTGACAGAGCTTGAGAGGATCTGCAGAGAAGAATGGGAGAAACTCCCCAAATACAGGTGTGCCAAGCTTGTAGCATCATACCCAAGAAGACTTGAGGCTGTAATCGCTGCCAAAGGTGCTTCAACACTGAGTAAATGGACTGAATACTTATGTAAATGTGATATTTCCAGGTTTTTTTATTTGTATAAATTTGCTAAAATTTTATAGATTGATGAGGGGATAAAACTATTTAATCAATTTTAGATTAAGGCTGTAACGTAACAAAATGTGGAAAGAGTCAAGGGGTTTGAACACTTTCCGAATGCACTATAAATGGCAAGATAAACGATCCCGAATCAAATTAACACATTTACAGAGGGAAAGATGTAGAAGGACTATCTGTACCAAACTTTAAATTGTATTTCCAGGCACTAGCATTTCACCCCATCCTAAATTGGTTTAGACATGATTCTTCTGCCCGCTGGCTGAGTATAGAGAGAAATATGGTGTCTCCTATTGCCAAGGAAGAGGTGGTCTTCACTGATATTTCCCTTAAACAATGTAAACTACGCTTTGGTCCCATTATTGCTTACACAATTTCTAATTGGCATAACATTGAAAAACAATGTAACTGGGCATCAAAATGGCATGCCCATACTCCCAATATTTCACAATAATGTCTTGCGATCTGGAGGGCGGCCTTTTGCATCCCCTCAATGGTCCAAAAGTGGAATCCGTACACTTACCGATATCATGGACAGTAATGGTTTGAGAACATTCCAAGATTTGAAAGATACATACACATTACCAGGCAACTGCTTTTTTCTATATTTACAACTTAGGCCTATGGAGTCCCTTGGGAAACCAAACTACCGAACCATCCAATTATGGGATTTATAAATAAACGCTCCCGAAAGAACTGATCACAATAATACAGTGGGGGAAAAAGTATTTAGTCAGCCACCAATTGTGCAAGTTCTCCCACTTAAAAAGATGAGAGAGGCCAGTAATTTTCATCATAGGTACACGTCAACTATGACAGACAAAATGAGAAAAGAAATTCCAGAAAATCACATTGTAGGATTTTTAATGAATTGATTTGCAAATTATGGTGGAAAATAAGTATTTGGTCAATAACAAAAGTTTCTCAATACTTTGTTATATACCCTTTGTTGGCAATGACACAGGTCAGACGTTTTCTGTAAGTCTTCACAAGGTTTTCACACACTGTTTCTGGTATTTTGGCCCATTCCTCCATGCAGATCTCCTCTAGAGCAGTGATGTTTTGGGGCTGTCGCTAGGCAACACAGACTTTCAACTCCCTCCAAAGATTTTCTATGGGGTTGAGATCTGGAGACTGGCTAGGCCACTCCAGGACCTTGAAATGCTTCTTACGAAGCCACTCCTTCGTTGCCCGGGCGGTGTGTTTGGGATCATTGTCATTCTGAAAGACCCAGCCACGTTTCATCTTCAATGCCCTTGCAGATGGAAGGAGGTTTTCACTCAAAATCTCACGATACATGGCCCCATTCATTCTTTCCTTTACACGGATCAGTCGTCCTGGTCCCTTTGCAGAAAAACAGCCCCAAAGCATGATGTAGGTATGGTGTTCTTTGGATGCAACTCAGCATTCTTTGTCCTCCAAACACGATGAGTTGAGTTTTGACCAAAAAGTTCTATTTTGGTTTCATCTGACCATATGACATTCTCCCAATCCTCTTCTAGATCATCCAAATGCACTCTAGCAAACTTCAGACGGGCCTGGACATGTACTGGCTTAAGCAGGGGGACACGTCTGGCACTGCAGGATTTGAGTCCCTGGCGGCGTAGTGTGTTACTGATGGTAGGCTTTGTTACTTTGGTCCCAGCTCTCTGCAGGTCATTCACTAGGTCCCCCCGTGTGGTTCTGGGATTTTTGCTCACCGTTCTTGTGATCATTTTGACCCCACGGGGTGAGATCTTGCGTGGAGCCCCAGATCGAGGGAGATTATCAGTGGTCTTGTATGTCTTCCATTTCCTAATAATTGCTCCCACAGTTGATTTCTTCAAACCAAGCTGCTTACCTATTGCAGATTCAGTCTTCCCAGCCTGGTGCAGGTCTACAATTTTGTTTCTGGTGTCCTTTGACAGCTCTTTGGTCTTGGCCATAGTGGAGTTTGGAGTGTGACTGTTTGAGGTTGTGTCTTTTATACTGATAACAAGTTCAAACAGGTGCCATTAATACAGGTAACGAGTGGAGGACAGAGGAGCCTCTTAAAGAAGAAGTTACAGGTCTGTGAGAGCCAGAAATCTTGCTTGTTTGTAGGTGACCAAATACTTATTTTCCACCATAATTTGCAAATAAATTCATAAAAAAATCCTACAATGTGATTTTCTGGGAAAAAAAATCTCAATTTGTCTGTCATAGTTGACGTGTACCTATGATGAAAATTACAGGCCTCTCTCATCTTTTTAAGTGGGAGAACTTGCACAATTGGTGGCTGACTAAATACTTTTTTTCCCCACTGTATAATGCATCTGGAGTCCAAATCGTGAGGTTTGAAAAATACTGACGTCATTTGAAAGATCCCGCAGCATCTCTTTAATAGATTAGTAGGTGTGGGAGGTTTAACATGCACGGAAGGAAGCGGTACACTGTCCCTTTTAAGTCACTCACGATGAGAGGAATATCTACCATAACCAAACAACCATGCCTCAACCATAGGCATGGTTGGGTATAAGGTACTGTGATCACTGCACGTCATAGAAATGCATTTAAGCATTGGAATGTACTGTAATAAGATCAGTTAGTAACCACTGAAAAAATACAACTACCCCTTACACCTAAACAGTATGGTTAGAGATAAAACCATGAACATTGTTTTAATGCAGCCTTTGACAATACCAGTGTTCTGCTATCCTCAAAGGTAAGCGTTAATAACTTACAGGGGCAATCTGCAAATGGTACATCAATTTTGCACTTTTAAATTAATTTACATATCCTATCCATTGATTTTTTAAGAATATAACTTCGTGGCACCCTGCCCTACGGACGGTAAATCAATGGATCTGATTAATCTGATTCAATGCAATTTCATCTTTGTGGACTACAACCATCACAGAACCGTTCACTCAATAGCCCCCACTCCAAAGCACACGTTCAGGCTGCTAATAAGCTATTTGCAACTTCCCGTTTATTTAAAACGTTATGGTTATTTTGCTCACGCAAAATGTCACCCTATGTTTGCAATATTGAACAATTATTTGGTTTAAAATCTAACTGGGTGTGCAGAGCTGTGGCTGAGTGGTAACTCTCCCTGTGCAACATGTTCCCCGGACAACATGCTTCTTTTGAGCCTAAAATTAAGAAAATCAAAGCAAAATTGTAGGAGATCCCGCTGCAATTTTGTAGCTTACGGTATAATATAGATACCCCATCGGAACCCAAAATATAAGCTTATTTTAAAACTTTAAAACTATATATTTTTGTTAATTTTTTTGGTCATTTAGCAGACACTCTTATCCAGAGCGACTTACAGGAGCAATTAGGGTTAAGTGCCTTGCTCAAGGGCACATCGACAGATTTTCCACTTAGGCTCGGGGATTAGAACCAGCGACTTTTCGGTTACTGGCACAACGCTCTTAACCACTAAGCTACCTGCCGCCCCTTTTGATATCATGGATGGTCAGTCCTTACATAGCTCCTATGAATCTGAGCGTGGTTACATTTCTCCAGCCTCATCCCTCAGCAGTTTACCAAAACAGTGGCAGGGATCCTACTCTGTTATTGTTTGAACACAGATTGCACCTTTAAACACCAGGAAAAATAGAGTAGCTGAGCAAATACTACACTAGGTCTGTAACACATTTAGGAAATATTCAAGCAACTTTTTATAAACTTAAGTAAAACATAATAAATGTTAAATCTACACCAACTAGAATAGAAACGTTCATTGGGGTGTACTAGGGGTATTGCATGCAAATTGATGTCTTGATGTATTTTAAGATTTTAAATGAATGAAGGGCACTCCTTAATTCTCAGGATGCCCAGTAAATGACGGTAGTAAACACTAATAAACTGTACCAGGGTGGCCATCCAGTTCCTTCAGCTTTTCTCCATTGATATCTGTTGCGGTGACTTGAGCTCCTTCTTTGGCAAAGGCCTACAGTTAAAATGACAGAATATTACTTTCATGGTTATTCACAGTTCACACAAAATATCAGTAAAATGTTCAAATGAATACTTTACATCATTGTACAACTCTTAGAGCAGGAGTAGGCAACTAGGTTTAGCCGCGGGTCGATTTTTTTCTGAGATTTGCAGGGGGCCAGAACATAATTATAATAATTTGTACACTGTAAATTGACTGCAAGTAAACCCAAATAGATACAATAATGACATACCTTGATTGAGACATGATCACATAGGTCTCTATTTGTGGGAACACTTTGGAATGGATTTTATTAAATCCTGAATTCTTGGTTACAGTTTTTGGGGGACCTAATAAAAATGCTCATGGGCCGAATTTGGCACGTGGGCTGCCTGTTGCCGACCCCCGTCATAGAGGGTGTTTCTGAGAGCCTTAACAATCAAATTCACCATATCTACACTGAGTGTCCAAAATATTAGGAACACCTGCTCTTTCCATGACAGACTGACCAGATGAATCTAGGTGAAAGTTATGGTCCCTTATTGATGTCACTTGTTACATCCACTTCAAATCAGTGTGTAGATGAAGGGGAGGAGACAAGTTAAATAAGTAATTTTAAGCCTTGAGTCATGGATTGTGTATGTGTGCCATTCAGAGTGTGAATGGGCAAGACAAAATATTTAAGTGCCTTTGAACGGGGTATGGTAGTGGGTGCCAGGCACACCGGTTTGAGTGTGTCAAGAACTGCAACACTGCAGGGTTTTTCATGCTCAACAGTTTTCTGTGTGTATCAAGAATGGTCCACCACCCAAAGGACATCTAGCCAACTTGACACAACTGTGGGAAGCATTGGAGTCAACATGGGCCAGCATCCCTGTGGAACGCTTTCAACACCTTGTAAAGTCCATGCCCCGACGAATTGAGGCTGTTCTGAGGGCAAAAGGGGGTGCAACTCATTAAGGTGTTCCTAATGTATTGTACACTCAGTGTATATTTGTTTAGCAAATGTAGCCTAGCGGTGTGGTGTAAGGTAAATTAAGTAAATATTACAATGGCTGCAGCTCTTCCAATGCCCTGGGCTCCTGCTGACAACACAATGACTTTCCCGTCCAGGCGGCCCATGATGATGCAGTGTTTAATTCTACTGGCAATTCTGCAGATGAACAAAAACAATATCATTATTGTTGTTAAGATCACAGTCAAGATAGTAGAGTTGAAGTTGCCGTGGTGGATTTATTATCCAAAAACAGTGGTGGCATGTTCTTAAAAATACAGATTTAGTGAACATAAAGGTTTATTATTGTGAAATGTTTTTTTATTGGTTGGGTAAAATTGCATCATCAGCTGCAGCAGGAATTTTCACACCTCAGAGCCCTATACTACGTACTTGGTTTGAGTTAGCGAGGTAACTTTGGTCAAATCTGAGTTAAACTCGGGATAACCAGTAACACGAAAGTGGCTCACCTTTTAGCCAAGTTCTATGTTCTTAATTTCTATGTCAATGAATCCTTCAGAACTAACCTGCTCCGGCTCAGGCTAACTCAGGGCTAACTCCATTTATCGTGAATTAAGTGTCTGAGCCGCGAGTTGAAGACCAATGAAATAAGATTCACTTTCAATAAAGATTGTATCATCATTCCCTTCATTTGGGGAAGACTGATTTTTGTATGTGTGTGTGTGTGTGTGTGTTAAAAAAATAGAAATAATATATATTAAAATATACCTGACCCAACTATTCTCCTGCCGCTCCTGCTGGCTTTCGCATATTCTGTCATTACTCTCCTGAAGTTGCCGGTAATAGGCTACACGAGGAGTCGACAACCTTTCTCATGTTGAATGCCAATTTATCTTACCATTTCTACCGATCTGCGTGCCAGTTATGGTTTTTGTATGCACATTTTCGTGAAACAGTTTCAATTAATTTATAATAATGTCTTCATATCTCAAAATCATTTTCATGTGGTTAATCAAAATGCTATCCAAATCTAAATGAAATGATACAAACCTAAAAAGTAACTTCTATTGCCATTGCCAACTATGTAAAAATAGCCTACATAAAGACAAATAAAAACATTGTAGCCTGCAGGTAGACAATATCCTGATAAAAATACATATCTTATAAATCACATTGGCTACACATGGCCTGTCTGCAATGAACTTGAAACATTGTATCAACTATTAACTGGGTCTGGCCTGAAGCTTGAGCTAGCGAACTTGCAACATTGTATAAAATATTCTGGTTCCTCAGACTTTCTGCGCCAGTGAGCTCGGGACAGACACAGCTGTAGGCTATTTGCGCAAGGGATAAGAAGCATTGCTTGACTTGGGCAGGAGCTCACAGGAGCTGAGTACCGGCAACTTAAATGTTCTACTGCTTGAGCTCCTGTTCCTCTTATAGAATATTAGCTCAAAAATATTGTGGAGCTCCTGCACCTAAATATAAAACAGTACCAGCACCCAAAATGAGTACCGGAACCTATTTCAGTCCAAGTCAAACACTGATAAGAAGTAATCAGGTAGGCCTATTTTATGACGTTTCCACTGGATCAGAGCATGACATTTTTCCCTTTCACGCTGAGTGGTTATCGAAACCGAGAGAGCTGGAAAGATTTTTTAAATACATTGAGGAACTATTGTAATTCTCAATGGAAGTAAAAACAGACTTTGTTTGCTTGCTGTTTGAGGTGAAGAAAACATTACTTTGAGAAGCTCCACAGGTCATTAGTGGTGGTGCTTTAAACCAATCAGAAATACTATCAGATCCCCAAATGGGCACATATATATGCCTACATTTGCGTGCAGGCCAGGTAGCCTATAGGCCTACTTCTATGCGTGCGCGTCCTTACTCAACATTGACAGGAGCGCTCCAAATAAAAGACAATGACTAAATTGACAAAACTCGTAAATGGAATGAAATAAACCAAAACTTGTTTCTCACAAGTGTAGCATAGGTTGTGCACTCTGCAAACAATGTGTCCACTCAGACAATGAGAACGGGAAGACTCTCTGGAGAGAGAAGTGCATTGTGCATCTGGGTACAAGGACAATCCGACGTCTGCATTGGCCATGCAGCATTTAAGGTGATATGGCCTCAGCAGAAATCAGGGAATTCATACTTCTTGCGCTTCGCGGAGCAGTGCAGAGCTGTTGTCAAGGAGTGGTTGTGCCAGTAACCAAAAGGTCACTTGTTCTAATCCCCGAGCCGACTAGGTGAAAAATCTGTCGATGTGCCCTTGAGCAAGTCGCTCTGGATAAGAGCGGCTGCTAAATGACGTAAATGTAAGTGAGCTTGTGTTTATACAGGATGTACCGCCAGCCCCCACCTACAGTCATGGTCAAAAGTTTTGAGAATGACACAAATATAAATGTTCACACAGTCTGCTGCCTCAGTTTTTATGATGGCAATTTGCAAATATACTGAATGTTATGAAGACTGATCAGATGAATTGCAATTAATTGCAAAGTCCCTCTTTGCCATGAAAATGAATTTAATCCCAAAAACACATTTCCACTGCATTTCAGCACTGCCACAAAAGGACCAGCTGACATCATGTCAGTGATTCTCTCGTTAACACAGGTGAGAGTGTTGACAAGGACAAGGCTGGAGATCATGCTGATTGAGTTAGAATAACAGACTGGAAGCTTTAAAAGGAGGGTGGTGCTTGAAATCATTATTCTTCCTCTGTTAACCATGGTTACCTGCAAGGAAACACGTGCCGTCATCATTGCTTTGCACAAAAAGGGCTTCACAGGCAAGGATATTGCTGCTAGTAAGATTGCACCTAAATCAACCATTTATCGGATCATCAAGAACTTCAAGGAGAGAGGTTCAATTGTTGTGAAGAAGGCTTCAGGGCGCCCAAGAAAGTCAAGCAAGCGCCAGGACCGTCTCCTAAAGTTGATTCAGCTGCGGGATCGGGGCACCACCAGTGCAGAGCTTGCTCAGGAATGGCAGCAGGCAGGTGTGAGTGCATCTGCACGCACAGTGAGGCGAAGACTTTTGGAGGATGGCCTAGTGTCAAGAAGGGCAGGGAGGAAGCCACCTCTCCAGGAAAAACATCAGGGACAGACTGATATTCTGCAAAAGGTACAGGGATTGGACTGCTGAGGACTGGGGTAAAGTCATTTTCTCTGATGAATCCCCTTTCAGATTGTTTGGGGCATCCGGAAAAAAGCTTGTCCGTAGAAGACAAGGTGAGCGCTACCATCAGTCCTGTGTCATGCCAACAGTAAAGCATCCTGAGACCATTCATGTGTGGGGTTGCTTCTCAGCCAAGGGAGTGGGCTCACTCACAATTTTCCCTAAGAACACAGCCATGAATAAAGAATGGTACCAACACATCCTGCGAGAGAAACTTCTCCCAACCATCCAAGAACAGTTTGGTGACGAACAATGCCTTTTCCAGCATGATGGAGCACCTTGCCATAAGACAAAAGTGATAACTAAGTGGCTCGGGGAACAAAACATCGACATTTTGGGTCCATGGCCAGGAAACTCCCCAGACCTTAATCCCATTGAGAACTTGTGGTCAATCCTCAAGAGGCGGGTGGACAAACAAAAACCCACAAATTCTGACAAACTCCAAGCATTGATTATGCAAGAATGGGCTACCATCAGTCAGGATGTGGGCCAGAAGTTAATTGACAGCATGCCAGGGCGGATTGCAGAGGTCTTGAAAAAGAAGGGTCAACACTGCAAATATTGACTCTTTGCATAAACTTAATGTAATTGTCAATAAAAGCCTTTGACACTTATGGAATGCTTGTAATTATACTTCAGTATACCATAGTAACATCTGCCAAAAATATCTAAAAACACTGAAGCAGCAAACTTTGTGAAGACGAATACTTGTGTCATTCTCAAAATGTTTGACCACGACTGTACTGTCAACCAATCATGTCAATGCGGAGCTATACAGAGCCCTCCGCATTGTTACAACATTTGGGAGGCACATGGCGATGTGGTAGGGAGCTCAATTTGTCCTCTGCAAGCCTCTCGAGGCTCCGCAATTGCGTCACACCCTCCATATGAAACCTCCGACCACATTTTCAGATCAAGCATGAATTGGCTTTTAGTCTAGGCCTCCGCAATGGATTAGTTCACTGAGATTATTTATAGATTAGATTAGATTAATTAATAGATAGATAGATAGATAGATAGATAGATAGATAGATAGATAGATAGATAGATAGATAGATAGATAGATAGATAGATAGATAGATAGATAGATAGATAGATAGATAGATAGATAGATAGATAGATAGATAGATAGATAGATAGATAGATAGATAGATAGATAGATATTACTGCTTGTCTAAAACAATCTCGGTCAACCAACAGCCCAACGACCAATGCCCAATTGTGCATTGATAAGCACAACAAAGACAGCATTAATAAAATATAGACTGCACTTCAACAACCATAGCCTGCTGATTTCGGCACAAATGAAAAAAAAATAGGCCACCGACTCGCCCATGGATTGATGTTTCAGCATCGTCTCAATTAAGAGTTCGGTAGTTCCAAGCCTGCTAGAGTTAGCGGCAGGCAGACGGATCCACCGTCGTAGTACAGATGAAGCCTGAGCTGGAATGTGAAGCTAACTGAAGCTAGCTAGCGTTAGAAAACCTTGAGTAGTGGGACACCCTACTAACACTAACACTTGTCCACTGGGGGTGATGGCTGCCGACAAAATAGCAGAGTCTACGGTTTTCATTTTCAAAGGAAGGAAAGCGGCACACAAAGTGAGATTAGCGAACAGATCGTGAAGAGGGTGGGCCTCAAGTTGGAAAGCTGAACGTTATGCAAATTTTCGGCGATATCCCAGCGCAATTGACGAATTAAGGCTCGCTATTGTTTCCAGCCCGTGATAGATTGGCTGTTGATACCTAGCACTACCAAGGATGCTGTTCGCTGCTTAAAAAAAGTAAATATATGAATAAATAAACGGCCACATGGCTAATCAACTGTCGACTAATCAAGTGTGTCGTCGCTTTCCATGGAAACCCGCCGTAATGGGGAGGTCAGACTGCTCGCTACTTTCAGCGACCTTGTAGCCGAGATTCCCCCTTGTGGGTACAGTTGATGTCGGACGTTTACATACACCTTAGCCAAATACATTTAAACTCAGCTTTTCACAATTCTTGACATTTAATCCTAGTAAAAATTCCCTGTTTTAGGTCAGTTAGGATCACCACTATTTTAAGAATGTGAAATGTCAGAAAAATAGGAGAGAGAATGATTTATTTCAGCTTTTATTTCTTTCATCACATTCCCAGTTGGTCAGAAGTTTACATACACTCAATTAGTATTTGGTAGCATTGCCTTTAAATTGTTTAACTTGGGTCAAACGTTTCGGGTAGCCTTCCACAAGCGTCCCACAATAAGTTGGGTGAATTTTGGCCCATTCCTCCTGACAGAGCTGGTGTAATTGAGTCAGGTTTGTAGGCCTCCTTGCTCGCACACGCCTTTTCAGTTCTGCCCACAAATGTTCTATAGGATTGAGGTCAGGGCTTTGTGATGGCCACTCCAGTACCTTTACTTTGTTGTCCTTAAGCCATTTTGCCACAACTTTGGAAGTATGCTTGGGGTCATTGTCCATTTGGAAGAACCATTTGCGACCAAACTTTAACTTCCTGACTGATGTCAAGAGATGTTGCTTCAATATATCCACATAATTTTCCTTCCTCATGATGCCATCTATTTTGTGAAGTGCACCAGTCCCTCCTGCAGAAAAGCACCCCAACCATGATGCTGCCAACCCCGTGCTACACGGTTGGGATGGTGTTCTTCGGCTTGCAAGCCACCCCCTTTTTCCTCCAAACATAACGATGGTCATTATGGCCAAACAGTTCTATTTTTGTTTCATCAGACCAGAGGACATTTCTCCAAAAAGTAGGATTGTTGTCCCCATGTGCGGTTGCAAACCGTAGTCTGGCTTTTTTATGGCGGTTTTGGAGCAGTGGCTTCTTCCTTGCTGAGCGGCCTTTCAGGTTATGTCGAGATAGGACTCGTTTTACTGTGGATATAGATACTTTTGTACCCGTTTCCTCCAGCATCTTCACAAGGTCCTTTGCTGTTGTTCTGGGATTGATTTGCACTTTTTGCACCAAAGTACATTCATCTCTAGGAGACAGAATGCCTCCTTCCTGAGCGGTATGACGGTTGCGTGGTCCCATGGTGTTTATACTTGCGTACTATTGTTTGCACAGATGAATGTGGTACCTTCAGGTGTTTGGAAATTGCTCCCAAGGATGAACCAGACTTGTGGAGGTCTAACATCTTTTTTCTGAGATCTTGGCTGATTTCTTTTGATTTTCCCATGCAAAGAGGTACTGAGTTTGAAGGTAGGCCTTGAAATACATCCACAGGTACATCTCCAATTGACTCCAATTATGTCAATTAGCCTATCAGAAGCATCTAAAGCCATGACATCATTTTCTGGAATTTTCCAAGCTGTTTAAAGGCACAGTCAACTTAGTGTATGTAAACTTCTGACCCACTGGAATTGTGATACAGTGAATTATAAGTGAAATAATCTGTCTGTAAACAATTGCTGGAAAAATTACTTGTGTCATGCACAAAGTAGATGTCCTAACCGACTTGCCAAAAGTATAGTTTGTTAACAAGAATTGGTTGAAAAACGAGTTTTAATGACTCCAACCTAAGTGTAAGTAAACTTCCGACTTCAACTGTATATATTCTGAACAGCATGCAAAAGAGAATGTTGGCAGTAGCCTTTGTCAAAGCAAAACTCCAGATGGGCTATTACCCGGTAACGTCGCCGAAATGTGCATTTACATTGAAATTCCTTTTTAGTCATTCCACCAATTATTTTACATTATTATTATAAAAACAGGATTGACACGACCATCTCAGATTGTTCAGAAATAGTTTCTGTAGTTAGATACGATTAGCATTCATGAGACCTTATTTTGTTGAAATATAATTTGATCTGAGAAATTAAGCTAATTGGTTGCACCCAAATTGGCCATTTGAATTTATAGGATTCATATAATCTTCAATAAATATATTACCCAACATTCGATTTGGAACATCATTCTTCCTAACAATGAGTAAGACATGACTAATCCATTAAAATGATCAAAAGCCACCCATGGACTCCCCACACCACAACAACTAGCATACAGTATCAGTTCTCTATGTCTGACAAGTAGTATGGAGCTGCTTCTTCATCTTTCTAATGTATTCCCTGTGAATCTGATGATGGTTTTTTCCCGTTTAGAGAAATTAGCTTGCATTATTGACCATAAATGAGTGTGAAAGTACCAAGTTTTGCCCTCTAGATGCCGCTGTTCCTGCTACAACACCATTTTATCTATTTTGCTGGTCTCGTGTTTATTAAATGGATCACAACGTTTTCTTTCCAACTTTGAGTAGAAAACCAATAGCGTTTGGTCATCCTCACAATTCAAACCAGTCCTCCATGAAAGCAGTTTATCCTTCTCTTAGGCTTAATGTGTGTCCAGGAAACAGCCCCCTCTGTGTGTGGTTTATTCCCTTCAAAAAAAATGTCTTGATTATTTAGACCAGGGGTCTACAACCTTTTCTAGCATGAGAGCTACTTTTAAAAAATTTAAAATGTCACGAGCTACTCATTTTTTTCTAGCTTTCAAATAGGCACATTCTTCTCTTCTCCTCTCCCCTGCAACTCTTCCCCGGGTCATTAGTGTACAAGAGAAAGTAGTGCACTATGTTTTCTGTCAATATTCCTGGTAAAATAATAGTTCATAAACAACTAAGAGGGGGCCTATAAAATTCTGTTGGATATTTTCCCAAATTAATGTTCAGTTTTATTCTTTCTGGTTTTAGATATTTTTAGTTTTTCACTCTCAAAATTATAATTGTTCATAGAGAAAAAACGAAATGGGATGTTCTGAGTCCATGTCAATGCTTAAATCGCATCAGAATACAATTTCCTTTAGGACTGGATGAAAACAAACAAATGTAATGTAATTCCCCTTTAACTGCGCATCTGGCCCTTTAATTGCTCATATAGCAAGTGAGGAATGTGCCAGTCTAGCAATGGTTCTGTACTGCTGCTGCTCATTTCATGGCAACGTTTGCAAATAACAAATAGATACAAATGATATACTTACTCATGATATACTTCTGCCAGGTAAGACTACTTTGCAGTTAACATTTAATTGAGAAGGTTTTGGGGAAAGTATCGGTCAACCCACAAGACTGTTATCACATCAACTGGCTACACATGGAGTGATGGGACAAACGCGCGCACCACACAGGCAGACAGTGGCAATATTGCTGAAAATTAATTGGCAGATAGTGTTAGGTTTGGCTTTTTAAGCCAATAGTGGCTAACCAGGGGTAGGATAATGTTATTGTTGCGTTGATTAGATAGTAGCTGGGAACTTGTGGTGTCTGATACTTGTGAGATTTGTTTATGAACGTTTTCTGGTGGAACATGTGAAAATTGCATGTACTTTCAGAATTGTTTGGCAAGATACTCATAGGTGGGCTGCGAGCTACTGGTAGCTTGCGATCGACCTGTTGGAGACCGCTGAGTTAGACCATTCCTGGCGAACAAGCAAACCATTAGGCTACAGCAGTTAATGGTTTCAATGTTATGGTCTCTAATGGTCTTCAATGGTAGAAAAGATCCAAACACACTGTATAGTGTTTTGGAATGGTATTGGGTTGGGTTTAATGGTAAATCTCACTAATCACACTACATAGAAATGTTTTCTAATAATTGTATTGAATATCATTATGACTGCCATGCAATGGATTATCATTTTATTAGGGTTGTCAACATTTGAGTCACTAGCCCATTTCTCCATCAAAGTTTTGGGCCATACCAGAGGAAGAGCGAGAGGGTTTTACTCCAGCCAAAATCTGTCCACCAAAATAAAATCACGAAGTAATGAATTTTTGTATTGAGGTCAATGAGTGTGTCGAATTTGGTCAACAAAATTTTTTATTGCTAATTTGCTACGAGAGGCTTTTGATCGACAGGAAGTTTTGTAATGGTTAGGTTATGAATGCACACGGCATTTCGGCAACTTAAAAAAAGTTAGCGGAGTTGTGCCTGTTGTTCACACGCGCATCTGCCCTCTCATTGGCTAAAATGGTTCCACCTGATCTCGACTCCTCTCGCCTGCCTGCCTTTGAGGACATGCATTTCCATTGTTAGAGCCCTCACTCGACTATCTTGTCAATATAATAGATCAGTTTTGACCATGCAGATAGCCTTATCAGAGAGCTGCCATTTTCTTGGACTATTCAAGGAGAGTTGGGTTGAAGCACTAGCTAAGAGGAGGACAAACTGAATGGCATTCATGGAGGACTGGATTGACCAATTCAACTTGTTTTCATCATGAACAAAAGCTATTGGTTTTCTATCCGAAGTTGCAAAGAAAATGTTGTGATCAATTTAATAAACACAAGAGACCAAGAAAATGGATAAACAAGTGTTGTGGCAGTAGCAGGAAAACAGCGACATCTAGTGGGCAATACCTGGTACTTTTACACTAATTTATGGTAAAGAATGCAAGCGGCTTCAACAGCAAATTGAACTGATACTGTTCACTGGTTGTTGGGGTGGGATTGGTGTGGGGGGCCTGTAGGTGGCTTTTGACAATTTTATTGGATTCCTCATGTCTTACTCAATGGTAAGAAGAAGTTTGGTCCAAATCGGATGTTGGGTTCTATATTTGTTGAGGACATACAAATGGCGCCGGAGGGGATGGCTGCCGTTTTACGGGTTCCAAACCAACGGTGCTACTTTGTTTGTTTTTTCGCATTGTTTGTAACTAATTTTGTACATAATGTTGCTGCTACCGTTTCTTATGACCGAAAAGAGGTTCTGGACATCAGAACAGCAATTACTCACCTCGAACTGGACAAATCATTTTTATTTAATGAGACCGACGTGAAGGATATACTGATCTGTCATGACAAGGCCCAAATCCCCGTCATCAGCGTGAAGAAAATATGGAGGAAAATGGGGAGGAGGGCAGGGTGCCTTGTAAGAATTCGGCCGACAAGTAGGTAAACCACAGCTTCCCTCCGTATTATTGGCCAACGTGCAATCATTGGAAAAAAAACAGGATGATCTACGATTAAGACTATCCTACCAACGGGACATTAAAAACTGTAATATCTTATGTTTCACAGAGACGTGGTTGAACGACGACACGGATAATATAGAGCTGGCTGGCTTCTCCGTGTATCGACAGGACAGAGCAGCTACGTCTGGTAAGACGAGGGGCGGGGATGTGTGTCTATTTGTCAATAACTGCTGTTGCACGATGTCTAATATTAAAGGTACAATACCTCATGATAAGCAGCAGACCACACTATCTACCAAGAGAACTCTCATCTATATTATTCGTAGCAATCTATTTATCACCACAAACCGATAATGACACTAAGACCGCACTCAACGAGCTGTATAAGGCCATAACCAAACAAGAAAATGCTCATCCAGAAGTGGTGCTCCTAGTGGCCGGGGACTTTAATGCAGGGAAACTTAATCCGTTTGACCTCATTTCTACCAGTATGTCGCATATGCAACCAGAGGGGAAAAAAACTCTATACCACCTTTACTCCACACACAGAGCTCTCCCCCGCCCTCCATTTGGCAAATCTGACCATAATTATATCCTTCTGATTCCTGCTTACAAGCAAAAACGAAAGCAGGAAGACTGGAATATGTTCCGGGATTCATCCAATGGCATTGAGGAGTATACCACCTCAGTCACCGGCTTCATTAATAAGTGCATTGACAACGTCATCCCCACAGTGACCGTACGTACATTTCCCAAACAGAAGCCATGGATTACAGGCAACATCCGCACCGAGCTAAAGGCTAGAGCTTCCGCTTTCAAGGAGCGGGACACTAATCCGGACGCTTATAAGAAATCCCGCTATGCCCTCAGACGAACAATCAAACAGGCAAAGCGTCAATACAGGACTAAGATTGAATCCTACTACACCGGCTCTGACGCTCGACGGATGTTGCAGGGCTGCAGGGAAAAATATTACGGACTACAAAGGGAAACCCATCCGCGAGCTGCCCAGTGACGCGAGCCTACCAGACGAGCTAAATGCCTTTTATGCTCGCTTCGAGGCAAGCAACACTGAAGCATGCATGAGAGCACCAGCTGTTCTGGACAACTGTGTGATCACGCTCTCCATAGCCGAAGTGAGTAAGACCTTTAAACAGGTCAACATTCACAAGGCAACTGGGCCAGACGGATTACCAGGACGTGTCCTCCGAGCATGCGCTGACCAACTGGCAAGTGTCTTCACTGACATTTTCAACCTGTCCCTGATTGAGTTTGTAATACCAACAGGTTTCAAGCAGACCACCATAGTCCCTGTCCCCAAGAAAGCGAAGGTAACCTGCCTAAATGGCTACCGCCCAGTAGCACTCATGTCGGTAGCCATTAATTGCTTTGAAAGGCTGGTCATGGCTCATATCAACACCATCTTCCCAGAAACCCTAGACCCACTCCAATTCGCATACCGCCCCAACAGATCCACAGATGATGCAATCTCAATTGCACTCCACACTGCCCTTTCCCACCTGGAGAAAATGAATACCTACAGTTGAAGTCGGAAGTTTACATACACTTAGGTTGGAGTCATTAAAACTAGTTTTTTAACCACTCCACAAATTTCTTGGTAACAAACTATAGTTTTGGCAAGTCTGTTAGGACATCTACTTTGTGCATAACAAGTAATTTTTCCAACAATTGTTTACAGACAGATTATTTCACTTATAATTCACTGTATCATAATTCCAGTGGGTCAGAAGTTTACATACACTAAGTTGACTGTGCCTTTAAACAGCTTGGAAAATTCCAGAAAATGATGTCATGGCTTTAGAAGCTTTGATAGGCTAATTGACATCATTTGAGTGAATTGGAGGTCTACCTGTGGATGTATTTCAAGGCCTACCTTCAAACTCAGTGCATTTTAGCTTGACATCATGGGAAAATCTAAAGAAATCAGCCAAGACCACAGAAAAAATTGTAGACCTCCACAAGTCTGGTTCATCCTTGGGAGCAATTTCCAAACGCCTGAAGGTACCACGTGTATCTGTACAAACAATAGTACGCAAGTATATACACCATGGGACCACGCAGCCGTCATACCGCTCAGGAAGGAGACGCGTTTTGTCTCCTAGAGATTAACGTACTTTGGTGCGAAAAGTGCAAATCAATCCCAGAACAACAGGTACAAAAGTATCTATATCCACAGTAAAACAAGTCCTATATCGACATAACCTGAAAGGCCACTCAGCAAGGAAGAAGCCACTGCTCCAAAACCGCCATAAAAAAACCAGACTACGGTTTGCAACTGCACATGGGGACAAAAATCTTACTTTATGGAGAAATGTCCTCTGGTCTGATGAAACAAAAATAGAACTGTTTGGCCATAATGACAATCGTTATGTTTGGAGGAAAAAGGGGAAGGCGTGCAAGCCGAAGAACACCATCACAACCGTGAAGCATGGGGGTGGCAGCATTATGCTGTGGGGGTGATTTGCTGCAGGAGGGACTGGTGCACTTCACAAAATAGATGGCATTATGAGGAAGGAAAATGATGATGTGGATATATTGAAGCAACATCTCAAGACATCAGTCAGGAAGTTAAAGCTTGGTCGCAAATGGGTCTTCCAAATGGACAATGACCCCAAGCATACTTCCAAAGTTGTGGCAAAATGGCTTAAAGACAACAAAGTCAAGGTACTGGAGTGGCCATCACAAAGCCCTGACCTCAATCCTATAGATAATTTGTTGGCAGAACTGAAAAAGCATATGCGAGCAAGGAGGCCTACAAACCTGACTCAGTTACACCAGCTCTGTCAGGAGGAATGGTCCAAAATTCACCCAACTTATTGTGGGAAGCTTGTTGAAGGCTACTCAAAACGTTTGACACAAATTCAACAATTTAAAGGCAATGCTACCAAATGCTAATTGAGTGTATGTAAACTTCTGACCCACTGGGAATGTGATGAAATAAATAATTCTCTCTACTATTATTCTGACGTTTTACATTCTTAAAATAAAGCGGTGATCCTAACTGATCTAAGACAGGACATTTTTTCTAGGATTAAATGTCAGGAATTGTGAAAAACTGAGTTTAAATGTATTTGGCTAAGGTGTATGTAAACGTCCGACTTCAACTGTATGTGAGAACGCTGTTCTTTGACTACAGCTCAGCGTTCAACACCATAGTGCCCTCAAAGCTCATCACTAAGCTAAGGACCCTGCAACTGAACACCTCCCTCTGCAACTGGATCCTGGACTTCCTGACGGGCCGCCCCCCCGGGTGGTAAGGGTAGGCAACAACACATCTGCCATGCTGATCCTCAACACTGGGGCCCCTCAGGGGTGCGTGCTTAGTCCCCTCCTGTACTCCCTGTTCACCCACAAATGCGTGGCCAAGCACGACTCCAACACCATCATTAAGTTTGCTGACGAAACAACAGTGGTAGGCCTGATCACCGACAACAATGTGACAGCCTATAGGGAGGAGGTCAGAGACCTGGCAGTGTGGTGTCAGGACAACAACCTCTCCCTCAATGTGAGCAAGACAAAGGAGCTGATCGTGGAATATAGGAAAAGGAGGGCCGAACAGGCCCCCATTAACATCGACGGGGCTGAAGTGGAGCAGGTTGAGAGTTTCAAGTTCCTTGGTGTCCACATCACCATCAAACTATCATGGTCCAAACACACCAAGACAGTTGTGATGAGGGCACGACAACACCTTTTCCCCCTCAGGAGACTGAAAAGATTTGGCATGGGTCCCCAGATCCTCAAAAGTTCTACAGCTGCACCATCAAGCGCATCCTGACCGATTGCATCACCACCTTTTATGGCAACTGCTCTGCATCTGACTGTAAGGCGATACAAAGGGGCCAAGCTTCCTGACATCCAGGACCTATATACTAGGTGTGTCAGAGGAAGGCCCAAAAATTGCCAAAGACTCCAGTCACCCAAGTCATAGACTGTTCTCTCTGCTACCGCACGGCAAGTGGTACCGGTGCACCAAGTCTAGGACCAAAAGGCTCCTTAACAACTTCTACACCCAAGCCATAAGACTGCTGAACAATTAATCAAATGGCTACCCGGACTATTTAGATTGACCCACCCACTGCTGCTACTCGCTGTTTATTATCTATGTATAGTCACTTTACAAATGACATCGACTAACCTGTACCCCCGCACATTGACTCGGTACCGGTACCCCCTGTATATAGCCTCGTTATTGTTATGTAATTTTATTGTGTTCTTTTTGATTATTTAATTTTTTTACTTTCGTTTATTTAGTAAATATTTTCTTAACTCTATTTCTTGAGCTGCATTGTTGGTTAAGGGCATGTAAGTAAGCATTTCACAGTAAGGTCTACAACTGTTGTATTCGGCGCATGTGAAAAATAAAATGTGATTTGATTTTATGTGAATCCTACAAATGAAAAGGGCAAATTTGGGTTCAATCAATTAGCTTAATTTCTCAAGAGATCAAATAAAATGTAAACAAAAATGTTTCAGGAATGCTAATCTTATCCGCTTCTAACTACAGAAACGATTTCAGAACAATCTGAGATGGTGGGTGTCATGGCTTGCTGAAATTACACAAAAACAATACACTATAATCAGTGGTGTAAAGTACTTAAGTAAAAATACTTTAAAGTACATTTTTGGGGGTATCTGTACTTTACTATTTATATTTTTAACTACTTTAACTTTACTACATTTTTAAAGAAAATAATTTACTTTTTACTCCATACATTTTCACTGACACCCAAAAGTACTCTCTTTGAATGCAGGACAGGTAAATTGTCAAATTCACGTAATTATCAAGAGAACATCCCTGGTAATCCTTATTGCCTCTGATCTGGCGGACATACTAAACACAAATGCTTCATTTGTAAATTCTCTGAGTGTTGGGAGTGTTCCCCTGGCTATCATTACATAAAAAAAATAAAAAAAATGCCACAGTCTGGTTTGCTTAATATAAGGAATTTGAAATTATTTATTAAGTATATTTTAGCAGTTACATTTACTTTTGATACTTAAGTATATTTAAAACCAAATACTTTAAAACTTTTACTCAAGTAGTACACTGCTCAAAAAAACACCTTAACAACACAATGTAACTCCAAGTCAATCACACTTCTGTGAAATCAAACTGTCCACTTAGGAAGCAACACTGATTGACAATACATTTCACATGCTGTTGTGCAAATGGAATAGACAACAGGTGGAAATTATAGGCAATTAGCAAGACACCCCCAATAAAGGACAGGTTTTGCAGGTGGTGACCACAGACCACTTCTCAGTTCCTATGCTTCCTGGCTGATGTTTTGGTCACTTTTGAATGCTGGCGGTGCTTTCACTCTAGTGGTAGCATGAGACGGAGTCTACAACCCACACAAGTGGCTCAGGTAGTGCAGCTCATCCAGGATGGCACATCAATGCGAGCTGTGGCAAGAAGGTTTGCTGTGGCAAGAAGGTTTGCTGTGTCTGTCAGCGTAGTGTCCAGAGCATGGAGGCGCTACCAGGAGACAGGCCAGTACATCAGGAGACGTGGAGGAGGCCGTAGGAGGGCAACAACCCAGCAGCAGGACTGCTACCTCCGCCTTTGTGCAAGGAGGAGCAGGAGGAGCACTGCCAGAGCCCTGCAAAATGACCTCCAGCAGGCCACAAATGTGCATGTGTCTGCTCAAACGGTCAGAAACAGACTCCATGAGGGTGGTAGGAGGGCCCGATGTCCATAGGTGGGGGTTGTGCTTACAGCCCAACACCGTGCAGGACGTTTTGGCATTTGCCAGAGAACACCAAGATTGGCAAATTCGCCACTGGCGCCCTGTGCTCTTCACAGATGAAAGCAGGTTCACACTGAGCACATGTGACAGACGTGACAGAGTCTGGAGACGCCGTGCAGAACGTTCTGCTGCCTGCAACATCCTCCAGCATGACCGGTTTGGCGGTGGGTCAGTCATGGTGTGGGGTGGCATTTCTTTGGGGGGCCGCACAGCCCTTCATGTGCTTGCCAGAGGTAGCCTGACTGCCATTAGGTACCGAGATGAGATCCTCAGACCCCTTGTGAGACCATATGCTGGTGCGGTTGGCCCTGGGTTCCTCCTAATGCAAGACAATGCTAGACCTCATGTGGCTGGAGTGTGTCAGCAGTTCCTGCAAGAGGAAGGCATTGATGCTATGGACTGGCCCGCCCGTTCCCCAGACCCGAATCCAATTGAGCACATCTGGGACATCATGTCTCGCTCCATCCACCAACGCCACGTTGCACCACAGACTGTCCAGGAGTTGGCGGATGCTTTAGTCCAGGTCTGGGAGGAGATCCCTCAGGAGACCATCCGCCACCTCATCAGGAGCATGCCCAGGCGTTGTAGGGAGGTCATACAGGCACGTGGAGGCCACACACACTACTGAGCCTCATTTTGACTTGTTTTAAGGACATTACATCAAAGTTGGATCAGCCTGTAGTGTGGTTTTCCACTTTAATTTTGAGGGTGACTCCAAATCCAGACCTCCATGGGTTGATAAATTTGATTTCCATTGATAATTTTTGTATGATTTTGTTGTCAGCACATTCAACTATGTAAAGAAAAAAGTATTTAATAAGATTATTTCATTCATTCAGATCTAGGATGTGTTATTTTAGTGTTCCCTTTATTTTTTTGAGCAGTGTATTTTACTGGGTGACTCACTTTTACTTGAGTAATTTTCTATTAAAGTATCTTTACTTTTACTCAAGTATGACAATTGGGTACTTTTTCCACTACTGACTATAATAATACATGCAATTCAGAAAACCACTGGAAAGTTATTACACATATTCACAGTCTGTCCAGCCATGTATTGGGCCCACATCTGTCCTATGTCCCACTGTTCAGCAGCCTGATGGCCGTCGGAATGAAACTGGCCCTGCTCCTATTCTTGCTGAACAGTGGGGCCTTATATCTCCTTCATGAGGCCAGCAGCTGAAAGCATTTAGGTTGTGAGAAATGTTCCCTCTAATTATTTTGGGTACTGAGCAAATTTCAGGTCTGCTGAGCGCAAAGTTGAACGTTGTGAAAATTCTGTGCAATTTCCAGTGCACGTTTACTGTGAACTCTGCGGCTGTACCCGCTTTTACAGTTTCAGACAATGGTCAAGTAGGCTACTGTGGCTATTTGATCATAATGTAGACCTACCAGAGTGGCCTACCATCAAAAACAGTGGAGAAAATGCATCCCATAACACTAACATGGAAATAGCTGTTCTATCATTCAGCCTACAGTAGCAGCCAATGTGTGGTGTTCAATGTAGACCTACATTCCATGAGACATTTGAAAAAAACATACGGGACTTGACATTAACCTGTTTATCCACTTGTCCTTCAGACAAGGAGGTGACTGAAAATGTTGTGTTGTTTGATGCAAGAAACCACTTTACAAAATAAAATGCATTATTATTCCCATACCATTATTACAGAGAATCAGACAAATTATGCTACTCTCTGCCTATTGGCTACTTGGCTTATTCAAGCTAAGTAGCCAACACTGCCCCTTTAAAGACAAGAAAAGCTCTTTACCCAACTTGCTTTTCAAAGATGTCTAGAAATGTACACGTTTTGTGCTCTGGTAGGAAGCAATCACTCCCCCATTGCTGACTAAAAAGTATCTATAAACTGGCCTAATAACTCACTAACTAGCAAAGGATATGAACAAATGTGCACACGTCGCTACATGCAGCTCTCGCTTTGATCTCAAAACAAGCCCGTCTACATACGACCGCTCATGCTGTAAACACAGTCCAGTTCAAAGTCAATGGAACAGATCCATATATGGCAATGGTCTATCTGCATATAGGCCTACAGCTGCTCTGATTGGTTATGCCGCACCAGTCTGTGTAGAGTACGGACAGAGTTGTGAGTGTCAATGCAATAGAATCCTACTCCGATGAATTCTGCCTACAACAAAATCTCTTGCATAGTTCGTTTTACATACTAAAGTCTTGCATATTTCGTTTTGTTTCTGTATGTTGCATTGAAAGTGGTTAACATTCCCACAGTAAAGGGAAATGTTGATAGTGTTAACTAAGCGGGAAAAACTCTAGAAAGTTGAGTGGAGTAACATATCTTGCTTCTCTGTGAAGGCTGATATTTATTCTGCGTGGCAGTCCCAGGGGAGCTGCGCAGCTTAGAGGGAGCATTGGTTGTGAGGCCTCTAGTCGCGTGGCGCAGTGGTCTAAGGCACTGCATCGCAGTGCTAGCTGTGCCACGGTTCGAATCCAGGCTCTGTTGTAGCCGGCCGTGACCGGGAGACCCATGGGGCGGCGCACAATTGGCCCAGCGTCCTCCAGGGTAGGGGAGGGAATGGCCGGCAGGGATGTAGCTCAGTTGTTAGAGCATGGCGTTTGCAACGCCAGGGTTGTGGGTTCGATTCCCATGAGGGGCCAGTATGAAAAAATTAATTAAATAAAAAATAATAAATAAATAAATAATAATGTATGATTGTGCAAAGCTGGTTACTACAAGAGTGTGCAAAGCTGGTTACTACATGATTCCATATGTGTTATTTCATAGTTTTGATGTCTTCACTATTATTCTACAATGTAGAAAATAGTAAAAATAACTGTAAGTCGCTCTGGATAAGAGCGTCTGCTAAATGACTAAAATGTCAAATGTAAATGTTAAACCACCAAATGTCTCCTCATGTCTATTTCTTCCGTTGAAAAGGAATGATTTCCGGTAGCGTGGCGTTAAAAGTAACAGGATACTGTCTGCACTGGACATCTGTGTATGGAATATGAAAGTGCCTGCTGCAGCTATAGGCTACCTGACATGGGGCAAGGGGTCTCAAACTTGGGTCCTACAGTATGTACGCACAATGTGTATCAGATAACTGTTTGCAGCAGGTCCGTGTCACTCCAGGTTGAAATAAGGCCACCAAAGTATCATCCATGTTTATGGTGAAGTCACACTATGCCATAATCAAAGACTGATTTTATCTGTGAAGGGCTGGTTCAATAAGGGCTGGCTCAATAACACACACACACACACACACACACACATACATACATACATACATACATACATTCATACACACAGTACCAGTCAAAAGTTTGGACACACCTACTCATTCAAGGGTTTTTCTTTATTTTTACTATTTTCTACATTGTAGAATAATAGTGAAGACATCTTAACTATGAAATAACACATATGGGCCCTGTGTAGCTCAGTTGGTAGAGCATAGCGCTTGCAACGCATGTGTGGTTCCCACCTAGAACCATGGAGGAGGAGGTGTGATGGTGCTTTGCTGGTGACACGTCAGTGATTCATTTAGAATTCCAGGCACACTTAACCAGCATGGCTACCACAGCATTCTGCAGCGATACGCCATCCCATCTGGTTTGCGCTTAGTGGGACTATCATTTGATTTTCAACAGGACAATGACCCAACACACCTCCAGGCTGTGTAAGGGCTATTTTACCAAGAAGGAGAGTGATGGAGAGCTGTATCAGATGACCTGGCCTCCACAATCACCCGACCTCAACCCAATTGAGATGGTTTGGAAGGAGTTGGGCCGCTGAATGAAGGAAAAGCAGTCAACAAGTGCTCAGCATGTGGGAACTTCTTCAAGACTGTTGGAAAAGCATTCCTCATGATGCTGGTTGAGAGAATGCCAAGAGTGTGCAAAGCTGGTTACTACATGATTCCAAATATGTTATTTCATAGTTTTGATGTCTTCACTATTATTCTACAATGTAGAAAATAGTAAAAATAAAGAAAAACCCTTGAATGAGTAGGTGTGTCCAAACTTTTGACTGGTACTGTATAATAATAATAATAATAATAATAATAATAATAATACTATTATTATTATTATTATTAATAATAATAATAATAATAATAATAATAATAATAATAATAATAACCAGCCAGGTGCACAGGTTAAATTATTTGCTGTATTTCTAAATAAAAGCACTAGTGCATGAACAATTGTAAAGGATGAATTGTATAAATAAATATTAGTGGAAATATATTAATGTCAAGATATAAAAACAGTCATTTGTTGATTGTATTGGACACTATTGTGCCTTTGCGTGCCTTTATGCATTAATCAATCTAGTGTTCTATTTATGCTTCGGGTCTACAGTCAGCACACAGCTTCTGGGCTTTGTGAGAGCAAGCCCCACAAATAAATCGGTTGCACTGCACACAGTTTTCATGGGCCTTGTTTCGTTTGCAGCTGCCGCAGGTGTCGCATAATCTCTCTGAAGCGGTTCTGTGGCATGGTCTCTCGGAAAAAGTCCACCCCATACCTATCAGACCAAAATGACTCCACATCCATGCTCTTTCCGCCGTATGCCCCATGCACATACAAGAGTGCAATAAATGCTTAGAGTTCATCCATAGACATGTCCCATGTACTGTTTCCTTTTCTGTACGCATGAGCAACAGTACAATCTCTGATGTGCTGCAACATCTGCATGTCACTTACAGTTGGCTCTGTTCTGGTTTTTCTGCGAGGGTCAGGCATCGGAGGCTGAGGCTCGAAGCCAACATCAGAATCAGAGGAAGACTCTTCATCAGCAACGATTTCAAGCTCAATATCTGATCCTCCATCCGACTCATCTAAATTCTGCAGCATTTGCAAATCTGTCAGTGCATCCATTTGTTTGGTTCGGCTTGCCATTGTACACACATTGTATGTTGTACTCAGTGTCTGCTTTGACTTTCCGTGGGGAAATTATACACAATTTCCAGCCTTTCATAATAAAATAATTAGATAAATTCAATCACCCTCTTCACCCTCATCATTCAGATCAATCAAATTCAAATCACCCTCCTCATCATTCAGTTCATTGAAGTCACATGCACTATTATCAGTTTATATTGCCCATTCATCCATTGACGACAGAATAGCATATTTTAAATGTAGGTTTATGTTACTCTTTTTTGCTTAGTAGCCAGAGAAATGCTGCCGCGCGAGTGGTCATGTGCTGAATGCATGGACAATACGGATATTCTTGGAAACAGTGAAATTTTGAAATAGAGCTGCACCTCTTGAATGTTGAGTTATTTGACAAAGGTAAGTGTCATAGAAACTGCAGAAAATTCTCTTTCTGATACTATAGAGAAATCAAAACGTTTTACCTGCATGCGACTGAAGGAGGATTTGATAAAATGATGTTCCTTTTCCTGCATCTGTTAATTACAAGATGCGCCCATCTCATGTACAATTTCATAACTGATAACCTAATAATGTCACTCATCAGATTATTGTCAATTTAATATTGTCTATAGGCTAACTCTTATTATGTGTGAAATTAGTTTCGGTATAGTTTCGATGGGCCGGCTGTGCAGGCTGACTGGCATCGTTTGTTTCCCTCGCATCAACTTGGATAGAGTCAAGGATATGTTTTGCAGTATTCTAAAGGCCCACTGCAACACATCGCATGCTTTTGTTTCCCTTACAATACATTTGATTAGTAATAGAGTTACAGTAAATGAAACAGTCCTGTAACAGCTTATTTTTACAAAGTAAAACGTAAAAGAGAATGGTATCAACCCCCAAGGAGCGCGATCAAATTATTTGGTGCTGATAAATAGGCATAACTCAAACTCATCATTACACTATTGTCTTTCTTAATGAAATCAACCTCTTCACCCTCCTTATCATTCAGTTAGGCCTAATTAAAATGTAATTGTGAAGTAAGGTGCACAATTATCGCCCATTCATCAATGTTTCATTCATTCGGTGAAGAGAGCGAGACGCATTAGCGCCTGGCTGGATACCAACGTCCTAAACACATGGTCTTGGCAGGTTAAGTTGGGAACAGGTGAAAAAATATATATATACAAAACTGGTAAAAAGGGTCTAAATACTTGTGATTTCAAAATTCGGACAAACGAGCAGCGTAAAATAAATTTAGGAAAGTCCGTGAAGGAGCCGTACATAGCGTTTGTTGGGCAGATTTGTTTGATTTACAACATCAGTGGCCGTTGGCCTATGGCGGTTCTACTATTAAAGCTGTAATATGTAACTTTTTGGGTGACCCGACCAAATTCCCAAATAAATGTTTGTTATAGATCTGTCATTATCATTGAAAGTAAGTCTAAGAAGCAGTAGATCTGTTCTATGTGAGCCATATCTATGCTTCCCGTTCTTACATTCTTCAAACAGCTGAAAATACAATATTTTTGGTGATGAAAACGATATTTTACAGCGGTTTAGATTGTACAATGAACTTGCTTGTTTTGTACAATGAACTTGCTTGTTTTGTTACATAAACTGAAATGAGGCGAACGATTAGATTTTAGCAACCAGAAAATGGCTGAGCGATTTCTGCATAGTGCATCTTTAAACAGAGGTAAGGTCCTTGGACTAAGGAGTAACGTTAAGCTCATTTAGTCCAATATTGTGCTAGGTTTGACAAGAATTGAAGGCATGTCAACCTCATCTATTTTTTACAATGACATTTCCTCGCAGTTTAAAACATACTTTCCTATTCTACTTTGTTATTCTTTTGCAAGTTAATCCAATAGCTAGGATCATACTGTTTTGTTTGAACTATTCAGCGTGCAAAATTGTTACAAGCAAATACTATTTTGATCTACAGCAAACGTGTGTAACGGAGATGCATTACATAACGTTACATTTGCAATTAAATATCAAACTATCCACATTCATATGCGTGATACATGCTGTTTTGAAAGGGCAAAAATAACTTTGTAGGACAATTTAGAACTTGAAACAACTTACTTGCGTTCTGCAACAACAGACCATGAACCACACGTTGAACGTCAGTCAGGAGTTGCCTCGTGCCCATTTACTAAGTTCCTATTGGCTTCTGTATGAGGAAGTAGCTCGCGAGCTGATTCTTCTTCTTTAGATTTGTACTAGTGGATCGTAACCAACTGAACGGTGGAATGTGAGGCCGGTCACGACCTCTCTATCACTATATTATGTTACTTAACCCTGTATTTATAATAAAATAAAGCCCTACAAACCTTACTAATACCACCCAAACCCTATCCCCGGCCAACCTCTCGGACCCTATCAAACAAACTCTCCCATCTGGCAGTCACTCCAAACACATAAATTCAAAATGCAACTAGACATTGTTATCAAAAATGTATAAATATTTATTCAAAACTGATGGGATGACAAAGAGGATAGAATATGCTAAAAAGGCAATAGAAACAAGTAACACTTCAACCTTGCAAGTTAATCCAGTAGCTCAGTTGGTAGAGCATGGCGCTTGCAATGCCAGGGTTGTGGGTTCGATTCCCATGGGGGGCCATGGGAATCGAACCCACAAATCTCGTACACCCAAATACCTCTCAGCAGCTGCCACCACACCCTCAATTTTCTGCGACTTACATTCCAACCCTGCAGTACAGTTAATAACCATTGCTATAAAACACAAAAAATCCAATCTTACTGAAGCATATATCACTTGTTGGCCTATCCCTTTGTACTGGAACAGATCTACTACTCACACCAATCCTCTCAGCATCCCTCCCCTTGACCCATCTTCCTCAACTTTCTTCACTGCCTCAGCACTACTCTAACCCTGGAAACCTCAACCTGCCTCTCTCGCACCGGACATTTCTGATCCCCAGCCCCATGGGCACCCCTACAATTAACACATTCCACTACTTTCCCCAATGCTACACATTCCTTTGTCTCATGCCCTTCTGCACACTTCTCACACCTAGGAACCTCCCTCCTACACACTGCTGCCACATGCCCCTACGCTTGACACCTGTAACAACGTAATGTATTCGGCACAAAAGCTCATACAGGATAACATATACAGTTCATTCGGAAAGTATTCAGAACACTTTACTTTTTCCAAATGTTGTTACATTACAGCCCTATTCTAAAATTAATTAAATAAAAGCAATCCTAATCAGTCTACACACAATACCCCATAATGACAAAGTGAAATCAGGTTAGACATTTTTGCAAATGAGTTAAAAATAAAAAACAGAAATACCTTATTTACATAAGTATTCAGACCCTTTGCTATGAGACTCGAAATTGAGCTCAGGTGCATCCTGTTTCCATTGATCATCCTTGAGATATTTCTACAACTTGATTGGAGTCCACCTGTGGTAAATTCAATTGATTGGACATGATTTGGAAAGGCACACACCTATCTATATAATGTCCCACAGTTGACAGTGCATGTCAGAGGAGGGAGTTGGACATCGTGTCGAGAGAGGAAATGGCGACCGTGCTTGAATCTGAAAGTGCGGCAAGTGAAGTGTGTGATAATGAATGGAAAATAGTGAAATCAAAGAATGGAACAAAACGAGCAAAACTTGTAGTAGAAGGCAAGGATCGGTCCAATAATGCATTTCTTATTGGACTGCGTTTTTTGGACAAGGAGATTCATTTGGGAAATCCATTTGTAATACAGTGGCAACAGGTGGCGATGGGGTGAGGTTGTGTTTCTCTAAGCGGGAGGTAAGCTTGGCTTCTTCTTTATATGGTGTCGAGTAAAGCTTAAACCATGTATTTAGATTGTAGGTAGGTATTGTAGTTAGGTATTGTAGGTAGTTTATCTAGGTAGTTATTGTAGGTAATTATTGTATTCGGCTGAGCCCGGTGAAGCACGAGGCTAGCTAACCCACTACCTGGACCAATAAAGCTAGCTAGCTAGCGGGTAGCTACTGGTAACTATTAGCAACTGTGGATAGTTGTTTCCAATATTATTTCACACTTAAGAGTACCTGTAATTATGCCAGCTAGCTACCTACCATTCAGCTGTTTTTCTAACCTCATTATCTGAAGCGTTAATGTTAGGTAGTTAGTAGCTACTGTACTCGAAATGTAGCTAGCTTGTTGCTACCTGGATAGCTAACTAAACAATAGCTGGAACGACCTAGCTGTAATGTTTGGAGATGCTTTCTCTCCGCTGGGACAGATGCAAACTGGCTAAATCGATTCAGTAGCTAGCTTTACACTTAATTAGCTAACAATAGCTACTAAGGGTAAGTTATAACCTACATTTATTTACATACTGGTAACCAGAGTCGTTCAAAAGGAATTCAAGACATGGGTGACTAGTTAATGTTAGCTTGGCTCTCTCTGTATGTTTCATACCGTGGGAGGAGGGGTTGGTTCATTGACAGAGAGCAATGGCTAGCTAATATGCTAACTATTCTTGCTAGCTAACTAACTGGCTGAATAAGTTGACGACGTACTCACTCAAACTGTCAAAACTAACCCCAAAACTTTACACAACGTTAGACACGGACACAAATCATCTGTTTAGCGTGTTAACACACTATTGGTAGTTTGTTGTAACCGAGTATTGGTGCTAAACCGTGTTATTTGAAGCTAGCATGCTAGTTAGCTATGGCGTCATAGGATACGGTGCCCTGGGCGGATTTCACGGAAGAATACTGTACCAAGTTAGCTAGCTGAATAAACTAAGTATATTCCTAGAAAACATTGAACCGCTGTAGTTTACAACAATTATAATTTCTAAAGTGGAAGTTGGGAGAGTTATACTTGAGTGTTTCAGTGAAACGTGAGAGAGGCCCCGCTCTCTCGCTTACCCAGATGTTTAGTTAATTTCATTCTGATCTCCTTTGCATTATTGTAGCCTTTTCTGTAGCCTGTCAACTATGTGTCTGTCTATCCCTGTTCTCTCCTCTCTGCACAGGCCATACAAACACTTCACACCGCGTGGCTGCTGCCACTCTAATCTGGTGGTCCCTGTGCGCACGACCCACGTGGAGTTCCAGGTCTCCGGCAGCCTCTGGAACTGCCGTTCTGCGGCCAACAAGGCAGAGTTCATCTCAGCCTATGCTACCCTCCAGTCCCTCGACTTCTTGGTGCTGACGGAAACATGGATTACCACAAAAAACACTGCTACTCCTACTGCTCTTTCCTTGTCTGATCATGTGTTCTCGCATACCCCGAGAGCATCTGGTCTCACCGTCCCCCCTTACTCACAAGGCAGGCAATACGCTTGACCTCATCTTTACTAGATGCTGTTCTTCTACTAATCTCACTGCAACTCCCCTCCAAGTCTCCGACCACTACTTTGTATCCTTTTCTCTCTCGCTCTCCTCCAACATTACTCACTCTGCCCCTACTCAGATGGTAATGTGCCGTCGCAACCTTCGCTTTCTCTATCATGCTACTCTCTCCTCTTCCATCCTATCATCTCGTCCCTCTGCTAAATCCTTCTCCCTCCATTCTGCTGATTCTGCCTCCTCAACCCTCCTCAACCCTCCTCTCCTCCCTTTCTGCATCTTTTGACTCTCTATGTCCCCTATCCTCCTGGCCGGCTCGGTCCTCCCCTCCTGCTCCGTGGCTTGACGACTCATTGCGAGCTTACAGAACAGGGCTCCGGGCAGCCGAGCAGAAATGGAGGAAAACTAGACTCCCTGCGGACCTGTCAACTAATTGTGAAGGAAGAGGATTTTGTGGCATTTATAGCCACATTAATTACAGCACAAGTGTCTATGAAGTCCAAGAAGCTGGGGCTTTTGGGGCTCCAAGACTTCACGGCAGAAGCACTGCAAGGACTATTGTCGATAGGAAATGTCCCGCCCTCACAGGTGTCTTTTGAGCATGTGTAGGGACATGATTAGAATTTATTTTTTCACAGAAAAGCAGGTTGATTTGGTTTAGTTAATTTATTTTTTGGTAGTTTGTATGATATTTCATTTATTGTGGGATCCTTATTATTCACCCGCACAGTAGGTGGTGGAATGCACATCAAATTGTTGCTAACGCCATTATACCATAGAAGAAGAAGAAGTGCATGTCAGAGCAAAAACCAAGACATGAGGTCGAAGGAATTGTCTGTAGAGCTCCGAGACAGGATTGTGTCGAGGCACAGATCTGGGGAAGAGTACCAAAACATTTCTGCAGCACTGAAGGTCCCCAAGAACACAGTGGCCTCCATCATTCTTAAATGGACGAAGTTTGGAACCACCAAGACTCTTCCTAGAGCTGGCCGCGCGGCCAAATTGAGCAATCGGGGGAGAAGGGCCTTGGTCAGGGAAGTGACCAAGAACCCGATGGTCACTCTGACAGAGCTCCAGAGTTCCTCTGTGGAGATGGGAGAACCTTCCAGAAGGACAACAATCTCTGCAGCACTCCACCAATCAGGCCTTTATGGTAGAGTAGCCAGCCGGAAGCCACACCTCAGTAAAAGGCACCTGACAGCCCGCTTGGAGTTTGCCAAAAGGCACCTAAAGGACTCTCAGACCATGAGAAACAAGATTCTCTGGACTGATGAAACCAAGATTGAACTCTTTGGCCTGAATGTCAAGCGTCACGTCTGGAGGAAACCTGGCACCATCCCTACGGTGAAGTATGGTGGTGGCAGCATCATGCTGTGGGGATGTTTTTCAGCGGCAGGGACTGGGAAAGATGAACGGAGAAAAGTACAGAGAGATCCTTGATGAAAACCTGCTTCAGAGCACTCAGGACCACAGACTGGGGCGAAGGTTCACCTTCCAACAGGACAACAACCCTAAGCACACAGCCAAGACAACACAAAAAAAGTATCTGAATGTCCTTGAGTGGCCAGCCAGAGCCCAGACTTGAACCCGATCGAACATCTCTGGAGAGACCTGAAAATAGCTGTGCAGCGTTGCTCCCCATCCAACCTGACAGAGCTTGAGAGGATCTGCAGAGAAGAATGGGAGAAACTCCCCAAATACAGGTGTGCCAAGCTTGTAGCGTCATACCCAAGAAGACTTGAGGCTGTAATCGCTGCCGAAGGTGCTTCAACAAAGTACTGAGTAAAGGGTCTGAATACTTAAGTAAATATGATATTTCTAATACATTTGCAAAAATGTCTAAACCTGTTTTTGCTTTATGGGTTATTGTGTGTAGATTGCTGAGGGGATTTTTAATTTTTATTAAATCCATTTTAGAATAAGGCTGTAATGTAAGAAAATGTGGAAAAAGTGAAGGGGTCTGAATACTTTCTGAATGCACTGTATATCCTAACATCACTTTGTCGGGCTAAGACTCAACATCAAAACTCAAAAGAACAGACAACAACGCTTCTGTTTCACCACTCACGACACTCGGTCTGTGTCGCACCAAACGACAAGCATCACCAACCCCAGTAATCACTCCTTTCAATGGCACCCTTTTCTTGAGAGCAAAACAATTCACATTTCTTGTCCCCATTCGTTTAACGCGGAGCGCCTGCTCCCTCTGACCAGCAGAAACACAAACAATTATCACCAGACCACTTCTGGTTACCTTCACCGATTCCACAGCACCCAACTTTGTTTTCCCCCACCCTGAAACCACACATGTATCAGCCAAAAGGCAAGGGTCCAGTTTTTCAAAAAATTTCACTCCTACCGTCACAGAATATCCTGACCCTCGGTGCAAGCCTCGGGCTGCGAGAACGTCACCACACCTACCCCCTCCGATACTTCACCCTCACTCACTTCCATTTCTCCTCCTGTCTTCGATCTGGTGTACAACTCACTCTGCTTACACTTTCTACCATTCGTCTTTAACAAACCATCTTCCTTTTCCCCGCCATTTTTAACTGATTCAAGCTCACCCTCTTCCTCTATCTCTTAGACCTCCTCTGCCTCTCTTTTTCCCTCCATTCCTCCTCCGTCATTCAAGTATACGTCTCCTTATGATAATACTGCACTTCTCCTGACATACACTATATATACAAAAGTATGTGGACACCCCTTCAAATTAGTGGATTCGGCTATTTCAGCCACACCCGTTGCTTACAGGTGTATAAAATCGAGCACATAACCATGCAATCTCCATGGACAAACAGTGGCCTTACTGAAGAGCTCAGTGACTTTCAACTTGGCACCGTCATAGGATGCCACCTTTCCAACAAGTCAGTTAGTCAGATTTCTGCCCTGCTAGAGCTGCCTCGGTCAACTGTAAGGGCTGTTATTGTGAAGTGGAAATGTCTAGAAGCAACAACGGCTCAGCCGATAAGCGGTAGACCCCAGTAGACCCACAAGCTTACAGAATGGGACCTCCGAGTGCTGAAGCGCGTAAACATTGTCTGTCCTCGGTTGCAACACTCACTACCGAGTTCCAAACTGCCTCTGGAAGCAACGTCAGCACAAGTAAGAACTGTTCGTCGGGACCTTCATGAAATGGATTTCAATGGCCGCGCAACCGCACACAAGCCCCGGTTAGCTGCTCCAGTCCAATGCCAGAGCAGTCCACTCCACCAGTGCCTAGTCCAGCCCTGGTCAGCTGCTCCAGTCCAGAGCCAGAGCAGTCCGCTCCACTGGGGTCCAGTTCAGCTTCGGGCAGCGGCTCCACTCCTCCAGTGCCAGAGCAGTTCGCTCCACCGGTGCCCAGTCCGGGTCCGGTCGTCTACTCTCCCACACCAGGGTCCAGACAGGACTTGGTGCATCGCGGGAGGACTGCAGAGCCAGAACCAGACGTCAACCCCTCTCCAGGGTCGGGGCCTCCCACACCAGGGTCCAGACAGGGCTTGGTGCATCGCGGGAGGATTGCCGGTCCAGGCCCAGACGTCAGCCCCTCTCCATGGTCGGGGCCTCCCACACCAGGGTCCAGACAGGGCTTGGTGCATCGTGGGAGGACTGAGCATCGCGCTGGGGTCCAGACCGGACCAGGTGTGCAACGGGGAGCCAGAAAAGGAGAGGACAGTAAGGGTGACGTCGCGCCCGGAGCCGGAGCCTCCACCGAGGCTAAATGCCCACCTGGACCCTCCCCTAATGAGTCAGTTTTGCGGCCGGGGTCCGCACCTTTGGGGGGGGGGGGGGGGGGGGGGGGGGTACTGTCACGCCCTGACATAGAGATCTCTAGTTAGTTTGGTCAGGGTGTGAATAGCTATGTGTAGATCTATGTTATCTATTTCTATGTTGGCCGGGTGTGGTTCCCAATCAGAGGCAGCTGTCGATCATTGTCTCTGCTTGGGGTTCATACTTAGGCAGCCATGTTGCCTACCTATGTTGTGGGATCTTGTTTCTGGTTTGGCTTGTTTATGTGTAGCCCATTAGAACTTCACGTCATGTTGCTTTTGTTGTGTGTTTACTTCTTAATTAAACATGTACGCATACCACGATGCACCTTGGCCCAATCCTTTATATGACGAATGTGACAGATAATGGTAAATCTGGATTAAATACATTTCACATAACACATTTAAAGGGGGAAATAGTGTCCTAGTGAAGATGGCATCTTCACAAAATCATACAGTTCACAATAATAAAACATTCTCAACAGTTTCATCTATAATACACCCATCCCCCATTCCAGTATCATGTTTCAGTAAACATTTTAAGAAGAGTTTAATCCCGTATGATCTCATCTTGCACAAGACAACTTCCTCCCTTCTGTTACCATTATATGACACTACCTCCCATACAGATTTCCTTATACTATAGAAATGTTTCCCCTTAATACTCAAACCCCATTGTCTCTGCCAGCAATCCAACCCAGTCTTTTTGAATCTATGTTTTTACCTCACCCAACTGAACCACTATATAATTTTTCACTGTACCCTTTGCGATTAGATCTACTCTATCATTTCCCTTTACTCCTGCAGGGGCAGGAATCCAACAAAACTGAACCACAATACTATTCCTTGCAAGCCCTTCACAACCTGCTTGTCCAAGAGCATTGATTTGAGCTAGGTGCTGCACAGTTTGAGTAATATTTTAAAGGACCAGTGCAGTCAAAATTCAGTTTTTTCATATTGTACAACAGCTGATGAATCTAACACTGTATAAGTGTGACAGAATTTGATCAGTGTTATTTCCTGATTGTTGCTGGTTGAAAATACAATCTACACAGGACCTTCTAATCAGCAGGTTTGCATGGGCAGGAGTTTCGGCATTCCATGGTGAGATCACCATGCGGTAAATTGGTTAATAGACCAATAACAAAGAGAATTCCAAATCTCTCTGCCAATAACAGCTAGTGTTCAGTTATCTCCTCCCCACTCGGACCCCTCCCAGACAGTCCTAGCACAATTCTTGCTTAAAAATTATTTTTTTTGCTAAAAAGCTATTTTTGCCCATTTCAATTGAAATCTATTACAGTAAGGTACTTAATTGTTACCCAGAAATGATTTGATATTGATATAAAAACGGCTGCATTGGGCATTTAAACTGAAAATGGTCTTATTCTTATTTGATTGTTTTGTATGGAAGGCCATTCCCTTGTCAACAAATGTTTTTAATGACTTCAAGTTACGAGATATTAGGCATCACATTTTTTTGTTCGTATTTTAATATTTTGAAAAATCTCTAAATATTTGAGATTGTTTCTCATAACTTGAAGTCAAAAAAATAATGTTGGCGGGAATAGATTGTTGATCTGATACTTTCTTTTTACTTTTGGCAAATCAATCAATGTCTCTCAAACTTTTTTTCTACCATGGACCAGCAGCTGGGAAGCTTCCTCCTTGGGGGACCACTTACATTAAAATTTGAGCACTTGAGCACAAAATCAGTGTCAGCTAAACATCAGCTTAGCATCTAAACATCAGAATAAGGGATGGCAGGTAGCCTTGAGGTTAGAGCGTTGGGCCAGTAACTGTAAAGGTTGTGGTTTGAATACTGGAGTTGACAAGGTAAAAAAATATATAGATATTTCGCTGTACCCTTGAGCAAGGCCCTTAGCCCTAATTGCTCCAGGGGTCCTGTTCAATTGTGACCGAACTCCCTGTGGGTGTCTCAGGGGGAGTTGGGATTTGCAAAACAACACATTTCCATTATGCACTTGTGTGTAACAGTACAAATATAAGCACCCCCCAGGGTTTAATCTCTCGTGGACAAACTACATAACATAAATGGTAGGGAGGATCTGACGCAATTACGTCAGATCTGGGTTTCCGAGATTAGGCAGGTTTTAGGCCTTCTCTGTCTGGTCCAGTAGGTGGTAGTAATTCACCATTAAAATAGGTTAAATTAGGAGAAGAAGCAGGAGCAGAAGAAGAAAAAAAATGGTGGTAGTGTGCAGGCCATAGCGCAGGTTTATCTTTGAGAAAGCAACTACGTCTGTTAGCCGGGAGAGGGCCTGGGTTTATTGCATGGGGAGTGTGGAAAGCCTATGTAGTTTAATTTTATTCTCAGTGGTTCTTATACTTGCCATGTCTACCAACGTTGATTGTGGAGGTGAAAAGCTTGCGTCTGTAGATTTCGAGATATTCGGGAATGTCCAGGGTAGGTAGGAATACTAGGCTACCCAGCGCATGTTCAGCTGTCTGCCTTGGGGATCTGAGCCTGTATGTAAAAACGTCAACGCACACAATGCACACTGCCTGAAGTAGATTCACCGAGTAGGCAAGTTCGGTTACAATTTTCACTGTGCAACCGAAACATAGCATGCTGCTATCCATATTTTCAAATGCAATTGTTTTCCCCTATGGCATGGTGCAAGTTAGCCCTTTTGACTCCAATGCATTACATTACATTACATTGCATTAGAGTTATTGAATATTGCTGAGGGGAATTGATCAAGGCATGAAATGCTGTATCTAAAAACAATTGATCCATTGCAAACTTAATTATCATCCAAAAATAACTTTACAAATACAAAATATACACTTCTTCCCCCTGGTCTTTTTTGTGTGTAACACAGCTTCGAGACAATGTTTTTTTTTTGCCTTCCGAGATTCCATTATCTCAGGAAGTGTCATAGTTCAGGTACATGTGCAACGCAAAACACCTCCATTAGAATATGTTCAAACAGTACACAGTAAGTGTATCTTTTGTATTTGTAAAATTATTTTGGGGTGATATGAAAGAATTTCGGAGGTTTCCAAATCGGTATTGCACGCGTAAGGACTGTTGTACACATTGGCCGTGCTGTGGTCAATGGCTTGAATGATAACCAAAGAGGGCTGGGTATGGCCCCTTAGATTTTTGACAGCTTCTAGTCTCTGAAAGCATACAAGACCAGTGCATCAAGTCAATAAAGCAAGATATAACTAGTCTGGAATATTTCAATATGATTTACCCTTATTTATGTTGTTTATTTTGTTCTTACAGGTGTTTGCTTCAGAATGGTGAGCAACTTAACTTACATTTTCCTCAACATGCAAAAGGCGATTACATTTTTTAAATAATACTAATTGAAAATAAAAGTAGAACAAAGTATATATTTTAAAACCCATCACATTCCATTTTGATTTGCAATGTGTGTTAGTATTTTCCCCTCTTTCATCAACTTTATTCTTATTTTTTAATTCTGTGTTCCATACATATTGATCAAGTGAAGTGTGTTAGTATTTTCATGTAGCCTACATACTGGGGAGAGAATCTTTGGTTCAGTTTCTAAGATACATTGTACAGTGTTATCTTTATAAGAAGATAACCCCAGTTAGTGCACTAATATTACACCCCTGTGCCGTCTTTCCTTTGGTTCTGTGTTTTCCAGTACACAGAAGACCAGGGGAAGAAGCTGGGTGTTAATGGCTGGGTGAAGAACACAAGAGAAGGAACAGTGGTTGGCCAGGTACAGGGGCCCCATGACAAGGTCAATGAAATGTAAGTCCACTCTGAGATAGACAATACAATTCATTAGACAGGACACGATTCAATGAACCACTCCATTGCAATGTATAGGCAATGTCTTGATTTACAAACTACTGCATACCAGAAGAGGCCAGTGGGAGGAGCTATAGGAGGACGGGCTCATTGTAATGTCTGGAATGGAATTAATGGAATGGTCAAACCAGCCTCCTCTGCTGCACACATCTTATTCTGTAAACTGGAATCAGCTACCTGAGGGGCGGGTCTACCTGTTTATTTATTTTTATTTAATTTTTTACAGCACCCCAATCTGTTGTGGGAATTTTTATATGATACTGTGTAAATACTGCAATGCTGGTTCAAAGGAATTTAGCCCTCAGCATCACAACACTCAACCAATATTTTTTATTTTCCATTACCATTTAAAGACACACAGAGAGACATAACATATTATAAGCCTTATTCTAATCATAAAGGCTCATACATGCTTTTAACAAGTAATACCGCTTCATACTTGTAAGTAAAGTGTTTAATGATGCCTATACTACATGTATCAAATCAAATTGTATTTGTCACAAGCGCCGAATACAACAAGTGTAGACCTTACACAGGTGAAGACCGGCTGACTCCGGTAAGACAAGGGGTGGCGGTCTGTGTATATTTGTAAACAACAGCTGATGCACAAAATCTAATATTAAGGAAGTTTTGCTCACCTGAGGTAGAGTATCTCATGATAAGCTGTAGACCACACTATTTACAGAGAGAGTTTTCATCTATATTTTTCATAGCTGTCTATTTACCACCACAAACCGATGCTGGCACTAAGACTGCACTCAATGAACTGTACAAGGCCATAAGCAAACAGGAAAACGCTCATCCAGAGGCAGCGCTCCTAGTGGCCGGGGACTTTAATGCAGGGAAACTTAAATCCGTTCTACCTCATTTCTACCAGCATGTTAAATGTGCAACCAGAGGAAAAAAAACTCTAGACCACCTTTACTCCACACACAGAGACGCATACAAAGCTCTCCCTCGCTCTCCATTTGGCAAATCTGAAGATAATTTTATCCTCCTGATTCCTGCTTATAAGCAAAAACTAAAGCAGGAAGCACCAGTGACTTGGTTAATAAGGAAGTGGTCAGATGACGCAGATGCTATGCTATAGGACTGTTTTGCTAGCACTGCCTGGAATATGTTCCAGGATTCTTCCAATGGCATTGAAGAGTACACCACATCAGTCACTGGCTTCATCAATAAGTGCATCGATGATGTCGTCCTGACAGTGACCGTACGTACCCCAACCAGAAGCCATGGATTACAGGCAACATCCACACTGAGCTAAAGGGTAGAACCATCAAACAGGCAAAGAGTCAGTACAGGACTAAGATTGAATTGTACTACACCGGCTCCGACGCTTGTCGGATGTGGCAGGGCTACAAAGGGAAGCACAGCCGCGAGCTGCCCAGTGACACGAGCCTACCAGACAAGCTAAATCACTTCTATGCTCGCTTCGAGGCAAGCAACACTGAAGCATGCATGAGAGCATCAGCTGTTCCAGATGACTATGTGATCACGCTCTCCGTAGCCGATGTAAGACTTTTAAGACAGATTACCAGGACGCGTACTCTGAGCATGCGCTGACTAATTTGCAAGTGTCTTCAGTGACATTTTCAATATGTCCCTGACTGAGTCTGTAATACCAACAGGTTTCAAGCAGACCACCATAGTCCCTGTGCCCAAGAACACTAAGATAACCTGCCTAAATGACTACCAACCCGTAGCACTCACGTCTGTAGCCATGAAGTGCTTTGAAAGGCTGGTAATGGCTCACATCAACACCATTATCCCAGAAACCCTAGACCCACTCCAAGTTGCATACCGTCCCAACAGATCCACAGATTATGCAATATCTATTGCACTCCACACTTTCCTTTCCCACCTGGACAAGAGGAACACCTATGTGAGAATGCTATTCATTGACTACAGCTCAGAGTTCAACACCATAGTGCCCTCAAAACTCATCACTAAGCTAAGGACCCTGGGACTAAACACCTCCCTCTGCAACTGGATCCTGGACTTCCTGACAGGCCGCCCCCAGGTGGTAAGGGTAGGTAACAACACATCTGCCACGGTGATCCTCAACACGGGGGCCCCTCAGGGGTGCGTGCTCAGTCCCCTCCTGTACTCCCTGTTCACCCATGACTGCATGGCCAGGCACGACTCCAACACCATCATTAAGTTTGCCGACGACACAACAGTGGTAGGCCTGATCACCTACTACGATGAGACAGCCTATAGGGAGGACGTCAGAGACCTGGCCGTGTGGTGCCAGGATAACAACCTCTCCCTCAATGTGATCAAGACAAAGGAGATGATTGTGGACTACAGGAAAAAAAAGAGGACTGAGCACACCCCCATTCTCATCGACAGGGCTGTAGTGGAACAGGTTGAGAGCTTCAAGTTCCTTGCTGTCCACATCACCAACAAACTATCATGGTCCAAACACACCAAGACAGTCGTGAAGAGGGCATGACAAAGATTTGGCATGGGTCCTCAGATCCTGAAAAAGTTCTACAGCTGCACCATCGAGAGCATCCTGACTGGTTGCATCACTGCCTGGTATGGCAACTGCTCGGCCTCCGACCGCAAGGCACTACAGAGGGTAGTGCGTATGGCCCAGTACATCACTGGGGCCAAGCTTCCTGCCATCCAGGACCTCTATACCAGGCGGTGTCAGAGGAAGGCCCTAAAAATTGTGAAAGACTCCAGCCACCGTAGTCATACTGTTCTCTCTGCTACCGCATGGCAAGCGGTACTGGAGCGCCAAGTCTATGTCCAAAAGGCTTCTTAACAGCTTCTACCCCCAAGCCATAAGACTCCTGAACAGCTAATCATGGCTACCCAGACTTTTTTACTTAACACTTATTTTTCTATACTATATTTTTTGATTAAGGGCTGTAAGTAAGCATTTCACAGTGAGGTCTACACCTGTTGTATTCGGCGCATGCGGCAAATAAAATGTTATTTTATTTTATTTGAAATGCTTACTTACGAACCCTTAGCCAACAATGCAGAATTTTTAAAAAGTAAGTAAGAAACATTAGCTAAATAAACTAAAGGAAAAATAGTAACACAATAAAATAACAATTACGAGGCTATACACAAGGGGTACCGGTACTGAGGGGTGCAGGGGTACGGGGTTAGTTGAGGTAATTTAGGTAATATGTACATGTATGTTGGGGTAAATTGACTATAGATAATAAACAGAGAGTAGCAGCAGCGTATGTGAAGAGTGTGAATGTATGTATGTCCGTGTTTGTTGGAGTGTCAGTGTAGTATGTGTGAGTGTACATGGAGCCTGTGCAAGTCAGTGCAAAAAAATTGTAATAAAATGTAGTCATACCTCAGAGCAGTTACTTTGGTTGAAACCAGGCAAGAGTATCACTGACACCATGCAGCTACTTTAATATCATCACACTTGGGAGAGCTTAACAGAGGGCATTCATTTGACTTATTTTCTGTATTTAATAGAGATAATACCGCTGTATATTGAGAATGCAATATACTACTTTGCCAGTAGGTGTCATTATATGACCAGACTATTACCAAATGGCAGGGTTCCCCAACTGGTGGCTTTTTTTTTTGCCAATGTATTTGTACATAAAACTATTTTGGGGTTGGATATAAAATACTGTAAAAAAACAGCAAATCAGCTCTAAGTGATTTTAATTTAGAAAATCTGTTCCAAAGTATTCCCACACATAATAGAGAGATATATGTGATCCTATACAAAGTTTGAAGGTATGCAAGGTTTGAAATGATTATGTTTTTTAAACATTTTTAAATTTTTTAGTCATTTAGCAGACGCTCTTATCCAGAGCGACTTACAGTTAGTGCATACATTATTTTATATTTATCATACTGGCCCCCCGTGGGAATCGAACCCACAACCCTGGCGTTGCAAACGCCATGCTCTACCAACTGAGCTACATCCCTGCCGGCCATTCCCTCCCCTACCCTGGACAACGCTGGGCCAATTATGCGCCGCCCCATGGGTCTCCCGGTCGCGGCCGGCTACAACAGAGCCTGGATTCGAACCAGGATCTCTAGTGGCACAGCTGCGATGCAGTGCCTTAGACCACTGCGCCACTCGGGAGACACAAATGTTATGTCTTTGTGCTTCTTGCGGTCAATTTGCAGTCTAAAAATGATTTTTTATTATGATCGGGCCCCCTGACCATCCGCTCAAGAAGGAGTTGGCACGTGTCTAAATCTAGTTTGATGATCCCTGCCCATGGAATACTCTAGAGTAGAGCTCCCCATGCCTAGTCACAGGCTGTGGCCTGATTCTCTATCCCCAAAGTGTGTGCTCGCAAACTCCTCCTCATGGATTTAAAAGGAATGGACTGGTGTATGGTAGAAACTCCCTCTTGAAGAAAAGGAGGGTGATATGCATGTTCTAAACTTGCGAATACCGGTGCTGGACTAAAGAATATTACTGAGATAAAGGAATGAGATCCCCGCACACAGAATATGGCTGCTCCCCAGTGCGTTATTCCTGCACCCAAATGTATTGTGTATTTGGGTGCAAAAATAAGCACTAGGGAGCAGAAATATTCTGTGTGCCGGCCTCTCATTCGTTTATCTCAGGGAACTCCCCTTTGCCCATGCTTGCACCAATCCAATGCTTTTAAAACCTTGAGAGGGAGTGGATGAGTGCACACTTCAGGGGAAAGGCTAGAGAGACACAACATAGAATCTCCCACTTTGTGTACAGAGTTACAGGGTATATCTGAATAGATTAAGATGGCTTTCTCTCCTTGTCTCTTCTCTATTTTACAAGGTAAACAAGCTAGTTTTAAGCAATATGCCACTTTTGATATGTTCTGCCAGTATGCGTGCCCTTCCTCCACCCTGCCCTGGGTATGGGTACAAGTTTCCCTTAGGCACAGATCTAGGATCAGCATACCCTCCTTAAATCCTATATTAGCAGGGAGGGATGCAAAGCTGAAGGATGCTAAACTGACTTCAGATCAGTGTTGAGGGGCAACTTCATCGTACTACTTCCCTGACCTGCTTGGTGGGTGTGGCTCAGCCTGGAGTTCCTAAAACCGAGGCACATGGGAGATTAAGTCAGCCTGGGTCGAGCTGTGGATTACATCACCAGGTTCTCTACGTGCTGGAGAGGTGGAGGAGGGTCCAACTAGGGGCCAGCAGGGGAGTATTGCCTTTCACAAAGCCTGACCTCGTGTGTGTGTGTGTGTGTGTGTGTGTGTGTGTGTGTGTGTGTGTGTGTGTGTGTGTGTGTGATTGATTGCAATGGATCCTCCAAATCCTTGGGCTTGTTTCTAATTTCTATTGTATTGTGACTTGCATAATGGTAAATGAGGTATGTGATGAAAAATGGTAGATTATAGAAACTACCCTAAACTACCTTAACATTAATCTCTCCGGGGAGCTCCTCCACCCATTGGCTATAGAGTATTTATCTCCAACATTTGGGGGGAGGGGGCCTCTTGAAGTATGTGTATTTTTTAATGTACACACTGCAGTGTTTGTAATCATTCAACTGTGTCTGACATTGCCATTTGAGTGTTGAGCTTTTGCTGCACAAAAAAGCATTCCTTTTTATTCCGGCCTGCGAACACGAGATGCGAGAACAGAAATGTGTTTGGTCATTAAATATTGAAACCGACAGAGCATGCTGGGTTGGAATCTGCTGGAGTCTGCCTGCCTTCCCCCCTCTTTTTTCTCTCTCTCACTAGCAATATATCTTCCCCCTGTCCTACTATCCAGGGTTGGAATTGCTAGAGTCTGCAGATTTATCTCCTTTTGTCCCATGTCTTAGTCCTGATATCCACCACTTTATCTTTATTTTTCTGGGCCTTTTACCTGAATTATCCTTTTCAGTAGTGTGGAGATAAGGCTAGCTTAATTTGAACTAATGCAAGGTGTTGTTGGAATGTTAAAGATCTAGCTATGTCTCAAAGGCCTCTTGTCAAGCAGTACATAAAGTAATGGTACCACCTTACGATGAAGGCACTTTACTGACTCATCCACAATGTGTATCAGGACCAAACCAGTGAGAGGGTTGGAGCCTCCCAGTTCTTCCCTTGAAAACACAATGAGCAGCAGCATAGACTTGAGCACATAGATGGGCTCCACTGTGTACATGGGGTGGGGTGGGGGTGGGGGGGGGGGGGGGGGGGGGGGGTCATTGACCAGCGGATGTGGTAGAGTGAGAGAGAAGGAGCTCTTAATCTCACCGCTATAGAAAACGCAAAGGGGAAAGATAGGTCATAGACATCCAATACAGGTCATCCTCTGCCAACTACTCAGAGATGCGAGATAGGGAAATGTAAACAAGCAAGGGTGGGTGTTCTTAAAGGATTCATTTGGCTAAATACCTCCCTCCCTTGGCAGCTAGCAGTGCAATCATTTTCCAATTTCCCTGTTTTCTTTTGTTAGGGTTGGGTTTCCTGAAAACTGGGTAGATCTATGCACTTAATACATTGTTTATAATACTATAATAGCCTGTGTCCGAATGTAGTACCTATTTAAAATGCTCTGTTTGTGTATCTGTGTGGACTGTGATTCAGAAATGTGCTGTAGTAGTTTGTCAAAAATTTAACGCAACATGCAACAATTTCAAATATTTTACTGAGTTACAGAGTTCATATAAGAAAATCAGTCAATTGAAATACATTCATTAGGCCCTAATCTATGGATTTCACAAGACTGGGCAGGGGCGCAGCCATGGGTGGGCTGGGAGGGCATAGGCCCACCCACTTGGGAGCCAGGTCCACCTACTGGGGAGCCAGGCCCAGCCAATCAGAATTAGTTTTTCCCCACAAAAGGGCTTTATTACAGACAGAAATACTCCTCAGTTTCATCATGTCCAGGTGGCTGGTCGCAGGTGAAGAAGCCGGATGTGGAGGTCCTGGGCATGCGTGGTTACACGTGGTCTACGGTTGTGAGGCCGGTTGGAAGTACTCTAAAATGATGTTGTAGGCGGCTTATGGTAGAGAAATTAACAATCAATTATCTGGCAACAGCTCTGGTGGACATTCCTGCAGTCAGCATGACAATTGCGCGCTCCCTCAAAAGTTGAGACATCTGTGGCATTGTGTTGTGTGACAAAACTGCACATTTTACATTGGCCTTTTATTGTCCCCAGCACAAGCTGCACCTGTGTATTGATCATGCTGTTTAATCTGCTTCTTGATATGCCACACCTGTCAGGTGTATGGATTGTCTTGGCAAAGGAGAAATGCTCACTAACAAATTTGTGCACGACATTTGAGGGAAATAAGCTTTTTGTGCGTATGGAACATTTCTGGGATCTTTTATTTCAGATCATGAAACATGGGACCAACACTTTATTTAGTAGATTTGTAATTTTCAGTGTTTTTTCTGTTTTATACACCTTGGTGTGTATCCTATATTTACAATGTCAGTATTGATAACATTTTAGTTATTGATATAGTTTATTTGTCATGGACAATGCACAATAATCAACATATTCGACAGCACTGAGGTGTAACAGTGTCAGAGTTAACTAGACAGCAATGTTTTATTTATTAGTGGGTGGTCTGTATTTTCTAGGCTTTTTTATCCTGTATTCCCAAAGCTCAGACACTCTGTGCTCAACTTGATAATGCATAGTGTACCAGTAGAATTACTTGTATTTAATTGAAAGGGAAAACAGCAGGGAAATATCAATGCACCCTTGTAAGAGAGAATGAGACATCTCTTCCATGGCAACGATAGATACATCTCTCTTTTGATGTTAGTCAATTTCCTCCATCCTAGCCTCCAACGCAATATGTTTTCCCGGCAGTCTCAACACAGACGCTCCTTGAAAAAAGCTTCTGACTGCCAACCGGTGTGCCTTCCTGCTCACACTCATCCAGTAAGAATGGAGTGATGGGCCCTCAGTGGACCATAATGCATTTAGTGACCTCTTGATTCACTAGAATACAGCATGAGGGATTTAACGTACAGACTGAGAGGAAGGGGAAAATAGGTCCTCTGGTGTTAGCTCATCGCTTGCATCCATGAGACGATTACAACCAACATGAATTGATCCCAGTGTGTTTGCGTTATACTGGGGACGCAAAACATGTGGTCTATTACAGCCAAATCTTGTCTGTAGATGGCAATAAATATTGCCATGTCTGTCAATGCATTGACACCAGACCTGGGTCAAATAGATGATGTTTTATACATTGCCTGCCCTTTTTGTTTTTTTAAATATATATATTTTTTAATTGTTCATTTATTTTTATTTTTGGGGGTAGATCAGCTTTAATATTGCAGATAGATTGTAACTTCCATCAATGTAATTCTCTCCATCCCTTCCAATCCCCCATATGTTTTTTTTCTTCTCACAAATATATATATAAATTATATATACACATACATATACACATAAATATGAATACATATTCAAAAGTTTGGGGTCACTTAGAAATGTCCTTGTTTTCCATGAAAACATACATGAAACAAGTTTGCATAGGAAATATAGCAAAATGCATCGGAAATGTAGTCATTGACAAGGTTAGAAATAATGATTTTTAAAAGAAATAATAATTGTGTCCTTCAAACGTTGCTTTCGTCGAAGAATCCTCCATTTGCAGCAATTACAGCCTTGCAGACCTTTGGCATTCTAGTTGTCAATTTGTTGAGGTAATCTGAAGAGATTTCACCCCATGCATCCTGAAGCACCTCCCACAAGTTGGATTGGCTTGATGGTCACTTCTTACGTACCATACAGTCAAGCTGCTCCCACAACAGCTCAATAGGGTTGAGATCCGGTGACCGTGCTGGCCACTCCATTATAGACAGAATACCAGCTGACTGCTTCTTCCCTAAATAGGTATTGCATAGTTTGGAGCTGTGCTTTGGGTCAATGTCCTGTTGTAGGAGGAAATTGGCTCCAATCAAGCGCCGTCCACAGGGTATGCATGGCGTTGCAAAATGGAGTGATAGCCTTCCTTCTTCAAGATCCCTTTTACCCTGTACAAATCTCCCACTTTACCACCACCAAAGCACCCCCAGACATCACATTGCCTCCACCATGCTTGACAGATGGCATCAAGCACTCCTCCAGCATCTTTTCATTTGGTCTGCGTCTCACAAATGTTCTTCTTTGTGATCCGAACACCTCAAACTTCGATTCGTCTGTCCATAACACTTTTTTCCAATCTTCCTCTGTCCAGTGTCTGTGTTCTTTTGCCCATCTTAATCTTTTCTTTTTATTGGCCAGTCTGAGATATGGCTTTTTCTTTGCAACTCTGCCTAGAAGGTCAGCATCCCGGAGTCGCCTCTTCACTGTTGACGTTGAGAGTGGTGTTTCTTTATTTAAAGAAGCTGCCAGTTGAGGACCTGTGAGGCATCTGTTTCTCAAACTAGACACTAATGTATTTGTCCTCTTGCTCAGTTGTGCATTGGGGCCTCCCACTCCTCTTTCTATTCTGGTTAGAGCCAGTTTGCGCTGTTCTGTGAAGGGAGTACTACACAGCGTTGTACGAGATCTTCAGTTTCTTGGCAATTTCTCGCATGTAATAGCCTTAATTTCTCAGAACAAGAATAGACTGATGAGTTTCAGAATAAAGTTATTTGTTTCTGGACATTTTGATTCTGTAATCGAACCCACAATTGCTGATGCTCCAGATACTCAACTAGTCTCAAGAAGGCCAGCTTTATTGCTTCTTTAATCAGCACAACAGTTTTCAGCTGTGCTAACATAATTGCAAAAGGGTTTTCTAATTATCAATTAGCCTTTTAAAATGATCAACTTGGATTAGCAAACATAATGTGCCATTGTAACACAGGACTGATGGTTGCTGATAATGGGCTTCTGTACGCCTATGTAGATATTCCATTAAAAATCAGCCGTTTCCAGCTACAACAGCCATTTACAACATTAACAATGTCTACACTGTATTTCTGATCAATTTTATGTTATTTTAATGGACAAAACATTTGCTTTTGAACGGTAGTGTACATACAGTTGAAGTCGGAAGTTTACATACACCTTAGCCAAATACATTTAAACTCAGTTTTTCACAATTCCTGACATTTAATCCTAGTAAAAATTCCCTGTCTTAGGTCAGTTAGGATCACCACTTTATTTTAAGAAAGTGAAATGTCAGAATAATAGTAGAGAGAATGATTTATTTCAGCTTTTATTTATTTCATCAGATTCCCAGTGGGTCAGAAGTTTACATACACTCAATTAGTATTTGGTAGCATTGACCTTAAATTGTTTAACTTGGGGCAAACGTTTCGGGTAGCCTTCCACAAGCTTCCCACAATACGTTGGGTGAATTTTGGTCCATTCCTCCTGACAGAGCTGGTGTAACTGAGTCAGGTTTGTAGGCCTCCTTGCTCGCACACGCTTTTTCAGTTCTGCCCACACATTTTCTTTAGGATTGAGGTCAGGGCTTTGTGATGGCTACTCCAATACCTTTACTTTGTTGTCCTTAATCCATTTTGCCACAACTTTGGAAGTATGCTTGGGGACATTGTCCATTTGGAAGACCCATTTGCGACCAAGCTTTAACTTCCTGACTGATGTCTTGAGATGTTGCTTCAATATATCCACATAATTTTCTTTCCTCATAATGCCATCTATTTTGTGAAGTGCACCAGGCCCTCCTGCAGCAAAGCACCCCCACAGCATGATGCTTCCATCCTCGTGCTTCACGGTTGGGATTGTGTTCTTCGGCTTGCAAGCCACCCCCTTTTTTCTCCAAACATAACAATGGTCATTATTGCCAAACAGTTCTATTTTTGTTTCATCAGACCAGAGGACATTTCTCCAAAAAGTACGATCTTTGTCCCCATGTGCAGTTGCAAACCGTAGTCTGGCTTTTTTATGGCGGTTTTAGAGCAGTGGCTTCTTCCTTGCTGAGCAGCCTTTCAGTTTATGTCGATATAGGACTCGTTTTTACTGTGGATATAGATACTTTTGTACCTGTTTCCTCCAGCATCTTCACAGGGTCCTTTGCTGTTGTTCTGGGATTGATTTGCACTTTTCGCACCAAAGTACGTTCATCTCTAGGAAATAGAATGCGTCTCCTTCCTGAGCGGTATGACTGCTGTGTGGTCCCATGGTGTTTATACTTGCGTACTATTGTTTGTACAGATGAATGTGGTACCTTCAGGCATTTTGAAATTGCTCCCAAGGATGAACCAGACTTGTGGAGGTCTACAATTGTTTTTCTGAGGTCTTGGCTGATTTCTTTTGATTTTCCCATGATGCCAAGCAAAGAGGCACTGAGTTTGAAGGTAGGCCTTGAAATACATCCACAGGTATACCTCCAATTGACTCAAATGATGTCAATTAGCCTATCAGAAGCTTCTAAAGCCATGACATCATTTTCTGGAATTTTCCAAGCTGTTCAAAGGCACAGTGTATGTAAACTTCTGACCCACTGGAATTGTGATACAGTGAATTATAAGTGAAATAATCTGTCTGTAAACAATTGTTGGAAAATTGACTTGTGTCATGCACAAAGTAGATGTCCTAACCGACTTGCCAAAACTATAGAAATGTGTGGAGTGGTTGAAAAACGAGTTTTAATGACTCCAACCTAAGTGTATGTAAACTTCCGACTTCCAACTGTACATATATATACATATCCTTTAAAAAAAATGTTTTTCCCTTTATTACTTTCCAACCACACCACCCCTTCCCTAATTGGAATAAACTAGTGAACAACAACGCTTAGGCCTCTACTTCCAGCTTATACATACTACAGTGGGGGAAAAAGTATTTAGTCAGCCACCAATTGTGCAAGTACTCCCACTTAAAAAGATGAGAGAGGCCTGTAATTTTCATCATAGGTACATGTCAACTATGACAGACAAATTGAGAATTTTTTTCTCCAGAAAATCACATTGTAGGATTTTTAATGAATTTATTTGCAAATTATGGTGGAAAATAAGTATTTGGTCACCTACAAACAAGCAAGATTTCTGGCTCTCACAGACCTGTAACTTCTTCTTTAAGAGGCTCCTCTGTCCTCCACTCGTTACCTGTATTAATGGCACCTGTTTGAACTTGTTATCAGTATTAAAGACACCTGTCCACAACCTCAAACAGTCACACTCCAAACTCCACTATGGCCAAGACCAAAGAGCTGTCAAAGGACACCAGAAACAAAATTGTAGACCTGCACCAGGCTGGGAAGACTGAATCTGCAATAGGTAAGCAGCTTGGTTTGAAGAAATCAACTGTGGGAGCAATTATTAGGAAATGGTAGACATACAAGACCACTGATAATCTCCCTCGATCTGGGGCTCCACGCAAGATCTCACCCCGTGGGGTCAAAATGATCACAAGAACGGTGAGCAAAAATCCCAGAACCACACGGGGGGACCTAGTGAATGACCTGCAGAGAGCTGGGACCAAAGTAACAAAGCCTACCATCAGTAACACACTACGCCGCCAGGGACTCAAATCCTGCAGTGCCAGACATGTCCCCCTGCTTAAGCCAGTACATGTCCAGGCCCATCTGAAGTTTGCTAGAGTGCATTTGGATGATCCAGAAGAGGATTGGGAGAATGTCATATGGTCAGATGAAACCAAAATATAACTTTTTGGTAAAAACTCAACTCGTCGTGTTTGGAGGACAAAGAATGCTGAGTTGCATCCAAAGAACACCATACCTACTGTGAAGCATGGGGGTGGAAACATCATGCTTTGGGGCTGTTTTTCTGCAAAGGGACCAGGACGACTGATCCGTGTAAAGGAAAGAATGAATGGGGCCATGTATCGTGAGATTTTAAGTGAAAACCTCCTTCCATCAGCAAGGGCATTGAAGATGAAACGTGGCTGGGTCTTTCAGCATGACAATGATCCCAAACACACCGCCAGGGCAACGAAGGAGTGGCTTCGTAAGAAGCATTTCAAGGTCCTGGAGTGGCCTAGCCAGTCTCCAGATCTCAACCCCATAGAACATTTTTGGAGGGAGTTGAAAGTCTGTGTTGCCCAGCGACAGCCCCAAAACATCACTGCTCTAGAGGAGATCTGCATGGAGGAATGGGCCAAAATACCAGCAACAGTGTGTGAAAACCTTGTGAAGACTTACAGAAAACGTTTGACCTGTGTCATTGCCAACAAAGGGTATATAACAAAGTATTGAGAAACTTTTGTTATTGACCAAATACTTATTTTCCACCATAATTTGCAAATAAATTCATTAAAAGTCCTACAATGTGATTTTCTGGATTTTATTTTCTCATTTTGTCTGTCATAGTTGACGTGTACCTATGATTAAAATTACAGGCCTCTCTCATCTTTTTAAGTGGGAGAACTTGCACAATTGGTGGCTGACTAAATACTTTTTTCCCCCACTGTATATACATTTTATGGACACAGTCAATTTTACAATACATTTGTTTTTACTCCTGAACTTCCTCTACCCTCAACCTCTCCGATCATTTTCATGATGTCCATCCGGTTTGCTTCTATATGCCATATCTTTCAAACTGTGCTCTTTCACAAAAGCTCTCAACCTATAACCTATATACTTATTATGGACAAAGTATGCTTTACATTAGTTTTCTTGTTGTTATTAGTTGTTATTAGTCCCATCCTTCAGCTCCATTCAACAACTCCCATCTATCTCCTTAACACCATCCATTTTGGATTTCTATTTGCCATATATTTTTCAACTGTACTGTGATGTTTCACAAAAGTTCTGAACCCTTCTATTGTCATTGTTTCTACAGATTGTAAATTGAAAATCAACATTTTTGCTAAAAGTATTATTATATTATTGATCGATTGACTATGACTTTTCAGATCACCCAGTAGTGCTATCTGCAGGGTTAGCTCCAGGTAAATATTGCAATCCTTCAGCCATTCCTGGACCTGTGACCAAAAACAAGCTACAAATGGACAGTACCAAAACAAATGATCTAATGATTCTGTCTCTTTGCAGCAAAATCTGCAGAGCTGGGAAGATTGTATCCCCCATATAAATAACATTCTATTAGTAGCAAGAATTTTGTATAATAATTTAAATTGAAAAATTCTAAGTTTTGAATCTGCCGTCGTTTTGCGTATCAGTTCATAAACACTATGCCATGGAATCGGTACGTCAAAAATCTCCTCCCAACTATTTTGCAATGTATATGGGATGGCTGTCAATCCTTTGGTCCTTAAATGAAACTGGTATACCTTTTTTATTTATCACAATTTTCTTTAACCAATTATGTTCTTTAATGCAGGACCGACAGACAAGTTCCTTACTTTTTCCTTCTTCCACTTTCCTCTTCCATTTTTGCGGTAATGCTGCAATTATTTGGTTGTAATTTTGGGTAGAGCAGACATTTCCATATGTTTTTCTTAGCTGCATGTGCAACATAATTCCACCAGTCCTACCTATGATATAATTTACGAAGATTATACCTTTTTAAAACATTTTTTCAAAAAATAACATCTTTTTATCAATTAGTATATTTGAGTTTAACCACAATATTTGTTACATTATTTGTTCTGTCATTTCTGGAGGATTAAATTGAAATTGCAACCAACTTTCTATGGCTTGTTTTAGAAATGCCTGCCCTTTATTTTGTTTAGTCCAGTACAATGGAATGAATGGAGTAGTCCCAACAGCTAAATAAAATAAGATTTAATTGCCTCAAAAAGTTCCTCTTCTGTAAGTTGGCCTTCAAACGCGTCTTTCTGTAAATTTGTTATTTTTACATTATTATTATTATTATTAGGAAAGAAATCCTTACAGTTAACATCATTCTGTGGAAATGGAGGAGACTGAAAAGAAAACATATACTTAAAATATTTTGCTTCCTCTTTCAAAATATAATTTGGTGAATCATGGATGACTCCATAATTTGCAACGAGTTTCTGTAAATTATTTTTAGTAGCATTTATATGTTGAAGATTCCAGAAAAATTTGAATTTTTCACAATTTTCCATCCAATTCGCTTTATTTTTGTAATACATTACACTTGATCGTTCTTGAATAATTACCATTTACCTGCGCTGTTATTTCCTCTATTTCCTTTATTATTCTAATCTCTTTTGACCTAAACTGCTTTTGTTTTAATGATGAGTTTTGTATTGAATGGCCTCTAAAAGTACATTTAAAAGTGTCCCATACAATAAGGGGATCTGCTGTACCTATGTTGTGCAGAAAAAAGTCAATTATGAATTATTTTGTCTTAGTTAAGAACAAATTGTAATCCAATAGGCTTTGATTAAATTTCCAATATCCCTGTCCACGTGGAAATTCTGTAAGAGTTATATTGAGGACAATTAGATGGTGGTCCGATCGCATTCGGTCTCCTATTAATACTTTTTTTTTAACTTTTGATGCCAGCAAGAATGAGACCAGGAAGTAATCAAGACGGCCAGCTTGATTAAGCCTCCTCCATGTATAACTCACTAGGTCAGGGTTTTTCAGCCTCCATATACAGTGAGGGAAAAAAGTATTTGATCCCCTGCTGATTTTGTAAGTTTGCCCACTGACAAAGACATGATCAGTCTATAATTTAATTGTAGATTTATTTGAACAGTGAGAGTCAGAATAACAACAAAAAAATCCAGGAAAACGCATGTCAAAAATGTTATAAATTAATTTGCATTTTAGTGAGGGAAATAAGTATTTGACCCCTCTGCAAAACATGACTTAGTACTTGGTGGCAAAACCCTTGTTGGCAATCAGAGGTCAGACGTTTCTTGTGGTTGGCCACCAGGTTTGCACACATCTCAGGAGGGATTTTGTCCCACTCCTCTTTGCAGATCTTCTCCAAGTCATTAAGGTTTCGAGCCTGACGTTTGGCAACTCGAACCTTCAGCTCCCTCCATAGATTGTCTATGGGATTAAGGTCTGGAGATTGGCTAGGCCACTCCAGGACCTTAAGGTGCTTCTTCTTGAGCCACTCCTTTGTTGCCTTGGCCGTGTGTTTTGGGTCATTGTCATGCTGGAATGCCCTGGCTGAAGGAAGGAGGTTCTCACCCAAGATTTGACGGTACATGGCCCTGTCCATCGTCCCTTTGATGCGGTGAAGTTGTCCTGTCCCCTTAGCAGAAAAACACCCCCAAAGCATAATGTTTCTACCTCCAAGTTTGACGGTGGGGATGGTGTTCTTGGGGTCATAGGCAGCATTCCTCCTCCTCCAAACACGGCGAGTTGAGTTGATGCCAAAGAGCTCGATTTTGGTCTCATCTGACCACAACACTTTCACCCAGTTCTCCTCTGAATCATTCAGATGTTCATTGGCAAACTTCAGACGGGCCTGTATATGTGCTTTCTTGAGCAGGAGGACCTTGCGGGCGCTGCAGGATTTCAGTCCTTCACGGCGTAGTGTGTTACCAATTGTTTTCTTGGTGATTATGGTCCCAGCTGCCTTGAGATCATTGACAAGATCCTCCCGCGTAGTTCTGGGCGGATTCCTCACCGTTCTCATGATCATTGCAACTCCACGAGGTGAGATCTTGCATGGAGCCCCAGGCCGAGGGAGATTGACAGTTATTTTGTGTTTCTTCCATTTGCGAATAATCACACCAACTGTTGTCACCTTCTCACCAAGCTGCTTGGCGATGGACTTGTAGCCCATTCCAGCCTTGTGTAGGTCTACAATCTTGTCCCTGACATCCTTGGAGAGCTCTTTGGTCTTGGCCATGGTGGAGAGTTTGGAATCTGATTGATTGATTGCTTCTGTGGACAGGTGTCTTTTATACAGGTAACAAACTGAGATTAGGAGCACTCCCTTTAAGAGTGTGCTCCTAATCTCAGCTCGTTACCTGTATAAAAGACAGCTGGGAGCCAGAAATCTTTCTGATTGAGAGGGGGTCAAATACTTATTTCCCTCATTAAAATGCAAATCAATTTATAACATTTTTGACATGCGTTTTTCTGGATTTTTTTGCTGTTATTCTGTCTCTCACTGTTCAAATAAACCTACCATTAAAATTATAGACTGATAATTTCTTTGTCAGTGGGCAAACGTACAAAATCAGCAGGGGATCAAATACTTTTTTCCCTCACTGTATCCACTAGTTCTAATGTATCCGTGATATTCGTGATCTCCTTAAGTGCTTGAGGGTGATAGTTTGTGATTTCCTTTACGATACATTGAGGTACTTAAAACCATATTATAATCTCCCACAATAATAATAGATTCATTGGTTGCTCAATATATTATTATACAGTACCAGTCAAAAGTTTGGACACACCTACTCATTCAAGGGTTTTTCTTTATTTTTACTATTTTCTACATTGTAGAATAATAGTGAAGACATCAACACAATGAAATAACACATATGGAATCATGTAGTAACCAAAAAAAGTGTTAAACAAATCAAAATATATTTTATATTTGAGATTCTTCAAAGTAGCCACCCTGTAACTTTATGACAGCTTTTTACACTCTTGGCATTCTCTCAACCAGCTTCACCTGGAATGCTTCTCCAACAGTCTTGAAGGAGTTCCCACATATGCAGAGCACTTGTTGGCTGCTTTTCCTTTACTCTGCTGTCAGACTCATCCCAAACCATCTCAATTGGGTTGAGGTCTGGGGATTGTGGAGGCCAGGTCATCTGATGCAGCACTCCATCACTCTCCTTCATGGTAAAATAGCCCTTACACAGCCTGGAGGTGTGTTGGGTCATTGTCCTGTTGAAAAACAAATGATAGTCCCACTAAGCCCAAACCAGATGGGATGGCGTATCACTGCAGAATGCTGTGGTAGCCATACTGGTTAAGTGTGCCTTGAATTCTAAATATATCACAGACAGTGTCACCAGCAAAGCACCCCCACACCATAACACCTCCTCCATGCTTTATGGTGGGAACTACACATGCGTAGATCATCCGTTCACCAACACTGCATCTCACAAAGACACAGCAGTTGGAACCAAAAATCTCAAATTTGGACTCCAGACCAAAGGACAGATTTCCACCGGTCTAATGTCCATTGCTCGTGTTTCTTGGCCCAAGCAGGTCTCTTCTTGTTATTGGAGTCCTTTAGTAGTAGTTTCTTTGCAGCAATTCGACCATGAAGGACTGATTCACAGTCCCCTCTGAACAATTGATGTTGAGATGTATCTGTGACTTGAACTCTGTGAAGCATTTATTTGGTCTGCAATTTCTGAGGCTGGTAACTCTAATGAACTTATCCTCTGCAGCAGAGGTAACTCTGGGTCTTCCATTCCTGTGGCGGTCCTCATGAGAGCCAGTTTCATCATAGCGCTTGATGGTATTTGCGACTGCACTTGAAAAAACTTTCAAAGTTCTTGAAATGTTCCATATTGACTGATCTTAATGTCTTAAAGTAATGATGGACTGTCGTTTCTCTTTGCTTATTTGAGCTGTTCTTGCCATAATATGGACTTAGTCTTTTACCAAATAGGGCTATCTTCTGTATACCCCCCCCCCCCCCCCCCCCACCTTGTCACCACAACTGATTGGCTCAAACACATTAAGAAGGAAAGAAATTCCACAATTAACTTTTTAGAAGGCACACCTGTTAATTGAAAAGCATTCCTCATGAAGCTGGTTGAGAGAATGCCAAGAGTTTGCAAAGCTGTCATCAAGGCAAAGGGTGGCTATTTGAAGAATGTCAAATATAAAATATATAATGATTTGTTTAACACTTATTTGATTACAACATGATTCCATATGTGTTATTTCATAGTTTTGATGTCTTCACTATTATTCTACAGTGTAAAAATAAAGAAAAACCCTTGAGTAGGTGTGTCCAAACTTTTGACTGGTGGTGTATATATTTTCGAAGAAGTGTGGATCATCATTATTTGGCCCATGGCAGTTTGTTAGGTGTTGTTTTGACTTGGAATTGTGGGCCTTTTCTCTCTGTAGGAAGATGTGGCTGAGTAAGGTGGGGAGTCCCAGCTCACGCATTGACCACGCCGAGTTCTCTAACGAGAGGGACATCCCCAAACTGGAAATCCATGGCTTTGGCACTCGCTACTGAGCGCCAGAGCAGCGACAAAGCACAGCAGCAGCAAGTATCCACCCTGAGGCCTGCCTCAAAGGAATTAGTAGCATCTCAACTTCTAAGGTGGTTGATTTGTCCTGTAATATTCACATCTTCACAGTTTAAAATGTCATTCTAAAGCCTGTTATGCCATTTATTTATTGTTTGAAGAATAGTTATTTGAATGATACCCAGAAATGTTATATTTGTATTATAATATGTTATCATGTAACCCACAGAAGAAGTTCGACATGAGTTGTTTGCTAAATGCAACTTTTAAATTGCACTTAAATGCCATGTATGTCAATAATAGTCAACCTTTAAAATGTTGAGTTCATCCCATCACAAAGACAGAAATAAAATAATTTAGTGAAACCACTGTGTGAACATTTTCAGTAGTTTTAAATATTTCAGATGTTTTGATGAGGTTCTGCAGAGTTGTTTTTCTCAACATATACTCACCGGACAGTTTATTAGGTACACACATCTAGTACCGGGTCGGACACCCCTTTGCCTCCAGAACAGCCTGATTTCTTCAGGGCATTTTACAAGGTGTTGGAAATGTTCCACAGGGATGTTGGTCCAAGCTGACGCGATGGCATCAATCAGTTGCTGCAGATTGGACGGCAGTACATTCATGCTGCGAACAGCCCGTTCCATCTCATCCCAAAGATGCTCTATTGGGTTGAGGTCTGGGGACTGCGCACGCCACTCAAGTAAACTGAACTTGCTGTCATGTTCCAGGCGATGTTTTCCACTCCTCAATTTTCCAGTGTTGGTCATCGCGTGCCCATTGGAGACGCTTCTTCTTGTTTTTAGCTGATAGGAGTGGAAACCGGTGTGGTCATCGGAGCAATAGCCCATCCGTGACAAGGATCGACGAGTTCTTGTGTTCCGAGATGCCGTTCTGCACACCACTGTTGTACTGTACCGTTATTTGTCTGTTTGTGGCCCGCCTGTTAGCTTGCACGATTCTTGCCATTATCCTTCGACCTCTCTCATCAATGAGCAGTTTTTTCCCACAGGACTGTCATTGACTGGATGTTGTTTGTCGCACCATTCTCGGTGAACCCTAGACACTGTCGTGTGTGAAAAGCCCAGGATGGAGGCCGTTTCTGAGATATTGGATTCGGCGCGCCTGGCACTGACGATTATACCACACTCAAAGTCGCTTTGGTCACTTGTTTTGCCCATTCTTTATTTTATTTTATTTTGTACTTTTTACCCCTTTTTCGTGATATCAAATTGGCAGTTACAGTCTTGTCCCATCGCTGCAACTCCAGTACGGACTCAGGAGAGGCGAAGGTCGAGAGCCATGCGTCCTCCGAAACACGACCCTACCAAGCCGCACTGCTTCTTGACACACTGCTAGCTTAACCAGGAAGCCAGCCGCACCAATGTGTCGGAGGAAACACCGTACAACTGGCGACCGAAGTCAGCGTGCATGCACCCGGCCTGCCACAAGGAGTCGCTAGAGCGCAATGGGACAAGGACATCCCGGCTGGCCAAACCCCCCTAACCCGGATGACGCTGGGCCAATTGTGCGCCGCTTCATGGGTCTCCCGGTCGCGGCCGGCTGCGACACAGCCTGGGATTGAACCCTGGTCTGTAGTGACGCCTTAAGCACTGCAATGCAGTGCCTTAGACCGCTGCGCCACTCGGGAGGCTGTTTTGCCCATTCTAACGTTCAATCGAACAGTAACTGAATGCCTAGATGCCTGTGCCTGCTTTTTGTACAGTGCCTTCAGAAACTATTAACACCCCTTCACTTTTTCCAAATGTTGTTGTATTACAGCCTGAATTTTAAATGGATTAAATTGAGATTTTTTGGTCACTGGCCTACACACAATACCCCATAATGTCAAAGTGGAATTTTTTTCAACCCCTTTGTTATGGCAAGCCTAAATAAGTTTGAATGACTACCTCATCTCTGTACCCCACACGTACAATTATCTGTAAGCTCCCTCAGTCAAGCAGTGAATTTCAAACACAGATTCAACCACAAAGATACAGGTGTCCTTCCTAACTCAGTTGCCGGAGAGGAAGGCAACCGCTCAGGGATTTCACAATTTAATCAATTTTGAATTCAGGCTGTAACACAACAAAATGTGGAGTAAGTCAAGGAGTATTAATACTTTCTGAAGGCACTATAGCAAGCCACGGAAAATGGAGTGATCCATTTTCATGAACGGGTGTTACCTAATAAACTGGCCAGTGAGTGTATAATAATCAGATTCAATTATAGAGTGCCCTTCATACAAGTTCACCACACCAATGTCCATGATCCAAATAACAACATTAATGTTATTGTTTTGGGATGTAGGTTACAGTAGAGTAAAATCATCACAAGCTGTGAGCCTGTACAGTCATCACAAGCTGAAAGCCTGCCTATTTGAGCGAGACGTAGGGCTCCACCTGTGGGAGAAATCAACCAATCGTAGCAGTGCTTTGCCCTCCTCACAACTCTGTTTCCTAGGCAAGGATAGTCGGCCTCTGTAAACATCCCTTAAAGGGAAACATTTTCACCGCTTTTTTCAGTGAGTGATCTTTCAGACATAATTATGCATTATAGTTGTATTTTTTTTATTTTTGCGCCGGGAGAGTTCAACCAATGATGTCATTGGTTGATTGAGCCTGCTGTCTGATAGAAAAATGAATGCAGTCACGTTTTTTAGCAATTATTGTGGCCTTTTTGTTTCGCCAATTGCACGATCACGTTAGTAGATATGGTTGTCCTTGTCCTTTCAACGTTCATTGGACTTGTCTCCTATCTGCCAGGACATTGCAGGATATCTAGGTTGTCTCATTACTACTTTGTCCCCATCAATACACACTCAAACAATGTACTATATTCACCCACCCCCCTCATGTCTATAGATCATGCATACTAACCTTCACACACAATACCCACCACCAACAGACACCAGTCAGTCAGCCACACCATCCCCTCCTTACTAATACCTCCTTTTCTCCAATTTAGACTTCAAGTCTTGCATGTACAATCAACTCAGCCTCTAGAATACAGAGAAAGTTACAGTAGAAGTTGTAGCATACTTGTAAACACATCAACTATGACAAGAAGACACGGATCATGTTTATGCCTAGCTCCAGTATTTTGCTCATCATGGAGTTATGGATAGATTGAGTTGATTTTAGTAAGATTTTAGAGGATGACTAACACTAGTTCCTGGTGCTGAGCTTGACACTGATGCCTCTGCAGATTTTGAGGGGATCGGACTCTAAATAGAACACAGTCACGTTAGCCTCTGCGGTAGACATGGCAACCCCATTAGTTGAGACTTCAGTTCCGTTTCGAAATCTTCTGGTTGAAAGAGCTGGCTACAAACAGACATTATGATATTTCTCATACCTCCATGGGGCGGTCCTCCACGTCCTGAACTCGCTATGAATTCTGGATATTGTGGTTTGCTTACAACCAGGCAATGTAGCTGGCCCGTTTCTATCGGCGAGATGCAGAAACGCTCGTATTTAAGTGTAGTAAGGAAATTCTAAATTTTGCGACACATATTATATGTTAATAACATATTAATGTACATATATAGTGAAATAGAGCAGTGGGGAAATTTGCCTTTAAAGGGCGACTGCACTTCCTGATTTGGCATTGTTTTTCATCAATGCTCATTAAGAAATGCTAGCGGCCATGACTGAAAGCAAACAAGAGTTGTCTTGGGGGTGTGGTTTGATCTAGGTGTTTCTTGGGTGTATCTTTGCCATTCAATCACAACAAAGGGCAGTAGTGAGTACAGCAAGGTAAGCTAAGCTAGCTTTGCTATGGAGAGAACAAAGTTTTGAAGTTGAGGACTTCTCCCCTCCTAACTGACTCGCCATATCAAAATGGTCAGCTAATTCAGTTCTGTGTAGGCAAAGGCCTGCCCTGACCTTATGTTTAGCCAAGCTGACAGCAGCTAGCTAGCATAGATTGGTGATAGCTGCAGCTGGCTAGCCTATCGAGCTGATATTTCTCTGTCAAATCAGTTATGGCTAGATATCAAGTGCCAGTGTCTGGAATGTGTTTCATGAGACACTCGTTCTACAACACCTTGCTACATCATGTAAATACATGTTACCATGGAAACTATCAACTGCGATTTGAATGCCCGGTCTTGAATCAGCTCAGCTGTCCTAGAACACAATATTCTATAACTGGCTAGTTTTGTCTCATCTCGTCTCTCCTTATGTCCGCTGTTAGATCTTTCCCTGGGGACAAATCCCAGACCCACTGGACACAGACGTCAATTCAACGTCTATTCCACATTGATTCAATGAAATTTCATTGGAATGACATAGAAACAACTAGGAATGGGCATTTGAAATTTTGGGATTGTTCGAGTACTCATATTATTTTTTTGGGAGTGCTCGAATAACATTTTAAAAAGCTATTTTTAGAACACAAGGCCCCCACTGGAAACAAATATGTGTTCATTTATCTATATGCCAACAGTGTGCAACAATGCCTAATTTATCATAAGCATTACAGATAACACAACCTAATTCAGAGGGTAAATGGGCAAGAGTATTTAGGTGCCTTTGAACAGGGTATGGTAGTAGGTGCCAGGCGAACCGGTTTGAGTGTGTCAAGAACTGTAATGCTGCTGGGTTTTTCACGCTCAACAGTTTCCCGTGTGTATCAAGAATGGTCCACCAGCCTACTTGGCACAACTGTGGGAAGCATTGGAGTCAACATGGGCCAGCATCCCTGTGGAACGCTTTCGAAACCTTGTAGAGTCCATGCCTCGACAAATTTAGACTGTTCTGAGGGCAAAAGGGGATCCAACTCAATATTAGGAAGGTGTAAATTGCCATACTTGAGTAAAAGTAAATATACCTTAATAGAAAATAACTCCAGTAAACTCCACCCAGTAAAATACTGCTTGAGTAAAAGTCTAAAAGTATTTGGTTTTAAATATACTTAATGTATCAAATGTAAATGGAATTGCTCAAATATACTTATGTATCAAAAGTAAAAGTATAAATCATTTCAAATTCCTTATATTAGGCAAACCAGACGGCACAATTTTATTTGAAATTCTTTATTTACAGATAGCCAGGGGCACACTCCAACTCTCAGAGCATTTGTGTTTAGTTGAGTCCGCCAGATCAGAGGCAGTAGTTATGACCAGGGATGTTCTCTTGATAAGTACGTGAATTGGACCATTTTCCTGTAAAAATGTAACAAGTAATTTTGGGTGTCAGGGAAAATGTATGGAGTAAAAAGTACATAATTTTCTTTAGAAATGTAGTGAAGTAGAAGTAAAAGTTTGCAAAAATATAAATAGTAAAGTACAGATACCCCAAAAAACATCTTAAGTAGTACTTTAAAGTATTTTTACGTAAGTACTTTACACCACTGCCGATTCCATGGCACATGGTTTATGAACTGATACGTAAAACGACGCCGGATTTAAAACTTAACATTGTTCCATTTAAATTATTATACAAAATTCTTCCAACCAATAGAATGTTATATACAGTATATGGGGGATACAACCATCCCAGCTCTGCATATTTTGCTGCCAAGAGACAGTATCATTATATCATTTGTTTTGGTACTGTCCATCTGTAGCTTGTTTTTGGTAGCAGGTCCAGGAATGGCTGAAGAATTGCATCATTTACCTGGAGCTAACTCTGCAGATAGCACTACTGGGTGATTTGAAAAGTCATAGTCAATCGATCAATAATATAATAATACTTTTAGCAAAAATGTTTATCTTTAATTTACAATCTGTAGAAACTATGAGAATAGAAAGGTTCAGAACTTTTGTGTAACATCACAGCAGAGTTGAAAAATATATGGCAAATAGAAATCCAATATGGATGGTGTTAAGAGATAGATGGGAGGGGTTGAGTGGAGCTGAAGGGTGGGACTAATAGCAACAAGATAACTAATGTAAAATATACTGTGTCCGTAAAATGTATATAGGTTCAGAACTTTTGTGAAACAGCACAGTTAAAAATATATGGCAAATAGAAATCAAACTGGATGTTCTTCAGAAAAAGATGGTAGGGGTTGAGTGTAGCAGAAGGATAGGAGTAAAAACAAACAAAAGATAACTATTGTAAAATAGACTGTGTCCATAAGATGTATATAGTATGTATAAGCTGGAATTAGAAGCCTAAGTGTTGTTGCTCCTCCTGGCCGCAATAGGAACAGAGCCCCAGCAGCATCCGACACCGCCGCTCTGCCACGGAGAGGTGGCCCCTACCTCCATGGGTTCAGGCTCTGTCTCAGGATGGCCAAAGGAGGAGGGCGAGAGGCAAGGGGGGGGCCGGCACTCCCGAAGAAAGTTGTCCAGACGGATGGCCATTGCGATAAGCCTGTCCAAGGAAAGGTTGTCGTCCCGGCACGCCAACTTCGTCTGGACCTCCAAGCGCAGTCCCCTTCGGAATAGGGTGCGGAGGCTGCCACGGTCCGGAAGGTGAGGGTGTACTCCGCAGCGGTCTGGGCACCCCGCCGGAGTTGGAATAGTTGCTCACCTTCCTCTCTGCCCTCCGGGGGATGGTCGAAGACCACCCTGAACAGAGCCATGAACCTCTCGTAGGAACCCAGCTCTTTCTCTCCTCTCTCCCAGACGGATGTAGCCCACTCCAACACCCGCCCGGTCAGTAGGGAAATTACCGTGGCAACCTTGCACCTCTCGGTGGTGGGGGCTCTCATCTGATGGGCGATATAGAGGGAGCACTGGAGTAGGAAGCCACGGCATTTGGATGGAGTCCCGTCATGCTTGTCCGGGAGGGACAGTCGGGCGTCGCTGACCTGGGCGGACTGCTGGGTAGGCTGTGGGGCTGGCTCGCTGGGACGACTCGTGGTAGGAGTCCCTCCGCTAGTTGGAGGTGAATCGTCTCGGGTGGTGTCGAGGCGGTGGAGGATGCGGAGGACCTCATCCATAGCCTTACCCAGTTGTGCCAGCTGATCGTGGTGTTGGCAGAGTAGGTGTCCCCGTTCGCCGACCGTCTGGGAGATGTCCTTTTCTTCTGCTGCTTCCATATGGAGAGGCAGTATTCTGTAACGTATAAGCTTGGACTGAGGAAGCAGGTGCAGAAAGTATGTTTTATGTTAAGAAAGGTAGATAAACAAAAACAGGAGAAGCTAACTGAACGTGACAAAAACCAACACTGCCTGATGACTGAGGCTACAGAGGGCTAATTAAAGGGAGAGTAATCAAGGTGAAAATGAGGTCAAGGTTTGAGTAACGATGGGGAGCAGGTGTGCATATTGATGATTGCCAGGGCCGGTGGTTAGTAGACCGGCGACGTGGGAGCAGGGGAGCGGGTGTAGGCGTGACAATTTGGCTGTCCAACCACACACTGACATGCACAGCTCTCCGGGTGAGGTTCTGTCTTCAAGTCTCCAGTGGGTGAAGAAGTCCATTCCATCTGTGTAATGTATTACAGGTTATGGACAGGTGTAGTCAGGTGGCAGGAGGGGTGGAGTGCGCTCAATCCTGGATATGACAGAGTTTGCCTCAACTCATGGTTCCATCAGGCGGAATTCAATAACTACAGGCAGGTGTGAGATGCAGGAGGATGGCACTCTTCTCATACCACTTTGTAGGCTACTGACAAATTCAAAGCTACCTCCAGGAGGAAGCTTTGCATAGGTCAGTAGCCTACAGAGTAATATGCGAAGAGTGCAATTGCTGAATTTATGTAGATATTCTAAACAGATAACTTTCAAGTGTAACAGTTCCATGTAAAATAGACCATACTTCACATAATACTGTAGAAGCAGTGTTCTGCTAATATAACAATGTGCAAATATTATACCTGTCTTATTAGTAATCACATTTTGTCCCTTCTGACATGCTACATCACATTACATTACACATTACATTGTATGTAGCATGTGTATGGGTGGTCCTCTGTAGCTCAGCTGGTAGAGCACGGCGCTTGTAACGCCAAGGTAGTGGGTTCGATCCCCGGGACCACCCGTACACAAAAAATGTATGCACGCATGACTGTAAGTCGCTTTGGATAAAAGCGTCTGCTAAATGGCATATTATTATTACACTTTAGCTTGATGTATTTAGCTAGCTACAGTATCATTCCACTGTCATCTGTGGTACCATAGCAAGCCTGGCTCGCTAGCATTATCAAATAATGTTGTATAACCAAAGTAGCTACTAGCTAGCTAGTACCAGCTATCAACTTAACTAACGGACCCACCATCACCAGTGGTTTGATGGTAGCAGAAGTAACTGTGTTGAATGTAACGCAAGGGTGTGACGCAATTGCGGAGCCTCCGGAGGCTTGTGGAGGCCAAATCAAGCTTGGTACCGCATCGCTGTGCACCTCCCACATTTTTTAACAATGTGAGGGCTCCGTATAGCTACGCATTGACATTGGTTGATGGTAGGTGGGGGTGATTCGTCCTGTATAAACACAAACTCACTTCCTTGACAACTCACTTCACAACAGCTCTGCTCCGAGAAGCACAAGAAGTATGTAGACTTCTGCAGAGTCCGCATCGCAGTAAATGCTTTACGTTCAATGCAGACACCAGAATCACCATAAATCGGCTTTAAGTAATCCATACCCAACCCTCCAGCAGTCGAGATGAACTCACTTACAAAACGCTGTTTTACACTTTGTAGTCAATTTTGACACTGGAATTAATGTTTCTGACTCATATCGATGCCACATAGGCCTTTTAAAACCAGAGAACTTGGTTCTAAGGGGCAGTTGACTGTCTAGGCAGGAGTTTGCTCTTGCTCCACAACAAAATATACACTGAAATCAGAGTCAGCTCTCCTTGACTCTCCAGGCTTTGATTTAGAAAAAAAGACCAGGCAAAATGCATGGAAACAGATGCGCCGGAACTGGAATACACATTTGCAGAATAAAAGATTGAAAGTATTTAAAAGGAAATTGCTTTCCCATCATAATAAATCAACTTCCCAGCATGGCCATCTGTAGTAAATCTGCATACACACTGGTAGCCAGGCCAGAATCCTCTTAACTGACAGTGACGAGGTTAGATCAGAGGCTTAAGGGTTTATATACAGGCCTACCACCCAGATGAAAAATATAAAAAACAATACAAGGTCAATATACAGGGTCTGTGTGTGTGTCACTAGAAAGCATTGTATCATGGAATCCAAGCAGATAGATGCACATTGCACTGGTTAAACTCTTGCTATTCCAGCTTTATTAGTGTAAAGCCATTTTACATTTGGATCACTAAGCTACCCCATGGATGGAGCAAGGGTATCAAAATTACATTTTATCCTATAAATATAGTCATTTAGAAGTGATTTAGAAATCAATTTCATTGTTTGCACTTTGCACTCTTATTTAACAACATATGTAGATGTGAGTACAAGTGAGTAACTTGGAATGTAATATTCTCCGTTTAGAGCTACAGTCTGCGATTCGAAAAACAATAAATAGGTTCGCCACTTATTTTGGTATACAGCTGAGCTGAGGGATGGGGCTTGGGAAATGTAGCCCCGCTCAAATTCATAGACAGCACTCTAGATGCAAGGACTGACAGTTCATAACATCCAGAGGATAGTTTCAACAATGTTTTCAATCTATACACTGTTTGTTTACAATGGCATTGTTTACAAACAATGGAGTAAAACAAGCTTTTATTTGGGGTTCTGTTAGGGTAAGACAGTTCCGTTGTACTAAACTCATGAGCTATGCATAAGTTCTATTCTTCAAGAATCAATGGCTATATTATGTCATTCATTTAAAATCCAAAAATGGATGTATCAATTCCAGACTGTATCTTTAAGCCCATACTAGTAGGACTTGCTATTGTTTGCAGACCAATAACACAATATAGGGATCACGAATGCAATGTCATAGTAGAGGATTTGAAAGCCTAATTACCTGATTAAGGACCATTCATATATTCCTGCAAAGCCGCCATTTAGTGGTCCGAACACACACACACACACACACACACACAATAATACTGACTCCCTAGGCGTGTGTGCTGTGATTTGATTAGTTAGTTTAGTTTTATTTGAAGTAACTTTCCAGTGAAAATCTCACTTTTAAAAGTTAATATTCTGTTAACTCATACCCAAATAATGTTGTTGACTCATCCTATACTCGTATCTGCGGATAAAAGCATGAATTTAAGAAAAAAGTATTCAAAAACCCCACCTCAAACTTGTATCTCAAACAGACTGTTTTGAAAATGCTTGCTATTTCCTCATAGAGTATGAGTCAACAAGTGGCCAATCAGTGTTCTTTTCGCATGAATATTTTTTATGACCGGTATACGGCCACACCATTCTGTTGTTGGCCAAGCCATTCCAACACTAGTACTGAGTGATTAACCGAGATTTTTATTTTGTTTTTCATTAATTAAACAATCAATTGACCGACATCACTTCAATTACTTGAATTCCATTTAGTTCTGTTGTTTTTTTTGCCCGATACTATGTTTCTCTAGAATTAATCAAATAATTCACAAGAAAAATCAATTCAAGAATTATGTGTGACGCTGGGCTAAAGGGAGTTGTAGTTTTCATTAAGCAAATATTCAACCTAGTTCAGCGCAGAAACTTGGTAACTAACTACAATGACCATCATCCATTGCTCCTGTTCTTTCCGTCTCAGACAGAGACAGATACACTTTTACGCCTGCTTTGCTAGGTTAGATACAAACAGACTGCATGGGAGAAGAATGTACACAATGATGAGAGGGGTAGAGACAGTTTGTGAAAGTATGCTTTATCTACTTTGAAGAACTAGTCCAATGATTTCATCAGACAGCTCTGGTGCATACAGATGTCCGATCTTAACTTGACCACTCTTTTGTCATGGCGAATTTTCCTGATTCAATCAGGATATTCAAATGAGCCTCGTGAGTGACTGAAAATGAGCAGTTCTCTTTCTCCCCGTGCAGGGGCAGTCGAGTCATTGGGATCAGTGCTATCAAAATAATGTTGTCTCTCGCTCGCGCGAACACTAGGCATACTGCAACATTCAAATCTATAAAAATGTATCTGAAATGCAGCCATACACATCAACAACCATTGTTTTATATAGCTTAATAACACAAGATAGATATTGGTCTCCACTAGGCTACGACATACAAGTGTCTAGTGTATCCTAAGGTCTAGCGGTTAGGACCACTGCCCTCAGCACGCAGATATAGGCCAACTGTGTCTGCGTGGGTTCGATTCCAGCCCACAAATAAAGCTATTGGCTTAATGTAGTTACACATTTCAAATATGAACAGTCCATGGTTACTTTACCCCAAATCTAGATAATAAATTACCATACCAGATACTTTTGGATAACATGAATAGGAAACAAATAGTCAGTAGGCTATACCAACATTAGTTTCCGTTCATACAACGTGTCGGCTAAATTGCCACAGTAGATTTGCCGTGGTAAATGAGGAAATACTTTATTTCTATTGTACGGAATCCTTGTCTATAACCACGTTTCCAGCCATAGTTTCTATGTGAGTAAAGTCATACCTTGTAAAAAAAAAAATGTCACGGCAGCTGTGATTGAAACAGGAAGTTAAAGGTACAGTTTTATAAATGCCGACAGATAATTTGTTCGTTCGACATGGTGGGATCTTTTTGTGTCTGTAAAATTGATTTGAAACCAGATAATGGGACAGTGGGAAAAGACATCAGGACAGTTGGAAAATATATCGGGACACCTTGCAATCATGACACAAAATGCACCTACACACACAGACCGTATTTGCTACGAAGTTACAGAAAGCTAAACCAACAATCACACCGAAATTGGATACATTGTAAACGCAGGTCCAACCAGAAAAAACTTAGCTAGCTAGTTAGCTATCTTTTATTTGTTTTTGCAGAATACTTATTTTTTTGGAGCATTTGATGACCTAACGTGGTGAGGGATGAACATGAATTTCACTGCTCTCTAACGTTACTGTTACAGTCATGACACAAGTGGCGCTATGCTGTCAAATCCTCCCATGTTTCTAATTTGACCAGCTGTTTTTATCAACTGGTATTTTTGAATTCGGTTGTCATATTGGCAGGTTTGCTTGCAAAAAATTATTTAGCTAGCTTCGAGCCTGGTGTTTGATATGCAATGTAATTAACAGTGTTGAGTGTCCTGACGAGAAGGCAAACTTTTCTAGCTGTGTCATGCAAAATCGGGCATCATCAGCTCATTGTTATGGATGTATCCAGATTAATTTCAATAGAAAACATCTTTAAAAATGCAAATGAAACAACTTTGCTGTTATTCTGGCTGCAGAGGTCATGACTGTGTTAGCTTTAAATAGTTGGCTAGCTAGCAAGCAAGGGATAAGAACGTTGCCAGCGAGCATGGCAACGGAACATATAGAACGAACGACTGGGTCGCGTCTCTTGCAACCAAAAGATGAGAAAGTATGAATTATTTTATAAAAATGAAAATATTAAAGTTATTTTTATTTCTACCATTAAATGTGTGCTTAAGTATTGTTTTCATTGCCTTGGAGAAATGAACTCTGCAAAGGGACTCGGCTCCACCTTGTCCTGCAGCGTCATCCATTATTTCCAAGGTAATGGACAGAACGTCAGCGTTTATCCCTCACATATTCTCACTCTATACATAATAATAATAATAATAATAATAATAATAATAATAATAATAATCTCATCATGTAGACTAGCCTACCCGCACTGTATCTGCGAGCTGTTGGCTAGAGCACAAGTGCCAAGACCAGAGTAGGCACATTTGCTATTTAACGTTGTTTTTTTTGTGAAAAAACTATTGTTATAGTTGAAAATACTATGGAAACACATTGAACTTTAGATGTTTATTTGGTACATAAAAACGTAAGCGAAAAAAGTACATTTTGTGTGCACTACATCATCACGCACTGATTTGTATCCACAACAAGTCAGTTTGTTGGAAACACACCACTTGTGGGAAAATACACATATTTTCTTTATGCAGATTTTTTTTATATTCTCATGAAAATCTGTCGCCAATTGGATGGAAACCTAGCTAATGTCAAATACATCAATCGCCCTTAGTCTATTCTCAGCCCATTCCTGTACTCCCTGTTCACCCATGACTGTGTGGCCAAGCACGCCTCCAACTCAATCATCAAGTTTGCAGAGGACACAACAGTAGTAGGCTTGATTACCAACAATGACGAGACAGCCTACAGGGAGGAGGTGAGGGCTCTGGGAGTGTGGTGCCAGGAAAATAACCTCTCACTCAACGTCATCAAAACAAAGGAGATGGTCGTGGACTTCAGGAAACAGCAGAGGGTGCACCCCCCTATCCACATCGACGGGACCGCAGTGGAGAAGGTGGAAAGCTTCAAATTCCTTGGCGTACACATCACTGACAAACTGAAATGGACCAACCACACAGATAATGTGGTGAAGAAGGTGCAACAGAGCCTCTTCAACCTCAGGAGGCTAAAGAGATTTGGCTTGGCACCTAAAACCCTCACAAACTTTTACAGATGCACAATTGAGAGCATCCTGTCGGGCTGTATCACCGCCTGGTTCGGCAACTGCACCACCCTAAACCGCAAGGCTCTCCAGAGGGTGGTGCGGTCTGCCCAACGCATTACCGTGGGCAAACTACCCGCCCTCCAGGACACCTACAGCTCCCGATGTCACAGGAAGGCCAAAAAGATAATCAAGAACATCAACCACCCGAGCCACTGCCTGTTCACCCCGCTATCATCCAGAAGGCGAGGTCAGTACAGGTGCATCAAAGCTGGGACCGAAAGACTGAAAAACTGCTTCTATCTCAAGGCCATCAGACTGTTAAACAGTAATCTCTAGCACATTAGAGGCTGCTGCCTATAGACATAGACTTGAAATCACTGGCCACTTTAAGAAATTGAACACTAGACACTTTAATAATGTTGACATATCTTGCATTACTCATCTCATATGTATATACTGTATTCTATATTATTCTACTGTATCTTAGTCCATGCCGCTCTGACATCACTCGTCCATATACTTGATAGTATGAGGTAGGTTTGTTTGCAGAGCCTTCCCCAAACCATAGCCCCCTAGGTATGATACTGCAGTGCATTGTATAGCCTACAAACACCGCTTCCAGCTACCCTCTAGTGGCGATTCTAAATATTTAATATTTATTAAAATCCTTCTGCTGCAGGATGTTTTTCCTCCTGTGACAAAATGGTTCATATTAAGATCTGGCATCTGTATTTAGGCAGGCTAGCTTAGCTAAATAGGATGAGTATAGACAGTACAGTATGGGCAGCACAGAGATGACATTAGATGGTCTGGCTGGCTGCTACTGCCTGAACAGAGATGAGATGATGACTTTAAGGAATGAAAAATAAAAAGCAATCAAATAAAACTAAGTAATATACACAACTGAAATATTGAATTATTTCATAGTAAAAAAAGGTTTTAATTATACTAACAATTTTTCTATTAATGTCTACCCAATGTGAAGCTGACAGAGACAATGGAAAAAATTTGGCAATTGAATGTTCACTATTTTAGGCTTAAAAAAAAGGTAAAGCTCTAAAATCATTTTAATATCAGAATGAATGGGGCGGCAGGTAGCTTAGTGGTTAAGAGCGTTGTGCCAGTAACCGAAAGGTTGCTGGTTCTAATCCCCGAGCCGACTAGGTGAAAAATCTGTCGATGTGCCCTTGAGCAAGGCACTTAACCCTAATTGCTCCTGTAAGTCGCTCTGGATAAGAGCGTCTGCTAAATGACTAAAATGTTATTTCATAATGCAATTATTGAAAAAAAATATTGAAATCGAAAACCATTATTATTTCTTTATAATCGAACCGAAACTGAACCGACCTCAAAAAGAACCGACATCAAAAAACACTAATCGCTCAACACTATCCAACACAGAAAAGCTGCTTTTTAACATATTTAATTACAATTTTTTGGAAGGAAATCTATTTCACTCATATTGTAATTAATTATAGGTCATATTTAATAGAAATCTGGGAACACTGGACAGTTACTTTAAGAGTAGTTAGTTGTATAGCCTAAGTCAATTAGGGCTTAAGCAGGAAGACAAATTTCCCTTGTCTGTATAATGGACTAATACAGTAGGCCTATGCTAGTACTCAGATTTAATCCTATATCTGCCTAAAGGTTCAGTTGGTTGGCCTACTGTAAAAATGCATACTTTTTATTTAACTTTTATTTTCACAAGGAGTCCCATTGAGACCAAATCCTCTTTCGCAAGGGAGTCCTGCATATGCACAATTTATAGGCAACAAGTTATACAATTTACCACAGATTATTCTCCTATGTATTTCTTATTTGGCGATTGTGGAAGGGTTGTCACATGTGATTTAAGAGTTATTTGACAATGGTTTAGCAGAAATATATGCGAAATTTCAAGACCTTGTATTGATTTATACCTAGGTTGCTAACTGTAAAAATAAATATACAGATAAGCATAGGGTTGCTCTTGAAAGTGGAAACGGTTAGTGTTACATTGACCATTGTTACAACTTGTGTCGCCAGGTGAATGGCCACTGCGCAATAATTAAGTCGCTTAGCAACCTGGAAATAATGAATTTGCTGCGGAAGTCCACACGATAATTTCTAACACACACATTTCACTTTATCATGAGTAAAATGTATCAGTGTGCTGAAATCTGCTTGCCTAGAAAGAAGAAAGTCCGCGAGTCTTTCCAGTAAGTACAGTATTTCCGATTGTAAAAAGCCTAGATCAATGTTCAGAAGACTTATGGCTAATGATTGACCTAGATAGTTTGTGTGTATGTATTGATATGTAGGCTACATAAAAAATGTTGTATGTAGTTCTGTCCTTGAGCTGCTCTTGTCTATTAATGTTCTGTGTTATGTCATGTTTCATGTTTTGTGTGGACCCCAGGAAGAGTAGCTAATAAAATGCCAAATACCAAATATTGATTCAATAAACTTTCTTCATAATCATTGTGTGCACACTTGCAAGTATTCCACGAGGTATTTTAATGAATATTTGTATTAAATTAAAATAATGTTTTCGTTTATAAACGTTTCTATGGCAGGCAATTATTTACAACCCAATGCTATACTGTTGCATGTGAATTGTTTCTATTTGTTAGGCTATGTCCTATTGCAACAACAGCATTGGTAATGCTGTATGTGATTTGGAGGTAGGCCTATTTCCTGCCGTTTTTTTTGGTGTTGCAAACTTTAAGTAAGATTGACTCTTTCCCTCTGTCTTAGCTCAAATACATACAGGATATTTGATGAGAAGATACCTGACAGATTGGACCCTGATAAAGTCTATAAATTCCATTCATATCCTAAGAGAGATCCCAAGGAATATGATCAGCTTAAAATACACAATACCCCACAAATGTACAATGCCAAGTTCATAAGAACCAATGTCAGGTTCATGAATGCACCCATTTCTCACATGGAGACAGAGAGTACAATGGCTGAGCAGGTATGTTCCATGAAATGTTATTCATAATTGTAACAATTCTGCTATGACCAGTTTAGTTCAGTTAAATGCTGGATAAATAAAATATCTTCCAGTTTAGTTACATTTCATTCCATGATAATTCATTTTCTCTCCATGAGATTTATAACAGTGTCACTGGTGGCCCAATACATCGTATCACGATGTGAGCACCCAGGCACCTTACAGAAAGGACAGCACTCAGAGAAAAGATTACCAGGCCATTCAGCAAACACACGCCCTGGTCAGACATGGGAGGAACAACAACAGAGTGCCTGCTTCAGGAATCAGTGAGCTGTGTGTGTGTGTGTGTGTGTGCATGTGCGTGTCTGTGTGTGTGTTTGCGCAAGCACATTCATGATTGTGTGTGTTTGTTATCCAATTAATATTTTACATTCACCTGCATTAGACTCAACTAAAGGCATTGCTATTATGTCAGGTCAGCACTTGGGGTTGAAGGAGTGTATGGATTTGAACAAATAGATTTGTATTGCTTAGTTGCATTTAAAAGGTGATCAGTGCAACAATATTGAACTATTTAACTGCAGTGAGTGACATTTTACTTCATGGCTTATGGTTCACAGTTCCCGTACTGAGCCCTATTGGTAGCCCAAAAGTGTTGCTGGAGCACATGTCCTTCATTCACCAATATGATTCAAGGAAATTACAGCACCAACCATACCAAGGAAGGGTAAGATTTATACCAGTTCCTGGAAACTCATAGGGCAGGTTTCCCAGACACAGATTAAGCCTAGTCCTGGACATTCTCTATGGAGACTCTCCATTGAAAGCATTTTAATCTGTGTCTAGACCAGCCCATGGGTTCAGTGTTAAATCATGTGTATTAGTAATGGCCTGGAATGTATAGTATTTTTCCAAAATCAAATGTAATATTGCAATGTTACAAATGTTATACCATAAAGGTATTTTAATGAATTGAGAATACTCTTAATTACTTTCTCAGAACGTTTTGTGAATGTTCCAAGAAATGCAATTAAATGGGATTCAAAGCAAATTAATATTAGCCTTCAAACACTCTCAAAACGTTCCTTTGCTCCATCAGGGAGTTAACTTTGGACAGTGTTTGAACCATGCGATGAACTCAACTCCCAGCCACAGCTGCATTCCCCCATCTCTTTCTCCCTCCCTTCCCCCTCCCCACCCTCTGCTTCCCCCCAGTTATATTCATGTCTGTTTTCCGTTTCTCCAGAGACACGGAGCTTTAGTGTGGAGCGAGGCTGGGCCGCGGTCTCCCGGCGTGGAGAGCACATACCTCAACGCTGAGGGGTCATGTTCGGCAGCGGTGCGGGGAGGAAGCGGGGGCAAAGAGGTAAACTCTCCCCAGCAGCAGGATTTCAACGATGGCAGGATCCACTCCGGAGAGGCGGGCCCCAGAGCTAAAGGCCCAAAGGCCATCGCCCGCCACTCGCCTACCCATCCCTCCAGCCAGCTGTTTCACAGCTTCTACACTCCCGTGACACGTAGGGAGGAGTTTATACCCCAGGGAGGGGTTGAGGGGATCTCCTCAGTCTCCGACAGGGCTGCGGAGGGTCGGAGAGCTATGCATGCGGACGGCGAGGCGACTGCCTTGCAAAGGCAGGGATCCAACAGTCAACAGGTGGAGGTTGAAGCCCCAGGCCAAATAGCGAGCTCAGAGCCTAACAACTGATGGCACTGATGGCATTTTAACCCCTTAGGGGCTGCCTTTTGTAAAGATCTGAGTAGAAATCGGTTGCAATTGTGTTACATTTTTGGTCAGAAGTCATTTTAAGATTAAAATAATAAAAGGTTCAACCTGAAAAAGTAACTGCTGTTAAATGGTATTTTCTATTTAAAAAAATACAGTCATGTCATGTACAACTGTCATACCCAATTCTGATAGAGCATGGCGCTTGCAACGCCAGGGTTGTGGGTTCGTTTCCCACGGGGGGCCAGTATGAAAATGTATGCACTCACTAACTGTAAGTCGCTCTGGATAAGAGCGTGTGCTAAATGACTTAAATGTAAATGTAACCCCAAATCAGGGCCGGCACTAGCCTTTTGGGGGCCCTAAGCAAGATTTGGTTGGGCCCCCCCCTCCCCACCTTGCAGCAAAACATTTTAGTGACTCCCCTCTTGACGGTGGAGAGAAACATTTTTTTAAAGCAAATTTCCTGCAGTTTTACACATTTTGCCATGGGGCGTAGAGAAAATGTTGCAGTTTTAAAGCAAGTTTTCTGCAATTCTACACATTTTGCCATGGGGTGGAGAGACATTCTTGCCGTTTTAAAGCTAATTTCCTGCAATTCTACACATTTTGCCATGACTTATACCATGTTAATATGATATTTGAGTGAGAATGACTAACAAAATCAGTGGGGCCCCACTGGAGATCAGGGCCCTGGGCACGTGCCCTGCGTCTGGTCAGTATTCAGCCATGATTACTACAAGTTTAGATAGCTGGCTAGACTACCAATCTCAAAATTGTTAGCTGATATGGCAAATTGAGTGATTGTCAGTGACTGACATAACAAGAGAAAAGCTTCCAAATCATGCACAACCAAATTTCTAAATTGCACCTGGTGTATTCAACTATTCTTATGCTCAATAGTAAATTGAGACCCCGACTGAGTTCCTAAAAAAATAGGAACTCAAAAATGTTGGGTTGACTGCTGATGTCGCTTATGCCTGGAGCCAGCACTGCCCAAAATATAAAGTTTTTTTACTTAAAAATGTTTGGCTGAAAAACGAATTACAATTGTGACTACTGTGGCTATTGTGGCTGTAGATTGTGACTGATGTACTGGAGTGTTAACATGAACACACTATATTTACAGTGTTTAGCAAATTGAATATGCTTTGCCAGCACACAATTAATGAAAAAAAAGAGCATGTTGAAAAAAAGAGAATATGGCTTTTGTGAGCTAGTCCTCATGATGAAGCCCACACCAGTTTTCTACAGAATGATGGATAGAATGATGGATCTGCATCAGGTGATGGATCTATATCAGGTTTCAGTACAACTGTGTAGAACAGGATAGAGGAATAAGTATTTTATTGTATATTTGATTAGAAGGGTAATGTATGCCTTTTTCCCAATACCCCCAGACATGTTGAGAGGCCCAGGGTCAGCTGCATTGCATTTTGGGGTGAAGTGCCTTGCTCAAGGGCACAACGTTAGTGGGTTGTACCTGGGATTAGAGATCAGCAGTCCTCCAGCTGCCAGCTCAGTTCCCAGTTCCCATTTTCTATTGATGCCCATCTTCACTTTAATGTGCCTTCAGAAAGTATTCACACCCCTTTACCTTTTCCACATTTTGTTGTGTTACAGCCTGAATTTAAAATGGATTCAATTAAGATTTTGTGTCACTGATCTACACACAATAGATCCATCACCTGATGCAGATCCATCATTCTATCCATCATTCTGCAGAAAACTGGTGTGGGCTTCATCATGAGGACTATGAAAAGCGATTAGATAGCTCACAAAAGCCGTATTCTCTGGTTTCAACATGCTCTTGAAAAACAAATGTCAAAGTGGAATTTTGATTGTCGAATATTTTAGATTATTATTTATTTTTTTATAGCTGAAATATTTTGAGTCAATAAGTATTCAACCCCTTTGTTATGGCAAGCCTAAATAAGTTCAGTAGTAAAAATGTGCTTAACAAATTGCATAATAAGTTGCATGGACTCATTCCGTGTTCAATGACTACCTCATCTCTGTACCCCACAAATACAATTATCTGTAAGGTCCCTCAATCGAGTAGTGAATTTCAAGCACAGATTCAACCACAAAGACCAGGGAGGTTTTTCATTGCCTCACAAAGAAAGACACCGATTAGTAGATGTGTAAAAATAGAAAAAGCAGATGCTGAATATCCCTTTGAGCATGGTGAAGTTATGATTTACACTTTGGATGGTGTACAGGCGTCCATCCTAACTCAGTTGCCGGAGAGGAAAGAAACTGCTCAGGGATTTCACCATAAGGCCAATGGTGATTTTAAAACAGTTAGAGTTTAACGGTTGTGATATGAGAAAAGTGAGGATGGATCAGCAAAATTGAAGTTACTCCACAATACTAATCTAAATGACAGAGTGAAAAGAAGGAAGCCTGTAAAGAATACAAATATTCAAAAACATGCATCTTGTTTGCAACAAGGCACTTAAGTAATACTGCAAAATATATGTGGCAAAATAATACACTTTTTGTCCTGAATACAAAGCGTTATATTTGGGGCAAATCCAACACAACACATCACTGAGTACCATTCTTCATATTTTCAAGCATGGTGGTGGCTGCTTCATGTTACGGGTATGCTTGTCATTGACAAGGACTAGGGAATTTTTAGGATAAAAAGAAACGGAATACAGCCATAAGCACAGGCAAAATACTAGAGGAAAACCAGGTTGTCTGCTTTCCAACAGACACTGGGAGATTAAATCACCTTTCAGCAGGACAATAACCTAAAACACAGGGCCAAATCTACACTGGAGTTGTTTACCAAGGCGACATTGAATGTTCCTGTGTGACCTAGTTACAGTTTTGACTTAAATCGACTTGAAAATCTATGGCAAGACTTGAAAATGGCTGTCTAGCAATGATCAACAATAAACTTGACAGAGCTTGAAGAATTTTAAATAGAATAATGGGCAAATATTGTACAATCCAGGTGTGCAAAGCTCAGCTGTAATCGACACCAAAGGTGCTTCTAGAAGGTATTGACTCAGGGGTGTGAAAACCTACTGTATGTATATGAGATATTTCTGCATTTCATTTTCAATAAATTTGCAAACATTTCTAAAAACATGTTTTCACTTTGTGATTATGGGATATTGTGTATAGATGGGTGAGAGAAAAAAAAAATCATTTTTAATCCATTTTGAATTCAGGCTGTAACACAACAACATGTGGAATAAGTCAAGGGGTATGAATACTATCTGATTCTGTATATGACTGCAATGCATTATTGATAAGCATGCACAATGGATGAACAAGATGAGGGCCAGTCAGAATCATGACATACCCTGTCCATCAACAAGCAATGACTGAAATGAGAACATTACAGGTAAACTTTTCACAAGTACAATTGTAGTGTAGAAAATTATTTATACTGTAAATATGACTCACAGATTTAATTATCTTTGATAGTTTAATTATCTTCGATAGCCTCAGTGTCTTTAGGGCCTGCAGTCTTACATTAAAACTAGAAATTACACATCTTAAAGGCAGAAAGTGACATCTTTTTTTTCTTCTTTTTTTTCAACATTATTTAACCAGGTGAGCCAGTTGAGAATAAGTTCTCATGTATAACTGCGACCTGGACAAGATAAAGCAAAGCAGTGCAATAAAAACAACAACAACACAGAGTTACACATGGGATAAAACAAAAACATACATATATTTAGTGAACAGAAGGAACATTTTCTAATTCAAGGACAGATATGTTGATGTAGGCTAGACTATGCAATATTTAATTTAATTTTTTAATATAATCCATACCAAATGTACCTTTTTTAAATTGTATTGTAGCCTAGTCTTCAGCGATAGGTTTACTTCACTCTCTATAATCCCCGCCCCTTCGAAATTCAGTGCAGCATTACAATTTTTGGTGGATTGGGGGGCGGCAGTGCGGATTCTCCCAGTCACTCCCAGCTCTTGTTGCCCAGCCTGTCGTTTGCCCGTTGCGGACTCTCAAGGCGGTGAAGTTCGTTGCTTATTATTTGATTGGTAAGTCAAATAAATGTGTTATTTCAAACAGAGAGTTTATCTCATCACATTGCCAGTTGTATTGTAATTAGGGCCGTGGTTAGACAATCTCTGTTCCACCGATTGGCTACAAAGCAAATAGGTTACCTAAACTTACTGTGAGATGATGGAAACATTTGAAATTAAGCAAATATGAAATCGTGAATCACGTATATAGGCATATGATTGAAACTATGTTTTGTCGGTCTTTTTTTTAATTCATAGGCCTATGCTATTAATATCATTAGACATGTTGATGTTGTAGGCCTACTGCTCATTTCAGCAATACCTTTATTTAAAGGCCTATCTTATACATTATGCGCAATTTGGATGATATTTCATTTGTATAGTGTCTGATATCGTTTTCCATGGTGTTCTGTGACTTCAATTATGGGTGGAATAACGGTACAGTACAATGGAAGCAAACAGGCGTGGTCGTGCGGGTCTGTGGCGCTGCGCGGAAGGTAGCCCATGGTGATGCTGCAATGATTTAGCATGTTTGTTTATTCTGTACAGTTCGAAAGACAGGCTAACTGTGGCATTAACAGGATGTGTGAGTTAGGTTGTGCACAATAACAAAAACAAAAAACAAATTATGGTCCTTGGTTTACGTGGTGCGTAGTTGTTGATGATTGATGATTTTGGGTGATTGATGTAGACAACATTACTCATTTTAGGTGAAGTGTATCGGTTGTTGAAATGGCCGCAGTAGGCTAATGTTACATTGGTAGCTACAATATTTCATTGCATGATGCGATGATGATACAGTAACTAGCAATACGCAAGTGGTCGGCTCCTCCTCAAAACATAACTTCAAAGACATGAAGCATCACCTACATGGTTTTCTTTAGTATGTGCCAATGACCAAATACTTTACATGCATCTCATCAACATGTCGTTTGTGTCTCCAAGAGTTTTTATTTGGAGGACTACATGCGGCCTTCTTGTCGTGATGCAGAGGACTCTTCAGCATAAAAACAGTACAGCGTTGCAGCGCTAATGCGACCTGGTCGAGTCGAGTCCTCAATGTCACAGAAGGACTCAAACAACATTTAAAATGCGAGAAATGAGGAGATGAGTAGGTTATTCAAAGGGATTCTGCTGAGAAAAATATTCGGTTCTATAGTAGTGAAGCTATAGGCCTAGGCTACTGCAAGCATCTCTTTTTCAAGCAACCAGTCCACTCCCTATAGCAATGAATGTCAGCATGAGAGTGAAGACAATAACTTCCTAATTCCAGTGGTGGCATGTTAGCATGGCCACACTGTGCTTACCTGGTAGGCCTATCTATCCTACATAATAAAAGTGATGTCAGCCACAGTGGGAACTGAAGTTGTGAAATATCCATTACGAAAAAGAAAGGAAAACATGCACAGGATTTAAAGGATTTTTAATAACTGTAAGACCTGCAATTTAGTTACACAATGGGTATTCTATGGGACTTGATATTACTGAATCAATACTTTTTCTAAACAACAAGGCTTGAGTGATATGTTTGGTTCAAGTTATTTTGAGTTTTAATGGTTCTCTGGAAATGTGTTTGATCAGGCTTTCCATGGCATAGTGGTATTTAAGTTTAGCACTCTAGTGCATTTTCCTAATAGGTTTTGCTTGATGGATCAGGCTCTTTTGTTAGGACCATTTGCTGTATGCTGACCTAGTGTCTGCCTTCCCCACTCAGCCTTGTATGAAAGGGCGGGGTCCCTTTGCAATGGGAAAAACTTCACAGTGTGTGAATGCATAAAGACACAAGCATGCACGCACGCACGCAAGCACACACACAACCTATCCATCTGTCTAATATCACACACATGCATGCGCGCACACACACATACACACACACACACAAACACATTAAAGCATCTTTAAAAACCTTAAAAGTTGTAGTTAGTTTAAAGTTGCACCAACATTATTTATTTGAATGGGGTTCCAACTTAGCCTTGTACACATACAGTATGCAGTCACATGTGGAATGTTTGTGTCTCACCGAACATATAATAGGAGTAAAGATAGTGTAAAGGCCTTTACTCACTCAGGTTCCTACCAGCGGACACAGAGAAAATATTACATCAAAATATTACATAATATCTGGTCCCCATATTATGTGTGCAGACCTGCAAATTACAAGATGATGATATCATGGCATATCCTAAACCAACATATTTTCCAGTATCTTTAGGTTGTTTTTTTTGTCTTTGTTTTTCTCAATTTGAGTCTCCGTGCAGCTACACCAACCTTGTTGCATTAACAGCCTTTTAGAGCATGACCGCATTAGCCTCTCATGTCAATTTAGTTCACTGTGTAGCAAGTGCATGAAACCAAGGCCGCCCTTTCAATGAGTATCATCTGTTCAGGGAGCAGTGGAACAGTTATTTATATGTGTCCTGATTTGCTTCACAAAATAAAGAAATCAGTTGTGTTAAGGAGAGATTATTTTCAGAATTCTGCCTTGAATTGAATTTCTCTGACCTTCAGGCGCCATTTCCCCTAAACTCTCCTTACATTATCTGCTCATCCAGTCAAATGACTGATAAGCAGAAAACAGTCATGCTCAAACTGCACAGTTACTGTATGTCCCCTCCACTGTAAGCAACCGGCCATTTTTCCCACTGGCCCTTTTAAATCTAAACTGCTTTTAAAATCTTCTATTTGTTTGAGATAGATACCTCATATTTTAAAAGTCCTGTCTGAGAGGCATCTTAAAAATCAACTATTAAAAAGACAATGAATGTCATGACATAAACTGATACCTGGTGTGTTTGGGGCTGGTATTTGAAATGGACACAACAGCATGTGTTATAGTGAAACAGGTGGTGGAGAGGGTGGCATCCTGTTTTCTGTCAGGGCAGGCGATGGTCATTAAAAGAGGAGGGAAATGGGGAGAGGGGGGTGGAAGGCTGGGGGACAGCTGCCACCACAGGGGCCCCATGGCCTCACTGTGTGTGTGTGGGTGCGTGCGTGTAGCCCAGCGGTTAAGAGAGTTGGGCCAGTAACTGAAAGGTCGTTGGTTTGAATCCCTGAGCCGACTAGGTGAAAAATCTGCAAGGCACTTAACCATAATTGCTCCTGTAAGTCGTTCTGGATAAGAGCGTTGACTCAAATGTAAAAAAAAAAAAAATGGTTGGGTATGGACATTGTTTAGGGAGTGGTCAGCCAACTTGGACATGCTTGTGCCACCTCCCATGTAGGACCGTCAACCATCTCAGCCATTGCATGCATGTTTCCACAGCTGTCTTTTAGGCTAAAAGGAATTGACGCTCTTATTTTAGGGACGAAAGTCTGAGAATGCCTAGAGACTGAGACATTTGTCTTCATGGGCGGTGTGTTCAATAGGGCGATATGGGCGACGCACTGCCAAACGGGAAAAGGAAGGGATTTTTTTTCTAATCAATTATATCACGGCAACAGCAGTTATCAGTGTTCACGTCTGATCTGCCAGCCACTAAATGTCAAATCAGGCTAAAGTCGTGCTTCAAATGGCCCCGCCCGTTTTTGGGGCGATTTCAGTCAAGTTGAAAATCGCCCAGAAGTCTCTCATAGCCTGTCATGTAAAATCTATTTTTTTCACATTTCAAAGCTTTCAATACATTCTCTATGGGTGTCTGTGGGCTTGCACTTACGCGCTTTCGTCATACGTGACGTAACGTTGAACGTAACTAAGTCAATGGCGGCTAGAAGCGTCTCTGTTGCGACCTGCAGTGCGGCGTTATTTTATGTTTTTAATTTGTAGACTTAGTTTACAAACATTCTGCCAACCATGGATTTCCAGTGGTTGGTTTTGGACTGATCTTGTTGATCGTGTACATACCCGCTACGAACGGACTAAATAATGAAAACGCTGCTGGCAGCTGAATCCCAATACAGCTGGGAGACTTGGCTGGATGAGTCCCGGACAGAGAAGTGGAGCCGGCCACCTTCACCCTGGTCAGAGCGGACCGCGATCCTGGTAAGAGAGCGACTCTGTACCCCGACATTGAACTGCTTTCTGTGTCATTGCGACCTTACTATCAATTCAATTCAATTTAAGGGCTTTATTGGCATGGGAAACGTGTGTTAACATTGCCAAAGCAAGGGAAGTAGATAGTAAACAAAAGTGAAATAAACAATAAATATTAACAGTAAACATTACACTCAGAAGTTTCAAAAGAATAAAGACATTTCAAATGTCATATTATGTATATATACAGTGTTGTTACAATGTGCAAATAGTTAAAGTACAAATGGGAAAATAAATAAACATAAATATGGGTTGTATTTACAATGGTGTTTGTTCTTCACTGGTTGCCCTTTTCTTGTGGCAACAGGTCACAAATCTTGCAGCTGTGATGGCACACTGTGGTTTTTCACCCAGTAGATAAGGGAGTTTATCAAAATTGGGTTTGTTTTCGAATTCTTTGTGGATCGCTGTAATCTGAGGGAAATATGTGTCTCTAATATGGTCATACATTTGGCAGGAGGTTAGGAAGTGCAGCTCAGTTTCCACCTCATTTTGTGGGCAGTGTGCACATAGCCTGTCTTCTCTTGAGAGCCAGGTCTGCCTACGGCGGCCTTTCTCAATAGCAAGGCTATGGTCACTGAGTCTGTACATAGTCAAAGCTTTCATTAAGTTTGGGTCAGTCACAGTGGTCAGGTATTCTGCCACTGTGTACTCTCTGTTTAGGGCCAAATAGCATTCTAGTTTGCTCTGTTTTTTTGTTTGTTCTTTCCAATGTGTCAAGTAATTCTCTTTTTGTTTTCTCATGATTTGGTTGGGTCTAATTGTGTTGTTGTTGTTGTTGTTGTTGTCCTGGGGCTGTGTGGGGTCTGTTTGTGTTTGTGAACAGAGGCCCAGGACAAGCTTACTTAGGGGACTCTTCTCCAAGTTCATCTCTCTGTAGGTGATGGCTTTGTTATGGAAGGTTTGGGAATCGCTTCCTTTTAAGTGGTTACTATCTGCCCCGTGAGTTCCCCCAATTGTTTGTTACCGTTGTGTACTGTTGATAATCACAAGTTTACTGGAGAACTGAGACCAAGTAGAGACTTTGGACAGGGTGGATATGGTATAATAATGGCAGTTTATTCAGAGGTAAAGATATCTGGAATCGCGTGCACGGACTCGTGCACGTGTGTAGGTCACCTAAATCATCAGAAAAATTGCCCCTCCTGAGAATTTTTTCAGGAGCCGCCACTGTTTGTCTTGTAGCCTCCCCAGTGCCCTTTTTTTGTCTAAAATACCAGGCCATTTAAACTGATTGAATTTCTTGAAAATTGAAGTAATAGTTTAGTCATTTTCATTGTGTTGTTCAGTTCCATCTTTTCATCTATTAAGTGATACTATGAGTATTTAGGAAACTACACTGAGTAGATCAAGGAAGAGAGAACATAACATACGCCAGTGTTTGGACTGGGGTATGTTTGGCATACCCGAAGACAAATAGCTGATAGCATACTGTACTCTCTGTTATCTAAGCCCAAACAGAACTAGCGGAAATGACAAAGACCCCTTGGGAGTGGGCGAGGACCATGCGCAGCAGCAGCAGCAGCCCATAATAGTTTGACTCTTTCCCAATTCTCCTCCCCTTGATACTTGATACACATTTGTTTCCATGATTTCCCCCTAAGTGTCCTAACTCAATATCTGTACTGTGAGGTAAAAGCACAGCAGACTGTGTTGGGTTGATGTTTTGTCCTTCCTAACCTCAGTTGGGGCCTATAGCACCTTGGAAAGCATTAGTACTACGGATTGTTTTTGGTGAGGATGAGTTACACAGCAACAAGCTTTTCTTGCGTTGCTGATACGGGATCCCAGTTGTATTTTATTCAGATCACTTACGGTTTCGACACATTAGCCATTTACACAACTGGCTTAGAACCAAGAGAACCAAAGGAATTCAGATGGAGTATCCTGCCCAAGGGTGCACATCTGGGCTGCACACTGGGATTTCACTCCTCTGACTGACCCTGCAGTAAGAAGTTGTCTTCAACATTCGCTGTATGATTCATATACATTATGATATAATGTAATCAATCAATCTCGTTTGGTAGCAGTGCTCATCCAGAACCAAATAGTCAATGATGTGTCTAACTCTCGTTCAACTTTAGCTCATTTGCAATGGATTGTTATTTAGTTATGCAGCTGGGCTAGTCTCTTGGAAATGGAGAAGTGTCTTTTTGTGCTTTAATTTGTGCAACAGCTGTAATGACATTATGCCATCCTTTGTTTGTTGTCCGTGGTCTAGCTCTGGTCCAACGGCATTAGTGCACGTTCTAAGAGCACTAATGCCCGGGACCAGAGCTATCCATGGTCTATCATTCTTGCCTAGAGGGGAAAGTTGTCTCTGGAAAAGATGAGGTAATTCTAAGAGGATGCATTTCACTTGTGTTCCCCCATTTCCCATGTCTCTTGGTGCCATGAAAACAGGAAATCATGACCTGGAGTTCCACTGGTGCAGTTTCCATGTCATGTGGCTTGTAGCTGCTACACAGCTGAAGGACAGCATCCATCTTGGCTCCCTTTACTCTCTCAAACAATTTCAATACCAGCCACTGCAGATATTCATGTATCTACTTCTTGAAATAGTGTGCCCCATTTAGCTTATGATTAATGTGCTGAATAGATAATCCCTGATTCCTTGAAGTGCCTCACACACACACAATTGTACTCTGGCAAAAAAGGGATAGCTAGAGCAATGTGTAAGTAGTTGTCATAGGGGCCTCAAGTTGGCAGAAATGGTGTATGAGGCTTAGATTCGTAAGTATCTGATGAGTGAGTGAGTGAGTGAGTGAGAGAGAGAGAGAGAGAGAGAGAGAGAGAGAGAGAGAGAGAGAGAGAGAGAGAGAGAGAGAGAGAGAGAGAGAGAGAGAGAGAGAGAGAGAGAGAGAGAGAGAGAGAGAGAGAGAGAGAGAGAGAGAGAGAGAGAGAGAGAGAGAGAGAGAGAGAGAGAGAGAAACCTTCAGAGCAGACTCCCGTGTTTTCAACATATGCTAGTGAAATTCAGAGGAGATATGGTGCATTCGGAAAGTATTCAGACCCCTTGACTTTTTCCAAATTTTATTCTAAAATTGATTAAAGAAAAACATTTCCTCATCAATCTACACACAATACCTCATAATGACAAAGCGAAAACAGGTTTTCAGAAATACCTTATTTACATAAGTATTCAGACCCTTTGCTATGATACTCGAAATTGAGCTCAGGTGCATCCTGTTTCCATTTATCATCCTTGAGATGTTTCTACAACTTGATTGGAGTCCACCTGTGGTAAATTCAATTGATTGGACATGATTTGGAAAGGCACACACCTGTCTATATAAGGTCCCACAGTTGACAGTGCATGTCAGAGCAAAAACCAAGCCATGAGGTCGAAGGAATTGTCCGTAGAGCTACGAGACAGGATTGTGTCGAGGCACAGATCTGGGGAAGGGTACCAAAACATTTCTGCAGCATTGAAGGTCCCCAAGAACACAGTGGCCTCCATCATTCTTAAATGGAAGAAGTTTGGAACCACCAATACTCTTCCTAGAACTGGCCGCCCAGCCAAACTGAGCAATCGGGGGAGGGCCTTGGTCAGGGAGGTGACCAAGAACCTGATGGTCACTCTGACAGAGCTCCAGAGTTCCTCTGTGGAGATGGGAGAACCTTCCAAAAGGACTACCATCTCTGCAGCACTCCACCAATCAGGCCTTTATGGTAGAGTGGCCAGACAGAAGCCGAACTCCTCAGTAAAAGGCACATGACAGCCTGCTTGGATTTAGTCAAAAGGCATCTAAAGACTCTCAGACCATGAGAAACAATATTCTCTGGTCTGATAAAACCAAGATTGAACTCTTTGGCCTGAATGTCAAGTGTCACGTCTGGAGGAAACCTGGCACCATCCCTACGGTGAAGCATGGTGGTGACAGCATCATGCTGTGGGGATGTTTTTCAGCGGCAGGGACTGGGAGACTAGTCAGGATAGAGGGAAAGATGAACGGATCAAAGTACAGAGAGATCCTTGATGAAAACCTGCTTCAGAGCGCTCAGGACCTCAGACAGGGGCGAAGGTTCACCTTCCAACAGGACAACGACCTTAAGCACTCAGCCAAGACAACACAGGACAAGTCTCTGAATGTCCTTGACTGGCCCAGCCAGAGCCCGGACTTGAACCCGATCGAACATCTCTGCAGAGACCAGAAAATAGCTGTGCAGCGACGCTCCCCATCCAACCTTGACAGAGCTTGAGAGGATCTGCAGAGAAGAATGGGTGAAACTCCCCAAATACAGGTGTGCCAAGCTTGTAGCGTCATACCCAAGAAGAATTGAGGCCAAAGGTGCTCCAACAAAGTACTGAGTAAAGGGTCTGAATACTTATGTAAATGTGATATTTCAGTTTGTATTTTTTTTATAAATGTGCAAAAAATAATAGAAATCTGTTTTAGCTTTGTCATTATGGGGTATTGTGTGTAGATTGATGAGGGGGGAAAAAACGATTCAATCAATTTTAGAATAAGGCTGTAATGTAACAAAATGTGGAAAAAGTCAAGGGGTCTGAATAGTTTCAGAATGCACTGTATGTTAAATCCTCAAACTTTCTGGGCCAGAGAATAGGGTTTGGATGGACCGTCTTCAAGTCTAGTACCATTTTGATTATATGAAAATATTTTTGGGTGTGTTGTAATCTTGAAAGTTCCAAGTGAATTAATGTATGTATTTATGTCTACGGGAGAGACCGGTGAGATTGGGGATTGCCAGTTTGTGTCTTTTTTTTTCAGGCTTGACTCAAGCATGTCTTCTATCCCCGTAATGTGGTATCTGCCCCAGGTCAAACCGCTTTTCAGTTGTATAAACACATGATACTTATCCACGGCCTTGTTAGCATAAATGTTTGGATCGCAAGTCATTCATCTGTTTTTCTTGGGAAGACGTCAGACAAACAGGCATGGTTGTGATGATCTGAGGCTGGTTGCATAAACATATATTGCCCTAAAATGTTGACTAAGCCAAACAGGTAGTCACTTATAGAACTTAGATGCTTATTTCCACCTGTTGCATAAAGCTGTCATGGGCCGCGTTCAGGCAGAAATGTTCTACCCTTCAAATACATATGTAGCATATTGTTTTTCTATGGGGGTTGACGGACAACGGAAACGACTGCCGGCTAATTAGATTTTTTTAAACGTAGGTCAGAACTTTTAAATGAGGTTGAAGTTCTAACGGATAGATAACACAAGGCCACAGAGTTGTTCAAATCCAGTTTGGGACCACAATCCAGTTTGGGACCAGATTTGTGTGTAATTTGTGACAATGTATACTTATCGCCTAATCAAAGTATTGATAAGGCCCCAGCCTTAGACCTCTCTCTGGAATGTGGCTATCACCTCCTCTGGCCAATAATACAACCCAGAGGAAGGAGGTGGTGTTTCTCTCTCCCTGGTCTCTTCCCACACCGCTATCTGATCCCAGTGGTTCTCTACTCTTATAGGGATAAGTGGTAAATATTGTTTCATTCCAGTGGCTGATAAAGATATAATTGGTTACACCCAGGAGTGTTTTCTTTTTTAAGTACATCTTTGATCTTTGTTTTTCTTTTCATTTAAGGGGAAATTAACATTTTGGGGTAATACTTTATTTGACAGTTGTATTTCAGCTAGTATTTACATCACAGAAATGGAAAAGTAATAATTAGGCCATTATAAATAATTGGTCATTTAGCAGACGCTCTTATCCAGAGCGACTTACAGGAGCAATTAGGGTTAAGTGCCTTGCTCAAGGGCACATCAACAGATTTTTCACCTAGTCGGCTCGGGGATTAGAACCAGCGACCTTTCGGTTACTGGCACAACGCTCTTAACCACTAAGCTACCTGCCGCCCTATTATTAGATCATTATTATTTAGCAGTGCATTTGTATGTAAATATCAATAACAAGTCAACAGTAAAATTAAGCACAAACCATTATTCTTGTAAATGTTTTCGTCAGTGAGATACAGTGCATTCGGAAAGTATTCAGACACCTGCACTTTTTCCCAAAAAAATTTACGTTGCAGCCTTATTCTAAAATAGATTAAATAGTTTTTTTCCCTCATCAATCAACACAATACCCCATGTAGTCCCGTGTAGCTCAGTTGGTAGAGCATGGTGTTTGCAACGCCAGGGTTGTGGGTTCGATTCCCACCGGCTGCCAGAATGAAAATGTATGCACTCACTAACTGTAAGTCGCTCTGGATAAGAGCGTCTGCTAAATGAGTAAAATGTAAATAATGACAAAGCGAAAACAGGTTTTAGACATTTTTGCAAATGTATTAAAAATACAAAACTGAAATATCACATTTACATAAGTATTCAGACCCTTTACTCAGTTATTTGTTGAAGCACCTTAGGCAGCGATTACAGCCTTGAGTCATCTTGGGTATGACGCTACAAGCTTGGCACACCTGTATTTGGGGAGTTTCTCCCATTCTTCTCTGCAGACCCTCTCAAGCTCTGTCCGGTTGGATGGGGAGCGTCGCTGCACAGCAATTTTCAGGTCTCTCCAGAGATGTTCGATCAGGTTCAAGTCCGGGCTCTGGCTGGGCCACTCAAGGACATTCAGAGACTTGTCCCGAAGCCACTCCTGCATTGTTTTGGCTGTGTGCTTAGAGTCGTTGTCCTGTTGAAAGGTGAACCTTCGCCCCATTCTGAGTTCCTGAGCACTCTGGAGCAGGTTTTCATCAAGGATCTCTCTGTACTTTGATCCGTTCATCTTTCCCTCGATCCTGACTTGTCTCCCAGTCCCTGCCGCTGAAAAACATCCCCACAGCATGATGCTGCCACCACCATGCTTCACAGTAGGGATGGTATTGGCCAGGTGATGAGCGGTGTATGGTTTCCTCCAGACGTGACGCTTGGCATTCAGGCCAAAGACTTCAATCTGGGTTTCATCAGACCAGAGAATCTTGTTTCTCATGGTCTGAGAGTCCTTTAGTTGCCTTTTGGCAAACTCCAAGCAGGCTGTCATGTGCCTTTTACTGAGGAGTGGCTTCCGTCTGGCCACTCTACCATAAAGGCCTGATTGGTGGAGTGCTGCACAGATGGTAGTCCTTCTGGAAGGTTCTCCCATCTCCACAGAGGAACTTTGGAGCTCTATCAGAGTGACCATCAGGTTTTTGGTCACCTCCCTGACCAAGGCCCTTCTCCCCCGATTGCTCAGTTTGGCCGGGTGGCCAGCTCTAGGAAGAGTCTTGATGGTTCCAAACTTCTTCCATTTAAGAATGATGGAGGCCACTGTGTTCTTGGGGACCTTCAGTGCTGCAGACATTTTTTGGTACCCTTCCCCAGCTCTGTGCCTCGACACAATCCTGTCTCTGAGCTTTACGGACAATTCCTTCGACCTCATGGCTTGGTTTTTGCTCTGACATGCACTGTCAACTGTGGGACCTTATATAGACAGGTGTGTGCCTTTCCAAATCATGTCCAATCAATTTAATTTACCACAGGTGGACTCCAATCAATTTGTAGAAACATCTCAAGGATGATCAATGGAAACAGGATGCACCTGAGCTCAATTTCGAGTCTCATAGCAAAGGGTCTGAATATTTATGTAAATAAGGTATTTCTTTGTCATTATGGGGTATTGTGTGTAGATTAATTAGGATTTTCTTTTTTATCCATTTTAGAATAAAATGTGGAAAAAGTGAAGCGGTCTGAATACTTTCAGAATGCACTGTAGATGGGCCAGAAGGACGTGTTCATTCACGTGATTGAAGACAGTTAGGTTGGGGACATATAAGTCAAATGCTTGCAACTTTAGGCAACAACTACATACGTATTCTCACTTTGGGGCTCAACTGCATGTGCAGAAAGACACACCCTTATCATAGCGTCTAGGACCAATGGAGAAAACAGCTAACATTTTATAGAGGTTCTGTCTTCAGGAAATTAAGTCAGAATTGTCTGGCATGTGTGACATTTTAAGCACATTACATTGATGCATAACAAAAGACGGAGTACTCATTACTGGCTGTCGGAGGCTGGTTTGTCTGATTAGATCACAGTAACGCCCATGTAAGATATTTGCATCTCAATAGTCTACAGTGGCCTCCTCACCTCTTCTCCTCTACTTTATCTGTACCAATCCAAAAGAGGACAGGTGAAGGCAATATGGCTCAGTTGTAGTAGATAATTTGCTTGCATCTTTCCAGTTCTTTCTGATCAGTGCTGGGAGGCAAGCAGCAGAGGATAGTTTTAGACTCTGGAGATGCGTATAGACCAGGGGTGGGCAAATACGTTGTAGAAACATCTCAAGGATGATCAATGTAAACAGGATGCACCTGAGCTCAATTTCGAGTCTCATAGCAAAGGGTCTGAATACTAGGTATAGGTATTTCTGTTTTTTATTTTAAATAAATGTGCAAACATTTCAACAAATCTGTTTTCACTTTGTCATTATGGGGTATTGTGTGTAAATTGCTGAGAAAAAATATATATTTAATCCATTTTAGGATAAGGCTGTAACGTAACACAATTTGGAAAAGTCAAAAGGTCTGAATACTTTCCGAAGGCACTGTAAATGACTATCAATTGGTGAAATGACTAGATAGGACCTCACTTGTCAGAAGAGACCTAGCCTACGCCCCGGTTGGGACACATTTTTTAACTCTAAAATGGTGATGCACAAAGGTATTTCTCAATTTTTTTAAAATAGGTTTGGTTCTCAACCCTGCACAGCTGTTATCCATACTCTTTGTTATCCCACTAGCTTTGTCATTCATCTTGCAAATAGCTGAACATTACATAATAATAAGAGCTTTGGATGTGTGCTGAATTTGAAACTGAAAACTGAACAGCTTGCAGCTGTTGTAGCAAGACATTTCTCAGATTACATGTTATCCCTCAACTGTTTTAACCAAAATTCATTTAATTTATTGGTGTAATATTTAGTGATGTATGTGTCAGTAGAAACTTTGCAGACGAGTACCATTCATAAAAAAAGATCACCCTTTTAAGAATGGATCGTACTTTATTAACATTCACGTGTCAGCAATTTACAAAAAAAACTTGAATGTGTGTTTTCTGGACATGGTATGCATCAACAAACACACTTGAGAAAGGGATTAGCATAGTATGCCATTAACTGTAAATATAATAATGTTGGAGGAGGTACAGTCAGCTAAGGGGGCTGAGGGAGGCAGTTGACAAATATCTGATTGGAAGGCATGGACCTCTTCCCTCATAATCCTAACTTGTGATGCACACGCTTTTATACATTGATGTCAATAGAATATTTGCACTCCAAAACTTGAGTTACACAGGCGGATGTCAAAGTAAATTAGGAGTCTCTGTGTTATGGGGACTCCCAAAGCCTCCTGTCAACCAAAGCCCAATATCATCATCTGGAATTCACAAAATAGCAGTGTTTGTGTACAAACCAGAAAGGTACTGAAAGAGCATCATGGGACATCTGCTGTGGGAATTCTCCGACCCTGCCATTGACAGGACTTCCAAAAGTCCAGTGTCCGGCTTGATCTTTTAGAATATCACTTCAGCTACGCCCTCAAAGTTCCATAAAGCCTTCTTCTAGCATGCCCTCCAGTGGCAGAGAGACGCATGTCCCTCAGCGGGTGAGGTGGAGTGCGATGCAGACATTGCAGTTACTGTACGTCATCATTATGTCTCAGTTCTAATGTATATACTGTAGTCGCACATTGTCTTGGTGTTAGAGACTTTTAGCAGTATACAGTCTTTCCATTAGTTAAGTGTTGTTGCCTTGATCTAGGCCTACAGTAGGATATATGGCTGTAATGATGGGCATAGGATGCACAAAGAATGACAATAGTAATACTGTGACTACTAGTCTCACTCTGCACATAAATTGGTTAGTGTACTTAGACTTCACTCAATTTGACTGAAATCCTTTGCAATTGTGCCTTGTTTTGGCACAATTCTACACAATTTAGAAACTATGTCGTTTCAAATCCTACTCTGAGCAATTTTATCGCTTACAGCACATATGCAGTAGAATATAAATGAGTGCCTTCTGTTGGGCCTTGTTCTATGTGTGTCATGCTTAAAAGATGTAGCACAGCTGTAGCAAGCATTGGCGCTAACACACATTCCATGCATGTGTGTCCAGTTAGTAGCAGACCCTCCCAAAATATGATTGGCTGGTATGCTAGTGATGCGTTACAAAAAGCAAGTCATACAGTAATATGCTCAGCTGCAAACTACACGCCTTGCATAGCATACATGTATGAATGCACAAAGACTAAGTGGCATGGTGTCTCTACTGTCGCTTTAGTGAAGGGGGCTTAACAGTAAACGCAATCCGTATCCATAGCACCAATATGCGATGTTAGGTATAGAGCAGCATCTGTGTGGGTGTCTGGAGACACAACATCAGATTTGTTGTGTGTGTTTGGGAAGGAGATGTGTGATGTAACAAGGATTGTCTGGTGGCTCTAGTAGAATGTCCTGCTTGCAAAGTAAATCATGTATTGTGTGATTGCCATGTGGATTTTAAACATGCACGTTTAGAAACACGCAGCACTGTCATGGTGAGCTGATGTCGAATGCATGAAAAAAAACCTGAAACAAATGATGCCAGACGGTTGCTATATCAGGAAAGTATGGCCATCATTCCCCTCTTGTCCAGACGGCTTTACATGACGGACATTGTGAAGAGTACATGTTAAGTGATAGCTTCAGACTGAACGGGTCCACACAATACAGCCAACTGTTAGATAGCACAAAGGTTGCTGGGTATATAGCGCTACATGGTGATTTGCCAAGCTAGTATCCAAGCTGTTACAATTTCTGCTATTGCTCAGAGTGAGGGGGTGGAAGCAGCCTGGTCTCATAGACTAGACGTAACATAGTAAATGTAAATCCAGGACACTCAAATTAGTTTGGTATGGTTACATAAGACAGAAGGTTACTTAAGGCAAAACCAAAAGTAGGTTGCTTAAGGACAACTTTAGCTAATTTGCAACTACTTACTACTTTTTAGCTACTTTGCAACTACTTAGCATGTTAGCTTCCCCTTCCCCTAACCCTAATCTTAAAACCCTTTAACCCCCTAAAGTCGATGTCTGTGTCCCCGCGGAAATCTAAGTAGCATAATTTAAAAAATCCCCATCAAAATCCTTCTGTTTAAGGTAGGGATATCATTTTTTTTTTTATGGGCTGCGTCTCAATCCAATTGCGGCCTTCTGCATCTGTGGTGGAAGGTGGCCGAGCTACAGTGGTGTTTGTCAGACCATGAGAACCAGAAAATCGGTCTGTAGCATCCGATATAGCCAGATTCAAAACGTATAATTTTTCAATTAAAATTATTATACATAATTCTTGCAACCAATAGAATGTTATTTATATGGGGGATACAATCTTCCCAGCTCTGCAGATTTTGCTGCGAAGAGACAGAATCATTAGATCATTTGTTTTGGTACTGTCCATTTGTAGCTTGTTTTTGGTCACAGGTCCAGGAATGGCTGAAGGATTACAATATTTACCTGGCGCTAACCCTGCAGATAGCACTACTGGGTGATCTGAAAAGTCATAGTCAATCGATCAATAATATAATAATACTTTTAGCAAAAATGTTTATTTTCAATTTACAATCTGTAGAAACAATGAGAATAGAAGGGTTCAGAACTTTTGTGAAACATCATAGTACAGTTGAGAAAAATATGGCAAATAGAAATCCAATATGGATGGTGTTAAGAGATAGATGGAAGGGGTTGAATGGAACTGAAAGTTGGGACTAATAACAACTAATAACAACAAAATAACTAATGTAAAACATACTGTGTCCATAATAAGTATATAGGTTGAGAGCTTTTGTGAAAAAAGAGCACAGTTTGGGGGATATGGCATGTAGAAGCAAACCGGATGGACATCATGAAAATGATCGGAGAGGTTGAAGGTAGAGGAAGTTCCGGAGTAAAAACAAACAAAATAAAATTATTGTAAAATTGACTGTGTCCATAAAATGTATATAGTATGTATAAGCTGGAAGTAGAGGCCTAAGCGTTGTTGTTCACTAGTTTACTCCAATTAGGAGAGGGGTGGTGGAGTTGGAAAGTAATAAAGGAAAATACATTTTTAAAAAGGATATGTGTGTATATATATGTATATATATGTATGTGTATATGTATGTATGTGTATGTACACTAACGTTCAAACGTTTGGGGTCACTTAGAAATGTCCTTTTTGTCAGTTAAAATATCATCAAATTGATCAGACATACAGTGTAGACGTTGTTAATGTTGTAAATGGCTATTGTAGTTGGAAACGGCTGATCTTTAATGGAATATTTACATAGGCGTACAGAGGCCCATTATCAGCAACCATCAGTCCTGTGTTCCAATGGCATGTTGTGTTTGCTAATCCAAGTGTATCATTTGGCTAATTGATCATTATAAAACCCTTTTGCAATTATGTTAGCACAGCTGAAAACGGTTGTGCTGATTAAAGAAGCAATAAAACTGGCCTTCTTGAGACTAGTTGAGTATCTGGAGCATCAGCAATTGTGGGTTCGATTACAGGCTCATAATGGCCAGAAACAAAGAACTTTCTTCTGAAACTCATCAGTCTATTCTTGTTCTGAGAAATGAAGGCTTTTCCATGTGAGAAATTGCCAGGAAACTGAAGATCTCGTACAACGCTGTGTACTACTCCCTTCACAGAACAGCACAAACTGGCTCTAACCAGAATAGAAAGAGGAGTGGGAGGCCCCGGTGCACAGCTGAGCAAGACGACAAATACATGAGTTTCTAGTTTGAGAAACAGATGCCTCACAGGTCCTCAACTGGCAGCTTCATTAAATAGTACCCGCAAAACACCAGTCTCAACGTCAACAGTGAAGAGGAGACTCCGGGATGCTGACCTTCTAGGCAGAGTTGCAAAGAAAAAGCCATATCTCAGACTGGCCAATAAAAAGAAAAAAGATTAAGATGGACAAAAGAATACAGACACTGGACAGAGGAAGATTGGAAAAAAGTGTTATGGACAGACGAATCGAAGTTTGAGGTGTTCGGATCACAAAGAAGAACTGGAGGAGTGCTTGATGCCATCTGTCAAGCATGGTGGAGGCAATGTGATGGTCTGGGGGTGCTCTTGAAGAAGGAAGGCTATCACTCCATTTTGCTACGCCATGCCATACCCTGTGGATGGCACTTGATTGGAGCCAATTTCCTCCTACAACAGGACAATGTATGTATCTGTTTTTCCATGTATGAATCTGCTAACCCCTAACCCCTAGCCTAGCTAACGTTAGCCACCTAGCTAACATTAGCGTTAGCCACCTAGCTAACGTTAGCCACAACCAATTGGAATTTGTAACATATCATAACTTTTGAGAACATAACATATTGTACAAATTGCAATTCGTAACATATTGTACGAATTGCAATTCGTAACTTATTATACGCATTGTTATTCATAACATATCATACGAAATAGATGATGGACATCCACAAATTAATACATATGAAACGTAACATATCATTGGAGAGTCCCGGATTTACATTTACTATGTCTACCCCTGAGACTAGGTTGGTGGAAGACACAGATAATGATAGATGACCTCTTACAAAAGATGGCTAGCTAAACTGTACTAAGAGCCATTTGGATCTGAATAGGGTGTGAATATCATGATACTTTTTCTTAGGGGAGGAGGCAGGTGGGACATTCAGATTCTGAATATACCCCATATCCGCAGTATTTGGAATGTATGTAAATAGTATGTATTCCATCAATGGAGGTGCCATGTAACTGGCATGTATCTCTTGTAGCCTGTTCTCATTCTCTGAAGTAAACATGATGAAAATGAACGAACATAAGCCTCACTATTTGTAAAAAATAAATCATTAAAATGTTGCCTTTGAAGAGGAAAAATGCTGGTTGATATTCTATGATTGCACCACTGCAGATCAATGTGGATCTCAGTTCCCTAGTGGGTGAAGTTGTGGCTGCGAGTGAAATATCATTACATTTATAGTTTAGTCATATAGCAGATGCTCTTATCCAGAGCGACTTACAGGAGCAGTTAAGGTTTAGTTCCTTACTAAATGGCACATAGACAGATTTTCCACTTAGTCGGCTTGGGGATTCAAACCAGCGACCTTTCAGTTACTAGACCAACGTTCTTAACCACTGAACTGGACTGCTTTGCCATAATTCTTAACCTGGGTGTATTTAATGAGGTGAAATGTTCACACTGTTGCTCATAGGAATGTGATATGTAGAGATGACATGACTCACCTATCCTGAACAAACCCTAGATTTAGTAGGATGAAAGGGCTGTGGGGTGAAGATTCCTCTAGGTACAGACTAGGATACATTTCCTTTACCCAATCCTTATCCACCTGACAAATGATCAGCGTCTAGGGACAACATCACCCTACTCCGGATGAAAGGGCTGTGGGATGAAAAATGATAATATATCGAACAGAAATCCCAGCCGATAGAGATGAGTCTAAAGGCCTGCTTTAAATATCCCATAGGATTGAGCAGCCCTGAGATTGTCGGGAAGGGAGTTCCAAAGGTGTGGTTTTGTAGTGGGAGAGTAGGTCTTACAGCTAGGCGGGTCCAATGCTATTCAGGGTTTTTGTAGGCGATATAGGGATTCTTTTAAAATGGACCATAGCAGAAAAGAAAGGACCCAACAGCTGCATAAAAGCAATGTGTCATAGGGAAGGGGAGAGAAGCGGAGGGGAGAGAAGGAGAGGGAAGGGGGTACTGAGTAAGACTTGATAACTCTAGCAGTTGTGAGAGCCATTGGAAGAAGAGGACACCTAGTGGTGGTATGGTAGGGCTTTGTAGTGTTTCTTAGAGAGAAAGGATGCCTACCCACTGGGCACAGAGGTCAGTTCAACGTCTCTTTTTGATTTACATTTGGTAGAGTTGTCAACTAATGTGAATTCAATGTGAAATCACCAAAACATGTCACCATGTCATTGGATTTAGGTTAAAAGTTGGGTGAAAAAAAGACGAAAATTCCCTTACATTGATGAACATTGATGAACATTGATGAGTTTTTGCAAATCCAATCAGTTTTCCACGTTGATTCAACGTCATCACATATATAATTTTTTGTAATGACGTGGAAACAATGTTGGTTCAAACAGTTTTTGCCGAGTGGGTAGTTTCATGTTATTCCTCTAGCAGATGGAAAGGTTTATAGCGAATTTGACGCTATATTGCAGGCAGGGAGTACATATCGACTTGCAGGAAACATCAATACACACACCAAGGAATTTGAGAAACCCAGTCAGTATTTGGCATAAGAAAACAGGATAAATAACAACATTTTAACCACATCATTGGAATTCTTAAGGGATTTCTTACAAGGAAAAAATAGATTAACATGCATCTACTACCTTACCCCATACAGTCTGGCCTGACCTGACCTGATGAATGACCTTTGACCTAAACTCACCCAGGAAAAAGTATCTCAATATGAACAAAGCATCACTTCAGCATTTTATATTTGCCATACTTTAGGTTTGACGGAAGTCTGTTGTTATATCTTCATGGGATTTTTACACAGGGTTAGGGAGTGTTTGGAGGGTTCATGTTACCTGTTCCATTAGAGTTGTTCTAGGCCCAGAGGAATCTTATTAGCCCTTCTTTCCTTTCAGGACAACAACACAAAGGCCATTTGTAGAGGTCCATAACAACCCATATCTCCTCCTCCATTTCCTCGAGGGCTGATATCTCCTCTTACATCCAGTAAATGTTAAGACCACTAATGCATAATTGCTAATTAACCTTTTGCTGAATCCTAGGACTTCTTTTGATGAACAAAATGTATCTCCGCTTGAATCATTCCATCAAAACAGAACATTTATTTTGTATTTAGAATATGGATGGAATCTTTTTATTAAAGAAGACATAATAAATCTATACAGTGCAGTTGAGCAGAAATATGATCAATTATTGCCTTAAAGTGATGCTTTCGCCAGTAGTTTTGAATGTAGTGATCATGTGCCAAAACGGGTCCCTGAAGATTGTGCACAATTGTGTTCTACCTCATCTCTGTCGTATGATATGTTACGTCCTGCATTTTTTATTTTTTATGTGTATGATATGTTAAGAATTCCAATTCGTACAATATGCTACGAATTTGTAAGTGCCTACGATCCCGGACTACATCTTTAAAATGATTTGAATTATTTTTTACAAAACAAAGACTGAGAACTTGAGAATTTTAATGTTCAGATATCTGGTCAAATATAGACATGAGCTGTGTTGTTAACCAGCTAATGAAATTGGCTGAGTTGAATACTCTTTGGCGGTAATGGCTTGGCAGTCCTAGGCGCAGGTTAGCATTTTTTGTCATGAATCTTGTTCTGGAGGCAGCTCTGCAGAGTCATCACTAGCTGGTACATCCACAAAGTCATAAAATCTTATTTTAAACCTAACCTTAACAGAAGACCATAAAGCTAATTTTAGTTTTCATGAATATTTCAGTATAGCCAATTTTGACTTTGCTGCTGGCCTATGTAGCGGAAATAGCTCAGTTCTGCCTCCAGGACAAGACTCATAACAATAAACATCAACCCGCGTCCTAGGTTGCGTCACAAATGGCACTCTATTCCCTTTATAATGCACTACGTTTGACCAGGGCCCATAGGGAACTAAATAGGGAAAAGGCCATTTGGGAGGCATCCCTAGACAGGGGAGGGTTAGAGGGGGATGGATACACAACGTATCGGACGAGGAGGAAATGGCTGAGGCAATCTATAGACAACTACTAATGTTTACAGGAAGAGGAGAGCCCTTTGGTTGCAGGTTCTGTTGATGATCATAAGCACTTAGCCCTGTCTGCTAAGTGGCGAAGTGGGTAAAAGGCAGCTGTAGTCACTGTGGAGGCCTCTGGTTAGGGAAATAAAGTACATACTACAGTACCAGTCAAAAATTTGGACACACATTTTACACATTTTACATTGTAGTCATTTAGCAGACGCTCTTATCCAGAGCGATTTACAGTTAGTGAGTGCATACATTTTCATACTGGCCCCCCGTGGCACACCTACTCATTCATGGGGTTTTATTTATTTGTACTATTTTCTACATTGTAGAACAATAGTGAAGACATCAAAACTATGAAATAACACATATGGAATCATGTAGTAACCAAAAAAGTGTTAAACAAATCAAAATATATTTTATATTTGAGATTCTTCAAATAGCCACCCTTTGCCTTGATGACAGCTTTGCGCACTCTTGGCATTCTCTCAACCAGCTTCACCTGGAATGCTTTTCCAACAGTGTTGCAGAAGTTCCCACATATGCTTAGCACTTGTTGGATGCTTTTCCTTCACTCTGCCATCCGACTCATCCCAAACCATCTCAATTGGGTTGAGGTCAGGTGATTGTGGAGGCCAGGTCATCTGATGCAGCACTCCATCACTCTTCTTCTTGGTCAAATAGCCCTTACACAGCCTGGAGGTGTGTTGGGCCATTGTCCTGGTGAAAAACAAATGATAGTCCGACTAAGCCCAAACCAGATGGGATGGCGTTTCGCTGCAGAATGCTGTGGTAGCCGTGCTGGTTAAGTGTGCCTTGAATTCTAAATAAATCACAGACAGTGTCACCAGCAAAGCACCCCCACACCATAACACCTCCTCCTCCATGCTTTAGGTGGGAACTACACATGCGGAGATCATCCGCTCACCCACACTGCGTCTCACAAAGACACAGCGGTTAGAACCAAAAACTCAAATTTGGACTCCAGACGAAAGGACACATTTCCACCGGTCCAATGTCCATTGCTCGTGTTTCTTGGCCCAAGCAGGTCTCTTCTTCTTATTGGTGTCCTTTAGTAGTGGTTTCTTTGTAGCAATTCCTCTCTGAACAGTTGATGTTGAGATGTGTCTGTGACTTGAACTGTGTGAAGCATTTAATTGGGCTGCAATTTCTGAGGCTGGTAACTCTAATGAACTTATCTTCTGCAGCAGAGGTAACTCTTGGGTCTTCCATTCATGTGGTGGTCCTCATGAGAGCCAGTTTCATCATAGCGTTTGATGGTTTTTGCGACTGCACTTGAAGAAACCTTCAAAGTTCTTGAAATGTTCCATATTGACTGACCTTCATGTCTTAAAGTAATGATGGACTGTCATTTCTCTTTGCTTATTTGAGCTGTTCTTGCTATAATATGGACTTGGTCTTTTACCAAATAGGGCAATCTTCTGTATACCCCCATACCTTGTCACAACACAACTGATTGGCTCAAACGCATTAAGAAGGAAATAAATTCCACAAATTAGCTTTTTAGAAGGCACACCTGTTAATTGAAATGCATTCCAGGTGACTACCTCATGAAGCTGGTTGAGAGATTGCCAAGAGTGTGCAAAGCTGTCATCAAGGCAAAGGGTGGCTATTTGAAGAATATCAAATATATTTTGATTTGTACAAAAAAAAAAAAAAATACTACATGATTCCATATGTGTTATTTCGTAGTTTTGATGTCTTCACTATTATTCTACAATGTAAAACATTCTTTAAAAAAAGTAAAACCCTTGAATGAGTAGGTGTGTCCAAACTTTTGACTGGTAAGTTTGGACACTGCTGCTTCCATCAACTGTGATGATGATGATGATAATGATGTCTCTAATTTTTTATTTTATTCTTTATTCAAGGGTATGAGGCCTATTTTCGTAAGCATCGGATGGGAGTATTATTAGTTTATGTATGATATACAGTTGAAGTCGGAAGTTTACATACATTTAAACTCAGTTTTTCACAATTCCTGACATTTAATCCTAGTAAAAATTCCCTGTTTTAGGTCAGTTACGATCACCACTTTATTTTAAGAATGTGAAATGTTAGAATAATAGTAGAGAGAATGATTTATTTCAGCTTTTATTTCTTTCATCACATTCCAAGTGGGTCAGAAGTTTACATACACTCAATTAGTATTTGGTAGCATTGCCTTTAAATTGTTTAACTTGGGTCAAACATTTCCGGTAGCCCTCCACAAGCTTCCCACAATAAGTTGGGTGAATTTTGGCCCATTCCTCCTGACAGAGCTGATGTAACTGAGTCAGGTTTGTAGGCCTCCTTGCTCGCACACGCCTTTTCAGTTCTGTTCACACATTTTCTATAGGATTGAGGTCAGGGCTTTGTGATGGCCACTCCAATACCTTGACTTTGTTGTCCTTAAGCCATTTTGCCACAACTTTGGAAGTATGCTTGGGGTCATTGTCCATTTGGAAGACCCATTTGTGACCAAGCTTGAACTTCCTGACTGATGTCTTGAGATGTTGCTTCAATATATCCACATAATTTTCCTTCCTCATGATGCCATCTATTTTGTGAAGTGCACCAGTCCCTCCTGCAGCAAAGCACCCCCACAGCATGATTCTGCCACCCCCGTGCTTCACGGTTGGGATGGTGTTCTTCGGCTTACAAGTTACCCCCTTTTTCCTCCAAACATAACAATGGTCATTATGGCCAAAAGTTCTATTTTTGTTTCATCAGACCAGTGGACATTTCTCCAAAAAGTATGATTTATGTCCCCATGTGCAGTTGCAAACCGTAGTCTGGCTTTTTAATGGCGGTTTTGGAGCAGTGGCTTCTTCCTTGCTGAGTGGCCTTTCAGGTTATGTCGATATAGGACTCGTTTTACTGTGGATATAGATAATTTTGTACCTGTTTCCTCCAGCATCTTTAAAAGGTCCTTTGCTGTTGTTCTGGGATTGATTTGCACCCTTTTCGCACCAAAGTACGTTCATCTCTTTGAGACAGAACGCGTCTCCTTCCTGAGCGGTATGACGGCTGCGTGGTCCCATGGTGTTTATACTTGCGTACTATTGTTTGTACAGATGAACGTGGTACCTTCAGGCGTTTGGAAATTGCTCCCAAGGATGAACCAGACTTGTGGAGGTCTACAATTGTTTTCTGAGGTCTTGGCTGATTTCTTTTGATTTTCCCATAATGTCAAGCAAAGGGTTTGAAGGTAGGCCTTGAAATACATCCACAGGTACACCTCCAATTGACTCAAATGATGTTCTAAAGCCATGACATCAAACTCCAAGCGGGCTGTTATGTGCCTTTTACTGAGGAGTGGCTTCCGTCTGGCCACTCTACCATAAAGGCCTGATTGGTGGAGTGCTGCAGAGATGGTTGTCCTTCTGGAAGGAACTCTGGAGCTCTGTCAGAGTGACCATCAGGTTCTTGGTCACCTCCCTGACCAAGGCCCTTCTCCCCCGATTGCTCAGTTTGGCCAGGCGGCCAGCTCTAGGAAGAGTCTTGGTGGTTCCAAACTTCTTCCATTTAAGAATGGAGGCCACTGTGTTTTTGAGGACCTTCAATGCTGCAGATCTGTGCCTCGATACAATCCTGTCTCGGAGCTCTACGGACAATTCCTTTCGACCTCATGGCTTGGTTTTTGCACTGACATGCACTGTGTGTGCTTATATAGACAGGTGTGTGCCTTTCCAAATCATGTCCAATCAATTGAATTTACCACAGGTGCTCCAATCAAGTTGTAGAAACATCTCAAGGATGATCAATGGAAACAGGATGCACCTGAGCTCAATTTCGAGTCTCATAGCAAAGGGTCTGAATACTTATGTAAATAAGGTATTTCAGTTTATTTGTAATACATTTGCTAATATTTCTAAAAACCTGTTTTCACTTTGTCATTACGGGGTATTGTGTGTAGATTGATGAGGAAAAGTTTTTATTTAATCCATTTTAGAATAAGGCTGTAACGTAATAAAATGTGGGAAAAGGGAAGGGGTCTGAATACTTTCCGAATGCACTGTTCATACACCACAGTGTTAGTAAAACACATTTTGCACGTCACAGTCTCAGGTTGTAGTTCAGTTGTTAGCTACATAAACGACTCTGTCTAGCCATAGTGCTGACTTACAGGCTTTGAGTGAACAGAACAAACACACATGCACACCCATGCACAACCACACATACACACACACACACAAATGCTTTTGCTGAGCTCATCAAGCCTGGCTTCACTCATGCATTTAAGGGCATTGAGCTGATTTCAATCAAGGGAAGCACACTCTCAACAATCGAGGACTGCAAATCTAGGAGAGGTAAAATACCTGTGGAGGAGGAAGGTTTTTGGGGAATCTGGTATACCAATAACTCGCTTTGTCAAACAGCAGTTCCTCTCCTTATCATCATTAATGATGACTAACATGATACCATTCGGAAGCAATACATTTATTTTCGATAAAGTGCTCAGGACTTTCAGATTAGCTATATTTAAAAATGGAAATATAATATTTTGAATCTAATGCTGCCATCAACTTTATATGCATCACAGAAGACTGAAATATAACAAAACTGTTTGACATAGAAACACTGAATTTTTGTTGTACATTTTAAAAATCTTTATTAATTATGAAATTATGAAAAGTATTAATAACATTCCACCCATGAGGGCAAAGAGGGTGCTTTTGGTAATTGACTGCAGGAAAGAGCTACCCTGAATGATTGTGGTATATTTGAAGAAAACAATCTGGTAGATGTGAGTCTCTGGTTTTACCAGAAGATGGCACTGTGTGTCTTGATTAGTTTTGTCCTTAGGCAGCAGCAAAACATTGTTGGCTAATTCACTTTGAGTGGGGAAAGACAACTTTGTAACATTGTTGTCTCCATTTCGCTATAATGTAATTTCTATTATGAAAAAATGTGTCATTGTCATACATTTTCTCACTTTTCACAAATCTGTAATTGTGTTTAAATCCTTGACATATTTGGAAAATGTGATTAAACCAAGAGATAGACATTGTGTCCTATTGCTCTGTTTGTTTACCTATGAACCATGTTTAGGCAGCCAACCGAGAGTATGGCGTGATAAATCAGGCTGAAATCTTACTCAAAATATCCCCATAGTTCTGCTTTATGTAGTTTATAGTTCGGCAGGTAAGGGTGCTTTCGAGCGGCTAGATGTTCTTTACCATTCGGCCATCAGATTTGCCACCAATGCTCCTTATAGAACACATCACTGCACTCTATACTCCTCTGTAAACTGGTCATCTCTGTATACCCATCGCAAGACCCACTGGTTGATGCTTATTTATAAATCCTTCTTAGGCCTCACTCCCCCCTATCTGAGACACCTACTGCAGCCCTCATCCTCCACATACAACACCCATTTTGCCAGTCACATTCGGATAAATGTCCCCAAAGCACACACATCCCTGGATCGCTCCTCTTTTCAGTTCTCTGCAGCTAGCGACAGGAACGAGCTGCAAAAAACACTCAAACTGGACAGTTTTATCTCCTTCTCTTATTTCAAAGACAAAATCATGGACACTCTTACTGACAGTTGTGGCTTCTTCGCGTGATGTATTGTTGTCTCTACCTTCTTTCCCTTTGTGCTGTTGTCTGTGCCCAATAATGTTTGTACCATGTTTTGTGCTGCTACCATGTTGTTGTCATGTTGTGTTGCTACCATGCTGTGTTGTCATGTGTTGCTGCCATGCTATGTTGTTGTATTAGGTCTCTCTTTATGTAGTGTTGTGTCTCTCTTGTCATGATGTGTGTTTTGTCCTATATATATAGTCCTATATAAGGCCTCCCTGCAGGAGGCCTTTTGCCTTTTGGTAGGCAAATAAGAATTTGTTCTTAACTGACTTGCCTAGTTAAATAAAGATTAAATTACAAATATATATATTTTTAAACGTATACAATGGTTGCGTTCCAGGTCATCCTTTCTGCAGTCGTGCTGCACAGATGATCAGATCTCACAATCACATTAATAGGATACAGCAATCTTCTGAAATGCACAGCATGACTGCATAAAGACAACTTGGAACGCCATCTACAGTATGTAATTCCACTGCTGGGTGAAGTTTACCTCAGGTACCGAACTAGAATCAGCTTCCCCTGCCCCAACCCTAACCACAAACCATTATAGAGGGGAAAATGCTAAACTGACCCAAGATCAGCATCTAGGGGCAACTTCACCCTACACCTAATACAGCCCTGCTGTCCTAACTGAATGTGGCATGTATTTGAACATGTCTCTCTCTGTCTCTGTGATTGCAGGGCTTCATCAGAAGCCACTGATGAGGAAGTGTATTCAGTGAAAAGGTCAAAGGTGAAAGGTCAGGATGACGACAGTAGCCGCGGAGTATGACCACATAGAGATCACTCAACAGTACAGCAGCAGCGACACGGTCAACAACCGCTGGGATGACGAGTGGGACAACGAGAACAGCTCGGCCCGCCTGTTCGAGCGCTCGCGCATCAAGGCCCTGGCAGGTGAGTGAGGCGGAGAGGAGAGGAGAGGAGAGAGAGTGCCTAGAAGGATAACCCCTGTTGTTGGCATTGCATTCACTTCAATCTCATAGAATAGCAATGGTCGTATGAGGATGTACACATGGTCTTCGGTTCAGATACTATTCAAAATACTGAAGCTGTGCCTGCCTAATGCAATGAAACCAATAAAGAAAAATACAAAAAAGTGCAAACCCCATCCACCTGGCACTCCAGGCAGGCAAAGCAAATGCTCAAATTAGATGTTTGCAGACTGATACAGGAAGATATGGAAGGAACCTCTTTGAAACTGCCCAGCAACCACATCATTAATTTATATATAGATCAATGTGTGTTGAGAAATTCAACTGAGAAAATGTGAAATTATCATTTGGTGCACATTTGTAAGCCATTATTGTTGGCGGATTGACATGACATTTGGTAATAGTAGAATGGTTGTGACTTTCTATCATTGAGCGGTTTTAAGTTAGAGATTATGTACAAAATCCCCATGGCAAAGTCACCTAGGCTTACTGGAATAGAGAGAGTTTCAATAGGGAAATGCCTGCACAGAACCAGCAGCCAACACTGCAATTGAGCAAAGTGTTTTGACAAGAGAGAAAAAAAAGGATCAAAAATAGAAATGAGAAAGTGTTCCTTGGTGTCTGTTCTTTCTGTCTGGAGACCACAAGCTGTTTTGAGAACTCTAAAAAAAACAGCCCACGGCATTCCGATGAGCATCCTGCTTCTCACATGACTGTGTTTTCTTGCATTCCTGCTCAGCGGAGCATACACCTCTCCCCCACCTCCACTTGCTGCAGTCAAGAGTGTCTTCAATGGCTACATGAACACCTACCTACTAGAGGCCCTTCAAATCCAACCTAGCAGGCTGCACATATAGTAAGGAATTAAATGTATAGAAGCCATGCAAGTAGCCTAAGGGATGTTTTCTTTTGGGGACTTGAGTAGGCCTAAATATGGTAGGCTGCTAGCGTTGTGATGACTGGTCTAATGTATGAATGATGACAGAGAGTTGATATGTCGCATGTGCATATTTTGTATTTTTGCATCTCGGCTAATTTACCATTCTCTTTCTCGGCATATCCTCTCTTCAGTTGTCATATGTTTGAGGGATTATTGGGGAGGGTAGACTATGGCCATCTTTTTTTAAACGCTGATCTGTATAGCCTGTAGACCTACTTGCTGTTTGCAATGGAATGGTAGGAGAACGCGTCGCACGCAGCGAATTTATGGCAACTTTGTGTAAGTAAATAGGCCTACGGTAGGCTACAACAGCACACACACACACACACACACACACACACACACACTGAGCGTTGATGATTGACCATCCAGATAGCAGAGCAGAGAAGGCCGCAGAGAAAACAGATTTAGACATTGCATATCGCTTAACAGTTCCATTTCACGTCATGCTGTTCATATAAATAATTTATTATAATTCAACGGTTCCTCAACATTATTTATCCCGGGAATGGGTTTGGGCGGGAAATCTCGGTAGCCCGGTTCCCTGCTATTAAACCCTAAGTAAGCCTTGGACAATTAAGCCTTGTCCGAGCCAGAAGTCCATAGGGTAGGATTCTATATCTCCTGTTTCTGTAGCATGAGGCAGCTTGATGTAAAAGTATACCCCCTGGACAGGACGCTAGTCTGTTGCAGGGCCTTACTCCTTAATGCTAAGTGCCAAGCAGAGAGGCATCAGGTCCCATTTTTAGAGTATTTGGTATGGGGATCGAACTTCCTACCTTCCAATTTCAGGGCGGACAAGTTGGTAAGCTGGTAAGCTTAAAACTCACCTCTTATGGCCAATGTCCACTTAGCAAGCATGGCTTCGCCTAGCCACGCTAGCTTCTCCCAGAGTGGCTTACCATTTGGGTGCTAGCAAGCAGACAGCATACTAGGTAGTGCTAGGTATCAACAGCCAATCCAGTAGGGGCTAGAAGCTATAGTGAGCTTTGATTGATCAATCACGCCACCACATCGCCAGACATTTTCATAATATTGAGCTTTCCCCAACTTAAGTCCCACCCTTTTTACACTCTGTTCAACAATCTTTTCTCGCCATGCTAACTTCGGCGTGAGCGGCTTTTTTCCAAAAATGGATGGGCTCCATCATTTTGTCAGAGGCCATCGCCGTAGTGGACATTGCCGGTTATACTCGCTACTCGGGCACGTTTTCCATCCTGTTTGATTAGTGGAGCCAGTAACACTTTACATTGAGTTGCTCTTATATTTATACTGTGTAGTAACACTGTAATTACACCAATAACAACATTGGATCAACGAGTTGTTACAATATACTTAAATAATTGCGTTTTAAATACATAGTAATGGAGTTAAGCAGGGTTTCTTTATTTAATACCGCTCAACTTCATTGCTATGCAATTGCAAAGGGATTACAATATTACACAATTATTTTGTAACAACAATGTTGTGACTGTAGTGATTGCAGGGTTACTACACATGTATAAGATAAACTTAATATCAAGTATTACTGTGACGCCAGATTGGAATCTCCACATCTTAAGTGAGGGTCTTTATTTGAATTATTGATTAGACACGTAGAATAACTGTTGTGCACACATGGGGAAGTATAAAGCAGTGGGTTGTGGGGCAATGGGCTAGTGGCTAAATTATTTGGTACTTGGTATTTTATTAAGATCCCCATTAGCTGTTGCGAAAGCAGCACACACACACACACACACACACACACACACGCTATCTTAATTTGACCCTGCTTCTCTGCGACAACAGAGTGATCAAATTAAGATAGCAGATCTGTATGCAGGTCTTCCACATGTACTATTTATATCGAAACTATTCATCTTTGGCTGTACTATTTCAAGGTAAGTCAGCAAAGTAAGGTTTATTTTGGTGCATACATTCTCCACTTACTGCAAATCTGTGGGCTTGGCCATTCTCCATGAATTGTTCTGACCTCATTCTTTGTAGCATCATGTGAAACTTTTGAGAAGAGGCTACTTCATGAGCTCAGCAAAGGCCCTGTTGTTTCACATCCAGCTAAAATAAAAGCCTATCTACATGAACTTTGCCACAAGGAAAAGGAATGGAAGACTGTGTCATTTTTATGAACAACTCAATTCGACAGTTTAAAGAGATTTCACTCTCAATTTTATTGTATTTTCAATGTGTCTGATTAACGTAGAAGTTGACCATCACACAAACCCACCCAGAAACCCACACCCCTATGTCACCTCCCTATTTCCTTTCTCTGTTAAAGAGAAATTCCTATGAGGTGAGTCATGTGGGAGGATGTGTCTATTTTTCTTGACCAAGAATCGGACCGAGCGTTACAAGTCTAGATGAAGAGGCTTGTGTAAAGAGGTAATGGAAGAATAGGGAGGCTGTTGAAGAATAGCCCTTAGGCAGGCGATGGCCTTGTGGAGACCTTGTGACCAAACCAAGGAAGACTTTAATGTGTCCTGTGTTTGTGTCATTTACAGTTCATAACTGTATTTTGCTCTGTACAACTAGGAAAGCATATTCATCATGTGTTTTTACCCAGTGTCTATTTTTGTATATGATTTTATACCACTCCCTTATGCTTTATTGTGACACAACAAATATAAAATGATTGAACACATAATAATATCATTTATATTATGGGAATTCTGGGGTCATTATTAGCATGTGTTCCTCAATTAAACTGCCCAAGCACATTAATTAAGACCCCCAAACTACTGTACATAGGGATCTACATCTAGGGATATACATCTAGGGTTGGACAGACAGACAGACCAACAGGCAGGCAGGCAGACAGCAGAAAGACAGACAGACAGACGGCTTCATTTCTGGCCTTTTCTCATTCCCTGTGTCCATTGTCGAAATGATTCGATTTGTCTTTTCTCACAGTTGCTGGAAAACAAATGAGGACAAGACTCGTGGTACTGAGATGAGCATGAATTCATAGCATCATGAGGAGTAGTTATAAAGTAGCATATCTGTGGCCTCCTCCTTCGCCACAAGGCTTTCTCAAGAACAGGAGGAGGACAAATGGGATATTGTTGATGGTGCTGCTATGTAGCAAAAATACTCTCCCGCAGAGAACTCCTGAGACTGCCATGAATATAAGGCAACATGGAGGAGTGAGTGACTAAATTCAACAGGGAATCATTGTGGAAAACATTTTGTCAGAGCCTAGTCTTGTATGGTATATATGGGGGGGGGTGTCCAGGTACAATGTAAGAATTCATATGAATTCATATTCAATTCATATCGTATTCACCTGTGGCCTGCCACTCAAAAAAAAGATACATAAATACAAAGTATGGATCATTATGATCATATTAGAGAGTTAAAAGGTTATAACAAATTTTGTATGTAAAGGAAAAGAAACTAAAAGAAGTGAGCCTCCACCCCCAACCTCCCATCCCATTCCCCCAACTCCACCCTTCCAACATGTCTCCATCCAACGTAAAATGTTTCCTTGGTGTTAAATACAGTCTGTGAACAAACTTAAATGTATAGTATAAATTGATAGTTCGGATTACGGGATGCCAAGTTCCATATTCTGTTCCAGTTAAAGGGTTGTTCAGATTCACTTATATTTGTGGACCACACTTTTTTAATGACTAGCTCAGAATATGAGCTTTCCAAAAGTTGTTTATACACTGAGTATACCAAACATTAGGAACACATTTTACATTTAGCAGACGCTCTTATCCAGAGCGACTTACAGTTAGTGAGTGCATACATTATTATTATATATATTTTTTCATACTGGCCCCCCGTGGGAATCGAACCCACAACCCTGGCGTTGCAAATGCCATGCTCTACCAACTGAGCTACATCCCTGCCGGCCATTCCCTCCCCTACCCTGGACGACGCTGGGCTAATTGTGCGCCGCCCCATGGGTCTCCCGGTCACAGCCGGCTACGACAGAGCCTGGATTCGAACCAGGATCTCTAGTGGCACAGCTAGCACTGCGATGCAGTGCCTTAGACCACTGCGCCACTCGGGAGAGTTGCACCCTCCCCCTCTTTTGCCCTCAGAACAGCCTCAATTCGTCAGGGAATGGACTCTACAAGGTGTCAAAAGCATTCCACAGGGATGCTGGCCCATGTTGACTCCAATGCTTCCCACAGTTGTGTCAAGTTGGCTGGATGTCCTTTGGGTGGTGGACCATTCTTGATACACACGGGCAGCAGTTGAGCGTGAAAAACCCAGCACCGTTGCAGTTCTTGACACAAACCGGTGCGCCTGGCATCTACTACTGTCACGCCCTGACTCAAGGGACTCGTATATGTTGAGTCAGGGTGTGTATGTTCTATGTTGTATATTTCTAGGTTGATGTTCAAGTATGTCTATTTCTATGTTGGCCGGTGTGGTTCCCAATCAGAGGCAGCTGTCGCTCGTTGTCTCTGATTGGGGACCATACTTAGGCAGCCTTTTGGCACTAGTTAGTTGTGGGATCTTGTTCCGTGTGAGGTATGTTGTTTGTCTACCTTGGACTTCACGTTTCGTTTCATTTGTTGTTTTGACGTGGTGTTTATTCAGTATAAATAAACATGTATGCATATCACGCTGCGCCTTGGTCCGTCCCGTCTATAAACGAACGTGACAACTACCATACCCTGTTCAAAGGCTCTTAAATCTTTTGTCTTGCCCATTCACCCTCTGAATGGCACACATGCACAATCCATGTCTCAATTGTCTCAAGGCTGAAAAATCCTTCTTTAACCTGTCTCCTCCCCTTCATCTACACTGATTGAAGTGGATTTGACAAGTGGCATCAATAAAGGGCCATAGCTTTAACCTGGATTAATCTGGTCAGTCTATGTCATGGAAAGAGCAGGTGTCCTTAATATTTTGTATACTCAGTGTATATTATAGAGATCAGTTGTTTTGGGAGCCCAGATAATTTCTTTATAAATCCCATCATTGGATGGCTCGGTAGTTGGGTTTCCCAAGGGACTCCATAGGACAGCATAGATACCTTAAGTTGTAAATAGACCTATAGAAAAAAGGAGTTGCCTGGTAATGTGTATGTGTCTTTCAAATCTTGGAATGTTCTCAAACCATTACTGTCCATGAAATCGGGTATGGATTCCACATTTGGACCATTGTTGAGATGCAAAAGGCCGCCCTCCAGATCGCAAAGCATCATTGTGAAATATTTTTAGTATGGGCATGCCATTTTGATTCCCAGTTACAATGTTTATCAATTGTAAAGCATAGTTTACATTGTTTAAGGGATCTATCCGTGAAGACCACCTCTTCTGTACTTTACGATTTATTAGTCATTTTATTATTTGATTAATCTATTTGTCAATCTTCAAATGATACAGTACCATCTTTAGTCTTAACCCAACTCTTATCTGTTGCTATCCTGAGCTCCTACTTTGATAGCCTCAAAGAATCAAACACTGTTATAGAAAGTGTCTCTGCTTTGAGAGAAATCTATGTCTGTCCTTGCCGTGGCAGTGTTCGCTGAGGTACCTTGGCCATTTATGTTTGATTTGTAATCAGAATCCTTTTCGCTTCATGATGTTCTGCATAGTGGAAACTGGTTGAGTGTGGTCCTCCTTTGTTTGGGAAGCAACCATTCACGGGCCAATATGCAGACTATTCATCCATTAGGAAGAAAGAGGGGGAGGCTTTCAGTTCATCTCTGAAACTGGATTTTTGTAGGGTCCCTTTTTGACAGGACGTTGGTCGCTCACATTATTTCAAACCAGCATTTATAAATTTCTGGAATGGACAGATTTTTCCTCTGTCACTGACTGAACAACAATGCTGGGAAATGGGGGGGGGTTGTATCCTGGCTAGCTTCCCCCTACCCCCTCCTCTCTTCAGGCTTGGTACGGCCCAATCTCCTCCCTCTTTCTCCCACTGCTGGGGCCATCATGGAAATGAGGCGGTGACATCATCACTGAGCTCCCAGGCAGTGGCTAGCCACTGATGAAATTACAAACTCCTGTTCCCCTCCCCTCTTTAAACCCATCCCCTTCTCCTCTTTTCCCTCCAGACTTATGAAAGGTGTGCTGTGTGTGAGAAAAACCCTTTCACTCTCTTTTTTATTGGACATTATTATTTATTATTCCTTTTCCTTCCTTAACTGTCTGCCAGTTGAGGATGAGGTGCAGTGATTTTTTTTTTTTGGGGGGGGCAATACCACTCATTAAAAATGTGCACTCCTGAGTGGGTGAGCAGCTCACAAGCAGAGGGAGGGGGGCGTGAGAGGGGGTGGGGTGGAGGCTGCTTTTGAATGAGCTGAGAGGGAAGACAGAACAATCAGGAGAGAAGAAGAAGTATGTTGTGCCCCTTATCTGACACAGATCCTGCTTCTCCACTCCTGTTCCTTCAGCGGCTGCTCTGGCAAGAGTAGCGTCCTTGAGAATATTCTCTCCTTTCGTTACTTTTACTGGATTCTTTTTTGGAGCTTGTGGTGTAGCAGCGGGGGTGGTAGGAGGCTAAAAGAGCCCATTGGATCCCTTCTTAACTCCCCACCGTTTTTTGCCTTGCTGTGCTTGTGGTTTTTTCTGAGGGGGAATTTTCTTTCAGCGGGTCCCTGTTTTAGTTTGTAACTATGGAAGTGGACTGGGAGCTGGGTGGGCAAGATGTACAATACACCGACCCGGACCCTGGTTACCCCGCTCAGGTGGCTTTCAACTACAACATGTTAGAAGGGCGCTTTAAACAGCTTCAAGGTAAGTGAATGCTGGAGGCTGCAGGCGCCTTTTGTTTATAGGTGTTGCTCTGCTATATGCTCTGTCAGCAGATAGACGGCAGGGTCTAGAGAGAGAATTCTGGATCCTCTGTGTTGAATTTGGCCATTTTTTATCAGGGTAATGTTAGGTGGATGAAGAGCATTATGTTTCATCGTTTTACTTCTTAGAAAATAAAACAAATTGGGTGTCTTAATCCTAAAAGAAAGGGTAACTGTTAGTGGTGGATATGACACGTTTAGGATGGCAGCACTATGATCTGGGTAAAGGATGACTTTCAGACTGGATTATAAGGCTGTTCCTTTTTTGGGGGATAGGAATGTAGTGTTGACAATAAAATACTAAATAGCTGCTTTCGAAGGAGGTCCTCTGTCTACAAACACACAATCCACCATCCACAATGCTATCTAAACGGCATGCATGCTAGTTCCTAGTGGGGAGTCAGGACAACAATAGCATGAGAGGGGACAGGGAAGGTGGGAGTGGTTGTTTTGTCCAGCTATCCCATGCAAATACACTTTCAAGGTGTCAAATTCTAGGAAATGATAGCGCTTAACAATATGTTTGTACACAGTTAATGTGGCCTTGCGTGTGTTTTTTATTTTTTATTATTATTGATATTTTTTTACAAAACAGGGATATAGGCTTACTATATGTTACATAGCATCAGTATACGCGATACAGTATGTCATTGTGTTATATTGCGTGATATTGTTTACTATTGTTTAGTACATTTACTGTAAAATTACTTTTTTTCTAAATATATGTTTTACATTCATTTTCATTATGATGAACCCCAGGCTAGACTGCAATAGAACAAAAGGAGAAATGAACATGATAATGTCACCATTATCCTAGTAACATTGTTTTATAGTCCTGCTGTCCTTGATGACATGTAGATGTCTTTTGTTGACATCCTTGTTGGGGGTGTTTCTCTCATCGAAAAGACAATGTGGTCTTTGCCACATGATAATATCAGTAATTAACTCAATCTCTCTATGAATAATTGTATATGAATGCACTATTGTGTTGTTGAATGTGTCTCTTCTATACATTTTTATATATAAGTTCCCTTTTCATTAATAGATCATTACATTTACAGCAATGGTCAGAATATGTCCAGTTTTGCTCATTTGAATGGTATAAACTGGCCACAACAACTATGTGGATACGACTGGATGAATGTGTGTCATTTGTTAATATGTAGCTTTGTGTAGAGTTTACTACCTGCCGAAACCTTGTCCAATGTTGTAAAGCAGCCGGAATGAAAAGGAAGACAGAGAGATAGACTTGAACTTCCACCCTCTGTTCTAATGGCTTTACTCAGTTATGGATGACTGAATTGACAAAATAACACAGAGTCAATGTTATTGATTACTATTCTTGTGTCATGTAGTGCCAGCTTGAAATAGTTATGCTTCATCATATTTATTTTTCAATTGAGTGAAGATATGACAATGTATGGATTGACCTGGTGTGCTGATAATGGAAACTGTAGAGCAACACTACTACTGTAACAAATGTTGATAGGGTCTCAAAAGTGTAGTCTACAGGATCTAGGAACAGTAATGTTCAACTGAAGATTTCAAACTTACTGTAAGGGGAGTAGGATTACCATTGGTTGTATCCCCGTGACCCTTGATTTTAGCCAAAGTAGTAGCCTTGTTCGAGCCAGAACTGCTCATAGGACAGGAGCCTATCTCCTGTTGCTGTAGCATGGGGCGGCAGGTAGCTTAGTGGTTAAGAGCGTTGTGTCAGTAACCGAAAGGTCGCTGGTTCTAATCCCCGAGCCGACTAGGTGAGAAATCTGTCGATGTGCCCTTGAGCAAGGCACTTAACCCTAATTGCTCCTGTAAGTCGCTCTGGATAAGAGCGTCTGCTAAATGACTAAAAATGTAAATGTAAAAAATGTAGCATGAGGCAGCTTGATGTACAAGTACACCCCCTAGACAGGACACTAGTCTATCGCTGGACCTGATTTTAGGCATAGCTCTCTGGTTCATAGTTCATAAATTTGTCATATTTTCAGCATAACCACGTGGTGTCATTGTGCCAGTGACCTTTTACAAACAGACATGAACTGTGAAAAACATTTTGCAAATCATTTCGTACAGCTGTCCCGTGGCTGTATCAACCAAAAGGAAATTGAAAGTGCATTGTCAGGTCTCATGTATTTTTCTGTTTGATCTAATACATTTAAGGCCGATTTCTCTCAGCCAGATGAAGCTTATTCCTGTACTTAAAAGCACTTTTAATGGAGATTTTCCATTGATCCTTTTCATCCAGGAGTAGGCTTAATCTGGGTCCAGGAAGTGGGGTTTTTAGTTCAATATTTTGCTTTGACAAGCTTGCGCGGGCTTGGTTACACATCCACCATAGTTGCTCAAGCCGTGCTGGAAAGGACAGTGTGAAAAGACTATATCCGATCTAACATTGTATCGTTTGGGTCGGCACGATAGTGTAAAAAAGTTACTAGATGCACTCCAGTCGCTTCTGGACCAGACTGTAGCTACTTGTCCACACCAATGAGCTGGACTACCATCACACAGACTTGAGTGCTGAAGTACTACTTTTGTCTGCAAACAGGCCCCTGCCAACCCGGCTTCCACCACAGTCGGTCTCTAAATGGCCGTCTGTTCAGCTGCTGGCAAGAATATATTTTATGGAGAGACATAAAAGAGGGCAACAGAAAGTCATGGAACTGAAGAAGTCTTTGAATGGGTTGGGGTGGGGAAGGGGGCAAACTTGAGAGAGAGTATTGAAAAAGAGTGTAGTTCTGGCTTTTACAAGTTTGATTTACTCGATTTAGCTACACTGACTGACTATTTGACCTTGACACCCCATTTGCCGGATACCCCGAAATATAGCATTGAAGGTTAACTTCTGTTATGCCCTCAGTTGTTGAATCATGGTAAGTAAGTACCAGAGAATACCATCTATTTACCTAAACTGGGATTAAATCCAATTGTGCTTGGTCAATAATGCAGTTTTTAAAGGCAATGTTCCCGCCTTTGCGACCGCATTCATGGTAATTGCTGCATATGTTGGCTAAATCGGAAATTATCTTTAAAGGTGCATTGTCGACAAAGCGTGATCGGATTGAATTCCGGCCTTCGTCCTAGTTAATACCAGGTAAATACCAGTGGAAACTGTACTGTAAAATATAGTGCTATTGTGACTTTTGAGAATAGTAAGAATGATCTTGAGGTTTTCAACCACGTCTTTACTGTAAAGTAAGTCCTGATAAAACATGTCAGAGAATTCAAAGAAATAAACAAGAGTGAGTGATACCGAAATGTAGTGAATGTTTTTACTGGGTGTAAATGGACAAAAAGCCATGTCCTGTTTAGTGCTTTGTTTTCCCTTTTGCCAGGCATTGACTGCCAGGGAAATGTTGATGTTGAGTCGTTGATTTGAAACAAATAGCTGTTGGTAGTTGCCTGTGTCATAATCTGAGGCCTTGTTAAAAAACAAACAGTCCATCTGCCATAACACCCTGACTTATCTGACTAGTGATCTGTTTTACTCTACTATCAATGGAGGGACTTTATCCACTTTATGACATGGAGACATATTGTCAAGTAAGGGACCTGGTATTTATGTTTTCCCTGTGTTCCCATGTGTTTTGTCATCATAATGTTATTACATCAACATTGCTGGTTGGTTGGCAAAACATCATTAACACACACAGTTCTTGTTTAATTTCGATCTAGTTTTCAAACAACAATCAACAATAGCATTTCAGGTTTTACATGAAGTAGACTTCATGTCTGACAACTCAATCAAATATCAACCAAAGTTGGATGTTGATCTGACAACGCCTTTGTCCGGTGGTTAGTCACCCCTATACATGGCAGTGTGACCTCACCCACTAATCCAGTCCTTACACACAGGAAGTCAGAAGAATTTCGATCTTCTGACCCACCACACGCCACAGGATGTTGATTCAACAGTGAGGGAAGAAGGAAGCAACCTTTGAACTGCTTCGCTAAGATGTCCAGTCTTCCACCTTCGTTTTTCGTCCTTTGATACTGATTTCTAGTCTGTTCATTTGTTAGTTTCCAATATATGAATATTATATCATATAATATGTATATCTAGGCCTAAACAAAATGACTGTTGTTATTGTTGTCCCACTGAATGATTGTTTTCAGTCTCTGCCAATCATTAGACTTCCCTCACAAGAGTGGTTGAAATACAGACTGCAGAATATGAGAGGAGTAAATCTTGTCAATAGGTACAGTGCATTCAAAAGTATTCAGACCTCTTGACTTTTTCCACATTCTGTTACATTACAGACTTATTCTAAAATTGATTAAATTGTTTTTTCCCCCCTCATCAATCTACACACAATACCCCATAATGACAAAGCAAAACAGGTTTTTAGAGTTTTTTGCAAAACTGAAATATGACATTTACATAAGTATTCAGACCCTTTACTCAGCACTTTGTTGAAGCACCTTTGGCAGTGATTACAGCCTTGAGTCTTCTTGGGTATGACGCTACAAGCTTGGCACACATGTGTTTGGGGAGTTTCTCCCATTCTTCTCTGCAGATCCTCTCAAGCTCTGTCAGGTTGTATGGGGAGCGTTGCTGCACAGCTATTTTCAGGTGTCTCCAGAGATCTTAGATTGGGTTCAAGTCCGGGCTCTGGCTGGGCCACTCAAGGACATTCAGAGACTTGTCCCGAAGCCACTCCTGAGTTGTCTTGGCTGTGTGCTTAGGGTCGTTGTCCTGTTGGAAGGTGAACCTTCGCCCCAGTCTGAGGTCCTGAGCGTTCTGGAGCAGGTTTTCATCAAGGATCTCTCTGTACTTTGTTCTGTTAATCTTTTCCCTCGATCCTGATTAGTCTCCCAGTCCCTGCCACTGAAAAACCATGCTTCACCATAGGGATGGTGCTAGGTTTCCTCCAGACGTGACGCTTGGCATTCAGGCCAAAGAGTTCAATCTTGGTTTCATCAAAGCACAGCATCTTGTTTTCAGGAAACAGCAGAGGGAGTACCCCCCCATCCACATCGACGGAACAGCAGTGGAGAAGGTGGAAAGTTTTAAGTTCCTCGGCGTAGATATCACTGACAAACTGAAATGGCCCACCCACACAGACAGTGTGGTGAAGAAGACGCAACAGCATCTCTTCAACCTCAAGAGGCTAAAGAGATTTGGCTTGGCACCTAAAACCCTCACAAACTTTTACAGATGCACAATTGAGAGCATCCTGTCGGGCTGTATCACCGCCTGGTACGGCAACTGCACCGCCCACAACCGCAGGGCTCTCCAGAGGGTGGTGCGGTCTGCACAACGCATCACCGGGGGCAGACTACCCGCCTTCCAGGACACCTACAGCACCCGATGTCACAGGAAGGCCAAAAGATAATCAAGGACATCAACCACCCGAGCCACTGCCTGTTCACCCCGCTATCATCCAGAAGGCGAGGTCAGTACAGGTGCATCAAAGCTGGGACAGAGAGACTGAAAAACAGCTTCTAAACAGCCATCACTAGCACAGAGAGGCTGCTGCCTACATACAGACTTGAAAATCACTGGCCACTTTAATAAATGGAACACTAGTCACTTTAACCCTCCCGTTGTCCTAGGGTCAAAATGACCCGCCACTGTGTTGAACAACTTTATTTAATTTTTATCTTTTTGGGATCATTTGTGAGAAGGAGGCAGTGAGACTTTAAAGAAAGTATCACTTTCTTTAATAAAAATTAAATAAAGTTGGTTCAACACAGTGGCGGGTCATTTTGACCCTAGGACAACGGGAGGGTTAATAATGCCACTTTAATAATGTTTACATATCTTGCATTACCCATCTCATATGTATATACTGTATTCTATGCTATCTTAATAATGTTTACATATTTTGCATTACCCATCTCATATGTATATACTGTATTCTATACTATCTATTGCGTCTTAGCCTATGCCACTCTGATAATGACATTGCTCATCCATATATTTATATATTCTTATTCCTTTCCTTTACTTAGATTTGTGTGTATTAGGTTTTTGTTGTGGAACTGTTAGATATTACTTGCTAGATATTGCTGCACTGTCGGGACTAGTAGCACAAACATTTCGCTACACTCGCAATAACATCTGCTAACCATGTGTATGTGACCAATACATTTGATTTGATTTGTTTCTCATGGTCTGAGAGTCCTTTAGATGCGTTTTTGCAAACTCCAAGTGGGCTGTCATGTGCCTTTTTACTGAAGAGTGGCCACTCTACCATAAAGGCCTGATTGGTGGAGTGCTGCAGAGATGGTTGTCCACAGAGGACCTCTGGAGCTCTGTAAGAGTGACCATCGGGTTCTTGGTCACCTCCCTGACCAAGGCCCTTCTCCCCCGATTGCTCAGTTTGGCCGGGTGGCCAGCTCTAGGAAGAGTCTTGGTGGTTCCAAACTTCATCCATTTAAGAATGATGGAGGCCACTGTGTTCTTGGGGACCTTCAATGCTGCAGAAATTTTTTGGTACCCTTCCCCAGATCTGTGCCTCGACACAATCCTGTCTCGGAGCTCTACGGACAATTCCTTTGACCTAATGGCTTGGTTTTTGCTCTGACATGCACTGTCAACTGTGGGACCTTATATAGACAGGTGTGTGCCTTTCCAAATCATGTCCAATCAATTGAATTTACCACGGGTGGACTCCAATCAAGTTGTAGAAACATCTCAAGGATGATCAATGGAAACAGGATGCACCTGAGCTCAATTTCGAGTCTCATAGCAAAGGGTCTTAATACTTATGTAAATAAGGTATTTCTGTTTTTTATATTTAATACATTTGCTAAAATTTCTAAAAACCTGTTTTCGCTTTGTCATTATGGGGTATTGTGTGTAGATTGATGAGGATTTTTAAATGTATTTAATCAATTTTAGACTAAAGCTGAAAAAGTAAAGGGGTCTGAATACTTTACGAATGCACTGTAACTAGCTCTGAACATGAACATTGCTTTAGAGGTGCAGTTACAAAATGGAATCTTTCACCACGTTCAGTATTTCCTGCCAGCTAAGGGTGGGGTAGTGATCCTAATGTCCTAATCAAGATCTCCCTTTCCTGCCAAAACCTGGAGAGAGGAAAAAAGAGACGGAAAAGAAACCAAACTGGAATTTGAATGAATGTGCATCTCTGTTGAGATAAGATGAGAGATTTGCTTTTGGGAACCGGAGAGTTAGCCCCAAGGACAGAGATACAAGGTGCGTCAATAAATCAATAGTTTCTATTCTGTGTCAGTCATGATGACCAGACTGCTCATATCCCAGCTGGTTAGATTTGCTTCTTTGTTCCTGAACTCCAAAGACAATAGAGCTGTGGGTCAAGGTCACAAAGCAATGCTACGGCTTGGGATAATTTTCTCTGGAAGAGGGTGATATCCAACACAATTAGGACTAAAGGACACTATTAGTCAGTGCAATAGTAAGACATTCATGAATAGCCTCTGATGAATGAGTGGGTATACTTGAATACATGGGTTGTTCCACCAATTAGGTGCCTTTTGCATATCCACAGGAAGTAGGGGTGCTGAGGTTGCTGGCACCCCCTGATAAATCACCAAAAATATATATATATTAATATAAAAACGTAATTTTTTTTAAATGAAGAAAAATTAATTCCCACCAAATTAGTGCACTAGGCATTAGTGCATTAGTCCTGTATGAAATGAGAAACATTTCCCTCAGTTGACCTTAAAAAGAGGGACAGGTTTTTTTGTGCATAAAATGAATAATTAATAGCAAGTCTTTATTCATATAAAAAAATCTGATTTATTGAATTTTCCATGTGGTCCATATTAAAGGGCACTTCAATTAATATAACATACTTTTACAATTCAATATTTGTGCACAAATTCTACTTAAAATATCAAAGGGACGCAAAAGGCACTCATTTCGTGGAATGACCCATATAATATCCATACTTTAATAAAGGAGTGAATTAGCAGTCACAGAAAGACACAGAAACTAACATAGGACCGATGCATTTTGAAACAAAGTGTATTCCATGTGCTTATACAAATGACATTTGGATTAGAACAGGGTCAAATAGTGGTAAGTACTATGTACAAAGTACAATGAATGTACCTTCCAATGAATGTACCTTCCAATGCAATTACCTTTTGCATGGTTTTTAGTGACACCAGTTTGCAATCCAACCATTCTATGCTAGTAAAGTACATGTTGTAAAACAAATGTCACGACAGGCCTGATGGAAACATCAAATTTGTCGCTAAACTTTCCAAATGTTGACTAAATACGCTAGACAGGGTGGGATCTTTTTGTGTCAGTAAAACGTATTTAAAAAAAGCTTAACTAAATAAAACTACGACTCGAGAAACCATGCAGTTTATTAGGCTAAATATGAAATTACTTAGGAACTTCACAGGGTAAGCTTGATGCTCCTTTCCAATAAATATTGAGGGTCTTATTCTGGTGACATAATGATCGATGCTTGACTGCCGTTTGACAAATACAAATATTTTCACTCATCCATAATAATCTCATAATCTAGACTATTTTACCCACACTGTATCTGCCAGCTGTTGGCTAGAGCGCATGTGCCAAAACCGGATTAGTCACATCTGCTATTTTGTGACAAAACTATCGGTAAAGTTGAAATGCGATGGAGTCACATTGAACTTTAGATCATTACGCACTGATTTTTATTTGAAAAAATTATGTTTTCTGTAAACACACACTGGTGAGAAATTTTGCATATTTTCTTTATGCAGATTTTAGAATATTCACATTAAAATCTGTCGCCAATTGGATGGAAACCTAGCTACTTACTATAAAGATTGAAACTAAAACCTCTTTATACCAACAGAGCCATTTTATAGCACAAACTAAGAATCTCAGTTGGTGGTACTCAATCAGTGACCCAACCCCCCAAAAAAGATTAGTAGTATTGATTGAATTCTACTTCCTCTATTGCATAAAGGTCCTAAAGCGATCATCTGCTAAAAATGTCATTGAGATGACATTTGAATCATTTTTAAAATATTGGTGTTATTTCACATACAGTTGAAATCGGAAGTTTACATACACCTTAGCCAAATACATTTAAACTCAATTTTTCACAATTCCTGACATTTAATCCTAGTAAAAATTCCCTGTTTTAGGTCAGTTAGGATCACCACTTTATTTTAAGAATGTGAAATGTCAGAATAATAGTAGAGAGAATTATTTGGGTCAAACGTTTCGGGTAGCCTTCCACAAGCTTCCCACAATAAGTTGGGTGAATTTTGGCCCATTCCTCCTGACAGAGCTGGTGGAACTGAGTCAGGTTTGTAGGCCTCCTTGCTCGCACACACTTTTTCAGTTCTGCCCACACATTTTCTATAGGATTAAGGTCAGGGCTTTGTGATGGCCACTCCAATACCTTGACTTTGTTGTCCTTAAGCCATTTTGCCACAACTTTGGAAGTATGCTTGGGGTCATTGTCCATTTGGAAGACCCATTTGCGACCAAGCTTTAACTTCCTGACTGATGTCTTGAGATATGGCTTCAATATATCCACATAATTTTCCTTCCTCATGATGCCATCTATTTTGTGAAGTGCACCAGTCCCTCCTGCAGCAAAGCACCCCCACAGCATGATGCTGCCACCCCTGTGCTTAACGGTTGGGATGGTGTTCTTCGGCTTGCAAGCAACCCCCTTTTTCTTCCAAACATAACGATGGTCATTATGGCCAAACAGTTCTATTTTTGTTTCATCAGACCAGAGGACATTTCTCCAAAAAGTACGATCTTTGTCCCCATGTGCAGTTGCAAACCGTAGTCTGGCTTTTTTATGGCTGTTTTGGAGCAGTGGCTTCTTCCTTGCTGAGCGGCCTTTCATGTTATGTTGATATAGGACTCGTTTTACTGTGGATATAGATACTTTAGTACCTGTTTCCTCCAGCATCTTCACAAGGTCCTTTGCTGTTGTTCTGGGATTGATTTGCACCAAAGTACGTTAATCTCTAGGAGACAGAAAGCATCTCCTTCCTGAGCGGTATGACGGCTGCGTGGTTCCATGGTGTTTATGCTTGTATACTATTGTTTGTACAGATGAACGTGGTACCTTCAGGCGTTTGGAAATTGCTCCCAAGGATGAACCAGACTTGTGGAGGTCTACAATTTTTTTCCTGAGGTCTTGGCTGATTTCTTTTCATTTTCCCATGATGTCAAGCAAAGAGGCACTGAGTTTGAAGGTAGGCCTTGAAATACATCCACAGGTACACCTCCAATTGACTAAAATGATGTCAATTAGCCTATCAGAAGCTTCTAAAGCCATGACATCATTTTCTGGAATTTTCCAAGCTGTTCAAAGGCACAGTCAACTTAGTGAATATGTAAACTTCTGACCCACTGGAATTGTGATACAGTGAATTATAAGTGAAATAATCTGTCTGTAAACAATTGTTGGAAAAATTACTTGTGTCATGCAAAAAGTAGATGTCCTAACCGAGTTGCCAAAACTATAGTTTGTTACCAAGAAATGTGTGCAGTGTTTGAAAAACGAGTTTTAATGACTCCAACCTAAGTGTATGTAAACTTCCGACTTCAACTGTAATAGATTATGTATTTCTCTTAACCATTTCCCCCTACTTGGCCCTTCGAGATACTGTTATAATCTTCCCATCGCCCCAAGGTCTTTGAAAAATGACAAACTGCCTGACGCAGCCTTGTTTAAATGAACGACCTAAAATTGTCTTCATTGGAGTCAGTTTTTTTGTTGTTAAACAGCTAAAACTTACTCTTCAAACTGTGTTAATAGTACGGGACCTATGTGTTTACCTAACGATAAGACCAGATGCTAGTGCAACATTCCTCTAGCTAGCCCTCCCCGGAGTTGAGCTAGGGCAGTGGTGGAGGAGAGGAACACTGACTCTATTGTTCTGTCCAGCTCTGTCTTGTCCTCCGGTCTCACAGGAGACTCCTTTAAAAAATCCCCACTAGCATGTACCACTATGTGACACTTGTGGTGATGTTACTATGTTGCAATAATGCCACAGAAATGGGGTTGGATGCATAGGAGGTTGGTGGCACCTTAATTGGGGAGGATGGGCTCGTGGTAATGGCTTGAGCGGAATAAGTGGAATGTTACGAAATACATCAAAGACATGGTTTCCATGTGTTTATGCCATTCCATTCACTCCTTTCCAGCCATTATTATGAGCTGTCCTCTCCTCAGCAGCCTCCTGTGATGATAGCTGGTTTTACCCCCGAGGGGTAGGGCAGCAGGCAGGAAGTTGGCTCTGAGTCTAGTTAGTGAAGTCATACACAGTACAATTGTGGTCAGGGTTCAGTATTAAGTGAGCGGTCGATTCCAAATGAATAGTGTTTATAATCAAAGGATACCTTTTTATTGAATATGTTGATATAATGTTTTGTGTGGCGGAGATTGGGGGGGTGGGAGGAATAGGTTCGACCTTCTCCAATTGTTATTCTTCGTCAAGATTGTCAACCGTGTCAAATAAATCACTCATAACAAAAAAGTCAAGAGGGCCTTGGAGTTGGAGAGTACATTGCAAGGTGCAGCCGGCCCTGCGTGCGGCGAGGTCATCTCTCTCATTCCGCCGTGTGTCAAACGAACAATCAAATCAGATGCTTACGTCTTTGCAGGGATAAGGAATGCAATAACAGGAAAATTGGGGAGGATTATAAATAAACCTGCCTTGTGTTCATGGATATGAACTCCGAGCCAAAGGGTGGAGCATTGGTCCTGTCTAGGGCCCCGAACATAAACAGGATAGCCCCAGCTCCCACTTCCACTTTTTTTAACATGTTGTAGCTATGGCTGCATCTCATTAGTCTACAGTGGCTTTCTCCCCTCGTCTCCTCACTTTCATGCGCACTGTCCTGAGAACCCAGAACAGATGACAGCAATATGGTCGACCCCCTATCAAGCATTTGTGTTCACCTGTCCATTTCCTTCATCTCAGAGGAGATGGAGAGACCAGGAGAGGAAGCCGTAAGAAAGTCTGCAATAGGTCTGAAGAGGGAAGGCCACCAGTCCCAATGCACTCTAGTTGTTTTAATATCTGGATCATGAAAGGTTGATGAGTTGCATATGACAAAGCGGGCCAATCATCCACAGTGACGAAAACCTCTCATTCATTATTATATTATACAATTATACGAGTATCAGTATCAGTATGAGTATCAGTACTGTTACTGTATACAACAGCACATGGGTTCCATCATTTGCCACAATACTTGGCTACACAGTATTTATTTTGTTTAGGTAAAAAGTGTTACATCTGAATGGCAGTCTTACAAGCTTATTGATATTTTCAATCTATTCCTTGAGGACCCAGGGAGTACACATTTTAAAGATGTTTTAGCCCAGCGCTAAAAAACCTGATTCAGTTGATCATGGGATGATTACAGTAGTTGATTAGGTAGATCACTGCTCTATAGTATTTCAGACTTGAAATGAAAAGACCAGGCTGTATAGGGACAGTGTGAGCTGTTATCTACTGTATACTTCAATGTCTTGTTCCAGCATTATTATCTTCCACAGCCTTACTTTACTTAACTAAAGCTACTTTGAAAAAGTAGTTCACTACATCGAAGCTACTTTGGGAAAAATATATCTAAATCTTAAATGTCGTAGATTACAAATTGCAAGAACAGATCACTCTCTTAAACACAAAAACTATGTTTCAAATGAGAATTAGGAAGGTCTGATGCCCCCCCCCCCCCTCAAAATCTTGCCTATTTCACGCATATTTTCTTCTCTTTTTGCCAATAGTTAGCTTCATGGTTACATGGCCAAAAAGTAATTAACTACTGCAAACACTACCAAGATTTTAACCTAGTTAATCTACCACCAAGCTACTGCAAAATGTAGTTTAATTACTAGTTGAACTACCTGTAGTTCACTACTCCCCAACACTGCTAATTTGGCAGCCATAAGGCAGCAGGTAGCCTAGCGGTTAAGAGTGTTGGGCCAGTAACCAAAAGGTCACTGGTTCAAAACACTGAGCCGACTAGGTAAAAAATCTGTCTGTGCACTTGAGCAAGACACTTGTAAGCTCCCGTAAATCGCTCTGGATAAGCGTGTCTGCTAAAATGCATTTTTATTTTACCCCAACTCTGCTTATCCATCATCAGGAATTCACTTCAATTAATTCAATGATATATCACTTTGACATAGCTTCTCTTTATTACTTGTTTCTTTAATTGTATTAATTGTATTAATCTTCTTTTCTTTCCAGATGAGCGCGAAGCAGTGCAGAAGAAGACCTTCACCAAATGGGTGAACTCTCACCTCTCCCGGGTGTCATGCCGCATCACCGACCTGTACAGGGACCTGAGTGATGGACGCATGCTCATTAAACTGCTGGAGGTGCTGTCTGGGGAGAAACTGGTGAGTACCGTGCTACCCGGGCCTGTATGGATCAGTTTAGCCTTTTTAGATCACAATGAATAAGATTACATGGACAGGGAGGACCTGATCCTAGATCAGCACTTCTACTCTGAGATGCTTGAGGGTCGTTGATATTTTAAGTAGCAGTTTTTCACCAATATTGCATTCTAAAAGCCTGTTATATTAAATGAAGTGCCCTTTAATATAGACCACATGCAGAATTCAATAAATCTGAATAATTCAATTAATATGAATAAAGACTTGCTAAAGTACCAAAATTCTGCATTTTGAAACTATTTATTTTCCCAAATTTTTTTCAAAAGAAACATTGAACATCTAATTGTCAAATGATAGTGGAAAAGCTTTAACAATACATTTTTTGGGGTGAAGTTTGCATTCAATTGCCACTCACTGTTGCACACAACAAGCTTCCATTCCCCCTGTCACAAGGAGATTTATGGCTGATTTAAGATGAAATCGCCAACCCTGTTACATTTCTGGCACTTAATAGGCACTTACTATATATATATATATATATATATATATATATATATATATATATATATATATATATATTATTTACCTCTTTAGATGGGAAAACATGTTTTTTATGAAGTTGAACATATGCTCTTTATGACAGAATGTTAAAATTTTGTGAAATAAAACGTGTTGGGGCTAAGTGTTTTGGGGCTAAGTTACACTTTTCAAAAGGCACCGAATTGGTGGAACGACCCTTGATACATACTAACGGTATATCCAAAATGTTTGACGCCAGGGATGCATTACACTGAAATTGTCCAAAAGAAAGGCCATCCCCTTCACCTAAGACTTTTTTAAGACTGTCTTGAGAAAAGGTAATGCATGTGGAAAAAAAAACTTGTATCCATGTGATACTTAGGTAAGTACCTTTATATAACTGATGCAATTATTTAATGGAACGTTGCCTCTGGGGATGCTCTTGAGCTAAAGGGGGTCACTGGCCTAAATGGACAAAAATATTGTCCAGAAAATACCTAATTTGATGGAAAGGGGCACACTTCCCCACATGGATATATTTTTTGCCTAAGGATTTGTGTGGTTTATGAATATTGGATCATACAGTATATGTACAGTATATGAACCATACAGCCAACATTCAAGACATATTTAACAATCAGTAACTAAACATCCACAGTGTACACTGAGTGTACAAAACATTAGTAACACCTTCCTTATATTGAGTTGCACCCACATTTGCTCTCAGAACAGCCTCAATTAATCGGGGCATGGACTCTACAAGGTGTCGAAAGCTGGCCCATGTTGACTCCAATGCTTCCCACAGTTGTGTCAAGTTGGCTGGATGTCCTATGGGTGGTGGACCATTCTTGATACACACGGGAAACTGTTGAGTGTGAAAAACCCAGCAGCGTTGCAGTTCTTGACACTCAAACTGGTGCACCTGGCACCTACTACCATGCCCCGTTCAAAGGCACTTAAATATTTTGTCTTTCCCATTCACCCTCTGAATGGCATACATATGCAATCCATGTCTCAATTGTCTCAAGGCTTAAAAATATTTCTTTAACCTGTCTCCTCCCCTTCATCTACACTGATTTAAGTGGATTTAACAAGTGACATCAATAAGGGATCATAGCTTTCACCTGAATTCACCTGGTCAGTTTATGATTTGTACACTCAGTGTATATTACTAAAGTGTAATTGGTGAGAGTTGAAGCAGGTGGGCTGCCTGGGATTTATTTTTTGCTGATGTCAGGAAAATATGTCCATATGGTCAGAGCCACGTATCATTAAAGGGTCCGTTGTCCAGGCTTGCAAGGCTCCTGATAAGATATCTCACTCTATTGGCAAATACCCAACAAGGCACATCCCATAATGAAATCTACCAAGGATACTCTATGGCAGGGGTACTCAACTCTTACCCTATGAGGTCCAGAGCCTGCTGGTTTTCTGTTATACCCGATAATTAATTGCACACACCTGGTGTCCCTGGTCTAAATCAGTACCTGATTAGAGGTGAACAATGAAAAAATGCAGTGGAACTGGCTTTGAGGTCCAGAGTTGAGTTTGAGGGCTTTATGGCATGTGGCTGTTGGGGTAATCCATGTGTGCAATTACGAACAGCAGATGATGTTCAAAACTCAAAGGGCTTTCCCTTTTGTATTGTATTGTATTATGGTACTTGGCTGTTGTAATCTCCAACTCCTATTTTTGCATTTCCTCCTGAGAAAAAGGTCTCCTTTACATGAATGAGTTCCTCTGGGCACGTCTTGTGCCAGGTTTCATTTTTCACTTTCCTGGTCAATGTGTAACTCGATTTGAGTTTAGGCACTGCAGGTAACGGCTGTATGCCAGGTAGAGGCATGGGACCAAATAGTATTTGGAATTGTTCAAATACTTAAGCTGCGCTTGACTGAGCTTTCCTGGCGCAATGTAACCAATGGAATAGTCCCAAAGGTGCAAGCCCCACCCATCTGGCACTGCAGGCAGGCTCAAGCAAAATCTCCAGGTATTTGAAAGATTTGAAATACAATTTGAACCCAGGTCTGGTACCATATTAGGTTACAAGGATATTGTGCAACACATAGGAAGATGATCCAACTTGCATAGGTCCCATGCCAGTGTTCTTCTGACCCTGTTATGTGTGTCTTCAGGTGTCATGATATGGGAACTAGTAAATAGATCATACACAGGTCATGTACTAATAAGCACTGAGAAGTATTGGTGTAGTGGAGGTTAAATACACCTAAATGTCATTTACACACTTTTTTTATTTTGGTGCGAGCGTTTACCCACCTACTGTGGAAAAATGCATTGAAAATATAGGGAGTGCTACTTTATTTACAGTGATCAGAGTTTACCCACCTATGTTTTTACCAGTACATCACTGCTCATAAGCGCTGAATATATTTGTGTCAATACCTAGCATTTTTTTGTTATGACATAATTCAAGATGCTATACATACAGAATGTGCCTAGCAGGGCAGCAGGTAGCCTAGCGATTAAGAGTGTTGGGCTAGCAATCGAAAGGTCACTGGTTCGAATCCCTGAGCTGACTAGGTGAAAAATGTATCTTTGAGCACGGCACTTATCCCTAGTTGCTCTGGATAAGAACATCTGCTAAAATGTAGAATACCCAGCTGTGTTTGTACGTACATACATTGCATATAAAATGCAAGCCATGGTCTACCCACATTTTGTACGTCATCTTTCAGCAATGGTGAAGTGAACCTGTACAGACTGTAGGAATGTGGCTTCCTGTACATGATGTCATGGTCTGGTAGAAAAGTGCTTATGTCATTGCTACTTGGCTGGCGCTGCACTCCTGGCTCCGACAGAGTGTAAATCTGCATCTCAAAGAACTGCACCACATGCCAGTGTGTCTGCATGGGGCTCAGCAGGCAGACACACACACTCAGACGTACATGTACACACACAGAGATACAGACACACACACACACACACATGCCTTAGAGGTCAGCAGTGTATTGTGCTGACTGACTCAGCAATAGGAGTTGAATAGGGATTTTGCTTTGACTCTCACTTGGGTGTCAATCAAATGGTGTTAAGATACAGTAAGTACGTTTTTTTCATTCTTCAATCCAAACCAGTCATCCGTTTTTGAGGATACATTTTCTTCTTTCAACACAGTGAAAAACTAGGCATGTACAGTACTGTATTTTAAATTAATTATGCAGTTATGTTTTTGTTTTACACTGTTGACTCAGTTTTGCTGAGTAGTTGAATCCAAACGTGCCTGCTTCCAGCAAATTATTTATTTACCCAGATGGCGGTTTTGATTGAATAGGGTTGACTTCCCCCTGCCTGCACAAAGGCCTAGTCCCCCCTCTTCTGCTCCTCCAAAACCACACCTCAGTGTAAAGTCTCCACACACATCAGAGGGCTGCTTTATTGCCGGGTTACTCATTCACTTTCAACAGACTGAAATAGTCAGCTACATCCTCTGTGTTTAAGAGAGTGAAGAAGTGGCATGTTGTGTATATAAAACCTTTCTAATCATAAGACCTTGGTCAAATACATATGTCATATACTTAAACTTGATTTAGATTTGAGTTTGCACTTTTAGGACTTTTGTATTGGTTCCATTGTACAGCTCAAAATAAATCAAGCATAGCTTGAAAGTATTTAACATATGTATTTGACCAGGTCTGCTAATCATTGACTGAGAGGGTTACAGAATGTAGCTCAACATACATTGGCAAAAGCAAGATGAACTGAAATGCTAAATGGCATATTAAGGATCTGTTCCTTTTTTAATGTAATCTTTTTTTTTTGTCCGGTTGAATTTGCAAACATGATTGCACTTTTGATTTCATGTAGACGACCAGGCAATTGTAAAAGTGTGATAGGCCTACACTATACAGTATATACAAAAGTATTGTGGACACCCCTTCAAATTAGTGGATTCGGCTATTTCAGCCACACCCGTTGCTGACAGGTGTATAAAATCGAGCACACCGCCATGCAATCTCCATAGACAAACATTGGAAGTAGAATGACCTTACTGAAGAGATCAGTGACTTTCAACGTGGCACCATCATAGGATGCCACCTTTCCAACAAGTCAGTTTGTCAAATTTTTGCCCTGCTAAAGCTGCCCCGGTCAACTCTAAGTGCTTTTATTGTGAAGTGGAAATGTCTAGGAGCAACAACGGCTCAGCCACGAAGTGGTAGGCCACACAAGCTCACAGAACGGGACCGCAGAGTGCTGAAGCGCATACAAATTGTCTATCCTCGGTTGCAACACTCACTACCGAGTTCCAAACTGCCTCTGAAAGAAACGTCAGCACAAGAACTGTTCGTCGGAAGATTCCTGATATGGGTTTCCATGGCCGAGCAGCCGCACACAAGCCTAAGATCATCATGCGCAATGTCAAGCGTTGGCTGGAGTGGTGTAAAGCTCACCGACATTGGACTCTGGAGCAGTGGAGACGCTTTCTCTGGAGTGATGAATCACACTTCACCATCTGGCAGTCCGACGGACGAATCTGGGTTTGGCGGATGCCAGGAAAACGCTACCTGCCCCAATGCATAGTGTCAACTGTAAAGTTTTGTGGAGGAGTGGTCTGGGGCTGTTTTTCATGGTTCAGGCTAGGCCCCTTAGGTCCACTGAAGGGAAATCTTAACGATACAGCATACAATGACATTCTAGACGATTCTGTGCTTCCAACTTTGTGGCAACAGTTTGGGGAAGGCCTTTCCTGTTTCAGCATGACAATGCCCCCGTGCACAAAGCGAAATGGTTTGTCGAGATCGGTGTGGAAGAACTTGACTGGCCTGCACAGAGCCCTGACGTCAACCCCATCGAACACCTTTGGGATGAATTGAATAGCCGACTGCGAGCCAGGCCTAATCGCCCAACATCAGTGCCCGACCTCACTAATGCTCTTGTGGCTGAATGGAAGCAAGACCCCGGCGCAATGTTCCAACATCTAGTGGAAAGCCTTCACAGAAGAGTGGAGGCTGTTATAGCAGCAAAGCGGGGACCAACTCCATATTAATGCCAATGAGTCGCTCTGGATAAGAGCGTCTGCTAAATGACTAAAATGTCAAATGTAAAAAAAATTATGACAGCAATCAATGCTTTGGTTTAGTTTCCCTGCCACTGTTTCCACATGCCACAAATCCCATTCAAGTCATGGGACCGATATTATCCTCACAATCAATTTGAGATACTTTTGGATGATTTGGACTTGATGTGCGAAAAATGCTAATATCGCTACCATGACTTGAATGGGATTCCTGCCACAAATGCTAAAACATTAGCATGTGGAAACAGTGACAGGGAAACTTAACCAAAGCATGGATGGCTGTCATACCTTGTCCATAGACTGAAAACCAATGTGTAATTTTGTATATTTTTTTAATATGGGTGAACTATCCCTTTAACTTTAAGCCAACAGGTATAATGCATGATGATGGAGTCATGGGCATGTATGATCCTATAATTTTTTGGGGAAGCCTTATAATAAGGCAGCGTAAGAGCTCATACTGTGCATGCTTATAAAAATAAATAATACATTTTTTAACCTACGGTGACTCTCAACCGAGTTGCTCTGGATATGAGTGTCTGCTAAATGACTAAAATGTAAATAAAAACCTGTGTAAAACTCTTGTGTTCTGTGTCCTGTCCTGTTTCCCCAGCCCAAGCCCACCAGGGGACGGATGCGTATCCACTGCCTGGAGAATGTGGACAAGGCCCTGCAGTTCCTCAAGGAGCAGAGGGTCCACCTGGAAAACATGGGCTCACATGACATCGTTGACGGCAATCACCGCCTCACCCTGGGCCTCATCTGGACCATCATTCTCAGGTTCCAGGTAAGGGAGTCTACAAACGTACAGTGCCTTCGGAAAGTATTCAGCCCCCTTGACTTTTTCCACATTTTGTTAAGTTACTGCCTTATTCTAAAATGGATTAAATAAATAGAAATCCTCATCAATCTACACACAATACCCCATAATGACAAAGTGAGAATAGGTTTTTAGAAATGTTTGCTAATTTATTAAAAAATAAAAAGCAGAAATACCTTATTTCCATAAGTATTCAGACCCTTTGCTATAAAGACTCGAAATTGAGCTCAGGTGCATCCAGTTTCCATTGATCATCCTTGAGATGTTTCTACAACTTGATTGGAGTCCACCTTTGCTAAATTCAATTGATTGGACATGATTTGGAAAGGCACACACCTGTCTATATAAGGTCCCACAGTTGACAGTGCATGTCAGAGCAAAAACCAAGCCATGAGGTCGAAGGAATTGTCTGTAGAGCTCCGAGACAGGATTGGGTCGAGGCACAGATCTGGGGAAAGGTACCAAAAAATGTCTGCAGCATTGAAGGTCCCCAAGAACACAGTGGCCTCTATCATTCTTAAATGGAAGAAGTTTGGAACCACCAAGAGCTTGAGAGGATCTGCAGAGAAGAATGGGAGAAACTCCCTAAATACAGGTGTGCCAAAATTGTAGCGTCATACCCAAGAAGACTCGAGGCTGTAATCGCTGCCAAAGGTTCTTCGACAAGGTGCTGAGTAAAGGGTCTGAATACTTATGTAATAGTTTTTTATTTGTAATAAATCTGCACAAAAAAAATTAAAAAACGATTTTTGGTTTGTCATTTTGGGGTATAGATGAGGGGAAAAAACTATTGAATCAATTTTAGAATAAGGCTGTAACGTAACAAAATGTGGAAAAAGTCAAGGGGTCTGAATACTTTCCCAAGGAACTGTATGTCTGATGCAGCGGTGTGGTGCTAGAAATGCTGTTCTAGTTTTTCAATTGGGGGATGGATAAGTCTTTGCAACATATATAACGGACAGCGCAACACAACCCGAGGGCCTCCCCCAAAGCACTGCTCCCATTGAAAACCATTGAGTTGCTGCGTTTTTTACGAATCAATTGGTCTTGTTTGAACGCTCACTTAGCCAGTGTTTCTTTAATATTACCCTGGAGACCCATTGTGTACAGTAGGGCCTCGATTATCTGTTTCAGGTATGTTATTATTGTTATGTGAGCAACAAACCCAGTTGCTCTCCAGGAGGAGAGTTGGCCAGTATGCTGATTTCAATCCAACTGAGCATCAGTAGCTGATTTACTGCAGGGCCTCATCCTTTATAACAGTGATCCAATAATAACTTTTGTATTTCTCAGCACACATATTACACAGTCAATTGTTTACATAAAGATTATGTTATAACATGAATAAGATATTTAGGCTATGTATGAGAGCACACCGCTTGGTATGGCAACTGCTTGGCATCAGACCGCAAGGCGCTACAGCGGGTAGTGCGTACGGCCCAGGACCTCTATACCAGGCGGTGTCAGAGGAAGTCAAAGACTGTTCTCTTCAGCAAGCGGTACCGGAGCGCCAATTCTGGGACCAAAAAGGCTCCTGAACAGCTTCTACCCCCAAGCCATAAGACTGCACATGGCTACCCGGACTATTTGCATTGACCCACTTTCTTTGTTGTTGCACTGACTCTCTTGCACTGACTCTATGTACACTCACTGGACTCTACCCACACACTCACACATACTACACTCTCAACATACACATACACACACACTACATACGCTCACACACATTCACATTGTTTCACACTCTTCCCACACCCTACCGCTACTCTGTTTATTATCTAACCCTGATCGCCTAGTCACTTTTACCCCTACTTACATTTACATATTACCTCAATCTTCTCAACTACCTCGTACCCCCAGCACATTGACTCGGTACTAGTACTCCTTGTATATAGCCTTGTTATTGTTATTTTATTGTGTTACTATTTATTTTAAAAAATCACATTTTCTTACTTTTTAACTCTGCATTGTTGGGAAAGGGCTCGTAAGTAAGCATTTTACGGTAAAGTCTACACCTGTTGCATGTGACAAAATTAGATTTTTGATTTGATTTGACACTGTTCACGGTTCTGTTGTATCATTTTCTGTGTGACAGATCCAGGACATCAGTGTTGAGACTGATGGAGACAACAAGGAGAAGAGATCAGCAAAGGATGCCCTGCTCCTCTGGTGCCAGATGAAGACTGCTGGGTGAGTGATTGACTGTCACCATGCGTTCAGGCACGTTTCTTCGAGATTTGAAATACTTAAACTTGGTACATTACAGCTCTCAGTTCTTCCACTTGACTTAAACAATCCTCAAGATAATTATACATTTATTTAAACAGCAACACCATTGGGGCTTTTCATTTACAGAAAATATGGTGTAGATAGCTAATGATGTTACTGGACTTTTTACTTTCAGAACAAGTCATTAAAGAAATGCCAGAAGCAGATCCACATCTTAAATTATATAGAAATTGCTTAGGGAATGAATTTGAACATTGAACAAATCGTCAAATCTGTTGTTCTTTGTAGATATCCAAACGTGAACATTCACAACTTCAGCACCAGTTGGCGAGACGGCATGGCTTTCAACGCCCTCATCCATAAGCACAGGTAACAAAAGAGTCTGTTTGATCAACTATCCTTCATGCCCTGGTGGGTCACATTTTACAACCTTCCTAACATAATTCAGATAATTTTTCTCATGTAACTCAGACCAATTATCCTTTGTGATTTATGTGACAGTCTGCTATTTACTTAATATGGTCACATGTAATGACCCAATATATACTTTTTTATCCCACCTCCAACCCCCCTCATTTATGACTATTTATTTTCTTATTTACAATAATGTCCAAATAATTACTTTTTGGTGTCTTTGGGATTTATTGATGCACTACTGTACATTATTTGATATAATTGTGTTGAATCGTTGAGATATCAGATCATAACTATTTAATTATAACATTTCAACAGGTAAATTACATCTGTGTATTTACGTTGTGATTCTTTGGTTTCTATACTGTATAACTGGTGCTGTGGTATGATGCTTTGTCTTGTGTATAGGCCAGACCTGATTGACTTTGACAAGCTGAAAAAGTCCAATGCCCACCACAACCTGCAGAATGCCTTCAACCTGGCTGAGCAGCATCTGGGGCTTACCAAGCTCCTGGACCCAGAGGGTGAGTTCTGGACTATGCTCTTCAATGTAGTAGAGGAGAGCATATGGAAAATAGCTACATCTGGTGCAACGCATCATTTCTCAGTGTACTGTGACTTATGTTTTTGTTGTCCATATAAACGTAATAAAATTGTAATAATTCTTAACTGGAATGCATAAAATACTGTAGGTGCCAGAGTCTGGTCTAGGGATAGTGCTGCAGACTCCAGACTACCTATAACCCCTGGCGATGGGGATTTGAGCCCTGTCTGCCACTTTCCACTTTCTATCAGCATATCACCTGCTTTACCTTCCCACTGCCCTGTCATACAAAATAATGAAATACAAAAGGAGATCTCCTTTTAAGATTTTTTTGAAAAGTTCCAAATCATCGTCGCTGTGACTTACAAAGTGTATTAATCAATCAGAAATGTAATTTTTGCTTCACAGATATCAGTGTTGACCACCCCGATGAGAAGTCCGTTATCACATACGTGGTGACATACTACCACTACTTCTCCAAAATGAAGGCGCTGAAAGTGGAGGGGAAACGCATTGGGAAGGTGATTCAGCGTTTATTCTCAATTTATTATCTCAAATTCCATGTTTGTTTGTGGGGCTGTTGTCAACAAGTTGCCTCAGTTGTTCGGGGCAGAGTAAGAGCTTTTCAGATTTGGATTCAAATAGTATTAAAAACAACAACTTTCAAGCTGTACTTGATTGTGCTTTTCTGGCGTAATGAAACCAATGGAATAGTACCAAAAGTGCAAACTCGGTCAATCTGGCACTCCAGGAAGGACCCACTAAACACTCTTAAGTGTTTGAAAGAAAACAAATACTATATGAACCCAGGTCTGGACATTTTTGGCCAGAGCTTGACGTGTGTCCTCTTTGTTCCGCTAGGTACTGGACAATGCCATTGAGACAGAGAAGATGATTGAGAAGTACGAGTCTCTGGCCTCAGACCTGCTGGAGTGGATCGAGCAGACCATCATCATCCTCAACAATCGCAAGTTTGCCAACTCTTTAAACGGGGTGCAGCAGCAGCTTCAAGCCTTCAACACATACCGCACGGTCGAGAAACCCCCTAAGTGAGTGCACCCCCCAGCACCCAATCCCAAATCAACCCCTATACCCCAATGCACCCTCTATGCATCTATGGAGATCTGACAAGATGGGCAATCTTCAGCTTTAAGACCATCTTAATAATATTTGTAAATGTCTGTAATATTTACTCAAGGTATAACATTGTCCAGTTATCTTGCCATTCCCTGACCCCTTTTTTGGTTAATGTTCCTGTAACATTCCCTGAACATCACAAATTCTTTGTTCCAAACTTCTAAACCAATATCTTAATGAAAAATTCATGTCACTACCTAAAACAAAAATGTAAAGTCCTTATGTTAAATGAATGGCACAATACCTAACATTCTGGGTGCACGCCTCTCTCCTGCTTGTAGTGGAATTTCCTTGAAAATGTTTCGTTCTGCTATGTCCATGAATTGAAGCGATTAATGAATGCATGTTTAGTATGTAACGATGCAGAAATAAGACATGACTGTTGCATTCCAAAAATGCTTTGAAATAAGTGCAACCCTGAGAACTTCAGGTGATGCGGTGTTAAGACATTAGCTTTTTTGACGCTGTTAAAATATCACTCCCCCAAAACCATTTATATTTTTATCGATCAGGTTTACTGAGAAGGGCAACCTGGAGGTGCTTCTGTTTACCATCCAGAGCAAGATGAGGGCCAACAACCAGAAAGTCTACATGCCCAGGGAGGGCAAACTCATCTCTGACATTAACAAGGTGATGCCTGTAGTCTCTGACGAACGCTTTAGGGTGAAGTTTCCCTAGGTACAGATGAAGGATCAGTTTCCCTTCCCTCAATCCTAACCTTTACCATTAGTGGCGAAAATGATAAACTGACTCAAGATCAGGGTCTAGGGACAAAGATATCCTACTCCTTGACCAATGTTTTGTCTTAATGGAACATCAGGTTGTTCACTATCTCTCTCTCCTGTTTGTCTGTGTCAGGGTGTTTGGTAGTCTTTCTTTGGTGTGTGGTAGTATTATTAATAGTAAGTATGAGTTTTACTATGGTATAATTATTACAATAGGAGTAATTCAGCCAACTCATACATTTTGCATCCGGACATAAAACTGTGAGATTATGAAAGAGTTGAATCCACCATTGGCATATTGTTTATGTGTAAGGGACAAGACAGACTGGTGGCAAATGGTGGCAATTCAACATGTAGAATAGTCTAGAAATAGTCTAGAAATGAACAGAAAAATGACGTCCGACGTTCATGTTGGTCTGTCTTGTCCTTATGATATACCTGACTTAATAATGTGTGGTAGACCTGGGAGAGACTGGAGAAAGCGGAACATGAGCGGGAGCTGGCTCTGAGGACGGAGCTGATTCGACAGGAGAAACTGGAGCAGCTGGCTCGCCGCTTTGACCGCAAGGCTGCCATGAGGGAGACCTGGCTGAGTGAGAACCAGCGCCTCGTCTCACAGGTAAAAACAAATGCTTGCGCACAAATACACAAACACACATGCATATGTATGCACATACTCACACAAACACTCAAAGTAGCCATGAGGGACAACTGGCTAAGCGAAATCCAACGGCTTGTCGCACAGCCATTGACCACACACACACGCGCACGCACACACATGCACACAAAGAATAATTATAAAAAGCAATTGTGACATTTTACCTCCTATTTACACAAAATACAGTACTTTACCACATCATTGTCAATACAAATGTCTCAGCCTTTTGTTTTCTCACAGTTTTGCACCACTTAGTGGACACACAGATTCAATGGAATGCAAGCTTCACATTCACTGGTACGGCAGCATCTCTGTAGCACATTAAGATGAAGTACTGCAGATGTAAACGGTGCATCTCATTTGCTGTCCCACTTTTGTCAAACTGAATTCAGGGCCAATCTGCAGTTGAAACAATAACAAAGCGGACGCCCCGCCTCTGTTTTGGTAATATTATTATTAATAACCTGAGGGATGGGCCGGGAAAATTTAACCACTCTCAAATTCATAGACAGAGCTATGGATGCAAGGCTTGACCATTCATGATATCGCAAATGATAGTTTTAACCATGTTTTGAGGCTATACAGTGTTTGTTTACATTTACAATGTTTACAAACATTGGAGCAAAACAATCTTATATTTTGGGTTCTGATGGGGTGTGACAGTTGAAATAATCTCATGAGGCATTGATCAATTATATTCTTTAAGAATCAATGGGTATATATCATTAATGTATAAATCCAAAAATGGATGTAGCAACAGTGGATTGCCCCTTTGAAGGAAACATAGTATTTTATGTCATTGTCAAATTGTAAAGACGATAACATTACAGGAATAAAGAGTATGTCTTCCATGTATGCATGTATGTTGCCAACCATACAGTATATCCTAACAGTATTGTATAGGGGTATAACGATTCGTTTTAACAACGATTCGATTTGTATCACGATTCGTGGTTGTCGATACGATTCAAGGACGATATTGGTTCATTTAGAACGATACGATCCGAAACGATTCAGTGACTTGAAATCGATTCAGTAACCTTTTAGCCAAAAATTCAACCAGTGTGACTGAAATAAATACCTGGATACTGGACAGTGCAGGTGAAGTTTCCTAGATTCCTGTTTCTTGTAAGGACCGCAATGGTGGCTTGATAATTTCTCGCTCGTCGGCTTCTCCTCTGTCGTCCGCCATGCTATGTTTTGTTGTCTTTGCGCCTTTGCGCTGCTGCTGGCGCGGGGCGATGACGTCACGGATAGGCAGACTGAATCGAGTAATGTTTAAAGCCTTTATCATTAAAAGTGCTAAGAAAAAACATCCATATAAAGTCTGACGTGCTTAAATCCAATGGGTTATTTCCTAGTATCGATACAATCGATTTATTACATTTTAAAACGATGTTAGATTGATATATGTTGTCCAAAAGGCCAACTCGCCGAGCACAGATCGATGTAGTTGGATCATAGGAATATAAATCGATACATCGATGTAGTAGATGGATCGTTACACCCCTAGTATTGTATTGTATTTTAATCTATTCCATTCCCATCACACCTCGCAGGACAACTTTGGCTTCGACCTCCCGGCGGTGGACGCAGCCACCAAGAAGCATGAGGCCATCGAGACGGATATTACGGCGTACGAGGAGCGTGTGCAGGCCGTGGTGTCCGTCGCCAAGGAGCTGGAGGCAGAGAAGTACCACGACATCAAACGCATCGCAGCGCGCAAGGACAACGTGATCCGGCTGTGGGAATACCTGCTGGAGCTTCTGAAGGCGAGGCGCCAGCGCCTGGAGATGAACCTGGGTCTGCAGAGGGTCTTCCAGGAGATGCTTTACATCATGGACTGGATGGACGAGATGAAGGTAATATAGGGAGAGGGGACCCTTCTGAAAATGTACTTTTAAAACCGTGTTGGAAAGACAAAATTAATAATTACACATTTTATTTTGATTGTAACACAAATGTAATTGTTCAAAATGCATTCTACCCCATCTACCCTGCTTTCACTAACACCTGAACACATTTTAAATGTATTGGAAACAAATCATTTCAAGTCATTTCACATGTTAGAATTGCAAACGGAATGTATTTATCTTGTGTGAAATTTCCGGTAGGGGGTGTCGTATCAGTCTGTGTTACCTTGTCAGATAATGTTACCCTAATGTCCCGTCCCTCTTCTAAATTATAATTTTAAGCAGTATCAATGGTGAAACTAACTGGACTATGTCAGTCCAATGCTGAATAATTCCAAATCGGCACACCTGAACCTCGGCCCTAGGCACTCCTGTAGATACAAGAGGATCGGGTTGGCACTGTAAGCACTATGTCATCTTGCCAATCTGATTGGCTGGGTGGAATTGTCGGCATATTGCTTCCACCTATCGAATCCTCTTAGGTTTACAGGAGTCGCTAGGGAGTTGGCGGTAGAGGTTGATTTGGAATTGATTTAATCTAAATTACAAAAGTTTCAAAAAGTTTCCTCTCCTCACCTTGACATTTCCTCTCCTCACCACCATTCATATTGCGTTTTTAAAGTGCACGAAAGTAAATGATTCATATTGGCAACTGACAAATTTAGGCCAGTGTAATTGAAGGTGCCTGTATGTTGCTCCCACACATGCCTGTATGTCATGCCTCTATGTCTCTGCCACACAGATGATGCTGCTGTCCCAGAACTATGGGAAGCATCTGCTCGGAGTGGAGGATCTCCTGCAGAAACACGCCCTGGTGGAGGCCGACATCGGCATCCAGGCCGACCGAGTCAAAGCTGTCAACAACAATGCTCAGAAGTTCGCCATCGACGGCGACGGTGAGAATGTCCCAAACATTCTGGCTGCTATTATTCTAATTGTGAATCATATTGTTTTCACTTGTGTTTGTATTAATAACTAACGATGATAATACATGTCAATACACAATTTTACGGTTCAGTTGTATAGCATAGCGTTTTGCAAGATATTTCAAGATCTATACAAGCAAATGGAAAAATAAACATGAAAGTAATCGTAGTCAATGGAATTAAATCATCACATGGAAGTCAATCCAGTACAATGTAAATATGTGGGTGCTGCTAGATGCTAACTGGGCCTCTGTTCTGTCTCTCTCCTCTACAGTTTACAAGCCCTGTGACCCTCAGGTAATACGTGACCGCGTGGCCCACATGGAGTTCTGCTACCAGGAGCTGACCCAGCTGGCTGCCGAGCGCCGCGCCCGCCTGGAGGAGTCCCGCCGCCTCTGGAAGTTCTTCTGGGAGATGGCCGAGGAGGAGGGCTGGATCCGTGAGAAGGAGCAGATCCTGTCGTCGGACGAGAGCGGCAAGGACCTGACGGCCGCTGTGCGCCTGCTGAGCCAGCACCGCGCTCTGGAGGACGAGATGAGCGGCCGTGCCGGTCACCTGCAGCACACCATCGCCGAGGGCCAGGCCATGACCGACGGCGGCCACTTTGGCGCCGCCAAGATCCGCGAACGCATCGCAGACCTGCGGGCGCAGTGGGCAGCGTTGGAGGAGCTGGCGGCCGCGCGGAAGGCCCATCTGGAGGAGGCTTGCGCCCTGCACCAGTTCCAGGCGGACGCAGATGACGCTGACGCCTGGACCCTGGACGCCCTGCGCATCGTTTCCAGCGGCGAGGTGGGCCATGACGAGTTCTCCACACAGGCCCTGGTGCGCAAGCACAAGGACGCCGCTGCCGAGGTGGCCAGCTATCGGCCGGTGATTGATGCGCTCCATGAGCAGGCGGCCGCCTTGCCTGAGGAGCAGGCCCGGTCGGAAGAGGTCAAGGGCCGCCTGGCAGGCATAGAGGAGCGCTACAAGGAGGTGGCCGAGCTGACCCGGTTGAGAAAGCAGGCACTGCAGGACGCCCTGGCCCTCTACAAGATGTTCAGCGAGGCGGACGCCTGCGAGGTGTGGATCGATGAGAAGGAGCAGTGGCTCAACAGCATGGAGATCCCAGAGAAGCTAGAAGACCTAGAGGTCATTCAGCACAGGTGAGAGAGAGAAGCCATACATATATAAATGCATGCTGAAGCCATAGTCGACCCCTAGCCCCTACCCCTTCAGGCCTGATTTAGCTTAGTGTGCCACTCAAGTATTTTACATATATATTTCACCATAGATTTGACCTAGGTTTTGTTTACAAACAATGGATTAAAACAACTTTAATAATAACCATACTTTTGGTTATTGTGACGAGTACTGAGGATATGAAGAGGCAGGACGCAGACGCAGGAATCAACAATGTAAAGGTTTACTTAACACTGAGCAAGTTAACAACAAAGAGCGAGGACACGACATGACACTAACAAGCACACACAACACAACACTGAACAGTCCAGGGCTATATAGGGGTGGTGATGAGATGACGAGGTGCAGGTGTGCTGGAGGTGATTAGGGTGCGTTGGGTTTCCATTCCGGTGTTGCCGAGGTGGTGCGCTCAGACCGGTGGCTCAGTAGACCGGCGAATCCGAGCGTCGGAGGGGAGCAACGGGAGGAGACGTGACAGTTATGATGGGGTTAGGGTTAGATAGTTATACTATGCACATGAGGCATTTATAGGTTATATTATTCATAAATAAATAGGTATATAGTTTAAATGACAGAAAATATTGCAGATTGTTTCTTGGGTGATGAGTCTGATGTCATCAAGGAATGTCTAACTTCTTCTATGAGGTTATTACATGAAACTCCCGAGATACAGTTTTTCTCAATCACGTGCAAGTAGTTGTGCAGAAGACACAGAACTCTGGCCATTTGCAAAACAGTAAGGGCCCGATTCCGACCCGAGTTAAGCGTGCATAAATGGAATGCACTTTTCTCTCAATGCGTATTCTAACCTTGAACTTAAGCATGAGAATAGCATGCTATTCACCTGCTATTTGTTTTGGCGAATAAATGAAAGTGTGGCGGAGGTGTGTCTACAGATACGCTGTATTCTGACCTTGACTTAATTTCCTAATAATTCCACCACCTTTACGTGCGAGGAAACCATGAATAAGGTCTAGCAAACCTACCGGTTCCAAGTGGAAAAAGCATCTACTTGATTTTTTCCCTATAGAAATAATACCATTCTCCATGCACTGTAATTTACAACTTGATAAGCGCTATTGATAACAGCTAAGTAATTGAGTAATCCATTTGGATAAGGTAATTGTAAATATAAATGACACTTGCTTTAGATATATTTTACCTTATAATCGCTGGAGACAAATGTGAAACCAGTCATATGGAAGCAAACTGAAGCATATCCACATATCAACTTTCCCACAGTAAAGTTTATGAAATGCTGTGCCAATACACAGTATTTAAAATTGTACAGCCTTTTAACTTGCACGGATGAGCACTTTCGAATGTCTTAATTATAGGCTAGCCTGACTTTCTCTGTTTCCTATTTCTGTCATGTTAGAAATTAGCCACTATCTGTATTGAATGTCAGTAGGCCTAATAACAACACATATTCAACTGCCAATTGACTGTTAGTTCCCTTCAGTTGGTATAACCTACATTATCATTCCATTTCATTCCATTGTTTCATTTGCTTTGCTTCCTCTGTAAACGCCGTCACGGCCATGTGGTTGTTGCTGAGGATCATTAGTAACAGTTGATAATATAAAAAAAGACATGTAGGCTAATTAAATCATTATGGAGGGGAACGCAGACCAAGCCGTAACCGTTTGAACTCGACACATGGTCGCAATACTTGGCTGTGTCATCACACAGTTCCATGGTTAGTGCAGGCAATAGAGGAGGGTATAGCCTACTATTGTACACTATTCTCCCTATTATAATTCTATGTACACTAATCTTCAAACATTACCATGGTTAAAGAACTGAATGTGGCAATTTTCAGAATCAAACCACCGTTTTCTTTCTTTCGTGCATAAAGGCTCTCCAAACTAGGTTTTTATGATTCATAAATACTTCCCTAACCCTAAATAATCTACAAGGTCAGAGTAGTTTTTAATGTACTCAATTGGTGCGGAAACAGAGACGAATATCCATATATTTAGATGGCTTTCTTTCATTGATCCCTAATATTCTTAACCCGTGTCACGATCGAGGTAAGGAGTAGACCAAGGCGCAGCGTGATGAACAAACATGACTTTAATTAGTTAAAGCACGAAACAAAACAAGAAACGACTCGTGACGTCCACGGTATCAATGACCGAACACGGAACAAAAACCCACAACCACAAAGGGAAAACATACAGTTTAAATATGGCTCCCAATCAGAGACAACCAGCCAACAGCTGACACTCGTTGCCTCTGATTGGGAGTCACTCAGGCAAACATAGAATACAACAAACTAGAATGAACACCAACATAGAAATACACACATAGAAATGAACACACCCTGGCTCAACATAATGAGTCCCAGAGCCAGGGTGTGACAACCCGTTCTCGCGATTTACAAAACACTTTCCATGACATAGACTAACCAGGTGAATCCAGGTGAACGCCTTGATCCCTTATTGATGTCACTTGTTAAATCCACTTCAGTCAATGTAGATGAAGGGGAGGAGACCGGTTAAAGAAGGATTTTTAAGCCTTGAGACAATTGAGACATGGATCGTGTATGTGTGCCATTCAGCGGGTGAATGGGCAAGACAAAAGATTGAAGTGCCTTTGAACAGGGTATGGTAGTAGGTGCCAGGTGCACCGGTTTGAGTGTGTCAAGAACTTCAACGCTACTAGGTTTTTCACGCTCAACAGTGTCCCATGTGTATCAAGAATGGTCCACCACCCAAAGGACATCCAGCCAACTTGACACAACTGTGGTGCATTCATCAGGGTACAACATTGTGGAACGTTCAGATAAAAATATGGTATGTAGAACAAACATGCCTCTCTGCGTATGCTATCTTAAAATGTGTTTTGACGGGAAAATAGTTTGTTTGCAGTTTTAACTTGATTGGTCATGACATGGCATGCTCTCTCTTTCCCAGGTTCGAGAGCCTGGAGCCCGAGATGAACAACCAGGCGTCACGCGTCGCTGTCGTGAACCAGATCGCCAGGCAGCTGATGCATAACGGACACCCCGGTGAGAAGGACATCAAAGCCCAGCAAGATAAGCTCAACAACAGGCAAGTTGAGCCATTCACAGCCAGACATCACACTATCTCCTATCATACAGATGCCGTAGCTTAATTTGATCATCCTGTTGTTGCAGGAAATGCAAACTTGTAGTGTATTCAAGGTTTAACAAGGCTTCTAGGGGGCCTCCTAAGTGGCGCAGCGGTCTAAGGCACTGCATTTCAGTGCTGAGGCGCCACTACAGCCTAAGGTTCGATCCCAGGCTGTGTCACAGCTGGCCGTGACCGGGAGCCCCATGGGGCGGCGCACAATTGGCCCAGCGTTGTAAGTGGAGGGTTTGGCCAGGGGGATTTCCTTGGCTCATCGTGCTCTAGTGACTCCTTGTGGCGGGCTGGGTGCCTGCAAGTTAACTTTGGTCGTCAGCTGGACAGAGTTTCCTCCGACACATTGGTGGCTGGCTTCCGGGTTAAGCGAGCAGTGTGTCAAGAAGCAGGTCATGTTTCAGAGGACGCATGTATCTCGACCTTCGCGTCTCCCGAGTCTGTTGGGGTGTTGAGTCAAGTTCGTAACTACCAATTGGATATCACGAAAAAAGGGCTAAAAAAATATAAATAAAAACAACAAGGCTTTTACAGTTTGTAACTTCCACTAAACATTTTCAGACTTGATTTGCACTAATTAAAAATATATCAACCCCTTTTGCTGTTGCTGTAGGATAATTTTCCTGCTGTAGCAAACTGGCTCAAATTAAGATCCTACATCTGTAGCTGATATGACCCTTAGTGGTGTGCGGGTCAGCTGTTTGTTCACTCTCACCCAGCCGCAGTTGCTAATAACCCATCCGTAACGGACCGACTATATGTGATAAAGTGAAAATCTGAGTCCTGCACCCGACCCTAACCCACTAATATAGAAAGTGTTGATATGTTTCTACTTATCATTTCCAACATTTTGGTAGGCTATTTGTTAGTCAACATGTCTATAATTAGATACATACAGCTTCTCTTCTGTCATTATTTGTTGTCCTAGAAGACTAAGTAAACCCTTGCTCACCAGAATAATGTAATAAATCAATAGAATGAATGCTTCAATGTAGTTGACATCAGTGAAGTTTTCTCAGTGATTTTCTTTCTCGGTGCAAAGACGTTTAGGGACCGGGGAGCAAATGCAATAAGTATAAAAAAACAGGAAAGATTTTCTGTGCAAAATGTTCAAATGACGTCAGTTTGACAGGTTGTAAGGAAATAAAAAGCTGTGAAAACGACCCAACATGTTTCTGATAAGATTTCAGTTCGGCTTGGATGCATATTTTATGTGGTTGAAATACTATCAGCTTTTATGATGCTGATAAAGATAGCACCTCTACAGACTGTATTTAACTGCGCATTCTCTCAAGATGCTAAAAGAAATAAATCATATCTCTCCACTATTGTTCTCGAGTAAACATTTTGCCTACATTTGGTGTATAATTTGACTGACAGAAATGCTTAATTCTGCAGGAGTTATTAAGGTGAGAGGTTATAAACCAACAGTTTCCATTTAACCCATCTGAACAGTAGGCTACAGTTCCCTTGACATGCCATAGGCCTATTTGAGGTCTCCGTCTTGTGAATGTCGAATTTGTATAACGACTCACAATCATCACACATAACACTGCTATCATCCTCTTTTGCCAGAAAATTAATGTTTGGAAAGATTAGGGGAAGTGGTAAAAGAGGATGATAGCAGTGTTACATGTGATGATTGTGAGGCGTTATACAAATTTGACAGCAGCTTTTCTCTTGTTGAATTAAACTCTGACCTTGGCCTTTTTGCCTCCGTGGATCAACGTTAACTTTTTCTGCCCGTTCCCAAAAGCATTTGGCGATTGGCGTGTAGGCTATTTGGCGCGCGTAGAGTTAGACCCTAAGCTTAGGCTTACACTCTAATGCCAGATAGCCTAAAATAATGAAAGAAAAACCTCAATATAGATATAAATTGCACAAGACTTATAAATGTATGAATTTTCTTTTAAATCTCTATTCGCCACACACCTGCCCTTCATCCACACAATATTTCATGACCCTAAACCTGCCCGCCCCACGGATATAACCACGTGACTGCGGGTTATGAGTCAACCCGTGCATCACTAATGTCCCTGGTATTCACAACATTTACGGTTGAAGATGGCACTTTCAGGTTCTGATTGAATGCCATTCAATATGATTGGCAACTACCTGATGCCAAATGAAGAAACCAAAAGATGATTAGGTCATTATAATGTAGTTAAGCAGTTACTGTCTGACCTTTACTTTGCTCATGGTGAGTTTCTAATACCTATTGACTCAAAATGGTGTTATTGTGTGTTGGATATCACTGTATCCTTTGAATTGGGAAATGAGCTGGACATTTGGTAATCATCAAATTAATTTGCCAATGGTTCAGTCAGTTTGAGCCTTGGTCTGGCAACAACAGGGTTATGGTGGGTTTGATTCCCGCATGGGCCACATATATTGAAATATGTGTCACTGTCTGTCAACTGGATACAAGTGTCTGCTAAATGACCATATTTGTATTTAATAATTTGTTCCACAGATGGAGCCAGTTCCGGGATCTGGCGGACCAGAAGAAAGAGTCTCTAATCTCGGCACTGGGCGTGCAGAACTACCACCTGGACTGCAACGAGACCAAGTCGTGGATCCGCGAGAAAACGAAGGTCATCGAGTCCACCCAGGAGCTAGGCAACGACCTGACGGGTGTCATGGCACTGCAGCGTAAACTCACTGGCATGGAGCGTGACCTGGCTGCCATCGAGGACAAGCTGGGCGACCTGCGCAGCGAGGCCGAGCGGCTGGCCGGCGAGCACCCGGACCAGGCCAAGGCCATCACGGGCCGCCTGGCCGAGATCACCGCCGTGTGGGAGGAGATGAAGGCCACGCTGCGTAACCGCGAGGAGTCCCTTGGCGAGGCCAGCAAGCTGCAGCAGTTCCTGCGCGAGCTGGATGACTTCCAGTCGTGGCTGTCGCGCACACAGACAGCCATTGCCTCGGAGGAGACGCCCAACACGCTGGCCGAGGCCGAGAAGCTGCTAGCGCAGCACGAGGGCATCAAGAACGAGATCCGCAACTACGAGGAAGACTACCAGAAGATGCGCGACATGGGCGAGATGGTGACCCAGGGCCAGATGGATGCCCAGTACATGTTCCTGAGGCAGCGGCTACAGGCCCTGGACACAGGCTGGAACGAGCTGCACAAAATGTGGGAGAACCGGCAGAACCTGCTGTCACAGTCCCACGCCTACCAGTTGTTCCTCAGGGACACCAAGCAGGCCGAGGCCTTCCTCAACAACCAGGTACGTTGATTGGTCGATACCCCTTAAACCAGGGTACTTGATTGGTCGTTTCAATTTCCAAAAATCTTAGCCTAGGAATCCAAAGTGAATGGTTCCGTTTCACTATTATTTCATTTCACTGATTCAGTGTCATTAAAAAATATATTTTCAGTAACAGTTTATTTTAAAGTCCTCTTTTAGCTGGTATTACCTAATTTTACTAGGCAGGGATGTGGTAACAATGTGTTGTTTTCCGTGCCCACCTAGAATCAACTCCCTCTACCCAGGACATGCTGCTGTGCAAATCAAATGCGCATATTAAAGTACATTTCAGAAAGCGTCCAATGTGCTTTAGATTGAATTCCAGCAGGGTTGGGTTCTATATTCTGTTTCAATTCAGTCAATTCAAGATTTTCAGTTTACTCCCTGACTGATTTGAAATGGAATTGACCCCAACCTGGATATCCAGTCTCAGTCACAGGATTTTCTAATAATCCCACTGACTCTCTCTTTCTATAACCCTACTCTTAGGAGTACATGCTGGCCCATACAGAGATGCCCACTACGCTTGAGGGGGCCGAAGGAGCCATCAAGAAGCAGGAGGACTTCATGACCACCATGGACGCCAACGAAGAGAAGATAAACGGCGTGGTGGAGGCTGGTAGGCGGCTGGCGAGCGACGGCAACATCAACGCTGACCGCATACAGGAGAGAGCGACGTCTATTGATGACAGGTTAGAAGCCTCTTCTACTATATAGTAACAAATGACACTGGTGGACAGGTCGTCATTTTCGCAGTTACTCTGCTGCGCAGATTAGATCTCACAACACCTGTTGGAGTATTTAATGCCCCAGGAAGCACATTAATACGATAAAGCAATCTCCTGGAAATGGGATACCTAGTCAGTTGCACAACTGAATGCATTCAACCAAAATCAATTTTTTATTTTACCCAACCACTCTGAATCAGAGAGGTGCGGGGGGCTGCCTTAATCGACGTTATCGGCGCCCAGGCAGCAGTTGTTGTTGGGGGTTAACTGCCTTGATCAAGGGCAGAGCAGCAGATTTGTCCACCTTGGGGATTCAAACCAGCAACCTTTCGGTTACTGGCCCAACGCGCTTAACCACTAGGCTACCTGCACAGCTTGACTGCGAAAAAAGACTACTCGGAATACCACCAATGGTTAGATATGTGACCACCCACTTATTAGGTTTACAACTACCACAAATGCCAGTACAACACTTGGAATTGATCTATGCATTTACTTGGTAATACATATTGTGATATAAAAAAATCTGTAGGAAAATCTCCAGAAATGGTACAGACCCAGTTGCAACACAACCAGCAAGTGGCTTTTATTACTATTTGCTGTATGGTACACACAACTGGTAGCTTGTTTGTGGTAGTCACAATTAACAAGGGATCTATTATCCATTATCAAATCTGTTTACCCAACATTTGCACAGGCATAAGAAGAACCGCGAGGCTGCTGTGGAGCTACTGATGAGGCTGAAGGATAACCGGGACCTTCAGAAGTTCCTACAGGATTGCCAAGAGGTCTGCTGCCCAACATGTCTTTCTCGGACCCAGATTAAGCCTACTCTTGGATTAAAAAGCACTTTCAACAGAGATTCTCTTTTTTTTTGTCCAGGAATATGCTTAATCTGGATGTGGGAAACCGTCCCTAAGAGTCTAACATTGGTATCAGTCCTGATACTATGAAAATAGGAATACTTACTCTTACTGTTTTTACATTTAATACATTTTGTGGCAATGTATGCATAGTGACAGACTACTTTCACAGTCTAAGGCAGTCAAATCCAATGACCTACCTACCTTGTGTGCGTGTGTGCAGCTGTCCCTGTGGATCAACGAGAAGATGCTCACGGCCCAGGACATGTCGTACGACGAGGCCAGGAACCTCCACAGCAAATGGCTCAAGCATCAGGCCTTCATGGCCGAGCTGCAGTCCAACAAGGAGTGGCTGGACAAGATTGAGAAGGTTAGCAAACCAAAATAAGATTCACACTGTCTTGATGATTTTGCATTGTGTACTAAATGAATGAAGTTAATAAGCGCTTCCAATTAAAAGAAATTAACATGCTCAGTTATCTCTTAAGTATTCCTAAGTGTATGTTGTCATTAAAATTACATTATTTTAAGACAATAAAATACATATTTCACTTGGCGAATAAAGGTGATTCTGATTCTTTCCTCGCCAGGATGGGATGCAGCTGGTGTCGGAGAAGCCTGAGACCGAGTCGGTGGTTAAGGAGAAGCTCTCAGCCCTCCAGAAGATGTGGGAAGAGTTGGAGTCCACCACCCAGGCCAAGGCCCAGGGCCTGTTTGACGCCAACAAGGCCGAGCTGTTCACACAGAGCTGTGCCGACCTGGACAAGTGGCTGGGTGGCCTGGAGGGCCAGATTCAATCGGACGACTACGGCAAAGACCTGACCAGCGTCAACATCCTGCTCAAGAAGCAGCAGGTATTGTACATGGTGGAGCATGTGTCGTTGTAACCAAATTTATAAATAATGTTGGCATTAATAAAATAATAATACAAAATTATAATAATAATTATTTAAATAAATTGGCTTCAATTGGTTTTAAACAAGAAAAAAATTATGGCATCAATTGGTCTCATCTGAAAATCTTGGTTAAGAAGCCATGGATGTTGACTTAGTGGCCTGGGCCCCGCCTGGAACATCATCTAGGGGAAACACTGTTTTCAAAATGTTCTCCTCCCTCTCCCCGGTGGCCCCTAGATATTGGAGAACCAGGTGGAGGTCCGTCAGAGGGAGGTGGTGGAGCTGCAGAGCCAGGCACTGGTCCTCAGCCAGGAAGGGAAGGACACAGAGGAGGTGGACGGCCAGAGACAGATGGTGGAGCACAAGTTCAAAGAGCTACTGGACCCGCTGAGGAAGAGAAAGAACTTCCTGGTGGCCTCCCGCGAGATCCACCAGTTCAACCGGGACGTGGAGGATGAGATTGTGAGTTGATAGTTGATTGAGCTGCCTCCTGGGGGCGTACTGTGTGTGTGTTTGTGTGTGTGTGTTTTTGGTTTTCTGATAGTAAAACAAGGAAAATTCGGACAAGTGGGGACATTTCAGTTTTCAGGGGACGTTTGGGACGTTAACAAGGCGACACTCCATCTTAACTCCTCCTCCAAATTTACTGGATTGGTTGAACAGTTTGTTTCCTTCTCGTCCAGTATGTAGGGGATCTAGTTTCAGGCGTTTCTTTTACGCCTGCTACGTTAGGGTTAGGGTTAGGGTTAGGGTTAGGGTTAGGTTAGGGGTTAGGGAAAATAAGATTTTGAATGGGAATGAATTGTTTAGTCCCCACAAGGATAGTAAAACAAACCTGTGTGTGTGCTTTATTTGTTCTGGTTCTTTCATTCAATGCACTTAATAATCTATTTGGCTTGTCCATTTTAGCTTTGGGTCGAAGAGAGGATGCCAATTGCAACCTCCACAGATCATGGTCACAACCTGCAGACCGTTCAACTGCTTATCAAGAAAAACCAGGTATGTGTATTTTTGTCATCGGTTGAACATGTCACTTTACAAGGAAGTCACACTTAGGCCCAAATTAAGCACCATTATATATTTGTGAATACGTTTATGCACCTATTTATAAGCAAAATTAGCGTTGTTAGTGTCAGTGTTAGTCACATCTCGATTGGCGTTCAGCATTTACCCACTTTTTTATCACTACGTCACTGACAAGGTGTCCGGATAGTGCCTGCATAGGTCTGTTATCTTATTCCTACAAAGTCATTTAAACAAATATATTGAATGGTATCATACCTAGCAAAGAGTTTCACTCTCTTACTGAGTTTTAATTGAGATATGGGAAACGACAGATTGGTGTCCTCTCCAGGGAGTGTACACTACAGAAATAGGGCTCCTGCCCTTTGAGCCGTTCAGGCAAGGCTTACTTACTTACTACTTACTTACTTGAAGTGCATCTACTGTATTGTACTCTATTGGTTTTGTGTATCTAGTATTTCAATGTATTGCTGACATTACAAAATGAATTTCAATGGAAATGGGCAATAAAAGTATTGTATGCCTTTCTCAGACCTTGCAGAAGGAGATCCAGGGACACCAGCCCCGGTTTGACGACATTTTCGAGCGGAGCGAGAGCCTGCTGATGGAAGACAGCCTGGCCGTGGAGGCCATCCGCCAGCGCCTGGCCAACCTGCAACAGCTGTGGGGCCTGATGATTGAGGAGACAGAGAAGCGTCACGCCCGACTGGAGGAGGCCCACAACGCCCAGAAGTACTACTTTGATGCCGCCGAGGCTGAGGCCTGGATGAGCGAGCAGGAGTTGTACATGATGTCTGAGGAGAAGGCCAAGGTACTAGGGTGTTGTTATTGACAGTGTTTTGGTGCTGTACAAATAATATTTTTGCCATGGGTGTTCCCCACTGTGAGGAATATTGACTGTGTGTGTGCCTGTGTGCGTGCATGTGTGCGTGCGTGTGCTGTACTGATAATATTGCTTCTAACATGGAATTCCCAAAAGCGCTTAAAACAGGTGTCTTTCCCTCTTAGGATGAGCAGAGCTCCGTAGCCATGCTGAAGAAGCACCAGATAGTGGAGCAGTCGGTGGAGGACTACGCTGAGACAGTCCATCAGCTCTCCAAGACCAGCAGAGGCCTGACAGCTGCAGGACATCCAGAGAGGTCAGTGAGAGAGCCCAGAGTGAAGCCAGAGAAATAGAATGTCACTTAATATGGCCGCCCGTCAAGGAACGTTGACCTGAATAGGAATGTCCGATCCAGTAATAGCATTTCTATGAGTGAAGCATTCATTAAACCGGAGTGTGTACGCATATTTATGTTTCAGCATAACCATAACAGACCTGATTTCACTAACGAAAGCCTTGATTGCAGACCATGACTAGTTTATTAGTTTGATCAGGGGTGTCAGTATTGGGCTGGAACATGTTTCTTAGCAAAAAAAAAAAAAAAAGATGACTCTTGTTAACCCCGTCCACTGATCATTGAACTCTTTGATTTCTGTTTGTGTGGGCAGTGAGAGGATAGGCATGCGTCAGTCTCAGGTGGACAAGCTCTATGCTGGCATGAAGGACCTGTCTGAGGAGAGGCGGGGCAAACTGGACGAGAGGTTCCGCCTGTTCCAGCTCAACCGCGAGGTTGACGACTTGGAGCAGTGGATCGCCGAGCGGGAGGTGGTGGCCGGATCTCATGAGCTGGGACAGGACTACGAGCATGTCACTGTAAGCTACGTCACCTGACTTCAAAACCCCACCCTCTCACTCCTGGTGCTGTCAGGTGGAGAAAACATAGGCCGCATTCCAGACCATCTGCAAAGCAGCCTTGTTGCACAACTTGACCAATAATTGAATGCCACATCATCTACATTGCAGTTGGGCATCATATCTCAATATCCTATTGATACGGTTGACATGTTTAACACTTATCCAGGTGTTGTGAGCTTTGGTGTGTGACTGCTTTGCAAATGGTCTGTAATGCGGCCATAGACTGATTTCAGTACTGTCCATTTGATACCACCATTACCTTTTAGTAGGCAAGACAGGGCAGTACAGTGTATAATTGTGTTAAAGGTCCTCATTCTCCTCCTCTCCATCCATCTATCCATCCACAGATGCTCCAGGAACGCTTCCGGGAGTTTGCCCGCGACACAGGCAACATCGGCCAGGAGCGTGTGGATGCCGTCAACCGCCTGGCCGACGAGCTGATTAATGCGGGCCACGCAGATGCCGCCACGGTGGCCGAGTGGAAGGACGGCCTCAACGAGGCCTGGGCTGACCTGCTGGAGCTCATCGACACGCGTACACAGATTCTGGCCGCCTCCTACGAGCTACACAAGTTCTACCACGACGCCAAGGAGATCCTGGGCCGCATCCTGGACAAACACAAGAAGCTTCCCGAGGAGGTGGGACGTGACCAGAACACGGTGGAGACACTGCAGCGGATGCACACCACCTTCGAGCACGACATCCAGGCCCTGGGAACACAGGTAGATAATGTACATAGCTAATATATCCCTGTAGCTCACTGCACTGCCGAATACTCCAAAAATGAAATGTCATGTTATTATTAGTAGTGGGCACCAATATTGATAATTCAATATGATATTGATATTGATAACCTACACTATTATGTAAAAGAGGACACATGACTGTTCTTGCAGACACAAAACCCTCTCACAGGCTCTCATCCTAGCATACTTAACTGTCTGCTGATGGGTCACCAATTGGCTTCCCATTGGATTCAAACTGGCCCCCAGATGGCAATCCTAACGGGCAATCAGCAAGCCGTTGTCTGAGCTTCACAAAGCCATGGAAATGAACAGAAAATGAAACAATCACACAGTTGCAATGTTATTCATTAAACCGATATGATATCGGTTCATTTTTTTAAACCAATATCAATATAGATTTTCAATATCAGTGCACATCACTAGTAATTATTAACCTGTTAATTACACATAGCCTGTAATTTAATGTAAATACCAGGCAGCGGAAGGTAGCGTAATTGTAGAATAAAACGCATTAAAGCGACTTGTGCTCGGACCTTCAGGTGAGGCAGCTGCAGGAGGATGCCGTCCGCCTCCAGTCAGCCTACGCCGGCGACAAGGCAGACGACATCCAGCGGAGGGAGAGCGAGGTGCTGGAGGCCTGGAATACCCTGCTGGAGGCCTGCGACGGCCGTAGGGTCCACCTCCTGGACACGGGCGACAAATTCCGCTTCTTCAGCATGGTGCGCGACCTCATGCTGTGGATGGAGGACGTCATCCGTCTCATTGAAGCCCAGGAGAATCCAAGGTAAATTAGTCTTGTACTTTGCTAGGTTGGGTTCAATTCCATTTCAATTCAGTCAATTCAGGAGGTAAACTGAAATGCCTATTCTAATTTGTATACTGATATCCTGATCTGTGTGTGTGTGTGTGTGTGTACGTGTGTACGTGCGTGTGTGTGTGTGTTCTCCTTTCTCTGGACAGGGATGTGTCCTCGGTGGAGTTGTTGATGAACAACCACCAGGGCATCAAGGCTGAGATCGACGCCCGCAACGACAGCTTCACCGCCTGCATCGAGTTGGGCAAGTCTCTGCTAGCCAGAAAGCACTATGCATCAGAGGAGGTAAGTTCCATAGCCAAACCAATGCTATGCTACTGCAGGGCAGCCCATGAGCCATTTGCAGACCACTGCTCTTTCTCAATTGAAATATGTCCTCGTCTCCTTTCTTTCTTTGCCCTGCTCTGAATGAACTGACCAGGTGAAAGCCAGCCTAATGATGAGGTTCCACCATATTGTTTTGCCAGTACTTAAATGGTCCCTTTGGGGAAATTAATTTGACAGCCCTATGTTACTGGATTGTTCTACTAATTTGGTGCCTTTTGAGATGTGTAACCTGGTGAAAATAAACTTTGGATTTCACGTAATTTTAACATTCTGTCATTAAGAGCTTCCACTTAATAAAAAACATGTTTTTACATCTCAAAAGGTTAAATGAAAAAACGACTATAGTAAGTGCCTATTAAGTGCCAAATAAAGTAACAGGGTTGGCGATTTCATCTTAAATCAGCCATAAATCCCATTGTGACAGGGGAAATGGAAGCTTGTTATATGCAACAGGGAGGTGCAATTGAATGCAAGTTTCACAAAAAAATATTTAACTGGGTTGACGTGTTATGCTCGACCCACTCAGTTTTCCACCACAAAACACCAGAAAATGGCCAAAAAGAGTAGAACCATCTCACCTGCTTTTACACTATGATTTGAGTATTAGATGTTCAATGTTTCTTTTGATTTTGATATTTTTAAGAAATAGTTTCACCATATTAAAACAAGAGTTCAGTTCACATAACACGGTTGACATTCAAATGAGGGACAGGTTTTTTTTAAAGCTTAAAATGAATCACTAATCATATAAAATCAATAATAATCTTCAGAAATAACTTTGTCAAAGAAACAAATAACTAGGGCTTTACAATGAACCTGGAGAAATGTTGGGGTGAAGTGGGTTAAAATCTTCCTGGAAGTCACAGAGGGTGCACAGAGGGATGTCAAAATGCTGAATCTTCGCACTTTAGCAAGTCTTTATTCATATTAAAATCTTTATTAAAGGGCACTTCAGGCTTTTAAAATTCAATATTGGTGCATCATTTCTACTTAAAATATCAAAGGCACTCATTTCTTGGAATGACCCTACCGCATTGTAGCCTCTTCAGGTTTTAGTGTATTGCATTGTTTGTATGTGATGATACCCAATGTTAAAATATAATAATGTGTTGCTCTGTCCTCTGTTTAGATCAAAGATAAGTTACTACAGTTGATGGACAAGAGGAAAGACATGATTGACAAGTGGGAGGACCGACGGGAGTGGTTAAGACTGAGTAAGGATTTTCATTCATACTTTCCCATATGCTATTGGATGGAATCTTGTCACTAGTTGGGCATATCCAGTCCCACTGGACAAATGTGATTTGTCATTGTATTGTGACATGCAATTAATTATATGTATTAACCCTAGATGACTAACAGGGCACTGTTTTGAAGCCACTGAGCAGACATTTTGGTACTCCTCCTCCCTCCATTAAAAAAAAGATTTTGGAAGCTATAGAAATCAATTTTTGTATGTCTACATTTATTTTTGACAAGTATATTCTATTACAGACACCTTAATGCATTCATAAAAATTATGTTTAGTAAACTGAACATGAAAATAAAAAATATAAAAAAAAACTATAAACATATTCCCTAAAAACATTTTTTGGGGAGAGTACTAATGTTACTGTCCCCACAACAAAGAAGTACTTAAATACATGTAATTTTGCCTTAAACATTTTATTGAAATACTGTATCCATTCATTCCTATGGAGGCCGATGGCTTCAAAGCCTCACGTTGGCCATTAAATAGCAATCGCAATCCGGGGTTTATACACGTCATTGCTTATATCAATACTTATTCCCCTCATTAAAATGCAAAATAAATTTATAAAATGTTTGACATGCGTTTTTCTGGATTATTTTGTCGTTATTCTGTCTCTCACTGTTCAAATAAACCTACCATTAAAATTATAGACTGATAATTTCTTTGTCAGTGGGAAAACGTACAAAATCAGCAGGGGATCAAATACTTTCTTCCCTCACTGTATATGTTTAGCAAATTCGTAACATATTGTATGTTTTTGACATTCGTAACATATTGTACGAATTGCAATTCATAACATATTGTACGAATTGCAATTCGTAACATATCATACACATTTTAATTTGTAACATATCATACAAAATGGATGATGGACATCGACAAATTAATACATACCATATGAAACGTAACATATCATACTAAATGGAGTGTCTCGGATTTACGTACAGAATGATATGAAATGCTCTGAGACCACATTGGCTCTGCTGATAACTAATGCTCGTGGGCTAAAGTGGACAGTGAGTGTTTCTGTTTGGGGAGGGGGGGGATGTTAGTCATGAATGCTCAGGTTACCCGTTCCCCCATGCCAGAGGCCATAAGTTAGCTACAACATTGAAAGGAAACAATTTCAGTTGGGCCTTCTCTCTTCCAATTTTCCCTGCTGACTTTCTTCTCTGTCTCTTTCCCCTGTGTCTTTCCTCTCTTTGCTCTGCATGGTCTAGTTTTGGAAGTTCACCAGTTTGGGAGGGATGCAGGGGTGGCAGAGGCGTGGCTGCTGGGACAGGAACCATACCTGTTCGGCCGTGAGTTGGGGCAGAGCGTGGACGAGGTGGAGAAACTGATCAAGAGGCACGAGGCGTTCGAGAAGTCGGCCGCCACTTGGGAGGAGCGCTTCTCAGCGCTGGAGAGGTTGACTACGGTGAGTGTTTTGGCGGGTTGCAATTCTTCTGTCACATGTGTCACGAATGTTTATGGTAAAACGATTCTTACTGATAGACATTAGTCTTACTCATAGACAGTTACATTTTCAGTCCTATTCCAGTGGGTATTTGTAATGTTCATAAGGTTTCAATAAGAAAACATTGTTTAGTGAACAGCAATCTTGTGCTAGTCAATTATTCAAGTTCACGTACTAACATTGACACCTAGTGTTAACTGCATGTTAACTGCATGTCATTATAGTATTTACCCAGTATTTCATGAAAGATTATGTTGTAATAATATAATCTGGTGCGTTCAAATTATTCAACATAATTGGTAATAATTGGTACAAAGTTTTGCATGTTCCAATGAATTCCAAAGAAACTACAATGTAATCATTAGGTAATTAAATTAGCTACCATTTTTCACGTCTTTATGTCCCAGGTAAATAGCCAACGTTAAAATTGAAGTGTGACCCATCACTCTTTGAAGGTGGTATTGCCAGATTAATTTACTCAGATAAAGGTGGTAAAATGAGACTGAGGTTCCGTTGTGTCTTGTTCTTCCAGTTGGAGTTATTGGAAGTGAGAAGACAGCAAGAGGAAGAAGAGAGAATGCGAAAACCCCCTTCGCCGGAGCCTTTACCGGCGCAGGACTCACCACTGCAGAGGTAAGTGTAGTGGTGTTGGTAAAGAAACAGACCAGGGTGTGTTTCCCAAAGCCATCGTAGCTAATGGTAGTATGTTACTTATCTCAAAGACCCAGATAACAAAGTGCTTCCTTTTACGTATTTCAGTGTTTCCCAAACTCTGTCCTGGGGACCCCAAGGGGTGCATGTTTTGGTTTTTGCCCTAGGATGTAGCTCAGTTGGTAGAGCATGGCGTTTGCAACGCCAGGGTTGTGGGTTCGATTCCCACGGGGGGCCAGTATGGATTTTTTTTTTTTTACAAAAAATAATAACTGTAAGTCGCTCTGGATAAGAGCGTCTGCTAAATGACTAAAATGTAAATGTAAATGTACTACACAGTTGATTTAAACAATCAACTCATCATTAAGCTTAGATTATTTGAATCAGCTGTATAGTGCTAGGGCAAAAAACCAACATGTGCACCCCTTTGGGTCCCCAGGACCGAGCTTGGGAAACACTGACATATTTTGTTTAGAAGATTGACTGTCAAACAGTTGTGACACTTTCAAGTAAATCAAGTTAGCTACGAAAATCACCACAGGCAAGTTGTTAGGTAGCTCATGCATACTTACTCAACTTCGCTGATTCGTTTCCTGATGATCCCTTTCTACTGTATATTCTCCACAGTGGAGTAGAGAACAGACTGCAGAACGGACTGCCCTCGGACCAGGATTCCCCACAGGTAAGTTACTGCTCCAAAGCTTACCACCAAAAATATGCCAGCTTTTAGGACCAATTTTTTTATTTTATTTTTATTTCACCTTTATTTAACCAGGTAAGCCAGTTGAGAACAAGTTCTCATTTACAACTGCGACCTGGCCAAGATAAAGCAAAGCAGTGCGATAAAAACAACAACACAGAGTTACATATGGGGTAAACAAAACATAAAGTCAAAAATACAACAGAAAATATATATACAGTGTGTGCGAATGTAGTAAGTTAGGGAGGTAAGGTAATAAATAGGCCATAGTGCAAAATAGTTACAATTTCGTATAATACTGGAATGATAGATGTGCAAAAGATGATGTGCAAATAGAGATACTGGGGTGCAAATTAGCAAAATAAATAACAATATGGGGATGAGGTAGTTGGGTGGGCTAATTTCAGAAAGGCTGTGTACAGGTGCAGTGATCGGTAAGCTGCTCTGACAACTGACGCTTAAAGTTAGTGATGGAGATAAGAGTCTCCAGCTTCAGAGATTTTTGCAGTTCGTTCCAGTCATTGGCAGCAGAGAACTGGAAGGAATGGCGGCCAAAGGAGGTGTTGGCTTTGGGGATGACCAATGAGATATACCTGCTGGAGCGCAGACTACGGGTGGGTGTTGCTATGGTGACCAGTGAGCTAAGATAAGATGGGGATTTGCCTAGCAGTGATTTATAGATGACCTGGAGCCAGTGGGTTTGGCGACGAATATGTAGTGAGGGCCAGCCAACAAGAGCGTACAGGTCACAATGGTGGGTAGTATATGGGGCTTTGGTGACAAAACGGATGGCACTGTGATAGACTACATCCAATTTGCTGAGTAGGGTGTTGGAGGCTATTTTGTAAATTACATCGCCGAAGTCAAGGATCAGTAGGATAGTCAGTTTTACGAGGGCATGTTTGGCAGCATGAGTGAAGGAGGCTTTGTTGCGAAATAGGAAGCCGATTCTAGATCTAACTTTTGATTGGAGATGCTTAATGTGAGTCTGGAAGGAGAGTTTACAGTCTAACCAGACACCTAGGTATTTGTAGTTGTCCACATACTCTAGGTCAGACCCGCCAAGAGTAGTGATTCTAGTCGGGTGGGCGGGTGCAAGCAGCGTTCGGTTGAAGAGCATGCATTTAGTTTTACTAGTGTTTAAGAGCAGTTGGAGGCTACGGAAGGAGTGTTGTATGGCATTGAAGCTCGTTTGGAGGTTTGTTAACACAGTGTCCAATGAAGGGCCAGATGTATACAAAATGGTGTCGTCCGCATAGAGGTGGATCCGAGCGTCACCAGCAGCAAGAGCGACATCATTGATATACACAGAGAATAGAATCGGCCCGAGAATTGAACCCTGTGGCACGCCCATAGAGACGGCCAGAGGTGCAGACAACAGGCCCTCCGATTTGACACATTGAACTCTATCTGAGAAGTAGTTGGTGAACCAGGCGAGACAGTCATTAGAGAAATCAAGGCTATTTAGTCTGCCAATAAGAATGCGGAGGTTGACAGAGTCGAAAGCCTTGGCCAGGTTGATGAAGACGGCTGCGCAGTACTGTCTTTTATCGATCGCGTTTATAATATCGTTTAGGACCTTGAGCGTGGCTGAGGTGCACCCATGACCAGCTCGTTAACCGGATTGCATAGCGGAGAAGGTACGGTGGGATTCGAAATGGTCGGTGATCTGTTTGTTAACTTGGCTTTCAAATACTTTAGAAAGGCAGGGCAGGATGGATATAGGTCTATAACAGTTAGGATCTAGAGTGTCACCCCCTTTGAAGAGGGGGATGACCGCGGCAGCTTTCCAATCTCTGGGGATCTCAGACGTTACGAAAGAGAGGTTGAACAGGCTAGTAATAGGGGTTGCGACAATTTCGGCGGCTAATTTTAAAAAGAAAGGGTCCAGATTGTCTATGTAGGGGTCCAGACTTTTTAGCTCTTTCAGAACATCAGCTGTCTGAATTTGTGTGAAGGAGAAGGGGGGGGGGGCATGGGCAAGTTGCAGCGGAGGGTGCAGAGCTGGTGGCCGGGGTAGTGGTAGCCAGGTGGAAAGCATGGCCAGCCGTAGCAAAATGCTTGTTGAAATTCTCGATTATTGTAGATTTATCGGTGGTGACAGTGTTTCCTAGCCTCAGTGTTAGTGGGCAGTTGGGAGGAGGTGCTCTTATTTTCCATGGACTTTACAGTGTCCCAAAACTTTTTGTAGTTAGTGCTACAGGATGCAAATTTCTGTTTTAAAAAGCTAGCCTTTGCTTTCCTAACTGATTGTGTATATTGGTTCCTGACTTCCCTAAAAAGTTGCATATCACGGGGGCTGTTCGATGCTAATGCAGTACGCCACAGGATGTTTTTGTGCTGGTCAAGGGCAGTCAAGTCTGAGGAGAACCAGGGGCTATATCTGTTCTTAGTGGGGCATGCTTATTTAAGATTGAGAGGAAAGCACTTTTAAAGAACAACCAGGCATCCTCTACTGACGGAATGAGGTCAATATCCATCCAGGATACCCGGGCCAGGTCAATTAGAAAGGCCTGCTCGCTAAAGTGTTTTAGGGAGCGTTTGATAGTGATGAGGGGTGGTCGTTTGATCGCGGACCCATTACGGACGCAGGCAATAAGGCAGTGATCGCTGAGATCCTGGTTGAAGACCGCGCAGGTGTATTTAGAGGGTAAATTTGTCAGGATGAGATCTATGAGGGTGCCCATGTTTACAGATGTAGGGTTGTACCTGGTAGGTTCGTTGATAATTTGTGTGAGATTGAGGGCATCTAGTTTAGATTGTAGGTTGGCCGGGGTGTTAAGCATATCCCAGTTTAGGTCACCAAGCAGTACGAACTCTGAGGATAGATGGGGGGCAATCAATTCACATATGGTGTCCAGGGCACAGCTGGGGGCTGAGGGAGGTCTGTAGCAAGCGGCAACAGTGAGAGACTTATTTCTGGAAAGGTGGATTTTTAGAAGTAGAAGCTCAAACTGTTTGGGCACAGACCTGGATAGTACGATAGAGCTCTGCAGGCTATCTCTACAGTAGATTGCAACCCCACCCCCTTTGGCAGTTCTATCGAGACGGAAAATGTTGTAGTTGGGGATGGACATTTCAGAATTTTTGGTGGCCTTCCTAAGCCAGGATTCAGACACTGCTAGAACATCAGGGTTGGCAGAGTGTGCTAACGCAGTGTATAACTCAAATTTAGGAAGGAGGCTTCGGATATTAACATGCAAGAAACCAAGGTTTTTACGATTGCAGAAGTCAACAAATGATAACACCTGGGGAGTAGGAGTGATACTGGGGGCTACAGGGCCTGGGTTAACCTCTACATCACCAGAGGAACAGAGGAGGAGTAGAATAAGGATATGGGTAAAGGCTTTATGTACTGGTCTTCTACTGCGTTGGGTACAGAGAAAAAAAGGGGCAGGTTTCCGGGCGTTGTAGAATAGATTCAGGGCATTATGTACAGAAAAGGATATGGAAGGATGGACTGACTAGGGCCTTACTTCTCAGATCTTTACATTGTTACATCTCACCTAAGGTGCATCGTTTGCATCTGAGCCATTTCCCAGAAAACATCATTGCATTAAAGCTGAATAATGAAATATTAATATTTTGAAAAATGGTATATATGAAATATGAATTACATTATTTTGGTGCCATCCATGTCCCTTCAAGTTATAATAATAATTAATGTTGGTGCATGACGCCACTGCTGTCATGGCCACCTCTTGTGTAGGTTCATTCTTACCAGCCCACAATCTGCATTTTGTCCTGCGCTTCCCTGTCATCCCAGTAATTCCTGAATCACTACTAACTACAAACTAAGACCCAAGTATATGTAGATCAGTGAAGCAGCAATGTCTGTTAATACTCATTGTTTGATTTATTTAAATGCAATATATTTGATCTGAAAGGCGTTATTAGTGAGAAGTGTAAAGATGCCCCTAAGAGAAAAATGTGTTTGTCTATCGAAATAATTGTTCTTGATTGATATCAAACCTAGTGCATTGGAATGGTATTACAGTGCAGACCTGGGTTCAAATACTATTTAGGGTATTTGAATTACTTTCAAAGACATTTCAAAGTAAATATTTATTTAAAAAATATATTTGAAAAGACAAGTAGTTGATTATTGGAATGTATTTGGAAGTACACTTGGAAAGTATTTGAAAACTCAAATACACTTCCATGCATGTAACCCAGGCATTTGAAAATAGTATTTGAAATAAGTATAATAAGCCACTTAGCAGACGCTTTTATCCAAAGCGACTTACAGTCATGCGTGCATACATTTTTGTGTATGGGTGGTCCCGGGGATCGAACCCACTACCCTGGCGTTACAAGCGCCGTGCTCTACCAGCTGAGCTACAGATAACACAAGTTAACTTCCTTCAAATAATATATTTTATATAAAAATAAACGGCATAATTAAATTACTTCTTCCAAACAATGCTATTTTGATTCTCTCTTTTGATCCAGTTCCCCTTGTTCACCATACCTGCTATTTGAAAATACTTTCAAATAGTAGGCTATTTATTGGAAATTATTTTAAAATACTTTAAAATACTTCCAATAGCAGTAGTTGATTCGGGCCACACTATTTTAAAGTACTCAAATAAACAGAAAATAAGTATTTACATAACAAATAATCAAATACATATGTATTTAAACCCAGGTCTGCTACATAAGAATAGATCTCTACCACAGTTACTGTGCTTTGATAATTATGCGGAACTTTAAGCTTTAGGTCATTTTTGTCCTTAAAAACACCGACAAAATGCTTGTTGGCCTCAGGTTGACATTATCAACAGGTCCGGCTCCAGGCATAAGCAACATAAGTGGTCGCTCCCGACCAAAAATAATAAAATATATATATATATACAGTATTTAATTTTTTGTAGGAACTCAGACAGGGTCTCAACTTACTGTTGAGAGTTAGAATAGTAGAATACACAAGGTGCAATTTAGAAACGTGGTTGTGCATCAGTAGTTTTTCTCTTGTTATGGCAGTTACTAGCTAGGTTTCCATCCAATTGGCTACAGATTTTCATGCAAATATTCTAAAATCTGCATAAAGAAAACAAGCGCATTTTCCTACCAGTGGTGTGTTTCCACCAAATTGACTTGTTGTGGATAAAAATCAGTGCGTGATGACATAGTGCACACAAAAAAAAATAGCTTAAGTTTTAATGTACCGAATAAAAAAAGTTAAATGTGTTTCCATCGCCTTTTCAACTCTACCTGTAGTTTTGTCACAAAAACTGTTGCTTTAAATAGCAAATGTGCCTACTCTGCTCTTGGCACGTGCGCTCTAGCCAACAGATACAGTGCAGGTAGGCTAGTCTACATGATGAGATTATTATGGATAAGAGCAAGAGTATTTTTACTGGTCAAATGGCAGTCAAGCATCGATCATCATTGTCACCAGAATCAGACCCTCAATATTTATTGGAAAAGGAGCATCAAGATCACCGGGCACTTCACCACCCTGTGAAGTCCATCATAAATTATTTCATCTGTAACCTAGTAAATTGCATTGTTTCCCGAGTCGTAGTGGGAGGACCACACACCATATCATCACAGATAGAACAATGAGACAGATATTTCACCGGATGTATAAATGTGAAGCATCCGCTTGGCGTTTCCACTCATGGTAGGGAGAGGAAGCCAAGTGTCTGGCAGTGGGAGAAGCTGGAACAAGATGAATTTTGGCCGACATTCTGCACATTTTCTCATCGATTAAACATTTGATCTAAATACAGTTTTCTGTTCCCAAAACTAGAATCTGTTACAAACAGAGTGGACTAAGTTTTGTAGACCTTAGCCTTTGCTAATGTTTAAAAAATTTACATTGTTTAGAAGGAGTGCAAAGGTGAATTGAGTTATTGCACACGCACACTTCACAGCGTAGGCGTTCCCTAACAGAAATATGCAAACGTATGCTACAATGCGCCAATAGGAGGGGGGGGCACTAAAATGTTTTGCCCACAACCAAATCTCGCTTAGGGCACCCCAAAAGGCTAGGGCCGGCACTAATTACCAACAATGATGACAACTCAAAACGACCTATTGCGTAATAACACCTGTCGATTGGTTTAGCAGAACAACAGCCAAGTAGTGCAAAGGATGTTTTATTGTTGTTGAGACCAGAAGGACCCTTGGTCAAAGATAATGTGTTTTGACAAGAGTGAAGTGGTTATGGAGTGGCAGAATGGAGTTTGCTCATGCCTCTTCAACAGACACATTCTCTACATATATTCTTCTCTATCATTCTCCACCAATGCATCATTATGTGGTGTGTTCTGTCAAGCAGTACATAAATTGGCAGCTTTTTAAAGTTTCCCATCCATTCCTTTAGCTTCTCTCTAAGGTTTTATTGAGCTCTCCAAACAACACCTTTCAGTGGTTGTACATGATCTCACATCTGATTCATAATCTTCTGTCACGAAGCTTAGTCAATGACAATGCTTTGCTCTCTATATACATTTTTTTTTACCATTGCAAAGACCTGACAGAAATACTGAATTAACCCAATTGTATTTGTATAACTGTCTTACAAATAAGTTTGTCACAAAGTGCATACTAGAATGAAAAATACATGTTTAATCTACTCGTGGATCAGTACTGTTTCATTTTACATAGTCATCATTTTAAACATATGTGGACATTCATTTTAGCCTTTTAGTGGTGTTATGATCCAAATGAGAGTCAGGCAGAGCTGAGACACCTTTCGTTATTTGAATGATCTAATGGAAAATGTGTTGTCCAGATTTAATTTTCCACAGCCAACAACACGAGTAAGCAGCAGCAAAATCAGACAACCCCATAGTATAATAGTTTACCTATTCAATTGTTCTGCCTGTCGGTCGCATTTTATGCGAGAAAATAATATTCCTCTCGAGGCGCATTGAAATTGCGAGTGCCGCACAGGAAGACAAATATGCATGCCCAGTCATTGTAGCCTACAACATTCTAAATGCAGTCGCGGGAAAACACCTTTGAAAGCAGTTTTGATGGCCACTGTTTAAAGAGGAGGATCACTGAGCTTTCTAATGTTACTAGGCTACACTTATTTCTCAAATCCAAGAAATTAGTCAAATGCACCATTTTAGAAAGGGAGTTTTTAGCACCGGCATGGTTTATGCGCATTAGCAGGCGCCAATTGCCATGAATGCAAAGGGAAGACCGGGGCTAAATGTAACACAGATCAGGTGTAACTGGTAGGCAAACAGTATATTCACTGTAGGCTACATGAGCCTTGGTTGGCTGAGTGCCAGTGGAACATTTTCTTGGGACATTCAAGTCATTAATATGTTGCTGTAACTAGCATCAAGATAGCCGAATGTTTAGACTTTATATTTTTTGATCTAGCTAATGATTAGCCCAATGGGGTAAATGCAGATGGGCAACGCCTCAGCTTATTTATTCATAGCCACTATGTTGCATCAGGTGGGCTACATCAGGTGATAATGCTTATTGCTAAATAGCACACTTGCCTGATAATATGGACCAATATGTTATATTGGGCTCATTTCTGGAGGGGGAAATTATAGTTTAGATGTCAGCATCATTCGAGGCTGCTGTAATGACTTATGACTTATTTCGCTTCTCCGTTCACAGCCGACGAGTAGTCCATGCGCACAGGCTCTCATGGATGTAGACAGAAGCTCATGGCTCAGTGTGTTCCAACACTCCAACAGGTCTAGGGCTCAATCACAGCCCGAGGCAACAAGAGGCCTACTCAGTCAGGATTCTTTGTCCAAAAACCAAAATTAGCTATTAGCGTTTTAAGCATATTATCTCTAGTTTTAAGGCATGATGGGGGCTTCACACTCTCTCTCTCACTCACTCTCACTCTCTCTCACTCTCAGAATGGCGTGGACGGAGTTGAGATCATGAATGGAGTGGCAGAGCAGAACTCAAAGGATCCGAGCCCCATTCCCTCGCCCACAGCCAGCCGGCGGGGAAAGGGCAGCCTGTCCTCCATGTTGCCGACCCAGAACCCGGATTTGCCTGCAGCTCAGCTGGAGGGCTTCCTGCACCGCAAGCATGAGTGGGAGGGACACAACAAGAAGGCCTCAAGCAGGTATGGTGAACAAGGGGAACTGGATCAAAAGAGAGAATCAAAATAGCATTGTTTGGAAGAAGTAATTTAATTATACCGTTTATTTTTATATAAAATATATTATTTTAAGGAAGTTAACTTGTGTTATACAGTACATCCCAGGCTTACAATGACTCATTGGGGTCTCTTTTTCAGATCCTGGCATAACGTGTACTGCGTTATCAACAATCAGGAAATGGGCTTCTACAAAGACAACAAGGCTGCTGGTCAAGGCATCCCCTACCACAACGCGATTCCGATCAGTCTAATGGGGGCTGTGTGTGATGTAGCCATGGATTACAAAAAAAAGAAGCATGTCTTCAAACTCAGGTTAAGATAGCGCATGTAAAAAAATATATAAAAATGAGAGTTGTGTTCAAGTTCCCTCTTCCAGAATCACCCCAGAAGTGGATCCTGTCAGTTGCACTTCATTACGCTATCTGCTTCAGTCTAAATCTGATTTCTTAATGCTCTAGTTAATTTTGTTTGAACCAGTTCAGCTTAATGACTGCCATTTCAGAATGAAACATTGTTTAGTAAATGTTGCTATCCATATCTCTTTTGAATCTCAAATATATATGTTTATAAAGTTACCAACATTTCTTTCCTTTTTTTCAGAGTTACGGATGGAAATGAGTATCTCTTCCAAGCCAAAGATGAAGTACGTCTGTTTCCTTTGTCTAACATTCAGTGTAATCGTGTTAAAGATTGTTTTAGTAGGCCAAAACAAAACAGTGGGTATACTGTGAAACAAATGAGCAACAACTTTTGAATAGAGGCCCTGGTCTTGACTACCCAACCTAATTCTTGGGCTAGTTGTTCTAGAATGAGTTTCCCAAAAATGCCCAAGCTAAAGTGGCATTTTATATCTCATAACGACCCAGACTCAGTCCACTCGTAGAAAATAAAAGTACTTATTTGGCAAATTTCATTCACTTCTAAACATAGATATTTTCAATTGCCATTCTCTCGCTGCTGTGGAGCTGGGTTTTTGAGACAGAGAAAGCGCCACATTAGCTAGAAAGTGTTTAGGAAACTGACCTTTCAATGATTCCTTACAGGAGGAGATGAGCACATGGATCCAGGCCATTCTGAATGCGGGGACACCTGACAAGGTATCGATTACGCCCAGCAACCAGAGCACTCCGGCGTCGAACCGAGCCCAGACCCTGCCCGCCACCGTCACCCTCACCACCGAATCCAGCCCAGTCAAGCGGGAGAAAGACAAGGAGAAGGACAAGGAGAAGCGATTCAGCCTCTTCAGCAAGAAAAAACTATAAAGTTTCTCAGCAATGAAGACATTCAGTTTTTTATTAGTGCAGTATTGTTTTTTTTTTCTTTCCTTCTGTTTCATTTTTGTCTGCCCAGCCACAATGATATTCCAGCTCAAATACACCACATGCTGTGCCTAATTTTCCTTGAATTGGGTAAAAGGATTGATGAGACTTGAAATACAAATGTAAAATAAACATTTGTACTTTGTTAAGAGTGTCAAGGTGTATGGGGCAGGTTCCATCATGAAATTGATTTGGTAATATCATGAGGACCATTTTATTTTTTTTAAGTTGATTTTTTACTTGTAAAAATTGTTTTGTGTGTTTTTGTGCTTTTCCCTTGTCATTGTGTTTTGTTCAGATGGGTCTGAGTATTTAAACATTTCCTCAATTTTGTGAGGGTGTCTTCAAGAGGCAGGCCTGCATTCTCTTTTTGCTGTTGGAAAGGGAGACAACAGTGCTTCAAAATAATTAATTTTTTTGTGACTGCACATACACATATTGAATAAAAAATGTAATGAAACTTTCCAACATCATTTACTATGATTCCTACTTGAGTTTAAATTTGAAACAAACAACCTCAAGAAAATATCAGGCTCCAAAAGGGCATAGTTAGCCAGTAATATCAATAAGCGCATGTCTTTTTAGGTCAAGATAAGCCTAATAATACACCTGTAATTGAAACAAGATGAATGTCTTGAAATTATTTCCTCATGGAATAATGTTTTATATGATGGACCAGTAATTTTTTTTTGTACATGTTTTTCCTTTGTTTGTTTACTTTTGTCCCTCTTGAGTTGCATCATAATATATGTTTCCAAATAATTATAGTTGGCTACAGATTATAAAATCAGTATGTATAATAAACACTTTAAAGCATTGATGTTAAATGGAAACGTGGAAATTCAGCATTTACTGCAAAAAAAAGGTAATCCTCAAAAAAAGGTTGCTTGCTTGTTGGCTCTAGCACTGCACATTATCATTTTTGCTAGGTTATCCTTCTATTTGATACATAGTGTGCATTTCTTTGTCACTGTATCTATTGTATTGAAAAAACAACAACATCTTACTGCACAATCAGAAATGATGTAATAGGAATGAATTTCTTTGCAATGCCTGGGTCTTTGGGCATATATAGAACATTGACCCTTCTTTCTGATGTATGAAACTGCACCTGTAGACTTTTGTTTTCTCTCTCTCTCTCTCTCTCTCAAATATGTGCGATGTCATTAAAATGCTTTTAAACATTATAGTCTGTGTGTTATCAATGATTTTGGAAAAGTGGAGCTCGTCTGCTTGAAAATGTTGAACGTTGATGCCATAATGTCTTGCTGTAATCTAATTAGTACTTTAACTCTACTCTGTCTGCTCTGTGCGGTCAATGCAGCCACTGGTCTTGTAACTAAATACACATTCGAAGTTTAAAAGCCCTAGTCTATAACGTCAGCACAGAGCACCTTATACACTTGTGATGTGCGGGTCATATTTTTGTTAACCTGCACCAGCCCGCAATTGCTAATAACCCATCCGCAACCGCCCTACTATATGTGATAAAGTGAAAATCTGAGGCCCACACCGCACCCTAACTCGCAAATACAGAAAATGCAGGAACAATATTTTGACAGGGTGTGCACAATCTTTTTTTTATGCCTAATTTACATAGGCCTATGTTTCTTCTTAGAATTGCCGACATTTTGGTAGGCTATTTGTTCGTCAACTACATGCAGCTTATCTTCTGTCATTCTTGTTGTCTTAGAAGACAAGGGCTTCAGTGCCTTCAGAAAGTGTTTGCAACCTTTGACTTTTTTTGTTGTGTTACAAAGTGGGATTCAAATGGATTTAAATGTCATTTTTTTGTCAACGTCTACACAAAATACTCTAATGTTTATTTTTATCCAAAAAAAACTCCATAGTCCTGGCTGAAGACAAGCATACCCATAACATGATACAGCCACCACCATGCTTGAAAATATGAAGAGTGGTACTCAGTGAGGTGTTGTGTTGGATTTGCCCCAAACATAACACTTTGCATTCAGGACAAAAAGTTAATTTCTTTGCCACGTTTTTGCAGTATTACTTTAGTGCCTTATCGCAAACAAAATGCATGTTTTGGAATAGTTTTATTCTGTACAGGCTTCCTTCTTTTCACTCTGTAATTTATGTTAGTATTGTGGAGTAACTACAATGTTGTCGATCCATCCTCAGTTATCTTCTATCACAGCCATTAAACTCTGTAACTGTTTTAAAATCACATTTGGCCGGGCCTCCCGAGTAGTGCAGCGGTCTACGGCACTACATCGCAGTGCTTGAGGCGTCACTGCAGACCCGGGTTCGATCCCAGGCTGTGTCACAACCGGCCGTGACCGGCAGTCCCATAGGGTGGTGCACAATTGGCCCAGCATCGTCCGGGTTAGTGGAGGGTTTGGCCGGGGGGGGGGGCTTTACTTGGCTCATTGCGCTCTAGCGACTCCTTGTGGCGGGCCGGGTGCCTGCAGGCTGACCTTGGTCGTCAGTTGAGTGGTGTTTCCTCCGACACATTGGTGCGGCTGGCTTCCAGGTTAAGCGGGCGGGTGTTAAGAAGCACGGTTTGGCGGGTCATGTTTCGGAGGAACCAGCCGCACCAATGTGTCGCAGGAAACACCACTCAACTGACGACCAAGGTCAGCCTGCAGGCACCCGGCCCGCCACAATGAGTCGCTAGAGCGCGATGAGCCAAGTAAAGCCCCCCCCCGGGGGCTCGACTGAGGGACCTTACACATCATTGTACAGAGATGGGGTAGTCATTTACAAATCATATTAAATACTATCATTGCACACAGAGTGAGTTCATGCAACTCCTATTAACTTCCATGGTAGCGAGAGCAACTTTACGATGCTACGTCATACCGGACGGATTTCTGCCTGATTGAACGCCAATAACTCAGATACACATGAAAACATGAAATGACCCAGGGAGTCGATAGAACATCACTCAGAGATGCACAAAAACAACATAACATTCAAAATGGGTGAACCTTCCCTTTAAGTGTGTGAATTGGACCATTTTCCTGTCCTGCTAAGCATTCAAAATGTAACGAGTACTTTTAGGTGTCAGGGAAAATGTATAGAGTAAAAAGTACATTATTTTCTTTAGGAATGTAGTGAAATAAAAGTAAAAGTAGTCAAAAATATGAATAGTTAAGTAAAGTATAGATACCCCCCAAAACTACATAAGTAGTTATTTAAAGTATTTTGACTTAGGTAGTTTACACCACTGCTGCTAACCTTAGGCCTAAACTTAAATTAAGACCAAAAAGCAATTTTTTATTTTCATTAATTTTTATGATAGCCTAGCCAATTTTGACTTTGTGGCTATGCTATCTAGTGGAAACTGTGTCTACTAGGCTAGCTAGATGTAAGAAAAACTATATAACATTGTTATATCATAACAATGGCGGTTGCCACTTTGTGCACGGGGGCATTGTCATGCTGAAACAGGAAAGGGCCTTCCCCAAACTGTTGCCACAAAGATGGAAGCACAGAATCGTCGAGAATGTCATTGTATGCTATAGCGTTAAGATTTCCCTTCACTGGAACTAAGGGGCCTAGCCCAAACCATGAAAAACAGACCCAGTACATTATTCCTCCTCCACCAAACATTACAGTTGACACTATGCATTGGGGAAGGTAGCGTTCTCCTGGCATCTGCCAAACCCAGATTCGTCCGACTGCCAGATGGTGAAGCGTGCTTCATCACTACAGAGAACGCATTTCCACTGCTCCAGAGTCCAATGGAGGCGAGCTTTACACCACTCCAGCCGACACTTGGCATTGCGCATGGTGATCTTAGGCTTGTGTGCGGCTGCTCGGCCACAGAAACCCATTTCATGAAGCTCCCAACGAACAGTTATTGTGCTGACGTTGCTTACAGAGGCAGTTTGGAATTTGGTAGTGAGTGTTGCAACCGAGGACAGACGATTTTTTATGCGCTACGTGCTTCAGCACTCAGTGGTCTCCTTCATGTTGCTCCTAGACGTTTCCACTTCACAATAACAGCACTTACAGTTAACTGAGGCAGTTGACCTGGGCAGAAATTTGACAAAACTGACTTGTTGGAAAGATGCGGTGCCACGTTGAAAGTCACTGAGCTCTTCAGTAAGGCCATTCTACTACCAATGTTTGTCTATGGAGATTGTATGGCTGTGTGCTTGATTTTATACACCTGTCAGCAACGTTTGTGGCTGAAATAGCCAAATCCACTAATTTGAAGGGGTGTCCACATACTTTTGCATGGGCTGCGTCTCAATCAACTACATCTGCCTTCAGCATCTGTGGTGGAAGGTGGCCGAGCAACAGTGGTGTTTGTCAGACGATGAGACATCCCGAAAATCGATCTTCTCGCAACAACTTCTGAAACGTCTGAACAGTTTGGCCTACAAAACTAATATGACCACTCTATGGAAAGATGAGATTCTCACGAACATGATGGTGTTCTCCGTTTGCTCTATGACCCCTACAAGTGTCATGGGACTCGTCTGAAGGTAACTGGTACGGAAAAAAATGAATGGAAGTATGGAGGTAGTTTTGTGCCAACAATATATATATATATATATATATATATATATATATATATATATATATATATATATATATATATATATATATATATATACATATATATATATATATATATATATATATATATATATATATATATACATATATATATATTTCATAACTTCTTATATCTCCTAGAATTTTGACACCTCAAACCCCAAACCCCGGTCTGGTCTGTTTGGTCTGTTTCGCTAACGTTCCGGGAGGCCCGCGATGTTGCGACTCTGGGTTTAGAAACTCTATGACACTATCATCTACTACGGACAGCGCTCGAGCACATCCGAAAGATTTCTCTATCAGGTTCCAAGGACAGAGCTCGAGCTTTGTTGGTGCTGGTCGTAGTAGTTGTTTGGAGAGGCCAGTTCCATAAGTGTAATGGTTTTGATGACTGTAGAGAACTTCAAGCTCCAGAATCCATTGCTAAAATGGGAGATTGCCTACGAAGCGTCGTGGTAACCAAGCACCACCGCAGGCGTAAAGGCAACGAGAGCCCCTATTCTCAAAATAATTGCGTCGAGAACGCTCCTGAAGAGGATCCTGCCTACGTCAGAGTCCTTTATTCCAAGGATATCACCCCCCCCCCCCCCCCCTAAGAAAAAAATAATAATATAACGATTCCGTGTGTTGTGCCCTTCCTCATCATAATTTGTGCGTTTTTTCTATATGCTTTCTCATTCCCATCAATTCCAGCTCACCTAGTGTTGACCTAGTGTTGAGCATCATTTGGGATGCGAATAAATGACGGAAACGCGCCGAGAGTATTGGAGCTAATACAATTATTCTGTATTGCATGGGAATCGACGGCGTGTAACTCGGCGTTGTAATCCGTTGATTTCAACTTGAATAAGCACAAGGCAAATGCTTCACGGTCGATGTCAATCGAAATCGTCAAGAGGTTTGTCATGGCTTTATGATTGAAACCCGAACGAATACCATTCTGTCAGATATTCATATTTTCGCCTGATATCGCACCCAACCGTTTAGGATAGTGTAACCCTTTGACATGCATTTCCACGCTTTCGTTTTGTGAGCCAACATTGAGGACTATTGAGCTGTAATAGCTGAATGAGATGACATAGGATTAGAGTAGTCGGGTTATATTTTAAATGCCTTGAATTGGTAAAAAGGTATACAGTATAATGGCTATTTCGTATCAATGTATGTCATATAGTTCACCCGTTCAACAACGGTTTTATGTAGAATATAAAATGCTAAATAGAAGGCAATTTGAAGAGGCAACATAATTTCATTGGTCGTGTTGATTCATGAGGCCATCTGATTGTAACAAGTATAAGTAATCCATGATACTGGAATGTAGAGCTACATGTTAATGCAGAACTCCACTGTATAGGCTGTATGTCAAAGGGGATTGGCAACAGACAAGGGAGAAGGGATAGCTCATTATAGTGTGACACACTAGTGGCCATACTCTCTTGACCAGCCTCTATAGGATTTTACTCTGTGTTCATGTTGCTGCATTTTTGGAATAGAGTTGATCTGAGGTTGAGGTTGAATTGCAGTTTAGCCAAATACAATAGTCGAATAGTCTGACAAAGCATGGCTGACAAGACTGCTCCACGTTGCCAACTGAGGTTGGAATGGATTCATGGATACAGGGGGCATCAGTGCCGCAACAACTTGTATTACACTGCTGGGAAGGAGATTGTATATTTCGTCGCTGGAGTTGGCGTGGTTTACAACACCAGAGAACACACTCAGAAGTTCTTTTTGGGACACAATGATGACATTATCAGGTAAGTTACCTCAAAGTTACTCTTCCTATACTGCAGTACTTCCCAACACTCTCCTCTGGGACCACCAGACGTTTCACATATTGGTATTTGTTGTAGCCCTAAACCTGATTCAACTTGTCAAGGCCTTGATGATTAGTTGACTAATTGAATCAGGTGTGCCAGTTCAGGGCGTTGGGAAACCCTGCTATACTGAACCACTCACAGGGAATATTAATTCTCGGTGAAGTTATGCCGGGGTCATGACAGGGTCACACTGACTGCGGTTTGCATTCCTCCGGTCCACCAGAAGTCCAGGCATTTCAAAACAGCGTCCGGCAAGTAACTTTGCATTTGCATTGCTTTCTCCATGCTACATCACAAGCGTCTGATTCTTTTAACTTCTGCATTGCATTTGTCATGCATTAACCCTCCAGAAGTGAATGTTGAAGCTACTTTATGTCATTTTAACACACCGCAACAACACTGGTAGTGTATCTGGTTGAACATATGAATGTACGAATATACCACGGTTTTCTCACTTGGTAAACCAACGTCTTTAGACAAACTGAAAATTCCCACTTGGACAAAGTGCGACACCGGTTTTAATTTGCAGACAGAGCTACCTTATCACGAAAGTGTGATTCCAAATCACCTCTACTACATTCATCCCCCTTTGACCACCTCCGCTAGAGACCACCCCACGTTAGGCACCAATGTATCTGGTCGGATTCATACTGCGGCCATCTCAATCAGGAAACCAACATCTTAACCATTAGACCAACAGGAAATTCCCACCTGGGCCGAGGGTGACACTGCTCGCGGGCAGGTCTATAGGCCTACCTCATCATAAAAACATAATTCCAAATAACCTCCACTACAGTAACCTCACAATCATGTTAGCTCTCATTCAATGAAGTGATAATGCCAGACAGGCCATATCATTGGAGCTAACCCTAGCCCTAACCATAAACCTCACCCTAAGCCTTACTCTAACCCTAACTGTAACCCCAGGAAGCTGTTGTGTATCAACAGAGTTGCAGCTGATAGTTTGTTGGTAGTTTTAGTGTAGATCATTGAAAAACAAAGTAAAACAAGCATTAATTATTGGACAGGTTCAGGTAGACTTTCCTTGTTTCCATTTTTTTTTCCTGCTGTTTGGTGCCTAATGAATACGAGCCAGATGTTAGTTATCATTTTGTTTGAATGAGAAAGTGCCAAGCACCCCAAAACCAAGCAAAGTGTCCTGACCTCTTCATCAGCCACTGCTCCAGCATGTAAGGCCCTAATCCACAGACCTTTTAGATTAGGGTCATTCTGTGTGAAAATGAACCAGAAAAATTAGTGAAATGCAACATTTGAACCTCTGGATTTGCACTTGCATAGATGGGTGTTAACACATTACTTTTGAACAGAGGAGTTAATTGACAGACTATCAGAAGCACTTAAAATGAAATCCATGAACCAGTGTTTCCCCAATCATTGTAAAGGCTGGACAGGCACCCATTTTCCCACTGACTTCAGAGAGACATTACTTGAAAGTTTATGGGAAGATCTCAATTGCATCCTCACTCATCTCTCCTCGTCTCCTTCTCAATACCCATTGGATGAGAAAGCCAGAGGTCCCTCCCCTCTGACCTTCTCATCCAATGGGTTTTGAGAAGGAGGCAAGGAGAGGGGATGTGAAGAGTATACAATTGAGATTCTCCCAGCCTACTTAGTTGACACAGCAGACTCAAGACCATTGCTATTGAACATCCTATACTAGTTTGTGCGCGTTACCCATTATGTTAGTGTTTATTCTTGCTACTTGCTAGCATTGGTGTCTGGGAATGCTAAAATAGAAAATCTCTGCATTTGTTTCATTTTCTCTTCGAGTTAATCAATTGACATCACCATGTGATGTAAATTGAGCCTCATGATTGGGCCAGTGAGGTATCGGTCATCCAATCAGAAAACAACTTGTCCTGAGGATTGCCTGTTTTCGCTTCTTTAATTCATAGCTGTTGAATGGTTGCATTTCCAGACCTTGTGTCAGGTACACATTACTATTATACAGTGGCTTGTCTGTGAAGTATTTGCAGACTTCATAGTTTAATTTATTTCAGCATTCATCTATTCATGCTCAATGGAATGCATTATTAAATGTGGTACCACGGCCCATTGCTAGTTACTGCATGCAGTCATTTTTAAACTTTACAATTCATATTGATATAGCCTATACCTGTAGTATTATAATGAAGACCATTATAATACCTATTTGTTCTACAACACTTAATAAAAAGTAGTCTTATATGCTTGCAAACGTTGGACAGCTGCCTCAAATTATGCTACATGTAGCCTACATTGAAATTGATAAGCATTTCGGTTGACGTGGATAAGCGAATGCCTTGACATATGCACCAGAATTAGCACCCATTTCCCCATACCAATGGACTATATGCTAATGTAGGGAGGGAATCACCAGAGGGGGATTCACCAACCATGAGCAAAAAGGGCTTATGCGATGAACTGCAAACCTATTATATTTATTAAATTTTTTGTTTTACAAGCCTGGGTTCAGTGTATGGTCGCACCAGTGCAGGATATGTTTCCTAGTAAAAATAACTATGAAATTAGGAAAACATACTGCATTCACTTTTCCCTGAGAGGTGAGTTTTTTATTGGCTTGTGGAGTTAAAGCTACATTCTGGGATTCTTTCTTCAGCTAAATGCCACCAGTCTGCTGTCAGATGAAATATTTTTTGCACTTTCATAATGATGCTTTGTAAAGGCCATCTAAACTGGGTAACCCAGCACCAGTAGTAGGCATGAAGAATGGTTGACTTGACCGCTTGACATGATTTTGAAGTGCAATGCAAGTTTTGACTGGGACAGCATCTAGGGATTAAGGATTCATGGAAAATGTATGAGATGATGGGCAAATCATTGAAAATCATGTTTATCTTCGTGTTGTCCTAAATAGGGAACACAGTCACTCATTGTCCGTGAGAATGACATGCAACCTTTGGGCTTGCTTTGAGGAGAATAATTGGAGGAAGCATGTGCCAGTCCGCACAAGGGCTGATGCGTGTCAGTGCAATCCGCTAGTTCAGCTCTATCTGTGCGTGACAATGCCCGATGCAAGCAGACAGAGGAGGAAAAACTGCTGACAATGGGGACGTGGAGATTGCTGATGATGCCAACATTGAGAATTAAAGGACTGATTTTCTGTTTGGCTTGCAGTCACTTACATCATTATCTGCATTTCCAATTATGCCGGAGTAAATCCTAACAAATGGTTTGACTATTACGTGTGTGTCTGTCAGCTATCACGTGGCTAGTTTACTCATGTTCGTGGGCACGATGCTTGACCACTGAATCATCGATTGCTTCTGGCATCAACCCACCCTCTCCCTATTCTACAGCTGGACATCAGACTGTTAAAAGGAGTTAGAAGGACCAAACACTCTATGCACAACTGTAAAAAATGAAAATTAACACCAGTGCAGATTTAGATGCAAACGTGTCTTATCCTAAGCTGAAAATGTATTTTTATCCAAATCTAAACACTACTTATGTCAAAGCACGGTAAAGCTTCAAATGCCGCTGACTTATGAAGCATCTACAAACTAAAAGTAATACTGAATGAATGAGGCCTGCAAGTCCAAAATTGTACAAATACCTCAACATTATAAATTAGATCTCAATGATCCTTTTGGATACAATGCCAAATATAAATAATATCCTTCCCCCAAAGGACCTTTCTATGGATGAAATTCTAAATATCTTGGTCATTGTTTTTACATTTTCACACGGAATGAAACACTAATCATATTGTCAAGGTATTATATGGATATTATCTGGATTACAATTGATGAAATAAAATGGTGGTACATTTTACGGGATGTTGACTGGGAAATTAAAACTGGAATCCTTAATGGTGAAACTGCCACGTCCGTTTGCAATATTACAACGACAAAGAAGTTACTGCAAACCGCAAATACCTTTATTTTTTTCTCGGACATCATTGCACACGTGATAGAACAGCAGAATATGTACTGCATTTGTATTTTTTATTTTATTTTTTTACCACGCTCCTCACCTCCGCTTCGTCAACAAAAGAAAAGCGAGAACAACGGCAGTGGGGCGGACAGTGGTGCTGTTTTCCTTACTGCCGATTCCATCTTTAAACGCATAGTTAAATACATGATAACCAATGTTTATGTATATCAGTATGTTTCATATAAGCTGTGTTTTTTTGTAAAGGATCTATGCTTGCCTATAATGGTTATTTGTCTCCGGTCAACCCACACAGTCTTGCTATGCATCCTGACAAAGTTCAAGTGGCCACAGGACAAGTTGGGAAGGAACCTTACATCTGTGTTTGGGACACGTACGCTTTGCAGACTGTGTCCATCCTGCGAGACGTGCACACACATGGGGTGGCGTGTCTGGCGTTTGATGTAGACGGACAGGTGAGGAACTCCTTTGAGCTGGTCTCCTTTGATTTGAGAAGGTTTAGCTTAGATTGAGTACTTTGAGCTGTTCTTCTTGGTGTAGGGTGAAGATCTGTACCTAGGGGAAAATTCACCCTGGAGCATCGTTCATTGAGAGAGAAGGCCAAAAAATAGTTTTAAAGGGTTTTGTCAACACTTAACATTACGTATTTATACAATGTACAGTAGTTACTTTATAATGGAAATGTGATTACTTAGCATTACACAGTAACTGCTGATAAGTAAAATATTACACCACTTTATTTGTCACACCTGTAATACCACATGTAATCCCTATACCTATATGTAAATATGCAATAAGAACTGTCTACTCACTCATGGGTGCAGGAACTATAATGACACGCTAAGATGGCAAGGTAGCTTGTACAAACCATTTTTATGTTTTCCCATGTTTGAAGAATGTTTCAGAATGGTTTTACGGTGTTCTATAAAATGCCTCCTTAGGACTGCCATTTTTCAGAATGGGTGCTCACCCTAAACATAGAGAGTGGATGAATTTAAGCAGGTTTGATTTGCCACTAATTGGTTTTCTATTGTCCCCTTGTGTAGCGATTAGCCTCTGTTGGGCTGGATGGCAAAAACACAGTGTGTGTCTGGGACTGGAGAAAAGGCAGGGTCCTGGCTACAGCAACTGGACACTCAGACAGGGTATGGTATATATTTTTGTGAACAACTAACATTTCAAAGGGAAGGGTTAGCACGTGTATGGAATAGTGCTGCTTGTGATTGCAATGCATGGACCTAGTTATTATTTTTTTTAAATATCTACGCTGTCGACACTAAGGAGTTCATGTCATTTTAATGTCATTTTTGTGTATGTCAGTGCTATGAAGCAGACAGAAAATGTAGCTCTTCAGTGTCGCTGGTGTGTTCCTTAATGTCACAGGTCATAATAACTGCTTTTGCTGCTGTTTCAGATCTTTGATATTGCCTGGGATCCATTCCAACTTCACAGGCTAGTAAGCTGTGGGGTGAAGCATATCAAGGTGAGGCCTGAGCCCCATAATTGGAGCTACACATAGTGTAACTATGGTAGTGCTTTATTTAACAGCCCATTTTAAGTTTGTACTTACCTGGTGTTTATAAGGTTTTAACTATGAAACTATGGGGTAACAATATACTTTCTGGTACTTACCTCAAAGAATTCAACACAATTGATAACTATCTGGTACCAAATGGAAGATGGTGACTTTTGTGTCAAGTGTAATTACAATGCAATTAAGTAATTACATAATAATTAACAACCTGGTTAACAGCGGGCTAAAATAGCGGGTAAAATAAAGCATTACCAGTGCTGATGTTTAACTTAAAAATTGTCAGTTGACCAAAAAAAAAAAGCCATCTAAAAAGTGAGCTTTCTCTTTACTCAGTTCTGGACCTTGTGTGGGAATGCCTTGACACCCAAGCGGGGGATCTTTGGGAAGACCGGTGACCTGCAGACCATTCTGTGCCTGGCTACGGCAAAGGAAGAAGTGACATACTCTGGAGCGCTGAATGGGGACATTTATGTCTGGAAGGGGCTGAACCTGGCTCGCACAGTCCAAGCAGCCCATGGAGTGAGTGGAATGCAGCTTCACTAACACATGAAGATTTACGGTCAAATTAATTATCACACTGTATAGTATTGTTTTTCCACATGCACATGCCTTGCGACCTGTAAACTCGAGCGACTGATATTTTGTTTAGCTTTAATGCCAATGCATATACATTTGTGAGGCTCACAGTCAACCCATGGTAGACACCCTGTTGGTCACATTGGTGCTGTGACTAGAGGCCTATTCAGACAGAAGAGTTGAAGCAGAGGTATTGCAGCTCAAATTTACTTTTTCAAATCATCCTACAGACGTTCATGCAGGTCAGACGTTTTGATTCGGAAAAAGCAGATTCTAAGGTTTCTGAAACACCTCCATCTGCCAAAATTGAGCAGATGGGCTCTATTTCAAAATATCACTTTTTTTTTGTAGAAGAACCGCAATTCCATGCATTCCACACATGAGCACTCGCGACAAACTAGTTGTGAACATAGCGTGTTAACCAGGTTTTTTCATAACTCATTTAAGGAGGCTACTTGCAAATGTATTTTCTGTATTTTGAAAATACAAATTACATGAATTGTAATGAAATACATGTTTTGACACTAGTATTTAGTAGTTTAATTTTATACATTGGTCTTTAGGGTATTTTGTACACTGAACAAAAATATAACTGCAACAAGTAAAGTGTTGGTCCCATGTTTCATGCGCTGAAATAAAATATTCCAGAAATCTTCCATATGCACAAAAAGCTTATTTCTTTCTAACTTTGTGCACAAATTTGTTTACATCTCTGTTAGTGAGCAATGCTCCTTTGCCAAAATAATCCATCCACCTGACAGGTATGGCATATTAAGAGGCTGATTAAACAGCATGATCATTACACAGGTGCACCTTGTACTGGGGACAATAAAAGGCCACTCTAAAATGTGCAGTTTTGTCACTCAACACAATGCCACAATTGGCATGCTGACTGCAGGAATGTCCACCAGAGCTGTTGCCAGATAAATGAATGTTCATTTCTCTACCATAAGCTGCTTCCAATGTCATTTTAGAGAATTTGGCAGTACGTCCAACCGGCCTCATAACCGCAGACCACGTGTAACCACGCCAGCCCAGGACCTCCACATCCGGCTTCTTCACCTGCAGGATTGTCTGAGACCAACCACCCGGACAGCTGATGAAACTGTGGGTTTGCACAACCGAAGATTCTTCTGCACAAACTGTCAGAAACCGTCTTAGGGAAGCTCATCTGCGTGCTCGTCGTCCTCACCAGGTTCTTGACATGACTGCAGTTTGGTGTCATAACCGACTTCAGTGGGCAAATGCTCACCTTCGATGGCCACTGGCATGCTGGAGAAGTGTGCTCTTCACGGATTAATCCAGGTTTCAACTGTACTGGGCAGATGGCAGACGGCGTGTATGACGTCGTGTGGACGAGTGGTTTGCTGATGTCAACGTTGTGAACAGAGTATGGACAGGCATAAGCTACAGACAACGAACACAATTGCATTTTATTGATGGCAATTTGAATGCACAGAGATACTGTGACAAGATCCTGAGGCCCATTGTTGTGCCATTCATCCGCCGCCATCACCTCATGTTTCAGCTGCCCTGTGTCGCAAGGATCTGTACACAGTACACAGCTGAATATGTCCCAGTTCTTCCATGGCCTGCATACTCACCAGACATGTCACCCATTGAGCATGTTTGGGATGCTCTGGATTGACGTGTACGACAGCGTGTTCTAGTTCCTGCCAATATCCAGTAACTTCGCACAGCCATTTGAAGAGGAGTGGGACAACATTCCACAGGCCACAATCAACAGCCTGATCAACTCTATGCGAAGGAGATGTGTCTCGCTGTGTGAGGCAAATGGTGGTCACACCAGATACTGACTGATTTAGCTGATCCACGCCCTTATCTTTTTTTAAGGTATCTGACCAACAGATGCATATCTGTATTCCCAGTCATGTGAAATCCATAGATTAGGGCCTAATTTATTTATTTCAATTGACTGATTTCCTTATATGAACTGTAACTCAGTGAAGTCTTTTGCAATTGTTGCATTTATATTTTTGTTGAGTGTATTTTGTAACAACATGCATTTTTATGTATCAGTCGTTTTCATTTGCACTTTGTTCGATTTCTGACTTGGTGACATTTTAGATCTGTTTTTTCCTGTAACTTCTCCACAGGCAGGGATTTTCAGCATGCATGCCTGTGAGGAAGGGTTTGCTACAGGCGGGCGGGACGGCTGCGTGAGACTGTGGGACGTGGACTTCAAACCCATCACTAAGATCGACCTCCGAGAGACTGAGCAAGGATACAAAAGTAGGTTGCAATTATGACATTCATTTGGTGGTCCTCTGTAGCTCAGCTGGTAGAGCACGGCGCTTGTAACGCCAAGGTAGTGGGTTCGATCCCCGGGACCACCCATACACAAAAAATGTATGCACGCATGACTGTAAGTCGCTTTGGATAAAAGCGTCTGCTAAATGGCATATTATATTATTATTATTTGGTACTCGTTACATTTATTATGCTCAGGCAGAACAGAATTATGGTCCAATTCACGCACCTATCAATATAACGCCTTGTCATCCCTACTGCCTCTGATCTGGCGGACGAACTAAACACACATACTGCATTTGTAAATGATGTCTGAGTGTTGGCGTGTGCCCATCTTTCCATAAAAATAAATAAGGCCGCTCTAAAATGCAGTTTTGTCACACAACACAATGCCACAGATGTCTCAAGTTTGTGCAATTGGGATGCTGACTGCATTTTGTTGTGTTACAAAGTGGGATTAAAATTGATTTAATTGTATTTTTTTTGTCAATGATCTACAGAATATTTAAATATTTAAAATGTAAAAAATTGTAACAAAGATTCATGAAAAGTAAAACACTAATATATCTGGATTTGATAACTATTCAACCCCCTGAGTCGATACATGTTTGAATCACCTTTGGCAGCGATTACAGCTGTGAGTCTTTCTGGGTAAGTCTCTAAGAGCTTTGCAAACCTGGATTGTACAATATTTGCCCATTTTTATTATTTTAAGTACTGTTGAATTGGTTGTTGAAATAATAAAAATGGGTGTACTGTTGAATTGGTTGTTGATTATTGCTGGACAACCATTTTCAGGTCTTGCCATAGATTTTCAAGCAGATTTAAGTCAAAACTGTAACTCGGCCACTCCGGAACATTCACTGTCTTCTTTTTAAACAACTCCAGTGTAGATTTGGCCTTATGTTTTAGGTTATTGTCCTGCTGAAATGTGAATCTCCCAGTGTCTGGTGGAAAGCAGCAAATCAGTTTTCCTTTAGGATTTTGCCTGTGCTTAGCTCCATTCTGTTACTTTTTTCTCCTGAAAAACATCCCTCCTTAACGATTACAAGCATACCTATAACATGATGTAGCCACCACTATGCTTGAAAATATGGAGAGTGTGGCACTCAGTAATATGATGTATTGTATTTGCCCCAAACATAACACTTTGTATTCAGGACAAAAAGTTTATTGCTTTGACACATTTTTTGCAGTATTACTTTAGTGCCTTGTTGCAAGTAGGATATGTGTTTTGGAATATTTTTGTTCTGTACAGGCTTCCTTCTTTTCACTCTGTCAATTAGGTTAGTATTGTGGAGTAACTTCAATGTTGTTGATCCATCGCCAGTTTTCTCCTATCACAGCCATTAAACTCTAACTGTTTTAAAGTCACCATTGGCCTTATGGTGAAATCCCTGAGCGGTTTCCTTCCTCTTCGGCAACTGATTTAGGAAGGACGCCTGTATCTTATTTTATTTTATTTATCTACCAATAGGTACAATTCTTTGCGAGGCATCGGAAAACCTCCCTTGTCTTTGTGCTTGAATCTGTGTTTTGAAATTCACTGTTCGAATGAGGGACCTTACAATTATCTATATGTGTGGGGTACGGAGATAAGGTAGTCATTCAAAAATCATGTTAAACACTGTTATTGCACACATAGTGAGTCCATGCAAATTATTATGTGACTTGTTAAGCACATTTCTACTCCTGAACTTGTTTAGGCTTGCCATAGCAAAGGGGTTGAATACTTGTTGACTCAAGACATTTCAGCTTTAAATGTTTTATTCATTAGTAAAAATGTGGAAAAACATAATTCCACTTTGACGATATGGGTTATTGTGTGTAAGCCAGCGACAAAACAAATCTAAGGCATAGAGTAGGGTAGAGTTCCTATCTAGTCAGAAATGCCATCCTGCAACCCACTGCTGGCTTGCCTTAGAAGCTAAGCTCTGTTGAGCCTGGTCGGTCCCTGGATGCTGCTGGACGTGGTGTTGGTGGGCCAGTAATCTCTCGTGGACAGACGCAAGTAACATAACTGGCATCGTAGCGTCTGGTAACAGACTGTGGGATGTGAAAAATCACAAGGAACTTTGTTCAGTGCAGAGATTTTTCATCACTGATCATTTAGATAAATCACGATTGACCCGGTGTCCTGGCTTAAATGCCCAAGATGGCCTCATTCCATCATGGCCACTTAATTATCCCCTTATCCCTAATTGGCATAAATAATTCCTAATTTCCACTGCAATAGCTGATGTGTGGTGAGCTTCCTAGCGCAAAAATAGTATTTATTTTTTATTTAACCTTTTCTTTATCTTATCCAGGAATTACCATTAATGTCAGAAGGCCTCCTTTTAATAAGGGAGACCTGAGTGTATTTGTTCTGTCTCTTCCATTCCTATTTTCCTAGGTCTGTCAATCCGTAGTGTTTGCTGGAAGGCCGACCGGGTCCTGATGGGCACCCAGGACAGTGAAATCTTCGAGGTGATGGTGCGAGACCGGGATAAGCCGCTGCTCCTCATGCAGGGTCACAGTGAGGGCGAACTCTGGGCCCTCGACCTTCACCCCAAGCAGCCGGTGGCCGTAACCGGCAGTGACGACCGGTCAGTAAGGTAAGTGGTATTCCAAAACGCCTTTAATCTGTCCCCCCAAAAAACATATCATCCCAGGACACGGCATGAGGTGACTATCCTAGAAAAAGAAAAGCAAGGGTATTCAGATGGCTGCATAGATTTTGAAATGTATTTTAGGGACGTACAGGTGGCAGTCATTTCAACGTGTCTTGACAGTTAACACCAGGCTGAAGCGTGTCCGGCTCCCCTCCCATGTCATAACAGTATGCAATGCATTACCCATAATCTTTCCCTTGCCTCTTAAAACTTGTTAAAATGGACTAGTTCTCATCTACAGAGGGCCATCTCACGTATTCCACTGTTGTCCAGGTTATTCCACTGTTGTCCATTAATTCCACTGTTGTCCCCTTACTATTCCACTGTTGTATCATTTTCCACTGCTGTCCCCTTATTCCACTACTTTCCCTGTTTGACCCTTCACCTTGATGCTCTGTATCTCTGTTACAGGCTCTGGAGTTTATCCGACCACACTCTTATTGCCCGCTGTAACATGGAGGAAGCCGTACGCAGCGTCTCCTTCATCAATGACGGCTCTCAGCTTGCCCTGGGAATGAAGGACGGCTCCTTCACTGTGCTCCGCGTCAGGTGAGTTACCAGAACAAATGCTCCGCACTATTTTTTTTTCCAGTTATGCTGGATTTGTAGGATTTTTTTACTATGTTGTATTTTACAGTCTGCTATTTATCTAATTCGTTTTGATAACGATAAAACTGTAATTACACAACTATGTAATACCATAATAATATTTTAGTTTTTTTATGGGATGTATTGTAACAATGATAAACTGTTTTGGTACCTACTCTGAAATGTTTTGAGTTTGTAATGTAAAAAAATATAAAAATAAACAGGACTGTAAAATAATGCGTTGTCTTTTTATCTCCTCCGTGTCCCCAGGGACATGACGGAGGTGGTGCACATCAAAGACAGGAAGGAAGTCGTCCACGAGCTGAAGTTCTCGCCGGACGGCTCTTACCTGGCGGTTGGCTCCAACGACAGCCTGGTGGACATCTATGCCGTTGCACAGCGCTACAAGAAGGTGGGTGAGTGCAACCACTCCACCTCTTTCATCACCCACCTGGACTGGTCGGTGGACAGCCGCTTCCTGCAGACCAACGACGGGGCAGGGGAGAGGCTCTTCTACAGAATGCCAGGTAAAACCACTCTTAAATATTATAATAGGATGGCCTGACTGGTCTAATGTCTACCGGGTCGACATAGGTTCGATTCCGGCCTACTGCTCTTTGACATAACCTCTCACTATCTTATCAATAAAAAATAAAAAAATCCATTAAAAAATCCAAGAATACAATAAAAGGGTACAGTAACACTTCACCTTAAAGGTGCAATATTCAGTCCAATCAACAACAAAGAGGACACCCCGCTACTGTTTTGGTAAACAGTTGATGGATTGGAGAAATGTAACCAGTTGATTTACAGTTGAGTGACATGTCTCTATGCTCTTCTCCCTCTTCTCTATAGCGGGGAAGCTCCTTACCAAAGAGGAGACTAAGGGAATCCATTGGATGACCTGGACAGGCATCATCGGGCCCGAGGTCAACGGGATCTGGCCCAAGTATGCCAACGTCACAGACATAAATTCCGTGGACGCCAACTACAGCAGTGCTGTGCTGGTGACTGGGGATGACTTTGGCCTCGTCAAGCTTTTCAGGTTCCCGTGTATTAAGAAAGGTCAGGCCAAATGTGTTTTCTTACAACATGCAGCGTGCCTATAGCAAATATGTTCTTAGTTTTTTTGTTATAGATGCTCTACAGATGGTGATACTATCTGTTGATAAGCAACTGCTTGTAAGGTTAGGGTTAGGTTTAGAATAAGGGTTAGGGTTAGTAGATAGTTGGAATGTTACTGCTAGTCTAGAGAATCCACAGATGGACTATATGGTTACAGTTTTTTTCCCCACACACAGTACCAGTCAAAAGTTTGGACACCTATTCATTCCAGGGTTTCTTTATTTTTAACTATTTTCTACATTGTGGAATAATAGTGAAGACATCAAAACTATGAAATAACACATGGAATCATGTAGTAACCAAAAAAGTGTTAAACGAATCAAAATATATTTTATATTTGAGATTCTTCAAAGTAGCCACCCTTTGCCTTGATGACAGCTTTGCACACTCTTGGCATTCTCTCAACCAGCTTCATGAGGTAGTCACCTAGAATGCATTTCAATTAACAGGTGTGACTTCTTAAAAGTTAATTTGTGGAATTTCTTTCCTTCTTAATGCATTTGAGCCAATCAGTTGTGTTGTGACAAGGTCGGGGTGGTATACAGAAGATAGCCCTATTTGATAAAAGACCAAGTCCATATTATGGCAAGAACAGCTCAAATAAGCAAAGAGAAACGACAGTCCATCATTACTTTAAGACATGAAGGTCAGTCAATCAGGAACATTTCAAGAACTTTTAAAGTTTCTATAAGTGCAATCGCAAAACCATCAAGCGCTATGATGAAACTGGCTCTCATCAGGACCGCCACAGGAAAGGAAGACCCAGAGTTACCTCAGCTGCAGAGGATAAGATCATTAGAGTTAACTGCACCTCAGATTGCAGCCCAAATAAATGCTTCACAGAGTTCAAGTCACAGACACATCTCAACATCAACTGTTCAGAGGAGACTGCGTGAATCAGGCCTTCATGGTCTAATTGCTGCAAAGAAACCACTACTAAAGGACACCAATAATAAGAAGAGACTTGCTTGGGCCAAGAAACACGAGCAATGGACATTAGACCGGTGGAAATCTGTCCTTTGGTCTGATGAGTCCAAATTTGAGATTTTTGGTTCCAACCGCCGTGTCTTTGTGAGACGCAGAGTAGGTGAACGGATGATCTCCGAATGTGTGGTTCCCACCGTAAAGCATGGAGGAGGAGGTGTGGGGGTAATTTGCTGGTGACACTGTCTGTGATTTATTTAGAATTCAAGGCACACTTAACCAGCATGGCTACCACAGCATTCTGCAGCGATATGCCATCCCATCTGGTTTGCGCTTAGTGGGACTATCATTTGTTTTTCAACAGGACAATGACCCAAAACACACCTCCAGGTGGTGTAAGGGCTATTTGACCAAGAAGGAGAGTGATTGAGTGCTGCATCAGATGACCTGGCCTCCACAGTCACCCGACCTGAAGATGGTTTGGGATGAGTTGGACCGCGGAGTGAAGGAAAAGCAGCCAAGTGCTCAGCGTATGTGGGAACTCCTTCAAGACTGTTGGAAAAGCTTTCCTCATGAAGCTTGTTGAGAGAATGCCAAGTGTGCAATGCTGTCATCAAGGCAAAGGGTGGCTACTTTGAAGAATCTCAAATATAACACTTTTTTGGTTACTACATGATTCCATATGTGTTATTTCAAAGTTGTGATTTCTTCACTATTATTCTACAATATAGAAAATAGTAAAAATAAAGTAAAACCATTGAATGAGTAGGTGTCCAAACTTTTGACTGGTACTGTGGGTCACCATGATAATCTATAATGATGGAATTCAATCATCTGAAAAAATATACTTTATTGATAGCCATAACGCTACCATTACCAGGCAATGTTATGGCCATCATATCAAGACATATCTTATTTTAAAAAATTTCCCAGCTCAGCTTCCTAATATACTGTGTTTTATATATGTTATGTCCCACTTGGTTTCCTTAAATGCCTTATTGTGTGGTCTTTGTGAAACAGCGGCTAAATTCAAGAAGTACATTGGCCATTCTGCCCATGTGACAAACGTGCGCTGGTCCCATGATCTCCAGTGGGTATTGAGCACTGGAGGGGCGGACCATGCCTTGTTCCAGTGGAAGTTTCTTCCAGAGGGGGTGATGAATGGCGTCCTGGAACCCCTCCTTCAAGGTGACGATTGCTGGATTACAAATTTACCCCAAGCCCCTACCCTTAAATTTTTGTCAGGAATTTATCTCCAACCCTTACATTTATGTCACCTGGTGAATGTGCTGTCATAGTATTTTGTCTGTTTATCTTCTGTCTGAATGGTATGAAAGAATGTAACTGTAAATGTCAAGTCTGGGTGATGAGTTGTTGGTTTGATCTACCTATTTATTTATCTATATCTATTGAATGGTCTTCATAAAGGTCAAAGGTCATCTATCCTGTGTTTGTGTTTGCATCTCCAGAGGGGTACGCGGATTCAAACAGTGGAGAATCTGACTCGGATGTGTCTGACGTTCCGGAGCTTGACTCTGACATTGAACAGGAGGCCCAGATCAGCTATGAACGACAGGTGGAGTAAAATATGCTGTGGAATAAGCCAATGCACTATTCCCCCCCCCCACACCTATTGAAGCCCTAGTAAAGATATTAAAGTATTTTGGAAAGCATTTTTTCACAGAAGCAAAGCAGGCCTTGCTATTGTCTCTTTTCCCTAGTAAAAGTGATACTGGGATTGGCCACTGTCTTGTAAAGGATTATACACTACATGTCCAAAAGTATGTAGACACCTGCTCGTCGAACATCTCATTCCATACTCATGGGCATTAATATGGAGTTGGTCCCCCTTTGCTGCTATAACAGCCTCCACTCTTCTGGAAAGGCTTTCCACTAGATGTTGGAACATTGCTGCGGGGACTTGCTTCCGTTCAGCCACGAGCATTAGTGAGGTCGGGCACTGATGTTGGGCGATTAGGCCTGGCTCGTGGTCGGCATTCCAATTCATTCCAAAGGCGATAGATGGGGTTGAGGTCAGGGCTCTTTGCAGGCCAGTCAAGTTCTTCCACATCGATCTCGATTAACCATTTCTGTATGGACCTCGCTTTGTGCACGGGGGCATTGTCATTCTTAAACAGGAAAGGGCCTTCCCCAAACTGTTGCCACAAAGTTGGAAGCACAGAATCGTCTAGAATGTCATTGTATGCTGTAGCCTTAAGATTTCCCTTCACTGGAACTAAGGGGTCTAGCCCAAACTATGAAAAACAGCCCAGAACATTATTCCTCCTCCACCAAACTTTACAGTTGGCACTATGCATTGGGGCAGGTAGCGTTCTCCTGGCATCCGTTAAACCCAGATTTGTCCGTCGGACTGCCAGATGGTGAAGCATGACTCATCACTGCAGAGAACGTGTTTCCACTGCTCGGGATTCCAATGGCGGTGAGCTTTACACCACTCCAGCAGACGCTTGGCATTGCGCATGGTGATCTTAGGCTTGTGTGCGACTGCTCGGCCATGGAAACCCATTTCATGAGGCTCCCAACAAACAGTTATTGTGTTAACGTTGCTTCCAGAGGCAGTTTGGAACTCGGTAGTGAGTGTTGCAACCGAGGACAGACGATTTTTCGCGGTACGCACTTTGTGGTCCCGTTTCTTGAGCTTGTGTGGCCTACCACTTCGCGGCTGATTCGTTGTTGCTCATAGGCGTTTCCACTTCACAATAACAGCACTTACAGATGACCAGGGCAGCACTAGCAGGGCAGAAATTTGACGAACTGACTTGTTGGAAAGGTGGCATCCTATGACAGTCACTGAGCTCTTCAGTAAGGCCAATCTACTGACAATGTTTGTCTATGGAGATTGCATGGCGGTGTGCTCGATTTTATACACCTGTAAGCAACGGGTGTGGCAGAAATAGCCGAATCCACTAATTTGAAGGGGTAACATAATAACATTTGATCTGATCTTAAACTGTCTCCTAGGTTTACAAAGAGGACCTCCCACAGCTGAGGAAGAAGCTAGTGGGCTCACTGAAACGACAGAAGGCACCAGACGAGGGGCTGCGTTTGCAGTTTGTTCACGGGTAAGACACCTCAAGGGTGACTGTAAATGTATGTACTGTCAGGCCACTTCAGATACTTGTGCAGTGTTTATTTTAAAAAAAAACATTTTGCCATGCAGCAGGTATCTATTAAATTCTACACGTGCTTAAAGAATTTCCGCCAGAGTATGTTCTGCTGCGAAGTACCATAAAGTATCCAATAGCCTTGTTTCGACTATCAGGCCAGGTGAGGCCACGCTACTTTTAATCGACCAGTTAACATCAAATTATCCTGTAACTATAGATCTTTTCTGTCATTTCCTCATTGCACAGGTACAGAGGTTGTGACTGCAGGAACAACCTATTCTACACCCAGGCGGGGGAGGTGGTGTATCATGTGGCAGCCGTGGCTGTGGTCTATAACCGTCAGCAGCACGCACAGCGTTTCTACCTGGGTCACGACGACGACATCCTCAGCCTCACCGTCCATCCGCTGAAGGACTACGTTGCCACTGGACAGGTAGACCCCCAACGACATATTCATTTCAGTTTATTTACCCTACCTTTTCTGTCTCTCTCACGCTTTTGTAATAGCCTATACTGCTACAATCCACCACCATGTAATTGCATAGGAGTTCCGAGGCAACTACTACACTTATAGGGGCAACTGAAGTTAGTGTTACCATAATTTTTTAAAATCCTGTTTTCTTAAATTGCCATGGCATATTTAAGAGTGAGTATTTATATTCATGGTATATTTTAAGAGTGAGCATTTATAGTTAAATTGGAAGCTCTGTACCAACTCTGATATTTTAGCAATGTACTGTATTTAGCATCCACTATGCATTTTGAATTTTAAAGTTGAATTTGTCCCCATGCTCAGGTTGGAAGGGACCCAGCCATCCATGTGTGGGACATCCAGACACTGAAGTGCTTGTCCTTGCTGAAGGGCCATCACCAAAGAGGGGTGTGTGCACTGGAGTTCACAGGTAGGCCTGTTCTTATGCTCAATGTTGGGGAGGGACTGTATTTTCCTTAGGTTTACTTTAGATGTGTTCGCTCGCTGGTAACAACACAGATGACAGACAGTAGATTCACAGTTGACTGATGTTTAATAAAGATTAAGTTTGGCACTTGATTAAATGATGTAACATGGGCTAGGCACTTGAGTGGCAATGGCTTTGATTGACAGCTTATTGTTAACCAATAATCTAAATGCACACTTGTCTGCTCTACCTTTGGTAGACTGAAAGGTAGACTCAGCAATATGACAGGTCCTCTTTATATCGCTTTATTAGTGGTACTGTGCTTAGAACATAGCTGTATCATATTCATGTGGTTCCTGAGATGGTAGCCCTTCACACTTGTCCCCATATACGGGTTGAAAATGGCAGATTTGGGCACTAATAAGCGCCTAAATTGGAACGTAGTGGCTGTACAGTAACATGCTATACATGACGTCAGAGCTCTGGCTCTGCGCTTCAAAGCGCTGTATGGGTTTTGACTGACAGCCGTTCTGAACTTGAGCACCGCACGCAACAAGAAGTTGCCCCCCCCCCCCATCCCTCCTGGTAATTGGGCAACCTTTGCACATACAGTGTCAATCTTTATGATCACTTTGTTTGATGTACAGTTACAAGATGACATGTTGTCATACGCTGGGTTGTTCTGAACAGAATGAGCCTATGTTTGTGTCTTTTCAGCACACGCATCTGAATGCACTCATGACTACTTTCTTTGTGCACCAAAATGATGATCTGCTTCTCTGTATTGCCTTGCGAATGCCTAACAATTTAAGATTGTATTTTATAACTTAGCTAGTCATGTTGGCAATAGAACAAGCTTTCAAATCATGCCCACCTGACCCAGATTACGATTAATAATGGACCGTTTTTGCGAAAACAACAACAGTCATTTTGTGATTGCGGGGATGCAGGGTTGTGTTCCGAACGAAACCGCTACAAGTGTGCTTGCTCTAGTTCCTCAACGGCACAGCTAGGAGAGCTAAAAAAGTACCTTATAGTTGAAGACTCTTCTTTGAGTCATAAAAGTGCATTGAAATTGCTTAGGAATTGTGAACACTTTGGAGTGGTGTGTGTGGCGACTTGGAGACACCATTAGTCCTCTCACTCAACCTAGTATTTGTTTGTCTAATGTTGCACCTACCCCACATTTTCCAGGAATCAAATTGTATTTGTCACGTGCCGAATACAACAGGTGTAGCTCTTACCGTGAAATGCTTACTTATCAACCCCTTAACCAAGAATGCAGAGTTTTTCTTTTTATAGTAAGAAAATATGTGAAAAAATTAATAATAAAAAACAAGTAACGCAATAACGAGGCTATATACAGGGGGGTACCGGTACCGAGTCAATGTGTGCAGGTACAGGTTAGTCGAGGTAATATGTAAATGTAGGTAGGGGTAAAGTGACTATGCATAGATGATAAACAGATAGTAGTAGCAGCAGCGTAAAAAAGGGGGTCAATGCAAATAGTCCCGGTAGCCATATGATTAACTCTTTAGCAGTCTTATGGCTTGGGGGTAGAAGCTGTCAAGGAGCCTTTTGGACCTAGACTTGGCGCTCTGTTACCGCTTGCCATGCGGTAGCAGAGAGAACTGTCTATGACTTGGCTGGAGTCTTTGATACATTTTAGGTCCTTCCTCTTGGTATAGAGGTCCTGGATAACAGGAAGCTTGGCCCCAGTGCTGTACTGGTCCGTACGGACTACCCTCTGTAGCGCCTTGCGGTCGGATGCCGAGCAGTTGCCATACCAAGCGGTGATGCAACCAGTCAGGATGCTGTCGACGGTGCAGCTGTAGAATTTGAGGATCTGAGGAACCATGCCAAATCTTTTCAGTCTTCTGTGGGGGAATGTGCGTTGTCGTGCCCTCTTCACGACTGTCTTGGTGTGTTTGGACCATGATAGTTTGTTAGTGATGTGGGCTCCAAGGAACATGAAGCTCTCGACCCGCTCCACTACAGGCCCGTCGATGTGAATGGGGAGTGCTCGGCCCTCCTTTTCCTGTAGTCTGCTATCAGCTCCTTTGTCTTGCTCATGTTGAGGGAGAGGTTGTTGTCCTCCTCCCTATAGGCTGTCTCATCATTGTCGGTGATCAGGCCTACCACCGTTGTGTCGTCTGCAAACTTAATGATGGTGTTTGAGTCGTGCGTGGCCACGCAGTCGTGGGTGAACAGGGAGGACAGGAGGGGAGTAAGCACGCACCCCTGAGGGGCCCCCATGTTGAGGATCAGCGTGGCAGATGTGTTGTTGCCTACCCTTACCATCTGGGGGCGGCCCGTCAGGAAGTCCAGGATCCATTCGCAGAGGGAGGTGTTTAGTCCCAGGGTCCTTAGCTTAGTGATGAGCTTTGAGGGCACTATGGTGTTGAACGCTGAGCTGTAGTCAACAAACAGCATTCTCACATAGGTGTTCCTATTGTCCAGGTGGGAAAGGGCAGTGTGGAGTGCAGTAGAGATTGCATCATCTGTGGATATGTTGGGGTGTTATGCGAATTGTAGTGGGTCTAGGGTTTCTGGGATGACTGTTGTGAGCCATGACCAGCCTTTGAAAGCACTTCATGGCTACAGACGTGAGTGCTACAGGGCGGTAGTCATTTAGGCAGGTTACCTTGGCGTTCTTGGGCACAGGGACTATGGTGGTCTGCTTGAAACATGTAGGCATTACGGACTCAGTCGGGAGAGCTTGAAAATGTCAGTGCAGGCACTTGCCAGTTGGTCCGCGCATGCTCTGAGTACGCGTCCTGGTAATCCGTCTGGCCCTGCGGTCTTGTGAATATTGACCTGTTTAAAGGTCTTACTCACATCGGCTATGGAGAGCGTTATCACGCAGTCGTCCGGAACAGCTGGTGCTCTCATGCATGGTTCAGTGTTGCTTGCCTCGAAGTGAGCATAGAAGGCTCACTTCTATGCTCATCTGGTAGGCTCGTGTCACTGGGCAGCTCGCTGCTGGGTTTCCCTTTGTAATCCATGATAGTTTGCTAAATGTTTCTGAATGTATCCAGAGTATTTTCAGATTTTGTTATCAACAAATGCAGCGAAAAGTACAGTAAATGTAAAATGCACATAAAATCAACAGTGAAGGAGGAGATCGCAGCAGCGGTGTTCTTTGTGGCTCGGCTAGCAAAGCGCCACGATTTGTTTTAATGACGTATAGAGCTGGTCTTTTTTTTTTAAACAATCTTTATTAAGAGCTGTCATTTTATTGTGAGGAACTGCAGTTTTATCAGATTTTTTTCCTTCAGTTTTTTCCTGTTATGTTAGTGATCTTTAATTCAATACAGCTCAAGTCTGTCAATTTCTGCTCAACCAAATTCAATACAGGATCAATCAAATAACGGAGGACAAAACAGAAAAAGTCTAAAACTGTAGCTCCTCACAATAAAATGACAGCTCTTAATAAAGATTGTTTAATAAAGAAGACCAGCTCTATAAGACATTAAAACAAATCGTTTGGATTCAGGCTTGTCAGGTGAACTTGTGTACTCACCTTTTGGTCTAATCATTTTCCCATTATTTCCAAACTGTTCCCTTTCATGGTTATGCATATGCTTTTCATATTTCTTCTGTAAGAAACATTTCAATTTAACCCTATCCATATAGGCCAATTCCCACAAGTGTAAAGGGTTAAACACTTCTGCAGGCATTGCGAGATCTGATAAGCTGTGCAGCTCGACTGTGATAGACGACCTGGAACAAAGGGATACCAGATTTCTTGATTGCTCCAATAGCTGTCACAAATTAAATTGTGTCCATGTTTCTGGATGTCTAAAAGCTGCTGACTTTTACTGTATGCGGCTGTATGAACACATGAGAGGATGGGATAACAAAGAGGGCATAACAAAATGGCTGTCTCTTCCCTTTGGCCCGCAGTGGATGGGAAGAGTCTTGTTTCTGTGGGCATTGACGAAGGTCATTCCATCGTGTTGTGGGACTGGAAGAAAGGCGAGAAACTGGCAAAAGCAAGGTACAGTATGCATTCAATAATCCAGGACATTCCCATTCAAGGTTATTTACCTCCATCCACAACTGTTCAAGCATTCCTATGGAATAAACACATAAATCAAGATGTAAAGATTGACTAAAAAGGGTGATTGATTGATTGAAAAACATTGATGGAGAACAAGACAGACTGTTGTGTGGGTTTCTCTTTTCATTCCCTAGGGGCCACAAAGATAAGCTTTTTGTGGTGAAATGCAACCCCTTCCGTATGGACAAGCTTGTCACCGTGGGAATTAAGCATATCAAATTCTGGCAACACACAGGTATTCCCCATGATTATTTCCATTCCCAATATCAAGTTAATTTAGCAACAGTTGTTTTTCCTGGGGTTCACACAAAACATGGTGGCACTTTATTTTACGCAACAAAAATTTATTTACTAAGAAATTACACGATAAATGGTAATTATTCTGCAATGTCCATGTAAGAATTGTGATATTTAACAATGGTTTGACAATGCAACTGTTCAGTAAAGTATGAATTACTATGAATTACTTTGTTGCACTCTAACATACAGTGGCTTGCGAAAGTATTCACCCCCCTTGGCATTTTTCCTATTTTGTTGCCTTACAACCCGGAATTAAAATTGATTTTTGGGGGGTTTGTATCATTTGATTTACACAACATGCCTACCACTTTGAAGATGCAAAATAAATTAATAATTGAAACAAACAGAAATAAGACAAAAAAACAGAACCCCCCCCCCCCCCCCTTTGTAGAGTATTTGGACTATTTTGTGTATGTCCATTACATGAAATCCAAATAAAAATCAATTTAAATTACAGGTTGTAATGCAACAAAATAGGAAAAACACCAAGGGGGATGAATACTTTTGCAAGGCACTGTATTATCTAAATGAACACCATACAAACTATTAAAGTGTGGCAGTTCACTTTGGCAACAGTACTGTTTTGTTGTTGTGGCATTGTAAAAAAAAAACGACAAAGTTTAAACTTCGACTCTGAACTCTTTAAGAAATAGCTTTGTATGAAAGACTGCATGTGTTGGACCCAAGGTGGAGGACTCACATTCAAAAGGGGTATCTTTGGAAACCTCGGAAAGCTAGAGACCATGATGTCCGTCTGCTACGGGCGCTCGGAGGACCTGGTTTTCTCAGGTTCCACCACTGGGGATGTATACATCTGGAGAGAGACCACCCTCATGAAGGCCATCAAGGCCCACGACGGTCCAGTGTTCGCCATGTGCTCTCTTGACAAGGTACCTGGTCTCCCCAACCATCACGTAACAGTAAACTCTTTTGACTAGTACTTATTGCCTCACTTTATGAGCCGGTTTCCCAGACACAGATTATCCTTATCCTGGACTAAAAAGTATTTATAATGGAGATTCTCCATTGAAAATTGATTTTTTTTGGTCCAGGACTAGACTTAATCTGGGAAACCAGCCCCAAAACTGTCCTTCTCTAGATTAATTAACAGGATATCTTTACTTGGCAGCTCAGTACTCCATCAGCAGACATAGCACATGCCTACTCTTCTTTACTCATCTATGCATGATCTTGACCTGTAGTTTACTTGTAGACCTAGGTAGAATATAGAATACATATGTCACGTAATGGTTACCTTGGAAACTGCAGCAGAACACAACTTGGATCTAAATGAGTGAAGGCAGTGATTGATCGAAACAAGAGAAAAAGGAATTGGGCGATGATTATTCCCCCCTGGTGACAGTCCCCTCGTTCTCTCACAGGGGTTCGTGACTGGGGGCAAGGATGGCGTGGTGGAGCTATGGGATGACATGTTTGAGAGGTGCCTGAAGACCTACGCCATCAAAAGGTCTTCGCTGTCTGCTTCATCTAAAGGTATGCTGTCTTCACTTTGTTTCTCACTATCCACCATTTCTTCACATCCAAAAGCAGGCTATTATAGACTATTATATAAAATAATGTAAGCCATGTACAGTATCTCACCCCTAAAGCTATTCTCCAGGTAAATTTGTCAAAGAATTCAAGCAGTAATTTACCAATATTGATAAATACTATGATTATGAATAAATGAATGAATACATTATTAATTTATTGAAAAAAATGAATGAATGCCATAGGCAGCAACAACTTCCATCAGTACAAATAATGGTAATTGTTGCCGTTTGCTTGCTGCTATTTTGGAATTTATGTTTGCTCTTTGGCATCACCTCCTGCTTCTTTCCTTAGGATTGCTGCTGGAGGACAACCCATCTATCCGCGCCATCACCCTTGGACATGGACACATCCTTGTGGGGACCAAAAATGGAGAGATTTTGGAAATTGACAAGAGCGGCCCAATGACCTTGTTGGTTCAGGTGCGTGGAGGGGGAGGATGTAATAGTTAGACTTAAGATCAGAATTTATGCAGATTTTCACTCTGTGTATGTCTGTCTTAAAAATCCTAACAAATGGTTTGACAATTACGTGTGTGTGTGTGTGTGTGTTTAGGGTCACATGGAGGGTGAGGTGTGGGGTTTGGCTGCTCACCCTCTTCTTGCCATATGTGCCACTGTAAGTGACGACAAAACGCTCAGAATCTGGGAACTCTCCGCCAACCATCGCATGGTAGCAGTCCGCAAACTTAAAAAAGGTACCTGCTATTATTTTGTCTTGTTAAATATATAATTGAAAAAAAAATATTCTGGTACATCTGCAATGTGTGTATATATATAGAAAAGTGTGTGGTTGTACACACATCCTTAAAAAACTTAGGTGCTGGGCTAATGAAGAATACTTGAAAAGAACAGAAAGGCCCGCACACTGAATATGCTCCCAATTACCACCTTTATTGAAAACGTTTCAATCAACAAGGATCTTCGTTAGGTCAAAAGATCTGCAATGCATGACATTTAAAACAATAGGGCCTTACAATGATATATTTCAATATGCTCTATATGCAGTAGTGAAAGACACAACCACTGTCCCCCAAAATTAAATATAAAAAACCTTGCTATTCAGTAGCAAGTATCTTCAAAATTATCCTCTCAAAATACAGCATTATGAGAGTGTCTGCAATTTTTCTTTCTACCTCCATGTACAGTACCAGTCAAAAGTGCTCAGTATATGTGGGAACTCCTTCAAGACTGTTGGAAAAGCATTCCAGCTAACTTCCTCATGAAGCTGGTTGAGAGAATGCCAAGAGTGTGCAAAGCTGTCATCAAGGCAAAGGGGTGTCTACTTTGAAGAATATTAAATATAAAATATATTTTGATTTGTTTAACACTTTATTGGTTACTACATGATTCCATATGTGTTATTTCATCGTTTTGTCTTCACTATTATTCTACAATGTAGAAAATTGTAAAAATAAAGAAAAACCCCGGAATGAGTAGGGGTGTCCAAACTTTTGACTGGTACTGTATGTTTAAAATATTTGTTTGTGTGACTGAAATCATCATCATGTATCATAGCTAAGGTTTCTTTTTATTTGAGGCGGTAGATGCTGTGCCTTTTCTCCTGATGGGAAGGCCTTAGCCGTGGGCCTGAATGACGGCAGTTTCCTGGTGGTGAATGCCGACACCTTGGAGGACATGGTGACCTTCCATCACCGCAAAGAGGTCATCTCAGATATCAGGTTCTGCCAAGGTATTTCCAGGATGTGGTCATGTGTTAAATATTCAAATATTTTTGCAGACTAGGGTTTAATCGCGGGAACAGGGTTTCCGAGATTTACAGAGTTTTCCCGACCAAACCCACTCCTGACGACATGGATTGGCCTAGTTACAGTTTTTACTTAAATCGGCTAAAAAATCTATGGCAAGACTTGAAAATGGCTGTCTAGCAATGATCAACAACCAACTTGACAGAGCTTGAAGAATTTAAAAAAGAATAATGTTCAAATATTGTACAATACAAGTCTGCAAAGCTCTTAAAAACTTACCCAGAAAGACTCACATCTGTAATCACTGCCAAAGGTGATTCTAACATGTATTGACTGAATGGGTTGAATACTTACAGTTGAAGTCGGAAGTTTACATACACTTAGGTAGGCGTTATTAAAACTCATTTTTCAACCACTCCACAAATTTCTTGTTAGCAAACTATAGTTTTGGCAAGTCGGTTAGGACATCTACTTTGTGCATGACACAAGTAATTTTTCCAACAATTGTTTACAGACAGATTATTTCACTTAAAATTCACTGTATCACAATTCCAGTGGGTCAGAAGTTTATATACACTAAGTTGACTGTGCCTTTAAACAGCTTGGAAAATTCCAGAAAATGATGTCATGGCGTTAGAAGATTCTGATAGGCTAATTGACATCATTTGAGTCAATTGGAGGTGTACCTGTGGATGTATTTCAAGGCCTACCTTCAAACTCAGTGCCTCTTTGCTTGACATCATGGGAAAATCTAAAGAAATCAGCCAAGACCTCAGGAAAAAAATTGTAGACCTCCACAAGTCTGGTTCATCCTTGGGAGCAATTTCCAAATGCCTGAAGGTACCACGTTCATCTGTACAAACAACAATACGCAAGTATAAACACCATGGGACCACGCAGCCGTCATACCGCTCAGGAAGGAGACGGGTTCTGTCTCCTAGAGATGAACGTACTTTGGTGTGAAAAGTGCAAATCAATCCCAGAACAACAGCAAAGGACCTTGTGAAGATGCTGGAGGAAACAGGTACAAAATTATCTACAGTGGGGAGAACAAGTATTTGATACACTGCCGAATTTGCAGGTTTTCCTACTTACAAAGCATGTAGAGGTATTGGCATTCCATTTCTATCATAGGTACACTTCAACTGTGAGAGACGGAATCTAAAACAAAAATCCAGAAAATCACATTGTATGATTTTTAAGTAATTAATTTGCATTTTATTGCATGACATAAGTATTTGATACATCAGAAAAGCAGAACTTAATATTTGGTACAGAAACCTTTGTTTGCAATTACGGAGATCATACATTTCCTGTAGGTCTTGACCAGGTTTGCACACACTGCAGCAGGGATTTTGGCCCACTCCTCCATACAGACCTTCTCCAGATCCTTCAGGTTTCGGGGCTGTCGCTGGGCAATACGGACTTTCAGCTCCCTCCAAAGATGTTCTATTGGGTTCAGGTCTGGAGACTGGCTAGGCCACTCCAGGACCTTGAGATGCTTCTTACGGAGCCACTCCTTAGTTGCCCTGGCTGTGTGTTTCGGGTCGTTGTCATGCTGGAAGACCCAACCACGACCCATCTTCAACGCTCTTACTGAGGGAAGGAGGTTGTTGGCCAAGATCTCGCGATACATGGCCCCATCCATCCTCCCCTCAATACGGTGCAGTCGTCCTGTCCCCTTTGCAGAAAAGCATCCCCAAAGAATGATGTTTCCACCTCCATGCTTCACGGTTGGGATGGTGTTCTTGGGGTTGTACTCATCCTTCTTCTTCCTCCAAACACGGCGAGTGGAGTTTAGACCAAAAAGCTATATTTTTGTCTCATCAGACCACATGACCTTCTCCCATTCCTCCTCTGGATCATCCAGATGGTCATTGGCAAACTTTAGACGGGCCTGGACATGCGCTGGCTTGAGCAGGGGGACCTTGCGTGCGCTGCAGGATTTTAATCCATGACGGCGTAGTGTGTTACTGATGGTTTTCTTTGAGGCTGTGGTCCCAGCTCTCTTCAGGTCATTGACCAGGTCCTGACGTGTAGTTCTGGGCTGATCCCTCACCTTCCTCATGATCATTGATGCTCCACGAGGTGAGATCTTGCATGGAGCCCCAGACCGAGGGTGATTGACCGTCATCTTGAACTTCTTCCATTTTCTAATAATTGCGCCAACAGTTGTTGCCTTCTCACCAAGCTGCTTGCCTATTGTCTTGTAGCCCATCCCAGCCTTGTGCAGGTCTACCATTTTATCCCTGATGTCCTTACACAGCTCTCTGGTCTTGGCCATTGTGGAGAGGTTGGAGTCTGTTTGATTGAGTGTGTGGACAGGTGTTTTTTATACAGGTAACGAGTTCAAACAGGTGCAGTTAATACAGGTAATGAGTGGAGAACAGGAGGTCTTCTTAAACAAAAACTAACAGGTCTGTGAGAGCCGGAATTCTTACTGGTTGGTAGGTGATCAAATACTTATGTCATGCAATAAAATGCAAATTAATTACTTAAAAATCATACAATGTGATTTTCTGGATTTTTGTTTTAGATTCCGTCTCTCACAGTTGAAGTGTACCTATGATAAAAATTACAGACCTCAACATGCTTTGTAAGTAGGAAAACCTGCAAAATCGGCAGTGTATCAAATACTTGTTCTCCCCACTGTATATCCACAGTAAAACGAGTCCTATATAGACATAACCTGAAAGGCCGCTCAGCAAAGAAGAAGCCACTGCTCCAAAACCGCCATAAAAAAGCCAGACTACGGTTTGCAACTGCACATGGGGACAAAGATCGTACTTTTTGGAGAAATGTCCTCTAGTTTGATGAAACAAAAATGGAACTGTTTGGCCATAATGACCATCGTTATATTTGGAGGAAAACGGGGGCAGTTTGCACGCCGAAGAACACCATCCCAACCGTGAAGCACAGGGGTGGCAGTATCATGCTGTGGGGATGCTTTGCTGCAGGAGGGCCTGGTGCACTTCACAAAATAGATGCCATCATGAGGAAGGAAAATTATGTGGATATATTGAAGCAACATCTCAAGACATCAGTCAGGAAGTTAAAGCTTGGTCGCAAATGGGTCTTCCAAATGGACAATGATCCCAAGCATACTTCCAAAGTTGTGGCAAAAAGTCTTAAGGACAACAATGTCAAGGTATTGGAGTGGCCATCACAAAGCCCTGACCTCAATCTAATTGAAAATGTGTGGGCAGAACTGAAAAAGCGTGTGCGAGCAAGGAGGCCTACAAACCTGACTCAGTTACACCAGCTCTGTCAAGAGGAATGGGCCAAAATTCACCCAACTTATTGTGGGAAGCTTGTGGAAGGCTACCCGAAACGTTTGACCCAAGTTAAACAATTTAAAGGCAATGCTACCAAATACTAATTGAGTGTATGTAAACTTCTGACCCACTAGGAATGTGATGAAAGAAATAAAAGCTTAAATAAATCATTCTCTCTACTATTCTGATATATCACATTCTTAAAATAAAGTGGTGATCCTAACTGACATAAGACAGGGAATTTCTACTAGGATTAAATGTCAGGAATTGTGAAAAACAGAGTTTAAATGTATTTGGCTAAGGTGTATGTAAACTTCCGACTTCAACTGTATCTAATCAAGATATATTAGTGTTTTATTTTTCATGAATTTTTTCAAATGTTAGAATTTCTCTTCCACTTTGACATTATAGATTATTTTGTGTAGATCGTTGACGAAAATGACAAATCAATTTGAATCCCACTTTGTGTCACAATAACGTTTAGAAAAAGTCAAGGGGTGTGAATACTTTCTGAAGGTATATATACAGTACCCGTCAAAAGTTTGGACACACCTACTCATTGAAGGATTTGTCTTTATTTTTACTATTTTTCTACATTGTAGAATAATAGTGAAGACATCAAAACTATGAAATAACACATGTAATCATGTAGTAACCAATAAAGTGATAAACAAATGAAAATATATTTTAGATTTGAGATTCTTCAAACTGCCTATGACAGTTTTGCACACTCTTGGCATTCTCTCAACCAGCTTCACCTGGAATGCTTTTCCAACCGTCTTGAAGGAGTTCCCACATATGCTTAGCACTTGTTGGCTGCTTTTCCTTCACTGCCGTCCGACTCATCCCAAACCATCTCAATTGGGTTGAGGTCGGGGGATTGTGGAGGCCAGCTCATCTGATGCAGCACTCCATCACTCTCCTTCTTGGTAAAATAGCCCTTACACAGCCTGGAGGTGTGTTGGGTCATTGTCCTGTTGAAAAAGAAGGTATAATCCCAAATCAGATGGGATGGCGTATCGCTGCAGAATGCTGTGGTAGCCATGCTGGTTAAGTGTGCCTTGAATTCTAAATAAATCATAGACGTGTCACCAGCAAAGCACCCCCACACCATAACACCTCCTCCTCCATGCTTTACGGTGTGAACTACACATGCGGAGATCATCCGTTCACCCACACTGCTTCTCACAAAGACACAGCGGTTAGAACCAAAAATTGGACTCCAGACCAAAGGACACATTTCCACCGGTCTAATGTCCATTGTTTGTGTTTCTTGGCTCAAGCAAGTCTCTTCTTATTATTGGAGTCCTTTAGTAGTGGTTTCTTAGAAAGATTACTGGAGGTTGTTTAATTTATTTACCCAAGAGAGCATACAGTGAGGGAAAAAAGTATTTGATCCCCTGCTGATTTTGCACGTTTGCCCACTGACAAAGAAACGATCAGTCTATAATTTTAATGGTAGGTTTATTTGAACAGTGAGAGACAGAATAACAACAAAAAAATCCAGAAAAACGCATGTCAAAAATGTTATAAATTAATTTGCATTTTAATGAGGGAAATAAGTATTTGACCCCCTCTCAATCAGAAAGATTTCTGGCTCCCAGGTGTCTTTTATACAGGTAACGAGCTGAAATTAGGAACACACTCTTAAAGGGAGTGCTCCTAATCTCAGCTTGTTACCTGTATAAAAGACACCTGTCCACAGAAGCAATCAATCAATCATATTCCAAACTCTCCACCATGGCCAAGACCAAAAGCTCTCCAAGGATGTCAGGGACAAGATTGTAGACCTACACAAGGCTGGAATGGGCTACAAGACCATCGCCAAGCAGCTTGGTGAGAAGGTGACAACAGTTGGTGCGATTATTCGCAAATGGAAGAAACACAAAAGAACTGTCAATCTCCCTCGGCCTGGGGCTCCATGCAAGATCTCACCTCGTGGAGTTGCAATGATCATGAGAACGGTGAGGAATCAGCCCAGAATTACACGGGAGGATCTTGTCAATGATCTCAAGGCAGCAGGGACCATAGTCACCAAGAAAAAAATTTGGAACACACTAGGCCATGAAGGACTGAAATCCTGCAGTGCCCGCAAGGTCCCCCTGCTCAAGAAAGCACATATACATGCCCGTCTGAAGTTTGCCAATGAACATCTGAATGATTCAGAGGAGAACTGGGTGAAAGTTTTGTGGTCAGATGAGACCAAAATGGAGCTCTTTGGCATCAACTCAACTCGCCGTGTTTAGATGAGGAGGAATGCTGCCTATGACCCCAAAAACACCATCCCCACCATCAAACATGGAGGTGGAAACATTATGCTTTGGGGGTGTTTGTCTGCTAAGGGGACAGGACAACTTCACCGCATCAAAGGGACGATGGACGGGGCCATGTACTGTCAAATCTTGGGTGAGAACCTCCTTCCCTCAGCCAGGGCATTGAAAATGGGTCGTGGATGGGTATTCCAGCATGACAATGACCCAAAACACACGGCCAAGGCAACAAAGGAGTGGCTCAAGAAGAAGCACATTAAGGTCCTGGAGTGGCCTAGCCAGTCTCCAGACCTTAATCCCATAGAAAATCTGTGGAAGGAGCAGAAGGTTTGAGTTGCCAAACGTCAGCCTCAAAACCTTAATGACTTGGAGAAGATCTGCAAAGAGGAGTGGGACAAAATCCCTCCTTGTTGTTAATCTGTCTCTCACTGTTCAAATAAACCTACCATTAAAATTATAGACTGATCATTTCTTTGTCAGTGGGCAAACGTATAAAATCAGCAGGGGATCAAATACTTTTTTCCCTCACTGTATATCTATGGGCTTTTATGTTTTTCTGTCGTAATGTGCAGTAGCCTATATCATACAGTATGTAGCCTATTGGATAACGGCACAATCATTTGGGATTTTTCAGGCTTGGCCTCATAAAATGTATTTAATGTAGAGCTCATCTGGCTCGGATAGCATCAGGCTTGAATTTTCATGCCGATCAAAGCTCTAATCAAATCCAGACGTACTTACTGTATATGCTTTAGAATGACAGTTCCGGTTTTGGTGGGAAATACCAGATTAGCCAGGAGAAAAGTGATTTATTCTCGGGATGGAACATTTTATAAAATACCAGGAAAATATTAAATCCTAGTGCAGAGGTTGGGTGGTAACAATACCAGACACATTTACCACTTCCCACTGGAGACTGGGATTCAGACCCTGCATCCACCCTTCTCACGGTTTCTCCCACTTACCTGTCTATCCCTCTGATTTTCTTACTGTGTGAATAAAGTGTAAAAACACTTAAACACTTAAACATTTATATTCATGTTTACAAGTATTTATTGACAAAATATTTTTGGGCCTGTTGTTTTTGCAAACAAAGTTGTATGTTTTCAAGGTCTGTTAACTCTACAGTTTTCACTCTGCCATATCCCCCTCCAGATGCTGGAAAATACCTCGCTGTGGCCTCTCATGACACTTTTGTGGACATTTACAATGTGCTGACCAGCAAGAGAGTGGGCATCTGTAAAGGAGCTTCCAGCTACATCACCCACATTGACTGGGATGCCCGTGGTAAGTGAAAGGAATAGAAATGCCTATACACTTGGCTTGGGAGGTCTAGTGGTTAGTGTCTCCAGTACACATGTATACATGTGTCGGTGTGGGTTTAAATTCGTCCCACTGTCCTTTGACACATTCTCCTCCTATCTTTTTCTACTATCAATCGTTGTACAACTCAATATCTGTCTGTTTAATAAAAATCGGACAATAAAAAAGAAAAATACCTGGGGGGGGGGGGATAAATAAATACCCATTCTGCACACTGTATACAGTGCCTTCGAAAAGTATTTTTCTACATTTTGTTACATTACAGCTTTATTCTAAAATTGATTAAATAAAAATAAAAAATACTTAGCAATCTACACACAATACCCCATAATGACAAAGCAAAAACAGGTTTTTAGAAATGTTAGCAAATTTATTAAAGATAAAAAAACAGAAATATACCTTATTTACATAAGTATTCAGACCCTTTGCTATGAGATTCGAAATTGAGCTCAGGTGCATCCTATTTCCATTGATCATCCTTGAGATGTTTCTACAACTTGATAGGAGTCCACCTGTGGTAAATTCAATTGATTGGACATGATTTGGAAAGGCACACACCTATCTATATAAGGTCCCACAGTTGACAGTGCATGTCAGAGCAAAAACCAAGCCATGAGGTCGAAGGAATTGTCCGTAGAGCTCCGAGACAGCATTGTGTCGAGGCACAGATCTGGGGAAAGGTGCCAAAAAATGTCTGCAGCATTGAAGGTCCCCAAGAACACAGTGACCTCCATCATTCTTAAATGGAAGAAGTTTGGAACCACCAAGACTCTTCCTAGAGCTGGCCGCCTGGCCAAACTGAGCAATCGGGGGAGAAGGGCCTTGGTCAGGGGGGTGACCAAGAACCCGATGGTCACTCTGACAGCTCTAGAGTTCTTCTGTGGAGATGGGAGAACCTTCCAGAAGGACAACCATCTCTGCAGCACTCCACCAATCAGGCCTTTTATGATAGAGTGGCCAGACAGAAGCCACTCCTCAGTAAAAGGCACATGACAGCCCGCTTGGAGTTTGCCAAAAGGCACCTAAAGACTCAGACCATGAGAAACAGGTCTGATGAAACCAAGATTGAACTCTTTGGCCTGAATGCCAAGTGTCACGTCTGGAGGAAACCTGGCACCATCACTACGGTGAAGCATGGTGGTGGCAGCATCATGCTGTGGGGATGTTTTTCAGGGACTGGGAGACTAGTCAGGAATGAGGGAAAGATGAACAGAGCAAAGTACAGAGAGATCCTTGATGAAAACCTGCCCCAGAGCGCTCAGGACTAGGGCAAAGGTTCACCTTCCAACAGGACAACGACCCTACACACAACCAAGACAAGTCTCTGAATGTCCTTGAGTGGTCCAGCCAGAGCCCGGACTTGAACCCGATCGAACATCTCTGGAGAGACCTGAAAATAGCTGTGCAGCAACGCTCCCCATCCAACCTGACAGAGCATGAGAGGATCTGCAGAGAAGAATGTGAGAAACTCCCCAAATACAGGTGTGCCAAGCTTGTAGTGTCATACCCAAGAAGAATCGCTGCTGTACTCACTGCCAAAGGTGCTTCACAAAGTACTGAGTAAAGGGACTGAATACTTATGTAAATGTAATTTTTAAGTTTTTTAAATTGATTTTATAAATGAGCAAATATTTCTAAAAACCTGTTTTTGCTTTGTCATTATGGGGTATTGTGTTTAGATTGATGAGGGGAAAAAAATGAAAATTTTTGAATACGGCTGTAACGTAACAAAGTGGAAAAAGTAAAGGGGTGTTTTTGTATAGTTTATTGCAGTGATTTTCTAGTTAAAGGTCTTTGTCTGGCAGCGAATTTAGACCAATTACAGATTGGGCCTTTAGTAGTCATTGATTCTAGTTGCAGTCTACTTTGTTGTGATGTTGCTATCCACCCTTCTTCCCGTACATGCACTTTTCTCTTACGATTCAGCCCTAAGAGTAATATTTATACTTTTTTCAAGAGCTATTATTGTTTTTAATCCTGAATAAAGGGAAATTGCTACAAGTCAACACTGGTACCAAAGAACAACTATTCTTCGAGGCCCCAAGAGGAAGGAAACAAACTATCAATATTGCGGAGGTTAGAGTATACATTTTTTATTTATTTTGATATGTCCCTTGATTTTGTCATGTGCTCCTGCTATTTATGAAATCACAAATCAAAATTATAGTGTCTGTCACACAGATGTCAGAGGTGAAAGATTATATGTACATGTACAGTGCCTTACAAAAGTATTCATCCCCCTTTGCGTTTTTCCTATTTTGTTGCATTACAACCTGTAATTTAAATGGATTTTTATTTGGATTTAATGGACATACACAAAATAGTCCAAATTGGTGAAGTGAAATGAAAAAAAATAAAAATAACGGAAAAGTAGTGTGTGCATATGTATTCACCCCCTTTGCTATGAAGCCCCTAAATAAGATCTGGTGCAACCAATTACCTTCAGAAGTCACATAATTAGTTAAATAAAGTCCACCTGTGTGCAATCTAAGTGTCACATGATCTGTCACATGATCTCAGTATATATACACCTGTTCAGAAAGGCCCCAGAGTCTGCAACACCACTAAGCAAGGGGTACCACCAAGCAAGCGGCACCATGAAGACCAAGGAGCTCTCCAAACAAGTCAGGGACAAGGTTGTGGAGAAGTACAGATCAGGGTTGGGTTATAAAAAAATATCAGAAACTTTGAACATCCCACGGAGCACCATTTAAATCCATTATTAAATAATGGAAAGAATATGGCACCACAACAAACCTGCCAAGAGTGGGCTGCCCACCAAAACTCACGGACCAGGCAAGGAGGGCATTAATCAGAGAGGCAACAAAAAGACCAAAGATAACCCTGAAGGAGCTGCAAAGCTCCACAGTGGAGATTGGAGTATTTGTCCGTAGGACCACTTTAAGCCGTACACTCCACAGAGCTGGGCTTTACGGAAGAGTGGCCAGAAAAAAAGCCATTGCTTAAAGAAAAAAATAAGCAAACATGGTTGGTGTTCGCCAAAAGGCATGTGGGAGACTCCCCAAACATATGGAAGAAGGTACTCTGGTCAGATGAGACTAAAATTGATTTTTTTGGCCATCAAGGAAAACGCTATGTCTGGCGCAAACCCAACACCTCTCATCACCCCGAGAACACCATCCTCACAGTGAAGCATGGTGGGGGCAGCATCATGCTGTGGGGATGTTTTTCATCGGCAGGGACTGGGGAACTGGTCAGAATTGAAGGAATGATGGATGGCATTAAATACAGGGAGTGAATAGTTATGCACATTTTTTTGTCTTATTTTTTTTTTGTTTAACAATAAAAAATGTTTTGCATCTTCAAAGTGGTAGGCATGTTGTATAAATCAAATCATACAATTTTAAGATTGTAAGGCAACAAAATAGAAAAAATGCCAAGGGGGGGGGTGAATACTTTCGCAAGCCACTGTATACCGTTTTTCAGAAGTGTGTGTTTGTATACATGCATGCATGCCTGTTTGTGTCTGTCTGTCTGTGTTGCATGTTTCCAGTTTGAAAAGGTGGAATGGGCCACCTGGACCTCAGTGTTGGGACCCACCTGCGAGGGGGTATGGCCCACACTCAGTTTTGTAAATGCTGCCTCTCTCACCAAAGACCGGAAATTGCTGGCCACTGGGGATGACTTTGGCTTCCTAAAGCTATTTGGTTATCCTTCCAAGGTGAGTGAAAAGTCTGAAGTAGAAATACAAAAGCTCAATTTTAGTGCACGCATTCACAACAATCTCAATGCCATTACATTTAGCAGGGCTCTGATCAAAATTCAACAGTACCTCCCAGTTTCACTCTGTTTTTAAGTTTTCTTCCATTTCGTGTCTACTGAACACAACCCAGGAGTTGACTGTACTGAAACGGACCACTCCTTTGTTTCAGGGCCAGTTTGCCAAGTTTAAGAAGTATGTGGGGCACAGTGCCAATGTGACAAACGTCCGATGGTCCAACGATGACACCATGCTGCTGTCGGTGGGGGGCGCTGACTCTGCGCTCATGATTTGGGCCCGCGAGGCGTCGGGACATAAGGAGAGCAAGGCGGTGGATAGCGAGGAGTCTGACGACGATGCGGAGGAGGATGGAGGTATAGGGTTTTTTCTGCATCAAAAAGGGGCTTAGGTGGTGGGCGTAGCAGGGGGTGCAGTCGGCGCAGATTAATTTTAGAGAAAATATTTAGAGGACCCAATCTTGGTGGTGTAGAGAAACTTTTTAAAAAATGTAAGCCAATTTCCTGCAATTATACAAATGTCTCCATGGAACTGAGATTTTTTAAAATGCAGTTTTAAAGCTAATTTCCTGCAATTCTACACATTTTGCCATGCAGCTGAGAGAAAAGGTTGCCGTTTTAAAGGAAATTTCCTGCGATTCTACATATTCTTTGATATTTTTCTTATTTTTTACCCCCTTTTTCTCTCAATTTTGTGATATCCAATTGGTAGTTACAATCTTGTCTCATCGCTGCAACTCCCCTACGGACTCGGGAGAGGCAAAGGTCGAGAGCCATGCGTCCTCCGAAACACGACCCTGCCAAGCCGCACTGCTTCTTGACACATTGCTCGCTTAACCCGGAAGCCAGCCGCACCAATGTGTCGGAAGAAACACTGACAACCGAGGTCAGCTTGCAGGCGCCCGGCCCGCCACAAGGAGTCACTAGAGCACGATGAGACAAGGAAATCCCGGCCGGCCAAACCCTACCCTAACCCGGACGACGCTGGGCCAATTGTGCAACGCAGTGCCTTAGACCACTGCGCCACTCGGGAGGCCCGATTCTACATACTCTGCCATGGAGTTGAGAGAAAATGTTGCAGTTTTAAAGCTAATTCCCTGCAATGTTATGCATTTTGCCATGGCTAAGGCTGTGTTCTATTGCTCAAACGTAATAACAAAATCTATACTGCCTAATTCATTGTTTTGGGATTTATCAATTCTCCCTGGCAGTCTATTTTTTATTTTGTTGATTGTTAGTTCTCAAAGTTATAAAAAAAGTTATAGGTCCATTATCTTTTCTACGTACTTTATATCTGTCGTTTAAACTAAAAGCCTTTTTCCATCCCGAAAGAGTGTGTGTGTGTGTATATATATATATATATATATATATATATATATATATATATATATATATATATATATATATATATATATATATATATATATATATATATATATATATATATATATATATATACAGTGGGGAAAAAAAGTATTTAGTCAGCCACCAATTGTGCATGTTCTCCCACTTAAAAAGATGAGAGAGGCCTGTAATTTTCATCATAGGTACACGTCAACTATGACAGACAAAATGAGCAAAAAAAATCCAGAAAATCATATTGTAGGATTTTTTATGAATTTATTTGCAAATTATGGTGGAAAATAAGTATTTGGTCAATAACAAAAAGTTTCTCAATACTTTGTTATATACCCTTTGTTGGCAATGACACAGGTCAAACGTTTTCTATAAGTCTTCACAAGGTTTTCACATACTGTTGCTGGTATTTTGGCCCATTTCTCCATGCAGATCTCCTCTAGAGCAGTGATGTTTTGGGGCTGTCGCTGGGCAACACAGACTTTCAACTCCCTCCAAAGATTTTCTATGGGGTTGAGATCTGGAGACTGGCTAGGCCACTCCAGGACCTTGAAATGCTTCTTACGAAGCCACTCCTTCGTTGCCCGGGTGGTGTGTTTGGGATCATTGTCATGCTGAAAGACCCAGCCACGTTTCATCTTCAATGCCCTTGCTGATGGAAGGAGGTTTTCACTCAAAATCTCACGATACATGGCCCCATTCATTCTTTCCTTTACACGGATCAGTTGTCCTGGTCCCTTTGCAGAAAAACAGCCCCAAAGCATGATGTTTCCACCCCCATGCTTCACAGTAGGTATGGTGTTCTTTGGATGCAACTCAGCATTCTTTGTCCTCCAAACACGACGAGTTGAGTTTTTACCAAAAAGTTATATTTTGGTTTCATCTGACCATATGACATTCTCCCAATCCTCTTCTGGATCATCCAAATGCACTCTAGCAAACTTCAGACGGACCTGGACATGTACTGGCTTAAGCAGGGGGACACGTCTGGCACTGCAGGATTTGAGTCACCTGGCGGCGTAGTGTGTTACTGATGGTAGGCTTTGTTACTTTGGTCCCAGCTCTCTGCAGGTCATTCACTAGGTCCCCCCGTGTGGTTCTGGGATTTTTGCGCACCGTTCTTGTGATCATTTTGACCCCACGGGGTGAGATCTTGCGTGGAGCCCCAGATCGAGGGAGATTATCAGTGGTCTTGTATGTCTTCCATTTCCTAATAATTGCTCCCACAGTTGATTTCTTCAAACCAAGCTGCTTACCTATTGCAGATTCAGTCTTCCCAGCCTGGTGCAGGTCTACAATTTTGTCTCTGGTGTCCTTTGACAGCTCTTTGGTCTTGGCCATAGTGGAGTTTGGAGTGTGACTGTTTGAGGTTGTGGACAGGTGTCTTTTTATACTGATAACAAGTTCAAACAGGTGCCATTAATACATGTAACGAGTGGAGGACAGAGGAGCCTCTTAAAGAAGAAGTTACAGGTCTGTGAGAGCCAGAAATCTTGCTTGTTTGTAGGTGACCAAATACTTATTTTCCACCATAATTTGCAAATAAATTCATTAAAAATCCTACAATGTGATTTTCTGGATATTTTTTTCTCAATTTGTCTGTCATAGTTGACGTGTACCTATGATGAAAATTACAGGCCTCTCTCATCTTTTTAAGTGGGAGAACTTGCACAATTGGTGGCTGACTAAATACTTTTTTCCCCCACTGTATTTATTTATTTATTTATTTATCTAGGCGACCCCAAAAAAAATACTTTGCCGGCAGTAAAATCCCTGAGGTACAGATTATATTAGATCAGGGGACAACTTTTAACATGTCGCGAGCTACACATTTTTCTCTTCTCTCCTCCCCTGCAACTCTTCGCTGCAACTCTTCCCCAGGTCCTTAGTGTACAAGAGAATGTAGTGCACTATGTTTTCTGCTTTTGCTCATTTCATGGCAAAGTTTGCAAATAACAAATAATAATATGGATACAAAATGATATACTTCCTCATTATATCATTCTGCCAGGTAAGCCTACTCTGCAGTTAACATTTAATTGAGAAGGTTCTCGGGAAAATATTTCTGTCAACCCACAAGAGTGTTATCACAACTGGCTACACACAGAGTGATAGACAAACACGCGCACCACACAGACAGACAGACGGGCAATATTGCTGGAAATTAATTGGCAGATTTAGTGTTAGGTTTGGCTTTTTAAACCAATAATGGCTAACCAGGGGTGAAATAATCAAATAAAATCAAATTGAATCTGTCACTTGCGCCGAATACAACAGGTGTAGACCTTACAGTGAAATGATTATTTACAAGCCCTTAACCAACAATGCAGTTTTTAAGAAAGAATACCACAAAAAATCACAAACAAATACCATATAAAATAATAGAGCAGCTAGGGTGGCTGGAGTCTTTGACAATGACTAGGGTGGCTGGAGTCTTAGACAATTTTTAGGGCCTTCCTCTGACACCGCCTGGTATACATTTACATTTCAGTCATTTAGCAGACGCTCTTATCCAGAGCGACCCACAACCCTTTTTTGGTTACTACATGATTCCATGTGTTATTTCATAGTTTTGATGTCTACACTATTATTCTACAATGTAGAAAATAGTTCAAATAAAGAAAAACCCTGGAATGAATAGGTGTGTCCAAACTTTTACATTTTAGTCATTTAGCAGACGCTCTTATCCAGAGCGACTTACAGTTAGTGAGTGCAGACATTATTTTTTAATACTAGCCCCCCGTGGGAATCGAACCCAGAACCCTGGCGTTGCAAACACCATGCTCTACCAACTGAGCTACATCCCTGGTATTGACTGGTATTGTATATGAAAGTGCAATACATATTCACTGTACACTTCTATCAACTAGTCAAGAGTCCAATTAGATTATACAGCCTAATGACTGTTGGAATGAAATAGTCCCTGTATCTGTTCGTCCTGAGCTGCTTTTGAAGATGTCTCCTTCCCCTAGTCAGGCTGAGACTGCTATGACTGCATTTTGGGTGAAAGGGATATGTACTGTCCTGTAAGATATTGTCTAGTTTTTGGAGGATGAGTTTTGTGTACAGGCTGTTAGCTGATTCTTGCTCTATAACAATGATCGTCTTGATTAATTGTTGTAGCTTGGCTTGGTCTTGCGCTCGCATGTCTTGCGCTCACATGTCTTGCGCTCACTTGGTCTTGCGCTCGCATGGTACGCTTGGAATGTAGCTGACTCTCCGGTTGTGGTTGTCTCTGGTTTATGCTTGTATGTGGTATGGTTGTATTTATAAATGGTTGTATTGTTCAGGCACCAGGAATTTACAGGCTTTTTTTCTCTCTGTAGGGTATGACAGTGATGTTGCACGAGAGAAGGGTACTGATTACATCACCAAGATCTATGCCGTCAGCATCCGGGCCATGGTTGGCACAAAGCCTCACCAGCGAGAGAAAGAAGTGCCTGTGGAGGAAAGGTACCGTATGGCCAACAAAAATGAATTATGTATTTTATAATGACATGGTCGGTTTGTATACTGCTATTGTAAGGAAGTTTTGGTAACGTCTTTTTAGCAACCAGAAAATAATCTGGTTATCTGACCAGATAACAACCAAAATATGATGTCTGTCCCATGAAGTCTTGTTCTAATCATGAAAAATGTATTTATCTGGTTGTAACAAAGATCAGTTGGTTTATTGTAATCTGGTTATCATTATGTTCGCAGAAAAGTTTGGTCGTACCGCAATTTTAGGAGAACATTTGGCGTATTTCCACCTATCGGGAGGCAGAGCTACTACCATTCAAGTTACTTATACCTCTGCAAATCCTTTCAGATCTACATGAAGTGGCTAGTTGTTTCTGGACATTGCATACTGCTCTGCTCTGCTCTAATAATGATGATAATAATAATCGCAATAATAATCATAATAATACCTTTTATTTGTAACACTTTTCAAAAACCCAAAGTGCTACAAACACAAAAAAACAAACATAAAATCAGTAAAAACACAGTACAGCACATAATAAAGACGCAATAGGTCTATAATGGCTAGAGTGAAGTCAGGTAAGACATGTACAGCAGAGTACTGTGCAATTAGGCACTTTAAAAGCCTCACTAATGGCTCATATCAATCATATCAATTCGCCATGTTATAATTTCTTCTGTGCAGGCCTCCCGTCAGTAGAGCTGCCCCCTTACCAGAGAAACTGCTGAAGAACAACTTAACCAAGAAGAAAAAACTTGTTGAGGTTTGTTAGTTGGATCTGTTTTTTCAAGGGGAGGTTGCATAGTTAAAAAGCTAGGCAGGGTCAGGTGGGCCGAGAGATGTTGCCAAAGGAATGGCGTGTTCAGGTCTATCATTTTTATACAAAACATTTGACGGGCAATATCAGCTTGTCCAGTATTTTGCATTTTAAATATTTATGTTCCTGAAAGAAATAACTTCCTGTTGCTTTTTCTCATTTGGGCGTGCTTTTCAGGAGCTGGCCTTGGAACATGTGTTTGGATATCGGGGTTTTGATTGTCGAAACAACCTGCATTACCTCAACGATGGTGCCGACATAATCTTCCACACTGCCGCAGCAGTGGTCATCCAGAACCTCTCTGCTGGTGTGTATGAAGAGATGGACTTGCCATAGGGCAGTTATGGCAAATGCCAGATGGGCTGGTCCATCTTTAGCCCAGTTTGGCCTGTCTAATTGGGGGTTTCACACGGAATTATCAGCATTTGGCTAATAATGGGGCCCTCAGGGGAAAAATGGGTTGGTGTCGGGGCCGGTCTGTTAGAAATGCCAGGGCAAATTTCTGGTCCCAGTCCGTCCCTGCGTGTATGAGCACAGGAACACTGAACACATTACTAACCTGAGCCAACTCAAGCTATACTGCGCTGGCCTGGTTACACCTTCGCCATAGTTTACATTAACATTTTGGTCATTTAGCAGATGCTCTTATCCAGAGTCAGTGGTCCTGAAACTGTGCTGAAAAGGAAAATGTGCAGCACACTTTGGTTCGTGTTGGCACGATAGTGTGAAAAGGGTATTGGGATCTGCTGCTTCTTAAAGGCATCCTACCGTCCTTTATGACTATATTTCTTAATCTATGCTATCGAGGCCTATCACACAAATTTACATTTTAGTCATTTAGCAGACGCTCTTATCCAGAGCGACTTACAGTTAAGTGAGTGCATACATTTTTCATACTGGCCCCCCGTGGGAATCGAACCCACAACCCTGGCGTTGCAAGCGCCATGCTCTACCAACTGAGCTACACGGGACACTTATTATATATTTATATATAAATAAATCATGGGCTCTACAAACCCAGGACCCTCTAAAAACGAAAAGGTATAACACTTATATTCAGGGTGTGGGCACAACTAAATGTTGGCCGAACTATTGGGTATTGTCATGCAAATTCTAATCACCGATCAGGATATTACTTTATTCAAAACATATTAATAAGGCAGCAGGTCACACCACCCACACACGTGAATGGAGTGTGCTCTGTAATACTGAGGCCGAGAGCTCTGACATACAAAGAATATAAAATATATTTTATAGCAAAGATACACCCTCTTAGTCTTACATGACAAACAGCAGATGTGTGGAATGGGTCAAAAGGTTAGGATTTGTATGAAATAAATTAATAATTCACAGCAGACAGTATCTGCTGTGAAGACTGTTCTTATTGTATGGAAACCAGGGTTTGGCCCCCAAGACGAGGTTCTTATCAACTATTCATAACAGATCCTCTGTAGCTCAATTGGTAGAGCATGGCGCTTGTAACGCCAGGGTAGTGGGTTCGATCCCCGGGACCACCCATACGTAAAAATGTATGCACACATGACTGTAAGTCGCTTTGGATAAAAGCGTCTGCTAAATGGCTTATTATTATTATTATTATTATTATTATTATTATTATTATTATTATTATCTTGTCCCTGGAACCTCACACACAGACACCAATTCTGTCTATGAAAATGCAGGCTCAGTCAGACCGGAGACATCTCCCTCTCACATACCACGAATCATAGAATGGAATATGGCTGTTGGTTTTATCACCAAACCATCACTTAATCAGTTGTCAGCTCCAGATACCCCTATCTCGAGTAAAACCCATGTCCTTGACCACACGTCTAGACTAGCTGCAGGGAGCTTGAGTAGAAACCATCCCTTTTACACAAACACAGCATTAGTAGAACAGAAATGTCTTACTGTTTGTTAAGTATATAATTGCTAACTATTAATATTAAACAAAGCAGGTAAACAGGTTACATGTTAATTTTTCTCACACAGTATGCTAGTGATTGTCACAAAAACCTGTAAAGCGCTATATATAGAAATATATATGTATATATGTATATGTGTGTATATATGTATATGTATTTTTTTCCTCACAGGGACTCAGAGCTTTTACCTCGAGCACACAGATGACATTCTATGTCTCACTGTCAATCAACACCCAAAGTATCAAAACATCATTGCCACAGGACAGATTGGTAAGTGGGAACCCTTTAACCCTTAAATCTATTCTCATGACTTTCACGAAACCCATCCACATTTGTTTTCAACTACGGTTGGCTTTGTTTTATTGGCACTGGTGTTTTGTAAGCACAGTTCTTCCTTATTTTTGCTACATTGTATCAGATTTATGTTGAAGATACTTTGTGTCAAAAAGTGAATGCAGATTTTGCTCAATAGACTTTTAATTGGCATTAGTGTGAGTCCTCAATTGTGCTTTTCCACCTAAATCAGAATTTCCCCACTGAAATTGGCTTAAAGCTGTTTGAATGAAAATAAGGAAATGGTTAGCAGAACTCTTGCTCTCCCAGAGGACACACTAAGCACCCCATTTTGATATGAAAATAAGTGGCACTAATGTCAAGCAGTTTTCAATAATTCTCAGTTTTCAATAAGTTAAAAACCTTTTAGCTGTGTCCTTGAGAGCACAGGATTGAATGTGTGTTTCAGGGCGATTCTTGATGCACAATGATGCAGTCACATTTTGTTTTTAAATCTGTGCCACGCCGAGCATTTGAAGTGGTTTATTTTGTCACTTTCATGCAAAATGTCATCCTTACCCATTGCACGTGTTACTTTTGACGCTTCCTCATTTCACCATTGTCCACTCCATAACAGGTGATGTCACCGACCTGCCAGGTAAGATGGTGGCATTTATTCTCCATGTCTTATTTACTTTGGTTTCAATTCACTGTCGTGTTCATTAGGCACCAAACGGAAGAAAACACACTGAAACAGGGAGGGTCTGAAATTGTCCAATAAGAAACGCTAATTTTAAAGCACTTTCTTTTGCTTGCCCTAATGAACATGATCCTGTTTATTTCAGTGTAACTAACACAAACGTGGCTTGTCCATTCAAAGCATAACCCATCCCAAAATGTTTTATTTATAGTTGATGTTTTTGACTTGCAGAAGAGAAATTCTAATATTTTTTCAAAACTCTGGTATAATTTACTGCTTTTTGTTTAGAGTTGGAAATTGGTGGTGAGTATTGACTTGAGTATTGTAGCTTGTCAACCTGCCAGTGTCAGTGATTATTAATTGATGAATGAAGTCTTACTATGAATGAATCCTTGCTTAGCCCTTCTTGTGAGCATGCAAAGTAGTTAAGCAAGCCTCTCATGGTTCTTGTAATGTATATGGTAAGTCACTTACCAAAACTGCCCCTTGTACTAGTACCAGGTTATGCATGTAGATGCCAGACCGTGACCGACCCTTAGTGAATTAGACGTGACCCGTTATAAAGTGACCTTGTACGACTGGTTTGTCCACCCTTCCCATCCTCCTCCTTAACCCTCAAACCCTGTGTTGTGAGTGAGATGTGACCTCTTGGTGCTTTGAGTACTCAAGGTCATTTTAAAGCTGCGGGACTGCTTTTTAACTGCAGGCCTCGCCCCCTCCATCCACGTGTGGGACGCAATGAGCAAACAGACGCTGTCTGTCTTACGGTGTTCGCACGCCAAGGGGGTGGGCTACGTCAACTTCAGCGCTACGGGCAAGCTGCTGCTGTCGGTAGGGGTGGAGCCTGAGCACACCATCACCGTCTGGCGCTGGCAGGAAGGTAACAAGGCAACTCTATATATTTCTTTTATTTTAAGAATAGATGGATGGATGGGAAGAATTAAACTCTATTGAGTCTAACAACTTTGATCCTGATTTTCTATTCCATAGGCACCAAGGTGACCAGTAAGGGCAGCCATGCCGACAGGATCTTTGTGGTGGAGTTCAGGCCTGACTCGGACACCCAGTTTGTGTCGGTGGGAATCAAGCATATCAAGTTCTGGACACTAGTGGGAGGTTCCCTCATGTACAAGAAAGGAGTGATCGGCGCAGTGGAAGATGGCAGGATGCAGACCATGTTGTCTGTGGCTTTCGGTGCTGTGAGTACATGGCTAATATATTGATTATCGTATTATGGTGAAGAAAATTAACTATTCATGCTGGGTTGCACGTTTCGTCACAATATTGTTTTGAGCGTTCTCTTGAGGACTGATGCCCGACTGAAGGTTCTGCTCAATGCATTCTCAACGATGAAGATTTAGTCTAAAGTGCATTATAGTGGCTTGGAAACACAATGACATTTAAAAAAGAGGCAAATAATTAGTAGGAAAACCTTTTGTCATCATCGTGATGTCGCCAGATTGCTTTTAGATGCAGTATAACTTTAGCTAGCAAGCTAACATTGAGGGGACAGCACCAAATTTGTGTTAGCTAACGTTAGCGTTCCTAGCTATTTTTGGCTAACTTTGCTAGCTAATGACATTGCCATCTCTCTACAGTGCATTCGGAAAGTATTTTTGACTTTTTCCACATTTTATTACGTTACAGCCTTATTCTAAAATTGATTAAATAAAATGTTCCCTCCTCCATCTACACACAATACCCCATAATGACAAAGCGAAAACAGGTTTTTTGAATTTTTTAAAAATGTATTAAAAATAAAAAATGTATCCCTTATTTACATAAAACATTTATGCACACATGACTGTAAGTCACTTTGGATAAAAGCGTCTGCTAAATGGCATATTATATTATTATTACATAAGTATTCAGACCCTTTTCTATGAGACTCGAAAATGAGCTCCAGTGCATCCTGTTTTCATTGATCATCCTTGAGATGTTTCTACAACTTGATTGGAGTCCACCTGTGATAAATTAAATTGATTGGACATTATTTGGAAAGGCACACACCTGTCTATATAAGGTCCCACAGTTGACAGTGCATGTCAGAGAAAAAACCAAGCCATGAGGTCGAAGGAATTGTCCGTAGAGCTCCGAGACAGGATTGTGTCAAGGCACAGATCTGAGGAAGGGTGCCAAAAAAGTTATGCAGCATTGAAGGTCCCCAAGAACACAGTGGCCTCCATCATCCTTAAATGGAAGAAGTTTGGAACCATCAAAATGCTCATCCAGAGGCAGCACTCCTAGTGGCCGGAGACTTTAATGCATGGAAACTTAAATCCGTTCTACCTAATTTCTACCAGCATGTTAAATGTGCAACCAAAGGAAATACAACTCTAGACCACCTTTACTCCACACACAGAGACGCGTACAAAGCTCTCCCTACCCTCCATTTGGCAAATCTGACATAATTCTATCTTCCTGATTCCTGCTTATTAGCAAAAACGAAAGCAGGAAGCGCCAGTGACTCGGTTAATAAGGAAGTGGTCAGATGATGCAGATGCTTAGCTACGGGACTGTTTTGCTAGCACAGACTGGAACATGTTCCGGGATTCTTCCGATGGCATTGAGGAGTACACCACATCAGTCACTGGCTTCATCAATAAGTGCATCGATGACGTTGTCCCCACAGTGACCGTACATACCCCAACCAGAAGCCATGAATTACAGGGAACATCCACACTGAGCTAAAGGGTAGAGCTGCTGCTTTCAAGGAGCGGGACTCTAACCCGGACGCTTATAAGAAATCCCGCTATGCCCTCCGACGAACCATCAAACAGGCACAGAGTCAATACAGGACTAAGATTGATTTGTACTACACCGGCTCCGACGCTTGTAGGATGTGGCAGGGCTCGCAAACTATTACAGACTACAAAGGGAAGCACAGCCGCGAGCTGCCCAGTGACACGAGCCTACCAGATGAGCTAAATCACTTCTATGCTCGCTTCGAGGCAAGTAACACTGAAGCATGCATGAGAGCATCAGCTGTTCCAGATGACTGTGTGATCACGCTCTCTGTAGGCGATGTGAGTAAGACTTTTAAGCAGGTCAACATTCACAATGCCGCAGGGCCAGACGGATTACCAGGACGCGTACTCCGAGCATGCGCTGACCAACTGGCAAGTGCCTTCACTGACATTTTCAACATGTTGAAACATGTATGACTGAGTCTGTAATACCAACATGTTTCAAGCAGACCACCATAGTCCCTGTGCCCAAGAATACTAAGAACCTGCCTAAATGTCTACAGACCCGAAACACTCACGTCTGTAGCCATGAAATGCTTTGAAAGTCATGGCTCACATCAACACCAGTATCCCAGAAACCCTAGACCCACTCCAATTTGCATACCGCTCCAACAGATCCATAAATGATGCAATCTCTATTGCGCTCCACACTACCCTTTCCAACCTGGACAAGAGGAACACCTATGTGAGAATGCTATTCATTGACTACAGCTCAGCGTTCAACACCATAGTGCCCTCAAAGCTCATCACTAATCTAAGGATCCTGGGACTAAACACCTCCCTCTGCAACTGGATCCTGGACTTCCTGACGGGCCGCTCCCAGGTGGTAAGTGTAGGTAACAACACATGCGCCACGCTGATCCTCAACACGGGGGCCTCTCAGGGGTGCGTGCTCAGTCCCCTCCTGTACTCCCTGTTCACCCATGACTGCATGGCCAGGCACAACTCCGATGACACAACAGTGGTAGGCCTGATCACCGACAACGACGAGACAGCCTATATGGAGGAGGTCAGAGACCTGGCCGTGTGGTGCCAGGACAACAACCTCTCCCTCAACGTGATCAAGACAAAGGAGATGATTGTGGACTACAGGAAAAAAAAGAGGACCGAGCACGCCCCCATTCTCATCGACGGGGCTGTAGTGGAGCAGGTTGAAAGCTTCAAGTTCCTTGGTGTCCACATCACCAACAAATTAACATGGTCCAAGCACACCAAGACAGTCGTGTAGAGGGCACGAGAACCTATTCCCCCTAAGGAGACTGAAAAGATTTGGCATGGGTCCTCAGATCCTCAAAAAGTTATAAAGCTGCACCATCGAGGCATCCTGACTGGTTGCATCACTGCCTGATATGGCAACTGCTGGGCCTCCGACCGCAAGGCACTACAGAGGGTAGTGTGTATGGCCCAGTACATCACTGGTGTCAGAGGAAGTCCCTAAAAATTGTCAAAGACTCCAGCCACCCTAGTCATGAACTGTTCTCTCTGCTACCGCACGGCAAGCGGTATCGGAGCACCAAGCCTAGGTCCAAGAGGCTTCTAAACAGCTTCTACCCCCAAACCACAAGGCTCCTGAACATCTAATCAAATGGCAACCCAGACTATTTGCATTGTGGGAATCGAACCCACAACCCTGGCGTTGCAAGCGCCATGCTCTACCAACTGAGCTACACGGGACTATTCTTAAAACTGCATTGTTGGTTAAAACTCCCCTTGGCATTTTTCCTATTTTGTTGCATTACAACCTGTAATTTAAATTGAATTTTATTTTGATTTCATGTATTGGACATACACAAAATAGTCAAAATTGGTGAAGTGAAATTAAAAAAAGAACTTGTTTCAAAAAATTCTAAAAAATAAATTTACGGAAAAGTGGTGTGTGCATATGTATTCACCCCCTTTGCTATGAAGCCCCTAAATAAGATCTGGTGCAACCAATTACCTCCAGAAGTCACATAATTAGTTAGATTGCACACAGGTGGACTTTATTTAAGTGTCACATGAGCTGTCACATGATCTCAGTGTGTGTGTATATATATACACCTGTTCTGAAAGGCTCCAGAGTCTGCATCACCACTAAGCAAGGGGCACCACCATGCAAGCGGCACCATGAAGACCAAGGAGCTCTCCAAACAGGTCAGGGACAAAGTTGTGGAGAAGTACAGATCAGGGTTGGGTTATAAAAAAATATCAGAAACTTTGAACATCCCACGGAGCACCGTTAAATCCATTTTGAAAAATTGAAAGAATATGGCACCACAACAAACATGCCAAGAGAGGGCCACCCACCAAACTCACGGAACAGGCAAGGAGGGCATTAATCAGAGGCAATAAAGAGACCAAAGATAACCCTGAAGGAGCTGCAAAGGTCCACAGCGGAGATTGGAGTATCTGTCCATAGGACCACTTTAAGCCATACACTCCACAGAGCTGGGCTTTACGGAAAAAAGCCATTGCTTAAAGAAAAAAGTAAGCAAACACGTTTGGTGATCACTAAAAGGCATGTGGGAGACTCCCCAAACATATGGAAAAAGGTACTCTGGTCAGATGAGACTCAAATTGAGCTTTTTGGCCATCAAGGAAAACGCTATGTCTGGCGCAAACCCAACACCTCTCATCACCCCGAGAACACCATCCTCACAGTGAAGCATGGTAGTGGCAGCATCATGCTGTGGGGATCTTTTTCATTGGCAGGGACTGGGAAACTGGTCAGAATTGAAGGAATGATGGATGGCACTAAATACAGGGACATTCTTGAGGGAAACCTGTTTCAGTCTTCCAGAGATTTGAGACTGGGACGGAGGTTCACCTTCCAGCAGGACAATGACCCTAAGCATACTGCTAAAGCAACACTTGAGTGGTTTAAGGGGTCTTGGAATCGCCTAGTCAAAGCCCAGACCTCAATTTGTGGTATGACTTAAAGATTGCTGTACACCAGCAGAACCCATCCAACTTGAAGGAGCTGGAGCAGTTTTGCCTTGAAGAATGGGCAAAAATCCCAGTGGCTAGATGTGCCAAGCTTATAGAGACATACCCCAAGAGACTTGCAGCTGTAATTGCTGCAAAAGGTGGCTCTACAAAGTATTGACTTTGGGGGGGTGAATAGTTATGCGTGCTCAAGTTTTCTGTTGTTTTGTCTTATTTCTTGTTTGTTTCACCCCAAAAAGATTTTGCATCTTCAAAGTGGTAGGCATGTTGTGTAAATCAAATTATACAACCCCCCCCCCAAAAAAAAAATATCATTTTTAATTCCAGGTTGTAAGGCGACAACATAGGAAAAATGCGAAGGGGGATGAATACTTTCGCAATCCACTGTAAGTAAGCATTTCACTGTAAGGTCTACTACACCTGTTGTATAAGGCGCATTTGACGAATAAAATCTGATTTGATTTGAATGCCAAGCGTCACGTCTGGAGGAAACCTTGGCACCATCCCTATGGTGAAGCATGGTTGGGGCAGCAGCATGCTTTGGGGATGTTTTTCAGCAGCAGGGACTGGGAGACTAGTCAGGATCGAGGGAAAGATGAACGTACAGATAGCATAGTACAGATAGATCCTTGATGAAAACCTGCTCCAGAGCGCTCAGGACCTCAGACTGGGGCGAAGGTTCACCTTCAACAGGACAACGACCCTAAACACACAACCACGACAACGCAGGAGTGGCTTCGCGACAAGTCTCTGATTGTCCTTGAGTGGCCCAGCCAGAGCCCGGATTTGAACCTGATCGAACATATCTGGAGAGACCTGAAAATAGCTGTGCATTGACGCTCCCCATCCATCCAACCTGACAGAGCTTGAGTGGATCTGCGGAGAAGAATGGGAGAAACTCCCCAAATACATGTGTGCCAAGCCTGTAGCGTCATACCAAAGAAGACTCGAGGCTGTAATCGCTGCCAAAGTTGCTTCAACAAAATACTGAGTTAAAGGGTCTGAATACTTACGAAAATGTGCTATTTCAGATACAGTTTTTGCTTTGTCGTTATGGGGTATTGTGTATGTGTGGATTGATGAGGGGAAAAACTATTTAATAAATTGTAGAATAAGGCTGTGAAAATGTGGAAAAAGTCAAGGTGTTTGAGTTCTTTTCGAATGCATAAGGAGGGGCGAATTAACGGCTGCTGCATAGTCAATATGGGAATTATTTATAGTGCGCTCGGTTCATTTGTGCATAAGAGCTTTTTTAAATTCTAAATGGTTAAAATAGTGAGAGGTGATTATTGTGAAAATCTGAGTTTGCTTCATGTACTATCATCCTAAATTTAAAATATGTAATTATTTTGCCATATTTATGTATGATGATGGTAATATTATTTTATATTACGCTACTAAATCAAATTGGCATAATAAAACAATTCCCATACAAATGTCTGTTTAAGCTATCTGTTTTTTACATTGCATGTGTCTCAATCCACCACTATGTCGCACTTCCACATCTGGTGACAGAGCTAGAGCGGTGTTTGTCAGACCATGAGACATCCCGAAAATCTGGTCTTCTCACAAAATTGTCTGTAGCATCCGAATCGTTTGGCATACAAACTACAATGGAAAGATTACTCTCACGAACACGATGGTGTTCTCTGTTTTGCTGTAGGACGCCCACAAGTCGGTAAAGCCGATCTGATATACAGTGGGGGAAAAAAAGTATTTAGTCAGCCACCAATTGTGCAAGTTCTCCCACTTAAAAAGATGAGAGAGGCCTGTAATTTTCATCATAGGTACATGTCAACTATGACAGACAAAATGAGAAAAAAATCCAGAAATCACATTGTAGGATTTTTAATGAATTTATTTGCAAATTATGGTGGAAAATAAGTATTTGGTCAATAACAAAAGTTTCTCAATACTTTGTTATATACCCTTTGTTGGCAATGACACAGGTCAAATGTTTTCTGTAAGTCTTCACAAGGTTTTCACACACACTGCTGGTATTTTGGCTCATTCCTCCATGCAGATCTCCTCTAGAGCAGTGATGTTTTGGGGCTGTCGCTGGGCAACACAGACTTTCAACTCCCTCCAAAGATTTTCTATGGGGTTGATATCTGGAGACTGGCTAGGCCACTCCAGGACCTTGAAATGCTTCTTACGAAGCCACTCCTTCGTTGCCCGGGCGATGTGTTTGGGATCATTGTCATGCTGAAAGACCCAGCCAGGTTTCATCTTCAATGCCCTTGCTGATGGAAGGAGGTTTTCACCCAAAATCTCACGATACATGGCCCCATTCATTCTTTCCTTTACACGGCGTAGTGTGTTACTGATGGTAGGCTTTGTTACTTTGGTCCCAGCTCTCTGCAGGTCATTCACTAGGTCCCCCCGTGTGGTTCTGGGATTTCTGCTCACCGTTCTTGTGATCATTTTGACCCCACGGGGTGAGATCTTGCATGGAGCCCCAGATCGAGGGAGATTATCAGTGGTCTTGTATGTCTTCCATTTCCTAATAATTGCTCCCACAGTTGATTTCTTCAAACCAAGCTGCTTACCTATTGCAGATTCAATCTTCCCAGCCTGGTGCAGGTCTACAATTTTGTTTCTGGTGTCCTTTGACAGCTTTTTGGTCTTGGCCATAGTGGAGTTTGGAGTGTGACTGTTTGAGGTTGTGGACAGGTGTCTTTTATACTGATAACAAGTTCAAACAGGTGCCATTAATACAGGTAACGAGTGGAGGACAGAGGAGCCTCTTAAAGAAGAAGTTACAGGTCTGTGAGAGCCAGAGATATTGCTTGTTTGTAGGTGACCAAATACTTATTTTCCACCATAATTTGCAAATAAATTCATAAAAAATCCTACAATGTGATTTTCTGGAGAAAAAAAATCTCAATTTGTCTGTCATAGTTGACGTGTACCTATGATGAAAATTACAGGCCTCTCTCATCTTTTTAAGTGGGAGAACTTGCACAATTGGTGGCTGACTAAATACTTTTTCCCCCCACTGTATTATTTTATTGCCATGCATCCTCCCGGCACTAGTTGAAAAAATGAATGTTAGTGCAGTATATATGGAGACTGTTTAGTGCCAAAAATAAGGGATTAAATACAAAAATATATATATTTCCTGATCTTTCTTATATCTCTCAGATATAGGACAGACACTTCAGAACAAACTTATTGTTTAGATTTTTTGGAGGGGACGATCTGTTGTTCCATGTAGTGAATCTGTTATTCAATGTGTTTATATCGGCTAATAGCAGTAAGGCCAAATAATATTTTACATCAAATATTTTTTTAAATATATTTATTTGATACTTCAAAATCAAATAGCTAAATTATCCTTGGTATGACCATCTTAAAACAATTCCACATAGCTTAGTAGACCCCCACTATAGTGTAATTTAGATGAAGAAGTGTCATTAGCCCACGTTCAGAATGACTGTGCATCAGTCAACTTTTGGGCACCGCTATGGCGGGCGTCTTTTTAGAACAGTCATAACAATGGCATGACGCGACAGAGTGACGAAGGTGCAACTCATTGATTATTATTTAAGGTCTGCCATGTCTTGTGAATGTCATCAAAAGTGACGTTTATGTATTTTAGAGGAGTTACATCTCCTTAGCCCCATCCCTCAGCTGTATACCAAAATAAGGTGGTGGGACAGCCTTTTTGTTGTTTTTCTGATCAAAGACTGTACCTTTTTAATGAGAGTTTTGTCATTGTTCTGACAGAATAACCTCACATTTACCGGTGCCATAAATGGTGATGTGTATGTGTGGCGAGAGCACTTTCTGGTGCGGGTGGTGGCCAAAGCACACACGGGGCCCGTTTTCACAATGTACACCACACTCAGGGATGGCCTCATCGTGACTGGAGGGAAGGAGAGGCCGTGAGTACTCGGACTTTGACTTTATTGATTCTTGCTTACAGTTTACAGAAAATGTGAGCAAGACATGAGTTACAGGATTAAAAATCAAACATGACGTTTTATTTTTTTTACTGTATTGTTTAAAGTTAGAAATGGATTGTTAAAGTACAGTGCAACGATTGATGCATACACAAATAAAGGAGATATGTTCATTTGCTATTCTTCATCTAAAAATATACATAAAGCAATAATTACTGTGATCATAGAAGTGTGATGCAATGTAAAAGGAATGGATGCACATATGTACATACATTTTTTTTTTAAAGCTGTATGCGTGAGTGTTAATTCCATTCAAATTAATTCATTGTTTTTGTAAGATTGTATTTCGTTTTCCCACAATTAATTAAACATTTAGACATGCATAGATCCTCAACTCGACATGACTAGGGAAGGACTTATTGCGCAACAGTCAAAACAGAAAAACAGAAAACTCGACAAACATTAATGACATCACACTTGCTCAGACCCACATGTTGCCACCCTATCAGTACTTATCCATATTTATTCAATGTTTTATTTATTTCTGATATTGTTTCTTATCTATTCTCACAATCAACGGCCATTGGTTTCAGCCATCGGTTTTTCCAATGCTTGCAAGACTCTGCCCCATATGGCTTCAAATTGTGCTAAGTTGTTTCTGTCTGTAACTAGATTTTTTCAATATTTTAAATAATAAAGCATTTGATTCTTCCATTCAAATTAATTCAATTCAACAAACTTTACTCCACCCAAAGGGGCAATTATTCATTTTATTCATCCCCGAGTGACAAGTAAACAACAACATGACAACCGGAAGAACATAACACAACATATATCATACTGTACATGACATACTCACACACAGCAACTTATGTGTTCTTAACAGGACTAAGGAGGGCGGAGCAGTTAAGTTGTGGGACCAGGAAATGAAGCGCTGTAGAGCATTCCAACTGGAGACTGGGCAGGCAGTGGAGAATGTTCGGTCCGTGTGCCGGGGGAAGGTAGGGTTCTGTGTTCTTCCCACTTATACATGAACTATCAATGTCTGCTTTGTGATACTTGAATTCTGAACTGGACCCCTATAAGCTTACCTTAGACACTAAATAGGGGTGAATCCTGACTTCCACTAATTTTCACTTAGTCATGCAATGTCAACGGGAGACTAAGTGCAAATTCAATTTTATTAAGATTTGCCCCATATAATATATATAATATAATATATATATATAATATATAATATAATATGCCATTTAGCAGACGCTTTTATCCAAAGCGACTTACAGTCATGCGTGCATAATATTTTTTTTTTTGTGTATGGGTGGTCCCGGGGATCGAACCCACTACCTTGGCGTTATAAGCGCCGTGCTCTACCAGCTGAGCTACAGAGGACCCCATAGAGATAGATGGATATTATATGGTAATAGCTTAATCTTTCCTTCTAATTGGCTGGGTGGAAATGTCGCAATCTACAGGAGTGGGAAGGAAGTAGGGGCTAGTGATCAATTACCAATTCAGAAGAAGAGTTTATTTTGTTTCCCTAATGTGGTTTGGGAATATTGTGCACAGAAAAATGTAAACTTTATTTTATCCTGGAACATGCTAGCGTAAATGTATTATATGTACTTTAACATGAATATTCTCTTTAATATAGTCAGTTTATACTGAGTACCTGTAGGTATTATCATGATTGATTGTACTGTAAATTGAGAAATACTGTATTCCACGTTCATTCAAGGAATAACCCCATGTAAAAAAATGTATTTCACCTTTTTAATATAGGGTAAAATCCTTGTTGGAACTAAAGATGGTGAGATCATTGAGGTGGGTGAAAAGAATGCCGCCTCCAACACCATGATCAACGGACACACTCAGGGGCGAATCTGGGGACTAGCTACTCACCCCTCAAAAGACATGTTCATTTCTGCCAGCGATGACGGCACCATCCGCATATGGGACCTGGCAGATAAGGTGAGTGATAAGGATGGTGAACAGTCTGCCTTTTTAGGGTGCGTTCAAACCCAAAAACATGAAATGCATGTCCGACGCAGCTGTGTGTTGGGGTGGGGAGAAATTATTTGTTAACCCAGTTTTTGTCATTGTTGTTCTGAATCCACTGCCCCTCGTCAAGTTTGCCACCCCACACCCCTACCCTGTCTGTTGGTCTGCCCTGTACGGAGCTCACGTGCACCCAGTTATGCCTTTTTCCCCAGTCTGCCCTGTACTGAGATTGCATGGGCCCGGTATCCGAACATGCATGGCTTGAAATGCAGTCACCGGTCTCGTGTGTGTGTGTGTGTGTGTGTGTGTGTGTGTGTGTGTGTGTCAAGATATACCTAGTTTAAATATCAACAGTACTACCACAGCAGCATAACATTTGATTAACACTTGATTTCCATCATCATCAATATTCGGTCTGGTTGGCTGATAGCCTACACACAGCAGCACTTCATAATGTATTTCCTTATAGAATCATAGCCACAGGAAGGGTGCTCGAAGTGCTGCAGCAGCCCTGATAAGTTTAAATACATTTGCCAAAGTTATAGAATTACTGCTGTCTATTCAGAATTAAATTAAATAATTCAGAATAGCCGCCTACACCATGAGTAGGTCGGGAACGCACGGCAAATCTGTCAATGAACAGCTTGCAGACAAAACAGGCCGTTCACAATATTTCAAATACAATCGCGGGAAAACACAGGTTGGAAAGCAAATGGTTCCTGCTGATGAGAAGACTCTGTCTGCTGTAGGCTACCAAAATATTTTATCAACTTCCATAAAGACCTATTGAGCAAAAGTTTTTTTACAAAGTAAAACAAGAGCGAGGTAGTTTTTCGGCATGAGCGCAACGCCCATCACGGGTGAGTGAGCTGTGCATCATTGGGTGAGTCAGTGAAACAGGAAAGCTTTTTTCGGACGAATTTCCTTCTCATATTGTAAAGTATGTGTCTCTCCACACACCTAGGCCTAGGCTATTGATGGATTCAAGACAAGGTCATTTTTATTGATCTCAGATTCTCAGTTTGTCAGTGCCAAAGGCTGTCATTTCGATAATTTGTGCGGTGTTAAAAAATATTTTGCCAAAGTCTCCAGTCATGTAAAATGACGTAGAATTGCATGAAATGCGTTTAGAAAAGTTTGTTGTATTGGAAAGTTTCTTAGTAGCTAGCTAACCTTTTAGTTTGGATCCTGCGACGCAGTTGGCATCAGTTGCTGGGACTGCTACTCTCTGTCCAGTGATCCTGCCGACCAAGGCCGGGTCTGAGGAGCTATTTGGCGTATATTTTTTTATCTTGCTTTGTTTGCTCTTTTCCATATTATGTCTATCTCTGATAAGCTACCAGGAAAGGGCTGATATAGCCCATATTAATATATGTAGCCTTAGAAATAAGGTTAATGAAATATATAACTTGCTAACATGAGATAAAATTAATATATTAGCCATTTCAGAGACTCACTTAGATAATTCATTTGATGAGACAGCAGTAGCAATACAAGGATATAACATATATAGAAGAGACAGAAATGCTTATGGGGGAGGTGTTGCTGTATATATTCAGAGCCATATCCCTGTAAATTAGAGAAGATCTTATGTCAAGTGTTACTGAAGTGTTGTGGTTGCAGGTTCACCAAGTGGTAACAGTCAGTATCTAAATAATATGTGTGAAATGCGTGATGGTGTATGTGATGGCCGGGCGCACAATTGGCCCAGCGTCATCCAGGGTAGGGGAGGGAATGGCCGGCAGGGATGTAGCTCAGTTGGTAGAGCATGGTGTTTGCAACGCCAGGGTTGTGGGTTCGATTCCCATGGGGGACCAGTATGAACAAAAAAACAAAAAACAAAAAAAAGGTATGCACTAACTGTAAGTCGCTCTGGAAAAGAGCGTCTGCTAAATGACTAAATTGTAAATGTAAACAGAGAGGTCTACTTTCTTGGGGACCTGAATATTGACTGGTTTTCATCAAGCTGTCTGCTCAAGAAGAAGCTTCTCACTGTAACCAGTGCCTGTAATCTGGTTCAGGTTATTAATCAACCTACCAGGGTGTTTACAAACACTACAGGAACAAGATCATCAACATGTATCGATCACATTTTTACTAACACTGTAGAACTTTGTTCTAAAGATGTATCCGTACCAATTAGATGCAGTGATCACAATATAGTGGCTATATCCAAGCCTAAAATAGTGAATAAGAGATCATACAAAATATTTTGCTGTGACTCTTACGTGGATGATGTTAAACATATTTGTTTGTCTGATGTGATTTAGTAAGGAGCATCCAGACGCTGCACTTGATGAATTTATGAAATTGCTTCTTCTATTTATTAATAAACACTGTTAGAACTGTTAAGGCTCCATGGATTGATGACTAATTGAAAAACCGTATGGTTGAAAGAGGTGGGGAAAAAGGAGTGGCTAATAAGTCTGGCTGCACATCTGACTGGCTGACTTACTGCAAATTGAAAAATTATGTGACTAGACTCAACAAAAAGAAGAAGAAAAGATCAATGATATAAAGAATGATGAAAAAAAAAATTGGGAGTACTTTAAATGAAATTATGGGCAGAAAGACAAATTCAACTCCATCTTTCATTGAGTCAGATGGCTTATTCATCACAAAACCATTTGAGGTTGCCAATTATTTTAATGATTACTTCATTGGCAAAGTGGGCAAACTTAGTCAGGAAATGCCAACAATAAACAGTGAGTGAGCCATTGTATTCATGCGGGAAAAAAAAAACTAATAATGAAAGAAAAGCATTGCAAGTTTGAATTCTGTAAAGTTAGTTTCGGAGAGGTGGAAAAAGTATTGTTTTCGATCAATAATGACAAACCTGCCATTGACAACTTAGATGGAAAGCTACTGAGGATGGTAGCTGACTCTATAGCCACTCCTATCTGTCATATCTTTAATCTGAGCGTAGAGGAAAGTCTTTGTCCTCAGGCCTGGAGGTAAGCCAAAGTAATTCCGCTACCCAAGAGTGGTAAAGCAGCCTTAACTGGTTCTAACAGCAGACCTATCAGTTTGTTGCCAGCTCTTAGCAAACTGTTGGGAAAAATGGTGTTTGACCAAATACAATGCTATTTCTCTCTATACAAATTAACAACAGACTTTCAGCATGCTTATAGAGAAGGGCACTCAACATGTACTGCACTGACACAAATTACTGATGATTGGTTGAAAGAAATTGATAAGAAGAAGATTGTGGAAACTGTACTGTTAGCTTTCAGTGCAGCCTTTGATATTATTGACCATAACCTGTTGTTGAGAAAGCTTATGTGTTATGGCTTTTCGTGGATTCATAGCTATCTATCTAATAGAACTCAAAGGGTTTTCTTTAATGGAAGCTTCTCTAATGTCAAACATATAAAGTGTGGTGTACCGCAGGGCAGCTCTCTAAGCCCTCTACTCTTTTCTATTTTTACCAATGACCTGCCACTGGCATTAAACAAAGCATGTGTGTCCATGTATGCTGATAATTCAACCATATACGCATCAGCAACCACAGCTAATGCAGTCACTGAAACCCTTAACAAAGAGAAAAATCAAATTGTATTTCTCACATGCGCCGAATACAACAGGTGTAGACCTTACCGTGAAATGCTTACTTACAAGCCCTTAACCAACAATGCAGTTTTCAGAAAGTAAAGTTAAGAAAATATTTACTAAATAAACTAAAGTAAAATTAAAAAATAAATAAGTAACAATAAAATAACAATAACGAGGCTATATACAGGGGGTACCGGTAACAAGTCAATGTGTGGGGGTACAGGTTAGTTGAGGTAATTTGTACATGTAGGTAGGGGTAAAGTGACTATGCATAGATAATAAACAGTGAGTAGCAGCAGTGTAAAAACAAAGGGGTGTCAATGCAAATAGTCCGGGTGGCCATTTTGATTAATTGTTCAGCAGTCTTATGGCTTGGGGGTAGAAGCTGTTAAGGAGCCTTTTGGACCTAGACTTGGCACTCCGGTACCGCTTGGCGTGCGGTAGCAGAGATAACAGTCTATGACTTGGGTGACTGGAGTCTTTTAACATTTTATATAGGTCCTGGATGTCAGGAAGCTTGGCCCCAGTGATGTACTGGGCCATACGCACTACCCTCTGTAGTGCCTTACGGTCGGATGCCGAGCAGTTTAATACCAGGCGGTGATGCAACCGGTCAGGATGCTCTCGATGATGCAGCTGTAGAACCTTTTGAGGATCTGGGGACCCATGCCAAATCTTTTCAGTCTCCTGAGGGGGAAAAGGGGTTGTCGTGCCCTCTTCACGACTGTCTTGGTGTGTTTGGACCATGATAGTTTGTTCGTGATGTGGACACCAAGGAACTTGAAACTCTTGACCCGCTCCACTACAGCCCCGTCGATGTGAATGGGGGCGTGTTCGGCCCTCGTTTTCCTGTAGTCCACGATCAGCTCCTTTTGTCTTGCTCACGTTGAGGGAGAGATTGTTGTCCTTGCACCACACTGCCTCCTCCCTATAGGCTGTCTCATCGTTGTCGGTGATCAGGCCTACCACTGTTGTGTCATCAGCAAACTTAATGATGGTGTTGGCCGCGTAGTTGTTGGTGAACAGGAGTACAGGAGGGGACTAAGCACGCACCCCTGACGGGCCCCCGTGTTGAGGATAAGCTGGCAGATGTGTTGTTGCCTACCCTTACCACTTGGGGGCGGCCCATCAGGAAGTCCAGGATCCAGTTGCAGAGGGAGGTGTTTAGTCCCAGGGTCCTTAGATTAGTGATGAGCTTTGTGGGCACTATGGTGTTGAACGCTGAGCTGTAGTCAATGAACAGCATTTTCACATAGTTGTTCCTTTTGTCCAGGTGGTAAAGGGCAGTGTGGAGTGTGATTGAGATTATGTCATCTGTGGATCTGTTGGGCGGATTGCGAATTAGTGGGTCTAGGGTTTCCAGAATGATGGTGTTGATGTGAGCCATGACCAGCCTTTCAAAGCACTTCATGGCTACCAACGTGAGTGCTACAAGGCGGTAGTCATTTACCGGTTACCTTCGTTTTCTTGGGCACAGGGACTATGGTGGTCTGCTTGAAACATGTTGGTATTACAGAATCGGTCAGGGAGAGGTTGACAATGTCAGTGAAGACACTTGCCAGTTGGTCCGCGCATGCTCTAAGTACACGTCCTGGTAATTCGTCTGTCCCTGCAGCCTTGTGAATGTTGTCCTGTTTAAAGGTCTTGCTCACATCGGCTAAGGAGAGCGTGATCACACAGTCGTCCAGAACAGCTGGTGCTCTCATGCATGCTTCAGTATTGCTTGTCCCGAAGAGAGCATAAAAGGCATTTAGCCCGTCTGGTAGGCTCGTGTCACTGGGCAGCTCGCGGCTGGGTTTCCGTAATAGTTTGCAAGCCCTGCCACATCTGATGAGCGTCAGAGCCGGTGTAGTAGGATTCAATCTTAGTCCTGTATTGACGCTTTGCCTGTCTGATGGCTTGTCTGAGGTCATAGCGGATTAGTGTCCCGCTCCTTGAAAGCATCAGCTCTAGCCTTTAGCTCGGTGCGGATGTTGCCTGTAATCCATGGCTTCTGGTTGGGATATGTAGGTACGGTCACTGTGGGGACAACGTCGTCGATGCACTTATTGATGAAGCCGGTGACTGAGGTGGTATACTTCTCAATGCCATTGGATGAATCCCGGAACATATTCCAGTCTGTGCTAGCAAAACAGTCCTGTAGCTTAGCATCCGCGTCATCTGACCACTTCCGTATTGAGCAGTGGTGGAAAAAGTACCCAATTGTCATACTTGAGTAAAAGTAAAGATACCTTAATAATGACTCAAGTAAAAGTGAAAGTCACCCAGTAAAATACTACTTGAGTAAAAGTCTAAAGGTATTTGGTTTTAAATATACTTAAGTATCAAAAGTAAATGTAATTGTAGAAATATACACTACCAGTCAAAAGTTTGGACACACCTACTAATTCAAGGGTTTTTCTTTATTTTTAAAAATTTTTACATTGTAGAATAATAGAGGAGACATCAAAACTATTACATAACACATATGGAATCATGTAGTAACCAAAAAAGTGTTAAACAAATCAAAAATATATTTGAGATTCTTCAATAATAAACTGGTCCTGAACATCTCTTTAAACTAAGAGCATTGTATTTGGTACAAATCATTCCCTAAATTCTAGACCTCAGCTGAATCTGGTAATGAATGGTGTGGCTGTTGAACAAGTTGAGGAGACTAAATTACTTGCTGTTACCTTAGATTGTAAACGGTCATGGTCAAAACATGTAGATTCAATGGTTGTAAAGACGGGGAGAGGTCTGTCCATAATAAAGAGATGCTCTGCTTTTTTGACACCACACTCCAAAAAGCAAGTCTTGCAGGCTCTAGTTTTGTCTTATCTTGATTATTGTCCAGTCGTGTGGTCGAGTGCTGCAAGGAAAGACCTAGTTAAGCTGCAGCTGGCCCAGAACAGAGCGGCACGTCTTGCTCTTCATTGTAATCAGAGGGCTGATATAAATACTATGCATGCCAGTCTCTCTTGGCTAAGAGTTGAAGAGAGACTGACTGCATCACTTCTTCTTTTTATAAGAAATATTAATGTGTTGAAAATCCCAAATTGTTTGCATAGTCAACTTACACACAGCTCTGACACACACACTTTCCCCACCAGATATGCCACCAGGGGTCTTTTCACAGTCCCCAAATCCAGAACAAATTCAAGAAAGTGTACAGTATTATATAGAGCCATTAGTGCATGGAACTCCATTCCATCTCATATTGCTCAAATGAACAGCAAACCTGGTTTAAAAAAACAGATAAAGCAACACCTCACGGCACAGCACCTCTCCCTTATTTGACCTAGATCATTTGTGTGTATGTATTGATATGTAGGCTACGTGTGCCTTTTTAATTTTAATTGATGTAGTTCTGTTCTTGAGCTGTTCTTGTCTATTAATGTTCTGGATTATGTCATGTTTTGTGTGAACCCCAGGAAGAGTAGCTGCTGCTTTTGCAACAGCTAATAGGGATCCTAATAAAATACCAAATACCAAAGGCAAACATTTTTCTGGACCCTAGGCTACTAATAATGGTCCCCATTTTATACAACTTCTTTAAGCGCCTCTACTTTACTGCTCTATGCCACTATGCAAATGTGATCATATGCATGCAATACTTTATTATTTTTAATTCTGGTACCTCTGAGCTCCCCAGGTATCCCACCTCCCGATTTACAAATTAAGCACGGAACACAGGTAGTCTAGACTCTAGCTAACCACCATATACTACAATATCCACACAAGCCACTAGCCAGCCAGCCATATATCATGAGTTAGAATATTATTAATATTAGGCTATATTATAAAGTTATTATTTAAGAGCATTGAAGATAAATCACAATCAGTCAAAAAATATTGAGCTAGCTAACTAGCAGATTTACATCAATCATCAACATCAATTATGTCAATCATGTCTTTAAGGAGGCACTGTAACTAGTTTGCTTACAATTTGTGATGAGTTAGTGTGTTGCACAAATAAATATGCCTGTGCTAAAAAATGTAATAATAATCACTACAGAGGCAGTTAGTATGTTATGAATTTTGAGATTTGAATGTGTGGGAGAGGGCTTTTTTCATTTTTAGCACCTGCCCCCTGAAAGGACTGCATGGCCCTGCTCCTCGGTACTGTTACTGTCTACCTGTTCTTTCACTCCTAGAAACTTCTAAACAAAGTCAGCTTAGGCCACCCAGCCAAATGCACAGCCTACAGCCCCAATGGAGAGATGGTGTCCATAGGCATGGAGAACGGCGAGTTTATCGTCCTCCTGGTCAACTCCTTAACAGTGTGGGGCAAGAAGAGAGATCGGAGTGTAGCCATCCAAGACATTCGGTGAGCCCACCCTAGCACCCTTATTTTTCAAGGTGGTTGTGGGGATGGATTGTATTTGAGTTATTTTCTTAAAAAAGAAAATCAGGACAGAAACAAGAAGAAACTATGACAAGACAGACATATACACTGAGTGTACAAAACATTAGGAACACCTTCCTAATATTGAGTTGCTCCCCCTTTTGCCCTCAGAACAGCCTAAATTTGTCAGCCTCAACATGGACTCTACAAGGTTTCGAAAGCGTTCCACAGGGATGCTGGCCCATGTTGAGTCCAATGCTTCCCACAAGTTGTCTGGATGTCCTTTGGGTGGTGGACCATTCATGATACATACGGGACACTGTTGAGCGTGAAACCCAGCAGCATTGCAGTTCTTGACACACTCAAACCAGTGTGCCTGGCACCTACTACCACCCCCTGTTCAAAGGCACTTCAAACTTTTGTCTTGCCCATTCACCCTCTGAATGGCACACATACACAATCCATGTCTCAATTGTCTCGAGGCTTAAAAATCTGACTTTAACCTGTCTCCTCCCCATCCTTCATCTACACTGATTTGAAGTGGCTTTAACAAGTCACATCAATAAGGGATCATAGCTTTCACCTGGATTCACCTGTTCAGTCTGTCATGGAAAGAGTAGGTGTTCCTAATGTTTTGTACACTCGGTGTATTTAAATAAAATATAACCATAATAATATTGATACATTTGTCCAAATATTGTGGGGATGGGGTTTGGAAGGTTGCAGGTTAAGGTTATGCTGAAGCCATAGTTTGGTTCTCTATTCACTCTGCTGTTAGTAATTGTCATGTTACCAGTTCAGTTCCATTTATATGAGGCAAATTGTAAACAAATTATGTTTAGCATCAGAATCAAATTAAGAATGTCTATCCTTGAGTACTACAGATATTCACGGGTTGCATGTTTCGTCACAATATTGTTTTGAACGTTTGTGTTGTACTGATGCCCGACTGAGCATTCTACTCAATGCATCGTCAATGAGAACTGATGAAGATTTCATCAAAAGTTCATTACAGTGGCTTGGAAATACAACGACATTCAAAAGGAGGCAAATAATTAGTAGGAAAACATTTAGTCATCATTTTGATGTCGCCAGAGTAGACTTTAGCTAGCTAAGATTGAGGGGAGGCCACCGGATTTTAGCTAGCTAACATTAGCATTGCTAGCTATTTTTGACTTACTTTGCTAGCTAATGACAACATTGCCATCTGTCTAAAGTCAATTTGACCACATGATGACACTGGCAAAATTATTTCCTACTAAATATTTGACTACTTTAGCAATGTCATTGTATTTCCAGGCACAATAGTGTAATTTAGACGAAACAGTAGTTAGCCTCCCTCCAGAATGACTGGGCTTATCACCACTTTAGGGTACCCCTATGGCGTAGAGGGCGGCTTGAGAATGTTCATAACAATGGCATGATGTGACGGAGGTGTAACCTAATGAATAAAGTGCCTTCAGAAAGAATTCACACCCCATTACATTTTCCACATGTTCTTACAAAGTGGGATTAAAATGTATTCAATTGTATTTTTGTCAACGATCTACACAAAATACTCTAAAGTCAAAGTGGAAGAAATATTATATATTTTTATTTATTAATGGAAAATAAAACACAAATATATTTTGATTAGATAAGTATTCACCCCCCTGACTCAATACATGTTAGATCACCTTTGGCAGCGATTACAGCTGTGAGTCTTTCTGCGTAAGTCTCTAAGAGCTTTGCAAACCTGGATTGTACAATATTTTATTATTTTAAAAGTTCTTCAAGCTCTGTTGTTGATCATTGATAGACAGCCATTTTTAAGTCTTGCCATATATTTTAGGTTATTGTCCTGCTGAAAGGTAGATTTGTCTCTGTCTGTTGGAAATCAGACTGAACCAGGTTTTCCTCTAGGACTTTGCCTGTGCTTAGCTCTTATTCCTTTTCTCTTTATCCTAAAAAGCTCCCTAGTCCTTGCTGATGACAAGCATACCCATAAAATGATGCAGCCACCACCATGCTTGAAAATATGAAGTGGTACTCAGAGATGTGTTGTGCTGGATTTGCCCCAAACATAATGCTTTGTATTCAGGACAAAAATGTTACTTCTTTGCTACATTTGTTGCAGTATTACTTTAGTGGCTTATTGCAAACAGGATGCATGTTTTGGAATATTTATTTTATGTACAGGCTTCCTTCTTTTCACTCTGTCATTTGTTGTGGAGTAACTACAATGTTGTTGATCCATCCTTAGTATTCTCCTATCACAGCCATTTTAACTCTGTAACTGGTTTAAATTAACATTGGCCTCATGGTGAAATCCCAGAGTGGTTTCCTCCTCTCCGTCAACTGATTTAGGAAGGACGCCTGTATCTTTGTAGTGACTAGTTGTATTGATACACCATCCAAAGTGTAATTTAATAACTTCACGATGCTCTAAGGGATATTCAATGTCTGCTTCCCTGGTCTTTGTCATTTCAGCTTTACATTTTTTATTAATTTGTACATATTTCTAAAAACAGAATTCCACTTTGACATTATGGGGTATTGTGTGTAGATCAGTGACAAAAAAAACACAATTTTATCAATTTTAAATTCGGGATGTAACACAACAAAATTTGGAAAAGGTCAAAGGGTGTGAATACTTTCTGAAGGCACTGTATCAAAGAAAGCAAGTACTTTTTGCATTTGAAAATGTCGATGGATGCATTTGCTCCATTGTTTGCCTTTTTATTTGGTGTCCCGCTCTTTAATCTCCCACTCTTGTCCTACTCTTTTGGTGATTTTCCATTGAGCGTTTTGTCCAGGACTAGGCTTAATCTGTGTCCGGGAAACCTGCCCATACATTATGGCATTAAACAGGGCCATTCTTTGTTATAAAGATTCAGCCCGGACAACCGTCTGCTAGCGGTGGGCTCTGTGGACAATGCAGTGGACTTCTACGACCTAACTCTGGGTCCTTCACTCAACCGTATTGGCTACTGCAAGGACATTGCTGGCTTTGTCATCCAGATGGACTTTTCCGCTGACAGCAAGTACATCGAGGTAAGACAGGATAATATTTTCATGCCTATATTGTCCCCCCCCCCCCCTCTTTGCAGAGAAAAAAAAAGAGCGACATAATTGATAAACTGGAAAGAGCACTCCTCAATCTATGTTTCTGTGCACTGGGACCCCTCACATTAGTTTTTGTAAACTGAGAGGTGGCTCTTGGCAAATGTAACTAGCACAGAGTTCATCAAATTAAGTGGTAATAAATGTTTTACTCACCTGAAAAGTTATTACGTTATCCGTTCAACAGTCTTATTATGTTATCTGGCAAGTAATTATTAAAGAGGCAATCTGCTTTTCAAACAACAATAAAGCAGTAACCTGCCACTTTCTTAGTAAAGAGCTGAAGGATGGGGCTGGAGAAATGTAACCACTCTCAAATTCATAGACGGAGCAATGGATGCAAGGATGGACCATCCATGAGATCAAAACGATAGCTATAGCCTTTACTGTGTTTCTTTACAATGACATTGTTTACAGACAGTGGAGTGAAACAAGCTTATATTTTGGGTTGTGATGGCGTACGACTGTTGAACTAAGCTCATGACATTTATATTCTTCAAGAATTAATGGCTAGACGTCATTCATTTTAAAGTCCAAAAATGATGTGTCAATCCCAGATTGCCCCTTTAACCGGTTTAATTTCATTATTAATGAAAAAGTTATGATATTATTGAAAGTTATTACGTTAACCAGTGTTATTATGTTATCCATTGTTACAAACCCTCTTTACCTCACAGTAGCTGAATTGCGTGGGATGTCATTACAGGTATCCACAGGTACGTACAGTCGGCAGGTCCATGAGGTTCCATCAGGAAAGATGGTAGCTGAGCAATCTGTCATTGAAAGGATCACTTGGGCCACCTGGACAAGGTAAGATGCTTCAAGAACAAAAATATGTAAATGACAGTTGTAATGTGTTCATATTTATGTTCTAAAACAGCTTGCACAGAATGTTCCCGTAACATTCCCTAAAGGTTCTCATTTGGTGATTTGAAAAATAACTTTCCCACAATGTTCAGGGAAGTAAAAATGTGTTTACTGAGTGTCTTCAGACCCGGCGCCAGGATATTGTGACTAAGGGGGCAGTTGAAATCGGCGTGGGGGCACAGTTTTTGGAGTTTCTTGCATTGGAATTATATAGAATTCTGCTTATATCACGCTATACAACAATAAACAAAGTTCAAATGCTTTTGACCGAGAAGTGACAGGTTGGCGTGAAATCTCTGCTTCGCTTTATCAGCACCATGGACTGCCCCCTACAAACTCAAGCAAGATTTTGATAATAACCAACCAGCTACATTGTTTCTTACCTCTTCAAAAGAGACACATTTATGTGTCCTTAAAAACAGCCTATAACTAATTACAAAAACACTATTTATTGTGTTTCGTTATGTAGCATATGAAAAACATTGCCTATTGTTTTAGTGGTTTTTACATTCCTAAAACAATAATTGTCCACCTTACGGTTCAGCTGTCAGAGATTTGAGCACTAAATGCATCAGGGCGTTGCATACATCGGCCTATTGGCTTAGTATTAATATTAAAAAAGCGAATGAGAGGGAGGGAGGTGGCATGCTACGACACCGACATTAATTTCTTTATTCTTGTCGGATAGGCTACTGCGTCTGCTATACAGATATAGGCGTACAGAAGGAGGTTAATTCGTACATTTTCTTAGAATATTTTTTATAAAGATAAGCATTATATTGTTTGATTATAGCAGCAACTCTGGTAGGCCTAAAACATTCTTCCACACCTCAGTTCAACTGTCAGTCATTTAGAGCACCTGTGCCCACTGCCTTCATACCATAGGCCTGCAGTATAATAGGCTAATAGCCACACCAACCCTTCGCAAAAGTTTCTAAACTTCATAAGAGTAATATCAAAAGTAAGTCAAGCCATTGTTTCTAGGGAAAATACAAGCAGGATATTATATTGCAGCAAACACAACATTACAGTTGGAACTTAATTTGGCCAAAGAAAAGGGCTCAACAGAATGAAACAAAACACTTGCGAACTGGTTTAAACCTTAACAAAGGTTTTGAACGGGCTATATTGCAGCAATTACCAAGAAAGGCTAGAGACTTACTGTACCCAACAAATGACAGCAATAGGCTACTTACAGTGGCTTGCGAAAGTATTCACCCCCCTTACAACCTGGAATTAAAATGGATTTTTGGGGGGTTTGTATCATTTGATTTACACAACATGCCTACCACTTTGAAGATGCAAAATATTTTTTCTGGTGAAAAACTAGAGCGTGCATAACTATTCACCCCCCCAATACCTTGTAGAGCCACCTTTTGCAGCAATTACAGCTGCAAGTCTTTTGGGGTATGTCTCTCTAAGCTTGGCACATCTAGCCACTGGGATTTTTGCCCATTCTTCAAGGCAAAACTGCTCCAGCTCCTTCAATTTGGATGGGTTCCGCTGGTGTACAGCAATCTTTAAGTCATACCACAGATTCTCTATTGGATTGAGGTCTGGGCTTTGACTAGGCCATTCCAAGACATTTCAATGTTCGCCTTAAACCACTCGAGTGTTGCTTTAGCAGTATGCTTAGGGTCATTGTCCTGCTGGAAGGTGAACCTCCGTCCCAGTCTCAAATCTCTGGAAGACTGAAACAGGTTTCCCTCAAGAATTTCCCTGTATTTAGCGCCATCCATCATTCCTTCAATTCTGACCAGTTTCCCAGTCCCTTTCAATGAAAAACATCCCCACAGCATGATGCTGCCACCACCATGCATCACTGTGGGGATGGTGTTCTCGGGGTGATGAGAGGTGTTGGGTTTGCGCCAGACATAGCGTTTTCCTTGATGGCCAAAAAGCTCAATTTTAGTCTCATCTGACCAGAGTACCTTCTTCCATATGTTTGGGGAGTCTCCCACATGCCTTTTGGCGAACAGCAAACGTGTTTGCTTATTTTTTTCTTTAAGCAATGGCTTAAGCTCTGTGGAGTGTACAGCTTAAAGTGGTCCTATGGACAGATACTCCAATCTCTGCTGTGGAGCTTTGCAGCTCCTTCAGGGTTATCTTTGGTCTCTTTGTTGCCTCTCTGATTAATGCCCTCCTTGCATGGTCTGTGAGTTTTGGTGGGCGGCCCTCTCTTGGCAGGTTTGTTGTGGTGCCATATTCTTTCCATTTTTTAATAATGGATTAATGGTGCTCCGTGGGATGTTCAAAGTTTCAGATATTTTTTTATAACCCAAGCATGATCTGTACTTCTCCACAACTTTGTCCCTGACCTGTTTGGAGAGCTCCTTGGTCTTCATGGTGCCGCTTGCTTGTTTGTGTTGCAGACTCTGGGGCCTTTCAGAACAGGTGTCTATATATACTGAGATCATGTGACACTTAGATTGCACACAGGTGGACTTTATTTAACTAATTATGTGACTTCTGAAGGTAATTGGTTGCACCAGATCTTATTTAGGGACCTCATAGAATGTTTTGAAACCAGTTATATTTTTCACTTCACCAATTTTGACTATTTTGTGTATGTCCATTACATGAAATCCAAATAAAAATCAATTTAAATTACAGGTTGTAATGCAACAAAATAGGAAAAACGCCAAGGGGGATGAATACTTTTGCAAGGCACTGTATCTTAAACTAAATACATAGCACACAATTTAAAAGACAGATCAAATGTCTTAACAGAATTAAACAACACGTTTTGCATATAAAAAAAATTGTTTAGATTATTAAATAGGCCTTTCAATAATAACAATTATATACAATAATGATAAAACGATTATAAATACAAAAACATTTATAAATAAAGTTTTTCAGTTGGTGGTACCAGCCGACGATTTGGTCGCACCAATTTTTTTCTGCCATCACGCAATAGAAAAACTTAGTAGGCCTATCATCTTATAAAGTAATTCACAGTGCTTTATAAAAAAAAATGTAATAGACTGCTGAGATGGTATTGAAAAAATAAGTTATTTCATAATTTTGTGATGTTTTGATTCAAAATATTTTAATGTGCAACCTAATCCAGTGATTGTCATGCATTTTTGGTAGACAATTATGCTATTGTTATATATTACTGTTAAAATAGAGCTCCCGAATTGTCTTTTTATTTTTTTTTTGGGGGGGGGGGGGGGTCAATATCATAGGCAAATTTATTTGGGGCTAATTCACCACCGGAAACTCAAAACAAATTAGCTGGATCACTAACTCTAAAGATTATACCACTCATAGTAGCCATGTATTAATCTAACAGTACATTTAATGTCCCAAAAAACGTTGTTTAATTTAAATGAAAAAGGCCTCCTTTCTCTCTCCTCAGCAGCAGGGCAGACCCGGACAATTTGGCTGGCTACAATTTTATTTATTGGCTTTTCATTTATTTTATCGGCCAAAAAGCCAGCAATTACCAGCTAACTGAAACCCAGCGCCAGTGGTGGAAAAAGTACTAAATTGTCATACTTGAGTAAAAGTAAAGATACCTTTTTGTAAGTCGCTCTGGATAAGAGCGTCTGCTAAATGACGTAAATGTAAATGTTAATAGAAAATGAATCAAGTAAAAGTGACCCAGTAAAAGTCAAAAAGTGTATTTTTTAAATATACTTAAGTATCAAAAGTAAATGGAATTGCTAAAATGTACTTAAGTATCAAAAGTAAAAGTATGAACCATTTCAAATTCCATATATTAAGCAAACCAGACGGCACATTTTTTATTTTATTTTTATTGACGGATAGCCAGGGGCACACTTCAACACTCAGACATAATTTACAAACGAAGCAGTAGGGATGCAGTGAGTCCGCCAGATCAGAGGCAGTAGGGATGACCAGGGATGTTCTCTTGATAAGTGTGTGAATTGGACCATTTTCCTGTCCAAATGTAATGAGTACTTTTGGGTGTCAGGGAAAATGTATCGAGTAAAAAGTACATTATTTTCTTTAGGAATGTAGTAAAGTAAAAGTTGACAAAAATGTGAATAGTAAAACTACTTAAGTAGTATTTTAGTACTTTACACCACTGCACAGTGCCCCAGTGGCTTTCCATAGCCTCCCTACACACACCGCGGCGTGCTCTGTTCATTGTGCTGACAGTGCAGCGGAAATACAGATTTTGCGCCAACCTGTCACTCAATCATTTGAACTGTTTTGCTATTTTTATATAGGGACATAAAACTAAAACTGAGGGGGCACAAATTTCAACTGAGGGGGCTAAGCTTCCTTTTGCCCCCTCGTGGAGCCGTGTACGAGTTTCTTGCTAGCTGCTTGACACTCTAAAACTGAAACTTTTTTACTGCTGTATTTTATTAGTCTCTCATGATGACTGTTAACATTTAGCTGACCAGCGCACATGAGATTTGGTTCTGGGTCTGATATGTATTATATTGATTTGGGCCCAAAGTCATTAACAGTTAAGTACACTGATGATGTACATTATTCCATTTGATGACTCAACTTCGATCATTATAATAAATGTATAAAATGACAGTATTCAACATGTACATACCACCCCTAATATAATGGCATTTATTTTTTTCAATTCAAACTTTACGTTTTTTAACAGTAAACTTGCTTGCTTTCACAGTGTACTAGGAGATGAGGTGCTGGGGGTGTGGCCGCGAAACGCTGAAAAGGCTGACGTCAATTGTGCTTGCGTCTCTCATGCCGGCCTCAATGTAGTCACCGGGGATGACTTTGGCCTTGTCAAGCTCTTTGACTTTCCATGCATTGAAAAATTTGTAAGTATTTTCCACGTGACTACCAATTAACATTTTTTTTATACCAACATTTAGTGATTTTATTGATATTATAAAAACTTACCTCATAGTCTTAGACTTGAGAATGTGAATTTCTATATTTTCTGCAGTTGAAATAATAATTATTCTACTTATAATAATATAACTATTATACATGTATCTTTTCATAGGCCAAACACAAGCGCTACTTTGGCCACTCGGCTCATGTGACAAATATACGTTTCTCCTACGATGACAAATATGTGATCAGTGCAGGCGGCAATGACTGCAGGTAAGTAAAATGATATGTCTGTCACCATGGTTTCCTGAGGGAGGGGAATGAGACACAAAACATTTAGTATGAGATATCCCACAGTCAGATGTAACAAAAAGTCTGTTTCCCAAGGGAGATAAGGACATTAAGTTTTGACTCTCCATAACGAGCAATGAGGACAGAGCTATGATAGTGGAACTATCTGGGTCGTGTTCATTAGGCACCAATTTTCTGTTGTTAAACTTCCCTAACGAACTCGACCCTGGTGTTATGTTCCATTCCCCTCCTTCAGGGAACCAATATTACACACTAAAATGGATGGCATAACTATTTACTCTGTTATGCCGATTGAACCGAATAAAAGGAATGTAATAATATATTACTTTTGTTTCTCGCACACAGTTTGCTTGTATGGAAATGCCTGTGATTAAGTGTCACCAATTGTCACTGGAGCACTTCAGATGCGAAGAAAGGATCCGGATGCCTCATTCTGAACTGCTGCATGCCTGAAATGCTGCATTTACACACTGTGGACTGATAATGACCTTGACCAATGCAAATTATAGGGTAGAACTAGAACACAAAGCTCTAACCTGGAATCAAGAAAATAACATTGCTATTGTGATAGAACATACAGTTCTCTAAAAGCTGACTTATTGATTGTCATCAGGCGGTCCATGGCAATGTCTCAGGGGATACGTAATATGTTATGAATATAATTCTGTTTGTGAATTCCTGTGTTACACTTGAAGTTTTGGGAATAATTAATTGTAATTGTGACAATTGATTTATTTGTTTGTGCAAATAAGTATAGGGTATTGATAATGATAATAATTACTGTAAATGCTTTTTTTTACAGAGACAAATCTCAGTGATATTGAAGGGAGTGTCAGCTATAGAGCAAGTTTCAGAAATGTGATGAGAATCTATTTCATCGACAGTGTGATATTTTGGAAGTGGAAAATATAGGTTACAGTATACTGTAAAACATATTAGGCGTATTCACTGAGAGTAATGTAGGGCACAACATTCAAGAGGACATGTTTCAGAGGGTCAAATGGTGTTGTACCACCCTAATCCTTGTAAAATGATTTTTTTCTCATGCTTAACACATGAAATGGCAAGAACGATAGTTACCGGAGTGTAACTCCAGTTCTATGAGTGGAGCGGAGCCCCATAGGGGAGCTCTGCTCCTATTGGTTTACCCACTGCCCTAAGGCAGCAACAGCCTGAGACAAAATTATGCACACACCTGCAGCCAATAGGAGTACAGGTGTCCCTATAAGAGGGGATGCCTCCCCTCAATCAGCCTCCCGAGATATTTATCTTCAGCGAGACTAGAGAGGGTCGGCAGGGCCTTAAGTCCTATGGGGCTCCGCTCCACTCATAGAACTGGAGTTACAATCCGGTAACTATCATTCTATATCGCGGAGCTCCGCCCCATAGGGGAGCTCTGCTCCTATTGGTTTAAGGCGGAGTGCAACGCTCCAAAATGTACTCCCTGCCGAGCCCAACACTTCCCATCGAAATGAAAAGGTCAGGCCCAGCAATGGCTGCGAACAAGTCCCGCAGTACTGTAACACACTGTGTCACAATACATGGTGTCACAATATACTGCGTCATCGGTCCAAATCCACCCCACCTAGTCCAATGGCAACACCAATGTCTAGTGGGCAGATCACCAGAATACGGGCCATACTAATCTGTACTAGCAGATAGATGGTACCTCAATATCCTGTTACAACAATACCGACCACTAATGGAATGACACAAAGTGTCACTCTACATTGTGTTCACGGTAGCCCGCCCCACTCAATCAATGGAACCCCAAAGATTAGTGGGCAGATCCCAGAACATGATTCATACTAATCTGAACAAGCAGATAGATGACGTCACATTCCGTCAAAATTGTCATGACCGGTCTAATAGTACCGTAACCAAGGTTACTACTATTATCCCTCATCATTCCGCCTCAACCCAGTTATTCACTGGTGGGCAGATCAATACATGCCTTCTACTGTACTGACCATGTCAGTCAGGAGTCATGCTATAATATGTCCTTCTATCAGAAGCGGACCTGAAAGAGACCGGTCTCTTCGGTCCTGCATTCCTCTCTCCTAGCTCAAGTCCTCCCCTCAGCCACGCTGAGTACAGACTGAGCCAAAGAGTTAGAAGACATATCCAAGAGATAGAAGCGGATACATGGAGACGGTGATGACCACGACGCCGCTGCACAGATATCCTCTACCCCTGTTCCTCTGAAAAGGGCAGTAGAAGCCGCTACTCCACGAGTGGAGTGGGCTCTTACACAGTGAGGGAAAAAAGTATTTGATCCCCTGCTGATTTTGTAAGTTTTCCCACTGACAAAGACATGATAGGTCTATATTTTTTATGGTAGGTTTATTTGAACAGTGAGAGACAGAATATCAACAACAAAATCCAGAAAAACGCATGTCAAAAATGTTATAAATTGATTTGCATTTTAATGAGGGAAATAAGTATTTGACCCCTCTGCAAAACATGACTTAGTACTTGGTGGCAAAACCCTTGTTGGCAATCACAGAGGTCAGACGTTTCTTGTAGTTGGCCACCAGGTTTGCACACATCTCAGGAGGGATTTTGTTCCACTCCTCTTTGCAGATCTTCTCCAAGTCATTAAGGTTTCGAGGCTGACGTTTGGCAACTCGAACCTTCAGCTCCCTCCACAGATTTTCTATGGGATTAAGGTCTGGAGACTGGCTAGGCCACTCCAGGACCTTAATGTGCCTCTTCTTGAGCCACTCCTTTGTTGCCTTGGCCGTGTGTTTTGGGTCATTGTCATGTTGGAATACCCATCCACGACCCATTTTCAATGCCCTGGCTGAGGGAAGGAGGTTCTCACCCAAGATTTGACGGTACATGGCCCCGTCCATCGTCACTTTGATGCGGTGAAGTTGTCCTGTCCCCTTAGCAGAAAAACACCCCCAAAGCATAATGTTTCCACCTCCATGTTTGATCGTGGGAATGGTGTTCTTGGGGTCATAGGCAGCATTCCTCCTCCTCCAAACACGGTGAGTTGAGTTGATGCCAAAGAGCTCGATTTTGGTCTCATCTGACCACAACACTTTCACCCAGTTCTCCTCTGAATCATTCAGATGTTCATTGGAAAACTTCAGACGGCCCTGTATATGTGCTTTCTTGAGCAGGGGGACCTTGCGGGCGCTGCAGGATTTCAGTCCTTCACGGCGTAGTGTGTTACCAATTGTTTTCTTGGTGACTATGGTCCCAGCTGCCTTGAGATCATTGACAAGATCCTCCCGTGTAGTTCTGGGCTGATTCCTCACCGTTCTCATGATCATTGCAACTCCACGAGGTGAGATCTTGCATGGAGCCCCAGGCAGAGGGAGATTGACAGTTATTTTGTGTTTCTTCCATTTGCGAATAATCGCACCAACTGTTGTCACCTTCTCACCAAGCTGCTTGACGATGGTCTTGTAGCCCATTCCAGCCTTGTGTAGGTCTACAATCTTGTCGCTGACATCCTTGGAGAACTCTTTGGTCTTGGCCATGGTGGAGAGTTTGGAATCTGATTGATTGATTGCTTCTGTGGACAGGTGTCTTTTATACAGGTAACAAACTGAGATTATGAGCACTCCCTTTAAGAGTGTGCTCCTAATCTCAGCTCGTTACCTGTATAAAAGACACCTGGGAGCCAGAAATCTTTCTGATTGAGAGGGGGTCAAATACTTATTTCCCTCATTAAAATGCAAATCAATTTATAACATTTTTGACATGCGTTTTTCTGGATTTTTTTGTTGTTATTCTGTCTCTCACTGTTCAAATAAACCTACCATTAAAATTATAGACTGATAATTTCTTTGTCAGTGGGCAAACGTACAAAATCAGCAGGGGATCAAATACTTTTTTCCCTCACTGTACCCGGAGGCAATTGTCGTCCCACTGCCTCATAAGCTGTCTCAATGCCTTCACAAAGCCAATGAGACAGACGCTGTTTTGAAAGTGGTCTACCTAGTGCAGCCGCACCGTGACACACAAACAGCTGAGGCGATGACCTAATCGCTGCTGTGCGCTCAACATAACACGCCAAAGCGCGCACTGGGCACAGGCAATGGAGCCTTTCCTCTCTCCTCTGCCCATGAGGAGGGGGAGAAAAATCCCACAGCTCCACGGTCTGTGATCTGTATGAGCTCTTAATAACCTTCGGCACAAATGCCGGGTTAGGACGTAACACCGCTCTGCTCAAATCGCCATTAATGGCAAGGCAGTCGGGTCTCGTTGAAAGAGCACACAAATCACTGACACGCTTAGCAGTAGTCAAAGCGAGCAACAGTGCTGTCTTCATAGACAGCATCTTGAGGGGTATTTGATTCAATGGCTCGAACGGCAACTCACAGAGCGCTTCGAGTACCAAAGCCAAATCCCACTGAGGAAGCGTGACTCTAGGCATTGGCCTAAGCCGCCGCGTTCCTAATAAGGAACGTTTCACTAGAGGGTGGCTGAAGACAGTGTCTCTGCCAAACCCCTTGTGACAAGCTGGAATCGCCGCTGCAAACACCTTAATGGTGGCGGGCGATCGCTGCTTATCAAACATAAACTGCAGAAAGGAGAAAACACTCTCAACCTGACAGTTCATGGGGTCTACACCCTGTGTGACACACCATTGTGAAAAAACGTTACATTTACTGGCATACACCCTGGAAGTGGAACTGGCACGTGAACCCTGTATGGTCCTGATCACTGCATCAGATAACCCACGGCGCTCTAGCCTGTCCCTCTTAGGAGCCAAGCCTTCAGTGGTTGGCCGATTATGGGCAATCGCCCTATTGAGCCTCCCGCCTGAGACAACGCGTCCCGTCGATGTGGAATTGGCCAAGGTGGTGCAATCAACATCTGACTCATCTCCGCGAACCATGGAGCCCCTGGGCGATCGGGGGCTACCAATATTATTGACAGCCCGCCTGATCTCACCCTGGCTAACAGTGGAAGAATGCAGGACAGCGGAGGGAATGCATACAGGAGAACTCTCGGCCACGGTTGGTGCGCAAATGCGTCCCTTCCCAGTGGCGGTTCGTCCTGTTCCCTCAGAGAGAACCAAAGGGCACAATGCGCGTTCACGCGTGACGCGAATAAGTCCACCTCGGCTCTCCCTAACTGTTCCCAAATTTGGAGAACAATGTCCGGATGCAGACGCAACTCGTCGTCTCGAGGACCCCCTTGAGACATGAGGTCTGCTCCTACGTTCAAGTAGCCCGGAATGTGTGCTGCTCTCAATGAGCGAAGGTGCTCGTGAGCCCACAGCCACAATTCCTCCGCCGACCGGTGGAGAGCAGGAGACCTGACTCCTCCCTGGCGATTTATGTAGGCTACTGTGGTCCGGTTGTCTGACCAGACCAGCACATCACGACCCCGAAGGGTAGACGCGAAGTGGGTCAGAACCAGTCGAACCGTTTCCAACTCCAACAGGTTGATGTGGCGACTCGAAAGAGGCCACACCCCTCCTATCGCTTGGGTCTGACATGTCCCTCCCCATCCAGTCAGAGAGGCATCTGTAAACACTGGAATGTAGGAGGACACTTTGCCTATCGGGTCTCCATGCGTGAGAACGTGCGGGTCTCTCCAATAGTTCAGATCTGCACTGAGCGAGAGAGGAACCACCACCAACCGATGACGTTGACGCACTGGGTCTAGTCTTAGTTGGGCAAACCATCGCTGCATCCTGCACATGCGCAGGAGTCCCAGCGGAACCACAAAATGGGCTGACGACATGAGACCCAAGAGTGACATGACTGACAGCGCCGTTACCGTGTGATTCGGACGACACTTCTTCAGGGCTAGCAACAGGGCTACCCTTCGAGGGTCCGAAATTCGAGCCCTCATCATTACAGTGTCTAGCTGTATCCCCAGGTAGACAATCTGATGACTGGGCCAGGGCGCGCTCTTTTTCCAATTCACAGCGAACCCCAGACGCGTGAGATGAATCAGTGTCTGTGTCGTGTGAGTGAACGCCAGCTCTGCTGACGGGGCGAGAACCAGTAGGTCGTCTAGGTAGGCTAGTAGCCTTATTCCCTGACGACGCAACGGTTCCTATGCCGCCTCCACACACTTGGAAAACGTGCGAGGTGCCAGGGCATACCCGAATGGCATCCTCGTGTATTTGTACGCCACCCCTTGAAAGGCGAATCGCAGAAACTTTCTGTGACGCGGCTGCACTGGCACATGAAAGTACGCGTCCCTCAGGTCTATGCTTGTACAAAAGTCTCCTTTCTGGACACATTCCAGTAGACGTTTTGTCGTGAGCATTCGGAAGGGCCGTTTGGTTACGCTCTCGTTGAGAATGCGTAAATGCAATATTGGCCTCATTCCCCCCGTCTTCTTGGGCACCAGGAAGTAGGGCGAATATAGCCCTTTGTTCCTTTGCTCCTGGGGAACTACTGTGACCGCCTCCTTCGCCAAAAGTTCCGTAATCTCTGACAACAGAGCGGCCACTTTCGGGCGTTTTCATCACAGTCTCCACCACTCCCCGGAATGGGGGAGGGGTCCGATGGAATTGGATGGCATAGCCCTTCTGCAGCGTCTGGTCTAGCCAGCGTGAGAGGGTACAGCTTCGCCGCCACTCCCAGCAATGCAGAGAAAGCGGGCGAGCGCGAAGCTGTGGTACATTCAGTAGGAAGGACCTATATTCCTCGATGGCCCTTGCCGCCGCTATTCCCTAGCACTGAGATGGAGGAACAGCACAAGGCGGGCCTCCTGTGAAAGGGAGAGGAAACATCAGCGCATTCTGAGAGAAACGGGGCCGCCAATACGTTGGTTAAACCCGTAACCGTAGTATTCCGGCCCTCCGTGAATGCAGCACGGGTCTGAACTGCACTGACTGAGGCGTTAGCCTGCGACAGAGCACCATCCCCAGAAAGCGATTGCGTCATCATTCCAATACCTGGCTGTGACTGCAGTCTGCTATGAGAGCCCTTCACTGCAGTACTCCTAGGAGTCTGTAATGTGAGGTCTCTATGAGGTAACACGGCGACGCCTTGATACCTTTTTAACATTCACCTCCTGTGTGTGCTCAGCTACGCACCCTTGGTGAGCTGAGCTACACTCAGTGTGGTGAACATCAGCGCGTTCAAAGAGAAACGGGGGCGCCAATATGTTGGCTAACTCGTAACCGTAGTATTCCGGCCCTCCGTGAACGCAGCACGGGTCTGAACTGCACTGACTGAGGCCTTAGCCTGAGACAGCGCGCCATCCCCAAATAGCGGTTGCGTCATCCTGCCATTATCTGACTGAGACTGCAGCCTGCTATGTGAGACACTCACTACAGCACTCCTAGGAGTCTGTAAGGTGAGGTCTTTATGAGGTAATACAAGGCGGTGCCTTGATACCTTTTTTATACCTACCTTATGTGTGCGCTCAGCAATGCACCCATGGTGGGCTGAGCGGCACTCAGAGTGGTGGGAGAGAGAGAGAGAGGGAGTGAGGGAGGTGGAACGCTCTCGGATGTATTATGGAAAAGGGGCTCTTTTTTGACAAAGTCAGGTGGAGCCAACTCTTTATTGCGCATATCATCAACAAAAACATTCTCCTCCATCCCCTCAACTGAAGGGTGGGGGGGAATAGCGGGCACATTCGAATCTGTCGCTGCGCCATCTTCTATTCTCTCCCCCGCATCCTGTCATGTGCGCCGTCTCTTCTGGCTGCCCTTAGGCTGCCAGGTCGACGCTCTGATGACTTCCCTCGCCAGCTGCGTCATTGGGGCCACAGTAATTGCTGGGGGGGGGGGGGGGCGGAGCCCTCTCTCCTGCTGCTCGTAGCTGCCATCTGGCGCCGGGCACGACGCCTCGCAGTAGAGCCTGCTCTACTCGGGGCGGTGGAGGTGGACGGCTTCTGGGTCACGTGGCCTAACCTCCCTGCCAGTGACAAGTGTCTGGCCAGCTGCTTCCTCGTCAAGTTTGGTGAAACGCTCCGTCGCCTCCTTGACGGCGACTCCGAAGAGTCCGTCGTCAGATAGGGGGGCGTTCAAGAGCGACGCTCTGTCTGCTTCCTTCATGGTTGTCAGTGACAACCACAGGTGTCGTTCCGCGACCACAGAAGTGGCCATGGACCTCCCCGCGCAGACAGCCGACAACTGAGTTAGGTGGGGAATAGTGCCAGAAATCCTGGACGCCTCTTCCACCTCCTCCCTGTCTAGCTCCGTCTTACCCGTGGTTAAACGGGACAGAGAGGCCGCTAGGAAGGCAATGTTATTTGCTGCTGCTACAGCTTGGGCTCCCAACGTAAAGGACTTCTCTACCAGCTGCGCTGTGAGGCGGTCCTTTTGTGTCAGCAAGGTGGCCTTTTTGGAAGAGGGCCAGGGACTCGAACCCGGCACGTGATACGTAGCCAGGGCGCTCTCTAGCCTGGGGATTCCTCTAGCGAAGCCCTGATGCCTTCCCTTCACTCTGGTGAATGGGAGGTACACCTTGGCCGGCGAACGCGCCGCCAGAGGCGCCTCCCATGAGCCCTCGACGTACTTTGCCAGCGAGGACATTGCTGGAGCCAGAGGCTCTGCCGCCCTCCTTGGCCGAGAATAGGGGCAGCGCTATCTCTAAGCGTCGAGCAGCCCTCTCAATGAGTCCAGGAAAATCAGAACGCAGAGAGGCTGCAGCAAAGGACAGGGCTACTGATCTCTCAGAGCCTGTGTCGTCATCGCCCAGGGAATTACAAGACCTCTCACTTTCCAAAGGAAAGGGGCTCTTGAACGTCTGGGTCAGAGGGTCGGATTGTTCCATGGGAATATCCGTCTCCTCCCCATAATCCCTGTCTTCTCCGGAGTCGGCGCCATCTGATGATGCCTCTGAAGCAGAGGCTAGCACCGATAGCACGTCCTCCAGAGGAATATCCTCCCTAAAAAACGCCCAGCGCTGCTTCCTCTCCTTCAATGAAAGGAGGGTGCAGCTGGTGCAATTAGGGGGATCGCCGACGCCCTCCTTGACGTGCTGTGAACCCAAACACACAAAATATAAGTTGTGGGAGTCCACAGCCGTCATGGAGGGGCAGCGGCATTGAGCTCTGAAAAGAGCTTTTAGGGGTGGAAAATGTCCTGGTGTGCTCATTCTAGGACGACGTCGATGACTGGAAAAATCGACGGCGTATCTCGTCCTGAGTCTTCTCTTAGTCTCTTCTTGGCTTCTTCAGTCTAGTCCAGTCGCTGAAGAGGGGAAGCATCCCCTCTTATAGGGACACCTATACTCCTATTGGCTGCAGGTGTGTGCATAATTTTGTCTCAGGCTGTTGCTGCCTTAGGGCAGTGGGTAAACCAATAAGAGCAGAGCTCCCCTATGGGGCGGAGCTCCACGATATAGAACCACGGTCAAGTCAATTTGTTATACAAACACGTTCTTCAGCCATTAATGCATGATGTTTAAGTGCCTTTAAGAAATTATTCACTTGACATTTTTTATACAGTTCTGGTGCTATAGAACATGTAGTAATAGGGCTTTTATGGAGTTAGTCGTATTGATATGTTATGTATGTTTTTTTTCTCTTATTATTGTTGTACATTGACCAAAACATATTATACTCTTACTTGCAGCTTTTCCTCTTAAAATATATCAAAATGCATGGAACTCAGGAGCCATACAAGGCATTAAAGGGGAACTTTAACTAAAAGTCATGACTTGACATTGTGCCCCCTAAAGATACCATTAAGTGGCCATTCCTGCCAGTCAACGTGTTCCTATATCCATGGTGAATTGTCCAAAATAACCATACCATTTTAAATAAACAGCATTTAATCCAAAACAAGTTAGTAATAGGTTCTTGCAGTTCACATCTGCATTAATCATTCATGCAGATTCAAAAGGTAACCACGTAACACAATGTAATCATGAGCTGTACCCCAAAGCCGTAGTGGATTAAGTACCATCCCTACTTTTTAAAATGACTTCATCAAAGGATTTGTTACACAATTATCCAACTATAAATTTTAGTTGAAATTTCCCTTTTAATACTGTGATAAAGTTTATTGTACAATTTTCAATGTGCACTTTTTATTTTATTTTATTATATCGACTTTGGCCGGGATTCAATTTAAGGTGTGTCATAGAGCAACAAACTCTTTAGCCGACATCGGCAGTGTTTACCATGAATGCGCTCTCAGCAAAAGACTGGGACATTGCCTTTAAAAGGTGCGTTGTCGGCTGCACTGCTCTATAATGCGCATGGGATTGAATGCCATCCTTTATTTCCTAAGAATATGTTTAGTATGCAATATGCCGATCAGAAAAGCAGTCAGTGGGCCTCAATCATCACATGTGGATAGAAATGTTGTGTATTTGTTGTTTAAAAAACTAATTTGTAAAACCCATGTTTATCAAACATGCATAAATACCTTGTAAAAAAGCTATTTTAAGGGAGAATGTGAGTCAAGAACAAGCATCATTGAAAAACAGCAAGTGAATAATTTGATTATGAGATGACGCGATTTTTCAATTAAAGACAGATTTGAATTATTACTGTCCAAATGCATACAGTATACTGTCAGTAAAATGTTGTAATTTATTCTGGTCTACTTCACAACTAGTTCTTGTTCTCTGAAAAGGCCATTGCGGGAAAAAATGTGAACACGTGAAGTGTTCCAAAAACACGTTTTCACGTGATCTTATGTGAAGTTAATGTGATAACATGAAGCTACACGTGAAAACGTGATCATGTGACGTGTTCCAAAAACATATGATTTCACAATCTTGATTTCCACATGTGAAATCGTGTGATTTTTCTGTAAGGGGGGTATTTGTTTGCACCAAAAAACAAACTGAGCATAAAAAATGTTTCTGTAAACGGTGAAATGTTCGTGAAACAATATACATTATTAGCCTACACACACATTTGTGCTGCACTCGATTGATAAATGAGGCCCACTGTGTGAAAATGAGTATGGGATCCAACCTCTTCTGCTTTTCTGTCTTCCTTCATTTTTATGTCCATGCCGTTCTTGCTGACATACACACTGGCCTGACACAACTTTGAGCTGGATCGTGTTCATGAGGAAACACCGCTATGCAACAGAAAACAAAAAATACTATTTTTTATTGGACCAGTCCAGGTAGTCACTCCCAAGTTTCAGTTTGGTGCTGAAAGAACACAACCCTGATGTTCTTTACAAGTGTTGGCCATAGAATTGATTAGAAAATGATTTGGCTATCAATGTGAAATTGTCATGTGTGTGTGTGTGAGATTAACTTTGGTACATTGGTCTGCATTGTAGAGCATAGTTTTTGTAATATGTCCAGGTTATTCAATATTTATATAGTAATGTAAAAAGCATGAATTTATTCAGACATTCCAAATCTATGTGGTGACAAGTAAAACATTTATGACAAAAGTGCGAAAGTATGTTTTGAAAATTCAATAGAACAAGTAAGTGATGGGGGGTGTAGTGTGCCAAGATGTCCCCACAAAGTGGTTTATTTTCATAGAACTGTGCAACCAAATAATCTGTTCTAATTATACCTGTACATCGTCTGAAGTTGCTACCCTCCAGGCAAAATTTGATTGAGTCAACATAGTTTTGTCATTACTCAACTTGTCTAGTTGGTTAAATTTGCTAATTCAAATTTTTTTAATGAGTTTTGGTCTCATTGAAACACACATTTCTCTTGTACCAAAACCGTATGTTGAACAGACATTTTTGCCTGGCAGGTAGCTTTACTTGCCAACTGATTTAACAATCATTCATCCAGTTTTGTCTAAGGGCTGGATTCAATCCTGAAGTATCACGGAAGATCTGCGTTAAAATGTAAAGGTAATTTCTGATTGAGCCGAAATATGCAGCGCTTACTGTGAATGCGGCATCCACGAACACGGCAACATTGCCTTTCAATTTCAATCAAGCTATAACTCGGATCTTCTGTGATACTTAAGCGATACAGATTTAATCTAGCCCTAACTTGGTTTTGGAAACAGAAGGTCAAAAGAACATGGGGGAGTGTTTGACAGGTGTTGCCACTTGTTATTCCATCACTGTAACTAGAGGCGTCATGCAGACAGTTGGAGAATGTTGTATTTTTCAAACACCTGAAACAGCTTTTTCCTGCAATCTAAAACCATAGAACAGACTGGCGAGTTTCAGAAGAAAGTTATTTGTTTCTGGCCATTTTGAGCCTGTAATCGAACCCACAATTGATGATGCTCCAGATACTCAACTAGTCTCAAGAAGGCCAGTTTTATTGCTTCTTTAATCAGCACAACAGTTTTCAGCTGTGCTAACATAATTGCAAAAGGGTATTCTAATGATCAATTAGCCTTTTAAAATGATAAACATGGATTAGCAAACACAACGTGCCATTGCAACACAGGACTGATGGTTGCTGATAATGGGCCTCTGTACGCCTATGTAGATATTCCATGAAAAATCTGCCGTTTCCAGCTACAATAGCCATTTACAACATTAACAATGTCTACACTGTCTTCTGATCAATTTGAAAAAATTGCTTTTCTTTCGAAAACAAGGACATTTCTAAGTGACCCCAAACTTTTGAACGGTAGTGTGTGTGTATATCTATCTATCTATCTGAGGGCATGACGCCTCTGACTGTAACAAACTGTTATTTAAAACACATCCACTCCCTATTGACTGATCAGAATCAAGTATTCAACAAAGCCATGGTGAATATGATATCATCAATGTATGAAAAAAAAATAAAAAATAATAATGGTTTAAAAAAGTGAATTAAATGAGGTATTGAGTGATTATCTTTGTCTTTCTATTTGTCTTTGTCTACCAATATTATTTTTCAGACAGCTACATACAAAAGTTTTTCTAAGACTTCACCTTTTTTAGGCTGAATGAAAAAAGATACCACACAATCACTGTTTAGTGTTATTATAACAGTCCTATGCCATTTTTTGTGAGACTGCTTAAAGGTCCGGAAGTCATTCTGAGCAGTGTGGCAGTAAAATCATCAAGCAAATTTGGTGATACACAAAGCCAAACAAACAACATAAAAATTGCATCAATGATATATATATATTTTATATATCTCCCATTTGGCATGCCTCTTGTGATGCGGTTCATATCAGCACTGACAGATTTGTTGACTTGACAACTGCATCTGTGTTTTGAATGACTCTTCCACCCCTTTTTTTCCAAGCTGGTTGAAGACCTAACTAGCCACTATCTAGCTAACACCAGACACAGATGAAAGGGGAAACGTATAAGTATCTTTGCCATAGATGAATAGGGTAATCTTTTAATTATATTTGCCGACACCCTACAGTCAAATTTGGGAACCAGTAGAGTGGATATCTAGCTATATAAACCATGCCACTTTGTAAACACGCCTTCTCCGATGTTGGTACTTATTTAAATTAGGTAAGAGAATATCATGTTACCACTGAAGTATTAAAATGAGCGTTAAGGTGATGTCTCCTTAATAATGAAGCCAAGTATTTGACATGACGGAGGGGACCAGTAACCTTATGATCAAACTTTATCAATGTAGAAGCCAACACTCATTTTTCATACCTTGGTCATCATAATTTGATCTGGTTTCCTTCAAATATCATCAAATTTCAAGAAAAACATGATTTTGACTGTTCATGACCTTTTAATGCTTGATATTGTATATCTGAAATCCCAGTAACTTCCATTTTGTATTTAAATGAATTGTGTAAAATAAAATAAGCCTTAAATATACAGTTGAAGTCGGAAGTTTACATACACCTTAGCCAAATACATTTAAACTCAGTTTTTCACCATTCCTGACATTTAATCCTAGTAAAAATTCCCTGTCTTAGGTCAGTTAGGATCACCACTTTATTTTCAGAATGTGAAATGTCAGAATAATAGTAGAGAGAATGATTTATTTCAGGTTTTATTTCTTTCATCACATTCCCAGTGGGTCAGAAGTTTACATACACTCAATTAGTATTTGGTAGCATTGCCTTTAAATTGTTTAACTTGGGTGAAACATTTCAGGTAGCCTTCCTCAAGCTTCCCACAATAAGTTGGGTGAATTTTGGCTCATTCCTCCTGACAGAGCTGGTGTAACTGAGTCAGGTTTGTAGGCCTCCTTGCTCGCACACACTTTTTCAGTTCCGCCCACAAATGTTCTATAGGTTTGAGGTTAGGGCTTTGTGATGGCCACTTCAATACCTTGACTTTACTTTCCTTAAGCCATTTTGCCACAACTTTGGAAGTATGCTTGGGGTCATTGTCCATTTGAAAGACCCATTTGCGACCAAGCTTTAACTTCCTGACTGATGTCTTGAGATGTTGCTTCAATATATCCACATAATTTTCCTTCCTCATGATGCCATCTATTTTGTGAAGTGCACCAGTCCCTCCTGCAGCAAAGCACCCCCACAGCATAATGCTGCCACCCCCATGCTTCATGGTTGGGATGGTGTTCTTCGGCTTGCACGCCTTCCCCTTTTTCCTCCAAACATAACGATGGTCAGTATGGCCAAACAGTTCTATTTTTGTTTCATCAGACCAGAGGACATTTTCCAAAAAGTACGATTTTTGTTCCCATGTGCAGTTGCAAACCGTAGTCTGGCTTTTTTATGGCGGTTTTGGAGCAGTGGCTTCTTCCTTGCTGAGCGGCCTTTCAGGTTATGTCGATGTAGGACTCGTTTTACTGTGGATATAAATACTTTTGTACCTGTTTCCTCCAGCGTCTTCACAAGGTCCTTTGCTGTTGTTCTAGGATTGATTTGCACTTTTCGCACCATCTCTAGGAGACAGAACGCGTCTCCTTCCTGAGCGGTATGACGGCTGCATGGTCCCATGGTGTTTATACTTGCGTACTATTGTTTGTACAGATGAACGTTGTACCTTCAGGTGTTTGGAAATTGCTCCCAAGGATGAACCAGACTTGTGGAGGTCTACAAAATTGTTTTTCTGAGGTCTTGGATGATTTCTTTTGATTTTCCCATGATGCCAAGCAAAGAGGCACTGAGTTTGAAGGTAGGCCTTGAAATACATCCACAGGTACACCTCCAATTGACTCAAATGATGTCAATTAGCCTATCAGAAGTTTCTAAAGCCATGCCATCATTTTCTGGAATTTTCCAAGCTGTTTAAAGGCACAGTCAACTTAGTGTATGTAAACTTCTGACCCACTGGAATTGTGATAGTGAAATAATCTGTCTGTAAACAATTGTTGGTAAAATTTGTGTCATGCACAAAGTAGATGTCCTAACTGACTTGCCAAAACTATAGTTTGTTAACAAGAAGTTTGTGGAGTGGTTGAAAAACGAGTTTTAATGACTCCAACCTAAGTGTATGTAAACTTCCGACTTCAACTGTATATTGCTTGCCATACCAGGTTGCACTTTGGGAGGTTATGGCTCCACATTCTGTAAAACTACTTGGTGACAATGTCTTTGAAAAAAAGCGCACAAATGTAGCCTGCTGGTAATTGAGTGTTGAAAGACAAGGTCGTAGTGAACACCTTTGTCGCTATTTCTTCAGCCGGTTAGGGGGGGGGGTGAAGCTCACACAGTTCTCGCCGTATTATTCCTTCCATCGGTAGTCCCTATCGCCATAACTTAGAGAGAGGACAGACCAAAACAACAGTTTAAGGCATTTCTGATTCAGAAAATCCAATCCACTATTTACCATATGACAAAATATTATCTTGTCTTAATGCAAAATTCCTAAGACAAATGTCAAAGAGCATACCAACACCCTGTTGAAGCTATTTTCCAAATTGGCTTATACTCCCTTATCATACTGGTGACCTCACTACAGAGTTACCGGGTCAAGGAGTTAGAGGGCTAACCCTTAGGGAGAAATCCCGACCATACAGAAGACCCAATCTGGTGAGATTTTTATTGAAACAAAGACAAAAACAAAACAGCGAAAACCAACAACTTCTTCATATTATACTTAAATCTCACCCAGTGTCTCTATCATTTCTAGTGAGGTTGATCAGGCCTCACCAGAAAGTCAGGACAAAGGTAATTCAACACCATTAAGTATTTTCTTTCTCTTTTCTTTCCCTGTTCTTTAGAAACCATTTAAAAACATTTCAAACATTTCCATCATTCTGCGTAACCAGTTTACAAACAAATGAAAAAGCCCCCACACAATAAATCAAACACGGTATTAAAACCACTAACAAATATTCATAACTGGTGAGTTGTGTGTGTGTGGTAAAACGTAGGGCAAAAACAAAACAAACTATGGCCAGGCCTTACTTATCTGGGAGCTGCCTCTACGGCTGGATCCGGATACCTTTATACTTGATAAAACTGCAGAATTTCACTAACTGCTCTCCCAAGACAACAGTCTCGGGAAACATTTCAAAGAGAGAGATAAGGACACCCCATCCTCCCCTAGAAGAGAAAGTGTACATCTCGTTAGTATTCACTATGCTACATCTTAATCAGCAACACAAATGTTCTAATTACAAACAAAACATGATAATGATAAGTCCACTGTCTTCCCTCCATCCATTAATCGTTTGTTTTAATCCATCCCAATGTTTATGTACCCTTATATAGCCTGTGCTACCCTTAGGCATGGCGGCATTTCTCTTGCCACCGAGTCTAACGATTTACTCTCGTATATGACTGGTCTCTCTTTTCCCCCATGATTTACGTAACCACCATGCCCTTCATGTTCATTAACAAAAATTGTAAAAGGTCATTTTAGGTTTGGTAACGCCAATGCTGTCGCTTGATGGAATTGCTTTTTCAAAACTCTATTAACAATTATTCACAATATTAACTCCACTCTAATTTCTCGTGACCCCTCCTCTCTTTCGCCAATTCTATCAATCTATTTCAGAATAAGACTAAATAAAATGTCTCACGAGATTAAAAAAAAAATCTGAGTATGCAATTTTAACTTTTTACCTTCTAGAATACATTCCCCTGGCATTTCGCATAGGTTCTTCATACTTTTTCCTGTCACAAATTTTGCCAGTTTGACGACCGCACAGAGGCAAAATCCGCCTATGCGCTACTCCCAACTCCGGCCGCTTTCATGATTGCTTGCTGTTGCTCACTAGTCAGTGAAGAAAATGTCTACACAGCCGCACTTACCCCGAAATGATACGGTACAGAGGGCTCAGGCACCCCTGTGCAGTCTCTCACCCAATGGCCAAATGCGCCGCATTGGTGACAAGGTTCGGTGGCTTTTCGCTGCCGAATGTAATTGTTGTCATATTTACATCTCTGTTTTATTTAATTTTTCTCACTCTTCAATCCATTACCGGTACTTGGGGTATGTTGAGCAGCGACTACGCGCACTGCAAAGTGTGCGGAATTAGATTCCACTCTCAATGCGACTTTAACTATCTCTGCCCATGTGGAGTGTTGGTCCACCACGCCTGCAATAGCAGTTTTGACAGTGGGTTTCAACCCTGCCATCAAAGCGGAGGTACAAATTCCTGCATTTTCATTTAAATGATCTGCTAGTGCCAGATAAGTGCACAACGTCTTCCATCCTATCAACGTACTCACGTACCGCCTCATTTTGACCCTGAGTGCATTTACTAATTTTGTTAATGTCAGGGCTGAACAAAATATTTCCAGTAGCTGTCACAAATATTTCAATTTGTTCCTGAGAAGTTGCTGGGTCAGATGCCTCTCGAGAGGACGACCAGGCGGAAGTACGATAGTTTCCTACTAATTGTGCCAACATTGCTCTTGGCAATAGGGAACGGACAACATTATCATAATCGCCAGCGTGGAATCCAAAAATTTGGCCCTGTTTCCTCAGGAAACTGACCCTCATGTTATAGTTTGGCCATCTGACAGAATGGGGTTCCCTCCCTCTGGGAGTCTCTGCCCGGGATAATAAGTCATCGCAACTGCATGAGTATGAAACGGGCGCACCTCTCTATGGTTTCCGGGATCCCTCAGATAATCCAGTCCGGGACTACTATGTCTGGACTGGTGATACATCCCTCTGCTGCCTCTCTCAGCCCGTAACGCTCTTTTTCCTCTATATGAGAGGGATATAGTGGAGACCTGACCTGTTTAGCCTGGGATACATGATATCCCAGTGCCAAGACACCCCCCCACAGGTGTTCTGATACTGCTGGAGGACAGCCATAAATTGTTGGTTCTTTTCATCTAATTCATGAGCCTGCACATCTGCTATTTCAAATTTGTTCCCTCATACTTGTCAGTCGCCTGGACAAGATGACCCTGCATATCTTTAATTTGAGCTTTATCAGTTATACACCGACATCAAAACGCTTGTATATTGAGCTGCCGATTTCTCATTCATGTCATTGTGGCGTACCACAACAGCATCTCTGAGTTCTTTATTTGATTGGAATTTTCCCTCAGCAGGGAAATGCTGAACAATTTTATCCACTTTGCTCAATTTCTTCCATATTCGAGCTGAACACGGTTGACCTAATGTCTTATTCCAGTGTTACGCCTCCAATATCCCTGTTGTTGACAACACACATTACCAAAACCCCTAATCTAACCTATTGAGGTGGCTAATTCCCTCCTGAACACGCTGTGCCCGCAGTGCTCCAGTCTAAACTATTAGGGGGCTAAACCCTCCTGAACACGCTGTGCCTGCAGTGCTCCAGTCTAACCTATTAGGGGGGTAATTCCAACCAGGCATGCAGTGCCTGCCGTGCCTAGTCCTACCGGTAGTATTTACAGTGGGCCTACTAAATAAACTCAGGCTTTTCTTGATCCGTATCCTATAATTGTTCAGCCTACGATTCTCATCTCCCCAAGATGTCAGAATGAGTGACAACAGGTGACAACAGGTGTAGGAACCTTGTTATTTTATTTTTTTTGGTGTGCCGGCTCCTGCTCCACTGATTCGGACTCTCCAGTTCGACTGTGAATCGTGCTGAACCCTGCTCGCAGTGCCAACTGTTAGGTTCTAAATAAACAGAGTATAAACTAACGGACAACTAGTAAAAGCTCAAACCAAGTTTATTCACCCACTGGGTCTAACAGCTGCAAAGACAAAGACATGTTTACACAAGTACATATATTTATACCCTCTACTGGGCGGAGTCAACTCCTTGCAAATCTAGACAGCCAATACATCTCTGTTGCTAGGCAGGAAATTAAGTGATGTGGGCAATAAACTGTTCCTTCTCCCTTCATCTGACCTGACCTAGGCCCACATTCCTCAATAATCCACAGCTATCCACCCTTATCAGTGACCACAACCACGTGATTGCCTTTTCCCTTACTTAGTAACGTTCCAGGCCCATGGCTCTTATCCAACCTCCATTGACCCCACCATATACATTCCTCATACATGTAACCATTAACTTCTAGTATAGCAAGTATTTCAAACTAGAACCCAACAGCATTAATCATCTGGTCATGATTAATGACCATCCGATAGAATAGGGTGCAACTTTGAAGCGTTACAGAATGTGCGATCGAAATGTACAGGTAAATTCAGATTGAGCCGACATATGCAGCATTTACCGTGAATCCAGTCTCCGCTAACACGGGAACTTTGCTTTTAAATTTCAATCACACGATTAAATCGAGCTCTGAATTTAATTGAATTATATGTACTTTATGGCGCAACTAATTTAAAGCTAGCCATATGACTGGATTCATGTGTCTCTAGCGAACATAAGGTAAATAGATCTAAAACAATTGTCATTTATATTTACATCGGGAAAATATTAAATAGTTGTTTTTCCACTTGGAACCGACAGGTTGCTCAACCTTATTAATCGTTTCCTTGTGCATAAAGGTGGTGTAAAAATGAGGGAATTAAGACAAGGTCAGAATATGGCGTATCTGTAGACACACCTCCGCCACACCTCCATTTGTTTGATCTCCACCCTAAACGTGTCACTTTTGTTGACAATTTAGAACAAGTAAAACGAAAAACAAGTGAACAGTTATTTTATCAAGTGGGGAAACTTTAGCCTAGTTGCAGTCTCTGTTCAGCTATTACATTCCATTCCTTGCCACTCCTGTCTTTGGCAAATGACAGGAGTGGCAAGGAGTGGAATGTTGGCTAAAAAGACTGGTACCCAGACTAGGGAAACTTATTTCCTCAACAAAATTATGCCTAGATCATATGGACAAGTTGGACAATGTCTTTTCACTGTGAGTTTGTCATACCTTTCTTTCTTTCGTAATCTAGTTCTAATCAATTGATACATTTTGATGAGTATTTATCTTCAGTAAACCAATTTACTGACGAATTAGGAGCAGATAGGCAATTGCCATTCCCGTTATCATAGTAAGATATCACCAGTCCATTCAATAAAAGAAAAGACAACTGCGATTCAGACTTCTAGTGAAATAGAATGTACTGTATATATTCCCTCAGACCAGGCAATTTATTTGTGTTGTACCTCCATTCTATGAATTATACTGTATTTCTATGGATCACTGGGAAAAGCACAGAATTCTGAGGTGGCACATTAGAACTCTGCTTTTTTCAGTGGTCTACTCATGCAACAATGGAAATTAACATGCAAATAAGCATTTTTTGATTGAACAATTCATTGTGCGTTCTTTTTTAAGCCTACATTTCCAAATGTTATTGCAAAAATGACGGTTTGTCCACTCACCAGGAAACTTGAAAGAAAGTATGTTCTAGAAATTCTAAGACCTTGCAAAGGGCAATAATTTGTGGCCCATTTGTGTTTGTGCATGCGTATTTGTGTGTATGACAGGATGCCGTGGTTAGTGGAACCAGGAGCTCACCGGCCAAGCTGATGGAGGAGACAGCTGTCCCACAGAGACAGCTCACACCACCCAACAACTAAAGATGAGCAGAATAGCCAGGGATGGAAAATTGAGATGGAGAGAGAAATGGAGAGGGTCAAGCAGAGCGTAGCTGCGGTCCTGCAGAGATGAATAATGAGATCTTTAAAGACCTAAAGGATGGAGAAAGATGAGCTAGAACAGAAGAGAAAGAATTTGGAAATTAGAAAGAAAGTGTTCGTGCACAGGAAGGAGATGAAGAGAGCGAAAGAGGAAGGATAAAGTAAAGAAGAAAGAAAAGGAGATGGTGAAGGAGGAGAGACAGAGGTTGTGGGAAAAGGATAAAGACTTGGAGAAGAAGATGGAGGAAGTGGAGAAGAAAGACTTCAGCCTTGAGAAGGAGAAAGAGATGCTGGAGAAAAACAGGGAAAAGCTGGAAATGAAGAAAAAGCTTCTGGACAAGGAGAGCGAGAAGTTTAGCAGAGAGCTAAAATTAAGAACTAAGACACAATTTAAGTTTATTGGCACATACTTAACTGGCAGATGTTTTCTGATAAATTCAATTTATATAACTGCCCTTGTGGGTGGTAAATCATTGCAAATGTATAATTTTATTAAATGCAATTCCCCCCTCCTGCAAATCCAGAATGTGGTTATCTGTTCAGTTTCTGGTCTCTGGATATACCAATGCTCTCAACTCCAAAACATAAAGAAATCTCCCATAGGCCTATTTCCTGTGGGATCATGCATTCTCTATAAAATGCAATGTTGTGAGAGGCCTACCATGAACCCTTGTTATCCATATCCATATTTTGTTGCATAACTGTGGGATTTAAGTGAATTTAATTGTTTTTGTCATTTATCTACACAAAATACTCCATAATGTCAAACTGAAAAGTACATTCTACAAATGTTAACAAATTAATACAAATCAAATAACTAAAATATAGTTGTTACAAAAGTATTCACCCCTTTTATTTAGGCAAGTACATTAGTTCTGGGGTAAACTTTGGCTTAACAAATCACATAAGTGACATGGACTCACTCCATGGACTCACTCCATGAAATAATAGGGGTTGACATAATTTTTTTATGATTACCCCTTCCTCTGTCCCCCATATAGTGGCTTGCGAAAGTATTCACCCCCCTTTTGCATTTTTCCTATTTTGTTGCATTACAATCTGGAATTAAAATTGATTTTTGGGGGGTTTGTATCATTTGATTTACACAACATGCCTACCACTTTGAAGATGCAAAATCTTTTTTTTATTGTGAAACAAACAAGAAATAAGACAAAAAAACAGAAAGAACACTTGAGCGTGCATAACTATTCACCCCCCCCCCCAAAGTCAATACCTTGTAGAGCCACCTTTTGCAGCAATTACAGCTGCAAGTCTCTTGGGGTATGTCTCTATAAGCTTGACACATCTAGCCACTGGGATTTTTGCCCATTCTTCAAGACAAAACTGCTCCAGCTCCTTCAAGTTGGATGGGTTCCGCTGGTGTACAGCAATCTTTCAGTCATACCACAGATTATCTATTGGATTGAGGTCTGGGCTTTGACTAGGCCATTCCAAGACATTTAAATGTTTCCCCTTAAACCACTCAAGTGTTACTTTAGCAGTATGCTTAGGGTCATTGTCCTGCTGGAAGGTGAACCTCTGTCCCAGTCTCAAATTTCAGGAAGACTGAAACAAGAATTTCCCTGTACTTAGCGCCATCCATCATTCCTTCAATTCTGACCAGATTCCCAGTCCCTGCCGATGAAAAACCTCCCCACAGCATGATGCTGCCACCATCATGCTTCACTGTGGGGATGGTGTTCTCGGGGTGATGAGAGGTGTTGGGTTTGTGCCAGACATAGCATTTTCCTTGATGGCCAACAATCTAAATTTTTGTCTCATCTGACCAGAGTACCTTCTTCCATATGTTTGGGGAGTCTCCCTACATGCCTTTTGGCGAACACCAAACGTGTTTGCTTATTTTTTTCTTTAAGCAATGGCTTTTTCTGGCCACTCTTCCGTAAAGCCCAGCTCTGTGGAGTGTACGGCTTAAAGTGGTCCTATGGACAAATACTCCAATCTCTGTTGTGGAGCTTTGCAGCTCCTTCAGGGTTATCTTTGGTCTCTTTGTTGCCTCTCTGATTAATGCCCTCCTTGCCTGGTCCGTGAGTTTTGGTGGGCGGCCCTCTCTTGGCAGGTTTGTTGTGGTGCCATATTCATTACATTTTTTAGTAATGGATTTAATGGTGCTCCGTGGGATGTTCAAAGTTTCTGATATTTTTTTATAACCCAACCCTGATCTGTACTTCTCCACAACTTTGTCCCTGACTTGTTTGGAGAGCTCCTTGGTCTTCATGGTGCCGCTTGCTTGGTGGTGACCCTTGCTTAGTGGTGTTGCAGACTCTGGGGCCTTTCAGAACAGGTGTATATATACTGAGATCATGTGACAGATCATGTGACACTTAGATTGCACACAGGTAGACTTTATTTAACTAATTATGTGACTTCTGAAGGTAATTGGTTGCACCAGATCTTATTTAGGGGCTTCATAGCAAAGGGGTTGAATACATATGCACGCACCACTTTTCTGTTATTTATTTTTTAGACTTTTTTGAACAAGTTACTTTTTTCATTTCACTTCACCAATTTGCACTATTATGTGTATGTCCATTACATGAAATCCAAATAAAATTCCATTTAAATTACAGGTTGTAATGCAACAAAATAGGAAGGCACTGTACATACAACATCTGTAAGGTCCCTCAGTCAACTATTGAATTTCAAGCATAGATTCAACTACAAAGATCAGGGAGCTTTTTGAAAGCCTCATAAAGAAGGGCAGTGGTTGGTAAATGGGTAGCAATAAAAAGTCAGACATTGTATATCTCTTTAAGCATGGTCAAGTTCATTAGTATGCTGTGGATTATGTATTAAACCACCCAGACACAACAAAGATACAGTCGTCCTTCTGAACTGAGCTGCAGGACAGGAAGGAAACTGCTCATGTACGTCACCATGAGGCCATTGGTGATTTTAAAACAGCTACAGAATTAAATTGCTGTGAAGGGAGAAAACTTCGGATGGATCAACAACATTGTAGTTACTCCACAATAATGACCTAAATTAAAATATATTCAAGGCACTATCGTAATACTGGAAAAAACACTGCAAAGGAATACACTTTTTGGCCTAAATGCAAAGCCTTATGTTTGGGGAAAATCCATCACAACACATCACTGATTAACTGCCTCATTATTTTCAAGCATGGTGGTGGCGACATGGTATGGTATGCTATCATCAAAGACTGGGGAGTTTTTCAGGATAAAAAAAAAACGGGATGGAGCTAAGCACAGGCAAAATCCTACAGGAAAACCTGCTTCAGTCTGCTTTACACCAGACACTGGGAGAGGAATTCACCTTTCAGCAGAACAATAACCTACAACACAAGGCCTACAGTGGAGTTGCTTACCAAGAAGACTGTGAATGCTCCTGAGTGGCCAAGTTACAGTTTTGACTTAAATCTGCTTGACAATCTATGGCAAGACTTGAAACTTGCTGTATAGCCATGATCCCAACATCTTGACAGAGTTTGAAGAATTTAGAAAATAATAATTAGCAAATATTATACAATCCAGGCGTGCAAAGCTCTTATAGACTTACCCAAGAAGACTCACAGCTGTAATCGATGCCAAAGATGTTTCTAACATGTATTGATTCAGGGAGCTGAATACTTATGCAACAACTATATTTTAGTTTTTTAATTTGTATTAATCTTTGAAACATGTTAGAATTTCTCTTCCACTTTGATATTACAGAGTATTTTTTTAAACTTGAGTAGATGCTTAGATAAAAAAATATATATCTCTGGAAATGCTATTCTGCTGTTATATCCAGTAAGCTAACATATGGAATTATTTTAAGATGGTCATACCAAGAATCATTTAGCTATTTGACATTGAATTTTAGGACCCCTTCAGGTATAAAAAAATATATATAACAAAAATATTTGATGAAACATTGAATTTGGCCTTACTGCTATAGTATATTCATAGGTACACATTGAATAACAGATTCATACATAGAAAACAGTCAAAAAAATTAATCAAAAGGAAGTTTGTTTTAAAGTGTCAGTTGAAGTCGGAAGTTTACATACACTTAGGTGGGAGTCATTAAAACTTATTTTTCAACCACTCCACAAATTTCTTGTTAACAAACTATAGTTTTGACAAGTCGGTTAGGGCATCTACTTTGTGCATGACACAAGTAATTTTTCCAACAATTGTTTACAGACAGATTATTTCACTTATAATTCACTCTATCACAATTCCAGTGGTCAGACGTTTACATACACTAAGTTGACTGTGCCTTTAAACAGCTTGGAAAATTCCAGAAAATGATGTCATGGCTTTAGAAGCTTCTGATAGGCTAATTGACATCATTTGAGTCAATTGGAGGTGTACCTGTGGATGTATTTCAAGGCCTACCTTCAAACTCAGTGGCTCTTTGCTTGACATCATGGGAAAATCATAATTGTAGTCCTCCACAAGTTTGGTTCATCCTTGGGAGCAATTTCCAAACGCCTGAAGGTACCACGTTCATCTGTAGAAATAATAGTACGCAAGTATAAACACCATGGGACCACGCAGCCGTAATTTAGTATTTTATGCATATCTATGTTCACATTGGCGCTAAGAAATAAGCAAACAGCTTAACTCAGGAATATTATAAATAGCGCAATAACATTTTATTTAATTTATTTATTTAATTATTTTTAATCCGTCAACATATCTCTCATTTATCAATTCAATCAAATAGTTTCATAGTTAAACAACAGCCGATTCAACAAACAGAATACTTTAATCGTATGTAAGTCTCCATCTCCCTCTCTACTCTGTCTGCATGTCACAGCAGCTCAGTGCAGGCAGGGGAGTGGCATATTTGCTCTACGTAACTCTAAACTCATAAAATCCCACGCGTGCGTAGTTCATTCACCAGTGCGATTTCAGAGTGGAAGGAGCGCTCAAGCAGCTCTCTCCCAGCTTAAACAACAGAGTAGACAGAGCAGCCGTCTCTCCATCTCCAACACAGACAAACAGTAACACTTAACAAAACTCACAAACCAACACAGAACACAAATCCTACTTCGAAGTTTCTTATCTTCAATTATTCTAATCTGCAGGTTTATAGTTATTTTCTTATCCATTACAAAACATCTCTAAACACTCTTTTAAAAAAGTCCGCCCTGTAGGCTCATGATATTCTAATAGTTAGTAAACATTCTCTGTTTATAGAGACTCATAAGATCTTTAACCATAACGTCCTTCCAGGGGGCTCATATACAGTGGGGAAAAAAAGTATTTAGTCAGCCACCAATTGTGCAAGTTCTCCCACTTAAAAAGATGAGAGAGGCCTGTAATTTTCATCATAGGTACACGTCAACTATGACAGACAAAATGAGGAAAAAAAATCCAGAAAATCACATTGTAGGATTTTGAATGAATTGATTTGCAAATTATGGTGGAAAATAAGTATTTGGTCAATAACAAAAGTTTCTCAATACTTTGTTATATACCCTTTGTTGGCAATGACACAGGTCAAACGTTTTCTGTAAGTCTTCACAAGGTTTTCACACACTGTTGCTGGTATTTTGGCCCATTCCTCCATGCAGATCTCCTCTAGAGCAGTGATGTTTTGGGGCTGTCGCTGGGCAACACAGACTTTCAACTCCCTCCAAAGATTTTCTATGGGGTTGAGATCTGGAGACTGGCTAGGCCACTCCAGGACCTTGAAATGCTTCTTACGAAGCCACTCCTTCGTTGCCCGGGCGGTGTGTTTGGGATCATTGTCATGCTGAAAGACCCAGCCACGTTTCATCTTCAATGCCCTTGCTGATGGAAGGAGGTTTTCACTCAAAATCTCACGATACATGGCCCCATTCATTCTTTCCTTTACACGGATCAGTCGTCCTGGTCCCTTTGCAGAAAAACATCCCCAAAGCATGATGTTTCCACCCCCATGCTTCACAGTAGGTATGGTGTTCTTTGGATGCAACTCAGCATTCTTTGTCCTCCAAACACGACGAGTTGAGTTTTTACCAAAAAGTTATATTTTAGTTTCATCTGACCATATGACATTCTCCCAATCCTCTTCTGGATCATCCAAATGCACTCTAGCAAACTTCAGACTGGCCTGGACATGTACTGGCTTAAGCAGGGGGACACGTCTGGCACTGCAGAATTTGAGTCCCTGGCGGCGTAGTGTGTTACTGATGGTAGGCTTTGTTACTTTGGTCCCAGCTCTCTGCAGGTCATTCACTAGGGCCCCCCGTGTGGTTCTGGGATTTTTGCTCACCGTTCTTGTGATCATTTTGACCCCACGGGGTGAGATCTTGCGTGGAGCCCCAGATCAAGGGAGATTATCTGTGGTCTTGTATGTCTTCCATTTCCTAATAATTGCTCCCACAGTTGATTTCTTCAAACCAAGCTGCTTACCTATTGCAGATTCAGTCTTCCCAGCCTGGTGCAGGTCTACAATTTTGTTTCTGGTGTCCTTTGACAGCTCTTTGGTCTTGGCCATAGTGGAGTTTGGAGTGTGACTGTTTGAGGTTGTGGACAGGTGTCTTTTATACTGATAACAAGTTCAAACAGGTGCCATTAATACAGGTAACGAGTGGAGGACAGAGGAGCCTCTTAAAGAAGAAGTTACAGGTCTGTGAGAGCCAGAAATCTTGCTTGTTTGTAGGTGACCAAATACTTATTTTCCACCATAATTTGCAAATAAATTCATTAAAAATCCTACAATATGATTTTCTGGAGAAAAAAAATCTCAATTTGTCTGTCATAGTTGACGTGTACCTATGATGAAAATTACAGGCTTCTCTCATCTTTTTAAGTGGGAGAACTTGCACAATTGGTGGCTGACTAAATACTTTTTTTCCCCACTGTATAGTTAACAATTATTAACGTTCTCACCAACGGAGACTCATAAGATTTTTTTACCTTAACTTACATATTTCCTTATGAAAACAAAAAAACCCTGTTCTCAACCAAAACATATATATGTATATATCTCTAACATAAATCTTATCCTAACATGAGTCGACACACAGTTTAAACACAACAGAGACGTCTTTATTTTATTATTTTTCTCTCTCCCACACACACACAGACATAGGCTCTCCTCTCACACACACACACACATACAAAGTTTAAACAAGAATGCATCCGTTCATACAATACACTAAGCATGCTACCGTCGCTCCTTATTTCTCATTGTTCCTTCCTAAATTTGTGCTACCTCAAGTTGCAGATTATTCAATGAGAGGTTACTTCAAACATATAATTCGTCAACTATAAGTTGAGCGGTAACTTGCAATCGAATGTATATACCACAACCCACAGTCCCCGGGACTGACCTAAATTCACCTAATGCGCTTTTAGGATTTTCGGCCCATCCTAATGATCGCCTCGTTTGAGGGCTTCCTTAATCAGCGACGTCCTAAATGTATACTTTTTCCTTATTTCCTGGCCTTATTCCTTCATGCTTTTCCTGGACACTCCTTTTAATTATTAATTATTATTTCTTTATTTTTTTAAGCCAAATATGTGTGCCCAGTGTTAATAATTCCTATAGACATTCCCCCCTGTTTGCGTTGTTCCCAACGCAAACAAATTTAGAACGGATTCTCATCACACAGCAAATAACAGCAAAGTGCACAAGTCCTTTGACGGTACATCTGAACGCACACACACACAAGCACACAAACCGACCAGCGCCCAAAACTGTGAGAAATCTCACCTTATCTGCCGGCGTCTTGAGCGGGAGTCACTTCGCAGCCCATGAATGGAATGCTGAGAAAAGACGTAATTCGTCCCAAAGGTTCCTCGTCGCCATTTATGTGGTGCCCGAGACTACGATGCTGATCTATGCTGTGATGATAAGAATTCCGCTGACGCTGTACTTTGATTATAAAGATTTATTATTTCAAAGTATTCCAGCGTCAATTTACAGACATCTGCAGATATCTGGAGAATAACCGGACCCAAATCTCTGATATGTTATTCCTCCCCGTCCTTTGTTCAAAACATGGTATTTATATCCTATGTAACATAATATGGTGTGATTTTAATAGACCAATCCCCGGCCTCTACATAGCAGACTCTCCTCTATTCCAAGAAACCTATGTAGTAATGCTTTCCAGATGTTTCAGCAAAGCAGAGTAGAGTTCATCCATTACACCATTTGCAAATGTCAGCAAAATCATAGACCCTCAGACACTACATATTTCCCCCCTTCGAGACAAATTAAGTCTCGAAAACAAAAAGAATAAGATTATGACAAATAACAATTTTTGTTTTTGAGTAACTTCAGCAATAAACCAACATTTATGGAGAGTAAACACATGTTTATATAGACACATTTTTGTATGGAGTGTAAATAAATTGTTATGGAATGTCAATAAATTGTTATGGAGTGTAAGAGCGAAAAATCTGTCTGGCAGCTTTCATTCCAAATATCCATCAATCAATCAAGACAGAAAAATTCTCTCACGGCCCCTCTGCCCCAGGCGACCACCTAAGTACTCCAGATCAATTTATAAATCTTTATCAATGCATTTTAAGCCATGATGCAATTGAATGCACATGAAAACCCCAGTAAACAAAATACAATAAAAAATGTCCACATTCAGGCTGGTCGACCCATCGGACCCTCCTGTGGATTCTCTGTCCCTGCCTAGACCCAATATCCCTAAGCTTCAACAAAATAAACAAAAACATCTGAGGTCCCCACATGTACCCATCAACAGAAAACATAATTCTTCAAAACATTAATACAGAAAGAATATAACACAAATTATGTATTACACATGCAAATATGTCTATATATCATTGCAGACACTGGAATGTAGTCCACTACACTTCATCTCCTCAGCAGTGTCGACTTCCAACGAAACGTTGATGATGGAATCTGAACATTTCCACACCTTCCTTGTTCCATTTCCTCCAGTCCATTCATATTGTCCATGTTTGAGTAGTTGAATCCCCTCTACACATTCCCCCATATGCTTCTGGAAGAAAAGAAAAGACCAAACAGTATCTTTTGCAAAACAACACATTCAAATTAAAACATCAATATCAACAAAAATATAAAAATTATATATAAAATGAATCACATACCATTTCCCCCATTTGATTCATCACAAAATACTAAACTCACCATAATATTTAAAAACATTTGAAAAATTCAAAATTGATATCTATCCATCAATACTCCTTTGAGTCTTGACATAAGGTTAAACCCTCTTATCGTTTCATTTGCAAAACCCTTCAAAGTATAGGTAATATTATCTATGTTATCTTCCCAAAATGTTACACCATACCATGGAAAAATTCCCCACTTCTCTCCTAGACTTATCCTCCACTGGTAGGCTTCCAGACTATTAAACCTCTCTTTCAGAATCAGATTTCTCTCTTTCCCCTTGCTTCCCCTCTTTTAATTTTAAAAACCTCATATGGAAGCTTCAACATCTACATGTAACAACATCCTGTCCATCCATAGGGCAAGAATATATTCTTTCTCACCACAAATCCCAGAAGTTTCTCTAAAATCCCCAATAGTCACATTGGTGGGCCCAGAGGCTTTAACTATTCCAACTGACTCTGAGGTAGACATTCCCTGCAGTGTGGGGCTCTTATCCTGTCCAGATAAGGGGTTTCTACTGATTGAGGCCACAGAAGAAGACACGTTGCCCGGGGGGTTGTTAGTTCAGCCAAGAGTTACTGAAGTGGAGGACCAGAGTGACAGCGTGCTGTCTATCAGAGTATGTAATGCTACCAAGAAATAAATAGTACTGGCAAAGAGACAGTTTTGGCCAATGTGTTAACCGTTGAACTTCTGCCCTCCTCCACACCTCCATCCTCAGTGTCTCAGCCTGCCGTGAACCCCATGAACTTTGATTTTGGGGATTCCCCTATAACTAGCCAAGGATGTGATCCATAGCGTCCGGCTTTCAGACTCCAGGCCTTCCAGAGAGCGATCTCGAAGGCTTGCACTAGCGAACATTGAGGATGTGAGAAGGCACCTGAAGGAGCTGTTGGTGACTGGAATCATTTCTGTCACGAAGTCCCTATGCCTCTCCTATTGTGGTGGCCAGAAAGAAAATGGTGCCATAAGGGTGTGTGTGAACTACCTTGTACAAACGGACCATCCCCGATCAATACACCGTTCCAAGGATTGACTATGCTGAGTCTGAGAAGCGGTATTCGGTTCATTGGTTGGAATTTCTGGCTCTGAAGTGGGCAGTGGCAGGAGCGGACTGGATATCCGCCATTTTGGCAAATGCCAGGTGGGCTGTCCAACTTGTTTTGTTTTTACTCAAAATTATCATTATCTGGCTAAATGGGTGCCTTGAGGAAAATAATTGACTGGTGTGGAGGCCTCAAGGGAAAAAATGGGTTGGTGTGTTAGAAATGCCAGGGCCAATTTCTGTTCCCAGTCCGCCACTGGGCGTTGGTAGACAAGTTCCATGTTCTGGGGCCAGTTTTGTTGCGTGTACTGACAACAATCCCCTCACCTACGTTTTGACCACAGCCAAACTCAATGCCACTGGGCACAGGTGGTTGGCCAGCCTAGCCAACTACAACTTCAGTCTCCAGTACTGCCCTGGCAAGATCAACATTGACGCTGATGCCCTTTCAAAGAGAACCAATTCCCTATCCAGCCCTGAAGACAAGGTGTCAGTACCTGTCAAGGAAGTAACCAGAGTTTGTCAGAAGTCGCATGAGGAAGACCTGCCAGCACGTATGGCAAAGTTACTTGGGGTACCGCCAAACTCCATTCCCGGTTCCTGGGTGCCCTGGAAGGAAGCAGACCTCATTCAAGCACAACACAGTGACCCTGGATTTCAGACAGTGTGGGAGGCACTCCTCCACCAAGCACCCAACAGCTCAGTACAGAGGAACCTCCATGATCTCCCTCTGTACTTGAAGGAATGGGACCGATATGAACTGAAAGGGGAAGTAGAGTACTGGGTTACTGGGTGCTACCTGAAAAATACCTTACCCTAGTCCTGCCAGCACTGCCTGATGAAATGGGGCACATGGGCATTGAGAGAACAACAACTCTGGTGAAAGATGGGATCTACTGGCCAGAGATGAACCAAGAAATCGGAAACTACGTTGAAACTTGTGTACGGTGCGTTCGTCAAAAAACCATGCTGAAGAATGCTGATCCTCTCCATGCCATGACAAGTAATAGCCCCTGGGACCTGATATGTATCAATTTCCTTTTGCTAGATCCTGATCAAAGAGGCATTGGGAACCTGTTAGTGGTGACTGACCACTTCTCAAGATATGCCCAGATCTTCCACAAGAGACCAGAAGGCTACCACTGTGGCCAAAGTCCTCTGTGAGTTGTTTGTGGATCCTTATGGATATCCGTCCAGGGTTCACTCTAACCAAGGCTGAGACTTCGAGAGAAGACTCATCAAAGAGTTGCTGAGCATGCTGGAAATCAAGATTCCCTGAACTGGTTCCAACCCCTGGTTGTTACAGCCTGAATTCAAAATGGATTACATTAATTTTTTTCCTTAACTATCTACACACAATACCCCATACTGACAAAGTGAAAACATGTTTTTAGACTTTTTTGCAAATTTATTGAAAATGTAATACATAAGTATCTAAGAGCTTTGCACACCTGGATTGTACAATATTTCCACATTATTCTTTTTTAAATTCTTCGAGCTCTGTCAAGTTGATTGTTGATCATTGCTAGACAATCATTTTCGAGTCTTGCCATAGCTTTTCAAGCCGATTTAAGTCAAAACTGTAACTAGGCCACTGAGGAGGAACATTCAATGTCGTCTTGGTAAGCAACTCCAGTGTATAATTGGCCTTGTGTTTTAGGTTATTGTCCTGCTGAAAGGTGAATTTGTCTCCCAGTGTCTGTTGGAAAGCAGACTGAACCAGGTTTTCCTCTAGGATTTTGCCTGTGCTTAGCTCTATTCCATTTGTTGTTATCCTAAAAAACTCCCTAGTCCTTGCCGATGACAAGCATATCCATAACATGATGCAGCCACCACCATGCTTGAAAATATGAAGAGTGGTACTCAGTGATGTGTTGTGTTGGATATGCCCCAAACATAATGCTTTGTATTCAGGACATAAAGTTAATTTATGTGCCAAATGTTTTGCAGTTTTACTTTAGTGCCTTATTGCAAACAGGATGCATGTTTTGGAATATTTTTATGCTGTACAGGCTTTTTTATTTTCACTCTGTCATTTAAGTTAATATTGTTGATGTTGTTGATCCATCCTCAGTTTTCTCCTATCACAGCCATTAAACCCTGTAACTGTTTTAAAGTCACCATTGGCCTTAAGGTGAAATCCCTGAGCGGTTTCCTTCCTCTCCGTCAACTGATTTAGGAAGGATGCCTGTATCTTTGTAGTGACTGGGTGTATTGATACACCATCCAAAGTATAATTAATAACTTCACCATGCTCAAAGAGATATTCAATGTCTGCTTTTTACCTATCTACCAATAGGTGCCCTTCTTTGACAGGCATTGGAAAACCTCCCTGGTCTTTGTGGTTGAATCTGTGTTGACTGAGGGACCTTACAGATAATTGTATGGGCTACAGAGATGAGGTAGTCATTCAAAAATCATGTTAAACAATATTATTGCACACAGAGTCCATGCAACTTATGTGATTTGTTAAGCAAATTTTTACTCCTGAATTTATTAATGCTTGCCATAACGAAGGGGTTGAATACTTATTGACTCAAGACGTTTCAGCTTTTTATTTTTAATTAATTTGTATACATTTCTAAAAACATAATTCCACTTTGACATTATGGGGTATTATGTGTAGGCCAGTGACACCAAATCTAAATTTAAACCATTTCAAATTCAGGCTGTAACACAACAAAATGTGGAAAAAGTCAAGGGGTGTAAATACTTTTTGAAGACACTCTGCTATATAGTGACTTTTATCGTGTTTATCTTTACTTTTTTTTTTACAGAAAGTTCATACTATTATCACATATGACCACCAAGCATTTCTGGAGATCAGATCTATAGTTACTAACCTCGATTTCAAATACGACTTCAACTCAGCTGTTCCACTGTTCATACCTTATTCCTTTGTTCCATGGGCTACCAAAACGTCGAAGGCGTAGACGCTGGAGATGACGTGGCGTCCTGGTGATATTGAGGCGAAGAGAAAACCGAACGTCGCTCCCCTCCGTTCTATTGGCAAATGTCCAGTCATTCGAGAATAAGATGGATGAGCTTCGTTCGAGAGTCTCCTATCAGAGAGACTTGAAAAGCTGCAATATTATATGTCTTGCTGAAATGTGGCTGGATGATGACGCTATGCATGTAGTATGCGGTGGATTCTCCATGCAGTGGCAGGATCGTACAGCAACTTTGGAGAAGTCAAAAGGAGGTGGAGTGTGTTTTATCATAAATAACAACTGGTGTGCGGCTTCAAGTGTGAAGGAAATCTCAAGCTTTTGTTCACCTGATATATACTGAACCAAAATATAAACACAACATGCTCAAATTTCAACAATTTTACTGAGTTACAGTTCATATAAGGAAATCAGTCATTTGAAATACATTCATTAGGCCCTAATCTATGGATTTCACATGACTAGCCATGGGTGAGCCTGGCCCAACCAATCAGAATGAGTTTTTCCCCATAAAAGGGCTTTATTACAGACAGAAATACTCCTCAGTTTCATCAGCTGTCCGGGTGGCTGGTCTCAGATGATCCCGTAGGTGAAGAAGCCGGGTCTGTGGTCTGCGGTTGTGAGGCCGGTTGGACATACTGCCAAATTCTCTAAAACAACGTTGGAGGCGGCTTATGGTAGAGAAATGAACATTTGGCAATTCCTGCAGTCAGCATGCCAAATGCGCGTTCCCTCAAAATGTAGACATCTGTGGCAAAATTGCACATTTAAGAGTGGCCTTTTATTGTACATTTACGTCATTTAGCAGACGCTCTTATCCAGAGCGACTTACAGTAAGTAGTGAGTTATACATTTTTGTACTGGTCCCCTGTGGGAATCGAACCCACAACCCTGGTGTTGCAAGCGCCATGCTCTACCAACTGAGCCACACGGGACCCAGCATAAGGTGCACCTGTGTAATGATCATTCTGTTTAATCAGCTTCTTGATATGCCACACCTGTCAGGTGGATGGATTGTCTTGGCAAAAGAGAAATGCTCACTAACAGGGATGTAAACAAATTTGTGCACAACATTTGAGAGAAATAAGCTTTTTGTGCAGAACATTTCTGGGATCTTTTATTTCAACTCATGAAACATGGGACCAACACTTTACATGTTGCATTTATATTTTGGTTCAGTGTTGAATACCTCATGGTAAGATGCAGACCCTTTTATCTACCAAGAAAGTTCTCATCCATAATTATCACGGCTGTCTACATCCCGCCCCAAGCCAACACCACACACAACAAACTTTATGGGGCCATAAACAAACAAGAAACCACTCACCCAGAGGCAGCGTTTTCTGGTGGGCGGAGACTTTAACTCAGGGAGACTTAAAACCATCCTACCTCACTTCTAACAACACGTCTCCTGCGCCACTATGTGCGCAAAAACTTTAGACCACTTTTATTCCACCCACAGAAATGCATACAATGCCCTCCTTCGTCCTCCATTCAGCATATCTGACCATGACTCCATTCTCCTGCTTCCTGTTTACAAAGATGCGCTCAATACGGAAGTGGTCGGATGAAGCAGACGCAAAGCTACAAGACTGTTTTTCTAGTACAGACTGGGATATGTTGCGGGATTCATCCGATTGCATTTAGGAGTTTACCACAACAGTCACAGGCTTCATCAATAAGTGCATAGACAATGTCGTCCCCACAGTGACTATAAGAATGTATCCAAACCAAAAACCATAGATTACAGGAAATATCCGTGCTGGGCTAAAGGCTAGAGCTACCGCTTAAAAGGAACGGGACACGGACATGAACTCATACAAGAAAGCCCGCTACGACCTCCAATGAGACATCAAACATGCAGAAGGACAATATAGTGGAACACAGTGGACTCCATCATTCTTAAATGGAAAAAGTTTGGAACCACCAAGACTCATCCTAGAGGCCAAACTGAGCAATCGGGGGAGAAGGGCCTTGGTCTGGGAGGTGACCAAAAACCTGATGGTCACTCTGACAGAGCTCTAGAGTTCCTCTGTGGAGATGGGAGAACCTTCCAGAAGGACAACCATCTCTGCAGCACTCCACCAATCAGTCCTTTATGGTAGAGTGGCCAGACGAAAGCCACTCCAGTAAAAGGCATATGACAGCCCGCTGGGAGTTTGCCAAAAGGCACCTAAAGGACATTCAGACCATGAGAAACAAGTTTCTCTGGTCTGATGAAACCAAGACTGAACTCTTTGGCCTGAATGCCAAGCATCCCGTCTGGAGGAAACCTGGCACCATCCCTACGGTGTCTAAAAACCAGTGTTTGCTTTGTCCCCTTATGGGGTATTGTGTATAGATTGATGAGGATTTTTTATTTATTTAATCAATTTTAGAATAAGGCTGTAACGTAACAAAATGTGGAAAAGTCAAGGGGTCTGAATACTTTCCGAATGCACTGTATATGCACTGTAGCTTTACTTTTGTTACTACTTTTATTATGGCGTAATGTATTGAGGCACTGTTATTTTGTTCCCTGGGGACTTTTATTTTGAAAGCAATAGCATTCCCAGGGGCATCTGCATGTGTCTGGAGAGGGCCAAAAAAAATGAAATTAAAACGCAGAGTGAATCTTTCTGACTGCTTGGCTGCATCTCTTGGTCCAGGAGAAATTAAACCACAAGTAATAGTTTTCCATTGTAACCCGTGTTTTATTTGCTTCTGTTGAACCCAGAAGTCCACCGGTGGAGATGTTGTAGGTATTTAACACTAAGAAATAAGGGTTACAGCACTACTGTAAGATTTTATACACATATTGATGTTTTTTTTTAAGCTTCTGTTCGTAAGGGAGCTTCATGAAATGGGTTTCCATGGCCGAGCAGCCGCGCACAAGCCTAAGATCACCATGCGCAATGCAAGTGTCAGCTGAAGTGGTGTAAAGCTCGCAGCCATTGGAATCCCGAGCAGTGGAAACGCGTTCTCTGGAGTGATGAATCACGCTTCACCATCTTGCAGTCTGACGGACGAATGTGGGTTTGGCGGATGCCAGGACAACGCTACCTGCCCCAATGCATAGTGCCAACTGTAAAGTTTGGTGGAGGAGGAATAATGGTCTGGGGCTGTTTTTCATGGTTCAGGCTAGGCCCCTTAGTTCCAGTGAAGGGAAATCTTAATGCATACAATGACATTCTAGACGATTCTGTGCTTCCAACTTTGTGGCAACAGTTTGGGGAAGGACTTTTCCTGTTTCAGCATGACAATGCCCCCATGCACAAAGCGAAGTCCATACAGAAATGCTTTGTCGAGATCGGTGTGGAAGAACTTGACTGGTCTGCACAGAGCCCTGACCTCAACCCCATCGAACTCCTTTGGGATAAATTGGAACGCCGACTGCGAGCCAGGCCTAATCGCCCAACATCAGTGCCCGACCTCACTAATGCTCTTCTGGCTGAATGGAAGCAAGTCCCCTCAGCAATGTTCCAACATCTAGTGGGAAGCCTTCCCAGAAGAGTGGAGGCTGTTATAGCAGCAAAGGGGGGACCAACTCCATATTAATGCCCATGATTTTGGAACGAGACGTTCGACGAGCAGGTGTCCACATACTTTGGTCATGTAGTGTACCCTTTGTATAACTCAATCAGTTCGCACGCTGTCAAGGATATTGAGTTGCACCCCCTTTTTCCGTCAAAACAGCCTCAATTTGTCGGGGCATGGACTCAACAATGTGTCAAGCTTTCCACAGGGTTGCTGGCCCATGTTGACTTCAGTGCTTCCCACAGTTGTATCAAGTTGGCGGGATGTCCTTTGAGTGGTGGATCATTCTTGATACACATGGGAAACTGTTGAGCGTGAAAAACCCAGCAGCGTTGCAGTTCTTGACACACTCAAACCGGTGCGCCTGGCACCTACTACCATACCCTGTTCAAGTATTTTGTCTTGCCCATTCACCCTCTGAATGGCACACAAACACAATCCATGTCTCAAGGCTTAAAAATACTTATTTAACCTGTCTCCTCCCCTTTATCTACACTGATTAAAGTGGATTTAACAAGTGACATCAATAAGGGATCATAGCTTTCACCTGGATTCACCTGGTCAGTCTATGTCATGGAAAGAGCAGGTGTTCCTAATGTTTTATACACTGTGTACAGCCTGAAACATTTGAGTGCAAAAAGCCAGAATGTTGAATAAAATTACACTTGAACTTACTCTATTGGTTGTCTGTGCGGTTTGTCCTTTTTTTGGGACAAATATCCACAGGAAAGTATTATTTACTTTTTAGAGAGCTAGTAGGTATATGGTTCAGTTCGGCACTAAGGTAAAGTTTGTTTTGTATTGGATATTCGGTTATCTACATTTACATTTACATTTTAGTCATTTAGCAGACGCTCTTATCCAGAGCGACTTACAGTTAGTGAATACATTTTTTTTTTTTTTTATACTGGCCCCCCGTGGGAATCAAACCCACAACCCTGGCGTTGCAAACGCCATGCTCTATCAACTGAGCTACATCCCTGCCGGCCATTCCCTCCCCTACCCTGGGCCAATTGTGCGCCGCCCATGAGTCTCCCGGTCGCGGCCAGCTGCGACAGAGACTGGATTCGAACCAGGATCTCTAGTGGCACAGTTAGCACTGCGATGCAGTGCCTTAGACCACTGCGCCACTCATCTATTCTGCGCCACTCATCTATATCTATTGTCAATAGCTATTGAACCAAGCACGCCATGACATGAAAAATGGTATATTCTGAATCAGGGGAGAATGTAGAATAATACACACGTTTTTTGTGTGAACTTCTCTTATTTTTATTCGGATTAAAAATATACAGTACCAGTCAAAAGTTTGGACACACCTACTCATTCAAGGGTTTTTCTTTATTTTTACTATTTTCTTCCATGTAGAATAATAGTGAAGACATCAAAACTATGAAATAACATATGGAATTATGTAGTAACCAAAAAAGTGTTAAACAAATCTAAATATATTTTATATTTGAGATTCTTCAAAGTAGCCACCCTTTGCCTTGATGACAGCTTTGCACACTCTTGGCATTCTCTCAACCATCTTCACCTGGAATGCTTTTCCAACAGTCTTGAAGGAGTTCCCACATATGCTGAGCACTTGTTGGCTGCTTTTCCTTTACTCTGCTGTCCGACTCATCCCAAACCATCTCAATTTGGTTGAGGTCGGGGGATTGTGGAGGCCAGGTCATCTGATGCAGCACTCCATCACTCTCTTTTTTGGCAAAATAGCCTTTACACAGCCTGGAGGTGTGTTGGGTCATTGTCCTGTTATAAAAACAAATGATGGTCCCACTAAGCCCAAACCAGATGGGATGGCGTGTCGCTGCAGAATGCTGTGGTAGCCATGCTGGTTAAGTGTGCCTTGAATTCTAAATAAATCACAGACAGTGTCACCAGCAAAGCAACCCCACACCATAACACCTCCTCCTCCATGCTTTACGGTGGGATATACACATGCGGAGATCATCCATTCACCCACACCGTGTCTCACAAAGACACGGCGGTTGGAACCAAAAATCTCAAATTTGGACTCCAGACCAAAGGACAAATTTCCACCGGTCTAACGTCCATTTTTGCGACTGCACTTAAAGAAACTTTCAAAGTTCTTGTTGACTGACCTTCATGTCTTAAAGTAATGATGGACCGTCGTTTCTCTTTGCTTATTTGAGCTGTTCTTGCCATAATATGGACTTGGTCGTTTACCAAATAGGGCTATCTTCTGTATACCATGTAGAAAATAGTAAAAATAAAGAAAAATCCTTGAATGAGTAGGTGTTCTAAAACTTTTGACCGGTAGTGTATGTTGACCTCGCTCCCAGGAAGGATAGAGTTGCTGGTATACTCACTATCAGAAGCACTTGACACATGTGCATTCTTTGGCTTGATGGTCAGCAAGGTTGCGGGGGAAGCAGCGCAGGACCTGTCCGGGCTAGAGAATCCTTCCACTGTAGAAGCCCAACGCGATTCTGTTCGGCACCTCTAACAGCTCTCCCGTCCTTCCCCTCTTCAACTTCACTCTGTACTTTCTCACTCCGTACCAGATACGTGCTCAACATCTTCATCAGCTACCCTTCCCGTCCAGAACTTTACCACAAGTTTCTTCTCATCGATGTTCATTGCAGATTCCACGTGCCAGTACTTCCACTTCTCTTCCTGTGACTTGGTTGCATAGACTTCCAGGAAGTGGAGCAAAGGCATCTGTTTTGAAAACAAGTTTGTGTTCATTCCTATTAGGTAAGACTATGAAACTATAGAAGTCACTGGCATTAATCTAATTAGACTAAAATAAAAGGTTATCTACTATATAGTCTCTGTTAGGGGCCTCACCTTCCCCCACATATCTCAGCCGGGCCCAGTACTGGCCAAAAAGGCCAGAAATGGGAGCCATGATGGTAAGGGTTGGCTGATCACTGTGGGAGATAAGGGAGGTGGACCACGGCTTACTGGCCACATCCTGACATTGTGTGTTCACTAGTTGAGTTCAAGAGAATTAATAGCCATCCCCAGCCTCTTTGTAGGCTCTGTGGTAACGTACTCCTCAAACATTGTGTAGCACCCACCTGGGTGATGCCGGATAGGGCGCCAAAGGGTCCCTGCACATCAGTTACAGGAAAAGTCAACCTTGGAGTAACCACTCGGGAGATCCTCTCCATTTCAACAAGCTTTTGCCATCTCCAAGCCAATTCTTCTGTTTTTGTTAAAATAAAAACAATAGCTAACTAGCTAGTGTGGTGTCCAAGTCAACGTTGCTAATTATGCTGTGATGATAAGAAGTCCGCTTACACTGTTCTTTGATTATAAAGATTTATTGTATCAAAGTTCACAGTATTAATTTACAGATATCTGCAGTTATATCTGGAGAGAAACGACCAATCTGTTGATCTCATATGTTGTCTCTCCCTCCGTCCTTTGTTTAAGACAGGGTATTTATAACCTATGTGACATAGTATGGCGTGATTTTAATAAACCAATCCCTGGCTTTTCACATATCTTCCCATTTCCTATTTTCCAGGAATTTAGTAATGCTTTCCAGATGTTTCAGCAAGCAGAGCCAAGTTTCCTCTAACACACTTTTTGCAAACCTCAGCAAAATCATAGACCCTCAGACACTATACTAGTTAAGTAGCCTCTCAGTTGTCTTAGCAAACCAACTGACAAGCCAGTCCATGATATGTTATGATAACCACTGTTTACCTGCATTTAATTAGTTATCATTTCCCTTTACTACTGGTCTGGCTGCTTTGTACATTAGTAAACCACATCCAACTGGCGGCGCATTTCCTTGTTCGCAGGCCGCTGTTAAACACAAAAGAAGAAGAAAAACACTCAAGTAGAATTAGTTTAGAAGAAGAGAATGGCGAAGGAGCAAAATGTTTTAACTGCCCTTACAAAAAAAGTCCTACAGGAATCCTGCAGGGGAAACCTGCAGAATATATATCCTGCAGGAATTGGAAGTCAGGATTTTTTCCCGGATGGACTACCTGCAGGAATTGGCCCCAAAATACCATGGGATATCTTGTAGGTAAGATTCCTGCAGGTAATTCCACAAGATTTTCAGGGCCATTTTCCTCTAGGACAACCTGCAGGATCCCTTCCTCATCCTTCAGATAGAATTTCCTGTATGATAATCCACTTTCTTTCAAAAGAATGGACAGAAAGCACAAGATATCAGATTGCATGGCAATTTTATTATTCAAAGCAGCAACAGCGGACGTGTTTGATTATCCATTTCACTTGCGCTGCATAAAAGATGAGCTTTTGAATAAATATGTCAGGTCCCAGAGCCTGAGCAGGGTATTTGAGTTTTCGAATGACTGAAGGAGTGGGAATGTATATATTTTTTGTTAATACTTTTTTTGTAGTTTGTGTGGATTAACCTGAAATGTTCCCTTCCCCTATGGAATTTACTTTTATTTTGTAAATGTTTTCACCCCGTCCAGTTGGTGGCGAAAATACACCCTTTGCGTGTAGTTCGCCATGAAACCCAAAGAAGAAGAAAAAGGAAGCAGAATTAGAGACTAGTTTGTTTTGGTTATGAACAATCCTTGCGGACTGAAGACCCACTGACTGAACAAAATAGGCCGGCTACCCACCGCAGTCGAAAATGTCTAAACTACAGTCGTTTCGTCTGTTTTTAAATGAGCGTTTAACGGCAGCTGCCCTGGAGATTTTCTCAGCAGTTGAGAAAACGGTGGCAGAGTACCAGGAGGAGAATGATCGGCTACGGAGACTGCTGCGGATCACCCCGAAGATAAAACTATGTAGAATTGGTTCGTATGTAGCTAGCTGGGGGAGATAGGGTTACGTAATTATGTAAGGGTTAAACGCAGACAATGTTTCCAACGTAATGTATAGAACTCAGGCCTTTATCCTGCTTACAGTGAGGGAAAAAAGTATTTGATCCCCTGCTGATTTTGTACGTTTGCCCACTGACAAAGAAATGATCAGTCTATAATTTTAATGGTAGGTTTATTTGAACAGTGAGAGACAGAATAACAACAACAAAATCCAGAAAAACGCATGTCAAAAATGTTATAAATCGATTTGGTGGTCCTCTGCAGCTCAATTGGTAGAGCGTGGCGCTTGTAACGCCAGGGTAGTGGGTTCGATCCCCGGGACCACCCATACGTAAAAATGTATGCACACATGACTGTAAGTCGCTTTGGATAAAAGCATCTGCTAAATGGCATATTATTATTTATATTATTATTTGCATTTTAATGAGAGAAATAAGTATTTGACCCCCCCTCAATCAGAAAGATTTCTGGCTCCCAGGTGTCTTTTATACAGGTAACGAGCTGAGATTAGGAGCACACTCTTAAAGGGAGTGCTCCTAATCTCAGTTTGTTACCTGTATAAAAGACACCTGTCCACAGAAGCAAGCAATCAGATTCCAAACTCTCCACCATGGCCAAGACCAAAGAGCTCTCCAAGGATGTCAGGGACAAGATTGTAGACCTACACAAGGCTGGAATGGGCTACAAGACCATCGCCAAGCAGCTTGGTGAGAAGGTGACAACAGTTGGTGTGATTATTCGCAAATGGAAGAAACACAAAATAACTGTCAATCTCCCTCTGCCTGGGGCTCCATGCAAGATCTCACCTCGTGGAGTTGCAATGATCATGAGAACGGTGAGGAATCAGCCCAGAACTACACGGGAGGATCTTGTCAATGATCTCAAGGCAGCTGGGACCATAGTCACCAAGAAAACAATTGGTAACACACTACGCCGTGAAGGACTGAAATCCTGCAGCGCCCGCAAGGTCCCCCTGCTCAAGAAAGCACATAAACAGGCCCGTCTGAAGTTTGCCAATGAACATCTGAATGATTCAGAGGAGAACTGGGTGAAAGTGTTGTGGTCAGATGAGACCAAAATCGAGCTCTTTGGCATCAACTCAACTCACCGTGTTTGGAGGAGGAGGAATGCTGCCTATGACCCCAAGAACACCATCCCCACCATCAAACATGGAGGTAGAAACATTATGCTTTGGGGGTGTTTTTCTGCTAAGGGGACAGGACAACTTCACCACATCAAAGGGACGATGGACGGGGCCATGTACCGTCAAATCTTGGGTGAGAACCTCCTTCCCTCAGCCAGGGCATTGAAAATGGGTCGTGGATGGGTATTCCAGCATGACAATGACCCAAAACACACGGCCAAGGCAACAAAGGAGTGGCTCAAGAAGAAGCACATTAAGGTCCTGGAGTGGCCTAGCAAGTCTCCAGACCTTAATCCCATAGAAAATCTGTGGAGGGAGCTGAAGGTTCGAGTTGCCAAACGTCAGCCTCGAAACCTTAATGACTTGGAGAAGATCTGCAAAGAGGAGTGGGACAAAATACCTCCTGAGATGTGTGCAAACCTGGTAGCCAACTACAAGAAACGTCTGACCTCTGTGATTGCCAACAAGGGTTTTGCCACCAAGTACTAAGTCATGTTTAGCAGAGGGGTCAAATACTTATTTCCCTCATTAAAATGCAAATCAATTTATAACATTTTTGACATGCGTTTTTCTGGATTTTTTTGTTGTTATTTGGTCTCTCACTGTTCAAATAAACCTACCATTAAAATTATAGACTGATCATGTCTTTGTCAGTGGGCAAACGTACAAAATCAGCAGGGGATCAAATACTTTTTTCCCTCACTGTATACCACAGTTGCCAAATATTAAAGTACACTTACCGGTTTAAAAAAAACAAAAAACAAATCTTTTTTATAAGATAATTAATACTTTCTCATCTTTTAGTTGCTAGACGCGACCCAGTCGTTTGTTCGATTAGTTCAATATTTATGGACGCTGCCCAATTGTTCGTTCTATAGCAATGTTCCATGGTCGCTGGCAACGTTCTTGCCCCTTGCTTGCTTCTGGCTCTGCAGCCAGAATAACAGCAACGTATCTACATTTGCGTTTGTTTAAGCTGCTTTCTATTGACATTCATTTGGATAAATCCATAACGAGCGGATGATGCCCGATTTTGCCTGGCATAGCTAGAAAAGTTTGCTTTGTCAGGGCTGCCAACTTTTGAAAAAAACTTGTAGTGAGATTTGCTATGTGAATTTCATTGCCCCCTGGCACAACCCCTAGGTGGGGGACTGGGGGTCCTCCCCTAGGAATATTTAACTTTTTTAAAGATAATTTCCTACAATTCTACGTATTCTGACATAGCTTTTTACCAGGACTGCCCAACCCTGTTCCTGGAGAGCTACCGTCCTGTAGGTCTTTGCTCCAACCCTAATCTAGCACACCTGATTCTAATAATTAACAGGTTGATAAGATGAATCAGGTTAGTAACACCTGGGGTTGGAGCGAAAACCTACAGGAGGGTAGCTCTCCAGGAACAGGGTTGGGCAACCCTGGCTTAGGCCTAATAAAAAACACAGGTCAGGTGTATTCAGTATGCTTTGAACATTAAATGAACACTAAAAATTTGACGACTTTGTTACTTGGAGATTTTGGGGGGATGAAATTGACACTTTTAGGTTCACAATCTGTTTGACAAAATGATTTTCATAGTTACAGCCTAAATGACAATCACCAAACGAGGGGACTAATGTGATTAAATCGACTTTAGTACATGCTGTCAAAAGGCTCCATTCTGCAATAGGGAAGAGAGTAACAGCAACCTAATTTTGTTGACAACATTGTACATAGAACAGCGCTACCGTGCTGCTCTTTTTAGTTTAATAAACTCAGCGGAGAACGTTCTCTCTCCATTCAGCTCCACTCTAATCTTGAGGTGTGTTTCTTTAAAACATGCATCCAATCCTGTTGATCCCTTACATAACTAGACCAATCAATGTGCCGCAGTTCACAGTGCTGTGGCAAGACAGGACAATGATAGAGGTTTCGCTCGTGATGTTAAATTGCAGATGTTCTGATTTTAAAACGATTTGGAGCACAGTTGAAAAATGTACGTGCGTGAGAGTTGGCAGCTCTGCTTTGTCGTCAGGACACGTGACACTGTTCATTATGAGGAGATCGCATTGCATATCAAACACTAAGCTAGAAGCTAGCTAAATAAACTACATATACAAAAGTATGTGGATACCCCTTCAAGTTAGTGGATTCGGCTATTTCAGTCACACCCGTTGCTGACAGGTGTATAAAATCGAGCACACAGCCATGCAATCTCCATAGACAAACATTGGAAGTAGAATGGCCTTACTGAAGAGCTCAGTGACTTTCAACGTGGCACCGTCATAGGATGCCACCTTTCCAACAAGTCAGTTCGTCAATTTCTGCCCTGCTAGAGCTGCTCCGGTTAACTGGAAGTGCTGTTATTGTGAAGTGGAAATGTCTAGGAGCAACAACGGCTCAGCCGCGAAGTGGTAGGCCACACAAGCTCACAGAACGGGATCACCGAGTGCTGAAGCACATAAAAATCGTCTGTCCTCGGTTGCAACACTCACTACCGAGTTCCAAACTCCCTCTGGAGCAACGTCAGCACAATAACTGTTCGTCGGAAGCTTCATGAAATGGGTTTCCATAGCTGAGCAGCCGCACACAAGCGATGTGATGAATCACGCTTCACCATCTGGCAGTCCGACGGACAAATCTGGTTTTGGCGGATGCCAGGAGAACGCTACCTGCCTCAATGCATAGTGCCAACTGTAAAGTTTGGTGGATGAGGAATTATGGTCTGTTTTTTATGGTTCGGGCTAGGCCCCTTAGTTCGAGTGAAAGGAAAACTTAACGCTGCAGCATACAATGACATTCTAGACGATTCTGTGCTTCCAACTTTGTGGCAACAGTTTGGGGAAAGCCCTTACCTGTTTCAGCATGACAATGCGCCCGTGCACAAAGCGAGGTCCATACAGAAATCCTTTGTCGAGATCGGTGTGGAAGAACTTGACTGGCCTGCACAGAGCCCTGACCTCAACCCCATCGAACACCTTTGGGATGAATTGGAACGCCGACTGCGAACCAGGCCTAATAGCCCAACATCAGTGCCAGACCTCACTAATGCTATTGTGGCTGAATGGAAGCAAGTCCCCGCAGCAATGTTCCAACATCTAGTGAAAAGCCTTCCCAGAAGAGTGGAGGCTGTTATAGCCGTTATATAATTCAAAGGGGGAACCAACTCCATATTAATGCCCATGATTTCATTCCAAAATGAGATGACACACTGGTCTCCACATACTTTTGGTCATGTAGTGTAGTTTGTTGCTAGCAAATCTGCCAATATGACAACCGAATTCAAAACTACCAGCTTAATCAAATACAACCACTGACTGTTTGCTCCTTGCTGTTGCTCTAAGATGGCAACTCAGCGCTAAAGCGCATGTGCCAATTGATTCAACAGTCGGTGGTTGTATTTGATTAACCTTTATTGAAAAAGTATGTATTTAAGCAAAGAAAGGCACACAACTACAGAGGACAAACATAAGTACAAGGTAGGCGTTTCATAATTATAACATTTTGAAGTATTGACCTTGGGCGAATTGATGTAGTCCGAGTTAGATTCCACAAAGCCTGGTCTCTGCTCCACTCTGTTGGTGGAGTCATCTGAAACTTCCTTCCCCCTTTGAGTGGAGTTTAGTCTGTCCGCTATGTAGGCCTAATTATGTGCACAAGCACAAATCGCCACATCCGTAATTTAAGTCCCGTCGGAATCTGCCATGTCGGTTATTTTTACATAGCAGGAGCATAATAATTCCAGCCGAAGAAACATACTGTTTTCGACTTCTCCAAGGTCCAAGTCCCGTGCGAATCGACATCCCTGTGTTTCTAGGTCAACGTCTGAGTTTGACAGGTGTTGCAATACAAGAAAACAATAACTAATTCGATAAAGTGCTGCGCCTATATGAAGGGCCTACATGTATCAACTTTCACAGTGAATGCTTTTGTTTAAACATTTTGTGCCAATGAAATGAACATTGGCAAATGCTTCAGTAAAAAAAATGGCATCTATTTAATGCAACCCTTGCTGTTAATAGATCGCAAAGCAGCATTCCAACTGAGCTAAACTTTTGGAAATGACAAGTTCACTTTCTCATACAAAGGGGAAGGCAACTAGATCCAGCCGCGGGACGATTTCTGTCGGAGCGAATGGTCAGGGGGATGGAAAAATTATGAATTTGTACACTGCAAATTGACCAACTAAGCCCAAAAAGAGATTGTATTTAAAAATAACAATAATTTCATACCATGATTACATTGAGACACGATCTCAAATGTGAGAATGCTGCCGGAGGGGATGGCCGCCGTTTTACGGGCTCCTGACCAATTTTGATATATATAAAAAAAAGTACATAATGTTTCCGCCATCGTTTTCTATGACCAGAAGCTATTTTCGGCCATAAGAGACGGTAGCAGAAACATTATGTACAAAATAAGTTACAAACAATGCGAAAAAACACACAAAATAGCACAATTGGTTAGGAGCCTGTAAAACGGCAGCCATTCCCTCTGCTGCCATGATATTACAATGGAGCAATTTGATTTTGATCACCTCATTTTTTGTTTTGTTTTTTGTGGGTAGACGTTTTAGCTCAATTCCTGGGGATTTTACAGTCTCAAGTCTCAACTCAAATCCTATATATATTTTTCAAACCCTGGCCTAAAACCATCTCATGTGCAAGTGCGCTGTTTAGCTCTCATCTGCAGGCTGGGGGGAAATTTGAAGACGTCTACTGTCGGTTCGCTAAAATAATGATTATGATCACGCTTCCTCAATTCAAATATTATGGTGACACTATACCAAAGATGGTTTGGTATGGCTTAGAAACTTGGGAGCCAAGCTCGAGTTATCAGTGTAGCCTGTTATCGCCTGGACATGTTGAAATATCTTAACGCCTAGAATAAAAACCTCCAGGCTTCTGCATAATGATCAATTTATTGGATAATATTTTTTTTACAGGGGCCAGTTTTGAACAAACTAATCCCGTCCAAATCGTCCTCTGGAATAACGGACATTCTGGGGTAATAGTTGCATAACCAACGTTCTCTAGTAATACTAGTCCCGTGCAAATAGGGCTTAAGTGATCCCCATATTATTATTATTATTATTATTATTATTATTTTTATCTATCTCTGATCCAGGGCATTCCATTGAGGGCTCTATTAATTTACTTCGACCATTTGCCTTTTTTTGAAGGTTTTCGTCATATGAAAACGCAATCGAAATCTTCATAAAAGGCATTTGGTAGAAGTGCATTTCAAAGATGATGGAACAGAAAAACTAAAAAATGTGTAGAAACATCTGAAGGATGATCAATGGAAACAGGATGCACCTAAGCTCAATTTCGAGTCTCATAGCAAAGGGTCTGAATACTTATGTAAGTAAGGTATTTCTGTTTTTTATTTGTAAGAAACTTGCAAAAACTTCTAAAAACCTGTTTTCGCTTTGTCATTATGGGTTATTGTGTATAGATTGATGAGGAAAAACATTAATTTAATCAATTTTAGAATAAGGCTGTAATGTAACAAAATGTGGAAAAAGTGAAGGGGTCTGAATACTATCCGAATACAAGTATCTTGTGACTTTTGAAGTTGTGTTGAGCGGAGATTTGGTGGTACGTGTATGACTAAGAAGAGATGCAAAGAATCCAGCTTTTTTCTAAAGTTTATTGAGAAGGAATTGAAAATGGATTCAAGTATTTTTTTTATTTTTATTGGAATTTCTGTATACTTCCTGAATTGACTGACTTCAATTAGAATTGACCTCAACGTGGTCCTCTGTAGCTCAGCTGGTAGAGCACGGCGCTTGTAACGCCAAGGTAGTGGGTTCGATCCCCGGGACCACCCATACACAAAAGAAAATGTATGCACGCACGACTGTAAGTCGCTTTGGATAAAAGCGTCTGCTAAATGGCATATTATTTATTATTATTAACCCTGATGTCTAAAGGCTGTGTAGATAATATCTGCTCCTTTCTCCTTCCCTCCAGACTCCCTGCAGCTCTCTCTCGCTGTCTCTGAAGAGGATGTTCCCTTTGACCAGCAGCACTGTGAGCAGGAGTGGAGCACCAGTCTGGGGCCGGAGGATCCAGAGCCCACACAGATTAAAGAGGAACAGGAGGAACTCTGGACCAGTCAGGAGAAAGAGAAGCTTCAAGGGATGGAGGCTGATATCATAGAGTTCAAATTCACTCCTCCTTGTGTGAAAAGTGAATGTGATCAGGAGGACCCACTTCAGTCCTTGACTCTTCTCGAAACCCAGACTGTGGAGAACAGAGAGAGTGACTCTAAACCAGTGGATCTCAAACCTTTTGGCAATGTGACCCACCTAAATAATCAAAACAATGACTCCAGCCACACCACTTCTAAAAAAACTAAACGCTGCCGTGACTGTGGTGAAACATTTGCTCTGAAAGCTGACCTGCAGAGGCATTTGACTCTCACCAAGATGAGACCCAGGGAATGTCGAGTGTGCAAAAAACACTACAATTCCACCTGTAAACTGAAGGCCCATGTCCGACTCTGTCACGTGGAGAAACCCTGCCCCATTTGTGGCAAGACCTTCAAATACAAAGGGGTTCTGTCCAGGCACATAAGGACTCACACAGGAGAGAAACCGTTTAGCTGTGGTGACTGTGGGAAGAGCTTCAAACGAAAGCAGCACCTAACCAACCATGTACGGACTCACACAGGAGAAAAACCATTTAGCTGTGGAGACTGCGGGAAAAGCTTCATTCAGAAGGGACATCTAACCGAACATATTCGAACCCACACAGGAGAGAAACCATTTAGTTGTGTTGACTGTGGGAAAAAAAGCTTTAATCAGAAGTGGCTCCTAACCGAACATATACGGACTCACACAGGAGAGAAACCATTTAACTGTAGTGACTGCGGGAAAAGCTTTAGTTACAAGGGGGACCTAAGGAGGCATATACTGACTCACACAGGAGAGAAACCATTTAGCTGTGGTGACTGCGGGAGATGCTTCAATCATAAGGGGCACCTAAGGAAGCATATATTGACTCACACAGGAGTGAAACCATTTAGCTGTGGTGACTGTGGGAAAAGCTTCAATCAGAAGGCAGCCCTAAAGACACATATACTGACTCACACAGGAGTGAAACCATTTAGCTGTGGTGACTGCGGGAAAAGCTTCTATCAGAAGGGACACCTAAATGAACATATTCGGACTCACACAGGAGAGAAACAACATGTCTGCTCAGTATGTGGTAAAGGATTCACTCAGAAGGCTCATTTGGTGAGGCATGTAAATAACGTCCACAAAGACAAAACTGGATGAAAAATGAGAAATAAGAAAGAAAATTCTGTCAGAAGATGGGAATAAACAGGCAGGATGTGAACAGGACAAAATAAGTGTGGGTCATTCATTCTGTAGGTTTCAGATAAATACAGTGGCTTGCGAAAGTATTCACTCCCCTTGGCATTTTTCCTATTTTGTTGCCTTACAACCTGGAATTAAAATTGATTTTTTTTTGGGGGGGGGTTTGTATAATTTGATTTACAGAACATGCCTACCACCCCAACAGGGTGAGACTTTTAAAAACAGAACGGACGTTTATTACTTGCCACATCAGGCTTGTTGTTTGGGGGGTTACAGTAGGTCTCCAAATTCTGTAAAATTACTATGTGACAATGTCTTTTTTTTAAATGTAGCCTGCCATGTAGCCTGCCAGTAATTGCATTGAATCGAATTAGTCAGATCCATGATTAGTTGAGTCCAGGGTTCAAAGTAATAACTCAAAATGTACCTATTAATTCATCTAAGGGAACATTGGATGGTCAGTTATCATGGTCAAGTCATAAAGATATGTTCTGTGTTTTTGACACAAAGATCAACTGTACTAGATGTTCAGGCTCTGATCTTGTCCCATCTTCATTACTGTCTGGTAATATGGTCAGGTGCAGCAAAGAAAGACCCAGCGAAGCTGCAGCTGGCTCAAAACCAAGCAGCACACCTTGCCCTTGACTGCACATACAGAACTAACATCAACAACATGCATGATAGTCTTTCATGGTTGAGGAGAAATTGACTACTTCTCTTTTAGTCTTTTTAGTTCTAACCACTTGTATAATCTTCAAACAGACATACATACCCCACCAGACATGCCCCTATGGGTTTCTTCACTGTACCCAAACCAAAAACAGATTTAATGCGTCGCTGAGTTATCGTGAAATGGTCTGCCACCAGAGGTTACTCAGGCAAAAAGCAAGTTCAGCTTTAAAAAATGTGTTTTTTAAACATATTGTGTCAAAGCGCCTCTCCTCTTTCTAATGATCTAATTTAACTGTATTGTATATAAGAATGTATACATGAAGTGTGTAAATAGTATTTTTGTTGTCTCTTGGTGTCTTTCCTATATATAACTCTTATTTTAATTTTGTATTTTGAATTTAAATGTAATGTCTTATTTTGTTCTTATCTATTACTGTTCTGTACTTTGTCATGTATTTGTATGTTTTATGTGGACCCCGGGAAGAGTACTGCATGTGCAGTAGCTAATGGGAATCCTAATAAACTAAACTAAACCCCTGCTTGTGTGTGAATGTGCAGTAAAAAGGTTGGTCCATTGTCATGACGATGGCACTATAATGCCTCAGTTCTAAATGGCAAGGCATCATCATTCCGAAAATTCTGTCATCCTGTTGCATCATAGTGCCATTGTCAAGACATCAGACCAACAATCTCATTGTTGCAGAAATGAATTGTCTCTCAGTCTGTTGGACACTTTGAGCAGAGCAACATAAATGTACTCATCAGCAACCTTTTCTGCAGTTTTGTTTTCACATTACTTTTTGTTGACAATTTATTCAATAGATATTATTTATTTTATATTCCCCTCAAGTGGTGATTTTGTTTTTCACAAGATCAACCCTGAATCATTTAGACAAGTTGGACTATGTCTTTACTCTGTGAGTTTGCCATATGTTTCGTTCTATCGTGAAGCTGGAATCATTTGATTCATTTTGCTAACGTTAAATCTGTTTTGGAATTCCGCTGAGCAATGGGTGTAACACCTCAAATGTGTAGACAGTCCATGTCATCCATGACATGTTTTAACATATTTGGAAGCTATACATTCTTGTTTGGAAGCATGTATAAGTAGGGCACTGTGTTTTGGTTAAGCATCTCACATTACCTTTTCCAGAAATGGGAATTAGACCAAAAATGTAAGCAATTGTCTGAGGATGGTGCTGGACCATCTGACATAAAAAGAAAAGGAGATAGTTTGATGAAAAAGCTTTAAATAAAGGTAAAAATCTGGGTCATGTGACATGATTAACCGAAACAGGGCCCTATATACAATCACCGGCCAGTTTATTAGGTACACCACCCGGTTCATGAAAGTGGATCGCTCCTACTGACAGTGAGTCACGTGGCTGTGGCTTGTTTTATATAAAGCAGGTGTAGTATCTGAACAGTTTATAATTTTGGCTGATGTTTGCAAATGGTGTGTTAGATGAACTTTACTTTGCCTTGCTGAAACATCTGGAAAGCATTACTATAGGGGCCCCCTGAAACAGAGGAGACTTGGATATGTGGAAGCCAGGGATTGGTCTATTCAAAACACCCATATTATGTTACATAGGATAAATACCATGTTTGAACAAAGGACTGGGAGAATAATCATTTTTAGATTGGGTTAGTTGTTCTCCGGATTTCTGCAGAAATCTGTAAATTGATGCTGGAACCTTTGATATAATAAACCTTTATAATCAAGTACAGTGTCAGCGGATTCCTTGTCTACACAGCATATCAGCATCGTTGTCTCGACACCACACAGGCATCAAGGGATTCAGTTACTTTTCGATTGAACTTTAGAATGGGCAAAACGAGTGACCTAAACGTTGTGCCAGGCGTGCTGGATCCAGTATCTCAGAAACAGCCGCCCTCCTGGGCTTTTCACGCACGACAGTATCTAGGGTTTACAGAGACTGGTACGACAAACAAAAAACATCCAGTTAGCTGCAGTCCTGTGGGTGAAAACAGCTAGTTGATGAGAGAGGTCGAAGGAGAATGGCAAGAATTGTTCAACCAAACAGGGGGGTCACAAACAAACAAATAACGGCGCAGTACAACAGGGGTGTGCAGAACGGCATCTCGGAACGCACAACTCGTAGATTCTTGTCACGGATGGGCTATTGCAGCAGACGACCACACCGGGTTCCACTCCTATCAGCTAAAAACAAGAAGAAGCGGCTCAATTTGGCACGCGTGATCATCAACATTGGACAATTGAGGAGTGGAAAAACATTGCATTGAACATGACAACGAGTTCAGTTTACTTGAGTGGCCTGCACAGTCCCCAGACCTCAACCCAATAGAGCATCTTTGGGATGAGATGGAACTGGCTGTTCACAGCATGAATGTACTGCCGTCCAATCTGCAGCAACTGCATGATGCCATCGCGTCAGCATGGACCAACATCCCTATAGAATGTTTCCGACACCTTGTAGAATGCCCCAAAGAATTCAGGCTGTTCTGGAGGCAAAGTGGGGTCCGACCCGGTACTAGATGGGTTTTCGTAATGAACTGGCCTGTGAGTGTATGTTATTGTCACGTTCGTTTAATGACGGGTCAGACCAAGGCGCAGCGTGATATACGTACATGTTTATTTAACTTAATAAACACAATGACAAAACAATAAATGAAACGAAACGTGAAGTCCTAAGGTAGAATACACAACTAACCTTAACCGGAACAAGATCCCACAACTACACAGTGCCAATAGGCTGCCTAAGTATGGTCCCCAATCAGAGACAACGAGCGACAGCTGCCTCTGATTGGGAACCACACCGGTGAACATAGAAATACACATACTAGATAATACAACATAGAACATACACAACAAAGACATATAAGAGTCCCCTGAGTCAGGGCGTGACAGTTATATTATTCAAGAATCAATCAGTTGGCCTATTTCAATAATTGAAATGGTCATTTTACATATTCCCATATCCCAGACTCTAGATTTAATCTTTAGTCAACCAAATTACTGATAAATCAGGAGCAGATAGCCAATTAACCCTTCACCAAACCCGACCTGAACAGCGATTGTTCAATCGTGTACTTTAGCAACCGTTACTAACCATCAAGGCCTCGGTCAAGACTCTTACAAATGCCTGGACAAAATGACTTGGTGCGAATGGGAAGCATGCAAAAATGGAAATGACTATAATTTGATTGAACATTCCATTTTATGTTGTATGTTGTTAATAAAGCTTTATTGCTCATGGTACGATTAATGGTTACCCGTGGCGTGCGCAAACAGAGTGATAGCAGGTCGGGTGACAGAGGCTTCAAGATTCTCTGGTTACAAAGACATCCGCTGTCACACATGCAGTTAACAAAAATATATACTCTATCCAAAATTACAACCGACTGATTGCAGCATTACCACAAAAATGGAAGAGGCAAGTGGAAGGGGGAGAAGGTAAGGAGCTTGTCTGTCGGCCCTACCTTAAAGACCAAAACTGGTTAAAGAAAATGGTGATGAATAAAAAAGTATAACAGTTTCATTTAAGGATTAAATAATTGACAGTTACGCCACACAGGTTGCAACGTAGTTGGGAAGAGATTTTCGATGTGCTGATTTCATGGCACATGGTTTATAAACTGATACACAAAACAACGACGGATTCAAAACTTTTCTATTTAAATTATTATACAAAATTCTTGCAACCAATATAATGTTATGTATATGTGGGATACAACCATCCCAGCTCTGCAGATTTTGCTGCGACGACAGAATCATTAGATCACTTACTTGTTTTGGTACTGCCCATATGTAGCTTGTTTTTGGTCGCAGGTTCAGGAATGGCTGAAGAATTGCAACATTAATCTGGAGCTAACTCTGCAAATAGCACTGCTGGGTGACTTGAAAAGCCATAGTCAATCAATCAATAATATAATAATACTTAATTTACAACCTGTAGAAACTATGAGAATAGAAAGGTTCTGAACTTTTGTTAAACATTACAAGACGGTTAAAAAATATATGGCAATTAGAAATCAAAACTGGGTGTTTTTCAGATATAGAAGGGAAGGTTTGTGGGTAGCTGAAGGGTGGGACTAAAAACAAATAAAAAAAGATAACTAATGTAAAAAATACTGTGTCCGTAAAATGTATATAGGCCAATTGTGCGCCGTCCTATGGGACTCCCGGCCACGGCCGATTGTGGCACAGCCCGGGAATGAACCCAGTTCTGTAGTAATGCCTCTAGCACTGCGATGCAGTGCCTTAGACAGCTGTGCCACTCGAGAGGCCCAGTGGGCCTAATCTGATATTGTGTGTGTGTAATTTGAACTGTGTGTGTGTGTGTGTGTGTGTGTGTGTGTGTGTGTGTGTGTGTGTGTGTGTGTGTGTGTGTGTGTGTGTGTGTGTGTGTGTGTGTGTGTGTGTGTGTGTGTGTGTGTGTGTGTGTGTGTGTGTGTGTGTGTGTGTGTGTGTGTGTGTGTGTGTGTGACAGGATGTCCTTGTTAGTGGAGTCAAGATCAGGAAGATGAGCAGAATAGATAGATAGATGGATAGAGTGGAAAGGGAAAGTAAGGCAAAGAGAGAAGACATGGAGAGAGAGAGGAAAGCAGAGAGAGAGGGTTGGAAGAGGGAGATGGAGAGAGCGATAGAGAGCGCCAAGACGAGTGTAGCTGCAGAGGTGAAGAATAACACCTGCAAGATGTGATGAGGTAGAACAGAAGATAAATCATTTGGAAATGAGAGAGAAAGAGTTGGAGGAGAGAGAAATGGTGCACAGAAACGAGATGAAGGCTGCAAACGAGACATTGTGTAATAGGAAGGAGGAGGTAGAGAGGAAAGAGGAGGTGGTGCGGGGGAGAGAGAAGGTGGAGGAGGAGAGAGATTGAGAAGAAAAAAAAGATGCTGAAGAAAAAGAGTAAGGATTTGGAAATGAAGGAGAAAGAGCTTCGAAAGGAGAGAGAGAGAAGGTGAAATGGAAGATGAACAGAGCGAGGAGTGTGACCAAAGCCAAGGTGAGGTAGGAGGCAGCTGTCCCACAGTCAGCCCACACCATCCAACAACCAAAGATGAGCAGAATGGTCAGGGCCATGGAAAAACTATACATACCTTGGCCTAAACATCAGCGCCACAGGTAACTTCCACAAAGCTGTGAACGATCTGAGAGACAAGGCAAGAAGGGCCTTCTATGCCATCAAAAGGAATATTAAATTCGACATACCAATTAGGATCTGGCTAAAAATACTTGAATCAGTTATAGAACCCATTGCCCTTTATGGTTGTGAGGTCTGGGGTCCGCTCACCAACCAAGAATTCACAAAATGGGACAAACACCAAATTGCATGCAAAAATATCCTCAGTGTACAACAAAAAAGACCAAATAATGCATGCAGAGCAGAATTAGGCCGATACCCGCTGAGCCGTTAAATTCTATAAACACTTAAAAGGAAGCGATTCCCAAACCTTCCATAACAAAGCCATCACCTACAGAGAGATGAACTTGGAGAAGAGTCCCCTAAGTAAGCTGGTCCTGGGGCTCTGTTCATAAACACAAACAGACCCCACAGAGCCCCAGGACAACAACAACAACACAATTAGACCCAACCAAATCATGAGAAAACAAAAAGAGAATTACTTGACACATTGGAAAGAATTAACAAAAAAACAGAGCAAACTAGAATGCTATTTGGCCCTAAACAGAGAGTACACAGTAGCAGAATACTTGACCACTGTGACTGACCCAAACTTAAGGAAAGCTTTGACTATGTACAGACTCAGTGAGCATAGCCTTGCTATTGAGAAAGGTCGCCGTAGCCAGACCTGTCTCTCAAGAGAAGACAGGCTATGTGCGCACTGCCCACAATATGAGGTGGAAACTGAGATGCACTTCCTAACCTCCTGCCAAATGTTTCCCTCAGATTACAGAGATCCACAAAGAATTCGAAAACAATTTTAATAAACTCCCTTATCTACTGGGTGAAATACCACAGTGTGCCATCATAGCAGCAAGATTTGTGACCCGTTGCCACAAGAAAAGGGCAACCAGTGAAGAACAAACACCACTGTAAATACAACCCATATTTATGTTCATTTATTTTCCCATTTTTACTTTAACTATTTGCACATTGTTACAACACTGTATATATACATAATATGACATTTGAAATGTCTTTATTCTTTTGGAACTTCTGAGTGTAATGTTTACTGTTAATATTTATTGTTAATTTGACTTTTGTTTACTATCTACTTCACTTGCTTTGGCAATGTTAACATACGTTTCCCATGCAAATAAAGCCCTTAAATTGAAATTGAATTGAATTGAATAGAAAGAGAGAGAGAGGAAGACAGAAAGAGAGGAGTGGAAAAGAGAGATGGAGAGAGAGTCAAAGACAACATAACTGCAGAGATGGAGGCCAAACACGTGAAGACTCAAGAGGGAGAAAGGGAATTGTACATCAACGGAAAGAGAGGTTGTATTTTCTTTCTCTGTACTTTAATTTATTTTTCTACAGTAATTGTAATTATTTATCACATTTGTCTGACAGTGTTTTGATTGGTCTGTGGTTGACCAACTACAGGGTTCTCAAACCTCTCCTCAGGGACCCCCAGCCGTTCCATGTATTTGATCTATTCTAGAGCTGATTCAACTTGTCAACTAATTATCAAGCCCTTGATTAGGTGAATCAGGTGAGCTAGTTCAGGGCTACAGCAAAATTGTGAAACTTCTGGGGGTCCCCGAGGAGGAGTTTGAGAACCACTGATCAGGAGCAAAAGCCTATCATCATTCCTGATATCTTGGTATATTTAGTATGAGACTTGTGAGCAAAGTGATAGCAAGTAAGAAAGTGAACCTTGCAGTGGGCCTTTTCTGAAGAGAGAGAGAGAGAGAGAGAGAGAGAGAGAGAGAGAGAGAGAGAGAGAGAGAGAGAGAGAGAGAGAGAGAGAGAGAGAGAGAGAGAGAGAGAGAGAGAGAGAGAGAGAGAGAGAGAGAGAGAGAGAGAGAGAAAGAGAGAGAGTGTGTGTGTGTGGTGTATGTGCATGTCCATTGTAACTCTGTGTCCACAGGAGATGAAGATGGTGAACAAGGAATTGGATAAGAAGGAGGAGCTAGATAAGAAAGAGAAGGAGGTGGTGAGGGAGAGAGAGAGAGGTGGATAAGGAAAGGTTTGAACAAAAGGATAGTTGAACAAGAAGATAGAGGCAGTGGAGATAAAAACAACAGCCTTCAGAAAGAGATGCTGGAGAAGAAGAGGGATAATTTGGACATAAAGGAGAAAGAGTTGGAGGAGAGAAAAATGGTGGTCAGAAAGGAGATGAAGACGGCGAACCAGGAATTGGATGAGAGAAAGGAGGAAATGGACAGGAAAGAAAAGGAGGTGAGTGAGAAAATGGAGGAGGAGAGACAAAGGTTAGGGGAAAAGGATAGAGAGTTGGAGAAGAGGATAGTCAGTGGAGTAGAAAAACAACAGTCTTGAGAAAGAGATGCTGGAGAAGAAGAGGGATCCTTTTGGAAAAAAGAGAGAAAGATGAGGAAAAGAAGATGGAGAGGTATATGGATGTCTCTCTCTTTAAAATATTCTGACGTCCCTGACCTGAGAAAGAAATAGGATGAGTAAAGTGTGGGATAGAGAAGAAATGAGTCCCATCATTCAACAGTAAATGTAATCAAAGGCAAACTTGTTGTTTACTGGACCTTGGTGTTTTGTTGTCCCTGATGGTGGTATAACACTAATGGATGTTGCAATGCACTGAGGGGGGTGCTATTACACAAATATTCTGATAACCATTCAACATACTGTACTTGTGCTAGCTATGGGTTTGTACCGTACTTGTGTTACCTATGGGGTTTCCTCTGCAATGCTTTTGTACATTTCTATGTAAAATGTGTATAGTCTTCAAATGGTTAAGGTTGTGTTTGGGGCTGAAATGTAGACTTTAATGCTGAATAAGTAAATAAATAGAATATGCTGGGGATTACCAATCAATTTCCCAAATCTCAACATAGAGGCATCACTAAGGCCAACTGGAGGCCAAGAGCCTCTGATTATTCTCATGACTAGGGTTGCAAAATTCTGGTAGCTTTCCCAAAATTCTCAGGTTTTCCAAAAATCCTGGTTGGAGGATTTCCTGCTTATTTCCTCCTGATTGCTCTGGGAATCTTCCACATTTTGGGAAGGTCACTGTAATTTTATGACCCTACTCATGACAGATTACTCTGATGAGGAAGTAGTGGATGTAGGCTAACAGCACCAGATTGCCCCTTTCAATGTCACTAACAGTAGGTCTTTGCGCTGACAATTTTGACTTATGAGTCACTTGACTGACATTTACAATTGTAATTGTAAACATGGTATTTGCTTAATTTTAAAAAAATCTGAAAATATGTCTATATATAAAATGTACAAACACTCAAATCCAATTTATAAAAATATACTTTTCTGACATGTTGCAGACTGTAGTTGTAATAACACATCTGTAAAAAGTTGTCTTTTTTTCCGAAGTTATCTCAGAGATTGACAGCTCAACTGAAAAAAAAAAAGACGAATTGCAGACCCTTTCCATTGGAACACAAACATTGACCTGACACTACCGAGAAGAGCGATACCAAAGATTATCTATGTATTTATATATTGACAAGATATTGGACTGTCTGCTCTAACAATGGGAATAAATGTCCGCAAAGGCAGAAGGCAGAAGGGAACCTTCTAGCCAATGAGAGGGCATATATGCATGTGAACAATAGGCACGCCTTTTTCTCCAAGTTGCCGGGATGCCACTAATATCTGTACATTCGTAACAACCTGAACATTACGAAACTTCTTTCGATCAAATACGCCTCACATAGAAAATTAGCAATTACATTTTATATTGACCAAGTTCGACACTATACAAAAAATCCCACTTGGTCTGCTTCTAGCGCGGAAAGATTTAGGGGCGGAGTCAGCCCTCTTGCTTCGCCCATTCCGCTCGTCGATACCATAGAGAATTATAGAGGCCTCTAGTGTCTAAAATGCTGTTTTAGCATGGGCGGGCACCTTGCTTCCGCCATTTTAAAGTAGTAAAAAAGTACTCAACTGGGTGGGAATTCCTATGGGTTGTAGGCTCAATGGCGCTGCCCATGTTGTCAAAGACACTATAATAGCACAGATATAACGGTAAGTCCTCTATCTATCTCTATGGTCAATACACTGTCGAAATGCTTGCTGGGATACCTGTCATGGCCGCGGACTGTGAGGGGTTGAAATGGATGTTTGATATAGCTGAACGTGTCATGCTTATAGCACTGAAAACTACATTCACAATGAGGTGAAACAGGGTTGCCTAAATCACAAGGTGAGTTCCTCTGATTTTTTGTGATATTGCTAGTAGGTAGCTAGCTACACAAGAGCATGGCATCTAGCTAGCTAGCTAACTCCCCCCAAATGACTCCAGTTAGGGTTAACTAATTTACCATGAAGTCGAGTGCAGTGAACTGTAGTGTATTGGATACTGTCGCCACAAGTTTGACAACCATCTTTGCCGTCTCTGTTGGACACAATAACTGCAGTGTAACAGCACAATTTTGTAAAAGCGAGGCCGATGGGGCGTCAATCAAGGTTTGATTTGCCAGATAACCCGGTCCAAGTTTCCCATTTCCATCCTCTTTGAAGTGGGTGCAACAACACAACCTGTGCTAAGGTCAACCACGTCTTGCGTTCCAGGTTGTCTTTTTTTCTGGTGTCTTCAGGCGTTCTGATAATCTCTGTAGCCTGACTGTAATAAAGACAACCTGGAACTCGATTTTATAATCCTAACTCTAAATTTTTTAATATGTTATTTATTCCTTGAAAACTAAATGTGCTAATGAGTTTCCCAGAAGATACCGACCCTACCGTTAAACTTGTTTACACTGAGCTGAACCCAATCATGGTTACATTAAGATAGTGGGGGCAGTGCGAGATATGGGTCGGGAAACATACCTCAATGCAGGGATGTGATTGCCACTATACTTCAAATTTGACCTTTATCCACACTGCTCCATCGAAGTTTGAAATACTGCAAATTTTCCCGGAAAACTGCCCCTTTCGTCCTCATGTTAGCTAACAGTAGCCACTGCTGCCATTATGGAATGGCAGTGTCAGCCTGTATGCCCAGTTGATATTCATGTAATAATAAAGAATTCCCTTTGACAACAAGTTGGGGAAAAACAAACATTATTTCCAATTATAAACTGGGTAGTTCGAGCCCTGAATGCTGATTGGCTGAATGGCAAAACATGTAATATATATATATATATATATTTTACTGCTCTAATTATATTGGTAACCAGTTTATAATAGCAATAAGGCACCTCGGGGGTTCGTGGTATATGGCTAAGGGCTGTATCCCGGCACTCCGCGTTGCGTCGTGCATAAGAACAGCCCTTAGTCGTGGTATATTGGCCATATACCACACCCCCTCGGGCCTTATTGCTTAAATCACCTCCATTGTAAAATAACCAACTTCGTGTTGATTTTTATCTTATACAGAAATAACAAAACATGCCAAAAAAATGCTGTATTTTTCAATGTAACCAGGTAAAAAGTCCCGACCTACGGTTTCCCACGTAGGGAAATGGAGGCTGCGAGAAGAGCCCTGTGGCTTCAGGCTATTCGGTGTGGGAAATGTGGGGACCCTCATGCCCCTTTTCATGACATTGCTAGCAAACCGCATAGCAAACGGTGGTCGCAGAGCCCCGTAGTCAACATACTGTACAGCACGAATGCAGATGCCAATGTGAAATGAAATTAACAATTCTGTTGTTTTTTTTAGCACTGAGATGAATCGGGCGACGTCCCTGGTAAGGAGGGTGAGACTGATAACCCATACCGACCCTACACTGGTTGCCAATTACCTCCCTTTCCCCATATTTGCTTCAGCTTGCACTCCTGCACCTCCACTGACCTGCCACCATGCCAGATGCCTTGCTACTAAGCAGGTAAGACGCAGGGGCATGCTTTGAGTTTAAGAAAAACAAAAAGTATTCAGACCCCTTGACTTTTTCCACATTTTGTTATGTTAAAGCCTTATTCTAAAATGGATTAAATAAATAAAACATCTTCATCAATGTACACACAATACCCCATAATGACAAAGTGAAAACAGGTTTTTAGAAATGTTTGCAAATGTATTAAAAATAAAAAACAGATACCTTATTTACATAAGTATTCAGACCCTTTGCTATGAGACTCGAAATAGAGCTCAGGTGCATCCTGTTTCCATTGATCATCCTTGAGATGTTTCTACAACTTGATTGGAGTCCACCTATAGTAAATTAAATTGCTTGGACATGATTTTGGAAGGCACACACCTGTCTATATACGGTCCCACAGTTGCATGTTGGAGCAAAACCAAGCCTTGAGGTCGAAGGAATTGTCCGTAGAGCTCCAAGACAGGATTGTGTTGAGGCATAGATCTGAGGAAGGGTACCAAAACATTTCTGCAGCATTGAAGGTCCCCAAGAACACAGTGGCCTGCATCATTCTTAAATGGAAGAAGTTTGGAACCACCAAGACTCTTCCTAGAGCTGGCTGCCCAGCCAAACTGAGCAATCGTGGGAGAAGGGTCTTGGTCAGGGAGGTGACCAAGAACCCAATGTTCACTCTGACTGAGCTCCAGAGTTCCTCTGTGGAGATGGGAGAACCTTCCAGAAGGACAACCATCTCTGCAGCACTCAACCAATCAGGCCTTTGGTAGAGTGGCCAGACGGAAGCCACTCCTCAGTAAAAGGCATATGGCAGCCCACTTGGAGTTTGCCAAAAGTTACATAAAGGACTCTCAAACCATGAGAAACAAGATTCTCTGGTCTGATGAAACCAAGATTGAACTCTTTGGCCTGAATGCCAAGCGTCACGTCTGGAGGAAACCTGGCACCATCCCTACGGTGAAGCATGGTGGTGGCAGCATCGTGCTGTGGGGATGTTTTTTAGCGGCAGGGAGACTAGTCCGGATCAATGGAAAGATGAACGGAGCAAAATACAGAGAGATCCTTGATGAAAACCCGCTCCAGAGCACTCAGGACCTCAGACTGGGGGCGAAGGTTCACCTTCCAACAGGACCACAACCCTAAGCACACAGCCAAGACAAGACAGGAGTGGCTTCGGGACAAGTCTCTGAATGTCCTTGAGTGGCCCAGCCAGAACCCAGACTTGAACCCAATTGAACATCTCTGGAGAGACCTGAAAATAGCTGTGCAGCGACGCTCCCCATCCAACCTGACAGAGCTCGAGAGGATCTGCAGAAAATGGGAGAAACTCCCCAAATACAGGTGTGCCAAGCTTGTAGCGTCATACCCAAGAAGACTTGAGGCTGCCACAGGGTCTGAATACTTATGTAAATGTAATATTTAAGTTTTATTTTTAATACATTTGCAAAATTTTCTAAAAACCTGTTTTTGCTTTGTCATTATGGGGTATTGTGTGTAGAATATAATTCATTTTAGAATAAGGCTGTAACGTAACAACATTTGGAAAAAGTCAAGGGGTCTGAATACTTTTCGAATCCACTGTAAATGCAAATTTTAAAAAATGGAATAGGCCATGACCTTAATTGAAAATAGAGATCATGTGGCCTGCGGTGGTTTAGTGGTCTTTGCTTTTAGATCGATTTAAGGTTTTCTTAATCGTGTCTTTTTTTTCTAGGGTAAAGGCCCTGGTAAAGTTCAGAAAGTCAAACCGAAGCAGGAGAAACAGGAAGTAGAAATAATGCAGAGGATGACGGTGTCTGCACTGGCTCAAGCCATGAACAAAGACTTTGGTAAGGCTGATTCATTTAATGTAGAATCATTCCATATTCTTTAAAGTCGTTATTTATTTGACTGAATTATGGTATGAAGTATTGAGTGTGTTCCAAGATGATTCAACTTGTCCAATAAGAAATGCTTGTTTTCGTTTTCCATTCCAAAACGTTTCGCTACGTTGTGCACACTAATGAATACAACCCAGGTCTGATGTGTAGTACTGATTTGAACAGCGTACCATTTATTCCATAGATCATGTTTTTGAGGCTCTGCTCAACACCTCAGTGGACCTGGATTCCATAGAGCCCCACTCTGTTCTGGAGGAGCAGTGGATCAAGGAGGTTGTGAAGAGGTCTGGGATGAAGTACAAGTGGGCCAAGCTGGTGGAGTCCAAAGAGCGTGTGAACAAAGACACTCAGAGAAGGTAGAGGACCTCTTCGCTTGTCTTGTCACCTGACTGTTAGACTTTGAAATTACACCAGTAAAAAAAAAAGTGTGGTTAATAAAGTATTTTGGTTGACAGAGGCCCCGACGCCATCTGCAAAATGTTGGACATTTCAAAACAAAACCCCTTTAAAATTGGTTTGTGGCCCTCTGTAGGCGTTAGGTATTGACATTCCCATTTAAGCTCAAACTCAAACCCAAGTTATACCACCTGAATATGAACTTAAAAATATATATATATTTATAGTTTTTTCTTTTCACATTAATGAACATACAAAAAAGAAACAGAAGTTGAATCTGAATGTAAATCAATGTTTATTCTAGAGCTCCACCAGATCCGGCCGTCCTGGTGTCTCGTCCTCCTGTCGTCACCATTATGGGCCACGTAGATCACGGGAAGACCACTCTGCTGGACAGCCTTAGGAAGAGCCAGGTGGCTGCAGGGGAAGCAGGGGGCATCACCCAACACATTGGGGCCTTCCTGGGTAGGGAAACACAGACTTCACAAGAAGTGTTGTTTTGTCATCCACGCAAATTTGCTTGAGGTTTGATTAAACGTTTTATGGAACTGCACATTTTAGTGAAATGTTTGGTGATCGTAAAACTAGCTGCTAGCAGTAGTGAATCTTACAGAGTCTAGCTGAATGAATCATATTAATATTGTATGAAAACGTTGATTAACACCGGCAGCTCCCCTCAGACCTGTCCCCATATCCACTTTGCTTGAGGCTTGAGACCACCTGTCGATGCAGATCATTAAAGGCTGGACTTACATTATCAGCTTTATACCAGTGCTATGATCGAGAACAAAACCATTTGAACATTGTTAATGGGTATCTTCTCACGTCCTAAGTGTCCTGTTTCTATTTTACATAAAAGTATTCAGACCCCTTGACTTTTTCCAAATGCCATGATGCCCCATAGCAATACATATTTTGAATACACCAAATTTCTCAGTGTGGTTCGATTTAGCTTCACAGATTTCAACAGGTTCCATCCTGATTTCTCTCTGCAGTTCAACTTCCTTCGGGGGAAAAGATCACGTTCTTGGACACCCCAGGGCACGCAGCCTTCTCCGCCATGAGGGCCCGTGGAGCTTTGGCCACAGACATTGTCATCCTGGTTGTTGCTGCAGATGACGGGGTCATGAAGCAGACGATTGAATCCATCCTACATGCCAAAAAAGCCCAAGGTACTGTCATATTTCATGTTGGCATTTCTCTGCGGCTATAACACATTTTGGGCGACATCTTTGAGGGACATGCCCTCGCAGTGCACAATATGTTTTTATAGATTAAATAATCCTAACTGTAACTTGATGGCATTCAATCCAAACTGCAGCTGGCGATAGCATCATGTACAACACATTTTCCCGCTGTTCACTTTAAATCTATATACACTGAACAAAAATATAACTGCAACATGTTAAGTTTGTCCCATGTTTCATGAGCTGAAATAAAAGATCCCAGAAATGTTCCATACACACAAAAAACCTATTTCTCTCAGATTTTGTGCACAACTTTGTTTACATCCCTGTTAGTGAGCATTTCTTCTTTGCCAAGATAATCCAACCACCTGACAGGTGTGGCATATCAAGAAGCTGATTAAACAGCATGTTCATTACACAGGTGCACCTTGTGCTGGGGACAATAACATGCTACTCTAAAATGTGCAATTTTGTCACACAACACAATGTCACAGATGTCTCAAGTTTTGAGGGAGCTTGCAATTGGCATGCTGACTGCAGGGATGTCCATCAGAGCTGTTAAAAGATAATTGAATGTGCATTTCTCTACCATAAGCCGCCTCCAACATCGTTTTAGAGAATTTGGCAGTACGTCCGACCGGCCTCACAAGCGCAGACCATGTGTATGGGGTCGTGTGGGCGAGCGGATTGCTGATGTCAATGTTGTGAAAAGAGTGTCCCATGGTGGCAGTGGGGGTTATGGTATGGGCAGGCATAAGCTACGGACAATGAACACAATTGCATTTTATCGATGGCAATTTGAATGCACAGAGATACCGTAACGAGATCCTGAGGCCCATTGTCGTCCCATTCATCCGCCACCATCACCTCATGTTTCAGTAGAATGATGCACATCCCCATGTCGCAAGGATCTGTACACAATTCCTAGAAGCTGAAAATGTCCCAGTTCTTCCATGACCTGCATACTCACCAGATATGTCACCCATTGAGCATGTTTGGGATGCTCTTGATCGACGTGTACGACAGCGTGTTCCAGTTCCCGCCAATATCCAGCAACTTCACACAGCCATTGAAGAGGAGTGGGACAATATTCCACACGCCACAATCAACAGCCTGATCAACTCTATGTGAAGGAGATGTTGCGCTGCATGAGGCAAATGGTGGTCACACCAGATACTGAATGGTTTTCTGATCCACACCCCTACCTTTTTTTAAAGGTATCTGTGACCAACAGCTGCATATCTTTATTTCCAGTCATGTAAAATCCATAGATTAGGGCCTAATGAATTCATTTCAATTGTCTGATTTCCTTATATGAACTGTAACTCAATGAAATCTTTGAAGTTGTTGCATATTGCGATTTTATATTTGATATTGAATAGGAAAATTGTGGGGGGGGTTTTGGTGTATCTGCAGTGCCAATCATTGTGGCAGTGAACAAGTGTGACAAGCATCAAGCTGACCCAGCTCGTGTGAAACAGGAACTACTATCCCATGATGTGGTATGTGAGGAGTATGGAGGAGAGGTTCAGGCTATCCACGTGTCTGCCCTGAAGGTGAGTTCCTCATCCATAGGAAGGAGGTTTACTTTTTAATATATTATGACATCATCAATATGTCATTGAGTATATACAATTTTGACTCATTTCCATTGTTGTCCTCATTTATTACCAGGTGGGAAACAAAATATCAGACATTTAGCAAGCCTAATATATGTATATATTTTGTTTTGTTAATTGGATTCCTCCCCTTGTTTAAACTTGGTGGTTGGGATAGTCCCACAAACATGGTCCAGCCTTAATACAAGCACTACTGCCCACCTAAGTCGTTCCTGTAATGTGCATATTATGCATTTGTCACTGTCTGTTTCTGTCCATCAGTAGTTGTCTAAAGTTGGTAAATGAGGATTAAAACTGGCGGATAAAAACTCTCTGGCCCCGGCCTAATTCATCTATTTGTGCAAGTCGCTGTAGGCAAGTGCAAGTCAGGGCAGCATGCCAAAGCCTTGAAATTAAACACAACAACCATATGATTCCATAGGGGGACAATCTGCTGGAGCTGGCAGAGGCCACGGTGACCCTGGCGGAGGTGATGGAGCTAAAGGGCGACCCGACAGGCCTAGTGGAAGGCACCATTATCGAGAGCCGTTCCGATAAGGGCAAGGGGTGGGTCTCCCCATGGCACAGCCACGGATGAGAGCACGATCTTAGCATTTGGTTGTAGGAATGGTGGCACCAAGCCTTCTAGCTTGATTTAATCGGGTTACAAAACTGCCAAGATTCACACAAAATCACAATCTAAAAGCATTATATTGTCAAATGTAGCCTTGGTAAACATTTTTTAAATCTTTAAATGCATGTCAGTTCAATAAGATGCTGCTTACAAATTTGTTTTTACAAATGATGTCCTGTTTTGCAGGCCAGTTACGACAGCAATTGTCCAGCGAGGCACGCTAAAAAAGGGCTGCACTCTGGTGGCAGGGAAGACATGGGCCAAGGTGCGCTTCTTGTTTGACGAGAACAACTGCACAGTGAAGGAAGCTGGGCCGAGCACTGCTGTGGAGATAGTGGGGTGGAAGGAGCTCCCCTCTGCCGGTGAGGAGATCCTGGAAGTCGAGTCTGAGGTAATCTCTCGTGGACAGACATAAAATAAATGTAACGTCTGTCCCAGGACTGTGAGGTGTGAGGGATAATGAGAAACAATTGTTCCGGTGTACCTCTCCCCCAGAACCTTATCCAGTAGCCAGCGTTTCGGCAAGATTTTGGATATGGGTTGCCGAGATTAAGTTTGAGGTGACATATATATTGCATTATTACAAGACTGAAGGAATTCTAAAGTCTGTATGTGATTCAGCCAACTTCGAGTTTGGTAGTCATACAACCCAGCCTCAAAGCAATATCTGGACGTTTTATTTATTTATGAGAGTGAGGAGTAGTAGAGTAGGAATAGGCCTTATCGGATTCATTAATTGCCTTCAGCCACGATCCAATATCATGCATTGTTGACATGTCACGTATGCAGCTAGCCAAATCAATCCTTGTGTTGACTACTCACCCTTCAATTTGCAGTGAAGATTGTTTAATAACGCTAATGTCAGTTCTAAAACTGCTTGTTTGGATGCTGATTGGACAAGCAGCGTTCCAAACCGTGCTCTATTGGCAGTCACAGGTGCACTATAGATACACACGGCGAGGCGTGGCTTAGCGTGACCATGCCCCAGAGTAGAGTACAGACGTAGTGTTCTCCCATGTAATTAGCCTAAGCAAACTACTGACACTTTTTGGTCGTTTCAATAAACGGTTTCATCAGTTTCACGTGTCGTTATTAACATACTTCGCTGTCACAACAACAAGTGATTTGCATGATTTTTTCGCCGGTAAACTGACGTTAGCCGGCTGGCTAGGGAGAGAAATTAATCTCAATCTAATTCGCTAGTTTTAGATATGCCGCGTAACTGCTTTTTCTTTCTGCCTTAGTTAGTGCATTCAACTACGTTTAGTTTATCACCGTGTAATGTTGATGTTTCCTCTGCACACAGTAGCATAAAACATAAGACTAGCCATCATACTCTGATACAACATTGTCTTTCCTTACTGATTACTGGTAATGCCCAAATTTAGACTTCATTAATTGATTTTGAATGAAGTTTTGCATGCATATCTCAGCCCATAGTCACTGTTGGGCTCTGAGTTACACTATCAGTCAAAAGTTTGGACACACCTACTCATTCAAAGGTTTTTCTTTATTTTAAATTTTTTTTACATTGTAGAATAATAGTGAAGACATCACAACTATGAAATAACACATATGGAATCATGTAGTAACCAAAAAAGTGTTAAACAAATCAGAATATATGTTATATTTGAGATTCTTCAAATAGCCACCCTTTGCCTTGACAGCATTCTCTCAACCAGCTTCATGAGGTAGTCACCTGGAATGCATTTCAATTAACAGGTGTGCCTTGTTAAAAGTTAATTTGTGGAATTTCTTTCCTTCTTAGTGCGTTTGAGCCAATCAGTTGTGTTGTGACAAGGTAGGGTGGGTATACAGAAGATAGCCCTATTTGGTAAAATACCATGTCCATATTATGGCAAGAACAGCTCAAATAAGCAAAGAGAAATGACAGTCCATCATTACTTTAAGACATGAAGGTCAGTCAATACAGAACATTTCAAGAACTTCAAGAAGTTTCTTCAAGTACAATCGCAAAAACCATCAAGCGCTATATGATGAAACTGTCTCTCATGAGGACCGCCACAGGAATGGAAGGCCCATAGTTACCTCTGCTGCAGAGGATAAGTTCATTAGAGTTACCAGCCTCAGGGATTGCAGCCCAAATAAACGCTTCACAGAGTTCAAGAAACAGACACATCTCAACATCAACTGTTCAGAGGAGACTGTGTGAATCAGGCCTTCATGGTCGAATTGCTGCAAAGAAACCACTACTAAAGGACTTGCTTGGGCCAAGAAACACGAGCAATGGACATTAGACCAGTGGAAATTTGTCCTTTGGTCTGGAGTCCAAATTGGAGATTTTTGGTTCCAACCGCCGTGGCTTTGTGAGACGCGGTGTAAGGGTGAACGGATGATCTCCACATGTGTATTTCCCACCATAAAGCATGGAGGAGGAGGTGTTATGGTGTGGGGGTGCTTTGCTGGTGACACTCTGTGATTTATTTAGAATTCAAGGCACACTTAACCAGCATGGCTACCACAGCATTCTGCAGCGATACGTCATCCCATCTGGTTTGGGCTTAGTGGGACAATCATTTGTTTTTCAACAGGACAATGACCCAATACACCTCCAGGCTGTGTAAGGGCTATTTTACCAAGAAGGAGAGTGATGGAGTGCTGCATCAGATGACCTGGCCTCCACAATTTGAGATGGTTTGGGATGAGTCGGACCGCAGAGTGAAGGAAAAGCAGCCAACAAGTGCTCAGCATATGTGGGAACTACTTCAAGACTGTTGGAAAAGCATTCCTCATGAAGCTGGTTGAGAGAATGCCACGAGTGTGCAAAGCAAAGGGTGGCTATTTGAAGAATAGCACTTTTTTGGTTACTACATGATTCCATATGCGTTATTTCATAGTTTGGATGTCTTCACTACTATTCTACAATGTAGAAAATAGTAAAAAATAAAAACCCTGGAATGAGTAGGTGTGTCCAACCTTTTGATTGGTACTGTGTATTTTTGTCTTGTCTGTTTACTTGTTTCTGTTGTGTAACACCATATTACCCCTTTCTATCTGTCTTTATCCACTCAACTATAGAAAAGAGCAAGGGAGGTGGTGGACTGGCGGTGCTACCAGGAGGAACAGGACAAACTGAAGGAGGACATGCAAGCCATTGAGGTAAAGCAACGGGAGCACCAAGAGAGCTACAAGAAGGAGCGAGAGCCCCTGGCCCACCTCAGCTGGAGGCAAAGGAAGTCTGCTCTGTACAAGGCCAACAAAAAGCTCATGGCCATGCGGCCCAGCGAGAAGTTAGAGTCCCAAGAGCTCTCTCTACCACTCATTGTCAAAGGTGGAGTACCACAGACTAATAGATAAATGAATAGGGAAATGAATGAATACATCTGAATAACTCAATGACATGGCTAGACAACAGAATAGTTTGATCTTGAAATAAATACTCCTAATTAAATTAATATTTTAATATTTATGTTCATAAAATAACTAAATGTATCTAAAAAAAAAAGCAAAATAATGCCATGAATATATGCCATTTCATGCCGACTTGTCTGTTGTCATTGCAGGTGATGTGGATGGCTCTGTCGAGGCCATCCTGAACATCTTGGAGAGCTACGATGCGCATGACCAGTGCCAGATGGAGGTGGTCCACTTTGGCATCGGAGATGTCTCCGAGAACGATCTCAACCTGGCCGAGACCTTCTCAGGTGCATCCTCTACACATCACACCATGTCACTGAAAAGGGAGATGTTTGGTCTCAATAGAGGGATACAATGCCAGCATCAATGCGATAGTAGTATGCCCCATGAGTACATTCTAACTAAGCATTATTATCATCAACTTTTTCCAATACTCAAAACTTAAAACACATCTGGTTTACTTTCACTTCAGCGAACTTTCTTTGTAATGATTTTAACCCTTTACACTTGTGGGAATTAGCCTATATGGATAGGGCTAAATTGAAGTGTTTCTTATAGAATACATATGAATGATATAAGCATGGTAGCAATTGAAAGGGAACAGTTTGGCAATTATGGGGAAATTATTAGACCAAAGTTAAGGACATAACAGTTCACCTGACCAAAGACTGAATCCAAACATTACACTGTTGATTATATGTGTATTTTACATTTACTGTACTTTTCACAGCATTTGCCAATAACGAAAGCAGAAAATACTCAGGATACATTCAGTAACATAATAAGAATATTCATTTAAATTGTGGAGTAGGTGCAACATAAGACAATAAAATGACAAAGGTTAGAGTGAGAGGACTAACTGGTGTTTCCAAGTGGCCACACACTTCTCCAAAGTGTGCAGAGTTCCTAAGTAATTTCAATGCACTTTCATGAGTATTCAGCTAGAAGGTGCTTTTTTTTTTTAGCTCTTCTAGCTGTGCCATTGAAGAACTAGAGCAAGCATACTTGTTGTTTTGTTTGGAACACAACCCTGCATCCCTGCCGTCACACAATTACTTTTTACACAATCCCATTTTTTTAATTTTTTTAATCGCCGAAATCAAACCTGACTAGCTAAGTTATAAAATACGATCTTAGTGTTAGGCTTTCACAAGGCAATTCAGAGAAACAGATCCTAATTTTGGTGCGCATAGATAGGAGTCATGCGTGCATTCAGGTGTGTGTTACGCAGCAAATGTTCTTCACAATAAACAAACCAGCTCATTCTGTTCAGAACAACCCAGGGTATGACGCCATGGAAACTTGTAACTGTACATCAAACATAGTGATCATAAATATATATGATATGGAAATGTGAAGTGCGCATTTGGACTCACGGGTGTTTGGCTTGCTTGTATGACATCAGTGGTAATATTTGTTTTCCAAAAGTTGCCCAATTAGCGGGAGGGATGGGAAAACAACTGGTGCAGTGCTCATGTTCAGAATGGCTGTCAGTCAAAACCAATACAGCGCTGTGAAGCGGAACCTGAGCTCTGACGTCATTTATCATATTTTACTATACAGCCACTACGTTCCAATTTAGGCGCTTATCAGTGCCCAGATGTGCCATTTTCAACCCGTCTACGGCTACAAGTGTAAAGGGCTATATTTTAACCAGTTAAATATAATCTAAATATAATTTCCCTCAAGTTTCCTCACGTTGTTCCATTGTTTAATGCTCTTGTATCCCCTTGATCTGTCTGCTTTACTGTTATTTTACTGTTTTATTATATCCCCTATTTACACTTTTGAAAATGAAAATAAGTCTTACCATTATTATTAGTAAACTAATGTTTTATGACATTTTTTTTATTTGATGTTGACAAATGTTTTGTTTATCGTTATAGTAACACTTGCTATTTCTTCCAATGACCAGGCACCATATACGGCTTCAATGTGGGTGTCGATAAGTCCATTCAGCAGATGGCCACTAAGAAAGGCATTATACTAAAGATGCACAAAGTTATCTACAAACTCATCGATGACCTAAAGGACGAGCTGAGCAGGAAACTCCCTCCTTCTGTAAAGGAGAATGTGATCGGTGTGTGTGGTATTTTCATTGAATTCATTTAATAAATCAGGATAGTCCACTCGGTAACAATTGGCTGTGTTTTCTTGGGAGTCCTGGGATACGTCGAAACAATAAACGTACACACGACATAGTAATTGTCAAAAATGACATGCAGTTGTGGTCAAATATATTGGCACTTTTGCAATGGAGCAGAATGTTCAGTTTTCTCTTTCAAAACGTGTTAAATGGCTATTTTTACCGTGTAGGCACCTGCGACTTACACAGGTGAGGTAAATTATACAGTTAACAAGAATCACTTGCCTCCAACCAGATTAATTTAATTCTGAATAATTCAGTTCAGGACATTTTTATTTTGTTCTTTTGAATTGAAAAATCTAATTTTCTGTTATTTTTTGGGATCCTGTGCAGTTGTAAACCGAACATAGTTCTTCCCATTTCAACTTATTTTAGAAGAAATAGTGAATCATGCAAGGATGTCTATTTGACCGCAATCAGTTGGAAAATGAATACCTTTATATCGGTGGTGTTAGTTGCTTTGTTTTCTGGTTTGCATGCTGTTTAAAAACAAACTGGATAAATGTCTTATTTTCACAAAAACTGGGAATAGACTGTGCAAGAAACCCTAATGTATTGTTTGCATCTCACACCGTTTGGGTTACTGTTTTGAATCCCAATGCTGACGGGAGGAAAGAAAATCTGGTGGTAGTGATCTCAGGTGCCTTCCTTGAGCAAATAACTTAACCCCCTAAACTGCTCATTGGGCACTGCATTGTGGCTGGCCTCTGCTCCAGCCTCTCCAACCTAATGTGTGTTTGCGTATTGGAGGGTTTAGGTACAGCAGAAGACCAATTTCTGTCTCGTATGGATTAATAAAGTATTCTTCTTCGTCTTCTCTTTCCAGGAGAGGCGTCTGTCCTAGCCATGTTTGACGTGACTGTGGGGAAGAAGAAGGTGTCCGTTGCCGGCTGTAGAGTTCAGAAGGGTCAGCTAGATAGAAAGATGAAGTTCCGACTGGTCCGAGGCCGAGACGTCATCTGGGAGGGTAAGCCAGATAGTGTGAAGACCTACTACCATGCCAAATAGCTAAAGGGCATGTCACTCATCAGGGATTCTTACTGAGGTTCAAGATTTAGCTGATACTTTTGAATACATAAAAAAAGAAAAGATGCCAACCCCTCCGGTTCCATGGTTGCCATGGCGCTGTAGCCTAGGTAGAGAGCTCTGTAAATATTGTACATATTTGTATTATTTTTAAGTGTTTTTCTGTTGCATTTTGTTGTCTTTTGGGGGGTTTTGGCTGCTCTAGGGTTTGATCACTATATCCTGTGGACTCTCAGACTTGCAGGATCGTGATGAAAAGTCAATATTTGGGCTTGTTAGGTGTAATACTTCCAGACAGATGAAACAAAAAGCCACATTATTGGAATCCAAACAGTTTGGAAGTATTACACCAAGGATTGCATGCTGTGTCCAGAGGTAGCTGAGGAAGTTCAGGAACTGTTCAGGGACTTTCAGTCTCATTTCTATTTTTTGTCTGTTTTTAGATTAGAGATTCTTTGAAAAGCGCTATACAAGTTCCAAAATGTATTAATTATTATTAGATCTGTAACCCAAGTATGCCTAGTAGGCTAGGTCTACTGTGTAGCCTATGTTATGTTTGTACATTTTTTGAGCCATTTATTTAAGAGGACAACGATGGTAATACGTTTTGCAAAATTGTTTTGTCATCCTCAATGATTTTAAAAGCATTATCCACATGTGTGGTTGTATTGTGTTTTAAAGGATCAAATACATCTAACTATCTAACCTTTTCATTTATGAAATAGGATTTTACCTAAATGAGCACCTCATTCCATAGAAGCCTTTTAGGCGCATCAGCATATCTAAACTATACTTATTCTTGATTCAGTGAAAAATATGTTCCGTATGGTGAAGTGATGTCTTGTATTTCCTGCAGGCTCCTTGACAGCACTGAAGCACCACAAAGATGATGTCCAGGTGGTGAAGACAGGGATGGAGTGTGGCCTCTCTGTGGATCAGGACATAGAGTTCAGACCGGGAGATGAAATGGTGTGCTACGAAGACACTGAGACTCGGCAAACAATTTCCTGGGATCCAGGATTTTAGGACATGTTATGGATATTGGTCTCATCAGGTGAAAAATCCATGATCTGAATTTAAAGAGTATTATTTATACTAGAGCCGGTTGAGCATTCCAAGACTTTGTATTTACATGTAAAATTGTGAATGACATGACTAATTGAATGTGAGGTATTGTACTGCTCTACTGGATGTAATAAAATTGTTTCCAGGAAGATTTTTTGTTTTTGTTCAAGTGATATGAGAGTACAGTACTCATATCTATTCCTGCAGCGGCTTTATATGTGTTCTACAATTTTACAGATTTTCTTTGTTTTGGGCTCACTGATTTTGAGCTAATATTCTATAAGAGGAACAGGAGCTCAAGCAGTAGAAAATGTGAGGTGATGGTACTCAGCTCCAGTGAGCTCCTGCCCAAGTCAAGCACTGCATGTAGAGCACATCATTTTATATTCCAAGAGACAAGTGTAATGCTGTATTACAATCAGTTTTGTATTAATAATTATGTGCATATCATTTTCAAGCTAATAAATATGCTGTTACGTCGAACAGTTATGCACACACTACCTGGAGTAGGGCCTCACTCCAATCCCATCTCTCACCCATCTGTGCATTGCCCTGATGCCTTTAGTGTCTGGCCAGTTTTTTAGCTCCTAAAAGAAATACACAACTGTGGAGTCAACATGGGCCAGCATCCCTGTGGAACGCTTTCGACATCTTGTAGAGTCCATGCCCTGACAAATTGAGGCTGTTCTGAGGGCAAAAGGGGGTACGATTCAATATTAGGAAGGTGTTCCTAATGTTTGGTATACTCAGTGTATGTACACATTTTAAATGAGAAATGTTTCTGATTTGTGTACTGCACTTATGCCCTGTACTCAAGATTATGTTAGGAATCCAATATGCCCACTATATACACTCAACCTTTGTCTGGATACATAAAAAGGCAGCAGAATACTTGGCATGGCAACACAAAGTATTCCAAGTCACAAGCCTCTTTGATTTGATTTATTAGGATCCCCATTAGCCAACGCCTTTTTTATATTTTTTATTATTTTTATTGAACCTTTATTTAACTAGGCAAGTCAGTTAAGAACCAATTCTTATTTACAATAATGGCCTACCAAAAGGCAAAAGGCCTCCTGCAGGAATAGGGGCTGGGATTAAAAATAAAATATAAATATAGGACAAAACACACATCATGACAAGACAACATAGCATGGCAGCAACACAACATGACAACAACATGGTAGCAATACAACATGGCAGCAGCACAACATGGTACAAACATTACTAGACACAGACAACAGCACAAAGGGCAAGAAGGTAGAGACAACAATACATCACGCGAAGCAGCCACAACTGTCAGTAAGAATGTCCATGATTGAGTCTTTGAATGAAGAGATGGATATAAAACTGTCCAGTTTGAGTGTTTTTTGCAGCTTGTTCCAGTGGCTAGCTGCAGCGAACTGAAAAGAGGAGTGACCCATGGATGTGTGTGCTTTGGGGACCTTTAACAGAATGTGACTGGCAGAACGGGTGTTGTATGTGGAGGATGAGGGCTGCAGTGGGTATCTCAGATAGGGGGGAGTGAGGCCTAAGAGGGTTTTATAAATAAGCATCAATCAGTGGGTCTTGCAACGGGTATACAGAGATTACCAGTTTACTGAGGATTATAGAGTGAGTGATGTGTCCTATAAGGAGCATTGGTGGCAAATCTGATGGCCGAATGGTAAAGAACATCTAGCCGCTCGAGAGCACCCTTACTTGCCTATAAATTACGTCTTCGTAATCTAGCATGGGTAGGATGGTCATCTGAATCAGGGTTAGTTTGGCAGCTGGGGTGAAAGAGGAGCGATTATGATAGAGGAAACCAAGTCTAGATTTAACCATAGCCTGCAGCTTTGATATGTGCTAAGAGAAGGACAGTGTACCGTTTAGCCACACACCCAAGTACTTGTATGAGGTGACTACCTCAAGCTCCAAACCCTCAGAGGTAGTAATCACACCGGTGGGGAGAGGGGCATTCTTCTTACCAAACCACATTACCTTTGTTTTGGAGGTGTTCAGAACAAGATTAAGGGCAGAGAAAGCTTGTTGGACATTAAGAAAGCTTTGTTGTAGAACGTTTAACAAAATCCAGGGAGGGGCCAGCTGAGTATAGGACTATCATCTGCATATAAATGGATGAGAGAGCTTCCTACTGCCTGAGCTATGTTGTTGATGTAAATTGAGAAGAGCGTGGGGCCTAGGATCAAGCCTTGGGGTACTCCCTTGGTGACAGGCAGTGGCTGAGACAGCAGATGTTCTGACTTTATACACTGCACTCTTTGAGAGAGGTAGTTAGCAAACCAGGCCAAAGACCCCTCAGAGACACCAATACTCCTTAGCCGGCACACAAGAATGGAATGGTCTACCGTATCAAAAGCTTTTGCAAAGTCAATACAAATAGCAGCACAACATTGCTTAGAATCAAGGGCAATGGTGACATTATTTAGGACCTTTAAGGTTGCAGTGACATCCATAACCTGAGCGGAAACCAGATTGCATACCAGAGAGAATACTATAGACATCAAACAGGGCAAAATAGAAATTGGCCTATAACAGGATCAGCTTGATCTCCACACACCGTGGGTGCCTTCCAAGCAATGGGAACCTCCCCAGAGAGGAGAGACAGGGTAAAAAAGTCAGAGACAGGCTTGGCGATGATAGGAGCTGCAACCTTAAAGAAGAAAGGGTCTAAACCATCTGAACCAGATGGTTTTTTGGGGTCAAGTTTAAGGAGCTCCTTTAGCATCTCAGACTCAGTGACCGCCTGTAGGGAGAAACTTTGTAGCCGGGCAGGGGAAAAAGAGGGAGGCGCATCGGGGCTAGTCGTATTAGAAGGGCTGGGAGATGAGGAAATGTTGGACGGTCAAGGAGGCATGGCTGAGTCAAATAGGAAGTGGTGATTAAAGAGCTCAGCCGTGTGCTCCTTGTCAGTAACAACCACATCATCAACATTAATGGGCATGGGCAGCTGTGAGGAGGAGGGATTATTCTCCAGGTCTTTAACCGTTTTCCAGAACTTCTTGGGGTTAGACCAACAGAGAGAGATCTGCTCCTTAAAGTAACTAACTTTGGCCTTACGGATAGCCTGAGTGCACTTATTTCTCATTTGCCTGAACGAGAGCCAGTCAGCCTGAGTATGCGCGTGCCAATTATTTCGCCAAATGGAATTCTTGAGGTGGAGTAACTCTGCCAGATCACGGTCGAACCAGGGGCTGAACCTGTTTTTAATTCTCATTTTCTGGGCTGCAAGTCTATGCCTGCTCCTGTGTGTTTGTTAACAATACCACTAAAAATATTAAAAAAGAAGGTCCAAGCGTCTTCGACAGAGGGGATCAAGCTGATTCTATACCAATTTACAGAGGCCAGGTCATGAAGGAAGGCTTGCTCATTAAAGTTTTTTAGCAAGTGTCTGACAAATCAGGACAGGTCATTTCACTGAGCAGCCATTACTGTAAAACAGTGATCACTAAGGTCATTGCAGAAAATGGCGACAGCTAGTCTTACTGGGGTCTGACACATTACGAAAAATACATTACAGACAAAATGCTTTACAATTTACATACATTTAAAAAAACATGTATTTCAGGGTTTTGGGTTTGATTCATGTTGCAGTTTTACATTGAAAGCATTGGCATCAGTACTTTTATTTATTTATCAGTTACACATACATGTCAGTACATACACACAACAAGTAGGTCACATGGGGGAGAGTCGTGCTGTGAGGTGTTGCTTTATTTGTTTTTTTAAACCAGGTTTGCTGTTTACTTAAGCTATATGAGATGGAAGGGAGTTCCATGCACTCATGGCTCTGTATAATACTGTACGTTTCCTTGAATTTGTGTTGGACCTGGGAACTGTGAAAAGAAGAAGTGATGCAGTCAGTCTTTCCTCAACTCTTAGCCAAGAGAGACTGGTATGCATAGTATGAATATTAGCCCTCTGATTACAATGAAGAGCAAGACGTCCCGCTTTGTTCTGGGCCAGCTGCAGCTTAACTAGGTCTTTTTTTGCAGCACTTGACCAAATGACTGGACAATAATCAAGATACAATTAAATTAGAGCCTGTAGGACTTGCTTTGAGGATCAATGAGGCATCTGGGAGGCTCCAACAAAGGAAACATAATCCAACCCTGGGTTTTGACACCCTCTCCCAAGCATTACAACTTGCCCCTACTGTGGTATAACTTGCCCCTCCACGATTGGGATCTTAAGTCACCTCCTTATCATTAAGAAGTGAGCTTTGATTCATTGCTAGTCCAATACGTCTGCGTGAATCCAACATGACCTTCCACTGGCTCACTGCATTTGTGATGCACATTGGGATGTTCCGGTTCACTCTTATCCTGTTCGGGTTGAGCTGGCACATTGCTTCTTCCAGACAAACATGCCCACCATCCTGGCTGTCTGCCCTGGAGTTGCCGTATATGTTAACCTGGTGACAGTATGGAAAGGATGCAACCACACATGCCAAGCACATAAGGCAGGTGTTCACTACAATGAACCAACACAACCTGACAAGAAATGCCATCAACTTAGTGGGCCTTCACATGTCTTTCGAATTGCATCTCTCCAATGTCAATGCCTTCCTGAATCTCCTAGAACTGTCCTTGATAAGCTCACTTCACCATCAGTCCTCCCATCAGGCAGTTACTAGAAACAGAGACACCATGGAACTGGACTGCCACATGTCAGGAGGCCTGCTCCTAGATGCCACCAAGATGTCATCCATATAATGCAAACATGTACTGACTATCCTTCTGCACTCAAACAGAGAAAAACACACTACAGAGATCTATTACAGAAAATCATTCTGTCTCTGGGTGAACTGATGACAGGATGGTAACTGGGTTGGGTACCACGGGATAAACTGAGATTACCACATAATTTACAGCTCTCAGGTCCTGAACCAGGCGCCACTCATTTCTCTCCGGTTTCTTAACAGGAAAAATGGGTGCATTGCAAACAGTTTGCCCACTGCCAGCAGTGATTGAATAATCGGTCTAATCCCTTCTGTTGCCTCTGGCTTAATAGGAGTTTCTTCTTGGGATCAACATTGATTACAACTGGGCTGGCACTATCAGTCCATTGTCATTGGAATGTTCTGTCCATAAGGTTTCTGGCACCTGAGACAGAATAGACTGGGAGGCTGTGTCAGAACCTCACTCCTGGGGGAGTGGTTCAATTTGCCTACTTACACATTGGTTCAAGACCTCATCATTTGGGATGTCAATGAAAACTCCATCAGCGGTACAATAAATTGTAGCATTAAGTTTAGTCAACAAGTCTCTACCTAACAAGTTAAACAGTTGAGTAGGTGAATACAGAAAATCATGTTCAACATTCAGTGGTCCTATTGAACAGGGCATGGGTTTTGTTTCAAAATGTATTACCAGAGTGGAGGAAATACCATAAGCATTTCTAGTTTTATTAGTTAGTCCGGGTAGCCATGATTAGCTGTTCAGGAGTCTTATGGCTTGGGGGAAGAAGCTGTTAAGAAGCCTTTTGGACCTAGACTTGGCGCTCCGGTAGCAGAGAGAACAGTCTATGATTAGGGTGGCTGGAGTCTTTGACCATTTTTAGGGCCTTCCTCTGACACCACCTGGTATAGAGGTCCTGGATGGCAGGAAGCTTGGCCCCAATGATGTACTGGACCGTACGCACCACCCTCTGTAGTGCCTTGCGGTCGGACGCCGAGCAGTTGCCATACCAGGCGGTGATGCAACCAGTCAGGATGCTCTCGATGGTGCAGCTGTAGAACTTTTTGAGGATCTGAGGACCCATGCCAAAACTTTTCAGTCTCCTGAGGGGGAATAGGCTTTATCGTGCCCTCTTCACAAATGTCTTGGTGTGTTTGGACCATGATAGTTTGTTGGTGATGTAGACACCAAGGAACTTGAAGCTCTCAACCTGTTCCACTACAGCCCCGTCGATGAGAATGGGGGCGTGCTCAGTCCTGTTTTTTTCCTGTAGTCCACAATCATCTCCTTTGTCATGAGCACGTTGAGGGAGAGGTTGTTATCCTGGCACCACATGGCCAGGTCTCTGACCTCCTCCCTATAGGCTGTCTCATCGTTGTCGGTGATCAGGCCTACCACTGTTGTGTCGTCGGCAAACTTAATGATGGTGTTGGAGTCGTGCCTGGCCATGCAGTCATGGGTGAACAGGGAGTACAGGAGGGGACTGAGCACGCACCCCTGAGGGGCCCCCGTATTGAGGATCAGCGTGGCAGATGTGTTGTTACCTACCCTTACCACCTGGGGATGGCCCGTCAGGAAGTCCAGGATCCAGTTGCAGAGGGAGGTGTTTAGTCCCAGGGTCCTTAGCTTTGTGATGAGCTTTGAGGGCACTATGGTGTTGAACTCTGAGCTGTAGTCAATGAATAGCATTCTCAAGTAGGTATTCCTCTTGTCCAGGTGGGAAAGGGCAGTGTGGAGTGCAATAGAGATTGCATCATCTGTGGATCTGTTGGGGCGGTATGCAAATTGAAGTGGGTCTACGGTTTCTGGGATAATGGTGTTGATGTGGATGAACGTTTCTGGGATAGAGGTGGATGAACGTAGTGCCCTCGTTTGGGTGTAGGGTCTGATCAGAGCCTGAAGGTAAGGAGGTGCCGTTCCCCTCACAGCTCCGTAGGCAAGCACCATGGTCTTGTAGTAGATGCGAGCCTCAACTGGAAGCCAGTGGAGTGTGCGGAGGAGCGGGGTGACATGAGAGAACTTGGGAAGGTTGAACACCAGACGGGCTGCAGCGTTCTGGATGAGTTGTAGGGGTTTAATGGCACAGGCAGGGAGCCCAGCCAACAGCGAGTTGCAGTAATCCAGACGGGAGATGACAAGTGCCTGGATTAGGAGATGTGCCGCTTTCTGTGTAAGGTAGGGTCGTACTCTGCGAATGTTGTAGAGCATGAACCTGCAGGATCGGGTCACCGCTTTGATGTTAGCATAGAACCACAGGGTGTTGTCCAGGGTCACGCCAAGGTTCTTTGCACTCTGGGAGGAGGACACAATGGAGTTGTCAACCGTGATGGCGAGATCATGGAGCGGGCAGTCCTTCCCCAGGAGGAAGAGCAGCTCCGTCTTGCCGAGGTTCAGCTTGAGGTGGTGATCCGACATCCACACTGATATGTCTGCCAGACATGCAAAGATGCGATTCGCCACCTGGTTATCAGAAGGGGGAAAGGAGAAAATGAATTGTGTGTCGTCTGCGTATTAATGATAGGAGAGACCATGTGAGGATATGACAGAGGCAAGTGACTTGATGTATAGAGAGAATAGGAGAGGGCCTAGAACTGAGCCCTGGGGTACACCAGTGGTGAGAGCACGTGTTGTGGAGACAGATTCTCGCCACGCCACCTGGTAGGAGCGACCTGTCAGGTAGGACACAATCCAAGAGTGAGCAGCGCCGGAGATGCCCAACTCGGAGAGGGTGGAGAGAAGGATCTGATTGTTCACAGTATCAAAGGCAGCGGATAGGTCTAGAAGGATAAGAGCAGAGGAGAGTGAGTTAGCTTTAGCAGTGCGGAGAGCCTCCGTGACACAGAGAAGAGCAGTCTCAGTTGAATGACCAGTCTTGAAACCTGACTGGTTTGGATCAAGAAGGTCATTCTGAGAGAGATAGCAGGAGAGTTAGCTAGAGACAGCACGCTCAAGAGTTTTGGAGAGAAAAGAAAGAAGGGATACTGGTCTGTAGTTGTTGACATCGGAGGGATCGAGTGTAGGTTTTTTGAGGAGGGGTGCAACTCTCGCTCTCTTGAAGACGGAAGGGACATGGCCAGCGGTCAAGGATGAGTTGATGAGCGAGGTGAGGTAAGGGAGAAGGTCTCTGGAAATGGTCTGGAGAAGAGAGGAGGGGATAGGGTCAAGTGGGCAGGTTGTTGGGCGGCCGGCCGTCACAAGTCGCAAGATTTCATCTGGAGAGAGAGGGGAGAAAGAAGTCAAAGCATAGGGTAGGGCAGTGTGAGCAGGACCAGCGGTGTCATTTTACTTAATAAATGAGGATCGGATGTCGTCAACCTTCTTTTCAAAATGGTTGACGAAGTCATCCACAGAGAGGGAGGGGGGAGGGGGAGGAGGAAGAGGATTCAGCAGGGAGGCTTGCAATTTAGAGTGGTAGAAAGTGGCTTTAGCAGCGGAAACAGAGTAAGAGAATGTAGAGATGAGGGAGTGAAAAGATGACAGGTCCGCAGGGAGTCTAGTTTTCCTCCATTTCCGCTCGGCTGCCCGGAGCCCTCTATACGACCACCAGGTGTCAGCGTATCCCCCACAAATCAAATTGATCTCAACAGTACTTGACAGAGTTCACCGGCTTGCTGCACGGGTGTAAAAAGTCACTATTGCATATGATTTGTATATTAACCAGTGGCGTCGGTGCCATTTAAGATAAGGGAGGACACTTTTTCATGAGGATGGCCTTCTCTCTATTACAGCATATTGGATGACTGTCATTCATATTCCATTCTTCCAGTTCAATGTAACAGCAATAGGTTTAGGCTACTACATGATACTCATGAGGCTGCTACAACCTAGCCTATGAATGAAAGTTTACAACGTAGGTACACACAGGTCGAGAGAAACATTTGAGGTGATAGACAGTGACACATGGACAGACAATGAAATAAAATGACAGTCTCTCTCTCTCTCTTGCTTCTCTTTCATTTTGTAATAAATTAATTTGTTTAAAACTGTTCAACTATTGTCTTTCTCTTTGAGTCAACTACTCACCACATGTTATGCACTGCAGTGCTAGCTAGCTGTAGCTTGTGCTTTCAGTACTTGATTAGGTGGACAACATGTCAGTTCATGCTGCAAGAGCTCTGATAGGTTGGAGGATGTCCTCCAGAAGTTGTCATAATTACTGTGTAAGTCTATGGAAAGGAGTAAGAACCATAAGCCTCCTAGGTTTTGTATTGAAATCAAGGTACCCTGAGGAGGACGGAAGCTAGCTGCGCTCCGGTTACACCATGGTGCTACCCTACAGAGTGCTGTTGAGGCTACTGTAGACCATTGCAAAACAGTGTCTCCCCCTTCCTCCTCTGAGGAGCCTCCACTGTATGAAACAACAATCACCAAGATTACTTTCTTGCTAATAAGTCGATAATTTGTGTCCCTACCCTAACATTGTCATGTTCATGTGTTATTCAAAAGCTAACTTCGTGCATGATGCGAGCTAAACAGTTGGCTAGCTAGCTAGCTACACTGGGCATGAACGTTTGCTGTACACCACCGTGTTTAGCTAATTTTAGCTAGCCAGGGTTCAGTTTTTGCCAGTGATACGTTTTGGTTTAAACAACAAACATCTCACATGATATAAGTGACAAATTAGTTAGCTATCTACTAGCCAATATTGCTTCTCTTATGTACAGCAAACTTTCACGCTTGGTGTCTGACATACAGTTGAAGTCGGAAGTTTACATACACCTTAGCCAAATACATTTAAACTCTGTTTTTCACAATTCCTGACATTTAATCCTGGTAAAAATTCCCTGTCTTAGGTCAGTTAGGATCACCACTTCTTCCCACAATAAGTTGGGTGAATTTTGGCCCATTCCTCCTGACAGAGCTGGTGTAACTGAGTCAGGTTTGTAGGCCTCCTTGCTCGCACACGCTTTTTTAGTTCTGCCCACAAATGTTCTATAGGATTGAGGTCAGGGCTTTGTGATGGCCACTCCAATAGCTTGACTTTGTTGTCCTTCAGCCATTTTGCCACAACTTTGGAAATATGCTTGGGGTCATTGTCCATTTGGAAGACTCATTTGCGACCAAGCTTTAACTTCCTGACTGATGTCTTGAGATGTTGCTTCAATATATCCACATAATTTTCCTTCCTCATGATGCCATCTATTTTGTGAAGTGCACCAGTCCCTCCTGCAGCAAATCACCCCCACAGCATGATGCTGCCACCCCTGTGCTTCACGGTTGGGATGGTGTTCTTCGGCTTGCAAGCCCACCTTTTTCCTCCAAACATAATGATGGTCATTATTGCCAAACAGTTCTATTTTTGTTTCATCAGACCAGAGGACATTTCTCCAAAAAGTACGATCTTTGTCCCCATGTGCAGTTGCAAACCGTAGTCTGGCTTTTTTATGGCGGTTTTGGAGCAGTGGCTTCTTCCTGGCTGAGCGGCCTTTCAGGTTATGTCGATATAGGTCTCGTTTTACTGTGGATACAGATACTTTTGTACCTGTTTCCTCCAGCAACTTCACAAGGTCCTTTGCTGTTGTTCTGGGATTGAATTGCACTTTTCGCACCAAAGTACGTTCATCTCTAGGAGACAGAACGCGTCTCCTTCCTGAGCGGTATGACGGCTGCGTGGTCCCATGGTGTTTATACTTGCGAACTATTGTTTGTACAGATGAACGTGGTACCTTCAGGTGTTTCAAAATTGCTCCCAAGGATGAACCAGACTTGTGGAGGTCTACAACTTTGGTGATTTCTTTTGATTTTCCCATGAGTTTGAAGGTAGGCCTTGAAATACATCCACAGGTACACCTCCAATTAACTTAAATGATGTCAATTAGCCTATCAGAAGCTTCTAAAGCCATGACATCATTTTCTGGAATTTTCCAAGCTGTTTAAAGGCACAGTCAATTTAGTGTATGTAAACTTCTGATCCACTGGAATTGTGATACTGTAAACAATTACTAAAAAAATACTTGTTTCATGCACAAAGTAGATGTCCTAACAGACTTGCCAAAACTATAGTTTGTTAACAAGAAATTTGTGGAGTGGTTGAAAAATAAGTTTTAATGACTCCAACCTAAGTGTATGTAAACTTCCGACTTCAACTGTACATCTATGTATTTTCTCTGTAAACTGATTTGCATTTCTGGAGTGAGGTGGGGCAAACTAAATGAGAAACGGCAATCCAGGAGAAATGGAAATACATCATACTTTGTGAAAGCAAATGCCTTATTTTCTTACAATTTAAGATGGGGGATGCAACCAAGCTCACATGAAACCTGTGCAGGCCATTTAAGTTCTTCCACACCGATCTCGACAAACTATTTCTGTATGGACCTCGCTTTGTGGATGTGGGCATTGTCATGCTGAAACAGGAGAGGGCTTTCCCCAAACTGTTACCATAAAGTTGGAAGCACAGAATCGTCTAGGATGTCATTGTATGCCGTAGCGTTAAGATTTCCCTGGAACTAAGGGGTCTAGCCCGAACCATAAAAAACAGCCCCAGACCATTATTCCTCCTCCACCAAACCTTACAGTTGGCACTATGCATTTTTGTCAGGCAGGACCATACAGCACTGAAAGAGAGCAAATTTGACTTGGGAAGTTGTCTATTGAACAGCTGTCAAAAAGTTAAGTTTACATTCATCATACATATTCATAGTTGATATTTCCGCATATTGTATCTTTGTGTTTACAGGTCTATATATCCATGCTTTAAGATATACTTTTTTTTTGTGATTAAATGTTTATTGAGTTCACACAACAACAACAACAACAAATAATGTATAAAAAATAACATCAACAAAACAAAAGAGACATAACACACAGCCAACACCACACAATGTTATACATGCAGCTCCGGGCCATGAAAAATCACAGAAGTAAAACACAATTGAATGTACAAATCTGGTCAAGCCTCCCACCCACCTCCTGCCAACAGCCCGTAGCAAACTTCTCAAATAGTAGAGATAGTCAAAAACTAAGAAAAAAGGGGAAGAAAATAGAGGTAAGTAAGCCTACCAGTGGTCCCTTATGACAGAGGATATCTCTGCCCAAGCCTGCACTGTGGACGGCCTCGTCCGATTAAGTTTTGCTGTTGTGCATTCCAAATTAACATTATTCTGCAAAACATTAGTCCAGTAAATTTCAAGAGCCAGCCCCGAATTCCACCATACTGCAAAATTGTTTTCTTTGAATAAGTGTCAAAGATAAAGATGAAGCATCATTCTGCAGGCACAGGCAAGGATCTGGGATCACCAATCTGGACAGCACCAAGCATATGTCACTCCAAAATGTGTGTATAATTGAACAATCTCAGAACATATGCATAACAGTACCCACATTATTGTTCGTACAGAGTGTGCAGTTTGGATTTGTTATTTTCATCGGAAAATGTTTATATGGAGTTGCATATGCTCTGTGTATGAATTTGAAGTGAATGAGCTGGTGGCTAAAATTCTTAGATGCCTTGCTCAGATTTGACCATGTCCTATCCCAATCAGGGGTTAATCCCATCCTCTCCAACTCTGTCTCCCATACAACCTCCATGGGTCATTTCTTATGTCTTCCCTGTAAGTGTGCCGTTTATCTCTGCTACTAGCCCTCTAAAACTGCTATCTGGACCTATCCGGCCTGCCATTGGTGTTCTGACAAGGGCAAATTCCAGGGTACACCATAAGCTTTCATTGCTGACCTTAACTGCAGATACAGAAAGTATGAGGATCCTGGCAGGGAATAGTCGTCTTTAATATCCTGAAATGTGCGCAAGCCAATCTCACTATAAATGTCCTTCAAAACATAAACACCCTTTGAAGACAATGAGGCCTGTGTGAAAGGATGTCCACCTGTCAATAAATGGAAATTGTTCCATATTGGATATAACTGACGGAATTTTGTCTGATGACCTATAACCTTTTCCACCCTCTTCCATATATTCAAGGAGTTCAGAACAATGCTACCAAACCTAAAACTAAGATACTTTCTATCAACCCCAGCAAATACTAACTCTTCTAGTCTATGGGGTTTAACCAGAGCAGATTCAATAGCTCTCCAAGGTAAAACTGATTGACAATCCATCCACACACATAATGCTCTTATTTGAAAAGCCCAATAATAGAAATGGAGATTCAGGAACAGCTAATCCTCCTGTGCATTTAGCTCGCAGCAAAGTAGTGAGTTTGATCCTAACCCGCTTTCCACCCCATATAAAGTTAGAGAGCTGAATGTGCTTATTTTATAAACGTTGGAGGTGGTGAAAGAATAAAACGATAACCCGGGGCAAGATATTCATTTTCACTGTGGTAACTCTGCCCTGTAACAATATAGTTAGATTAGACCACCTCTGCAAATCCTCCTTCATGTTTTGCAAAAGGCCACAGAAGTTGTCCCTAACAATTTTCTGCAGAGTAGGATGTATTTTAACCCCCAAATAAGTAAAGCTGGTGCTTATTGGTACAAAAGAAGGTAACTGAGCATTCTTAGCTGCTTAATTTAGAGGAAATAACATAGATTTTGGTCAACAACAACAACAAAAAGAATCCACCCAGCTCTTTAGACTCATCAAACAACTCAAGTACATGAGAGAGAGAGGACCCAACATTGAAGAGGAACAGAAGGATGTCGTCTGCATAAAGTGAAATATAGTGAGTAGACTCATGAATTGCAATTGGAGAGATAGTCATAATTTCTCTGACAGCCTGTGCAAGGGGCTCTAGTGACAGAGCAAAAAGCAGTGGGGACATAGGACAACCTTGTTTAGATCGGCGTTGTAATGGAAATGGGGACAATTGACAGGTCACTGAAGCAGTAGGGCTGTTATATGTTTTTATCATAGTGTTGAAATTAGGGCCGAACCCAAACTGCTCCAAAACCACCCATAAATATCCCCATTCTAACCGGTCGAATGCCTTTTCAGCATCAAGTGACAAAACAGCGTATATTTTGTACAGTGTGTGAGTGCAGAGTTGGATGGTGAGCCGTGCATTGCATGACGTGCAATTTTGTTATGTTTTATCCGAATAAATCTCCATGACTGGTGCTACAAGTTGGAGTCCATGTCGATGATTGTACACAGTGCAAGAAGAGTACTGTTACACAAGCAAGGTCTACTAGGTCTGTCCCCTTTAAAAATAATTGTTCTGTTTCAATTCTAGAATATGATCTACAGTGGGGAAAAAAAGTATTTAGTCAGCCACCAATTGTGCAAGTTCTCCCACTTACAAAGATGAGAGAGGCCTGTAATTTTCATCATAGGTACACGTCAACTATGACAGACAAAATGAGAAAAGAAATCCAGAAAATCACATTGTAGGATTTTTAATGAATTTATTTGCAAATTATGGTGGAAAATAAGTATTTGGTCAATAACAAAAGTTTCTCAATACTTTGTTATATACCCTTTGTTGGCAATGACACGGGTCAAACGTTTTCTGTAAGTCTTCACAAGGTTTTCACACACTGTTGCTGGTATTTTGGCCCATTCCTCCATGCAGATCTCCTCTAGAGCAGTGATGTTTTGGGGCTGTCGCTGGGCAACATAGACTTTCAACTCCCTCCAAAGATGTTCTATGGGGTTGAGATCTGGAGACTGGCTAGGCCACTCCAGGACCTTGAAATGCTTCTTACGAAGCCACTCCTTCGTTGCCCGGGCGGTGTGTTTGGGATCTTTGTCATGCTGAAAGACCCAGCCACGTTTCATCTTCAATGCCCTTGCTGATGGAAGGAGGTGTTCACTCAAAATCTCATGATACATGGCCCCATTCATTCTTTCCTTTACACGGATCAGTCGTCCTGGTCCCTTTGCAGAAAAACAGCCCCAAAGCATGATGTTTCCACCCCCATGCTTCACAGTAGGTATGGTGTTCTTTGGATGCAACTCAGCATTCTTTGTCCTCCAAACACAACGAGTTGAGTTTTTACCAAAAAGTTATATTTTGGTTTCATCTGACCATATGACATTCTCCCAATCCTCTTCTGGATCATCCAAATGCACTCTAGCAAACTTCAGACGGGCCTGGACATGTACTGGGGGACACGTCTGGCACTGAAGGATTTCAGTCCCTGGCGGTGTAGTGTGTTACTGATGGTAGCCTTTGTTACTTTGGTCCCAGCTCTCTGCAGGTCATTCACTATGTCCCCCCGTGTGGTTCTGGGATTTTTGCTCACCGTTCTTGTGATAATTTTGACCCCACAGGGTGAGATCTTGCGTGGAGCCCCAGATCGAGGGAGATTATCAGTGGTCTTGTATGTCTTCCATTTCCTAATAATTGCTCCCACAGTTGATTTCTTCAAACCAAGCTGCTTACCTATTGCAGATTCAGTCTTCCCAGCCTGGTGCAGGTCTACAATTTTGTTTCTGGTGTCCTTTGACAGCTCTTTGGTCTTGGACATAGTGGAGTTTGGAGTGTGACTGTTTGAGGTTGTGGACAGGTGTCTTTTATACTGATAACAAGTTCAAACAGGTGCCATTAATACAGGTAACGAGTGGAGGACAGAGGAGCCTCTTAAAGAAGAAGTTACAGGTCTATGAGAGCCAGAAATCTTGCTTGTTTGTAGGTGACCAAATACTTATTTTCCACCATAATTTGCAAATAAATTCATAAAAAATCCTACAATGTGACTTTCTGGATTTTTTTTCCTAAATTTGTCTGTCATAGTTGACGTGTACCTATGATGAAAATTACAGGCCTCTCTCATCTTTTTAAGTGGGAGAACATGCACAATTGGTGGCTGACTAAATACTTTTTTTCCCCACTGTATGTGAGGCAAAGTAAACGAGTAAGCTTTCACCTGGTCATTACGAATCCGCCATAGGTCTATTAAATTAATTTCTGTAATAAATGTTCTCAGGACAAGGGAAGACACAGGAAGAGAATCCTGACTACTTGAGGATCTTTCTGACGTTGGGTTAATCGTTGCATTAAAATATCCCCCCACAATGAGATGACCGTCATGGTACTGTAGCAAAGAGTAGCTGATGGAAGCCAAGAACATGTCATATTCACTTGGGCCGTAAATTGAAAGTAAAATAAGTTTTGCATGATTCACGGTCACCTATACATAAACAAATCGCCCACAATAATCTTTCCCTGAGAGCTCGACAGAGATCTGGAGTTTTCTATCCATCAAATTCAGTTCTCCCTTTTGACTTATTTGCAGCACATTAATGGGCAATTACTTTATAGCGTCTCTTTTGGAATCTGTGCACATCTTTATCCAGCAAATGAGTTTCCTGAATCAATGCAATGGATACTTGCTTGCGGTGTAGATATTTGAAACATCATGTTTGATTGGTGCATTCAAATCCATTAAATTAAAGCTCATCACATTCAAATTAGTCATTGGGATATGTACAGTAGATTGACATCAGTGAGTAGCGGGCATGGCTGTGAAAGTGGAACAGTAGCTGACCAAAAAGATATCAAAACAAAAATACGCATGAACTGTAATAACTAACACAGGCATGAAGTGTTGACAAAAACAACTATACAGTGAGAGAAAAAAGTATTTGATCCCCTGCTGATTTTGTACGTTTGCCCACTGACAAAGAAATGATCAGTCTATAATTTGAATGATAGGTTTATTTGAACTGTGAGAGACAGAATAACAACAACAAAAATCCAGAAAAACGCATGTCAAAAATGTTATAAATTGATTTGCATTTTAATGAGGGAAATAAGTATTTGACCCCTTCTCAATCAGAAAGATTTCTGGCTCCCAGGTGTCTTTAATAGAGGTAACGAGCTGAGATTAGGAGCACACTCTTAAAGGGAGTGCTCCTAATCTCAGTTTGTTACCTGTATAAAATACACTTGTCCACAGAAGCAATCAATCAATCAGATTCCAAACTCTCCACTATGGCCAAGACCAAAGAGCTCTCCAAGGATGTCAGGGACAAGATTGTAGACCTACACAAGGCTGGAATGGGCTACAAGACCATCGCCAAGCAGCTTGGTGAGAAGGTGACAACAGTTGGTGCAATTATTCGCAAATGGAAGAAACAAAATAACTGTCAATCTCCCTCGGCCTAGGGCTCCATGCAAGATCTCACCTCGTGGAGTTGCAATGATCATGAAAACGGTGAGGAATCAGGCCAGAACTACACGGGAGGATCTTGTCAATGATCTCAAGACAGCTGGGACCATAGTCACCAAGAAAATAATTGGTAACACACTAGGCCGTGAAGGACTGAAATCCTGCAGCGCCCGCAAGGTCCCCCTGCTCAAGAAAGCACATACAGTGGGGAGAACAAGTATTTGATACACTGCCGATTTTGCAGGTTTTTCTACTTACAAAGCATGTAGAGGCCTGTCATTTTTATCATAGGTACACTTCAACTGTGAGAGACGGAATCTAAAACAAAAATCCAGAAAATCACATTGTATGATTTTTAAGTAATTCATTTGCATTTTATTGCATGACATAAGTATTTGATCACCTACCAACCAGTAAGAATTCCGGCTCTCACAGACCTGTTAGTTTTTCTTTAAGAAGCCCTCCTGTTCTCCACTCATTGCCTGAATTAACTGCACCTGTTTGAACTCGTTACCTGTATAAAAGACACCTGTCCACACACTCAATCAAACAGACTCCAACCTCTCCACAATGGCCAAGACCAGAGAGCTGTGTAAGGACATCAGGGATAAAATTGTAGACCTGCACAAGGCTGGGATGGGCTACAGGACAATAGGCAAGCAGCTTGGTGAGAAGGCAACAACTGTTGGCGCAATTATTAGAAAATGGAAGAAGTTCAAGATGACGGTCAATCACCCTCGGTCTGGGGCTCCATGCAAGATCTCACCTTGTGGGGCATCAATGATCATGAGGAAGGTGAGGGATCAGCCCAGAACTACACGACAGGACCTGGTCAATGACCTGAAGTGGGCTGGGACCACAGTCTCAAAAAAAAACATTAGTAACACACTACGCCGTCATGGATTAAAATCCTGCAGCGCACGCAAGGTCCCCCTGCTCAAGCCAGCGCATGTCCAGGCCCGTCTGAAGTTTGCCAATGACCATCTGGATGATCCAGAGGAGGAATGGGAGAAGGTCATGTGGTCTGATGAGACAAAAATTGAGCTTTTTGGTCTAAACTCCACTCGCCGTGTTTGGAGGAAGAAGAAGGATGAGTACAACCCCAAGAACACCATCCCAACCGTGAAGCATGCAGGTGGAAACATAATTATTTGGGGATGCTTTTCTGCAAAGGGGACAGGACGACTGCACCGTATTGAGGGGAGGATGGATGGGACCATGTATCGCGAGATCTTGGCCAACAACCTCCTTCCCTCAGTAAGAGCATTGAAGATGGGTCGTGGCTGGGTCTTCCAGCATGACAACGACACGCAACACACAGCCAGGGCAACTAAGGAGTGGCTCCGTAAGAAGCATCTCAAGGTCCTGGAGTGGCCTAGCCAGAATACAAACCTGAACCCAATAGAAAATCTTTGGAGGGAGCTGAAATTCCGTATTGCCCAGTGACAGCCCCGAAACCTGAAGGATCTGGAGATGGTCTGTATGGAGGAGTGGGCCAAAATCCCTGCTGCAGTATGTGCAAACCTGGTCAAGACCTACAGGAAACATATGATCTCTGTAATTGCAAACAAAGGTTTCTGTACCAAATATTAAGTTCTGCTTTTCTGATGTATCAAATACTTTTGTCATGCAATAAAATGCAAATTCATTACTTAAAAATCATACAATGTGATTTTCTGGATTTTTGTTTTAGATTCCGTCTCTCACAGTTGAAGTGTACCTATGATAAAAATTACAGACCTCTACATGCTTTGTAAGTAGGACAACCTGCAAAATCGGCAGTGTATCAAATACTTGTTCTCCCCACTGTATACAGGCCCATCTGAAGTTTGCCAATGAACATCTGAATGATTCAGAGGAGAACTGGGTGAAAGTGTTGTGGTCAGATGAGACCAAAATCGAGCTCTTTGGCATCAACTCAACTTGCCGTGTTTGGAGGAGGATGAATGCTGCCGATGACCCCAAGAACACCATCCCCACCGTCAAACATGGAGGTGGAAACATTATGCATGGGGGGTGTTTTTCTGCTAAGGGGACAGGACAACTTCACCGCATCAAAGGGACGATGGACGGGGCCATGTACCGTCAAATCTTGGGTGAGAACCTCCTTCCCTCAGTTGCCAAACGTCAGGCTCGAAACCTTAATGACTTGGTTGTTTGTTTCTGTATGTAGGGCAGACAATTGGCTACATGTATTCAACATTTTCGCAATATCAGAGCTTGCAAAATTGGGTTACATGAGCTTATGTGGCCCACTCCCCCTCCAGCCAGGCATTATTCTGCACTGTTAGAGTTAACGGTGTGTGTGTACAATATCTATCAATTTTACCTCATTTGCAGTAAAATATTTTGCGGTAAAATATGTTGAGTTTTGGCCACGAGAGAAGAATGCAAGAATTCGCACAATCATCCTAAAATCTCATAAGAAATGAAGTGATGTTTATTTTTTACAGTAGCCTAATGTTATACTATGCTATTATATTTCGGTTCTGTTATGTTGAATACTCATTATGTGATCATGCTTTGATCTAACTTTATTAAACAAGCACAATTCACCAGAGTAGCCTGTTCTCTATGAGTAGAGCAGACTGTGCGTAAAGTAGAGAATCCCACATGTGCAGAAGATTCGTTATGGGGAAGAAAGGTCTGGAAGCCACTCCAAACAGAAAAAGAGGCAATTTCAATTTCACTTTGCTTAAACCTTTTTTACTATCATTTTCAATTAGCCATTTTCCCTTTACAATTACCTTTATTAATTTTCACGTAATTCATTGTGGTGCAAATCATGCACACTGTTATGAAAATATTAAAGCATTGATCATTTTCGCATTTACATTGAGCATTTAAGCATTGGATTTTCGATCTGGCACTTATCATCCTCTATAGAAATGTGTCTTAAAATAAAGAAATTCTAATAATAAATTATGTAAAAAAAAAAAAAAAAAATATTGTTCAATTCCAGTGTACAGGCCATGCACAGATTAGTATGCTGTTCAAAGATAACACAAGTAAAGGCAACAAATACAAACAGGAAAAAACATAAACTGACAAAAGCAAAACACAACACACACAAAATGGGTAAGATGTACAGTTTCATTCCAGTTGACATTCAACGGTTCTCTCTATGAAGAGGAAGAGGTCATTGATCAGACACAAACCCAAATCCCACTGATTCTCCATGTTCTCAGTGAGTAGTGACCATTTGTCCACAAATTGTTCTTGCTTTAACCTTAATTGAAATGTTATTTTTTCCATTATGTAAATACTTATAAATGACATCCACTCCTCCTCTGTTGGAGGTTCTTTCTCAAGCCATCTTTCTGTTATTGCTTTTTTAGCAGCAATGAGCTGGGCAACACAGACTTTCAACTCCCTCCAAAGATTTTCTATGGGGTTCAGATCTGGATACTGGCTAGGCCACTCCAGGACCTTGAAATGCTTCTTACGAAGCCACTCCTTCGTTGCCCGGGCGGTGTGTTTAGGATCATTGTCATGCTGAAAGACCCAGCCACGTTTCATCTTCAATGGAAGGTTTTCACTCAAAATCTCACGATACATGGCCCCATTCATTCTTTCCTTTACACGGATCAGTCGTCCTGGTCCCTTTGCAGAAAAACAGCCCCAAAGCATGATGTTTCCACCCCCATGCTTCACAGTAGGTATGGTGTTCTTTGGATGCAACTCAGCATTCTTTGTCCTCCAAACACGACGAGTTGAGTTTTTACCAAAAAGTTCTATTTTGGTTTCATCTGACCATATGACATTCTCCCAATCCTCTTCTAGATCATCCAAATGCACTCTAACAAACTTCAGACGGGCCTGGACATGTACTGGCTTAAGCAGGGGGACACGTCTGGCACTGCAGGATTTGAGTCCCTGGCGGCGTAGTGTGTTACTGATGGTAGGCTTTGTTACTTTGGTCCCAGCTCTCTGCAGGTCATTCACTAGGTCCCCCCGTGTGGTTCTGGGATTTTTGCTCACCGTTCTTGTGATCATTTTGACCCCACGGGGTGAGATCTTGCGTGGAGCCCCAGATCGAGGGAGATTATCAGTGGTCTTGTATGTCTTCCATTTCCTAATAATTGCTCCCACAGTTGATTTCTTCAAACCAAGCTGCTTACCTATTGCAGATTCAGTCTTCCCAGCCTGGTGCAGGTCTACCATTTTGTTTCTGGTGTCCTTTGACAGCTCTTTGGTCTTGGCCATAGTGGAGTTTGGAGTGTGACTGTTTGAGGTTGTGGACAGGTGTCTTTTATACTGATAACAAGTTCAAACAGGTGCCATTAATACAGGTAATGAGTGGAGGACAGAGGAGCCTCTTAAAGAAGAAGTTACAGGTCTGTGAGAGCCAGAAATCTTGCTTGTTTGTAGGTAACCAAATACTTATTTTCCACCATAATTTGCAAATAAATTCATAAAAAATCCTACAATGTGATTTTCTGGAAAAAAAATTCTCAATTTGTCTGTCATAGTTGACATGTACCTATGATGAAAATTACAGGCCTCTCTCATCTTTTTAAGTGGGATAACTTGCACAATTGGTGGCTGACTAAATACTTTTTTCCCCCACTGTATGTGTAACAAATTCCATTCCATCCTATCTAGCACCATGTCCAACTTGGCTCTAAGAATGGCTAACATATCATCTCTGGGCAATTGAAAACGAAACACCTTATCAATCATATTGAAAACTCAAATAATTAATTCTGAATGAAAATTCAGACAATGTTTGGTTAACCTTACCTTTTCAATCCAGTTTGACAGTTTCTGTTAAACCAATGCCAGAAGGGCTAGACCATCTTTTAGTTGGGTGGTCTTGACACACAAAACACATGTTCTTAATATAAAAAAAAAAAATGAAAAAGGTGACATGGCCGGGGGGTCATGGGGCTGTTAAGATTTTTTATTTTTTTTATTTTTGTGCCATTTCTTTGTAATCTATAATGAGCTTTTGGCTGATGAATGGGCAACGGCCGGCCCGGTTTTCTGATAGGCTGAGCTGAGGTCATACGGCGTCAGCAAAGAGACCTGCTCCGACTGTCATCAGTTAGACATAGACAAATTTGCCTAATAAGTTCAGGAGTAAATATTTGCTTAACAAGTCACATAAGTTGCATGGATTCACTCTTTGTGCAATAATAGTGTTTAACATGATTTTTGAATGACTACCTCATCTCTGTACCCCACACATACAATTATCTGTAAGGTCCCTCAGTTGAGCAGTGAATATCAAACCGATTTAAATCACAAAGACCAGGGAGGTTTTCCAATGTCTCGCAAAGAAGGGCACCTATTGGAAGATGGGTAAAAAAAAAAGAAGACAGTGAATATCTCTCTGAGCATGGTGAAGTTTTTAAATACACTTTGGATGGTGTATCAATAAACCCAGTCACTACAAAGATACAGGCGTCCTTCCTAACTCCGTTGCCGGAGAGGAAGAAAACCACTCAGGGATTTCACCATGAGGCCAATGGTGACTTTAAAACAGTTACATAGTTTAATGGTTGTGATAGTAGAATACTGAGGATGGATCAACAACATTGTAGTTACTCCACAATACTAACCTAAATGACAGATTGAAAAGAAGGAAGCCTGTACATAGTAAAAATATTCCAAAACATGCATTATTGCAAAATTGCAAAGAACTGTGGCAAAGAAATGAACTTTATTTATATCCTGAATACAAAGCGTTATGTTTGGTGCAAATCCAACACAACACTAAGTACCACTCTTCATATTTTCAAGCATGGTGGTGGCTGCATCATGTTATAGGTATGCTTGTCACCGGCAAGGACTAGTCTTACAGTGCATTTAAAAACATTAACATGTAGTGTGCGTGTGTGTGCATCTATCAGTTACACATACACACAACAAGTAGGTCACATGGGGGAGATGTTGTGCTGCGAGGTGTTGCTTTAAAATGATATGGTTCAAGAAATAAATTGTTTAATCTAACATGTCTAAGCAGGAATGCATGATTCAAGATACTTTGATGTGCAACATAAACCAGTGATTGTCATGAATTTTACTATTGTTGCAATATTTTACTGTTAAAATAGGGTTTATTAATTTGGGCCTAATTCACCACCTGAGGAAGAGGTGAGCTAAATGGCTAACTCTAAATATAGCCTAATATTGCTGATAGTTAGCCGTGTAATTGATATCTAACAGTTGATTTAAATGTATATGCCAATGCACTCACCGTGAATGGCCCTATCCATACCTCAATAGTTCAAAAAATAAAATGTAGACCTACAGAAAGCTGGGACTCTTTCTTTAACAGTAACAACAGTGGTTGCTTTCAAAATGGTGTTTTCCCCGTGATTTTATTGCACAATCAGAAAGCATCTTTCTCTCCTGCTACTCAGAGCACAGAAAGGAGAGTGTGAAAGTGCACTGTAAACAGCAGAAATACTGTGGGGGCCATACTTGTGAACTTTTGCTTGGACAATGGTTTAAACCATTGGTCTAAACTGGCTAGCTGCTAGCTTTTCACGTAGGACAAACCTGGCCAAATTAGCCATGCTTAGGACGGCCAGCTGAGCAGAAAATGATATCCGGTAACAAAATAACGAATCAACCTACCAGAGACCTTAAATGGTAGAGCCACCATCCAATTGCATTTTTTCAACAGGTAAATTTGGCCACCAAAGGCAGATTGTTAAACCATCCAACTGCTTGGTTTAATTTCTTACCCATGGTCTAAGTGGAGTGTGCCAATATATTTTTGCATGATGCTTCCTTGACTAGGCTACTATGTGTCAATAAAACATTAATATTATCATTACTGACGTCCTACAAAATTGAAAAGGGTTTTCGCATGCAAGACCAAATTTATTGTAGTGACACACTTTCTGTATTAGGCCTGTCCTATAGCTTGTGTTTTGGTCTGAGTGACTCCAAGAAGCTCCTTTCATTATTCATTTACTACAAGTTGCCTGCTCTTCAATTCACAATACAACCACAATTAGTGTAAGCCTAATAAATAGTTGAAGTGTAGGCTACACTAAAGGTTATAGCAAGGAGGGTACTATCTGGTGTGAATGTGTGCAACGTTCAACCTATAGTAGGCTAGGCTTGCCTCTATCAACACAATTTTGGGACACGATAGCCTAACGTTGGTTTAAACCGACGTTAGGCTATCGTGTCCCAAAATTGTGTTGATATACGCTAGCCCAGCTAATAACACATCCATAACCATAAAGATAGCTCTATTATTTTATTAGGCTAGGCCAGTCAGTCAATAGCATGTGTTACAGAATTGACAGGAAAGCACGATCAGATTTAGTGTCTTTAACTGCATCGGCTTCATAAATTGTGAAGCAAGGAGGCCTATGAGAAAAACTAACAGCTAGCCATTTTAAACCCTTGTTTAAACCATCGGTCTAAGCATGGTTCACAATTCCATGTGGAGTCTAGACAACTGTCTGATTGACCAGGTGTACTTGTTTTGGAAGCCTTACCTATTCATTGAACCAGTTTGAATACAAAAAGACATCATCCACCCTTGGTGGACGATCAGCAGGACAATAGAATCGGAGTTGAGAACGTGAGAAGTCTTGAGGGTGCACTAAATGACAGCAATGCTGACAAAGTTATCAAATTTGTTTCAAAGTAATCCAACATGTAAGACTTCAACTGTAATTAAATTACATGTACTTTTTGGGGGGAATCTGGGTTGATCATTACAGTACATTTTTTAAAATCAGATTACGTAATCACCGTTACATGTAATCCATTACTACCCATCCGTGGGAACTAGTCATTTTTTAAATGACTTCTCAAATCACCCACAGACCGGATTGGACCTCTCCCCATGGGCCTGATCCAACACCTCTGATCTAACATCAAGTTGTAAAATCCTGAACTTCCCCTTTAACATATACAATGGGGAAAAGTAGTCAGCCACCAATTGTGCAAGTTCTCCCACTTAAAAAGATGAGAGAGGCCTGTAATTTTCATCATAGGTACACGTCAACTATGACAGACAAAATGAGAGAGAAAAAAAATCCAGAAAATCATATTGTAGGATTTTTAATGAATTTATTTGCAAATTATGGCTTGGTTTGAAGAAATTTAATTATTTGCAAATTATGGTGGAAAATAAGTATTTGGTCAATAACAAAAGTTTCTCAATACTTTGTTATATACCCTTTGTTGGCAATGACACAGGTCAAATGTTTTCTGTAAGTCTTCACAAGGTTTTCACACACTGTTGCTGGTATTTTGGCCCATTCCTCCATGCAGATCTCCTCTAGAGCAGTGATGTTTTGGGGCTGTCGCTGGGCAACACGGACTTTCAACTCCCTCCAAAGATTTTCTATGGGGTTGAGATCTGGAGACTGGCTAGGCCACTCCAGGACCTTGAAATGCTTCTTACGAAGCCACTCCTTCGTTGCCCGGGTGGTGTGTTTGGGATCATTGTCATGCTGAAAGACCCAGCCACGTTTCATCTTCAATGCCCTTGCTGATGGAAGGAGGTTTTCACTCAAAATCTCACGATACATGGTCCCACTCGTTCTTTCTTTTACACGGATCAGTCGTCCTGGTCCCTTTGCAGAAAAACTGCCCCAAAGCATGATGTTTCCACCCCCATGCTTCACAGTAGGTATGGTGTTCTTTGGATGCAACTCAGCATTCTTTGTCCTCCAAACACGACGAGTTGAGTTTTTACCAAAAAGTTCTATTTTGGTTTCATCTGACCATATGACATTCTCCCAATCCTCTTCTGGATCATCCAAATGCACTCTAGCAAACTTCAGACGGGCCTGGACATGTACTGGCTTAAGCAGGGGGACACGTCTGGCACTGCAGGATTTGAGTCCTGGCGGCGTAGTGTGTTACTGATGGTAGGCTTTGTTACTTTGGTCCCAGCTCTCTGCAGGTCATTCACTAGGTCCCCCCGTGTGGTTCTGGGATTTTTGCTCACCGTTCTTGTGATCATTTTGACCCCACGGGGTGAGATCTTGCGTGGAGCCCCAGATCGAGGGAGATTATCAGTGGTCTTGTATGTCTTCCATTTCCTAATAATTGCTCCCACAGTTGATTTCTTCAAACCAAGCTGCTTACCTATTGCAGATTCAGTCTTCCCAGCCTGGTGCAGGTCTACCATTTTGTTTCTGGTGTCCTTTGACAGCTCTTTGGTCTTGGCCATAGTGGAGTTTGGAGTGTGACTGTTTGAGGTTGTGGACATGTGTCTTTTATACTGATAACAAGTTCAAACAGGTGCCATTAATACAGGTAACGAGTGGAGGACAGAGGAGCCTCTTAAAGAAGAAGTTACAGGTCTGTGAGAGCCAGAAATCTTGCTTGTTTGTAGGTGACCAAATACTTATTTTCCACCATAATTTGCAAATAAATTCATTAATTTGTCTTCAATTTGTCTGTCATAGTTGACGTGTACCTATGATGAAAATTACAGGCCTCTCTCATCTTTTTAAGTGGGAGAACTTGCACAATTGGTGGCTGACTAAATACTTTTTTCCCCCACTGTAGTACAGTCAAACTGCATATTGTGTTTGTCACAAATAATTCCTCTTTTCCATAATGCATGTGTGCAATAAACAGTAATACACCCACCAACCCAAATGGATCTACAGTTTATTTGTTACAAATTCTCACATTTGTCGGCAGTCCACTACGTAAAGTATAAGGCATTACATTGTATTGCATCTGCGTACCATGAAATCACCTCCCTTTTCAATGTCATACAAAGGGCAGGCAAAAGGACAAGAAAGTGATTGCACTAGTTGCTGCACATTTAATGCACAGGCAATTCCCCTTTTCAATAACACTGAACCACCGGGAGTTCTAGGAATGTCAGGACAAATAAACAGAAGTTTCTGACACAGCCAGAGACTCCTCAATTGATTGTTGGTTCCAACATAACAATAAGGCATACCATTTTAAACGCTTCTGAACTCCCCATCCCTTAACAAAATGATACTTTTTTGACTGCAAACTACAGTACAAGAGAAAAAGAGGGGGGAAAAGTAATAAGTAAAATAATTAAGGCATTTTGGCAAGTTGTGGGATGTTCGTTCGGTCTTCTTAGACGGATGTCCCTTCCTTTGGTTGCTTGGGCTCCTCCTGGTGGAGAGAAAGTACCAAACACAAATAGGACTTTGAATAATCACTGTACAGAGACATACAAAGACCATCTGATAAATAGTAAAGAGGGCCCTAACAAGTCTAAACCACTGCCTGGACTCCGACAACTAGGGATGGGCTTATTGTACATTATACCAAAATATCGATACTGCCCAATCCAAAACTGACATGTTCTGGTATCGATACTCCGCTCACTTTTCTCTTGATTTAAGCATTGGTGATCCAGAGCAGAGGTAACTCGGCTCATTGGCTGTATTTGCAGCTGCGTTTCTTCCGTATTCATGCATTTTTTATCCTCCCTTTTTAAACCAATGGTATCGATATCGGCAATAATAGCCTGATAAATAATTCATATCATATCAAGATTGAAATGGGCAGTAAAAAAAAAGTTGTTTCATGTTGAAATTATCCAAACCTTGGGGTCGGTTTGCCGGACCCAGATTATGCCTAATCCGGGGCCAAAAATGATTCTCAATTGAGAATCTCCATTGAAAGTGCATTTTAGTCCAGGACTGGGCTTGTTCTGAATCCGGGAAACAGGCCATATGTGTCTCAATCTATTCAAGTGCTACTTTAGCCCTTCCTAATCACCTAGGGCCCGATTCCGATCTGAGTTAAGTGCGCGTAAATGGAACGCATTTCCATTTTTAGGCACTTTTATATATTCTGACCTTGAATTCAAGCATGAGAATAGCGTGCTATTCATTTTGGGTGGAGATCGAATAAATGGAGGTGTGTCTACAGATACACCATATTCTGACCTTGACTTAATCCCACCACATTTACGCGTGAGGAAAACATTAATAACGTCTAGGGGACTACCGGTTCCAAGTGGAAAAAGCATCCATAAAAAAATGTTATGGATAGAAATAACACCATTCTCCATGCAGTGTAATTTACATCTTGATAAAAGCTATTGATAAGAGCTATTGATAAGAGCTAGGTAAATGAGTAATCCATTTGGATAAGGGAGTTGTAAATATGACACTTGTTTCAGATACATTTTCCCTTCTAATCACTGGAGACAAATGTGAAACCAGTCATATGGCAGCAAACTGAAGCATATCAACTTTCTGTGCCATGATGTAGAGCCTTTTAACTTGCAGGGCACTCTCAAATATCTTAATTATAGGATTCCCCGACTTTCTCAGTTTCCTAATTTTGTCATGTTAAATATTAGCCACTATCAGTAGCAACCGTCAGCAGGCCTAATAACATATTCAACTGCCAATTTACTGTTCGTTCCGTTCAGTTGGTATAGCCTACATTATTCAATTTAATGATAGTTTCGTTTACCTTCATTTGCTTCCTCTGTAAACGGTGTCATGGCCATGTGGTTGTTGCTGAGGATCATTAGTAATAGTTGATCTTTTTTTCTTATTTTTTAAGACATAGGCTAATTAAATTGTTATGGAGCGGAGCGCAGACCAAGAAATAACAGTTTGAATCCGACGCGTGGCAGGCAATGAATTGATGAGGGTATAGCCTACTATTGTACACTATTCTCCTTATTATAATTCAATGTACACTAATCTTCAAACATTAACATGGGTTAAAGAACTGAAAATTGAAACACCGTTTTCTTTCTTTTGTGCGTAAAGGGTCTCCAAACCCGTTAATGGCTCTTAAATACTTACTTAACCCTAAATAATCTGCAAGATCAAAGTATTTTTTTATTACCAATTCGTGCTGAAATGGAGATGAATATGCATACATTTAGATTGCTTTCTTTCATTGACCCCTAATATTCTGAACCCGTTCTCTCAATATATTCTATGGAGTCTGTCGACAATATTTGAAGTAAAAAGGTACACTGTATTTAAAGGGATGGCTTAAGATAAATGTACTGAAAACCTTGTTGAATGAAAACTCCACAAGAAAATCTGTTGGCCAGCAAGTGGGAGGGTTTTCAGCGTTGAATTACATTTATTCAGCGTGCGCAAGGGAACCACACCTGCAAAGCCTGTTACGCACCTTAAAAGGTACACTACATGAACAGTATGTGGACACCTGCTCGAACATTCCATTCCAAAATCATAGCCATTAATATGGAGTTGGTCCCCCCTTTGCTGCTATAACAGTCACCACTCTTCTGGGAAGGCTTTCCACTAGATGTTGGAACATTGCTGCGGGGACTTTTTTTTTTTTTTTTCCATTTAGCAGACGCTCTTATCCAGAGCGACTTACAGGAGCAATTAGGGTTAAGTGCCTTGCTCAAGGGCACATCGACTGATTTTTCACCTGGGGCGGCAGGTAGCTTAGTGGGTAAGAGCATTGTGCCAGTAACCGAAAGGTCGCTGGTTCTAATCCCCGACTTGCTTCCATTCAGCCATAAGAGCATTAGTAAAGTCGGGTACTGACGTTAGGCGATTAGACCTGGCTCGCAGTCGGCGTTCCAATTCATCCCAAAGGTGTTCGATGGGGTTGAGGTCAGGGCTCTGTGCAGGCCAGTCAAGTTCTTCCACACCGATCTCGACAAAGCATTTCTGTATGGACCTCGCTTTGTGCATAGGGGCATTGTCAAGCTGAAACAGGAAAGGGCCATCCCCAAACTGTTGCCACAAATTGGAAGCACAGAATCGTCTAGAATGTCATGGCATGCTGTAAATTTAAGATTTCCCTTCACTGGAACTAAGGGGCCTAGCCCGAACCAGTGGCTAGCTAACAGTAGCTGCTAGGGATAAGTTGTAACCTACATTTGTGTTTTGTTTTTACATACTGGTAGCCAGAGTCGTTCAAGAGAATTCGGGACATGGGTGACTAGTTAACGTTAGCTTGGCTCTCTCTGTGTGTTCGTGCTGTGGGAGGACGGGTTTCTTCGTTGGCAGAAAGCAATGGCTAGCTAATATGCTAACTATTCTAGCTAACTAACTGGCTGAATAAGTTGACGACGGACTCGCTCAAGCTGTCGGGACTAACCCACAACGTTAGACACGGACACGAATGATCTGCTTGGCGTGTTGACACACTGGTGGTTTGTTGTGGCAGAGTATTGGTGCTAAACTGTGTTGTTGGAGCCCGGCATGCTAGTTGGCTGTGGCGTCATATGACAGGTGCCCTGGACGGTTTTCACGGAAGAATACTGTACCAAGTTAGCTAGCTGAATAAACTAAGTTAGTCTATTCCTAGAAAACATTGAACCGCTGTAGTTTACAACAATTATAGTTTCTGAGGTGGAAGTTGGGAGAGTTATATTTGGGTATTTCAGTGAAACGTAAGTGAGGGAGGCCCCGCTCTCTCGCTTTCCCAGATGTTTAGTTCATTTCATTCCGATCTCCTTTGCATTATTGTAGCCATTTTCTGTAGCCTGTCAACTATGCCTCTGTCTATCCCTGTTCTCTCCTCTCCGCACAGGCTATACAAACGCCTCACACCGCGTGGCTGCTGCCTCTCTAACCTGGTGGTCCCTGCACGCACGACCCACGTGGAGTTCCAGGTCTCCGGCAGCCTCTGGAACTGCCGTTCTGCGGCCAACAAGGCAGAGTTCATCTCAGCCTATGCTACCCTCTAGTCCCTCAACTTCTTGGCGCTGACGGAAACATGGATTACCACTGAAAACACTGCTACTCCTACTGCTCTCTCCTCGTCTGACCATGTTTTCTCGCATACCCCGAGAGCATCTGGTCAGCGGGGTGGTGGCACAGGAATCCTCATCTCTCCCAAGTGGACATTCTCTCTTTTTCCCCTGACCCATCTGTCTCTTAGCAATTTGAATTCCATGCTGTCACAGTCACTAGCCCATTCAAGCTTAACATCCTTGTCATTTATCGCCCCCCAGGTTCCCTTGGAGAGTTCATCAATGAGCTTGACGCCTTGATAAGTTCCTTTCCTGAGGATGGCTCACCCCTCACAGTTACTTCAACCTCCCTACGTCTACCTTTGACTAATATCTCTCTGCCTCCTTCTTTCCACTCCTCTCCTCTTTTGACCTCACCCTCTCACCGCCCCCCCCCCCTACTCACAAGGCAGGCAATACGCTTGACCTCATCTTTACTAGATGCTGTTCTTCTACTAATCTCACTGCAACTCCCCTCCATGTCTCCGACCACTACTTTGTATCCTTTTCTCTCTCGCTCTCCTCCATCACTACTCACTCTGCCCCTACTCAGATGGTAATGCGCCGTCGCAACCTTCGCTCTCTCTATTCCGCTACTCTCTCCTCTTCCATCCTATCATCTCTTCCCTCTGCTCAATCCTTCTCCCTCCAATCTCCTGATTCTGCCTCCTCAACCCTCTTCTACTCCCTTTCTGCATCCTTTGACTCTCTATGTCCCCTATCCTCCCGGCCGGCTCGGTCCTCCCCTCCTGCTCCGTGGCTTGACGACTCATTGCGAGCTCACAGAACAGGGCTCCGGGCAGCCGAGTGGAAATGGAGGAAAACTACACTCCCTGCGGACCTGGCATCTTTTTACTCCCTCCTCTCTACATTTTCTTCATTTGTTTCTGCTGCTAAAGCCACTTTCTACCACTCTAAATTCCAAGCATCTGCCTCTAACCCTAGGAAGCTCTTTGCCACCTTCTCCTCCCTGCTGAATCCTCCTCCCCCGTCTCTGTGGATGACTTCGTCAACCATTTTGAAAAGAAGGTTGACGACATCCGATCCTCGTTTGTTAAGTCAAATGACACTGCTGGTCCTGCTCACACTGCCCTACCCTATGCTTTGACTTCTCTCTCCCCTCTCTCTCCAGATGACATCTTGCGACTTGTGACGGCCGGCCGCCCAACAACCTGCCCGCTTGACCCTATCCCCTCCTCTCTTCTCCAGACCATCTCCGGTGACCACCTCCCTTACCTCACCTCGCTCATCAACTCATCCTTCACCGCTGGCTATGTCCCTTCCGTCTTCAAGAGAGCGAGAGTTGCACCCCTTCTCAAAAAACCAACACTCGATCCCTCCAATGTCAACAACTACAGACCAGTATCCCTTCTTTCTTTTCTCTCCAAAACTCTTGAGCGTGCCGTCTTTAGCCAACTCTTTCGCTATCTCTCTCAGAATGACCTTCTTGATCCAAACCAGTCAGGTTTCAAGACTGGTCATTCAACTGAGACTGCTCTTCTCTGTGTCATGGAGGCTCTCCGCACTGCTAAAGCTAACTCTCTCTCCTCTGCTCTTGTCTTTCTAGACCTGTCTGCTGCCTTTGATACTGTGAACCATCAGATCCTCCTCTCCACCCTCTCCGAGTTGGGCATCTCCAGCGCGGCTCACTCTTGGATTGCGTCCTACCTGACCGGTCGCTCCTACCAAGTGGCGTGGCGAGAATCTGTCTCCGCACAACGTGCTCTCACCACTGGTGTCCCCCAGGGCTCAGTTCTAGGCCCTCTCCTATTCTCGCTATACACCAAGTCACTTGGCTCTGTCATATCCTCACATGGCCTCTCCTATCATTGCTAGGCAGACGACACAACTAATCTTCTCCTTTCCCCCTTCTGATAACCAGGTGGCGAATCGGATCTCTGCATGTCTGGCAGACATATCAGTGTGGATGATGGATCACCACCTCAAGCTGAACCTCGGCAAGACGGAGCTGCTCTTCCCGGGGAAGGACTGCCCGTTCCATGATCTCGCCATCACGGTTGACAACTCTGTTGTGTCCTCCTCCCAGAGTGCGAAGAGCCTTGGCGTAACCCTGGACAACACCGCTAACATCAAGGCGGTGACCCGATCCTGTAGGTTCATGCTCTACAACATTCGGAGAGTACGACCCTGCCTTACACAGGAAGCGGCTCAGGTCCTAATCCAGGCACTTGTCATCTCCCGTCTGGATTACTGCAACTCGCTGTTGGCTGGGCTCCCTGCCTGTGCCATTAAACCCCTACAACTCATCCAGAATGCCGCAGCCCATCTGGTGTTCAACCTTCCCAAGTTCTCTCACGTCTCCCCGCTCCTCCGCACACTCCACTGGCTTCCAGTTGAAGCTCGCATCTGCTACAAGACCATGGTGCTTGCCTACGGAGCTGTGAGGGGAACGGCACCTCCGTACCTTCAGGCTCTGATCAGTCCCTACACCCAAACGAGGGCATTGCGTTCATCCACCTCTGGCCTGCTGGCCCCCCTACCTCTGTGGAAGCACAGTTCCCGCTCAGCCCAGTCAAAACTGTTCGCTGCTCTGACACCCCAATGGTGGAACAAGCTCCCTCACGACGCCAGGACAGCGGAGTCACTCACCACCTTCCGGAGACACTTGAAACCCCACCTCTTTAAGGAATACCTGGTATAGGATAAAGTAATCCTTCTACCCACCCTTACCCCACCCCAAAGAAAGAAAGAAAAAAAAACATATTGTAAAGTGGTTATCCCACTGGCTATAAGGTGAATGCACCAATTTCTAAGTCGCTCTGGATAAGAGCGTCTGCTAAATGAAGTAAATGGAAATGTAAAAACAGCCCCAGACCATTATTCCTCCTCCATCAAACTTTACAGTTGGCTCAATGCATTGGAGCCGGTAGCGTTCTCCTGGCATCAGTCAAACCCAGATTCGGCCGTCGGACTGCCAGATGGTGAAGCGTGATCATCATTCGCATTTCCACTGCTCCAGAGTCCAATGGCGGCAAACTTACCACCACTCCAGCCGACGCTTGGAATTGCGCGTGGCAATCTTAGGTTTAGGCTGGTGATCTTAGCCTCCCAATGAACAGTTATTGTGCTGATGTTGCTTCCAACGGTCCCATTCTGTGAGCTTATGTGGCTTACCACTTCACGGCTGAGCCGTTGTTGCTCCTAGATGTTTCCACTTCAAAATAACAGCACTTACAGTTGACCGGGGAAGCTCTAGCAGGGCAGAAATTTGACTAACTGACTTGTTGGAAAGGTGGCATCCTATGACGGTGCCACGTTGAAAGTCACTGAGCTTTTCAGTAAGGCCATTCTACTGCCAATGTTTGTCTATGGAGATTGCATGGCTGTGTGCTCGATTTTATACACTTGTCAGCAACGGGCGTGGCTGAAATAGCGGAATCCACAAATTTGAAGGGGTGTCCACATACTTTTGTATATATAGTGTAAGTCTTTATACCAACTACTGAGAAGTGTGTAGGAAAGGCGTGCGTAAGAAATGCGTAATTTCCTAAGTCGGAATCGGGCCCCTACAGCATAGTGCATACTTCTAGGGTCTGCAGAACATTAATAAAGCCCCACTATACTCTGTTGAATATAGTCACATGCCACCAAAAGAGTTAAGCCCACTACCTACACTGGCATTCGATTGAAACCCAAACATGGGAATGGGGGGGGGGGGGGAAGGGTTTTCCATAGAAGACATAAGTGTCTACACACACACAGTGTAGGTCTATGAGCTGTGGTGGGCCTGCTAAATAAGGTGGTGCAGTGTGGTTGGCCTACCTTCCCAACAAGCTGGCTCTGCAAGGCTTTGACGGTGTCCTGCTCTTTGGCAAGCTGCTCCTGGGTGGCCTTGAGCATCTTCTGGAGCTTGGTGGCCGCCTGGCCAAGGTCCTTGGTTAGCTTCTTCTCTTTCTCCAGCCTCTCCTGGATCATTCAGACAACATACAAAATAAAGTTATTCTAATTCTTAAAATATTTATTTAATCAACGGAGAGGGGAGGTAGCCTAGAGGTTAGAGAGGTAGACCAGAAGCCAGAAGGTTGCATTATTATTGGTAGTGTGGTATTTAATGTGAAATTACCAATAGGAATTATTTGTACTTTCTGGATATTACTTTTAAATCATTGAACCAAACGGGTAGCTTCTTGGTAACAATTGGTACTTCCTGGTATTCATTACAATGAATCCCCAAGTGACCGAGAAGTAATTATTGAGAAATAATTACGTCGAATTATGTTAAGTAGTTTCTAAGTGATTACCAGGTAATTAGTGGGGCAATACCACATTTATTTTGTACTAGAAGTGTGTTACTAGTAGATTGTTTTTTGTTTTTACATTGTAGTGTGACATTAAAGCTGCCGGACTCACAATAGCAACTATGAATTTGGCTTAAAGCCATGAGGCTGCTCACCACCTAGTGGGAACCGTAATGGCCTTCAGAGAAGGCCTAAGGATCTATAAAAATGTATATACAGTGCTATGAAAAAGTATTTGCCCCCTTTCTAATTTTCTCTACTTTTGCATATTTTTGATACTGAATGTTATCAGATCTTCAACCAAAACCTAATATTAGATAAAGGGAACATAAGTGAACAAATAACAACAATTACATATTTATTTCATTTATTTCATAAACAAAGTTATGCAACACCCAATTTCCCTGTGTGAAAAAGTAATTGCCCCCTTACACTCAATAACTGGTTGTGCCACCTTTAGCTGCAATGACTCCAACCAAATGCTTCCTGTAGTTGTTGATCAGTCTCTCACGTCGCTGTGAAGGAATTTTGTCCCACTCTTCCATGCAGAACTGCTTTAACTCAGTGACGTGTGGGTTTTCAAGCATGAACTGCTCGTTTCAAGTCCTGCCACAACATTTCAATTGGGATTAGGTCTGGACTTTGACTAGGCCATTCCAAAACTTCCAATTTGTTGCTTTTTAGCAATTTTCATGTAGACTTGATTGTGTGTTTTGGATCATTGTCTTGCTGCATGACCCAGCTGCGCTTCAGCTCACAGACGGATGGTCTGACATTCTCCTGTAGAATTCTCTGATACAGAGCAGAATTCATGGTTCCTTCTATTAAGGCAAGTCGTCCAGGTCCTGAGGCAGCAAAGCATCCCCAAACCATCACACCACCACCACCATGCTTGACCTTTGGTATGATGTTCTTACTGTGGAATGCAGAGTTTGGTTTTCGCCAGGCATTACTGGAACCATGTCGTCCAACAAGTTATACTTTTGAATCATCTGTCCATAGAACATTTTAGAACGTTCTTCCAAGAGTCTTGATGATCATCCAGGTGCTTTTTGGCAAACTTGAGTCAACTTTTTGGACGAGATGCGCAGCTGGGTCATGCAGCAAGACAATGATCCAAAACACACAATCAAGTCTACATGAAAATTGCTAAAAAGCAACAAATTGGAAGTTTTGGAATGGCCTAGTCAAAGTCCAGACCTAATCCCAATTGAGATGTTGTGGCAGGACTTGAAACGAGCAGTTCATGCTTGAAAACCCACACGTCACTGAGTTAAAGCAGTTCTGCATGGAAGAGTGGGACAAAATTCCTCCACAGTGACGTGAGAGACTGATCAACAACTACAGGAAGCATTTGGTTGGAGTCATTGCAGCTAAAGGTGGCACAACCAGTTATTGAGTGTAAGGGGGCAATTACTTTTTCACACAGGGAAATTGGGTGTTGCATAACTTTGTTTATGAAATAAATGAAATAAATATGTAATTGTTGTGTTATTTGTTCACTTATGTTCCCTTTATCTAATATTAGGTTTTGGTTGAAGATCTGATAACTTTCAGTACCACAAATATGCAAAAGTAGAGAAAATTAGAAAGGGGGCAAATACTTTTTCATAGCACTGTATACTTATTTAACATTAATTTTTTATCTTTACAATACTTGTAATAATATTCTGACTTCATCTCTTCAGTTTGTGTTAGAAAGAGAAGGCTTAATACGAATAGAAAAAAATGATCCAAATCAGGATTTCCTTTGGTGATCTCTGGGTAGAAAAATCTAGCACAGCCAGCCATTGGCTAGGCCTTCAGAAGCTGGACAGAAGGCCTCTGCCATTCAATTGTATTAGAGCAGAATTTTGGAGTGACAGTGGAACGAACAAATCAAATTTTGACTTGCAATGGATGGGACCTTTTTTTTTTTTTGCACTAATGTCCTTGGCCTTCTCATAGACACATTACTACTGAGAGCGCAAGAGGTAATGAATTCATAATGCAGAATGAATACAGCAATACACTAATAGGTTATCGTCTGCCAGAAAACCTTAAAGAAGAAGAGGGCACAAGAGAAAATAATCAGTGTTGCAAGCTTTAGTTTTCCCACGCTAACGCTAGTAACGTTAGCTAGCTTGTGTTGTAGTAGTGTGACAATGGCCACGGTGGCCGCAGCAGCTGTTATCAACTTCAAGGTGGATGTTGTTGCTAATTTGTTAGGGTCACCCTTTTCAAGATTAACTTTCAAACTTTGTTTACAAATTATCATCATCTGGTGAGTGGCACTGTTTTTTGTTGCAGCTCACTTGCTGTTAGCCATCTCTGAAAATAATGACTGAAACATTGTTGCATTGAAACTTTAGATGAACGTGATAAAATATATTTGCAATGGGAAGTAGTAGGTGGTTTGTTAATTTCATTTGGAACATGAAATGGTTTTTGCATTTGTATTGGTATGATTTCATGGGGCCTACTGGAGTGAATGGGCTGCTCATTCTTTAACATTATTTGACGTTGTGTGAGACTGCTGTCGCCTGTATCAGCCGTGTCTATATGTTTGACCAAAATTGTCTCTCCTTCAGTGCCATGGAGTGCACAGGTATTACAGTCGCTGTCCGTTCAGCACCATGAGGCTGTCACCTGTCACCTTTGACACTGTTGTTGTCGCTATTGGTGATAGTGGTGTTGGCTACCATAAGTTGTGTAAACAGTGCAATATTTTATGCTGTGTTTCATGTTGTGTCTATGCCGGTTGTCGCTGTGTGTGCGGCAGCCCAAAGCACGGCCAGGGCTGTTTGATTCATTCCTAATGTCATCAAAAAGTATTCCTCTTCCTTCACTAGAACTAGAATGGTCCGACTACAGAAGATATGTCGGGTGCATTAAGTGATGCTATGTTTTCTGTTATTTTCTAGATTTTTTGGTTTGATAACGTGATGGAAGATTTTTGGTCCCTCTGAAAGCCTAGGTCCTATAGTCACGGTTCGCCACTGCCACCACCACAAACGGGTCCAGTTTGGTGTGCCATTACAGAACCATGTCGGAGGTTGTTGATAGCATATTTGGTTTAGATACGAGTCGGAAGCAGCTTTCCTAAGCCATCTAATAGGACGACCTGTGAAGTCCATGTCGGTGAGAGAGGTAGAGAGTAAAGAAGTAAATGAAGACAGTGGTAAGCACCTTGAGTTCTCCTGTGGAGCAGTCTCCTGCTGCCTTCATTTGGTCCATCTGTGTCAGCAGGTCAGTCACACACTTCTGAGTCTGCAAGGGGAGAGCAAAAAGATTTAAGAACAAAGATTAAGTAAATGGTCGTAGATAGAGATAAAAATGCCATTGGCAATACAGCCCAAATATAACGACTGATTGGCTCCAAAGACCGACAGACAAATGATGTGGTGGTATCCGAGAGTTTGGGAATAACATAAGGTAGAAAAAATAAGAATTCACATTGGACAATAAAGTTGTACTGTATTGTATGACCGATATGTCACGAGTGAGCGGATTGAGTAAAAGAAGCTGTACGATTTCTGTTCCATACTGCGCTCATCCAGATGTGATCACTGGTGACCAACTAATGATGAAAGATGCAGTAGAAATACTGTGGGAATGCATTAAGTAATACATTGAAACATTGGATCAATTAACACTTATCTAACGTTCATTTCTTTAAGGAGATTTTTGACAGCACAGCTGGAAATGTAGAGAGGGAGACAGTAGGGGCATAGACAAAAAGGGTGGCCGAGACAGGACTCCAACCCCCGTTGCCAGGGGTATATTTGGTTGGGAGTTTAGACTGCTACACCAGACTCCGGCACATCTAACCTCCTTCTTACCATGTCAGTTGTATACTCACTATATCGCAAACATATTAAAGACATTCTGCTGAAACCATGACTTTATTATGACTTACCTTGTCAAAGTCAACGGCCAGCTGCTGTCTCATCTCTTCCTCCGTTTGCAACTTGTTTGTAGTCTGCTCCAGTTTGGTTTGGACCTGAGATAATACACACACAAAAACTGGTCAGTCCAATCACTCCCCCCAGAAAGACCACATTGGGGGGGGGGGGGGGGGCGGTAGGACACAATGTGGTGGTGTATGGGCCAGTCCCGCAGCAAAGTGTGAAGAGGTTTTCCAAAACGGTGAGGTTAGAACAAGTAGACACCTGAAGGGCCATCTCTGGTTCAGGTGAAACAAGCAAGCTGTGCTGGTCTTCCAAAGTGGTCCGTTATGCAATGTACCAAACAAGCATCAACAAAGAAAACCTCACTCACTCACCACTGAGCTCTGGCTATTTGAAAAATACATTTGAAGGGTGTTAGCGTTTTGCTGTTTCAATCAAGTTTTTCTTACAACAGCCACTGCTGCAGCGCCTCAGAATATGGGACTTGCAAACACACACATACAGGTTCATGCAAGGAAGCCGACAACTAGAGTTAAATAGGCATTTAATTGCTATAAAACGTTTTCGTTTTATAAAGCACATAGTGTGGTTAACGTATAGCAAAAGCTGCTGCCTTTGAGAACTATCAGACAGAATAGATCATGTGTAATGTGAAATTGTTTTTACACTGGATTCTGCTGCTTCTGATCTGAATGATGTCCACATTTTTGTCATAATAGCTAATAACTGAAAATATGAAATATTATTGAATTGTATAAGGGCATAATGACAGCGTGACGACATGCCGTACATTATTATTTAGATACAGACTGGTCTCTAATAGGTTAGTGAACACTATGTGAATGAACACTACATTGGTAGGGTGCCCTAGCCTAGTGCATAAAGGGATATGACACTCCAAAATCAAGATGAGCATCACAAATCTGAAAATTACGTGGTGCTTATCGTTTCCATTCAGGATTGCGGCTTGTAGTCAATTCGATAAATAAATTGTGAGTCTGATAGTTCTCAGCAAGCTTGTGCAGGGTGCACCCTGTCGGCCAGGCACCCTGACCTGTGTGGGCTCGGAGGCCTCCTGGCTCTGCATGTGCTCCGTCGTCTCGCTCAGCTGCTGTCTGACCTGCAACAGGAAGCAATCTGCCACTCAACAAGAAGGCAATGTCGCAATGCTCCAATTATCTCTTCTTCCTCCCAAAGTGTGCACTGATTTGGTGTAATCTCCCACAAGCCAATGCTTTTAGATTTGTGGGATGTCCTGAATAAATGTACCCTTCAGGAGGAAGGAAATACTATTGGGACACACCCAAAGCCCTGGGTCGCACTCAGGAGGGTTCTTTCACTTAACATACTGAACATTGCAGATAGAAATGCCACAAATCGAGCTGGCATTAACTCTACACATCAAATGTCTTTCTATCAGAACATTCCATATCGTTGTGCCCTTCTGAACTCAAACTGCTGTTCAAAGACGCCAAAGAGCCTTGTTGTTCATTGCCCCCCCTCCAACGGCGCAATACAGTTGGTAGAATTGACCACTAACCACTGATACAAGATCAGATATTTTTCATAAGCCTAATGGCAAAGGTTAGTGTAATCTGATCCTAGAGCTGTGGTTGAGGGAAACTTCTACTTGAAGCAGGGGGTCAATAGTAGATTGCTCATTTAAGCCCGCAAACAGCAGAGTCCATCACTGCTGGAGTGGAAATAGCATCATTCTATGGCACTAAAATGACGACTGGCGCGTCAAACCTACCACAGATAGTTCCTCTGCCTGCTTCTGTGCTTCCAATTGGGCCGTCTCCAGCTGACTCTGGGTCTTCGTTAAGAAGGCCTTTAGCTGCAAAGGCAAAGAAGATGTAGACTGTAGCTACAAGCAATGTACAACCCAAGTAGCAAAACATACATATACAGTAGGTGGATGTTAACAATGTAAAATCTGTGTTTAAACAAAACATCTCTCTGAAAGAGATCCTAATCAAAAATAACAAAAGTTGAACGTAGGTCGTGTCCTTTAGGCACAGACCACAACATGACAATGACAAACTAAAAACATTTTTAACCTGAAAACATAATGAGCCAGGTGTAATGGCGTGGTTTGCCTACCTGGGCGACCTCCTCGGCGTAGGTCTGGCTACAGCTGATGGACTCCAGCTGTTTCTCCAACTGGGCCTCCAGAAGCATCACCTGCTCTTTCAGCTGCACAAAACACAGGATAATAAGACACTTTTAAATATCATACCAAAACCAATCAAAAAGCTGGTTTAATCAAGTCTGTGACTGGAAGTAAATCCAACATACAGTACATTAGGGTTTAGATTGAGCTTTGTAGACACCCATCACCATCACAAAACCGGTGCAAAAGCTCTACCTGGTCTGTGCTTTCATTGCCCATCTTCATATCCTCTGCAGCTTGCTCCAACACCTTCACCTGATCCAAAGCCTGCCAGACAAAATTGCTTTTAACTTCGTATCAAGTCATCTTATAGGAAACCATCACGTCTGCTGATATTCAGTAAGACCAGAGAGAGAATTGAAGAAAAATAACTTACTGCTTGCCGTTGCTCCTCAGCCTCTGCAATTTTGGCCTTCCACACGTGCTCCTCTTCCTCCACACTCTTCTGAAGGTCTTTCAGCATGCCCTCCTAAAGGAAGTGTGATAATGTGGGAATGCAGTTATGTGGCGCTGTTATCTTACATCATAATACCTACTTCTAGGTGTAAAGCGAGAGTACAAGTATGTTATTGCAGCTAGCGATTCTTGCCTGTTTACGTAAATAAAGCTTACACGTTATTCATGTCACTCCACCTTCTGTATTACACAATCTATTCCCTATAAAGTGCATTGTCAGATATAGGGTGCAATTTGGGCACCAGGGTTTTATCACAGACACGGACACCAAAGTCAAGCTGTGTCCCCCTCAAACTGACTGAAGTTGGATGGAAAGTTAGGCGTTCACACACAGGACAATGGTTTGACTTACCGTTTCAGCCAGGACAGTTCTGTACTGCTCACACTCCGCCTGTAGTGTTTTCTGGGACTCCTCGGCTTCTCTGAGATTTGACAAAAGCTCCTAAAGAGAAAACAAGCACACAATCATGACAGTGTCTGGGGCTCATCTGAAACACCAGGGCAGGAAAAGCCAAGATCCACTTTTGTTGTCCGTTTCAGGGACGAACATGTAATTAATGTTGAGCAGTAGCCGACTAAATGTATTCTTATAGCAACAGGTGTAGAGGAACTTCTATTGTTAGTGGTATTTTGAAGCAGTCCAACGTTACAATAATGTTGGCCACTTCAAAATGCAATGCATACACTATATCAGGGTAAAACACAGGGTCCTCACCTCAGAGTCTGTGGTTTGCAAGTTCTCTTGCTGGACTTCTTGGCTCTGTGGAATTTCAGTAGCCTGTGCTTTCTGGATGAGTAGCTCCAACCAGTTATTCTGTAAAGAATAACACATATCATATCTTATAGTTACAATTAGTAATTGAGGTATTTTAACTACAGAGCTGGAAATAAATGGCTGCTGATGTAATCATGTTTAAGGTGAAATCTATTTTTACATCGGCAAGGATTTACATTGGCAACTTTCCAGAGTGATTTTATTTTCCAAATCCATTCCTGTTAATGACGTAACATATATCTGACCACCCTGTTAGTAATGTGTGGGTAAATAAGGAACGAGCTCCGATTCAGACTAGCAAGGAGTAGCCACACAGAACAACAAGCTTTGTGCTGGAGAATAATAATTTGAAGTCTGTGTCTGCAAACCCAACTAACTTACCTGCTCAGCTTCTAAAGAGATGTCAGGGCAGATCATCTGAAGAGCCTTTTGAGCTTCTGTCTGGAACGAGCTCAGTGCTTCCTCGGCTACGCTCTAGAAATAGACGCAAAGTCAAAGCATCATGAAAGCTACCCATCACAAACCGTATTCACAACAGTGTGCATATGTCTGACGTATCCTCATTTCTCAATGGGAGTGTAGCCAGAGTATTTAGAGAGAGTTCAACCGACTTTAGTGCCAGACATCATGTTGCTGCCTCTGAGCATTTCATTCATGATTTGCATTTGGATTCTAGTTCCAAGTTTAGCCATTCAGATAGCCTTGTTGAAAATTGAGAAGATCCCTGACCTCCTATTAGCCAATATTGATCAGGAGGCAGAACCCTGGCTGCCATGAAAGGAAAGAGGCAGCATGAAGCGGAACGCATATATACGACTCTGGGTGTTGCATGCCACTGACCTGTGCACCCTTCGCCACAGCCAGCCTTTCCTCATTCAACTTCTCAGCAGCGGTCAAGGCTTCCATTGCCGCCCAGTTCTTTTCGCGGAGATCCTGTAGGGTACAGCAGAGCATTTAGCATTTCGCTTTCAGCTAAGCCGACACAGTCAAGGGGCAACAAGCGTACCTCTCTTTGAGCAACGCAAAACCATCAAACCCACATTACACTAACTTACATTGCTTTTGTTCCTAACTTGTTCCATTTCCTCCTTTAGCCGTTGTAGCTCCTCTTCCAGAGATAGCATCTGGGAATCTTTCTCAAGGCTGAAAACATAACACTCATTAGCGGGGCTGGGGGAAACTTCCATATCAATTCCAGTACCAGTTCAGGAATTGTAATTCATTCCTATGGGGAAATACCATTTCAACTGGAATTGACCCCTGCTCATTAGATTAGACAATGCATGCACTATTGGGTCAAAGAATGCACCTCAAGTGCTTAAAGGCTTAGGAATGGACACATACCTTTCAAATGGCTGTTCCGCTTCTGTCTCACTTCCTGACTCCTGTGTTGGAGAATTGAAAGAAAATGCATCATTCAAGATACCAATGGTCACGTTTTTCATCTGACAAAAAGCACATATAGAAAACGTAAACTTCACGCAGTAAGACTAAATCTAGGCCTTACAGAGTAAGACTAAACCTTACACAGTAAGGCTTAACACCACACACACACACACACTTGTGCGCACACACAGTAGAGAATAGAAGCCTTACAGCGTTTGCACTCTTCCCTTGCTCCATCTCCTCTCTCAGCTGTTTGAGCTCTTCCTCTAACGAGGCCACTTGGCTCTCCCTCTCCTTCAGACTGCTCTGAAGCTGCTCTGTGTCTGCTGGGCTCTCCGCCTGCACAACAGATTCAATACAATTCAAATAACTTTACTGATAATACATTTGTCCCATGAGGGAACTTCTGGTGTTGAATGGAACATATAGTCCATACACTACAGGTCAAAAGTTTTAGAACACATACTCATTCAAGGGTTTCATTTTATTTTTACTATTTTCTACATTGTAGAATAATAGTGAAGACATCAAAACTATAAAATAGCACATATGGAATCATGTAGTAACCAAAAAAGTGTTGAACAAATCAAAATATATTTTATATTTGAGATCAAGGCAAAGGGAGGCTATTTGAAGGATGACAGCTTTGCACACTCTTGGCATTCTCTCAACCAGCTTCATGAGGTAGCCACCTGGAATGCATTTCAATTAACAGGTGTGCCTGTTTCTTTCCTTCTTAATGCATTTGAGCCAATCAGTTGCATTGTGACAAGGTAGAGGGGTTTACAGAAGATAGCCCTATTTGGTAAAAGACCAAGGCCATACTATGGCAAGAACAGCTCAAATAAGCAAAGTTTCTTCAAGTGCAGTCGCAAAAACCAAAAAGCGCTATGATGAAACTGGCTCTCATGAAGACCGCCACAGGAATGGAAGACCCAGAGTTACCGCTGCTGCAGAGTATAAGTTCATTCAAGTTACCAGCCTCAAATTACAGCTCAATTAAATGCTTCATAGAGTTCAAGTAACACATCTAAACTGTTCAGAGGAGACTGTGTGAATCAGGCCTTAATGGTCGAATTGCTGCAAAGAAACCACTACTAAAGGACACCAATAAGAAGAAAAGACTTGCTTGGGCCAAGAAACACGAGCAATGGACATTAGGCCGGTGGAAATATGTCCTTTGATCTGGAGTCCAAATGGGAGATTTTTGGTTCCAACCGCCGTGTATTTGTGAGACGCGGTGTGGGTGAACGGATGATCTCTGCATGTGTATTTCCCACCGTAAAGCATGGAGGAGTTGTTATGGTGTGGGGGTGCTTTGCTGGTGACACTGTCTGTGATTTATTTAGAATTCAAGGCACACTTAACCAGCATGGCTACCACAGCATTCTGCAGCGATACACCATCGTTTGGATTAGTGGGACCATCATTTGTTATTCAACAGGACAATGACCCAACACACCTCCAGGCTGTGTACGGGCTATTTTACCAAGAAGGAGAGTGATGGAGTGCTACATCAGATGACCTGGCCTCCACAATCCCCCGACCTCAACCCAATTGAGATGGTTTGGGATGAGTCGGACCGCAGAGTGAAGGAAAAGCAGCCAACAAGTGCTCAGCATATGTGGGAACTCCTTCAAGACTGTTGGAAAAGCATTCAAGGTGAAGCTGGTTGAGAGAATGGCAAGAGTGTGCAAAGCTGTCATCAAGTCAAAGGGTGTCGATTTGTTTAACACTTTTTTGGTACCTACATGATTCCATATGTGTTATTTCATAGATTAAAACTTTTGACCGGTAGTGTACACAAATACAGGATTTTAAGAGAGAAATGTTGAATTTGAACTCTAATTTGACAACAGGTTTGCCAACTTACAGCATCAGTTCTCTTCACCTCCATCTTGGCACTCAACGTCTGCAGTTGCTCTTCAAGGGACGTCACAATGCGCTCTTTTTCCTTAAGGCTGACATGGGAAAACTGAGTTATTAGGTTGTGATACAGTAAGACAGACTTATTTAGAGCACTACAGACTAGACAGGGCTAATCAATTATTGTCCTAGAGGGCCAAAACACTTCTGGGACAAGTTCAGTAGGAAAATGTTGTGAACTGTTGCAGATAGAATTGTCATGAATAGAGTCGATGTGATTCCTTTTCCTTTACGTATACATAGTGTTAGTATCTGAACATTCCACAACATTGTGTTCTACTGAACACAGACCACTACACTGGTTTCATTCTTCAGAGTTGGGACACCAGGTGAGTGAATTCATGGTCTAGTCAATGATAAACTGCCCAATTAACCACAGACAGTACTTCATCCCTAGAGGGCCAATAATTGAATAATAGGCTTGCCATTGGAGATTTGTGCGTACCGGTTAAGTAAGTAAAGTGAATAGTTCATAATAGAACTATAAAACTATAAAATAATAGAAATATAAAGAATTCCTCCCATACCTGTTCTGTAGGAGTTCGATCTCTGCCGTGTTGTCCATCTGCACCAGCTGTTCTTCCATCACACTGACATGCCAGAAAAACATAACTTAATGTTTTTCAAAATCTATGGAATGATTATGACTTCAGATTCTTGACCAGATTTGATCGTTTTTGGTTTTGGGCAGGGGAAATTCTCATTTGTTGGTCTAAATATGTGGATGAGGCACCAGTAAAATTTATTTCCCTAAAAGAGTGGGAATTACAATTAGCCGCTGCTACTCTTTCTGGGGTCCAAACAGGAAACAAAACCCAACAAATAAAATACATAATATACACTACCAGTCAAAAGTTTGGACATCTACTCATTCAAGGGTTCTTCTTTATTTTTACTATTTTCTACATTGTAGAATAATAGTGAAGACATCAAAACAATGAAATAACACATATGGAATCATGTAGTAACCAACAAAAGTGTTAAATCAAAATATATTTTATATTTGAGATTCTTCAAAGTAGCCACCCTTTGCCTTGATGACAGCTTTGCACACTCTTGGCATTCTCTCAACCAGCTTCACCTGGAATGCTTTTCCAACAGTCTTGAAGGAGTTCCCACATATGCTGAGCACTTGTTGGCTGCTTTTCCTTCACTCTGTGGTCCAACTCATCCCAAACCATCTCAATTGGGTTGAGGTCGGGGATTGTGGAGGCCAGGTCATCTGATGCAGCACTCCATCACTCTCCTTGGTCAAATAGCCCTTACACAGCCTTGAGGTGTGTTTTGGGTCATTGTCCTATTGAAAAACAAATGATAGTCCCACTAAGCGCAAACCAGATGGGATGGCGTATCGCTACAGAATGCTGTGGTAGCCATGCTGGTTAAGTGTGCCTTGAATTCTAAATAAATCACAGACAGTGTCACCAGCAAAGCACCCCCACACCATCACACCACCTCCTCCATGCTTCACGGTGGGAACCACACATGCGGAGATCATCCGTTCACCTACTCTGCATCTCACAAAGATGCGGCGGAGGGAACCAAAAATCTCAAATTTAGCCTCATCAGACCAAAGGACAGATTTCCACCGGTCTAATGTCCATTGCTCGTGTTTCTTGGCCCAAGCAAGTCTCTTCTTCTTATTGGTGTCCTTTAGTAGTGGTTTCTTTGCAGCAATTCGACCATGAAGGCCTTATTCACGCAGTCTCCTCTGAACAGTTGATGTTGAGATGTGTCTGTTACTTGAACTCTATGAAGCATTTATTTGGGCTGCAATCTGAGATGCAGTTAACTCTAATGAACCTATCCTCTGCAGCAGAGGTAACTCTGGGTCTTCCTTTCCTGTGGCGGTCCTCATGGGGGCCAGTTTCATCATAGCGCTTGATGCTTTTTGCGACTGCACTTGAAGAAACGTTCAAAGTTCTTGAAATGTTCTGGATTGACTGACCTTCATGTCTTAAAGTAATGATGGACTGTCATTTCGCTTTGCTTATTTGAGCTGTTCTTGCCATAATATGGACTTGGTCTTTTACCAAATAGGGCCATCTTCTGTATACCACCCCTACCTTGTCACAACACAACTGATTGGCTCAAATGCATTAAGATGGAAATAAATTCCACAAATTAACCTTTAACAAGGCACACCTGTTAATTGAAATGCATTCCAGTTGACTACCTCATGAAGCTGGTTGAGAAAATGCCAAGAGTGCAAAGCTGTCATCAAGGCAAAGGGTGGCTATTTGAAGAATCTCAAATATTAAATATATTTTGATTTGTTTAACACTTTGTGGGTTACTAAATGTCTCCATATGTGTTATTTCATAGTTTTGAGATCTCCACTATTATTCTACACTGTAGAAAATAGTCAAAATAAAGAAAAACCCTTGAATGAGTAGGTGTCCAACCTTTTGACTGGTACTGTATGTAATAGAACAGATCCTGTGGTATAGCTAGAGAGACAGCTAAGTGAGATGAGACAAAATATGTGTAATAATAGCAGTGAGGTGCAGGATTGGAACCCACAAGGACAGTATACATGTGCTGAGGACCGCGGCGCTAACCACTTGGCTAAACCAACCCCAGGCCACATGGTATCCCAGTAAAGATAACATACCCGTTGACCTGTGGCTCCTCAACAGTGTGGGAAGATCTCACCAGCTCCAGTTCAACCTTCAGCTGTTGGAGCTTTTCTTCTAGAGCGGCCACATGACCTTCTTTGGTTATCAGACTGAAAGAGGGAGAGAAATAAATATTCGGTAGAAAAGGTTGGACACGGAGATTCGATACATGGTATCTAACAGAAATATGACTCAGCGTACCTGATCTTTAGCTCTTCAACCTCAGCGGAGTAGTCAACCTGTTTAGAAACAAGATGGATAGACTAAAGCTCTGAGCATGACGTGTGGCCACGAGGGACCCCCTTTCAAGCTAATGAGCGGTCATTCTGACAGCAACATTTTAACAATGTAATTAATACATTTCATATATAGCATGATAAAAATAAATGAAGGCCTTACAATTACAATACATTTTTTTAATAATAACAATAGCATTTATTATTTTACCATATAATGACAAAGCAAAAACTGTTTTTTTAGACATTTTTGCAAATGTATTAAAAATAAAAAACGGAAATATCAAATTTCCACAAGTATTCAGACCCTTTACTCAGTACTTTGTTGAAGCACCTTTGGCAGCGATTACAGCCTGGAGTCTTCTTGGATATGACGCCACAAGGTTGGTACACCTGTATTTGGGGAGTTTCTCCCATTCTCCTCTGCAGATCCTCTCAAGCTCTGTCAGGTTGGATTGTGAGTGTCGCTGCACAGCTATTTTCAGGTCTCTCCAGAGATGTTTGATCGGGTTCAAGTCCGGGCTCTGGCTGGGCCACTCAAGGACATTGAGACTTGTCCCGAAGTTACTCTTGTATTGTGTTGGCTGTGTGCTTAGGGTCGTTGTCCTGTTGGAAGGTGAACCTTAGCCCCAGTCTGAGGTCCTGAGTGCTTTAGAGCAGGTTTACATCAAGGATCTCTCTGTACTTTGCTCCGTTCATCTTTCCCTCGATCCTGACTAGTCTCCCAGTCCCTACCGCTGAAAAACATCCCCACAGCATGATGCTGCCACCACGCTTCACCGTAGGGATGGTGCCAGGTTTCCTCCAGACTTGACGCTTGGCATTCAGGCCAAAGAGTTCAACCTTGGTTTCATCAGACCAGAGAATCTTGTTTCTCATGGTCTGAGAGTCCTTTAGGTGCCTTTTGGCAAACTCCAAGCGGGCTGTCATGTGCCTTTTACTGAGGAGTGGCTTCCGTCTGGCCACTCTACCATAAAGGCCCGATTGGTGGAGTGCTGCAGAGATGGTTGTCCTTCTGGAAGGTTCTCCCATCTCCACAGAGGCACTCTGGAGCTCTGTCAGAGTGACCATCGGGTTCTTTGTTACCTCCCTGACCAAGGCCCTTCTCCCCCGATTGCTCAGTTTGGCCAGGCGGCCCGCACTAGGAAGAGTCTTGGTGGTTCCAAACTTCTTCCATTTAAGAATGATGGAGGCCACGGTGTTCTTGGGGACCTCCAATACTGCAGACATTTTTTGGTACCCTTCCCCAGATCTGTGCCTTGACACAATGCTGTCTCGGAGCTCTACGGACAATTCCTTCGACCTCATGGCTTGGTTTTTGCTCTGACATGCACTGTCAACTGTGGGACCTTATATAGGCAGGTGTGTGCCTTCCAAATCATGTCAAATCAATTGAATTTACCACAGGTGGACTCCAATCAAGTTGTAGAAACATCTCAAGGATGATCAATGGAAACAGGATGCACCTGAGCTCAATTTTGAGTGTCATAGCAAAGGGTCTGATGCTTACAGTGCCCTCCACCTATATTGGCACCCTTGGTAAATATGAGCAAAACGGGCTGTGAAATGTTTTTCTTTGCTGTTTATCCTCTTGGTCTTTCATTCAAATTATTCACAAAAATCTAACCTTTAATTGAAGTAAAATGATAGGAAAAGATTAATGTGAAATAAATGAACTTTTTTTATCCAAAATGTGTGCCACAATTATTATTATTATATAAAATCTAACTTTAGTATATTCCCATTCATATTTTACATTTTTAAGTTCACCTGACTGATTAGGAACACTTAAGTAGTAAGCCATGACTTCCTGTTTCACTGGGGTATAAATATGAGGTGACACAGGCCAAGTTCCCATAGTCATCCATCACTATGGGAAAGACCCGGGAATACAGTAATGATGTGCGACAAAAGGTTGTTGAGCTACACAAATCAGGAAATGGCTATAAGCAAATAGCTCAACGGTTGAAAATGCCCATTTCCACTATCAGGGCAATAATTAAGAAGTTTAAAGCAACTGGAGATGTTAACAATCGTCCTGGAAGAGGACGTGTGTCTATACTGACCCCACACACATTGAGGAGGATGGTTAGAGTGGCCAAAAAATCTCCAAGGATCACAGCGGGAGAATTGCAGACGTTAGTCGGGTCTTGGGGTCAGAAAGTCTCCAAAACTACAATCAGACGAATGAATATAAGTGTCGATATGACAGCAGTCAAAACTAGTCAATTATTGTTAGCTCGTGCTTACATGGTATGAGTCTTCACGCAATGGCATCAGTTGGAGCATGTCCATGTCACAAACAACAAAAGCTGCTGATGTTGTTTTATGTTTTAATGTAGGGTCTGCCCTCTCAGTGATGACATTTTGTGCTGATAATTGGCCTGTAGCATTGTCACCGGCGTGTTTTATCTAAACGGTGTGGTCCCTTCCTCTGTCCTGTCTCACCGTTTCATTTCATGGTGGCACTGACACCTGCTCAGTGCGCACCATTTTGGCTTTTTTATGCTTAGGCCTCTGAGGTGTAGCTCAGAATCAGAAGAATAATCAGATGTCATGATTAATTTCTTCCCCACCATCAGTCGTTTTCATTCAGATTTTGTAGCAATGCTTACGCAGCATGTGCAGCCATTCATCTTGGTCTTTTTGCCATTGTAAATTATGCACGCACTTACTGTGTACTCCAAGTAGGCCAGAGTAGACTGATAAGACTGCTTGGATTTGGTGGACTGATATAGGGTACATACCATTTTCAGATTATAATTAGAGTAGATCAATACAATAGAATGGCCCGCCCTGTTCTTCAACCACAATTGGTGCATCGTTCGCTTCCCCTCGCTCAGCAACTCACCCATTCTCCCACATCATACTTCACTTCATTTATTTAATCTGTTATGTGTGTGAAAATCGTTTCGGTATGGTTTAGGTTCAGTTTCGAGGCAATTATCGGGGTGATTATCAACTGGGCACGGCACCTCCAACTGTCGGGAGGAGGAGGGGCAATGGGAGAAACACATTAAAATGACATGCCCGCCTAAAACTGGTTATAACTCCAGTTCTGTTTGTGATATTAAGATTCTAACAATGACAGCGTGTTATATAGACTTATTTAGGAAAAGTCAATGACTTTAGAAATGGCAGAGTAATAAAAAAATTAGGTTCTAGTGCTAAAAACAATGGATACTGATAGGTGGTCTACAGGCTTATAGTATAAGGGTTTATTTTTAAAGTTGCCTCATTTATGAACTGTGATTAAATGTCTTACTAAATTATGCCGTACGTCGAGATTCTAGGATGTGTGTGCCAAAAATTATTAGGATTTATCAAACTGTCATTGATAAAATCAGCGCTACAACCCCACCTGGAAAACACCCTCCATTCACCTTTTATGGTAACAAAAAAAACACCCTCATTTGCTGTATGATTTGGAAATGAGGGGCTTTACTTGGCTCATCGCGCTCTAGCGACTCCTTGTGGCAGGTCGGGCAGGAACAGTTTTTTTTTCTTCTGGTTTGGCTATTTTGATCTCTGGCTCCCTCTTTAGTAATTTGTGTGTCTTCATTTTTAATCGCAGCGCTTAAAGCATCAGACAAGCTCAGTAGCCTACATCTAGTTGATTTTATTCAAAACACAGGGTGTGTCTGTAAGGAAAAATATGTTTAAAAATGTTGACCAATCGCTTGGTTGAAAGAACAGACAACTCTCGGTCTACCAAGATTTGGTTTTGTTTGGGACAGCCCTAATTAGGCAACATGCTGCTATACGATCTTACCAACGGCCTAATGTATCTGTTTTATCATTAGGCCTACATTTAGCTGTTTTCATTAGCCTACCACTATTATAATTCCAGTGCATCAAAAACCTCAATTTCCCCAAAAATAACAATATTTGCTTGCAATACAGTTGATCAACCACTAGAGGTTGTGCATACTCATGGTCTGAGATTCGCGTGGAGATACGCATACATTGCGGGAAAAATGGCGCCCGCAAAGTTTAGAGTATTTTTTGTGCGCATGCACCTTTGATAAATGAGGCCCCTTTGCTTTGACAAAACAAAAAACTGGTAGATCTGAAAGTATTGGATTGGTGTAAGCAATATGGTTACAGCTCCACCTGTACTCTGACAGGTGGAATGTCGGCCATATTGCTTACATCTATCCAAATATTTCCGATCTACAAGACTGCTTAGGGGCCAGGGGTTGATTTGGAATTGGGTCTACAATCTAAACTATTTGCAGCTGGGGGAAAATAAAAAAAACAGGCCTCTGGAGCTTACTTGGATTTTGGTGGCAGCGGGGGTCTCGGTAACACCTTCCGTCACAGTCTCCTGCTTTTCGGTGGGGGTTTCAACGGGAGCCTCCAGTGGGGCAGTCTGCTCCTTGGCAGCCTCCTCCACAGCTGACACTACTGCCTGTTGGGACTTAAGGTCCTCCAGCTCGGCACAGCGCTCCTTCAGCTCGGCCTCCGTGGTGGCCATGCGCTCCTGGAGCTCTGTGGAGATCCAAGTTGTATTCAATTTAATTCAATTCGAAACCAGAGCCTAGTCAGCCAAATGTGTATAAATCCACACAAAAAGGACAAAAAAAATGAGAAATGTGGCAACGAGTAGAGAGATCAGTATGAATCTAAATCTAAAAGCAAATCTAAATAATAAGGTATCGGGAACATAGCTGTGTGTGAGAGGGAGTGAGAGACCTCTCCCACTTAGTGCAAGGCTTTTCCTGTGACGGTTAGGGTTAAAATAGAGGTTAGAGTGACTGGGTTAGCGCGACTAGCACTGTTACAGAGTAGCAGGTTATCATGTGGTCAAGGTATGTAACCAGTGAGGTGGGGTCCACTGACCGGCGAAGGCGGTGGCCTCCTGTTGAGCCTGGTCTAGTTGGGCCTGCATGATGTTGCTGGTGTCCTGGGACTTCTGGAGCTTCTGGCTCACCTCCTCCAGCCTCTGCTGCACGGCCCGCTCACTCTCCGCCTGGCACGCCTGTGAATGAGCACGGCAACAGCTTATTATCATGTGCAATGAGTCTATTATGTATGCGTGTTCCTTATATAAGATGCATAAGAGATCTGGGGCCGTTCCAGAAAGCTGTATCAATGAGTTAGCCAGAAATGCCTTGAAATAACTTGATCATTTTGAGAAATAGACCTAAAATAATTGACTTGACAGCAACAATCAATATACATATATAGATATCTTAATCAACCAGGTAATCAATAGTTATTTGTGGCTGTTTAGCAAAGTTAGCTGGCTAATATACCTGCTTTCTGGAATACCCCACTGTATGACCTGGGCCCGGTTTCCCAAAAGCATCTTAAGGCTTAGTTAATCATAAGAACCTTCGTAGGAGCATCCTTAAACCTCAGAGCTGTTTCCAAAAACCATTGTTACTAAAGAAGCACTTGAAAACACTCGTTAATAACCGACTGCCTTAGACCACGTGTAGAACAGTTAAGTGAGCCTTTAGAAATAAAAAAGTGTCCTTCCGCTAAACATAGAATCAAGATGTTTATCGGTCTCTCTGTGACCACCGATAACTTCAGAACGAAGTTGACTACAAATACAAAGATGCAAAGGATAAATAGATGCTGCAAATTCAAACCGAGATGACTGCACTAAAATATAAATACATGGAGTCACGTGGCCATGGCTTGCTATATAAAGCAGGCAGACAGGCATCAAGTCATTCAGTTGCGGTTCGATTGAACGTTAGAATGGGCAAAACGAGTGACCTAAGCGACTTTGAACGTAGTATGATGGTGGGTGCCAGGAATGCCGGATTCAGGATCTCATAAACGTCCATCCTCCTGGGCTTTTCACGCACGACAGTGTCTAGGGTTTCCCGAGAATGGTGTGACAAAACAAAACACATCCAGTCAGCGGCAGTCCTGTGGGCAAAAATTGGTCATTGATGAGAGAATTGCAAGAATCGTGCAACCTAACAGGCGGGCCATAAACAGACAAATAACAACAGCGGAGCCATCCTGCCTGGTGTCAACGCCGTCCAATCTGCAGCAACTGCGTGATGCCATTACGTCAGCATGGACCAACATCCCTGTGGAACGTTTCCGACTTGTAGAATCCATGCCCCGAATAATTCAGGTTGTTCTGGAGGCAAAGGGGGGGGTCCGACTCTGTACTAGATGGGTGTACCTAATATTCTGGTCGATCATATTGACATCAATTTCATGTTCATTCAATTCTATTTTGCCAATTGGAGGCTACCATCTAATTTCTGCCTCAACATATCTCATGACGTGTAACGTGCGCAATGATCTGTGTATTATTATACGGTAACCGTTAGAATAAGCCGCCTCAATATTTTCAGACATTGCAGACTAGTCAAAAGTTTGGACACACCTACTCATTCAAGGGTTTTTCTTTATTTTTACTACATTGTAGAATAATAGTGAAGACATCAAAACTATGAAATAACACATATGGAATCATGTAGTACCCAAAAAAAGTGTTAAACAAATCTAAATATATTTTATATTTGAGATTCTTCAAAGTAGGTACCCTTTGCCTTGATGACAGCTTTGCACACTCTTGGCATTCTCTCAATCAGCTTCATGAGGTAGCCACCTAGAATGCATTTCAATTAACAGGTGTGCCTTCTTAAAAGTTAATTTATGGAATTTCTTTCCTTCTTAATGCATTTGAGCCAATCAGTTGTGTTGTGACAAGGTAGGGGTGGTATACAGAAGATAGCCCTATTTGGTAAAAGACCAAGTCCATATCATGGCAAGAACAGCTCAAATACAGTGGGGAAAAAAAGTATTTAGTCAGCCACAAATTGTGCAAGTTCTCCCACTTAAAAAGATGAGAGGCCTGTAATTTTCATCATAGGTACACGTCAACTATGACAGACAAATTGAGGGGAAAAAAATCCAGAAAATCACATTGTAGGATTTTTATGAATTTATTTGCAAATTATGGTGGAAAATAAGTATTTGGTCACCTACAAACAAGCAAGATTTCTGGCTCTCACAGACCTGTAACTTCTTCTTTAAGAGGCTCCTCTGTCCTCCACTCGTTACCTGTATTAATGGCACCTGTTTGAACTTGTTATCAGTATAAAAGTCACCTGTCCACAACCTCAAACAGTCACACTCCAAACTCCACTATGGCCAAGACCAAAGAGCTGTCAAAGGACACCAGAAACAAAATTGTAGACCTGCACCAGGCTGGGAAGACTGAATCTGCAATAGGTAAGCAGCTTGGTTTGAATAAATCAACTGTGGGAGCAATTATTAGGAAATGGAAGACATACAAGACCACTGATAATCTCCCTCGATCTGGGGCTCCACGCAAGATCTCACCCCGTGGGGTCAAAATGATCACAAGAACGGTGAGCAAAAATCCCAGAACCACACGGGGGGACCTAGTGAATGACCTGCAGAGAGCTGGGACCAAAGTAACAAAGCCTACCATCAGTAACACACTACGCCGCCAGGGACTCAAATCCTGCAGTGCCAGACGTGTCCCCCTGCTTAAGCCAGTACATGGCCAGGTCCGTCTGAAGTTTGCTGGAGTGCATTTGGATGATCCAGAAGAGGATTGGGAGAATGTCATATGGTCAGATGAAACCAAAATAGACCTTTCTGGTAAAAACTCAACTCATCGTGTTTGGAGGACAAAGAATGCTGAGTTGCATCCAAAGAACACCATACCTACTGTGAAGCATGGGGGTGGAAACATCATGCTTTGGGGCTGTTTTTCTGCAAAGGGACCAGGACGACTGATCCGTGTAAAGGAAAGAATGAATGTATCGTGAGATTTTGAGTGAAAACCTCCTTCCATCAGCAAGGGCATTGAAGATGAAACGTGGCTGGGTCTTTCAGCATGACAATGATCCCAAACACACCGCCCGGGCAACGAAGGAGTGGCTTCGTAAGAAGCATTTCAAGGTCCTGGAGTGGCCTAGCCAGTCTCCAGATCTCAACCCCATAGAAAATCTTTGGAGGGAGTTGAAAGTCCGTGTTGCCCAGCGACAGCCCCAAAACATCACTGCTCTAGAGGAGATCTGCATGGAGGAATGAGCAAAATACCAGCAACAGTGTGTGAAAACCTTGTGAAGACTTACAGAAAACGTTTGACCTGTGTCATTGCCAACAAAGGGTATATAACAAAGTATTGAGAAACTTTTGTTATTGACCAAATACTTATTTTCCACCATAATTTGCAAATAAATTCATTTAAAAAATCCTACAATGTGATTTTCTGGATTCTTTTTTCTCATTTTGTCTGTCATAGTTGACGTGTACCTATGATGAAAATTACAGGCCTCTCATCTTTTTAAGTGGGAGAACTTGCACAATTGGTGGCTGACTAAATAGTTTTTTCCCCAGGTCAGTCATTCCGGAGAATAAGAACTTTTAAAGTTTCTTCAAGTGCAGTGGCAAAAACCATCAAGCACTATGATGAAACTGGCACTCATGAGGATCGCCACAGGAAAGGAAGACCCAGAGTTACCTCTGCTGCAGAGGAGAAGTTCATTAGAGTTAACTGCACCTCAGATTGCAGCCCAAATAAATGCTTCAGAGTTCAAGTAACAGATACATCTCAACATCAGCTGTTCAGAGGAGACTTTGTGAATCTGGCCTTCATGGGTCAAATTGCTGCAAAAAAACACTACTAAAGGACACCAATAAGAAGAAGAGACTTGCTTGGGCCTAGAAACACAAGCAATGGACATTAGACCGGTGGAAATCTGTCCTTTGGTCTGATGAGTCCAAATTTGAGATTTTTGGTTCGAACCGCCGTGTCTTTGTGAGGTGAATGGATGACCTCTGCATGTGTGGATCCCACCGTGAAGCATGGAGGAGGTGGTGTGATGGTGCTTTGCTGGTGACACTGATTTATTTAGAATTCAAGGCACACTTAACCAGCATGGCTACCACAGCATTATTCTGCAGCGATACGCCATTCCATCTGGTTTGCGCTTAGTGGGACTATTATTTGTTTTTCAACAGGACAATGACCCAACACACCTCCAGGCTGTGTAAGGGCTATTTGACCAAGGAGGAGAGTGATGGAGTACTGCATCAGATGACCTGGCCTACAAAATCACCCGACCTCAACCCAATTGAGATGGTTTGGGATGAGTTGGACCGCAGAGTAAAGGAAAAGCAGCCAACAAATGCTCAACATATGTGGGAACTCCTTCAAGACTGTTGGAAAAGCATTCCTCATGAAGCTGGTTGAGAGAATGCCAAGAGTGTGCAAAGCTGTCAAGGCAAAAGGTGGCTACTTTGAAGAATCTAAAATATTTTGATTTGTTTAACACTTTTTGTGTTACTACATGATTCCATATGTGTTATTTCATAGTTTTGATGTCTTCACCATTATTCTACAATGTAGAAAATAGTCAAAATAAAGAAGAACCCTTGAATGAGTAGGTGTGTCCAAACTCGTACTGTAGGTGATAATACATCTCTAGGAACTACCTGTCTCATCCTGACTCCCGACACGTTCATTACTATGCGACAGCTGGAGATAAAATTTGAATATTGAAACAATGTTGCAGATGTCGGAGAGACAGACAGCAAGGTTTATTCAAATCTCTGCTGTTGAAAACTAAATGTTAGTCTAAAAGAATTGTGAGATAATGTCTAGATGCTTTTTATAGTGGAGATCAAGTATATAAATTGCCTGGCTGGGCTGATGAGACAGTGGATTGTGCAGTCAGATGGAACAGAGTAAATAGACATTTTAACGTTATAGATTTAGCCGGTGGTAACTTGTGGAATAGACACCGGCTAGAATGCGGTTTTAAACAATCAGCATTCAGGATTAGACCTACCCGTTGTATAATATGTCATAACAGCTGATATAACCTGTTATAATATGGTCATAACACTGGCATGACACATATTTAGACCTGTTGTGACATACAGTATATAGTGTTCTTTTATGGCTGGTTATGATACCTACATAAGAGTGTCACAACCCACAAAACCTACCACATAAGGCAAAACATTCCATTACACCATAGCCTACATGTCAACAGTATGTTTATGTTATATATAAAAATAAATAAATTCAATTATCATTGTAATTGGGCACACATTGATGTCAGACATGCACCTACCCCAATGCTCTGTTTCTGATGACTGGGATGAACACAGCAGCAGATTTCAGGAGCAGGACAAGACACTCTTTTTGACTGATGACTGACATAAGGGCATGTATGTGATAGGCCTATCTGGCTTATATGATTATGATGGTCATAGTGCTTCTTGACAGTGTCATAGCGTATGTTCTACAAGTTATTTAAAATATGATGAAAAAAACTAAAGAATTCATTACAACTACAAAGTATTTAACAAACTTTCAAATGAAAGGAAACTTCTTGGCAGAAACTTAGTTAGGTGTCATAACCAGCCCTAAAATAACGCAATATATGTCACAACAGGTGTAAATATATGGGTCATGACAGTGTTATGACATATGACATCTGGTAGACAGGCAAAGCGCTAGTATGCTCAACCTAAATGATACAGTTTGTTTACAGTATCCTAAAATTAACTAATAGTATGTAGTATATACTCATTAAGTATGTAGTATACAGTATGTTAGTATGGGTATTCGAACACAGCTCTGGACTTCCAGACGGGCCGCCCCTAGGTGGTAAGGGTAGGCAACAACACATCGGCCACGCTGATCCTCAACACTGGGGCCCCTCAGGGGTGCATGCTTAGTCCCCTCCAGTACTCGCTGTTCACCCACGACTGCGTGGCCAAACACAACTCCAACACTATCATTAAGTTTACTGACGACACAACAGTGGTAGGCCTGATCACCGACAATGATGAGACAGCCTATAGGGAGGAGGTCAGAGACCTGGCAGTGTGGGGCCAGGACAACAACCTCTCCCTCTATGTGAGCAAGACAAAGGATCTGATCGTGGATTACAGGAAAAGGCGGGCCGATCAGGCCCCCATTCTCATCGACGGGGCTGTAGTGGAGCGGGTCGAGAGTTTCAAGTTCCTTGTGTCCACATCACCAACAAACTATCATGGTCAAAATACACCAAGATAGTCGTGAAGAGGGCACGACAACACCTTTTCCCCCTCAGGAGACTGAAAAGATTTGGCATGGGTCCCCAGATCCTCAAAAAGTTATACAGCTGCACCATCGAGAGCATCCTTACCAGTTGCATCACCGCCTGGTATGGCAACTGCTCAGCATCTGACCGTAACGCGCTACAGAGGGTGGTGCGTACGGCCCAGTACATCACTGGGGCCAAGCTTCCTGCCATCCAGGACCTGTATACACCGCTGCTACCTGCTGTCAATTATCTATGTATAGTCACTTTACCCCTACCTACATGTACAAATTACCTCGACTAACCTGTACCCCCGCACATTGACTCGGTACCGGTACCCTCTTGTATATACAGTTGAAGTCGGAAGTTTACATACACTTAGGTTGGAGTCATTCAAACTCGTTTTTCAACCACTCCACAAATTCCTTGTTAACAAACGGTTAGGACATCTAGTAATTTTTCCAACAATTGTTTACAGACAGATTATTTCACATATAATTCACTATATTACAATTCCAGTGGGTCAGAAGTTTACAAATACTTCTGATAGGCTAATTGACATCATTTTAGTCAATTGGAGGTGTACCTGTGGATGTATTTCAAGGCCTACCTTCAAACTCAGTGCCTCGTTGCTTGACATCATGGGAAAATCTAAAGAAATCAGCCAAGACCTCAGAAAAATAATTGTAGACCTCCACAAGTCTGGTTCATCCGTGGGAGCAATTTCCAAATGCATGAAGGTACCACGTTCATCTGTACAAACAATAGTATGCAAGTATAAACACCATGGGACCACGCAGCAGTCATACCGCTCAGGAAGGAGACGCGTTCTTTCTCCTAGAGATGAACGTACTTTGGTGCGAAAAGTGCAAATCAATCCCAGAACAACAGCAAAGGACCTTGTAAAGATGCTGGAGGAAACAGGTACAAAAGTATCTATATCCACAGTAAAACGAGTCCTATGTCGACATAACCTGAAAGGCCGCTCAGCAAGGAAGAAGCCACTGCTCCAAAACCGCAATAAAAAAGCCAGACTGGTTTGCAACTGCACATGGGGACAAAGATCGTCCTCTGGTCTGATGAAACAAAAATAGAACTGTTTGGCCATAATGACCATCGTTATGTTTGGAGGAAAAAGGGGGTTGCTTGCAAGCCGAAGAACACCATCCCAACCGTGAAGCACGGGGGTGGCAGCATCATGCTGTGGGGGTGCTTTGCTGCAGGAGGGACTGGTGCACTTCACAAAATAGATGGCATCATGAGGAAGGAAAATTATGTGGATATATTGAAGCAACATCTCAAGACATCAGTCAGGAAGTTAAAGCTTGGTCGCAAATGGGTCTTCCAAATGGACAATGACCCCAAGCATACTTCCAAAATTGTGGCAAAATGGCTTAAGGACAACAAAGGCAAGGTATTGGAATGGCCATCACAAAGCCCTGACCTCAATCCTATAGAACATTTGTGGGCAGAGCTGAAAAAGCGTGTGCAAGCAAGGAGACCTACAAACCTGACTCAGTTACACCAGCTCTGTCAGGAGGAATGGGCCAAAATTCACCCAACTTATTGTGGGAAGCTTGTGGAAGGCTACCCGAAACGTTGGACCAAAGTTAAACAATTGAAAGGCAATGCTACCAAATACTACTTGAGTGTATGTAAACTTCTGACCCACTGGGAATGTGATGAAATAAATAAAAAGCTGAAAATCATTCTCTCTACTATTATTCTGACATTTCACATTCTTAAAATAAAGTGGTGATCCTAACTGACCTAAGACAAGGAATTTTTACTAGGATTAAATGTCAGGAATTGTGAAAAACTGAGTTTAAATGTATTTGGCTAAGGTGTGGATAAGAGCGTCTGCTAAATGACGTAAATGTAAAAATAAAAAATGTGTATGTAAACTTCCGACTTCAACTGTAGCCTCGTTATTGTTCTTTTATTGTGTAATTTTTTATTCATTTTTACTTTTTTAAATATTTTCTTAACTATTAATTGAACTGCATTGTTGGTTAAGGGCTTGTAAGTAAGCATTTCACGGTAAGGTCTACACCTGTTGTATTTGGCGCATGTGACAAAATTTGATTTGATTTGAAAATATATGAATAAAGTTAGTAAGGCACACTGTAGCAAAACACAACAGAATGGAAAACAAAAATATATGTTCTTATGCAACACATTTAGGTATTACCTCCATATTTCACTGAATTTACTCCCTACTGAACACGCCTCAGTTGTCCACATCTGTTCTAGATTAAAAACTGACTGACCTTAGTCCCAAATGAATTGACAGCCATGTTCTCATATAGGGCACTATTGGACTAGCAGTGCACTGGTGCAGTAGAACGGAATTGACTAAAGCCAAGGTGTTAATTCTGGGCCCAAATCATGATGCCGAGTTGTGACATTCTCAACTTGTTTTGCACTCTACAACGCATACTTCCCCACCCCCTTCCAACTAAATAAGATAAAACAGGAGGAATGCAAGGCCACACCTCTTGCTCCATTGTTGTCCTCCATTGTGGTTGGATCAAATGAAAAGGTTAGAGGTCACTTGGATGCCGTGGAGATTGGGGGGGCAACTTCACCCTACTCCGCTCACCTGAAACTGGGCAAGTTGCTCCTCTGCAGCTGCCACTTTGGCCTCCAGGACCTTCCTGTGCTCATCGTCAGCCTGCAGGGCTTCCGTCCTCTCGCCCAGGTCCCGGTTCAGACGAACACAGTCCTGCCTCAGCTTGGCCAGCTCCGCGTTCTGCCTGGAGGGGGAAAGAGAGCGGAGAGGGACTTGTCAGAAAGATTGCTTGACTTGATGAATTTGAGTAAATTTGAGTAGAGTGTGGCTAGGACAGTTTTGGATATGGAGTAGCTGTATAACTCAGTTACTGGTGTCCAAGAATGGACATAATTCAGGCTCTTTAGGCATGTATTATTTTTGCATTATGTTAATACTTAGTGATAATTGACAATAAAATGGAATGACATGATAAGCAAATAGTGATACATATTCAAAACGCTAGATAAATCATGGTCATTTTTGGAGTCGCTTTACCATGTCTGTACAAGCTAGAATGACTTATGTATCCATCCAGCCAGCCAATACACCCACTTGTACCTCATTACATTGTAAAACTAAAACTACCCCCCCCCCCCCCCCACAGGGCATACACAATGGGGGACAAAAAAGCCACAATAAAGCAGTTTGTGGAGAGACTCCGCTGATCTGACATTGGGAGTGTCTGCAATAAAATACTTGGCAACCATCTGAATGTGCCCTGGGGTTAGACTGATAAGGAGTCAGGTAATTCTGAAACATATCAATTTTCCTACACCAGGGGCAATGTATTGTAGGTCTGGATGCATCAACACAGCTTCAAGTGTAGATTTTCAAACACAATCTATGATTTACAACTCAAAGACAATTATATCTTAATGAGTTTATAACAACTGTCTTACCTCGAACTAAAAACGACAAACCTGCTACTTCATGTTTCAGTTGTATTAGGGAATTTAGTGCTAGAAAGTAACTCATTCCCACCCCTTGATGAGTTGAATCAGGTTTTTTAATGCTGGGCTAAAACAAACATGTGCACACCCTGGCAAACCCTGTTCTTGAAAGAAAATTATGGCCAAAGCTTGTAAGTAGAATATTTCTTAGAATTATTTTGATAAAAGCAGTCTTTAACAGTCTACTTGTGAGTGATGGACATATTGAATGTTTTATTCAAGTTGGATTACTCCTGAGGCTACAGCACCAAAAGACACATGGACATTTTCTCTCTCAATTCAGATTTCCTTGATTCCTCAAGTTCTGTCTCATTGCCTCATTCTCAAGACTAAGAAGAATGTGGCGGGGAGAGAGTTGAAGAATCAAGTAAAGTCGAATTGAGAAAAGGGCAGTTTAAGAGTAGACCACACCTGGGCTGTGTTCATTAGGGCACACCGTAGCAGAACGTTTCAACAAAAGAAAATGAATATTTCTTATTGGGAAAAGTCCAGGTAGTTCCACCCCATTTCACTCCATTTTTTTCCACTGAACAAGACTCAGATTTCCCCATAGAATAGGAGTTGTATTGTTGATTTCCCCATCTACCTGCTCTCGGCCTGGCTGGTGGCCTGGTTGAGGGCGTCTCTCAGGATGGAGTTCTCCTGCTGCAAGCGGGCCAGCTGAGCGACTGGACCATTGTCCAGCTGCTCCTGCAGGCTCGCTATCTGTATGGGGGTGTTAGCAAAAACAAATATTTCCATAAATGTTTGTGCAGACAGTTAACAGCTGATGTTTCTCGTCTTGTCTGTCTTGTACTTTTACAAACAAGTCGAACACGTTGTTACCTGCATATTATATTATTACCTAGGGGTCACAATATGTTATTACTGTCAAATTCAGAGGCTGCTGTCAAAGTGGTGGAAGCAGCAGCTCCACATTCAGTCAGGCACAGGATCATTGTGGAACGTTCAGATGGAAACATGTGTAGAACAGACATGTCTCTGATGTGGAGTCAGGACTCAAGTCAGCTCTATTCATGGCATTTATGTCTGGACTGTTCAGTACGTTAAATCACCCCTCCTGAACACGACCCTGGCGTTTATGGGGTCGTGAACTCTGACCTTGAGGTTGAGCTGCTGGGTCTTAGCCACGTGGTCCTGGTAGGAGGCCTGCATGCGAGCCTGCAGGGCAGTTATCTCCTGAGTGTGAGCATTCAGCTCTGAGCTCAGACGGGTCTCGACCGTCGCCATCTTGGATTTCTCTGCGCTCAGCTCCTGTGTGGGCATCGGGGATCGTTAGTGACATCAGCGAAAAACACTTGGTTAAAGTCAGTGTTCCCCCAATCCTGCTCCTTGGGTGCACATTTTTGTTCTACCCCTTTTTTTGGTTTGTTAATCTGTTTCTCTTCCTGAGTGTTCCAACAGGCACAGTGTGAGCCAGTGGCATAAATACCGCAGGGAGATATTTACAGTAAGCACCAGCTACCAAATCCTGGCCTACTGCACTGAGGCCAAGACCTGTTTAAGATGCTACCTAGCCCAGCACTAACACAATTAATTCAATTCATCAACTTATCATCATGCGTTTCATTAGTCGAATGAGGTGTATTATGGCATTGTTTCTACCCTGTGCCTGGAAGTCAGTAGGATGTCGGTTTACCCAATTATCTCTCCTTCCTCTCAAAGTGTGCACTTGTTCACTTTTTCACTGATTTTAAAGGACATTACTGGTATAAGAAATAAGGTGGAAATACCCACTAGCCCATCCCTCCACCAATCCAATGCTTTTAGATGTGTGTACACTTAAGGAAAAATAAGATACTATTGGGACGGACCCATGGTCTTTACCTTGGTGAGCTCCCTCAGTCGATTCTTGGCGGCGGTGGCATCTTCCTGCTCGGTAGACAGCTGCTTCTCCTTCTCCTCTAGCTGTTTCTTCAGGGCAGCTATGGGATCCCCCTTCTGAGAGGCCTAACCATCAGATATGACACAAGTTGACCACCACTGATCGGCTACAGTTGATGTTAAATGAAATGTTGGGGGAAAAAGGCAACCTCAGCTCCATCATTCATTGAATCAGATGGCTCATTCATCACAAAACCGACTGCTTTGCCAACTACTTTAATGATTTTTTAATTGCCAAGATTAGCAAATTTAGGCATGACATGCCAGCAACAAATGCTGACACTACTACACATCCAAGTATATCTGACCAAATTAGGAAAGACAAGCATTGTAATTTTGAATTCCGTAAAGTGAGTGTGGAAGAGGTGAAAAAATTATTGTTGTCTATCAACAATGACAAGCCACCGTGGTCTGACAACTTGGATGGAAAATTACTGAGGATAATAGCATATTGCAACTTCTATTTGCCATATTTTCAATTTAAGTCTACTAGAAAGTGCGTGCCCCCAGGCCTGGAGGGAAGCAATTGTAATTCTACTACCTAAGAATAGTCAACCCCCCTTTACTGGCTCAAATAGCCGACCAATCAGCCTGTTACCAACCCTTAGTAAACTTTTGGAAAAAATTGTGTTTGACAAGATACAATGCTATTTTACAGTAAACAAATTGACAACAGACTTTCAGCACACTTATAGGGAAGGACATTCAACAAGCACAGCACTTACATTTCTCTCAGCCAATCAGTCATTTGTGTATGATAAAAATATCGTGGGGGCTGTTCTGTTAGACTTCAGTGCGGCTTTTGACATTATCGATCATAGTCTGCTGCTGGAAAAACGTATGTGTTATGGCTTTACACCCCCTGCTATATTGTGGATAAAGAGTTAACTGTCTAACATAACATAGGGGGTGTTCTTTAATGGAAGCCTCTCCAACAATCCAGGTAGAATCAGGAATTCCCCAGGGCAGCTGTCTAGGCCCCTTACTTTTTTCAATCTTTACTAACGACATGCCACTGGCTTTGAGTAAAGCGAGTGTGTCTATGTATGTGGATGACTCAACAATATACACGTCAGCTACTACAGCGACTAAATTGACTGCAACACTTAACAAAGAGCTGCAGTTAGTTTCAGAGTGGGTGGCAATGAATAAGTTAGTCCTAAATATTTATACAACTAAAAGCATTGTATTTGGGACAAATCATTCACTAAACCTCAACTAAATCTTGTAATAAATAATGTGGAAATTGAGCAAGTTGAGGTGACTAAACTGCTTGGAGTAACCATGGATTGTAAACTGTCATGGTCAAAACATATTGATACAACAGTAGCTAAGATGGGGAGAAGTCTGTCCATAATAAAGCGCTGCTCTACCTTCTTAACAGCATTATCAACAAGGCAGGTCCTACAAGCCCTAGTTTTGTCGCACCTGGACTACTGTTCAGTCGTGTGGTCAGGTGCCACAAAAAGGGACTTTGGAAAATTGCAATTGGCTCAGAACAGGGCAGCATGGCTGGCCCTTGGATCTACACAGAGAGCTAACATTAATAATATGCATGTCAATCTCTCCTGGCTTAAAGTGGAGGAGAGATTGACTTCATCACTACTTGTATTTATGAGAGGTATTGACATGTTGGGTGCACTGAGCTGTCTGAGCTACTGGCGCACAGCTCAGTCACCCATGCATACCCCACAAGACATGCCACAAGAGGTCTCTTCACAGTCCCCAAGTCCAGAAAAGACTATGGGAGGCGCTCAGTACTACATAGAGCCATGACTACATGGAACTCTATTCCACATCAAGTAACTGATGCAAGCAGTAAAATTAGATTTTAAAAAACAAATAAAAATACACCTTATGGAACAGCGGGGACTGTGAAGCAACACACATATAGGCACAGACACATGCATACACACACGATAACATACGCACTATACACACACACGTACACATGGATTTTGTATTGTAGATATGTGGTAGTGGTGGAGTAGGGGCCTGAGGGCACATAGTGTGTTGTGAAACTTGTGACTGTATTGTAATGTTTTTAAAATGGTATAACTGCCTTAATTTTGCTGGACCCCAGGAAGAGTAGCTAATGGTGATCCATAATAAATACAAATACAAAATGTTAAGATATGCCAGAGAATGTCTGCATCCCAAATGGCACCCTATTTCCTATAGAGTGCACTACTTTTGACCAGGTTCAATAGGGCTCTGGTCAAAAGTAGTGCACTATATAGGGAATAGGGTGCCATTTGGTATACAGTCAATATAACCTCTCAGTTGGGAAATATCGGAACAAAGGTGCTTCCAAAACTACTAGGATGATTCATATTTAGGGGTGTAAAAATTACAATATTAAAATAATTTGTTTACAAGTGTTAAAGGGAAAAAAACCTACAGTATAGTTTATTACTTGAAATGTTGCTATGCTTAATTAATTCAAAGACTTCTGCAATTTAGAAGTGTGTGTATGTACGTAATGACTACACATAATGACTGTTTGACTCAGACAAAAGATATTCCATCATGCACAATCATGTCTGGTACATTTTAACCGTAACCAAGGTTTCTCAATCTTGTCTCAGAAAACGCCTGCTCCTTTCTATTTATGTCTATGCCTGCATTTCTACTAAAGGGAATGCAGAGGTGGCTGGGCCACAGACCACTGTCTGTAATGCTTGCAGTCAGTCTGTCTGGAGGGTAATACTGTACCAGTTGCCAGGAGTCGAGGCCAGCCTTGTCACTGAGCACTTCGATGAGCCTCTGGGTCTCTCTCTCGCTGAACGTCATGCTGCTCACGGTGGACAAGAGAGTCTTGTATGGCAGGAGGAGGGGAGCATCCGCAGAGTCAACAGCAGCAACCACTACAAGGAGAGAGTGTGAGTGAGGATGATAAGTGTGCCAGGGAGTTACCCATGTCAGGGGTTACAGGATGGATGACTCGTTTATATTTTTTATGATGTACTACTTGTCTATCATTTGGATTACTTACTAAACTCAGCAAAAAAAGAAACGTCCCTTTTCAGGACCCTGTCTTTCAAAGATAACTCGTAAAAATCCAAATAACTTCACAGATCTTCATTGTAAAGGGTTTAAACACTGTTTCCCATGCTTGTTCAATGAACCATAAAAAATTAATGAACATGCACCTGTGGAACAGTCGTTAAGACACTAACAGCTTACAGACGGTAGGCAATTAAGGTCACAGTTATGAAAACTTAGGACACTAAAGAGGCCTTTCTACTGACTCTGAAAAACACCAAAAGAAAGATGCCCAGGGTCCCTGCTCATCTGCGTGAACGTGCCTTAGGCATGCTGCAAGGAGGCATGAGGACTGCAGATGTGGCCAGGGCAATAAATTGCAATGTCCGTACTGTGAGATACCTAAGACAGTGCTACAGGGAGACAGGACGGACAGCTGATTGTCCTCACAGTGGCAGAACACGTGTAACAACACCTGTACAGGATCGGTACATCCGATCATTACACCTGCGAGACAGGTACAGGATGGCAACAACAACTGCCCGAGTTACACCAGGAACGCACAATCCCTCCATCAGTGCTCAGACTGTCCGCAATAGGCTGAAAGAGGCTGGACTGAGGGCTTGTAGGCCTGTTGTAAGGCAGGTCCTCACCAAACATCACCGGCAACAACGTCGCCTATTGGCACAAACCCACCGTCGCTAGACCAGACAGGACTGGCAAAAGGTGCTCTTCACTGACGAGTTGCGGTTCTCTCACCAGGGGTGATGGACGGATTCCCGTTTATCGTTGAAGGAATGAGCGTTACACAGAGGCCTGTACTCTGGCGCGGGATCGATTTGGAGGTGGAGGGTCCTTCATGGTCTGGGGCGGTGTGTCACAGCGTCATCGGACTGAGCTTGTTGTCATTGCAGGCAATCTCAACGCTGTGTGTTACAGGGAAGACATCCTCCTCCCTCATGTGGTACCCTTCCTGCAGACTCATCCTGACATGACCCTCCAGCATGACAATGCCACCAGCCATACTGCTCGTTCTGTGCATGATTTCCTGCAAGACAGGAATATCAGTGTTCTGCCATGGCCAGCGAAGAGCCCGGATCTCAATCCGATTGAGCACGTCTGGGACCTGTTGGATTGGCGGGTGAAGGCTAGGGCCATTCCCCACAGAAATGTCTGGGTACTTGCAGGTGCCTTGGTGGAAGAGTGGGGTAACATCTCACAGCAAGAACTGGCAAATCTGGTGCAGTCCATGAGGAGGAGATGCACTGCTTAATACAGCTGGTGGCCACACCAGATATTGACTGTTACTTTTGATTTTGACACCCCCTTTGTTCAGGGACACATTATTCCATTTCTGTTAGTCACGTCTGTGGAACTTGTTGAGTTTGTCTCAGTTGTTGAATCTTATGTTCATACAAATATTTACACATGTTAAGTTTAATGAAAATAAACGCAGTTGACAGTGAGAGGACGTTTCTTTTTTTTGCTGAGTTTAGTTTACAAGTTGAATAATAAATGTACTTTTCTATAACTTGGATGGTTTACTATTTTATTACTTGGATGAATGACCAGGTTATCTTAGATTAATTACTTGTATGACTTACTGTAGCCTAGTATTAAACAAAAAATAAGTTGGGGATGTTTAGAAAGGGGAAAGTCTTAGGAGAATGAGGGGCCATGTGATCTTTAATTCTATACTGAACAAAAATATAAAAATGCAACATGCAACAATTTCTACAATTTTGCAGAGTAACAGTTCATAAGGAAATCAGTCAATTGAAATAAATTCATTAGGCCCTAATCTTTGGATTTCACATGACTGGGCAGGGGCGCACCCACTTGTGAGCCAGGCCGACCCACTGGGGAGCCAGGCCCAGCCTCCTCAGATGATCATGCATGTGAAGAAGCCGGATGTGGAGGGCTGAAATTGCACGCTCCCTCAAAACTTGAGACATCCGTGGCATTGTGTTGTGTGACAAAACTGCACATTTTAGAGTGCCTTTTATTGTCCACAATACAAGGTGCACCTGTGTAATGATAAGGCTGTTTAATCAGTTTCTTGATATGGATTATCTTGACAAAGGATAAAATGCTCACTATCAGGGATGTAAACACATTTGTGCACAAAATTTGAAAGAGATAAGCTTTTTGTGCATTTGGAACATTTCTGGGATATTTTATTTCAGCTCATGAAACATGGGACCAACACTTTACATGTTGCGTTTATATTTTTTGTTCAGTGTAGATGACGTCGGGTCTAATCCACAACCAGGACCCATTGCTTCAATTGGCCTTTCATCATAATACCAACGCTTCACTAGAGAGAGACTGAGCTAACAACTTCCTATAGGAATGCAGCTGTTGATAGCAGGGTTGGGGTCAATTTCGAATAGAAATGTCTGAATTTCTAATTCAATAATTGAAAATAGGGCATTCAATGACTTCTTGATAAACATAAAAGGAGAAACTATTTATGTTAAACGTTTTTCCATTCCTCAATTGTATTTTCAATTAACTTCCTGAATTGACTTACCTGAATTCAGCAAGTAGCCTAGTGGTAAAGAGCGTTGGGCTAGTAACTGAAAGGTCGCTGATTCAAATCAAATCCAAGCCAACTAGGTGAAAAATCTGTCGATGTGCCCTGAAGCAAGACATTTAACCCTAATGGCTCTTGTAAGTTACTCTGGATAAGAGCGTTTGCTAAATGACTGAAATAAAAAAAAATACAAATGTAATTCAAATTGACCCCAATCCTGGTTTATAGAGTACATGAATTGCAATAGTTTTACATTACGAGTTATCATATAATTAAAACAGTAACAACTTCATCAAAGCAAATTATTTACTATCAACCTGGCTCAGCCTTTGCCTTGGATTTTTTCTTCTTAGCAGGTGCTTCAGCCTTGAGCTCCTCTGCCTTGGCAACGGGTGTGGCGGGAGTGTCACTGGACACAGGAGCAGGCGCGGCAGTCACCGGGGCAACCTCAACCGCCACAGGTGGCACGACCATGACGGGCACTTCCTTGGCGATGGTCTCCGGGACGACGGCAGGCTTGGCAGGGGCCGGCGCCACCTTGGCCACTTTCTTCTTCTTCTTCGGGGAGGGGGCGGCGGCCTCCATGGCCACTGGGGCAGGGGCAGCACAGGCGACCATGACAGGCTCCGGGGCAGCAACGATGGGCTCGGGTTCAGGCTCAGGGGCGGCGAGAGGCTCAGGTTCGTGTTCGGGCTCGCTAGCGGACTCTGCGACCGGTTCTGGGAGATTCCCGTTAGGCCGCTCTTCTTTCTTCTTGGCTTTGCTCTTATTCTCCAACGCTTTCTGCTTCTTCTTATTCTTCAGAGAGAGCTGGATCTGGGCAGACTTGCCCAGCTCGCGGCGGTGCTTGGCCAGGGCCTCCTCGTACGACGTCTCCTTCATGGAGAGTGTGGAAACCAGAGCAATGCCGATGGCGGAGATCACCATGAATACACCAAAGACCATGAAGCCGAGGGTTTGGGGGTCGTAAACGTCCATGTCTTTATTTCAATCTTGTCCCTCCGCAAAGCCTAGCACAAAAAAAGCAGAGGTCACGATTAGCTAGGTGTCAAAGGATGCGATCCATAATCAAAGGTCACAACATAATGTTTAGCAAATAGGTTCAATACCGGCCACTTCACGATTTAGTTTTGTCCCCCTCTCAATATATTTATCAATTACCAGAGTGACATTTCACAAAGAAGGATCAATGAGTTAGCCAGCTAACTTTGGTAAAACCGCTAAAATAGCATTCCTATATTTATGGTTTATCATGAATGCTGATGTTGAATACAGAATTTTGATCTATGCCATTACAATGTGTCTTTGAGATTTAAATTAAGAAAACGTTTCAGGTTTCAGAATATTTAGAAAAGTTACACTAGCAAAAATAAGTTGTTGGAAGCTAAATGTAAAACTTCCAAAAATGTGTTCGCCCATGTGTAGTAATGTTTAAAAGCATAAATTTAGAAAAATATGTTGGCTGGCTCACTGATCTAATATATATATATATATATATATATATATATACACACACACACACACAGTGGGGAGAACAAGTATTTGATACACTGCCGATTTTGCAGGTTTTCCTACTTACAAAGCATGTAGAGGTCTGTAATTTTTATCATAGGTACACTTCAACTGTGAGAGACGGAATCTAAAAATCCAGAAAATCACATTGTATGATTTTTAAGTAATTAATTTGCATTTTATTGCATGACATAAGTATTTGATACATCAGAAAAGCAGAACTTAATATTTGGTACAGAAACCTTTGTTTGCAATTACAGAGATCATGTAAGTTTCCTGTAGGTCTTGACCAGGTTTGCACACACTGCAGCAGGGATTTTGGCCCACTCCTCCATACAGACCTTCTCCAGATCCTTCAGGTTTCGGGGCTGTCGCTGGGCAATACGGACTTTCAGCTTCCTCCAAAAATGTTCTATTGGGTTCAGGTCTGGAGACTGGCTAGGCCACTCCAGGACCTTGAGATGCTTCTTACGGAGCCACTCCTTAGTTGCCCTGGCTGTGTGTTTCGGGTCGTTGTCATGCTGGAAGACCCAGCCACGACCCATCTTTAATGCTCTTACTGAGGGAAGGAGGTTGTTGGCCAAGATCTTGCGATACATGGCCCCATCCATCCTCCCCTCAATACGGTGCAGTCGTCCTGTCCCCTTTGCAGAAAAGCATCCCCAAAGAATGATGTTTCCACCGCCATGCTTCACGGTTGGGATGGTGTTCTTGGGGTTGTACTCATCCTTCTTCTTCCTCCAAACACAGCGAGTGGAGTTTAGACCAAAAAGCTCTATTTCTGTCTCATCAGACCACATGACCTTCTCCCATTCCTCCTCTGGATCATCCAGATGGTCATTGGCAAACTTCAGATGGGCCTGGACATGCGCTGGCTTGAGCAGGGAGACCTTGCGTGCGCTGCAGGATTTTAATCCATGACGGCGTAGTGCGTTTCTAATGGTTTTCTTTGAGACTGTGGTCCCAGCTCTCTTCAGGTCATTGACCAGGTCCTGCCGTGTAGTTCTGGGCTGATCCCTCACCTTCCTCATGATCATTGATGCCCCACGAGGTGAGATCTTGCATGGAGTCCCAGACCGAGGTTGATTGACCGTCATCTTGAACTTCTTCCATTTTCTAATAATTGCGCCAACAGTTGTTGCCTTCCCACCAAGCTGCTTGCCTATTGTCCTGTAGCCCATCCTAGCCTTGTGCAGGTCTACAATTTTATCCCTGATGTCCTTACACAGCTCTCTGGTCTTGGCCATTGTGGAGAGGTTGGAGTCTGTTTGATTGAGTGTGTGGACAGGTGTCTTTTATACAGGTAACGAGTTCAAACAGGTGCAGTTAATACAGGTAATGAGTGGAGAACAGGAGGGCTTCTTAAAGAAAAACTAACAGGTCTGTGAGAGCCGGAATTCTTACTGGTTGGTAGGTGATCAAGTACTTATGTCATGCAATAAAATGAAAATGAATTACTTAAAAATCATACGATGTGATTTTCTGGATTTTTGTTTTAGATTGTCTCTCACAGTTGAAGTGTACCTATGATAAAAATTACAGACCACTACATGCTTTGTAAGTAGGAAAACCTGCAAAATTGGCAGTGTATCAAATATTTGTTCTCCCCACTGTAATATATATATATATATATATATATATATATATATATATATATATATATATATATATATATATATATATAAAATGATCAGTCAAATAGGAAAATCACAAGCAGAGGTAGAGATGGCACGCATGAGTGTCTCGCAGAACTTGAGAAGTTCATACAAGTTGGCTACCCGCGGTGCAGGAGATGACTGACACACACGAAAAGGCACTAATCACAATAGACATACATTTTTACAGATTCTGTAAACTGTTGTGTACTATTCAAAATTAAGTAATTGATTATCAACCTAACGGTCATCTATCTATCCATTGATTAATTTATTGGGATTTTATAGCAGTAACCAGATTCTTATAGTTTAGGGCTTTCTTGCTTGTTTTAGCGGCCTTTGAGGAAAGGTGGACCAAATTCACTTCATGGTAAAGGTGGAACAAATTTTGCTGGGTAAAAACAACAATCCCTCCATAGGCATACTACCAGCTCCTGAACTTCCAGTAGGGGTAAAGAAAAACAGCTTCACAGGCCGTAATTTCTCCCCTGTACAAAGAAAAGCTCTTCTCACAGAGGACAGAGAGTTCAGCCTGCAACTTTCCGCTCACAAGAGAACTCATGTTACGCAACACCCTCGAGAGACACATACACCCCCCCATCCCATTTACGTTCACATACAAAAATGGCACTTTGTCTCCAGTTTCCAGAGGACACACCTGTACACAGTTGCACTAAACACAATGAAAATTCCCTATGAGTTACTGCGACCAGGAACCATTCCGGAGAACGACTCCTTCGAGAGTGGGCTTTCAACTACTCATACTCCTCAGAGGCAATGCTGACTCTATACAGTAGATAAGGTCTGAGTACCAAATGGTCCCATATTCCTTATGTAGTGCTCTATTGTTTACCAGGACCCTCTCTTCAAAAGTAGTGCACTACATTTTAGATTTTACATTTTAGTCATTTAGCAGACGCTCTTATCCAGAGTGACTTACAGGAGCAATTAGGATTAAGTGCCTTGCTCAAGGGTTTTTTCACCTAGTCGGCTCAGGGATTAGAACCAGCGACCTTTCGGTTACTGGCACAACGCTCTTAACCACTAAGCTACCTGCCGCCCCACTAAGCTACCTGCCGCCCCACTAAGCTACCTGCCGCCCCATAGGGAATAGGGTGCCATTTGGGACATAAACAAGGCCTCAGGTGAAGAAAAAATGCTGACTCTAAAGGAGTGAAAACACACCCACTTCCATGCTTTCTCCCTCTCTTCAATAGTCAAAATCAAATATTCATAATAGATCAGAAAGCAATAGTAGCAATCTTATGGAACACAAACATTTGGGTATCCATTCTGAAACTGATACTTTGGGATAAAATGCTTTAGTGTTGGATTTAAATTACTTGACAAGGTGATTCGGAGTCATTCGTTCAAACTGAAATAAACTCCTAAAGGAGCAAACTGTTGTTTTACATCCACATTAGCCTATAGATAAATAGGGTCACTGATCAATCTATCAGTTTTGCAATAGCCAACAACTATTCATTCCAATGATGCTTTAAAACAAAACAAAAACGAAATACACGGGTATGATTATTATGTAGCCCATATTGAGATAAAATTTCAACAAAAAAATGGAGTAAATAAAAGTATCCAAAGCCTTCACATCATTCTCTAGCTACAGATTGTTAAACCAGATAATGCGCTTTAACCAAAGATTTTTGGTATCCATTACTAATAGTTACAGGTTAGGTACTGTTCGGTGTAGCACAATCTGTAGTTAATCACTCTAAATGTAAAAACGTCCGATGTATCAAAATACACTACCGACATTTACCCTAACTGTACACTACCGGTCAAAAGTTTTAGAACACCTACTCATTCAAGGGTTTTTCTTTATTTTACTATTTTCTACATTATAGGATAATAGTGAAGACATCAAAACTATGAAATAACACATATGGAATCATATAGTAACCAAAAATATTTGAGATTCTTCAAACAGCCACCCTTTGCCTTGATGACAGCTTTGCCCACTCTTGGCATTCTCTCAACCAGCTTCAACTGGAATGCTTTTCCAACAGTCTTGAAGGAGTTCCCACATATGCTGAGCACTTGTTGGCTGCTTTTCCTTCACTCTGCGGTCCGACTCAACCCAAACCATCTCAGTTTGAGGTCCGGGGATTGTGGAGGCCAGGTTATCTGATGCAGCACGCCATCACTCTCCTTCTTGGTAAAATAGCCCTTACACAGCCTGGAGGTGTGTTGGGTCATTGTCCTGTTGAAAAGTAAATGATAGTCCCACTAAGCCCAAACCAGATGGGATGGCATTTTGCTGCAGAATGCTGCGGTAGCCATGCTAGTTAAGTGTGCCTTGAATTCTAAATAAAACACAGACAGTGTCACCAGCAAAGTACCCCCACACCATAACACCTCCTCCTCCATGCTTTACGGTGGGAACTACACTTGCAGAGATCATCCGTTCACCCACACCGCGTCTCACAAAGACATAGCGGTTGGAACCAAAAATCTCCAATTTGGACTCCAGACCAAAGGACACATTTCCACCGGACTAATGTCCATTGCTCATGTTTCTTGGCCCAAGCAGGTCTCTTCTTCTTATTGGTGTCCTTTAGTAGTGGTTTCTTTGCAGCAATTCGACCATAAAGGCATGATTCACACAGTCTCCTCTGAACAGTTGATGTTGAGATGTGTCTGTTGCTAGAACTCTATGAAGCATTTAATTGAGCTGTAATTTCTGAGGCTGGTAACTCTATACTCTACAGCAGAGGTAACTCTGGGTCTTCCATTCCTGTGGCGGTCCTCATGAGAGCCAGTTTCATCATAGCGCTTTTTGTTTTTTTGCGACTGTACTTGAAGAAACGCTCAAAGTTCTTGAAATGTTCCATATTGACTGACCTTCATGGACTGTCGTTTCTCTTTGCTTATTTGAGCTGTTGTTGCCTTAATAAATATATAATGTATAACCCCCTTACCTTGTCACAACACAACTGATTGTCTCAAATGCATTAAGAAGAAAATAAATTCCACAAATTAACCTTTAAGAAGGCACACCTGTTAATTGAAATGCATTCCAGGTGACTACCTCATGAAGCTGGTTGAGAGAATGCCAAGAGTGTGCAAAGCTGTCATCAAGGCAATGGGTGGCTATTTGAAGAATCTCACATATAAAATATATTTTGATTTGTTTAACACTTTTTTGGTTACTACATGATTCCATATGTGTTATTTCATAGTTTTGATGTCTTCACTATTATTCTACAATGTAGAAAATAGTAAAAATAAAGAAAAACTCTTGAATGAGTAGGTGTTCTAAAACTTTTGACCGGTAGTGTAGATAATTCTGAATTCTAGAGAGTGTAGAAGGGGCTGGTGTCTTTACAAATAATTAACCCCTTGTGATGTACCCCTCTTATTATGTAACAAGAAGAGTACAGTTGCCTTAAAGTTTCTACCTATAGCCTACATAACCACTTGCCAGTTTCACAAAGTTTATTGGCATCATACAACAACTTTACAATACCTCAAATACGCTACCCATTACAATTAAACAATGAAAAAGCATTGTAGAGAATATTGCGAATAGGTTGATGCGGCGTTAAACGTTTCACAACAGGCAGGCCTACAACCGCCTACTTTATATACTGGTCCTTATTCTCATTCTGTAGTGTTTTAATTTTAAAACATCTAGCGTCTCCTCCACACGAAATACATTTAACTGGGCAATTTGTTTTCGTTTCTTCTACCTAAGAAAACTTAACTCCAGTATCCTTAGCTACGTGTCCTCCAGAGACGGCCTACAACCATCATTAGCGCCCGTTGATTGATCACTCATTCACCGCAGCATCAAGATTTGTTCGACGTTGAGCCCTTTAATTAACTCAAGAATATGAGCGAGGAGATAAGGCTATCCCGATACCATCGATTCAGCCACACTGCCAAACTTAGGAAATTTGAAACGTCACTTGGTTTGACTATATAATATTTAAAAAATATATACGTCTGGATCTACAGATGCAGTTCATTAGAATAGGGCACCAAAAGGGAATAAAAGGGAATCTTAGGCTACCCCAAACATTAATCGAGACTGTTTATTCATTCAAACCGAAAAGATCAAGCAACATTATATCATGAAAAGTAACGATAGTTCCGAAGTCAAAGTTTCAAGAATACATTTTTTTCTTAATGTGGAAAAAAAATATATTACATTTGTCTATTCGTAGGAGGCTGAGTAACAACGATACAGCTGTTCCTTACACTACGCTCAGTTAAGACCATTTCCTATTCTTTTTTTATGATTCACAAATTGTTTTATAAAGAATCTCTTACCCCGACCACCAATGTTCACTCTTTCAGAATAGCTGCTGTGTGGAGTCGTGGCACTTTCTCTGAGCTGGCAAAAAGCCACCCCGTTGCCCAAAAAACTAATTTCAAAGAGCGATTTCATTGGGTAGAGGGAGATCAGTCAAAGGCATTTAAACTAACCACGTCAGTTTTAGGGTTTCAACTAGTTACCACAGCCACAAAGTCAATATATCGTAATAAATCTCGAAAACAACATTTACTTAATTTAAGATTAGATTTTAAGAAGATAAATAGTAGAAAAGGCGGGGTTTATGACTTTGTGGCTGTGGTAACGAGTGAAGACCAAATTTTAGGCTGCAGGAGACAGAGGAGGCGTGACTGTCCCATAAAGCCCGACTACTGGGATTTGTAGTCTCAAATCTAGGTCTCCATATCTATTTCTGTTGTACTGTTCCAGCAATATCTATTATCTCTCTCGCTCTCTCCCACACACGCACGCACGCACACACACACACACACACACACACACACACACACACACACACTTCACTCTGTTCCCTCCCATTTAAGTAAACCTGAATTCCCAAGTACTATGCATATCCACATAGCACACATGCAAAGACACCTGTAACAAAATACACATTGCAACACACACACACCTCACCTACACCCAATTGCAGACACACAGCTTCTAAGCACAGCACACATCCTTGACGTGTTTACTCCCAATTCTAAGGCAAACAGTTAGGCAAGCAGGCCAAGTACAACCGGGAAACACTTGGCACCAGTTAATCATTATCATCCAAACACAACATGGAGTACAGGCATTGGACCTTTCTTGCAGGGAAGAAAGTAGAGGTGTATTAAGAACAAAATAAGGCAACGCTTTACTTTAATAGACTATCTACAGACATACAGTACCAGTCAAAAGTTTGGACACCTACTCATTCAAGGGTTTTTCTTTATTTTTACTATTTTCTACAATGTAGAATAATAGTGAATACATCAAAGCTATGAAATAACACATATAGAATCATGTAACCAAAAAAGTGTTAAACAAATCAAAATATATTTTATATTTGAGATTCTTCAATGTAGCCATCCTTTGCCTTGATGACAGCTTTGCACACTCTTGGCATTCTCTTAACCAACTTCACATGCCATCACACCACCACCACCATGCTTGACCTTTGGTATGATGTTCTTACTGTGGAATGCAGAGTTTGGTTTTCGCCAGGCATTACTGGAACCATGTCGTCCAAAAAGTTATACTTTTGAATCATCTGTCCCGAGAACGTTCTTCCAAGAGTCTTGATGATCATCCAGGTGCTTTTTGGCAAACTTGAATCAACTCTTTGGACGAGATGGGTCCCATTATGCCTGGCAAAAACCAAACACTGCATTCCACAGTAAGAACATCATACCAAAGGTCAAGCATGGTGGTGGTGGTGTGATGGTTTGGGGATGCTTTGCTGCCTCAGGACCTGGACGACTTGCCTTAATAGAAGGAACCATGAATTCTGCCCTGTATCAGAGAATTCTACAGGAGAATGTCAGACCATCCGTCTGTGAGCTGAAGCTGAAGCGCAGCTGGGTCATGCAGCAAGACAATGATCCAAAACACACAATCAAGTCTACATGAAAATGGCTAAAAAGCAACAAATTGGAAGTTTTGGAATGGTCTAGTCAAAGTCCAGACCTAATCCCAATTGAGATGTTGTGGCAGGACTTGAAACAAGCAGTTCATGCTTGAAAACCCACACGTCACTGAGTTAAAGCAGTTCTGCATGGAAGAGTGGGCCAAAATTCCTCCACAGTGACGTGAGAGACTGATCAACAACTACAGGAAGCATTTGGTTGGAGTCATTGCAGCTAAAGGTGGCACAACCAGTTATTGAGTGTAAGGGGGCAATTACTTTTTCACACAGGGGAATTGGGTGTTGCATAACTTTGATATGAAATAAATATGTAATTGTTGTGTCATTTGTTCCCTTTATCTAATATTAGGTTTTGGTTGAAGATCTGATAACATTCAATATCACAAATATGCAAAAGTAGAGAAAATTTGAAAGGGGGCAAATACTTTTTCACAGCACTGTATATCACAGGGTTAAAGTTTACACCCAAGAATGGCAGGAACAGTGAAAAGCTAATCTCTTACTGTAAAAGTAATTTGACTTTCTCAATAACACCAATGATGCAGTTATCAGTAAAGACTCATAAAACCCATTTTCTATCAGCAAAGATACAGAGAGAGCAGATTACCATCCAGTGATTAAACCACTGCAATTTAGACCTGATTGAATCTTCATGGAAAGAAGAAAAGGCAATGATTGACTTTGCCACCCACACTCCCTTTGTCAAAACTCCCCAGTCATTGGGTGACCTCATTGATGGTGGCATTTGTCAGGTGTGTTTTTGCACACGTCACAGTTTAAGATAACTCCCCATATCCGACCATGATCGCAGAAGATAAATGAACAAATTTGTGCAACAGGCTATGTTTTAATGTCTATTTTTGTGTTATACTCAATGGGTTTTTAAAAATTGCTGTTGTATACTTAAACGATTTACTAAATACACTACATATACAAAGTATGTGGACACCCCTTCAAATTAGTGGATTCAGCTATTTCAGCCACACCCATTGCTGACAGGTGTATAAAATCGAGCACACAGCCATGCAATCTCCATAGACAAACATTGGCAGTAGAATGGCCTTACTGAAGAGCTCAGTGACTTCCAACGTGGCACCGTCATAGGATGCCACCTTTCCAACAAGTCAGTTCGTGAAATTTCAGCCCTGCTAGAGCTGCCCGGTCAACTATAAGTACTGTTATTGTGAAGGGGAAATATCTAGGAGCAACAACGGATCAGCCTCAAAGTGGTAGGCCACACAAGCTCACAGAACGGGACTTCCGAGTGCTGAAGCGCGTAGTGCATGAAAATCGTCTGTCCTCGGTTGCAACACTCACTACCGAGTGCCAAACTGCCTCTGGAAGAAATGTCAGCACAAGAACTGTTCGTAGGAAGCTTCATGAAATGGGTTTCCATGGCCGAGCAACCGCACACAAGCCTAAGATCACCATGAGCAATGTCAAGCGTTGGCTGGAGTGTTGTAAAACTCGCCACCATTGGACTCTGGAGCAGTGAAACGCGTACTCTGGAGTGATGAATCGTGCTTCACCATCTGTCAGTCCGACGGACGAATCTGTGTTTGGCGGATGCCAGGAGAACGCTAGCTTTCCCAATGCATAGTGCCAACTGTAAAGTTTGGTGGAGGAGGAATAATGGTCTGGGACTGTTTTTCATGGTTCGGGCTAGGCCCCTTAGTTCCAAAGAAGGGGGGATAGGTATACAATGACATTCTAGACGATTCTGTTCTTCCAACTTTGTGGCAAAGGCTTGGGGAAGGCCCTTTCCTGTTTCAGCAAGACAATGCCCCTGTGCACAAAGCAAGGTCCACACAGAAATGGTTTGTCGAGATCGGTGTGGAAGAACTTGATTGGCCTGCACAGAGCCCTGACCTCAACCTCATCTAACACCTTTGGGATGAATTGGAACACCGACTGCGAGCCAGGCCTAATCGCCCATAATCAGTGCCCGACCTCAATAGAGTTCTTGTTTCTGAATGGAAGCAAGTCCCCGCAGCAATGTTCCAACATTTAGTGGAAATCTTTCCCAGAAGAGTGGAGGCTGTTATAGCAGCAAAGGGGGGACCAACTTCATATTAATGCCCATGATTTTGGAAATGAGATGTTCGACAAGCAGGTGTCGACATACATTTGGTCATGTAGTGTATGTAAGGTAAAGTTGTGGGTAAGAAGTTAAAGTTTTTAAATAGTTAAATTGAAGTGAAACTAAATTAAAACAGGCAATGCAGGGACTTGGGTGGATGTACATTAGTAAAATATGTCTAGTGAGATCTATCTATCTTCAACATCAGACTCGCAACTTTTCTGTTCACAATCTAGATCCGTCTCTTCACACTACACAAGTATCTCTCCTGGACCTAGTTTGTGTCGTCAAAGTAGTGTAGTGTAAAGAGGCACTTACTATACAGGCAGCAGGCCCGTCATACAGACCTACCTTTGTGCTGAGTACATTGACACAGCCTAGCTCCCTCCACGGGCCTCTCTGGGGCCATGGTGTGGACGACATGCCAGTGCCCTACTGGGGTAGATATGATGTTCAGGGGGGTGAAAAAACAAACATGTTTGTGGGTCATTTCCACCCTCCCTCTCTCGCGCTCTCTCTCTCTTTTCTCCTCCATGCAGAACTGGTAAACCTTTGCACCTCAGACTGTCATTCCACTTTAGAAGAGGATCTGTATTTACACTGATAAAGAGGTCGATTTTCAATGTTGTTCAAATGAACCTGGAGGAGAGAGGCAGAGGGAGAAATATGAGGGACTGTGGGTAATCAAAAGGTTTTCAATAGGTGTTTTATAGTAAACATCCTGGGAAAAACTTGATGAAAACAGTTCAATCTAAATGTTTATGCAATAATTATGAACTGATTCGGCACGTAGACCTCACATACTCAGGAATAGACCCAACACTCCACATTTATCTGATAGAACCTGGGAAAACTGATCATTGGGAAGATAATTTCTATTGGAGTTCTGAGGAGGACAAAGTACTTGTTTTTATTTGCCCAGAAGCTACACCATGGGAAATTAAGTGTTTGCTCAGCACGTTTGCTTGAAAACCATATTAGAGACTCCTACTAGTTTCTATAATTGTTGGTGGGTGCAGATGGATGCCAAAGATACACATGCCAAGAAAGTGACAGAAATTGCTATTTTGGGTTAGCATTGAATGGAATCATGAGAAAATAAGTAGGCCTATTTTGTAGTGTGTCATTATTTTAAAAAAAGATATGCAACAGTGAACATTTGGAGTAGGTTTGTTTGTAATCAAGTTCGCCCACTCCTAAGTGATATCCTGCCAAAAGAGCAGAGGTTTGCACAGTGCAAACGTGTGCCAAGAACACAATTATCAAATACTGCTGATTAACTGGTGAAACCTCTGCCAAAAATCCCAAATATGAGGCAGGATTTTGACTCGGTTTAGAGTACACTACATGGCATGCAGACCTGGGTCATGTTCATTAGGCACCAAATGGGAGAAAACGGACCCAAACAGGGAGGGGCTACTTGCCCTTGTCCAATAAGAAACGCTCATTCTCATTTTCTGTTGCAAAAACGTTTTAAAGAGCATTCCATTGCATGCCCTCATAAACATGACCCAAATCCCTGAGGCTCATGGGAAATGTGACATCTGGTAATTGCACTTTTAGGAAGTTAAACAGAAGAGGGGCATAGTTGGGGGCGGTCAAATATATTTGGGGAGTCTGACTGTTTGCTTTAGCTGTCACAGGCGTTGATAATGCCAGGGAAAAGTGCCCCCCCCAACACACTAGTGCAGCGAGAGGCTGGACAACAAAAGCAAAGGTTAGAAAACCTCTGGTACATAAATGACTCTAACATGCAAAAGGTTTGTCAAGACAAGATAAAGTTTAAGGTCTGGTGTCATCTTAGTAAAGCATGAACTTAGTGACTGCTTCGTGATCCTTTTCGAATATCAGATCAAACGTAATATTTCACCAACAACAAATGCAACAATGGCAGAGAGAACGGTTCATTTAGTTTCTGTATGAAGCACTTTGGCAATGATCAGTTCCTATTTCTGAGAAGCTTTCTTATTTTTTATGAACTTAAGTAGTACACTCAAAGTGTGATTCAGTTATTCCATCATTCAATTGAGCTACATCCAAAATGCTAAAAACAATATTTACCAAAGTCAACATGAAGCAACAAAAAAAATCTAACTAAAAAAATCAATTTCTGATAAATAATTCTTAGATGATGCAACACATCAGTCTTTGCAAGCAAAACGTATACTCTTTCAGGAAAATGCTGAGTTCCTGTAGCAGTGGGATTTGGAACATTGTGTACTGTGCTGAAACGTCCACTTAGGTTTTTAGCTCAAGACACATTGAGGGGAGGGAGGGGGATGTGGGATACATTAAAGAGTACAGACACATTCATGCATAAACTGAAACAAAAACTCTCAGACCGATCCTTTCAAAATTCAGTCAGAGCAGTGTTGCATATTCGGGACGTCTGAGTGCATGAATGAACATTGTTAGATAGGAGAGGGGAGGTGCTGTACATTTTTCAGCTTTTCATCCGAAAGTGAGTTGCCACGGCTGTGTTTTATGTACATTATTATGTAATGTTACATAATGTGCAGAAAGGGGAGCTCCTGTGGTTACATGTACCAGTAGAAGCTCATGGGATAGGGACAGTGATAGACAAGAGCCATGTTCCCTCTACTTTTTTGGGGCCCTGAGCAAATTTTTGGTCTTGTGAGCAGAAACTTGAACATTGTGAGAACTTTGTGCAACTTCTGACACGCGTTTACACTGAGGCTGTACCCTTACAGTTTTAGACAGTAGCCAATAGGATATTGTGGCTATTTGAGTATAAGGTAGGCCTACCAACAAAACCAATGGAGCAAATCCCATTACATTTTCACATGGAAATAGCATGTAAGAAATGTTTACATTATGAAGGGCTTGACATTAATGAATGATTTTTACTTGGCCAAATAGGTGACTGTCAATTGCATTGTATTGTGTTGTATGATGTAAGAAACCACTTTACCAAAAAAAATGAATTATTATTACCATACAGAGAATTAGACAATGTACAGTAGGCTACCCCTCTGTCTATTGGCTAATTTGCATATTCAAGCCTGTTTGAAAATATAACACTGCCCCTTTAATTAAGACATAAGCTTTTTACCTGACTGCCTTTTGTGCACACGCGCGGCTTCTGCGCTATGATCTGAACTGATCTGAAAAGCGAATTCACTCGCGGGTGATTGAAAGACGTGGCTCTGCCTACAACAAAATCACAGACTCAATCTTGCAAAGTTAGATTTGGTTTGGTTTGTTGCATTGAAAGGGGGCTGATATAATGTTGGTTCGATCACAGAAAAAACGTTGATCTAATGATCTCAACTAATGGTGTGAAGTCAGTGAAGTTCTATCTCTTGAGTCTCTGCGCGGCAGTCCTGGAGGAAGTGCGCGGCCACGAGTGCAAGACATGTCTTTAGTTTCACAAGGCTTTCTTCTAACTTTCTTCTAACTGCTTACTGTAGTTCTTCAGCAAGTCGAACTGAGTTTAATTTACTGAATGCTGCCTGTCCCTGGCTTTGTATGTTTTTTGGTTGTATGAATTAGCCAACAAATGTTTGAGATCACAACCAGCCCAGGATGCCACCGTTTGTCATTGACAAATGAGTGGGGTGCAGTGTTGCCAACTCCTCAGTAAGGAAAGTAGCTATTGGCTGTCCTAAAAGTCGCTAAAGACGTCATCACCTAATTTGCCATGTGCATGTAATTGTGATGGACGCTGTAGGAGAGAGGAATAACGTGTAGGAGAGACAAAAAGTGAGCCCTTCCAGCAGCACCCGCTGCTCATTGAGAAGAGTAAAAACGATATGTGTTTTCACGTCAGTCTCCAAAAGTCTCCAATAACACCAGAAAAAGTCGCTAGTCGCTTTTTTGAAAATGTGTCGCTAGAGGGGTCTGAATACTCGCTAAATATAGCGACAAAGTCGCTAAATTGGCAATACTGGGGGGTGGCAGTTGCATGACATGACTATCATAGCAAAAATCAATTAACCAAAACTAGCAATATAATTTTAGCGGATTTCAACTATATCTCAGGATATGTGTCTCAAAGTTTATTTTTAAGTGATAGAATGATAGCAAGGCAGATACCTTTCATCTGTGTTATCACCTTCTGTACCCTGAAAGTGTCAAACAGCACAATTATCAAATATGGACAATTTGCATCAAATATTTACAACTACAAAGATTACAGTTAAATTACATTTACATTTTAGTCATTTAGCAGATTTACAGGAGCAATTAGGGTTAAGTGCCTTGCTCAAGGGCACATCGGCAGATTTTTCACCTAGTCGGCTCGGGGATTAGAACCAGCGACCTTTCGGTTACTGGCACAACGCTCTTAACCACTAAGCTACCTGCCACCCCATGGTCGAGAGCATTTTCCTTTAATAAAATATTTTGGATATGCATCAGTGTCCAGTGTGGATCACATCTAAACACTTATATTGAAGACTTTAAACACATTTTGTATGTTATTTCACATGATTTAATTCGTGTTTTATGTCCAGAATATTTGCATATTATTATTATTATTATTATTATTATTTTGATAATTGTTTAGAAAGTCGATTAAATCGATTTGTACGACTGTCTCCAGAGTCGGTACTCTACTCTACAGCCTAAACTCATCGACCTCACACATTTCTGAGATGTCCTGTGCTGTGCTGACGTTATCCAACTCTAGTTTAGCAATTCCCTGTGTCTCCAAACTACATGCAATACTAGATAGCTAGCTATGTCTACAATCTCTAAAGTTGTTCTAGGCGTTTCTGTGATACTTACAGTGAGCACCATTGCAGGAGTGCATCTCAAGCAAAACTGGGACCAAGAGGTAAACAATTAGATAGCTAGTCTGCGGACCAACTCAATTACTGTACACTCCAATTCCTAGATAACGTTAGCTAGCCATATGTCATAGTATGGTGTCATAGTATGGTGCAAGGTTTCCCATGCAAAAGTCCGTTGTAATTTAGCTAGCTAGCTACATTGAGAAAGTTGTAAGCAGAAACATTACCTTTAGCCTAGCTAACTTTAGCTAACTAGAGTTAGCATCTGCATGCTTTTCTGCTAGCAGACAGCTAACGGTAGCTAGCTAGCAACAACACCTCTAGCCATAATTTTAGACAGAGCAGCTCTTACAGTGGCCTTTTTGTTTGTCCATCAGAGACTTCATGAGGGAGTACTTAGAGACATTGAACGTTTGGAGAGGAAGAGCGAGAACCTGCGAGTGCTCGAACAACAAAGAAGTCTGACCAAGGAGCTCAAGGCAGAGCGCGACAGGAGAGAATCGGGGCGACAGGGCTCCGACCAACCCCAGGCATAACAACAACTACTTTGACAGCCTTCACAAATCTTATGTAGTGCAGCTATGGCTAATGTTCGTGTTGAAATATTGATAAAGCAATGTAGTACACCGTAGTTTGCTTTCGAACTGGGCTGGGCTGTCTTTATGCAAATTTACACCCTTGCCTTTTACAATAGACGTCTTTGTAGATTCTCTGGCCAATTATTTATCAATTACGGGTTTGGAGGAAAAGTAAACTAGCTGACACTGCAGAAGCCATTGCCACCCTTCTGGATAGCTATTGATTGTCACTGGTTTTGAAAAACATGTAGGCCTATGTGTGGCATGCAGTTAGTTCCCTAAAGGTAGGCTATACATAGTGTGTAGTTAGGTAGTAGGTAACGTCATGATTTCTCTGACAGAATAAGGAATCCCTGAATCATACTGCTTTCATTTTAAAATGTCCTTACACAATTGTGACTGGTAAAACTAAACCTCTCTCTGCACAGCAGTAGACTGCCTCACTCCACCTGGTGATGATGGAAAGCGGTGGTGAGCAGAGGGGCCAAGTGGAAGATGAGGCCATGTGCACCTCGGCCTCGGAGGGGCTGGAGGAGGGTGAGGTGGAGGGCGAGACGCTGCTCATCGTGGAGTCGGAAGACCAGGCCTCGGTGGACCTCTCGCACGACCAGAGCGGTGACTCGCTCAACAGCGACCTGGGGGAGGACGCCGAGGGTGGCTGGAACGAGGACATGGCCTTCTACTGCGACAAGTGCCACAAGTGGATCCCCACCGGTGAGAAGCCGGCCAGGCAGCCCCTGGGGGCGCACCGACAGCAGAGAGGGAGAGCAACCTCTCCCTGCGACGGGGCATCGTTCTTTCTCAATATCACTTAACACTTGCAAATTTGCCAGTACGATTTGGACAAAGTATGTTTTGCGCAGTTATTTCCTCAGTGATTTCAGTGGGGTTGGCCTTATCTGTCCATCCATAGATATTAAAAAGTGCTGCTGCTTTTCTCTATACATTCGCACAAGTCAATATTTGGATGTCATGTCGTGTCCTGTTGCACCGTACATGCTTTTCAAATAAAGAATGAGAATGAAATGAACAGAATGCCTTGTCTCTTAGCAGTCTTTTTATTCTCCTCCCCACCATTCAGCACAGCTGCATGGAGAGCAACCCAGCTACCTGAAAGGAGATAACTTCTTCAAGTTCACCTGCTATGACTGTACAGAAGATGGCAAGGAGACCTTTGAGAGGATGAGACTCACCTGGCAACAGGTACATGTGCCACAATGAAGCACTTTGGCGGTTTACAATAAAGAACTGATTTGCAGTGCAGTTTACATAAGCTAAGAACATGAACAGGTTTAAGAGGAACACCATTAAAAAAACGGGGCTTTACGTGAAAAGTAAATATAATTTAATTGTTCCATTGCATCTATTGGCTAAATATATGGGGCAAGATCCTTATCTACAGTATGGACAAGTATAAAATTGCAAAGTACTATATATTGTATATTGCTGTATTTTTTACATTTACATTTTAGTCATTTAGCAGACGCTCTTATCCAGAGCGACATACAGTTAGTGAGTGCATACATTATTTTCATACTGGCCCCCGTGGGAAGACAGTAGACTTTATTGCTTTGATTATATTTGTTCTTGGCAACAGCCCTCTGAAATGAGTACTGAAAGAATGTCATATTTTATTTTCCTGGTTTTCATTGCAGTTCGGTGTGTTTTCTGTTTTATTTCAGGTAGTTATGTTGGCCATGTACAACCTTTCGTTGGAGGGCACGGGGCGCCAAGGCTACTTCAGATGGAAGGAGGACATCTGTGCCTTCATTGGGAGACACTGGACCTTCCTACTGGGCACCAGGTTAGAAAGAAAACAACATTCATTTGGTTGTCAGTTGGTAAGGTTTTGATAACAATTTGCAATCAACCCTAAAAATATAAACAGAAAACCTGATAATCGTTCAGTCACTTATCAGAATATCAAGAGCGGACAGATTTGGAACTTGACCCAACCTTTGTGGAAAGAAGAGCTATGTTTTAATTTTTCTTTACAAGTCTAGTATTTTGTAAATGGATAAGAGTTTTTGACGCCTCACCTTCACCTGCAGAAAGAAGACTTCCACGTGGTGGAGCACGGTGGCGGGCTGTTTGTCGGTGGGGAGCCCCACATTCTTCCGCTCAGGGGCCCAGGAGTTTGGCGAGCCGGGCTGGTGGAAGCTGGTGCAGAACCGTCCACCCACCCTGCGCCCAGATGGGGACAAGTCCTCTGTGGCCTCCCTAAAGTCGAAAGGTGAACTGCGGAACACTCATAACTAACCTTACGTTTTTACATTTCAGACACAACCAAAGGATTATTTTGTGAAATTGAAATTATAACAATGTCAGTGTTAAATAGACTTATTTAGGAAAAGTCAAGGAAGGAGGGGGACCTTGACTTTAAAAATGACAGGAATATTACAAATTAAAATTTGTGCTTGGTAGAGGTAGTTAACCCTAAGCAGTTTGCAGAATTGTGCAAAGTCTGTTGTGCAAATCAATTACATGTTTTTGAGGGATAACCAGCTACTGTTGAAGTGGAGTCCAAAATAAATTCACCCTTCCAGGCGACTGTAAATGCATGTGTTTTTGATTGAGCATTTAGAGCCCTTTTTGTTTAACCATTTGCTTAGCTGGTGTTTGTTACTTTCTCAGCCGCCTCCAAGCCAACCCTGGACCCCATCATCACGGTGGAAGGCTTACGGAAGCGCGCAGGCCGGAATCCGGTGGAGAGCGCCATGCAGCTGAAAGAAAAGCGCTCACGCACCCACGAGGCCAAGGACATCCGGCGGGCGCAGAAGGAGGCGGCGGGGTACATGGATCGCAGCGCCTCCTCCACACCCGTGAAGTTCAGCGGCCGTGGCGGCGGGCGGCGACCCGACTTGGTCCTGGAGAAAGGCGAAGTGGTGGACTTCTCCTCAATGAGCTCCTCGGACCGAACGCCACTCACCAGCCCCTCGCCGTCGCCCTCTCCGGACTTCTCTGCGCCCGGCACCCCTGCCTCCCACTCGGCCACGCCCAGCCTGCTGTCGGAGGCTGACCTCATCCCTGACGTCATGCCACCGATGGCGCTCTTTCACGGTAAGAAGTCGGGGTCCCCTTGATCTCTGAGTTTTTTGTCTAGATAGAAAATTCAAAATAGTCATTGTTTTAGTGGTAAGCAGTCCAAATTTGGCCCACAGGGGCAAGATGAGAAATGGTGTCTGATAGCATTTAATGCCACAATGTAAGATTTGTGGGTGGGCCCACCAACAAAAAAAATTCAACAATGGAGCAATATCTCAAGGTGCATTCCATGCCAATATCAATTGATTTCTATGATATACAGTATCAGTCTGTAGTGCTATAGGAATTAATGACTTTCCATGAGAGTAACATATCATATTCCTCAAAAACCAAGTGGTATATAATTAGTTGAAATGATCAGTGAATGGCTGGAAACCGTTAATATTTCTGATTTGGAACTCCAGATGATGAGGAGCTGGACGGCGAAGGCGTCATCGATCCCGGCATCGAGTACATCCCCTCACCCAGCATGTCCCTGGGCACTGGCGCCCTTGTCGTTCGCAAGAAGATGCAGCCAGGGGCGGCAGGGGCGCACATCAAGCAGGAAGCAGAGAGTGACGATGAGGAGGGCTGCGGCCAGGACGATGAAGACGACGAGAGGCGGGGGCGCGGCGAAGGTCAATCCAACGTGGCCAGGGGGGCGCGGGGTGGCGGGGAGAGGAGGAGGGGGGCCCTAACAGAGAAGGGGGAGGGTTTGTCCCCCTCAGAGCCCCGGTTTGCCCCCCTCAGCCTGTATGAGGAGCGCGTGCTGCTGCGGCGCCTGGAGGCCTGTCCGCAGGCGCTGGCGGTGACTGCGCAGGCCAAGCGGCTGCACAGGAAGCTACTGGTGAGGCAGGCCAAGCGCCAGAGAGGGCTCCCCCTGCTGGACATCGACCAGGCGGTCAGCGCCACCCTAAGTCTGGTGGGAGGGGTGTACGGGGCTCAGGAGGGGGGACAGGGCCGCTACGGGGGCTCCGGCGTGGGGAAGTACCACACCACCAGCCACGACCTCCGAATCCTCGACCGCTTCCAGGTACGCCTTCACTACCACGAGCACAGATGTCAAATTCGTGCACAGATCACACACACAAATGTATGCACTCTCTGTACTGTTGATCGCTTTGGATAAAAAGTCTGCTATGTGGCATTTATTATTATTATGATTATGATTAAATTCCGATTTGTTATGAGCGGTCACGAACTAGAAGAACGAGAACGAGAGGAATGGTTGGAATATTTCCAAACACATTCCATCACATGCGTGATACATCTTTTGCTTCGATCACACGTCTATGGAATGCTTTTGATCCCTTTAGACGACGGTGTCCAGCAGAAGAGGGTACCACCAGCCCACAGTGTCCTTCTGGCACCGGCTCATGGGCTCCGACGCCAGCGTAGACCAGGGCATCAAGAGCCCGTACACCTCCCGCACCCTCAAACCCTTCATAAGGTATGCCACACGCTGTTACCTCCACATGCAGCCTTACACCCCTAATATGGGAAGAGACATTTGTGACCACCTGACCTATGACATTAACCTGTAATTAAACCCTGATACTCAAGATGAGGTAAAACAATCACAGCATGGAAGGAGTCAATATTATTTTGGCTCTATTCATTCCGTTTTTATCTGTAACGTGCAGTATGTAGCCCTCCTGAACGTACCCAATATTTTTGTTACATTCAGATTGAAATACATTGTGAAGAATAGTCATTCCTCTCTGACACATAAATTAAAGAATAATGTTGGCTCTATTCATGGCATTTCTTTTCTATCCAATCTCCTGGGTCGTATTCACTAGACACCAAATCAAAACAAATGGACTGAAACGGAGAGGGACTACATGAACTTCTTCAATAAGAAACTTGTTTTTGTTACGAAATGTTTTCCATTGCAAAACGTTTTGCTACGGTGTGCACTAATGAATCCATCACCAGGAGGGACTATGAGAACAAGCCTATGAAGCTGAAGCTGTTGGCGGAGATCCGTGCCTACCCCCACAGGAAGGAGCCCCGCTGGGTCCCCGAGCCAGAGGCCCCCATTGACTACTGTTACGTCCGGCCCAACCACATCCCCTCTGTTAACTCCATGTGCCACGACATCTTCTGGCCAGGTAGGAGACTGAACAGGGCCATACTATCAAGTTTGGATTTTTATTTTTATTTTACTAGATAATTTGTACACGTCAGACAGGGAACTGAAAAGGGACATTTAATTCAAAAATGTAATAATAATAATAATATGCCATTTAGCAGACGCTTTTATCCAAAGTGACTTACAGTCATGCGTGCATACATTTTTACGTATGGGTGATCCCGGGGATCGAACCCACTACCCTGGCGTTACAAGCGCCATGCTCTACCAATTGAGCTACAGAGGACCACAAGTCTGTCAGATGTTTCCAGACCTCAAAAGTAGACTAGTGTCGTTCCAGGCTATCTGTAGACACGTTCCAGGTCATCTGTGGTGTAGATCAAGCTATATGCCTCAATTCCAAATGAATGGAAAAGATGAGCACCATCTAATTTCCTGATTTTAGTCCATGCTTTTCTCTTCCATTCATTTGGGGTTGAGGCATATTGCTGCATTTACACAACCCATGTTGTGGGACATGGAGTCATCTTGACATTAGAATACTTATAAAACATCTGACAAACGTTGATTTAAAGTGTAATGTCCCTTTTAAATATGTACCTGTTAATGCAGATGGAAACATTGTCCTTGTAAAATAAATCACATGGAAGCATACAACAGTCTGCATATTTATTCTACTTTTTAAATATTTCCCTCAAAGTTTTAGATTGACGGCTGATTTTCTCTCTGGCTCCCTTATCAGGCGTGGATCTCTCCGAGTGTCTCCAGTACCCAGACTTCAGCGTAGTGGTCCTTTATAAGAAGGTGGTGATCGGCTTTGGGTTCATGGTGCCGGACGTGAAGTACAACGAGGCCTACATCTCCTTCCTGCTGGTGCATCCCGAGTGGAGGAGGGCTGGGATCGCTACATTCATGATCTACCATCTCATTCAGGTATGGTAACAAAATCATAAGAATGACTATTAAAAACAACAATACTAGAGTTGCAAGCAGCAATTAAAGGGGCACTATACTAGTGTCTACATAAAGTGGTGAAGTGCAGCTTTAATAGAGTCTCTAAGCCACATTGTATAGAGCTCTTTTCATGACAGACTGACCAGGTCAAAGCTACGATCCCTTAAGGGTGTTACCTGTTAAATCCACTTAAATCAGTGTAAATGAAGGGGAGGAGACAGGTTAAAGAAGTGTTTTTAAGCCTTGAGACAATTGAGACATTGATTGTGTATGTGTGCCATTCAGAGGGTTGAATGGGCAAGACAAAAAATGTAAGTGCCTTTGAACGGGGTATGGTAGTAGGTGCCAGGCGCACCGGTTTCAGTGTATCAAGAACTGCAACGCTGCTGGGTTTTTCACGCTCAACAGTTTCCCCGTGTGTATCAAGGATGGTCCACCACCCAAAGGACATTCAGCCAACTTGAGACAACATTGAAGCTTTGGAGTCAATATGGGCATCCATGTGGAACGCTTTCGACACCTTGAAGAGTCCATGCCCAGACGAATTGAGGCTGTTCTGAGGGCAAAAGGGGGTGCAATTCAATATTAGGAATGTGTTTTGTACACTCAGTGTAAAGTCGCTGGACTGGCGGTTAGTGGTTTTTAGACCAGGGACTAACTTGACCCTACGGCTACATTATAATTAGTCAAGTCAGCTCGAGACTGCGAGAAATAACTATAAATAAATAACCATGAAATGCACTTAAATATGGATCGATCTACAACAGCACAGGTTAAGTGGTCGAAAAAAGGGAAGATGTCTTTTCAGGCAAGGTTCTCTTTTCCCCCACAGACCTGCATGGGAAAAGACGTCACTCTACACGTCTCGGCCAGTAACCCCGCCATGCTCCTATACCAGAAGTTTGGCTTTAAGACGGAGGAGTACATCTTGGACTTTTACGACAAATACTACCCGCTGGACTGCAAGGAGTGCCGACACGCATTTTCCCTGCGGCTACGGCGGTGAGACAGGAAACGGGACAGGCCAGTATCCAGGCCATAGAAATATAATTACTAGAATGGACATTCCCATGTAGGTTAACGTTCCATTGGTGAACTGGTAGCCATATTGAGTGTACTAGTCAAATTGTCATTGTCTGCGGAGCTTTGTCTGTTGTAGTATTTATATTTTTATAAAGGCAGCCAGTCAGAAGGAGGAAAGAAAACATCTGGAAGTGCCTGTGCTATTCAGTGTAACCATTGTATGTTACACTGTTTCTTTGTGGTCATTATACTTGTGAGAAACTATGGTGAGGTGTTTTTTTGTTGATCCACAGAAGAGCCTGAAGGATGGTATTTTATTGTAATTTTGTACACTCACATTTTTGAACAATTCTGCAGCCCAAGTGGTAATTCTCATATAAAGACAAAATCGCTCACATTCTGAATTCTGTCTTTATTTGCTTGCTGGAATAAGATAATGTAGATTTTTTTTGCTGTTTTGGCTCTACTCCAGCACTGAGGTTAAAGTGCAGATTGTCAGCTTTAATTTGAGGATTTTTTCATCCATGTCGGGTGAACCGTTTAGAAATTACAGTACTTTTATTTAGTACATAGTCCCCCCCATTTTTATGGAACCAAAAGTATTTGGACAAATTTACTTATGTGTATTAAAGTAGTCAAAAGTTTAGTATTTGTTCCCATATTCCTAGCACGCAATGACTTCAAGCTTGTAACTCTACAGAATTGTTGGATGCATTTGCAGTTTGTTTTAGTTGCGTTTCAGATTATTTTGTGCCCAATATTAATGAATGGTAAATAATGTTCACTTTTATTGTAAATAAGAATAGAATGTTTCTAAACACTTCTACAGTAATGTGGATGCTACCAGGATTACGGATAGTCCTGAAAGTTAGAGGCATAAATATCATACCCCCGAAAAAATGCTAACCTCACCTGTTATTGTAATGGTGAGATGTTAGCATGTCTTGGGGGGTATGATCTTTGTGCCTCTAACTTTCTCACTCATCATTATTCACAATTATCCATAATCATGGTAGCATCCACATTAATGTCGAAGTGATCAGAAATGTTTTATATTCTTATTTACAATAAAAGTGACTCCAAAATGAAACAGTACATTACTTACCATTCATTTCAATTTGGCACAACATCATCTGAAACACAACCAAAACAAACTGCAAATGCATCCAACAAGTTTGTAGAGTCACAATCTGTATGGAGTTGCGTGCTAGGAATATGGGACCAAATACTACACTTCTTACTACTTTAATTAATACACATACAGTGCCTTCAGAAAGTATTCACACCCCTTGACTTTTTCCACATTGTGTTGTTACAGCCTGAATTTAAAATGTATTAAATTGAGATTGTTTGTTACTGGCCTACACACAATACTCGATAATGTCAGCGGAATTAATTAGTTCAAAATGAAAAGCTGAAATGTCTTAAGTCAATAAGTAGTCAACCCCTTTGTACAGTGCCTTTGGAAAGTATTCCGACCCCTTGACGTTTTCCACTTTGTTACGTTACAGCCTTATTCTAAAATTGATTAAATTAATGTCTTTCCTCATCAATCTACACCCAATACCCTATAATGACAAAGCGAAAACAGGTTTTTTAGAAATTTTAGCAAATGTATTTATTACAAATAAAAAAACTGAAATACCTTATTTACATAAGTATTCAGACCTTTTGCTATGAGACTCGAAATTGAGCTCAGGTGCATCCTGTTTCCATTGATCAGTTTGGAACCACCAAGATTCTTCCTAGAGCTGGCCGCCCGGCCAAACTGAGCAATCGGGGGAGAAGGGCCTTGGTCAGGGAGGTGACCAAGAACCCGATGGTCACTGATATAGCTCTGGTGATAGGAGAACCTTCCAGAAGGACAACCATCTCTGCAGCACTCCACCAATCAGGCCTTTATGATAGAGTGGCCAGACGGAAGCCACTCAGTAAAAGGCACATGACAGCCCGCTTGGAGTTTGCCAAAAGGCACATAAAGACTCAGACTATGAGAAACAAGATTCTCTGGTCTGATGAAACCAAGATTGAACTCTTTGGCCTGAATGCCAAGTGTCACGTCTGGAGGAAACCGGGCACCATCCCTAATTTGAAGCACGGTGGTGGCAGCATCATGCTGTGGGGATGTTTTTTAGAGACAGGGACTGGGAGACTAGTCAGGATTGAGGGAAAGATGAATGGAGCAAAGTACAGAGATCCTTGATGAAAACCTGCTCTAGAGTGCTCAGGACCTCAGACTGGGGCGAAGGTTCACCTTCCAACAGGACAATGCCAAGACAACGCAGGAGTGGCTTCGGGACAAGTCTCTGAATGTCCTTGAGTGGCCCAGCCAGAGCCCGGACATCTCTGGAGATACCTGAAAATAGCTGTGCAGCGACGCTCCCCATCCAACCTGACAGAGCTTGAGAGGATTTGCAGAGAAGAATGGGAGAAGCTCCCCAAATATAGGTGTGCCAAGCTTGTAGCGTCATACCTAAGAAGACTCAAGGCTGTAATCGCTGCCAAATGTGCTTCAACAAAGTACTGAGTAAAGGGTTTGAATACGTATGTAAATGTAATATTTCCATTTATTTTATTTTATACATTTGCAAAAAAAATAAAATAAAGGTTTTTGCTTTGTCATTGTGTGCAGATTGATTAGGGGGGGGGGAACAATTTAATCAATTTTAGAATAATGCTTTAACGTAACAAAATGTGAAAGGGTCTGAATACTTTCCGAATGCACTGTAATGGCAAGCCTAAATAAGTTCAGGAGTAAATGTGCTTAACAAGTCACAAGTTGCATGGACTCACTCTGTGCAATAATAGTGTTTAACATGATTTCTGAATGACTACCTCATCTCTGTACACCACATATACAATTATCTGTAAGGTACCTCATTCGAGCAATGAATTTCAAACACAGATTCAACCACAAAAACGGGCACCTGCTGGTACAGTAGATGGGTAAAAATAACAAAAAGCAGACATTGAATATCCCTTTGAGCATGGTGAAGTTATTAATTACACTTTGGATGGTGTATCAATACACCCGGTCACTACAAAGATACAGGCGTCCTTCCTAACTCAGTTGCCGGAGAGGAATATATATTTTCTGAATTGACCATTCAACAATTAAGGCCACCACGGAGGAAGGTTGCATCCCAAAGCATCCCAAATGGCACCCTATTGCCTATTTAGTGCACTACTTTTGAGCAGGGCTAAATGAATAAAAATAAAATGCAAATTAATTACTTAAAAATCATACAATGTGATTTTCTGGATTTTTGTTTTAGATTCCATCTCTCACAGTTGAAGTGTACCTATGATACAAATTACAGACCTCTACATGCTTTGTAAGTAGGAAAACCTGCAAAATCGGCAGTGTATCAAATACTTGTTCTCCCCACTGTATAAGAGACTGTCCGAAGTCATGATTTTATATTGGGTATAAACCAACCATTATTCCTCCTACCTATTTGTGTGCCCAATCCCAAATCGACTTTAATCCGTTAGCACTGTACTTATGGCCCAGACTGCTGGTTGACGTCAGCGCCCCTTTGTACCAGCACAGGGAGGACCTCGTGGTGCTCGTGCAGCACACCCCTGGCATGAGGGATCTGCACCCTGGCACAACATCGCCATGTTGGGGACAATACAAGCAGAACCATTTTTACCCTACCATGCCGACCCGAACTATACAGTGCTGGCTCTGATATTCCTTTAACATGGATCTAACAAGATTCCAGCAACTCTGGTGAATGTACAACCAGACAGTTCGGCTCGGCTCAGCTATATCAGCCGGTGTAGTTATTTTATGGTCCTTCGAGACAGATTCTTAACTAGCATCTCAATATGAACATTCCTTTCACCAGCTTTAATTAAAGTTACCTCATCAAGCAGTTGCTGGACCACAGAGATGTGCCCCCTCCCGTCTGGGCCAACTTCCCTCAGAAGCAGACTGTCTTTGGATGGCTTGAAAATAGAAAGAAATGACTGTCATAACAAATGAAGGTCATTGGACATTAACACCATTCACTTACAGTCAGATATGCAGTGACCTGGCACTATTGTGAATATGTGCATTGAAACAGATCATGGCCGTGAAATAATGCACTTGGATTGAACTAAACTGAACTGCACTTCAGAAAGTTTGCACTTATCCAAGACAAAAACGACTGTAAACAAAAGAATGAAGCTAGGTCCAGAAACAACCCCAATCCCTTCAACTCTCGGTACTTGTGGAGATCTGAAAGGATTTGACAGGCAAAAGCAATATGCCTAAAGTCCTACTAAGTCTATTGGAGGGCCGAGTGGACCATATGTGATCCTCTCAGAGCTCCAAAAGGGCTTGGGGCTGTTTCTGGATTGTTCCGAGCCCAAGCCCCAGCTAAGAAAAAGTCCAACTTACAGGCGGTTTCTGTGCAACGTCAGAGGTCCAACTCTGACTGAGGTTTTTCACTGTTTTCCTGGAAGCTCCAGACTTTGAGGTAGCGTTCTCACTCCCTACCAGCGTCATCACAGCCAGACAACATGAATATACATACAAATCTACCTCAAATAAATTAACATGAATACAAAGAATGATCTAAAACAAATACAAAAACAAAACCAACACTTCTGAGACGTCAACGAATAACTAAGGGTAGTATTCTAACTTGAGTCAAGCATATAGTGCCGGAGTCTGGTGTAGCCATCTATGCTCCCGACTCCGGACCCCACATGCCCCCTAGCGACCGAAGTCAGGCATGTAACTTTAGTAAGTCTCTCGTAAAAAATCCTGATATGTGCCAAACTCTAGATACAGTAAAATAAATAAAATATTGCATAATTGTGTCAGATGCTCAATTAGGGTCTGGGAGGAGAGGTTGAGAGAAAGATACTAACGCGACTAGCAAAGTCTCCAGTCTCCACCCCCCTAAACAGAAACGTAGTCTGTCCCCGAGAGATAAGTATAAGATAGACAGTAGATGGTATTAATATCTCAAATAAAAAGTAGGTAGGTTTACCTTTCTCACTTTCTCACCCAGGCTGGGCTGTCTGGCTGTTAGGCCGTTCATGCCTTCCGTCACACTGCTGAGGTTCTGGTTCTCTGATAGGATAAGGGGCTTCTCAATCCCGTCTACCTGACAGGACTAAGAAAATATTTGTTGTGGGCCTTATGTTTGGCCTGAACTATGCTCCAGACAAGACAAAGGAGAATTGACTAAAGGCAATATTTTACACAGTACATAAGGAATTCCACAATATTTAGCAAATTAAAAGCGATTGACAGGTGACATGTTAGTGTATAACAGAAATGTAAATTTAAATGCATCCATTTCAAAGTGTAATAGCATAGCAAAAATGAAAGACCTTGGTTTTTTCAAGTCCGGCGGAGACAAAGTTGATCCTCAAACTGACTTCGTAGTTGTCCTCCTGGATCACAGCTGAAACCATCTGAAAGGAGAACAAAAAAAAGAATCACATGAACATACATCAAAGATGATTTTTCCCCATTGTCCTGGGGATAAAGAATACTTTTATGAATACCTTTGTTGGGGACATTTGCATGAATTGGAACCAATGCTACAGATAGTGTTTGGTTCCAGATAATGATAACACTTTACCTAATGCATTACGATACAGATATAATATGTTGTAAGACTTGTCAAACATCCGACACACTTTTTTTAATGTCTTAGTGTCATCATGATGATCCGGTCTCACTTACAGTTATAGAAATACATAAAGGTTCATACAAGCTAATAAAACATTCTGTATCTGTTGGTTTTCAGTAAACTGTTACCAAGGTTACAGCCTGGATTAGTTAGAGAGGCTAGTCATGCGAGGCTCCCCTATGAGAGCTCGAAACTCGGTGTTGTTCTGAGTGTAGCTGCGCAGGTGAGCACACACATGGTCCAGCTGCTTCCTCCAGTACCCTAGAGAAGAGCGAGAGAGCGATAAAAGTGAGAACGAAAGTGTCAGAGACAGTTGCTAAAAAAAAAGAGTCCCCAGCATTTATCTTACTACTTCGTGGTGCAAGTGATAAAAAAAGTTGAAGAGGTTCGGAAGGGCACTGGTCACCCCTCAGAGGCTGGTTCTTCTCTAGGTTTCTGCCTTTCTAGGGAGTTTTTCCTAGCCACTGTGCTTCTGCATCTGCATTGCTTGCTCGTTGGGGTTCTAGGCTGGGTATCTGTATAGTACTTTGTGACAACTGCTGATGTGAAAAGGGATTTATAAAATAAATGGGATTGATTGAGAAAGTGGTCGGCTCTGTAGCGTTGCTTAGTGCTTGTGTAACCTCTATGCAGGTGTCTTACTGACTCTGCCGGGAGGCCTGGGCTTTTGAGGCACAAAAAATTATCTCGCCCTGTGCTTTTGCCCTGTAACCACACGGTCGCCAGTTCAAGCTCCACTCCAGCTGTTCTCCCTCCATCGCTACATTAGGGTTAGTAGTGCTCTGGGATAACATTTCCCCTAGGATCAACTTCCTCTCCCCCAATCCTAACCTTAACCATTAGTGGGGAAAATGCTAAACTGACCCAAGATCAGCATCTAGGGGCAACTTCGCCCTACACCAGTTAGCAGTTATTTAGGCACTGGCGAGCGGTCACCTCTGCCTGGGCTTATAGCTGTGAGCAGTGGTCTGCGGTCCCTCATCTGCTCCTGTCTCCTCAGCTCCAGTGCCACCTGCTGGCCCTTCCTGTGGAGCTCAGTGCCCGATGGGTAGAACAAGCCCACAGTCTGAGTCTGCTGGTCCGCCCGTGCTGGTCCCGGGGACAACGCCACACCGGGGAAAACGGAGGAGGGCACAGCCTGCCAGGTGGCAGTGGCACCGTCAGAGGTGTGAGTGGACATCTGTTGATGCAGAGAAAAAGAGAGGGAGAAAAAGAAAGAAAGGGGGAGGAAGCGTGATAGAGAGAGAGAGAGGAGGGGGCGAGAAATAAGGAGAGAGGGAGAAAGAGAATTGGAGAGAGAATTTTTTAAATTTAATTTGTGGGAAGGATGGCTCTAACAAAACACTCAGAGAATGTACCACTGTATCACATTTGGTGACTAAGAGTGTGTGCGCACACGTGTTCCCCTTTAACAAGGGTTGTTAGAATAAGGGTGGGGGTCAATTTCATTTCAATTCAGTCAATTCAGGAAGTAAACTGAAATTCCAATTTTCCTCAATGATTCTCTGTGAGAAGAATGTGTAATTGGAATTTAAGTTTATTCCTGAATTGACTGAATTTAAATGAAATTGACCCCCCAACCCTGTTTAGATATAAGTAAATATGGCAAGGCGAGGGACGTACTCGCTCCAACTCCAGATTCCCCCCCGTGGAATAGGCATTGCTGGCACGCGACTCCCCCCTGGGCGGCCCCTCCAGAAACACCCCACAGGAGCCACAGAAGTTGGCATAGGGGTGGCTGCTCGCTCCGCACCGGGAGCAGATCAAACAGCTGACTGAATGGCCAGGCTGGCAGGGATGGGCACCAGTTAACAACAGAGAATGAAACGGACAGAGGCAGTCAACTTCATATTTACCTGGAGTCTTAAGCTGGCCTTTGGCTGGAGCTGGGGGCTGATGGGGGCCTCACATACCACACATGTGGGGGTGTTGTCAGGCACCATTGTTTTACAGTGGACACACAAGCCCATCTAAAGACAAAAGAGAAACCCAAACCTAGGCTTTGAATTAAATTGAAATGCCAGAAAGAACACACAGGCCAAATTGAACATTGAATTGAAAGGCCTGAATGAACACAGGCCTGTTAGCCTTGGGTGACTTAGGGGGGGAAACTACTTAAAACACTGAATAACACTAAACTGTATTTCAATTTTGCAGCTATATAATGCAATATCTCCAAATCCTTTTCGTGATTTTTCTTGAAATCATATTATTTAGTGTTGGCATTTTTTTGCATCTTAATAGGGTAAAGTAAACACAGTAAGATGAACCTAATGTTAAATGCCACACTGTAAAATGTGCATACAATCAAAGAGTAGGCCATCAACAAAATGTTAACAACAGTAGCAGTTGTAAAAGGTGGTTTTAGGACTGGGGTGATACCTGTCCGCCCTCTGTGGGTGGCAGCCTCTGGCCTGGCACAGGCATCACAGCGGTGCCACACTGCAAAGGGGTCTGAGGGGCGATGGCTCAAGCACTTGGCACACCTGGGGAAAGGTAGAAGGTGCGAGAGATCATTCGCTTCTCCATTAGAAACAATCTCTCTGCATCTTTGTTTCATGCTTTTCCTCTTTCTTTCTCTCTGCTTCTGTTCACTCACCTCAGAAAGTCTGTCTCCCTTTGGATCCTTGACATTTGAGTGCTGGTCAGGTTTTTGAAGGGACTGTCTTCCAAGCTTGCATTCTGAAAGAGCATTTAACACCAAATAATTAATGTTCTGTGGCGTTCGAAGTAAGAAGCTGTATTTGCCTGTTTGTGCTGTTATGTTGAATGTCCATACAGAAAAATATTATTATTTTGGTATGCCAATGACCATAGGCTAACTTGGAACACCAGGGTTGTGGGTTGGATTCCCACATGGGTCACATTCATGTATTTGTTAACTCTTAGCGGATTGTGATAAATGACCATATTATAATCAGTCACCATCATCACCATAATAATGATATAATATAATCTATAATATAATTAAGCAATAAGGTCCAAGGGGGTGTTGTATATGGCCAATATACCATGGCTAAGGGCTGTTCTTATACCTGGATACAGCCCTTAGCCGTGGTATATTGGCCATATACCACAAACCCCCGAGGTGCCTTATTGCTTAAATAATATTCACAATATATTTTTTGTGAATGTACTAGTGTCTGAGAACGATGTGAAGACATGGGCTCCGGAGCAGGGGACACAAGCTCTAGACGGCTGCTGAGGAACCGTGGACCTTTAGGGGGCCTGTAGGAGTCTCCTCCCTTGGTCTTTGGCACTAAAGAGAACCCAGGACACACACAACTATTACCAAAACGTACACGCTCTTACACTGCATAAAATCCAGAAACTAGCAATAATCCTCTTTATATTATAAAGGGTATTACTGATAGCTTATGAATGTTATAAGGTTTATAAGTATTATGTGAATCTCCATATACAGTGAGGGAAAAAAGTATTTGATCCCCTGCTGATTTTGTACATTTGCCCACTGACAAAGAAATGATCAGTCTATAATTTTAATGGTAGGTTTATTTGAACAGTGAGAGACAGAATAACAACAAAAAGATCCAGAAAAAAGCATGTCAAAAATTTTAGAAATTCATTTGCATTTTAATGAGGGAAATAAGTATTTGACCCCCCCTCAATCAGAAAGATTTCTGGCTCCCAGGTGTCTTTTATACAGGTAACGAGCTGAGATTAGGAGCACACTCTTAAAGGGAGTGCTCCTAATCTCAGCTTGTTACCTGTATAAAAGACACCTGTCCACAGAAGCAATCAATCAATCAGATTCCAAACTCTCCACCATGGCCAAGACCAAAGAGCTCTCCAAGGATGTCAGGGACAAGATTGTATACCTACACAAGGCTGGAATGGGCTACAAGACCATCGCCAAGCAGCTTGGTGAGAAGGTGACAACAGTTGGTGCGATTATTCGCAAATGGAAGAAACACAAAAGACTTGTCAATCTCCCTCGGCCTGGGGCTCCATGCAAGATCTCACCTCGTGGAGTTGCAATGATCATGAGAACGGTGAGGAATCAGCCCAGAACTACACGGGAGGATCTTGTCAATGATCTCAAGGCAGCTGGGACCATAGTCACCAAGAAAACAATTGGTAACACATTACGCCGTGAAGGACTGAAATCCTGCAGTGCCCGCAAGGTCCCCCTGCTCAAGAAAGCACATATACATGCACGTCTGAAGTTTGCCAATGAACATCTGAATGATTCAGAGGAGAACTGGGTGAAAGTGTTGTGGTCAGATGAGACCAAAATGGAGCTCTTTGGAGGTGGAAACATTATGCTTTGGGGGTGTTTTTCTGCTAAGGGGACAGGACAACTTCACCGCAACAAAGGGACGATGGACGGGCCATGTACCGTCAAATCTTGGGTGAGAACCTCCTTCCCTCAGCCAGGGCATTGAAAATGGGTCGTGGATGGGTATTCCAGCATGACAATGACCCAAAACACACGGCCAAGGCAACAAAGCAGTGGCTCAAGAAGAAGCACATTAAGGTCCTGGAGTGGCCTAGCCGGTCTCCAGACCTTAATCCCATAGAAAATCTGTGGAGGGAGCTGAAGGTTCGAGTTGCCAAACGTCAGCCTCGAAACCTTAATGACTTGGAGAAGATCTGCAAAGAGGAGTGGGACAAAATCCCTCCTGAGATGTGTGCAAACCTGGTGGCCAACTACAAGAAACGTCTGACCTCTGTGATTGCCAACAAGGGTTTTGCCACCAAGTACTAAGTCATGTTTTGCAGAGGGGTCAAATACTTATTTCCCACATTAAAATGCAAATTAATTTATAACATTTTTTACATGCGTTTTTTTATTTTATTTTATTTTATTCTGTCTCTCACTGTTCAAATAAACCTACCATTAAAATGATAGACTGATAATTTATTTGTCAGTGGGCAAACGTACAAAATCAGCAGGGGATCAAATACTTTTTTCCCTCACTGTATATATAGTAAATGTCAGTATGACAGTGTTTCACCATAGAGATCCTATTCTAATTCCTAATTCTATGGTATGCACTGACACAGAAGCTTGCACTTATTGAGACAAGCATTTAGAAACGCTGACATTGAGTTTATAACAGTCTTGTGCATTGCATATGAATATGATATTTAGTACTTACATTACAGTAATGACCACTGTATGGTCAAGTGTACACAAAAATGTTTGTGACACTAATACTTTTATAAGGCAGTGGGAAATAGCCCTTTAGGGAAATTAGGCTTGCGCTAACTTTGTAACGTTGTTTAGGCAGTATTGTTCATTAGTAAAAGTTATTAAATTAGACATACCTTGAAGCTTCAGTGACGCATCTCCAGAACCGTTCTCTGTCCCCATCTGTGAGAAACAGAGCAACACAATAGATCCACAGTAACAGTACACTCGGCTTCACAGCTTGTTCAGAACACATATTGATGCAGATGGTAACACATTTGTTTGAATGCTCCATCATTGTAATGTCTACAGTTTTCATGAGAATGCCTTAGCGCTTGACGTCGCCTAACATGTAATAACAGTTATGTCAGTTATGTTACATGTAATTGCTAGACTTCGCCCAAAAAAATCAGTGAAGAAGCATGACGTTTTAGTAAAGTTTTAGAGCTTGATAGCATATTTAAGGCAGACCGGCAATGTGACATATCTTGTCTAAAGCTGTCATTACATGTCAAACTTCAGACGACATTGAAATGAAGTGTTAGCATGCACATACTGTATACCTGACTATACCTGTCTAGGGAGGTCTCGTTCATACTCCTTCAGAAAGTTATCTTCATTGTCCTCAATGGAAGGTGGCTCGTTTGAGGGCACATACTCCACCAGAAATAGCTTGGTGACAATGGCACTCTCTCGACCATCCCTAAGGCAAATAAACATAAGGTCAGTTTCAGTCATCAATTATCCATAATAGCAATTATTATAACATAACAGCACCAGACATCAGTCAAATAAGTCAAGTATTTAGGGTATCCTTGATTTTGCTTGGAGTTTGCACTTTTGGGACTATTATGTTGATTCCACTGTACAGGGAAAACTAAATCATATTTGACCCAGGACTGAATGGCAATGAAACAATAAATGTCTTTGTGTGATTTATTTTTGTAGAATCCTTTCACAATCCAACCTGGTGATGGCCAGAGCTTTGACTGACACTTTTCCTTCAGGTAAGCATATTGGTCTGCTATACTTCAAAGTGCTGTTCTCTCCAAACCCTGGTCTCTTCGTCACCTCTGGTTTAGTACCATTCAGAGTGTAGTAGATAGTGACATCTGGGGTATCTAGGAAGCAACATATGTTGTTTGTCAAAAAACGTTGAATCTAGGGCAGATGTTATCTACGAGTGCATGGTGGATATCATTGGAAAAACAGTGAACAATGTGAAAACAATGTTCAAACATAAATGTGCTACATAAGATATATTCATGTATGCACTAGCATCATCCACACATTATGGATACACGCATGTTTTCACCTGATTTGATCTCAACAGGAGTTGTGGTGTCTATCTCGTGCTTGGCTTGACCAGGAGGGGGGATTCGAATCGGTATGATGAGAGGCACCACAATGCAACCGGCTGTCATGTTCGGTCCTATAATAAAAATGCATTCAGCTATAAAAAACATGTTCATCAGTCCATTGCGAAAATGATATGTTTTATTATAAAGTCTTTAAGCGGGATAAAGGCGTTTTTTAAAAACCTGATATAGCTGCGCTGATCAGTGACCGCAGACGTTACAATGCCTATGCGACGCAGCAACGGAGAAACATACCCCTTAGCAACCACCACAGCCAATGGCAGGATTCACAATGTTTTCTTTGTTTATTCTCAACTTTTATTATATTAGCTATTATTTTGCAATTCCTGAAATACTTGGAGCTTTGAATGCTCGCGCCATAGAAATGTAATCCATTGCGTTCTATGCATGTCTCGCACGCTCTTTCATTATAATAATGATCAAAGCATCTTTGTTATTGTTACAAAATGCACCGAATGCTTTGTAATCACTCACTAAATACAAAAATACTGATGACAATAGGCTGAATAAAGAAATCCAATTATAAATGAATTGAACTACAGTGAAAAGTATTTTCTACGTTTTTAACAGGCAATTTCCGGGCTTCTATATAGCCACCCAAATGCGACTTGGACCCAGAGTCGTATGTTCAAAATGTTGACGAATTGCATTGCTAGCTAGCTAACCAATACAACATTGTACAACTCTCCACGATGGCGGATGGGAAAGTAAAGAAAGAATCCACAGATGTTGTAGACATTGAAAACAGGTTTGTCGCTGTCAAGAAGTCCCTAGCATAGGCTAGCTCGCAACATAGTTAGCTGTCTATTTTCACTTGCTCAAATGGGCTACATTTGACCAACTAGCTAGCAACACTTAGATCAAGGGACTTAACGTTAGCTACTTTTAAATCTGCCTTATAAAACTAAACAAAGCTGCTAAAAAAGGCGTTTCAATTAATTCAGCCAATGTTTTCAATCCTAAACTCCTAATCCCACAAGTTTCACAATGACAGTTTGATGCATGTAGCTATAGTGAGCTAGTTAACTAACGTTACTTTATAGTACATGAACAAGCTAATGCTCTTCATCTACTAGTTAGACTAGCTATCTAGCTACATCAATCATAATTTATGAATAAGCAGTAAGACATTTATAGTTGAACTTATAGTAAACCTGATGTCCTGACTAGCTAGGTTGCTAACTAACGTTAATGTTCTCTTCTATTATAAAGGATAAAGGCGCTCTGTCAACAGTTTCCTCATGGAATAACAGACCAGGTGATCCAGAATGACATGCCTCAGATGGAGGCTCAACAGAGAGCCATGGCCATCAACCGACTACTGTCATTGGTAAGTGGCATAGGTGTAGCCTGGGTGCCAGTGTTTCTGCTCTCTTGGCGACTCCTTATGGAATTGTCATGCCAAACATGTTTGGCTTGACAATGACAATGGAGTTGACAAGATCAAACAGATCTAGCAGAGGTGTGGGTGGGTCTCTTTTATCCAGAATGCATAAAACTGAGAGTTTATGTACACCTATAGCCCAAAGTCGTATTCCTATTGAATGGAAAGAAAAGGGAAAATTAGGTTTTTAAAACGGTTAGACACAGGTTAGTTAAGGAGTGTGCATTAGCAAATAGGAATATAGGCAGTTTACTCAGAATGTCCACCGATGCGCTTCTCTGCTGAGCGCTGCCTGACTCTGTGCTTTACTGTCAGTCAAGTTGAAATAGGTTAGACTATCTTCTGTCACATCACGATGTCGTCACCAAAGACGATAGCTGTTAATCATCCTCAATAAATGATAATATCGTAATATCGCCCAACCTTAATATACATGCATTGGATGATCAAGTTGTTCATGTTGGTCAGTAACAAAAACATAATGCTAAAGAACATGATGCATGATAAATACATGTGTTCGTTAATGATCCGATTTTCAGAACATTGGCTCAATAGTTCTGGTTGATAGCGCAATGCTGAGGATAAGAATATTGTAACCAAGTTTGATTTTGTGCACACAGGGTCAGTTGGACCTTCTACGAAACAGCTCAGGACTTCTATACCGCATGAAGGATGCCCAGACAGCAAGGTAAATGTCAGCAACGTCATTAAACAATGTTCTTTAAATACATTTCTAAGGAAGCCATTAGGAAGGACTTTGATGTCTGGATGGTTGGGAACTTTAATTGTGTTTATTATGTCCCAAAGCAAAATGAAAGGCTCTGACAATCAAGAGAAGCTAGTGTATCAGGTCATTGAGGATGCAGGAAACAAAGGTAGGAATTTCAAGGCATCCTTTCCAGACAACCCCTTGCCCCTACCCCCTTACGTAGCCTACTTGGGTAGATCAGACAGAATTGGGTAGGTATAAGCAAATGCTTCACCTTTCCCTCTGATAGGTTACATTTCCCCCATATTGTTTACATCTATCCAATCCTCTCAGATCTACCCAAGTGCTAGGGGGTAAGAGATGGGTGTTGTCTTTGGATGGGGCCATCAAGTCCATTCAAACCTGGCCAACTCAGTGTCCACCACCACAACATTATTTTCCTTGATTGTATTTCTTTGTGCTATGTTCTTTCCATTTGTATATTTATGAACTGTCCTCTTCCTTTCACAAAGGGATCTGGAGCAGGGACATTAGATATAAGAGCAACCTTCCACTGACAGAGATCAACAAGATCCTCAAGAACCTAGAGAGCAAGAAGCTGATCAAGGCTGTGAAATCAGTGGCTGTGAGTCGAGCTCCAATCACTAAAATATTATAAAATACATGTTTTAAAAACCAGAGATAAATAGTTGAACCAAGAAAGGTACCACTTAATAATATGAATGCATCAGCAGTCATGCTATCCAAACTCTGTAATAAGTGTTTAGTCTCACCTCTAATGAGTTATTGTTGTTTGTCCAGGCGTCAAAGAAGAAGGTTTACATGCTATACAACCTGCAGCCAGACCGCTCGGTGACTGGGGGAGCCTGGTATAGTGACCAGGACTTTGAGTCTGAGTTTGTGGAGGTTCTCAATCAGCAGTGTTTCAAATTCCTTCAGAGTAAGGTGAGGGGTCCACTGAATGGGAGTGGGACAAATGTCTTACAATGGACAAGTCACAGAAATTAAATGGGTGTGTTCTGTCCTGTAAATGTTTTGAAATAAGTTACTAATTACACTGATTCTATATGAGCACATCAACGTTGGGAACAGTGTGAAGCATGCTTCAATCTAATAGATTATGCCATAAAGAAAATCTTTCCGGCTTCTGGCCCACATGCATTTGGTTTGGATTGTACCCTACAATTCTTCCCATTCTAAATGCAGGGCTGGGTGACATAGCCAGAAACAACTCTGGCTCCTAGTTACAGGCGATCTGGCAACCAAGAGTTTACTAGAACATCATTTCTACGGTCATGTTGGTTTGTTTGTCACCCTCCAGGCCGAGGTGACGAGGGACAGCAAGCAGAACCCCATGGTGCAAAGAAACAGCTCCTTCGCCACCTCTCACGAAGTGTGGAAGTATATTTGTGAACTCGGCATCAGCAAGGTGAGACTGCAGCTGGCTACATTCTGTTTGGTTTTGACCGCAATTTTGCCACGTTTTTGCAGATAACGGACAAAGTTGTCAAGACCAGGGTGGAATCCTCCACTTGTTGGTCAGGACCGGGGCATATTTGCACACTTAGTACTCTTTTCACACTATTGACCAAACAGAGCTGTACTGTCTGCACTGGCCTGGTTATGAATCTTCCATAGTTGCAGGTAATGGGCTGGAAAGGTCCATGCGAAAAGAAAATATCAGATTCAGGAAAGTATGGTCGGTACTCTATACAAATATGGTGAAAAGGGTACAATGTGAGTGGGTCAAATGTAACAACTGTAACAGTCTCACCTTTCAGCATACAGTTGCTATGTATTTCCTATGGAGGTTGTAAGTCTGAATATTGCACTTTGTGTACAGGTGGACCTGTCTATGGAGGACATTGAGACTATTCTGAACACGCTCATCTACGACGGCAAGGTGGAGATGACCATCATCGCGGCCAAGGAGGGCACTGTCGGCAGTGTGGACGGCCAGATGAAGCTGTACAGAGGGGTCAACCCCATCATCCAGCCTACGGGCCTGGTCAAGGCACCCTGTGGTCTCTGTCCGGTGAGCCCTCCTCCACAGGCAACACCTCCTCCACAGGCAACACCTCCTCCACAGGCAACAAGAGCCAATTGGCTCCGTTTCAATATCCATACCAGCATGTCACTTGGTATTAAACATCGCATTGGGGATATATGTACACTGGGTGTACAAAACATTAGGAAAACCTTCTCTTTCCATGACTGACTGACCAGGTGAATGCTATGATCCCTTACTGATGTCACTTGCTAAATCCACTTCAATCAGTGTAAATGAAGGGGAGGAGACAGGTTAAAGAAGGATTTTTAAGCCTTGAGACAATTGAGACATGGATTGTGTATGTGTGCCATTCAGAGGGTGAATGGGCAAGACAAAAGATTGAAGTGCCTTTGAACAGGGTATGGTAGTAGGTGCCAGGCGTACCGGTTTGTGTCAAGAACTGCAACGCTGCTGGGTTTTTCACGCTCAACAGTTTCCCGTGTGTATCAAGAATGGTCCACCACCCAAATGACATCCAGCGAACTTGACACAACTGTGGGAAGCATTGGAGTCAACATGGGCCAGCATCCCTGTGGAACGCTTTAGACACCTTGTAGAGTCCATGCCCGGACGAATTGAGGCTGTTCTGAGGTCAAAAGGGGATGTAACGATATCAGAAAGGTGTTCCTAATGTTTTGTACACTGTGTATTCTAACACCAAAACTACATCACTAATGTTGCGTATTCCTTCGTTAGCGTTGTGTAGTCTGCTACACCAAAAGCAGCAAACGGAGGCACAAATCAAAAGCGCCAGCCACTTTATCAATCAATCAATTTTATTTTATATAGCCCTTCTTACATCAGCTAATATCTCGAAGTGCTGTACAGAAACCCAGCCTAAAACCCCAAACAGCTAGTAATGCAGGTGTAGAAGCACGGTGGCTAGGAAAAACTCCCTAGAAAGGCGAAAACCTAGGAAGAAACCTAGAGAGGAACCAGGCTATGAGGGGTGGCCAGTCCTCTTCTGGCTGTGCCGGGTGGAGATTATAACAGAACCATGCCAAGATGTTCAAAAATGTTCATAAGTGACAAGCATGGTCAAATAATAATCAGGAATAAATCTCAGTTGGCTTTTCATAGCCGATCATTAAGAGTTGAAAACAGCAGGTCTGGGACTCATTTAACACAGCAAATTCATCAGGCTTAAGCCATGTTTCAGTCAGGCCAATCACATCAAGATTATGATCAGTGATTAGTTCATTGACTATGACTGCCTTTGAAGTGAGGGATCTAACATTAAGTAACCCTATTTTGAGATGTGAGGTATCACGATCTCTTTCAATAATGGCAGGAATGGAGGAGGTCTTTATCCTAATAAGATTGCTAGGGTGAACACCGCCATGTTTAGTTTTGCCCAACCTAGGTCGAGGCACAGACACAGTCTCAATGGGTATGGCTGAGCTGACTACACTGACTGTGCTATTGGCAGACTCCACTAAGCTGGCAGGTTGGCTAACAGCCTGCTGCCTGGCCTGCACCCTATTTCACTGTGGGGCTAGAGGAGTTAGAGCCCTATCTATGTTGGTAGATAAGAGGAGAGCACCCCTCCAGCTAGGATGGAGTCCGTCACTCCTCAGCAGGTCAGGCTTGGTCCTGTTTGTGGGTGAGTCCCAGAAAGAGGGCCAATTATCCACAAATGTTATATTTTGGGAGGGGCAGAAAACAGTTTTCAACCAGCGATTAAGTGCTGAGACTCTGCTGTAGAGCTCGTTACTTCCCCTAACTGGGAGGGGGCCAGAGACAATTACTCGATGCCGACACATCTTTCTAGCTGATTTACACGCTGAAGCTATGTTGCACTTGGTGACCTCTGACTGTTTCATCCTAACATCGTTGGTGCCGACGTGGATAACAATATCTCTATACTCTCTACACTCACCAGTTTTAGCTTTAGCCAGCACCATCTTTAGATTAGCCTTAACGTCGGTAGCCCTGCCCCCTGGTAAACAGTGTATGATCGCTGGGTGATTCGTTTTAAGTCTAATACTGCGGGTAATGGAGTCGCCAATGACTAGGGTTTTCAATTTGTCAGAGCTAATGGTGGGAGCCTTCGGCGTCTCAGACCCCGTAACGGGAGGAGTAGAGACTAGAGAAGACTCAGACTCAGACTCCGACTCGCTACATAATGGGGAAAACCGGTTGAAGGTTTCTGTCGGCTGAATGAGCGACACCGGTTGAGCATTCCAACAGTATTTCCCTCCAGAAGCCATGAGAAAGTTGTCCGGCTGCGGGGACTGTGCGGGGGGATTTATACTAACGTTACTGTCTGTACTTACTGGTGGCACAGACGCTGTTTCTTCCTTTCCTACACTGAGATTACCCTTGCCTAACGATTGCGTCTGAAGCTGGGCTTGTAGCACAGCTATTCTCGCCGTAAGGCGATCGTTCTCCTGTATATTATGAGTACAGCGACTGCAATTAGAAGACATCATGTTAATGTTACTACTTAGCTTCGGCTGTTGAAGATGTTGATGAACCATGTCCAGATAAAGCGTCCGGAGTGAAAAAGTTGAATAAGGGAAAAAAGTTGCGATGGAAAAAAGGAAAATAACGTAAAGTTGGCAGCTAAAACGCACAGGAAAATGACTCTTCTGTCTCGGGATAAATATCCGGGGTGAAAAAGTTTAACGAAAAAAGATGAGTGAGGACAAAACTAAAAAGTTGGTAAATTTGTTGAACACAGAGATTGATTAAACGTTTATTAAAAGTAAAACGTGAATAGTTTGGCAGGTAGCCAAGTAGCAACAAACAGCACAGCAGCACGGAGACAATCAGTTGAGAATGCTTCAGAGGGACGTGTAGAAGACACGTAAACACACATGCCCAGTGTAGTTTGGCCGTAAGTGGTTTGCTAGTATGGACGTTGGAGTGCCCAGTCGCTCGTCAAATACTAGAAAGGCATGCTTTGACCTAGGGCTGGGCAGAAAGAAAGGAGTCCTGCAGACAGTTCTGATCCTAAATGTTTTACTATTTCTATTCAAAGTACTTCACCTGTAGCCAGATCAGAGCATGTGAGCTGAGTTGAGTGGTTGGAAATCCCGCTGGATGAGCGGTGCGCACTGCTCCTGCACTCCATGTCCTTTCCTACTGCCTGCTAAAAACCGCTCAGCGCTTACAGGGAACAAAACTCCAGCTCTAAATTCGTTCCATTCATTAAAATCACAATTTAACCAATACCCATCTTTATTTTTGTGACTACCTAGATCTACCAATTGGTTTTTAAGTATTGAAACCAAACCATATGGATTTGAATGAAAAGTATTTGAATAAACATGAAAAGGTGAACATAATTTCAAATAGGCTACATGTCATATTAAACAGCCTATAAACACTAAATAGGTCAGGAGCCAGACAGGGAGCATAAGAATAAATGGAAATTAATTATTTAGGCTATATTATTAGATTTATTTCAAGGCTATAGCCTACAAAGAAATACATTGTGAAGCATTTGTGAGTGCAACACAATAGGCTGGTAGGAACATAAAGAGCTCAGCATTTAAACAACATTTAGTTGTATTCGATCATTATAGTCTATAAGTTTGCAAATAGAGGCTTTGACTTACTTAGAATTAAATACAAATTAAACAAAATATTACTTATTAGTGCCTTTGAATTAATTTTTAGAAACACAAGTTTGGCCAGTCTGTGGCTTCCACTGGGGATCTTAAACACCCTTTTGGCCACTCTTCCTGGGCAGAGATGCAGAGTTGTTTTTTAAATAAAAAATGATAGGTAGGCCTAAAGGTTTTTAGGCAAAATAACCCAATCAAAACGGAAAGCTCCTTGAATGTGGGAATATGCCAGCCCTAATGGGTCAAAATAAATTATGTCCTATTGTATAGATAATTGAACGAAAAGTTTGAGATCTGATTTTTTGTTTATAAATACTTTGCTACAATGACACACTTAGTTATCTACCCACCTCGTTCCTTTCTTTTAGCATGTGCACGTAGTAAGTATATCATCATGCTTTTGGGATAAGTGTCTTTTCAGATTCCACAATTATTCTTTAGTTGTGGACACTACATCACCGCACTCCCTCTCTTGGTCCTCATCTTTGTAAGTCACCTTGATTTAGCACCTGTGTGTTTTATCTGTTTTTTTATGAAGATATTTAGCGTACTCCAAAACAGTAGCTAAAGTAAGGGGCTATAGGAGCGCACAAGTAGACTACGAATGTGTACTGGGCATGCCCTGAGCTCGTGAAGTGAGCGATATTGGAGTGGGCGAGAAGGCCGAGGCACCAGCCTTTGGGAATCTCCCTCCACGCTCTGCTCCAGCTCCGCTCACATACTCTGAGCCAGATAGCCATCAGGGAAATGCTAGAAAAAGGGAAAGTAAGTCATGTAGGTTTGATGATGCAGTATTCTTCCAGGAGTATACATAATTTCTTTCTGTCTCTCTTCTCTTAGGTGTTTGATGACTGTCATGAAGGAGGCGAGATATCCCCCTCAAACTGTGTGTATATGGCAGAGTGGCTGGACCTTTGACTGGTGTCTTGGCTTGTTTAGTTTTTTTTTCTCTGTGGAGAAAGTGTTTCATGTATATTTTTCTTCTAGCAATCTTTGATGGCATCTGAAGATACTTTTATTTATACACGGCTTAATAAATCCTTTAAGACTGACTGAGAACGTCGACTCTCCTTGGGAATGTAACAAGCTCAATTGTATCCTGCCACTACATTTCCATCTAGCACGCATGAAAGTGTTGAAGATGGACAAGTTTTGCAAAAGCATTCCTTTTGCTCTGGAAATAAACATAGAAATTGTTTTACTTCTACAGCACACATGATATAACATAGCAATAGCCTAAAGCTTTTTGTGTGAGACATTTCTATACCCCTTCTGCCAATCTGAATATTACCTGTAGCAATAGCAGTCATACAGCCGCCTACATTGCAGTCATGTTGTGCTAAATCATATTGATGGGATTCCTGGTATGTTCAACCATATTTCTGCATTGGCACAGATCTGATTGGTCTCAGATCTCTGCAGATGCGTACGGTGGTTTACATTACAGAAACCCAATCAATGAAGCAAAACTTGTCATGTTCTGTTCTGTTTAAGCATCAGACAGGAGCGTTTCAAAATGGAAGAGATACCACCTGAACCTTTTTTAGCTTCAAAGGTCAAGTCAGTCATTTAGCAGACACTTATCTATAGTGACTATAGGGCATTTAAGTAAAACTAAATCACAATTGCAGGTAAAACCTTGAATTATCTGCTAAATCTAACCCAGAACTAAAATCTTGCGTAATTGTCAGATGCTTGATTAGTTTCTGGGGGGAGATGTATGAGAAAAGATATTAGCAAAGTCTCCACCCCCTTAAACGGAAACTCTCAGCCAAACACCGACAAATGTAATATCTCATAAACTAAAGCTGTTAGTGTAATGTGTTTGCAATCAAAATGTGTGTCTGCAAGAACAGATCACCCGAGGCAACTCTTAAATAGACTGAGCGTTATGATGTTGCTACAAAGCCCTTGCTTACAGATTGAAGGGTAGTGCTTCAGACAAACCCACACTTGCAATCTTGGAAGATTGTTGGGAATATGAAGTATCTCAACAGAGGGGTTTTGGCTGGGTGATTGGAAAAAGGGTGGAGGAGTATGCTATCAGGGATCTGGTAGGGCTGACTGGTATGTTCCTTCATGACTCTGAAGGCCTTATGTGGATCTCAATCTGATTGAAGAAAAGGAGTGGTATGATGTAGATAATTTGGGTACACTAGTAGATCACTAATCATTTATATTCCTGTTTGGCAATGTTGGATTGAAGGGTCTCAATGGCATGTGTTTTTATACCGGAGTTCGATGTTAGCCTGTGCAAGCGATTACTCTAATGTATATTCTGTTCGAGCGCAAGCGCCAAGACCAGAGTGGGCTGTTAGTTGCAGACTTTTTGTGCAGAAAACCATCAACATAGTTAAGGAATGGAAACACATAGAACTTCTGTTTTTTATTAGTTATAAAAAGGTTACTTTTTACTTGCACTACGTCATTACACACAGTATTTTGTTCGCAAGAAGCCAGTTTGATGGAAACTCACGGCTGTCAGTAAAATGTGCATATGTGTGTGAATCAACAAACTGATGGAAACCCAGGGGAATCAAAACTGGCGAGTCTTCCATAGAGCACTCAAAGTAATGGCGCAAAAGATAAGCATATTGATGACATTGTGAACTACACTTGATGAATTGGAATCTCCAGCATATCTTAATCATAAGGGTCCACATGAGGATTCCCCAGAGGGACACAGTGAAGGGAGCAACTGAACAGAGAATTGTAATTGGGCCATTGTCCTCATTGCTTGTCATATTCCAATGGCGGACAACTCTGCTGCTTTTTAAGCAGCTGTTCTCAGCTTTCGCACTGCGTCAATGAGCTCAGGGAATTGTGTTCTGGAAGTGTCCTCGTTCTGTGTACTTGTGCAGCTCCGCGCCCAGGCCCTCGGCCACAGCTTGCTGCTCCTTCCAAGGCAGGAAGGGGTCATCCGTGGAGCCAAACTGAACAATGTGCCCAACATTTCTTCTCATTTGCTTCCACTCCCATGGCCGGCTAAAATATCCTGAGTGAAGAGATACACAGGGAGACATAACGGGCGTATTCCATACTGCCTACATTGCAGTCGCAGATGATCAGATCATTAAATTATATCGATGGGGTCTCTGCAATGTCAAACACTACTTTCACATTTGCAGAGATCGGATACAAATCGGATTGGTCTCAGATCTCTACAAATTAGGAAATGGGGTTGTACATTAAACCAATTCAATATGATTTACGATATGATAATCTGCACAACGGGACTGCAATATAGGCAGCCTGGGATGTGGCCTCTGTTTCAGTGACTAGAGGTGGGGGATGGATAAATGACTGGTGAGTGGTGATTTACATTAAACTGGATTTAGGGACACTATTGACTGCAGCTTTTCTGTGGCGCTCTTGTATCCCAATTTAGAAATGAACACTAGGCTGGTCTAAACACCTGGGCCCAGTTTTTCCGAATCAGACTGATCTGGATTCTGTAACCCCCTATTTTGCAATCCAGGATCAGATCAATCTGGGTGATTTTGAGCCAGAAAATGGTTGGATAGGGTCATTCTGATGCAGACATTAAAATCTCATCACAGAATCTGTATTTTCAGTGCTTTGAATAGGCCTACACCTTGCCATGTACTGGACAGGTAATGTACAGATGACTAAACTACATTTATAAAGATATTCATATAAATTATGGAGCTTGCTTCTCTTATCACTTGTAAGTACATGCTTTTATTTAACACTTCTCAATACAACAACTGACTACATACCTATACTGCAGTCAATATAATATAATTGAAATATTGAATGATTAGTAACCTTTTTTAATTTCTCTGTTGTAATACCTTTCTAAATCCACCCTTCCAGTGGGATCAAGATTATCCCGATTTTCATCACTACACACCGAATGATCATAATCAAATTTTTCAGTTTTGAAATACCCAATTCCAAGATTGAATCCAACCCGAATGCTGGAATCCAATTAGAAAAGTGGGTGTTGCAGTTAATTGGAAGTGACACTGGTAAGAAATCAGTAAACTCACCACTCTCTCTCTCATTCTCATCTCCCAGGTCGGAAGTATAGGCACCCACCAGAATGAGGCCAAACACTTTGTGTGTTTCTGCATACCTGCATGGTACCACAAAGTTAGGTATAGTCACTTTCGACCAAACAAAAGAGAAGAATATTTAGCATGAGGAATATCCTCATTCTTTGTAATCACTATCCTACCTCATGGCTGCAGCTGCCCCAGAGCTGTGGCCAATGATAACAGTCTCCTCATCACATTGGAGCTCCTCCTGCATGAATGGCAGCCATTTGCTCTCTCTGGCTGTCACTAGAAAAATAAAAATACTAGCACCTCACAGTAATGAAATTGGAGGCCCAAAATGAATGGGTTTAAATACTTAACTTAATTCTACATACCTGGGTCAGGCATGTTTCTCAACAGGCAGGTCATATCCGGAATCTACAGGACAGCAAGTTACCTATTAATACCTAATGACGTATCAGTAAGTAAAGGTTGAAAATGGGCGATTCCACGCCAGGATAGCCCAAAGATATTTTGCGTATCTCAAATTGTTATGGAAATTCTCACATAGAAACTTATTTGGGAGGAAGGATGTTTGATAGGCTTTTTACATTTGCATCACAAACCATTTCTGAGAAAAGCATGATGAAAGTGGCAATTTTAGGCCCTTTTTAGACCTATACCTCTTGTAAGACCCTATGATCTGTGAACCGCACATGATACAGCCATCTTGGTTTTTAATTATACTCCTTATAGTGTGCGCTAAAATATGGAGTATGTCGAAATTCTTAAATGCAATTTTTCACATTAATTTCTTCAACATTGAAAATGTTAATATGAATATCTCAAAAGTACCCTTTTTGATATAGTTTATTTTTAGACATTGTTTGGAACAATATACTCTTCAAACACATCACATTTCCAGATTGGGAGCTTTGCTACTTTTGAAGATATTACCCATTTTATACATAGAAATTGACATAGGTCATTAACCAATCATATTTCAGCAAATGACCAGCAGAGGAAGTTCCCTTTGAATCAATTTTCCCCATTCACTGTGTCATAACTTCAAAAGTAGCAGAGCACCCACTGGAAATGTGATGTACTTGATGAGTATATTGTTTAAAACATTTGTCTAAAAATTAACAAAATCAAAAAGGGTACTTTTGAGATATTCACATTAATATTTGTAATGTTGAATAAATTAATGTGAAACATTTTATTTCAAAATCTAGACATATTCCATCATACTCGTCCGTCCGTCATATAATTCTCAGAAATGATTTGTGATACAAATGTAAAAAGCGTATCCAACATTCTTCCTTCCAATTAAGTTTCTATGGGATAATTGCCAGAACAATCACAGACCATATCTTTTCCATGCATTGCACTTATCAATTAGAACCCTGTATGGAGGATATCCATCCATCCAAAATGCAGGGCTCTGTCTAGAGCTAGCTTATAACATGATATCTGAGGAATCTAGGCAAGTTTATAATGTGATATGTGAGGAATATAGGCTACATTTGTGGTAATCTGTCACTGAATATAATAGTAATACATTATTTGGTGGGTATTAATATGCATGTGTGAATGTTTATTTTTATCCCAACTCCCCAAGACACCCTCAGAGAGTGGGGTCACGACCAGGGTCACCATTGTCCAGCGCCCCTGCAGCAATTAGGGTTATGGGCCTTGCTCAAGGGCACAGATAGACATTTTCGGCTCCAGGATTCGACCTGAGTGAGTCCAGGCAATGATAATCTGTGCAGAATCCTGTCAATTTATGCACATATTATCACATTTTAAAGGAGCAGTCTGCAGTTCAAACAAAGCACTTTTTTTTAAAATCAGGAATGGGGCTGGAGAAATTTTTCCACTCAAATGTATAGATGAGCTATGGATGCAAGGACTGACCATCCATGAGATCAAAATGATAATTTTAACCATGTTTTTTAAGCTGTACAGTGTTTACAATTACATTGTTTAGCCTACAAACATTGGAGTAAAACTTGCCAGAAGATACCAACCCTACAGTTACGCTTATTTACACTGCGCTGCACTGGGGTCAGAACGCAATCATGGTTACATTAAGACACCGTGGAGCCGGGGCAAGATATGGGTCGGAAAACGTACCTCAATGCAGAGATGGGATATACCACTGTACTCCAAATTTGACTTTATCCACACTGCTCCATCGAGAACATTAAAATAGTGCAAGTGTTCCCGGAAAACTGCCATTTTTGTCATCATGCTAGCTAGCAGTGTCAGCAAATCAGCTCCGTTGTTGTTCAAAGACACCTTGCCATTCAATAATGGCTGCTGTGGCCACTGCTGGCTAGTATGAGGATGAAAAGGGCAGTTTGTCAGGAAAAATATAAGTATTTAAATGTTCTTGATGTACCATATACCATATATCGCACTGGCGCCATGCTGTCTTAATGTAACCATGATTGCGTTCCATGTGAGCTCAGTGTAAAGGTAGGGTCGGTATCTTCTGGCAAAAGTAAAAAAAGTGGTTCCTACAGTTTAAAACTCATTTATGTATCAAGCAGAGTAACCAATACATGAAAACGTTTTCAACATCATAGGAGCCACATAACGCACATCTCGTTTGGGGACCATGCGCACCTTATGTATCTGTTTTTTGGCCCAGCCATACCAATTGCACCGCTCTACATCTCCAGCTCCATTTCCTGGGACAATTATCGCTTTCGTCAATGGCATTTTCTCTTATCCACGTTGTCTTCTGTCGATATTTGAATACACTTCCCTAACAAATGCTGCCTGTGAGTAGTCATATGACTCTTATCAGTGCATGTTCGAGTGAGTCAATGCTGCGCATCGAATGGTTGCGTTCCAGATTGACCATAGACTAAACCTGTTTTAGCATGGACATTGCCATTGAGGGAGTTCGACTAAGTGAAGTGAACGGTCAAAAGCGATGAGGGAGGTGTACCCTTCTCAAATCAAACAACTTCGCCGTCGGCGAAGTGGTCTGAGTGGGGAGGGGAAAACTGTTCTTGGCAGAGAGGTTTGGAACTCTCTTTCTTATTGGTCTATTAACTAATTTACCGCCTGGTGACATCACCAGGCAGGCCAAAACCACATCCCACCAAAACAGGCAGAAATGTCAGGACATTTCAGGTTTCAAACAGCTCTTACACTAAAAGGGCATTATCGTAATTTTTACAATTTCACAGTATTATTCCAACCTCATAGTGTGGACATTTGATTAAAACACAGGATAATCACGTTTTTGACTGCACTGGGCCTTTAAAATGGAGATAGACTAAATGGCGCTGCCCATGCTGTCACAGACACCATAATGGCACAGATACAAAGATGAGACCTCTTTCCATCTCTGAGATAGGCCTACACAAATGACAAAATAATTATATCATTCCATCACAAATTAGAAAATATTTCAACCATACATTATGGTAGTCATACAGTAGATCCAGAATACATGGGTATAGGTTAAAATCAAAAACCAATTGCTTTAAGTAGGCTATTCATATGGAAGTTTAGTTGCTAATTGTTTCCATCAAATTTGGACTTGAATGTTGGGCTGTATAGCATATGAGGTGCTCCCTTTATGTCCAGAGGTCATGTCTGGACAATATTTCTACAAGTAAAAATATGGTCACATTTTGTATAGGGAACACATCTTAAGGTACTTTGCCCTTATTAAGCCAACATTGAGACAGCATACTTAGAGTCTGTTTCTTGTGTAACTTGCCCTTTATTAGCTATTAGTACGCCTTTATTATGGCTATGAGGTTATTACGGATTGACCAGTAAATACATGACTTATAATGTTTGAATAAGAAACACTTAATTAAGGTCTACTAATAAGACATGATAAAGGCCTTATTAGCTAAATACACTAACAAATGAGAAAATAGAGGCTAATATGTGTACCTTAAAATAAAGTGTTACCATTTACATGACAGCCAGGTTCTGAATTCTGTTTTGTGTCTTTTTTTAATCTTATTTAATGTATCATCATCTAATATTAATTTAATATGTTTTAACAATGTAATGTGTGTTTAAATGTGTCAATCGAATTTGCATTAATCAACACATGCACATGTTTGCCTATATGTACGCAGTATGCTTCATAATGTCATATTCATCTTAGAAAAATAAGTATTTGAAAGCAATACACTTTTCTGTCTGAAAATAAAACGAATATTTTCCTCAACTGGGGTTATGCACTCCAGTCAGCAGATGGCGATGTGTGTATATCTGTAGTGGACGGCACGGTTCTTTTGGAAGTTTCAACAACAACCTACAACAACAACAGATCCCACCTCCGTAGCTTGCTGCTATCCGACATTGCCGAAACATTGAAGCTTTTTAGACCATTTCGGTATACTAGTCACTGTGTGTTTTAAATACACTTTTATCATATCTAGTAGTTACCTCTTGAATTTCATATTTTCATATGAATCAGCAAGCTGGCTGACAACTATAGGTTATCTTCAACCTAGATTAGCACTAGCCTAGACCCTAATGATAGCTAGATTGCTAGCTAGCTAACATCCCGACCATGAGCTCTCTTAGCTACTTCCCCACTGCTAAAGAAGAGGACGTCTACCGGACAGAGAAAGAAGCTCTCGTGAAAAGGGAGAAGGAAGAGGAGGCTGTCACAGTAAAAACATTTTTTGAGGAAGTTACAATGAAAGAAGAGGAAGAAGCTTTCAGAGTGAAAGAGGAGGAAGAGAATGAGGAGGATACAGTGGTTGGAGTGAAAGATGAGGAGGGTGAGATGACTGTCTCATTGACAGAAGAGGAGGAGGGTGACAAAGAGGAGACTGGAGATCTTAACACCAGTGAGTACTGTCTTAAAACGGCCAGAAACTTAAACTGATGTGTGATTTTAAAGTGGCATCCCACAGAAGTTCTACACTTGAATATGTTGTTCTATACTGTAGGAATTGTTAAATCCACATATTTAGCCTAGACCAGGGGTGTCAAACGTCCGGCCCGCGGGCCGGATCAGGCCCGCAAACGGGTTTAATCCGGCCCGCGAGATGATAAAAATAATAATAATAATAATAATAAAAATAAAAATAAATAATAATAATTTTGCAATGATAAAAATGCGCTGCAATTTTTCAATAAAATAAACTGCTGTTCCAATTGCGTCCACTGGATGGCGCAATAGCAATTGTGTTAAGCAAGCAAACTGTTTATACCGGGGCAGAGCAAGTAGGTCAAGCACGTGCAGCCAATGAGCTACTTTGTTTTGCCCGCGATATTTATTACGGCTTCTACTTTTAACATTATGTGCTTTGGCACCCTCATTGCCCCAATATGTGTCTGTCAAAAAAGAGAAAAGTGGACGCAGAGTGCAGAGTGTTCCAAGAAAAATGGTCATCCTATTTTTTCACGGATTTGAATGGGAAAGCTGTATGTTTGGTGTGTTCAGAGCATGTTGCAGTGCTGAAAGAATATAACCTTTGTCGCCACTATGTGAGTCTTCATGCCGACAAATATGACAACTTTCAAGGACAGCAGACATGAGAGAAGGTGAATGAACTGTTGGCGGGTCTGAAGAAACAGCAGTCTGTGTTTACTCACAGCCGAGACATCAGTGACGCTGCAGTGAAAGCTAGCTACCTCATTGCTAATGAAATCGCAGTGGCTTCAAAACCATTTAGTGAGGGTGAATTTGTAAAAACATGCATGATGAAGGCAGCGGAGATTGTGTGCCCTGAAAAGCGGCAGGCTTTTGCAAATATCAGCCTGACAAGAAACACAGTTGCAGACAGGATTTCCGATCTTTCAGTGGATTTGGACAGCCAGTTGAAGCAAAAAGTAAAGTCATTTATTGCGTTTTCGGTTGCAATTGATGAAAGCACGGACATTACAGATGTTGCACAACTGGCCATTTTCATCCGCGGAGTTGATGACACATTGACCGTCACCGAGGAGTTCGTGGAGTTGGTGCCGATGACAGATACAACGACAGCAGCTGATATTTTTACCGCACTCGTCGGCGCGCTGGACAGGGTCGGAGTGGACTGGTCCCGCACTGTCAGCCTGGCTACAGATGGTGCGCCCTCAATGATCGGGAAAAAAGCAGGCGTTGTGACAAAGTTCAGAGAGAAAGTGCAATCTGCAAATGGAGGACGTGATTTTTTGACTTTTCACTGTATTTTGCACCAGGAGGCTTTGTGTTGCAAGTCATTAAAGATGGATAACGTCATGAAGGTGGTCATCCAAACTGTTAATTTCATCCGATCCAGAAGCCTGAATCACCGTCAGTTTGACAGCCTTCTCAGAGAGAAAGACCACATCTATGGCCTGCCATACCACACTGAGGTAAGATGGTTAAGCCGAGGTGCTGTGCTGAGGCGTTTCTTTGATTTACGAGAAGAAATTGAACAGTTCATGGAAGAAAAGGGCAAACCAGTGTTAGAATTTCATTCCGCAGAATGGATGCAGGACCTTGCATTTATGGTGGATGTTACAGAGCACCTGAATAACTTGAACAAACAGCTGCAAGGGCGCAACAAAGTTGTCACGCAGTATTATGACAGCATACGTTCTTTCAAGTTGAAGCTGTCATTGTGGGAGACGCAACTTGCCGGTGGTGATGCAGCTCACTTCCCCTGTCTGAAAAATGTGTGCGCGACCCAACATGTGGCAGACATGAAGCGGTTCAAAGATAAAATAACGGGACTGTTACGGGAGTTTGAGCAACGCTTTCAGATTTATGTTTATATGTTTATATGATAGCTAGACACCAATGCGCATCCAATCCATCCAACAAGTATTCGTTAATGACAGTATGCCTATAGTTGACTCTTTCGGTTAGAAGCATTCGATTTTGCAATGGCATAGACCTACATTATCTTTGATTTGTGTGCCCAAGATAACTGTTTTCACGGTGAAACATAATGAAATGTTATGTAGGCATAGTTAAACTTACAGTGCATTTTCTGAGATCGCCAAGATCATTTAAGTTCAATGTTCTAATTCAATTGTTAAATGCTTAATAATGACAAATAACACTGTCATGTCATTAATGTAAGGAAACAAAGGTAGTGTTTTATGTCACACGATCTGTGAAGACTCCAAGCATTAACTCATGAATTTAGGACAACTCATGAACTAGGGCAGGGGTGTCAAACGTACGGCCCGCGGGCCGGATCAGGCCCGCAAACGGGTTTAATCCGGCCCGCGAGATGATAAAAAAAATATATATATATATATATATATTAATTTTGTGAAGTATAAAAATGCGCTGCAATTTTTCAATAAAATAAACTGTTGTTCCAATTGCGTCCACTGGATGGCGCAATAGCAATTGTGTTAAGCAAGCAAACTGTTTATACCGGGGCAGAGCAAGTAGGTCAAGCACGTGCAGCCAATGACCTACTTTGTTTTGCCCGCGATATTTATTACGGCTTCTACTTTTAACATTATGTGCTTTGGCACCCTCATTGCCCCAATATGTCTCTGTCAAAAAAGAGAAAAGTGGACGCAGAGTGTTCCAAGAAAAATGGTCATCCTATTTAATCACGGAATTGAATGGGAAAGCTGTATGTTTGGTGTGTTCAGAGCATGTTGCAGTGCTGAAAGAATATAACCTTCGTCGCCACTATGTGAGTCTTCATGCCGACAAATATGACAACTTTCAAGGGCAGCGGAGATGAGAGAAGGTGAATGAACTGTTGGCGGGTCTGAAGAAACAGCAGTCTGTGTTTACTCACAGCCGAGACATCAGTGACGCTGCAGTGAAAGCTAGCTACCTCATTGCTAATGAAATCGCAGTGGCTTCAAAACCATTTAGTGAGGGTGAATTTGTAAAAACATGCATGATGAAGGCAGCGGAGATTGTGTGCCCTGAAAAGCGGCAGGCTTTTGCAAATATCAGCCTGACAAGAAACACAGTTGCAGACAGGATTTCCGATCTTTCAGTGGATTTGGACAGCCATTTGAAGCAAAAAGTAAAGTCATTTATTGCGTTTTCGGTTGCAATTGATGAAAGCACGGACATTACAGATGTTGCACAACTGGCCATTTTTTCATCCGCGGAGTTGATGACACATTGACCGTCACCGAGGAGTTCGTGTAGTTGGTGCCGATGACAGATACAACGACAGCAGCTGATATTTTTACCGCACTCGTCGGCGCGCTGGACAGGGTCGGAGTGGACTGGTCCCGCACTGTCAGCCTGGCTACAGATGGTGCGCCCTCAATGATCGGGAAAAAAGCAGGCGTTGTGACAAAGTTCAGAGAGAAAGTGCAATCTGCAAATGGAGGACGTGATTTTTTGACTTTTCACTGTATTTTGCACCAGGAGGCTTTGTGTTGCAAGTCATTAAAGATGGATAATGTCATGAAGGTGGTCATCCAAACTGTTAATTTCATCTGATCCAGAAGCCTGAATCACTGTCAGTTTGACAGCCTTCTCAGAGAGAAAGACCACATCTATGGCCTGCCATACCACACTGAGGTAAGATGGTTAAGCCGAGGTGCTGTGCTGAGGCGTTTCTTTGATTTACGAGAAGAAATTGAACAGTTCATGGAAGAAAAGGGCAAACCAGTGTTAGAATTTCATTCCGCAGAATGGATGCAGGACCTTGCATTTATGCTGGATATTACAGAGCACCTGAATAACTTGAACAAACAGCTGCAAGGGCGCAACAAAGTTGTCACGCAGTATTATGACAGCATACGTTCTTTCAAGTTGAAGCTGTCATTGTGGGAGACGCAACTTGCCGGTGGTGATGCAGCTCACTTCCCCTGTCTGAAAAATGTGTGCGCGACCCAACATGTGGCAGACATGAAGCGGTTCAAAGATAAAATAACGGGACTTATTCTGCCCTTGAGTTGCGTTCCCGTGCAAAACTAGACAGATAGCTAACAACTGAGTCTTCAATAAAACTTCCAAGGCGTGACTTTTCTTGAACGAATGTATTGAAAACGTTTATGTTGTGAAACTGCAAATACAGAAAATAATATACTTTAGTATTCAATTCACATTGACATACTGTAGCTGTACATTATACATTTCAAGTTGAAGTTGCATAAGTACAAAGCAAGTGCCAAGTTACCATGTATCTGGCATGACGACAAACCAAATAGATAATTACTCTATGAGTAACAACTAGCCAACTCCTTTCATTACTCTAATAATGTACAAACACCTCTGTACAATAACAAAGCATATTACACTAGAAACAGTAACAAACTATAGTATGTTTTACACTTCTTTTACATGACGCACGAGCAAACTAATACAGCTAACGGCATCCATGAAAGTCAATGCAATTTGCGTGAGTAAATGTAACCAATTAACTTTGATAAGTAAGCAATTCTTTCAATAACAATATTATCATCACTTGCAATATGCTTGAATTGAACTTACAAACAAATATTTTCCGAGGCTGAAGCGTAACAAGAAATAGTTGCACTGAAAGAACTGTACAGTAACGTTGTTTCTAGCTGCTTGTATGCGTGCATAATAACAACTTTACTTCCGGGTTTTCGTACATAATTCTAAGTACCAGAAAGCTCCACTAGGGGGCGCTAAACACCATGGAACACAATGAAAGTCACTCTTAATCACTATAATAAAATAAATCTGTTACCTTCTAACAAGATGGCAGCACAGGACTGTTACGGGAGTTTGAGCAACGCTTTCAGATTTATGTTTATATGTTCATATGATAGCTAGACACCAATGCGCATCCAATCCATCCAACAAGTATTCGTTAATGACAGTATGCCTATAGTTGACTCTTTCGGTTAGAAGCATTCGATTTTGCAATGGCATAGACCTACATTATCTTTGATTTGTGTGCCCAAGATAACTGTTTTCACGGTGAAACATAATGAAATGTTATGTAGGCATAGTTAAACTTACAGTGCATTTTCTGAGATCGCCAAGATCATTTAAGTTCAATGTTCTAATTCAATTGTTAAATGCTTAATAATGACAAATAACACTGTCATGTCATTAATGTAAGGAAACAAAGGTAGTGTTTTATGTCACACGATCTGTGAAGACTCCAAGCATTAACTCATGAATTTAGGACAACTCATGAACTAGGGCAGGGGTGTCAAACGTACGGCCCGCGGGCCGGATCAGGCCCGCAAACGGGTTTAATCCGGCCCGCGAGATGATAAAAAAAAAAATATATATATATATATATATATATTAATTTTGTGAAGTATAAAAATGCGCTGCAATTTTTCAATAAAATAAACTGTTGTTCCAATTGCGTCCACTGGATGGCGCAATAGCAATTGTGTTAAGCAAGCAAACTGTTTATACCGGGGCAGAGCAAGTAGGTCAAGCACGTGCAGCCAATGACCTACTTTGTTTTGCCCGCGATATTTATTACGGCTTCTACTTTTAACATTATGTGCTTTGGCACCCTCATTGCCCCAATATGTCTCTGTCAAAAAAGAGAAAAGTGGACGCAGAGTGCAGAGTGTTCCAAGAAAAATGGTCATCCTATTTAATCACGGAATTGAATGGGAAAGCTGTATGTTTGGTGTGTTCAGAGCATGTTGCAGTGCTGAAAGAATATAACCTTCGTCGCCACTATGTGAGTCTTCATGCCGACAAATATGACAACTTTCAAGGGCAGCGGAGATGAGAGAAGGTGAATGAACTGTTGGCGGGTCTGAAGAAACAGCAGTCTGTGTTTACTCACAGCCGAGACATCAGTGACGCTGCAGTGAAAGCTAGCTACCTCATTGCTAATGAAATCGCAGTGGCTTCAAAACCATTTAGTGAGGGTGAATTTGTAAAAACATGCATGATGAAGGCAGCGGAGATTGTGTGCCCTGAAAAGCGGCAGGCTTTTGCAAATATCAGCCTGACAAGAAACACAGTTGCAGACAGGATTTCCGATCTTTCAGTGGATTTGGACAGCCATTTGAAGCAAAAAGTAAAGTCATTTATTGCGTTTTCGGTTGCAATTGATGAAAGCACGGACATTACAGATGTTGCACAACAGGCCATTTTTTCATCCGCGGAGTTGATGACACATTGACCGTCACCGAGGAGTTCGTGTAGTTGGTGCCGATGACAGATACAACGACAGCAGCTGATATTTTTACCGCACTCGTCGGCGCGCTGGACAGGGTCGGAGTGGACTGGTCCCGCGCTGTCAGCCTGGCTACAGATGGTGCGCCCTCAATGATCGGGAAAAAAGCAGGCGTTGTGACAAAGTTCAGAGAGAAAGTGCAATCTGCAAATGGAGGACGTGATTTTTTGACTTTTCACTGTATTTTGCACCAGGAGGCTTTGTGTTGCAAGTCATTAAAGATGGATAACGTCATGAAGGTGGTCATCCAAACTGTTAATTTCATCCGATCCAGAAGCCTGAATCACCGTCAGTTTGACAGCCTTCTCAGAGAGAAAGACCACATCTATGGCCTGCCATACCACACTGAGGTAAGATGGTTAAGCCGAGGTGCTGTGCGTTTCTTTGATTTACGAGAAGAAATTGAACAGTTCATGGAAGAAAAGGGCAAACCAGTGTTAGAATTTCATTCCGCAGAATGGATGCAGGACCTTGCATTTATGCTGGATATTACAGAGCACCTGAATAACTTGAACAAACAGCTGCAAGGGCGCAACAAAGTTGTCACGCAGTATTATGACAGCATACGTTCTTTCAAGTTGAAGCTGTCATTGTGGGAGACGCAACTTGCCGGTGGTGATGCAGCTCACTTCCCCTGTCTGAAAAATGTGTGCGCGACCCAACATGTGGCAGACATGAAGCGGTTCAAAGATAAAATAACGGGACTGTTACGGGAGTTTGAGCAACGCTTTCAGATTTATGTTTATATGTTTTTATGTTGATGTGCTATTGTTTTTAATTTATTTTATTCTATTTGTATATTTAACCTATTCTTGACTCTGTGGTTCTTGCACTTGTTTGGGGAAAAGGATTTCATTATTTTTATCTACATTTCTGCCTGAGAAATGACACCCTGATATAGTTCTGTGATCTGTGATATACTTCTGTGAATCACTGAGGCATTGTGTGTTTGTGTGTTCTTTGTCCTCAGAACTTTCAAATAACTTGAGGTGTTTTATGATTAATAGTGATGTTGTGCTTTTGGACACTGTCCTCAGGCTCCAGCTTTATGTTTATATGTTTTTATGTTGATGTGCTATTGTTTTTAATTGTTTTTATTTTATTTGTATATTTAACCTATTCTTGACTCTGTGGTTCTTGCACTTGTTTGGGGAACAGGATTTCATTATTTTTATCTACATTTCTGCCTGAGAAATGACACCCTGATATAGTTCTGTGATCTGTGAAACAGTTCTGTTAATCACTGAGGCATTGTGTGTTCTTTGTCCTCAGAACTTTCAAATAACTTGAGGTGTTTTATGATTAATAGTGATGTTGTGCTTTTGGACACTGTCCTCAGGCTCCAGCTTTATGTTTATATGTTGATGTGCTATTGTTTTTAATTGATTTTATTTTATTTGTATATTTAACCTATTCTTGACTCTGTGGTTCTTGCACTTGTTTGGGGAACAGGATTTCATTATTTTTATCTACATTTCTGCCTGAGAAATGACACCCTGATATAGTTCTGTGATCTGTGAAACAGTTCTGTTAATCACTGAGGCATTGTGTGTTTGTGTGTTCTTTTTCTTTAGAATTTTCAAATAAACTTGACGTGTTTTATGATTAATAGTGATGTTGTGCTTGTACTATTTTGGACACACTGTCCTCAGGCTCCAGCTTTATGTTGTATGTTGATCGTATTAAAACAAAGAAAACAATCTGAAGTTGTTGTTTTTAAGTTATATATACCATGATTTTTCCGGTCCGGCCCACTTGGGAATAGATTTTCCTCCATGTGGCCCCTGAGCTAAAATGAGTTTGACACCCCTGGCCTAGACCATCAAAGAGGGCTACCATCAAAATATTAACAATGGATCAAATGCGTCCTATGCCATTGATTGAAATATTGTAGTTCTCAATATCAATTTCTGCTCAGCCTAAATACATCACATTTCATGAGAGAACGATTAGATTTGAAGCTCCACATAATTCGTTTTTTAAAATCTCAATGGTGTTGAAGGCCACCAAGTAAAAAAAAAAAAAAGAGCCTAAATTTTCTGAAAATACAGGTTATTGAGGGATCTGATTTGGATTGAACCGAATAGGAAGATGGATTTATCATGTAGAGGTTTCATTCAGGTCTCGCTGTTTAACTGAATACTCTGTTTGTCTTTGGCAGGAGAGAGACCAGACTCTCGGTCTGAGAGTGGGAAGAGTCCTTCAGAGGAACCAAACTTAGAGAAGCCCAAACCAGCCAGGCCACATCAATGCTCCCACTGTGGAAATAGTTTTACTTGGTTAGTGGACCTGAAAAGGCATAAGAGCATACACACAGGAGAAAAGTTTTACCACTGCACTCAGTGTGGAAAGAGCTTTTCAACATCACAGTCATTACAATTGCACCAGAGAGTACACACAGGTGCAAAACCTTACCACTGCTCTGACTGTGGGATGAAGTTCGCGCTGTCAGGTAATTTGAAAAGACACCAACTGGCACACACAGGAAAGAAGTCTTACAGCTGTGATCTATGTGGGAAGAGTTTTACTACATTCAACTCCCTGATAAACCATCAGCGAATACACACTGGAGAGAAGCCTTACCACTGCTCTGTCTGTGGGAAGAGTTTTAATCAGCCAAGCAACCTGAAATCACACCAACGGAGACACTCAGGACAGAAACTTCACCACTGTTCAGATTGTGGAATGAGTTTTACTACTTCTAGAGAATTAAAAATTCACCAGCGAACACACACAGGAGACAAACCTTACAGCTGCTCTGACTGTGGGAAGTGTTTTGCTAGAATAGATGGACTGATGGTACACCAGAGAATACACAGAGCAGAGAAACCTTTTAGCTGTGAACAATGTGGGAAGACATTCACTCAGTCAGCACACCTGGCTCTACACAAGAGAATACACACAGGGGAGAAGCCTTACCACTGCTCAGACTGTGGGATGAGCTTTACTAACTCAAGCCACCTGGCATCACATCAGAGAATACATACAGGAGAGAAGCCTTATGGCTGTGATGAATGTGGGAAGTGTTTTGGTCATTCAGGATCCCTGGTTAAACACAAGCAAACCCACACTGGAGAGAGGCCTTTCCATTGCTCTGAATGTGGGAAGTGTTTCGTTAGATCAGCGCATTTAAAATTACACCAAAGAATACACACAGGAGAGAAGCCTTACTACTGCTCTGACTGTGGGATGAGTTTTACTCAGGCAAGCAACCTGAACAGCCATCAGAAAACACACACAGGAGAGAAGCCATATCACTGCTCTGACTGTGGAATGCGCTTTAATTTCTCAAAAACCCTGACTATACACCAGAGAACACACACGGGAGAGAAGCCATATCACTGTTCTGACTGCGGGAAGAGATTCACTCAGTCAGGAACCCTGGTTAAACATAAGAGAATACACACTGGAGAAAAGCCTTACCACTGTTCAGACTGTGGGATGAGCTGTACTTCTTCTAAGGATTTAATAGTTCACCAACGAATACACACCGGAGAGAAGCCTTATGGTTGTGATCAGTGTGGTAAGAGATTCACTCAGTCAGGAACCCTGGTTAAACACAAGAGAATACACACAGGAGAGAAGCCTTACCACTGCTCTGACTGCAGGAAGCAATTTGCTCAATCTCAGCAGCTGAAATCACATCAGCGGACGCACACTGGAGAAAAGCCTTATGTTTGTGATCAGTGTGGGAAGAGATTCACTCAGTCGAGAAGCCTGGCTGAACACAAGAGAAAACACAACACTGGTGGGTAACCTTCCCACTTTTGTTAGCTCAAGCAAGTTGATGGTAGACAAGTGGACACACATAGGAGAGAAGCCGTGCCTTCCTGTGACTGGTGGGAGTTTTGCTACCTCAAGCTTTCTTAAAGTGCATCATTGTGGCCTTCATCTGTGTGATCTATGCATGGTCAACAAGGTGCCAGCCCTCTCAAAACGTGTCAGCCTTTAACAGTTACAGTATATTGAACATTGTGTAATTAACTGTGTGTGTGTGTGAGGGGGGGGGGGGATATCCAGTTTTCAGGGAGAAAACAGAGAAGAGGCGAAGCCTCAACCTGATGCTTCCAGTTTCTCTGACCCCGCTCAAGCGTTTATTTTACGGCTGCTACGTTAGGTTAGTGTTGTTTAAACATTGTAGTAGTAGGTGTTTTTCAGCATTGTTTTAAATAGTTTTTTATCAATAAATGGCCTCATGCATTATTCAACACTAGTGATATAGGTTGATGCTTCCTATTGTTGAGTGGAGACCAGGCCCGGCTCCAGGATGACATGTGTCACGGTTTCTGCCGAGGCTGCTCCTTCTCCTTGTTCGGGCAGGCTTCGGCGGTCGTCGTCCCCGGAGTACTAGCTGCCACCGTTCGTTGTTTCTGTGTTCGTTTGGTTTGGTCTGTTTTGGTACACCTGTTTCTCATTTTGTCTTGATTATGTGTCCTTTAAGTTCTCGTTGTTTCTGTCTTGTGGTTGTGTGTAGTTGTTCATTGTCAGCAGGTATTTCCATGTCAGTTTGTGCTCTTTTTCTGTAGAGAGTCCGCACTGTTGTGCGTGTTTTGTTTTTATACGCTGAGTGCGTTATTTTTCTTGTGCCTCCGGCTCTGTTTGTAGCCATTCATTCTGTGGACTTTATTAAAGTATTTTGGACTAACTTCTGTATCCTGCATCTGATTCCCACACCACACCTACGCCCGCTCTGACAACATGCCTGAGGGGACATTTTAAATCCATGGGGGTGGGGCACAACTAGTATTGCGAGTCCTGATAAAACAAGGTAGATTGGTCCTACTGCAGTTCATATGTACAACAAATTATCTGAAATGTAGCCGTACACAACAACTGTTGTTTTATATTTATTTAACCTTTATTTTGACAGGTAGTCAATGCTGAGACCAAGGTCTCTTTTCCAGATGAGCCCTGTACACATCAAAATACAATAAACACATTCAACTACACATTCATATACACATTATTATACACAACAATACACAAAAAGCAAAACAAAATCAGAAAGAACAGACACATTCTTCAGTAAAAAGGTCCCTTAACAACTGTCTGAAATGCCATAGACACCAATTCCTCCAATTTTAAAGTGTATTGTACATCATTCCACATGTAAGGTGCAAGGAAATTGAAGGCTGATTTACCTAACTCTCTGGACACGAAAGGAGTCGCCAGAGTTAACCAACCCTGTGAACGGGTTTGATCACTTGTAATTTTAAATCTTAACAGTGATGTTAGGTAAGTCAGAAGTTTGTTGAGCAGGGCTTTGTGAAAAAAAAAGAGCTTAATGATGTGATCTATGTGACTTCAGAGGTCCAGCCAACCTTTTGGTAAAGAATACAGTGATGAGTAATACAACTGTCTCCTGTGATAAAACGAACGGTGCTATGAAAAACGGCATCCAAGCATTTAAGAGTAGAGGCAGATGCTCCATTGAATAAAATAGCATGATCAACAGCATCAAAAGCTTTTGACAGGCCCACAAACAAAGTAGCACATTTCATTTGAGTGTCTAAAGCATTGACAAGATCATTAACAACTAAAGTGGTTGCTGTAATAGTGCTATGCCCAGGCCTAAACCCTGACTGGTTTACATTCTAAATACATTTGTTAGATAAAAAAGATCAAAGTTGTACATTACCAAAGATTCAAGAATCTTAACTAGACAAGGAAGCCTTGAAATGGGGCAATAATTATTAAGATAACTACTATCCCCGCCCTTATGGAGTGGCAGCACAAGAATATTTCCTGATAACAATATTAAATACAAATGGGGGTTATTGAGCCAACAATGATGGGCGCTGCACACTTAAGCAGACCGGGATCCAATTGGTCGGCCCCTGTGGAGTTCTTGTTGTCTATTGCTAGCAAAGCATCCAGGACTTTTTCTGTAAATAGCCTAAAAGAAAAGCTTTTACTGTCATTTCTCTGATCAATCAGCAAGTTTCCCCTATCAGCATCCAGCCCAATATCATTGTGAATAGGCTTAGAAGTTATTTCAAATAGAGCCCACTGAAATAAAATGGTGATACAGTAAATTACTCAATGATGGCATTTCTTTCCATAATGAGGGCTGTGTCTGAATTAATTTATTGTGGCAGAGAGGAGGATGAACCCTCAGTTGATTCCTCAGTTGCTTAAAAGCTTGCCAGTCCGGGCCTAAGCCTGTGTTCCTGGCCTTGACCAAAGCATCATCTCTTTAACGAATGACCTAATAATTCCGGAGTGTACCAGGCATTCGATCTACCTTTAACTCTTCATTTTATGAAGCGAGCATGATTATCCACAATAGTATTGAAGACATCTGCAAAAAGGCTGAAAGCTAAATCAGGTTCAGGGATAGCTCAAATACAATCAAGGTCACTAAAATAAAGATAATGTAAAAAAGCCTGTTCACTGAAGTTTTTAAAGTTCCTCTTTGTGATGACACCAGGCTTAGATTTTTGTATTCTCACATCTCTAACACAAACAACTGGGCAATGGTCACTAATATCTTGGGCGAAGACACCAGTAGAAACATAGTTCTAATAACACAAGAAAGATATACGCTCCACTACGACATACAAGTGTATCCAAAATGAAGCCATAGCTGCTGTAGGCGTACACATAATTTGCGCCTACCAACATGCACAGATCAGCTCGACAGGATGAGCACCACTAGGCTATCAAAGATTCTTACAGCCATGAGCAGGGAGGTTTTGTAGGAGAGGATCTTCAGATCCACCGACTCCAGAGGCTCAAAGGGGGCCGCACACAGTGCCTCCAAAACCAGTGCCATGTCCCATGCGGGCGCAATAGGTTAAGAGACCGGTCTGAGACAACATACACCTTTCAGGAACTGCACCACCAGGGGGTGGCTCCGTCAATTCCCACATTCCCACAATTCCCACATTCCCACAATTCCCACAATTCCCAGTTGTACACTTTAAAAGAGGAGAATGCTTGAAAAGCTCCTGTATGAACATAAGGATGTCCGTCACAGAGCACTAAATAGGAACCAGCCCTTTATCTTGGCACCAGAGCTCAAACGCTTGCCACTTACACGCATACAGTCCTCTCGTGGAGGGCGCCCTTGCGGAATGAATGGTAGCAATAACATTCGGAGGTAAACCTCTAGCCATCAGATTGGCCCTCTCAGGGGCCAGGCCCATAGGTCCCTCATCGAGAAAGATAGACGACACTGCGCGTTATCTTGCGATGCGTAATGATCTACGTCGGCCCTGCCAAACATTTCCTATATCAGGGAGACCATCCAGGGGTGTAGCCTCCACTCCTGAGAGAGAGAGGGCCCCACCTGGATAAAAGATCTGCAACCGAGTTGAGGCAACTGGGGACATGCGTCACCAGAAGCGAGAGCATGTGCTCACTGCTCCCTAGCGAGCGAGCCAAAGTTAGGAGGGAGTCTCTCCCTGTCTGTTGATGCACGCCAACACTGACATATTGTCGGTTCTGACCAGCACAAGCCGGCCCGACAAAAGCAGGGGGAAGTGCCTGAGCGCCAGATACACTGTTAGGAGCTCCGGGTAATTGATATGCAGTGCGCTCCGCCAAGTGGCGATTTTAGCATGTAAATCTTGGTGGGGCAAACAAAACACGTTTTTTGGGGATGCATGCCAGCAAAGCCACTACACAACACAACACTAAACAATACTACAGTAATTGCACTATAACGGTGACAAACAGTGCCCACAAACAGCAGAGGGGTCGATGAGCGGATAAGAGGCAATCTGTAATTTCAATTAAGACATTAATGAGCGAGCTAGGACGGACGTAGTCAATGTAACTATTTGTTCAGCACTTTTGAAATGTACAGCGACAGAATTCTCCCTGTACACAAGTCAGAACCGTAGGATAAATAAAGGGGGCATATAAGAAGACAATGAAAGCTCTTACAATATTAAATGATGGCATTTCTCTAAAACAGGCTATAGGCTAAATGTGCACCACCAAGTCAGAACAGTAGGCTAAGTTATGAGGGGAAAAGGAACCAAATTATTAGGTTGAGGCACATGGGCTACTAACAGCTTACTACACAACACACACTTAGTATTACTTTCTTAGCTACAGTATACATATCTCCCTGGCATAATACATCATTTATGCAGCAGCATACAATACATTTTTGGACTCACCTTGTTGTACTCACTTGAACAGGAAGGAATGAATAATTCTGGCACGGCGGCCAGGGCCATAAAGGTTGTAGCTTACCATTTAGAAGAGCTGCAGCCTCCTCAATGATGTGCTGAACCTCATGAGAAGTTTCTGATTCCATTCTCCTTCCTGACGAAATGGACTTGTCAGGTCCCTCTCAAATGCCAGCTGAACAAACTGTGTCTGTGTTCACTGAATACGTTCTTCAGGATGGAGAAGGAATTTTTACACATTGCTGTAGATGCCCCAAATGTTAATTCATGTTTCAGTGCCAGCAGCACAGTCGGCATTGCTGACGAAGGCCCGCAGTATCTTTGAAGAACACTGAGTCGAGTCCATTGGTTGTTGCTGGCTGTGGTTGCGATTTCACTTTGCAAGAATGTGCAAGCCACAATAAACTCCACTTCCACTAGTTCAGTTTTGGTTAGATCCAACAATGGCTTGACCTTGTTTACATCCAAACAGTTTGGGCTCTCGGGATCCATGGAACACAGAGCTTCCACCAGTTGACTATTTTCTTTGATAAATGGTGATGACATTTCCCCCAGCACGGCATCCAAAGTGCTGAAAAACTGTCGTTTATCCTCTCATCTCCATTATCACGTTGACCCAGTGTTCTTTCAACTGCATAGTCTTTCAGCATTTTACTCATGAGTCTCCGTAATTTGCTTGGAGCTGGTGTGCTTGTGCCTCCTGACATGCCTCCCAAAGCTTTTCGAATTCAGCATCACGTCGCAGTTTTTCAACGCACCCATACGTACTGCGGACAAGTTTGACACTGGTGTGCAGATCAGTAGCTTCAGACTGCAGTAACTTGTTAAGAGGGTCAAGGAACCCCAGGATGTTGTGAGTCATCTTAAAACTCGGCTCTGTCACTGCTTTCAATAAGCCTGTGGCCTCAAGTCTCACATCTGTGCCATATGCATGAGTAGATTTGATTTCACCGAGCATCTCTGTGATGTTGTCACTTGATTTCAAAATGACTGACACTGTGGCGAGGTGGCCAGTCTATCTCTGATCAAGAAGTCTTTTCAGTTTTTCCCCAGTGTAATGTGCAGCCATCGTGGGTTTCCTAAATAAATTGTACTGGGAGCTACACACATTGAAATAGTCCTCTATCGCCTCCTCAGACGACATAGCATACACCACAACCAAATGCAGACCTTGAACCAGGCGGTACTAAAAGCCCACTTTCTCCCACTGAAAATGTGTCTTGGGTAAGTGTCAAGACAAACCTGTACTGGCTTCTCATCACCGAGGCCGTCAGGTGCTAGTGGCTGGGGTAACGGAGGTGTAAGTGCTTGTTGTGGTGTTACCCTCGTGCTGCTGGTGCTAGGCCCTGGCTCTTCTCGATCTTGTTGGTCAGCAGGCGGCGTGGTGGATGGATGGGTATTGCAGTTGCTGCTAGGCTCCTCAACCTCTGTGGTCGGGCTAGCAGGCTGCTCGGTGAGCTCGGCATCGGTCTCGACATGGTGGTCCTCAGTTCTTTTGCTCTTGGCAGTGCCCGGCTATTTCTGGATATCCATCCTGATCAAAGCTTAGCCAACTAGCTATAATTATTCAGTGCGCCACTACCAGAACTTAATAAACCTAGCTGTAGCTGTCTGTGAGAAGAAAAAAAACGGTGAATTTGACAAATTCTATCTGGGAGGTCCATGCCCGGCTTTGCCACCCCGTAGAGGCGGCCCTGGTGGAGACGAAGAATCAGTTAAACTTATTCTTAGTGATATAACATGACTGAGACTTCTTGTTCACAAACATCTTGTAATATTCTAGTTATCTCCTTATCTACACACACACACACACTCAGTCTCTCACACACACACATACAGTGGGGGAAAAAAGTATTTAGTCAGCCACCAATTGTGCAAGTTCTCCCACTTAAAAAGATGTGAGAGGCCTGTAATTTTCATCATAGGTACACGTCAACTATGACAGACAAAATGAGAATTTTATTTCCAGAAAATCACATTGTTGTCACGGTTCAGACAGACGACCAGAGGACCACAATTGCGTCACACCAGAAAGTTTATTAAAACTTAAGGGAAAAGGGAAGTAGGGAGTGAATGAAGGCTCCAGGGGTAACAGGGGTCCCGTCCAATGTGCTGGGTCTGTGCCCCCCCCAGTGGCAGCGATGCGTCCTATGAAGCCGGTGGTGGGTGGTCCAGAAGTCCTGGGGGGGGGAGACACAGACACAACAGGGCGGAATGAACCAAGGCAGCAGTACAGTTCAAGGGAAATCCAAAATACGTAGTAGCAAGGCAGAAGGCTGGTCAGAGTTACCGGGATTGAAGAGTAGTCAGGAGTCGTAATGGCAGAAGCAGGTCTGGATCTCCTGGGGCAGAAGAGTATCCAAAAATCAGGCAGGTCCGGGGTCACAAAACCAGGGTGAGCCAGAAGCGCGAGCAAACAGGTTCCGGGTGTGAGCTTTGCAGACGATCTGACACCGGAGAGCTGAAAGACAGGGCCTTAAATACTGGGAGAGGTAGTGGGTAATGCAGCGCAGCTGGCAGAGTAATTAGAGCAGAGCAGAGCAGGGACAGGTGGAGCTAGTTAGGCTGAGTAGAGAGAGTGGTGAGCAGAGTGGAAGAAAATTAAGGTGGTAACCCGGTGGAGTGAGAGGCTCATGACAGAACCCCCCCCCCAAGGGACGGCCCCAGAAGTCCCAAGAGCAACACCACGCCGGGCGGGAGGAGGGGAGCCGGAGGAGGGCTAGAACTCCTCCGAACGGTCCGAGTGAACGTCCTCATCCTCGGAGGAAGCCGGAGGGCCGTGGTCGGGAGATGGGACAGGTCCCGAGACAGGATCAGGCACAGGACAGGAAGCCGAGCGGGCAGGACGGTTAGGGACCCCTCTGGGGCGGCCCCTACGGATTGCAGGTTGATCAGGATGCCGTTGGTGGAAAGCGGTGATGAGAGTCCTATCCACAATCCGACTAGCTGGCACCCAGGTCCTTTCCTCAGGTCCATAGCCCTCCCAGTCAATGAGGTACTGGAGACCCCTACCCCTCCGTCTGGACCGAAGCAGGCGGCGGACGGTGTAAACCAGACCACCATCGACGAGCCGTGGAGGAGGACAAGGCGCAGCAGGGACCAGCGGACTCTCATGGATGGGCTTAATCTTAGACACATGGAAAGTGGGGTGCACCCTCAGGGAATTAGGCAGTTGGAGCCGGACAGCAGTTGGGCTAATCACTCTTATGATAGGGAATGGGCCAATGAACCGAGGTGCCAGCTTCTGCGACTCCACCCTGAGTGGCAGGTTCTTCGATGACAACCACACCCTTTGACCAACATGGTAGGTGGGAGCAGGAATTCTCCGACGGTTGGCCCCGGTAGTGTAGCTGGCAACGGATCTGAGGAGTGTGGCTCGGGCTTGTGACCAGGTGCGGCGACATCGACGGGCAAAAGCAAGTGCAGATGGGCAAGTAACCTCCTCTTCCTGGCTGGCAAATAGAGGAGGCTGGTATCCATAAACACATTGGAAAGGGGACATACCGATGGCAGAGCAGGTCAGAGAATTGTGTGCGTACTCCACCCATGTCAATTGCTGCGACCAGGAGTGGGGGTTGCGTGAAGTCATGCATCGCAGTGCCTTCTCGAGCTCCTGATTAGCCCGCTCTGACTGCCCATTGGATTGGGGATGGAATCCGGAAGTCAGACTGACTGTGGCTCCCAGCAGGTGACAGAACTCCTTCCAAAAAGCGGAGGAGAATTGTGGACCACGGTCAGAAACTACATCCTTTGGCAGTCCGTGGATCCGGAAGACGTGTTCCAGGACCACCTGGGCGGTCTCCTTGGCGGTTGGGAGCTTGGGGAGGGGAATGAAGTGTGCCATCTTGCTGAAACGGTCAACTATGGTGAGAATGACGGTCATGCCACTTGAAGGGGGCAGCCCCGTGACAAAGTCAAGGGCGATGTGAGACCAGGGACGTCTGGGCACAGGCAGGGGCTGCAGCAATCCGGCTGGGGGCTGGCAGGACGACTTGTGTTGGTTGCAGATGGGGCAGGCTTGGACGAATTCCCGTACATCCTTCCTCAGAGAGGGCCACCAGAACCTCTGGGCGAGCAGGTTGTAAGTGCGGGTGGAGCCAGGGTGACAAGCTAGGCGGGAGTCATGTCCCCACTGAACGACCTGGGACCTCAGGTCTTCGGGGACAAAAAGGCGGTCAGCTGGGCAAGTGCTGGGACCTGGCTGGTTACGGAGAGCCTCCAGCACCTGTTCCTCAACAGCCCAGGTCAGAGCTGCAACGATGCAGGGACTTGGCAGAATCGACACAGGGTCCTTGGAGGGGGTGTCATCCTTCTGGAATTGACGGGAGAGGGCGTCTGGCTTGGTGTTGCGTGATCCAGGCCGGTATGACAGAGTGAAATTAAACCTGGTGAAGAACAGGGCCCAGCGGGACTGCCTGGAGTTCAACCGTTTGGCCGTGCGGATGTACTCCAAGTTCTTATGATCGGTCCAAACGAGAAATGGAATGGTGGACCCCTCCAGCCAGTGACGCCACTCCTCCAAGGCAAGCTTCACAGCCAGCAGCTCACGGTTCCCTATGTCGTAATTGCACTCAGAGGGGGACAACCGACGTGAGAAAAAGGCACAGGGATGGAGCTTCCTATCCTCCGCAGCCCACTGAGAAATCACAGCACCAACTCCCACATCCGAGGCGTCCACCTCCACAATGAATTGCCGGTCCACATCAGGCATCTGGAGGATGGGAGCGGAGGTGAACCTCACCTTGAGGGTACTGAAGGCTTTGTCGGCTGCTGGGGTCCAGGTGAAGGGTTGCTTGGTGCTGGTTAGAGCAGTGAGAGGGGCAGCAACGGTACTGTAGTTCCGGATAAACTTTCTATAGAAGTTAGCAAACCCCAGAAACTGTTGCAGCTTCTTTCTGTTCTCCGGAACTGGCCATGAAGTGACTGCTGATACTTTGGCAGGATCCATTTGGATACTTCCCTCTGCCACTATGTACCCCAGGAAGGCCACTGTCTTGACGTGAAACTCACATTTCTCTGCCTTGGCGTAGAGGGAATTCTCCAGAAGACGATGAAGGACTTGCTGGACATGGCGGGTGTGTTCAGACAGGTTTCTGGAGTAGATTAAGATGTCATCCAGGTAAACGAAGACAAACTTGTTTAACATGTCCCGCAGTACATCATTCACTAGAGCCTGGAACACAGCAGGAGCATTGGTGAGGCCAAAAGGCATAACCAGATACTCGTAGTGGCCTGTTGGTGTATTGAATGCGGTTTTCCATTCATCTCCCTCCCGGATCCGCACTAGGTGGTAAGCGTTTCTGAGATCCAACTTGGTAAAAACAGTGGCTCCCTGGAGCAACTCAAAAGCAGAGGTGAGCAGAGGCAGAGGGTAACGGTTTTTCACTGTGATGTCGTTGAGTCCCCTGTAGTCGATGCAGGGGCGAAGAGATCCGTCCTTCTTCCCCACAAAGAAGAAGCCAGCACCAGCAGGAGATGAAGATGAACGGATTAATCCTGCGGACAGAGAGCCATTGATGTAGTCCTCCATGGACTTTCTTTCAGGAGCAGACAACGAATAAAGACGACCCTTAGGAGGGGCTGTTCCAGGGAGGAGGTCGATGGCACAGTCGTACGGTCGGTGAGGGGGCAGAGATGTGGCTCTTGCTTTGTTAAACACCTCTCTGAGACCATGGTAGCATTCTGGGACATTGGAGAGGTCAGGAGCGGAGTTAGTAGGTACTGGCCGAGGGGGTAGTGCGGCAGCAAGCAGGCAGGTTCGGTGGCAGTCCTCTCCCCACTCCCTGATCACCCCGGTCACCCAGTCGAGCTGAGGGTTGTGCCGGCGGAGCCATGGGTAACCCAGGATGAGGGGTTGGCCTGGAGAGGGGAGCAGGTGAAACTGGATAGTTTCTTGATGGTTTCCGGACAGACCCATCGAGACCGGGGCCGTGACATGAGTGACCGATCCGAGTAAGTGTCCGTCCAGTGCCCGGGCAGGAAGAGGAGGTGTCAAACGGAGGTTCTCCAGTCCCAGTTGGCGTGCCAGCTTGATGTCCATTATGTTGGCTTCGGCGCCAGAATCCACCAGAGCAGCCAGGGTGTGAGTTGAGTCAGAGAGGCGGAGGTGAACTTGCAGCAGGGGTTTGCGGTCGGAGGACTGGATGGTCATTGAACTCAACCGGACTCCCCCTATGCCCGGTGAGCTTCGGCCCTTTAAAGGGCAGGTTACCCCACGATGTCCATCACCTCCACAATAGAGGCAGAGGTTTGAGGTGAAGCGGCGCTGGCGCTCTGCAGGAGTGAGAGAGGCTCGCCCAATCTCCATAGGCTCAGACTGATCAAGCTGACCTGGGTGAGTGGCAGTAGATGACAGGAGCCCAGTCGGATCTCTCCGAATGCCGGTAGTAGGTGGACCTTGGCGCCCCCTCTCACGACGACGGGTCTGTATCCTTCTGTCGATCCTGACAGTCAGTGCGATGGCTTCATCAAGAGTGGAAGGCAGTTCATGGGAGACCAACTCGTCCTTGATATAGTCAGCCAAACTATGGAAGAACGCGTCCACCAACGATGGTGTGTTCCAAGAACTTCGTCTAGCCAGGGTTCGGAAGTCGATGGAATGGTCTGCGACTGTACGTCTGCCTTGTCGAATACTGAACAGTTCACGAGACGCCTCTGCGGTTGGTGAATCCAGGTCAAACACCTTCAGCATCTCCTCAGCAAACAGGTCGAAGGTTGCACATGCGGGGGTTTGACGTTCGAACTCTGCTGTTCCCCAGAGTCGAGCTCGGCCCGTCAGGTGAGTGATGGCATACCCAACTTTAGCCCCCTCCGTGGCGAAGGTCCTTGGCTGCAAGGAGAACTGAAGTCGGCAGCTAGTCAGGAATGGCCGGACCTGGGTTGAATCGCCGTTGAACCGCTCGGGGTTTCCAATCTTGGGTTCCGGAGCAGCGGCTGCAATGACCGGGGCAGGTAACTCGGGGGCAGGGCTGGTGGGCAGACTGGCTGGGGTAAGGTTGGTGAGGAGTTGAATGATCATGGCGAGTTGTTGTTGCTGCTGCTGGAACTGCTGCTCATGCTCATCGGTTTCCATGTCGGGGAAAGTGTGCGCTGAGTCCATAATGGTCAGATCGTACTGTCACGGTTCAGACAGACGACCAGAGGACCACAATTGCGTCACACCAGAAAGTTTATTAAAACTTAAGGGAAAAGGGAAGTAGGGAGTGAATGAAGGCTCCAGGGGTAACAGGGGTCCCGTCCAATGTGCTGGGTCTGTGCCCCCCCCAGTGGCAGCGATGCGTCCTATGAAGCCGGTGGTGGGTGGTCCAGAAGTCCTGGGGGGGGGAGACACAGACACAACAGGGCGGAATGAACCAAGGCAGCAGTACAGTTCAAGGGAAATCCAAAATACGTAGTAGCAAGGCAGAAGGCTGGTCAGAGTTACCGGGATTGAAGAGTAGTCAGGAGTCGTAATGGCAGAAGCAGGTCTGGATCTCCTGGGGCAGAAGAGTATCCAAAAATCAGGCAGGTCCGGGGTCACAAAACCAGGGTGAGCCAGAAGCGCGAGCAAACAGGTTCCGGGTGTGAGCTTTGCAGACGATCTGACACCGGAGAGCTGAAAGACAGGGCCTTAAATACTGGGAGAGGTAGTGGGTAATGCAGCGCAGCTGGCAGAGTAATTAGAGCAGAGCAGAGCAGGGACAGGTGGAGCTAGTTAGGCTGAGTAGAGAGAGTGGTGAGCAGAGTGGAAGAAAATTAAGGTGGTAACCCGGTGGAGTGAGAGGCTCATGACAATTGTAGGATTTTTAATGAATTTATTAGCAAATTATGGTGGAAAATAAGTATTTGGTCAATAACAAAAGTTTCTCAATACTTTGTAATATACCCTTTGTTGGCAATGACACAGGTCAAACGTTTTCTGTAAGTCTTCACAAGGTTTACACACACTGTTGCTGGTATTTTGGCCCATTCCTCCATGCAGATCTCCTCTAGAGCAGTGATGTTTTGGGGCTGTCGCTGGGCAACACGGACTTTCAACTCCCTCCAAAGATTTTCTATGGGGTTGAGATCTGGAGACTGGCTAGGCCACTCCAGGACCTTGAAATGCTTCTTACGAAGCCACTCCTTCGTTGCCCGGGCGGTGTGTTTGGGATCATTGTCATGCTGAAAGACCCAGCCACGTTTCATCTTCAATGCCCTTGCTGATGGAAGGAGGTTTTCACTCAAAATCTCACGATACATGGCCCCATTCATTCTTTCCTTTACATGGATCAGTCGTCCTGGTCCCTTTGCAGAAAAACAGCCCCAAAGCATGATGTTTCCACCCCTATGCTTCACAGTAGGTATGGTGTTCTTTGGATGCAGCTCAGCATTCTTTGTCCTCCAAACACGACAAGTTGAGTTTTTACCAAAAAGTTATATTTTGGTTTCATCTGACCATATGACATTCTCCCAATCCTCTTCTGGATCATCCAAATGCACTCTAGCAAACTTCAGACGGGCCTGGACATGTACTGGCTTAAGCAGGGGGACACGTCTTGCACTGCAGGATTTGAGTCCCTGGCGGCGTAGTGTGTTACTGATGGTAGGCTTCGTTACTTTGGTTCCAGCTCTCTGCAGGTCATTCACTAGGTCCCCCCGTGTGGTCCTGGGATTTTTGCTCACCGTTCTTGTGATCATTTTGACCCCACAGGGTGAGATCTTGCGTGGAGCCCCAGATCGAGGGAGATTATCAGTGGTCTTGTATGTCTTCCATTTCTTAATAATTGCTCCCACAGTTGATTTCTTCAAACCAAGCTGCTTACCTATTGCAGATTCAGTCTTCCCAGCCTGGTGAAGGTCTACAATTTTGTTTCTGGTGTCCTTTGACAGCTCTTTGGTCTTGGCCATAGTGGAGTTTGGAGTGTGACTGTTTGAGGTTGTGGACAGGTGTCTTTTATACTGATAACAAGTTCAAACAGGTGCCATTAATACAGGTAACGAGTGGAGGACAGAGGAGCCTCTTAAAGAAGAAGTTACAGGTCTGTGAGAGCCAGAAATCTTGCTTGTTTGTAGGTGACCAAATACTTATTTTCCACCATAATTTGCAAAAAAATTCATTAAAAATCCTACAATGTGATTTTCTGGAATTGTTTTTCTCAATTTGTCTGTCATAGTTGACGTGTGCCTATGATGAAAATTACAGGCCTCTCTCATCTTTTTAAGTGGGAGAACTTGCACAATTGGTGGCTGACTAAATACTTTTTTTCCCCACTGTACATGTACATGCACACACTCAATCAGGACCTCCTCCCAAGCTTACTTTTAGAGGTCCGACTGACCCAGGTCCAGCCATCAAAGACTTGCTTAAGGGTAATACCAGGAAATACTTGACTATGCAGATCTGTTTATAATACCAGGAAATACTTCATAATTCAGTAACAGCTTGGGTATTGAATAGCTTTTGGTTACATGAAATGGTGGTTACACTATGTAGTTCAAATGAGAGACATGTAAAGGATGCTAACATGAAATGTATCCAACTGCTTTACAAATAGCCCAGAGCAGTTCAGTGTCCCTTGTTATTGTTATTAAGAAACTCTGTCAGAATACTGTTGTATTTTATTTGATGGTTCAACGTGAGCACTGAGTGAGTGTGCTTATGGAGAGAGATAGAGGGAGGGAGGGAGGGAGGGAGGGAGGTGAGGGGCGGGAAGGTAAGGAGGGGAAAGGGAGATGAGACAGGTGAGGGGGCCTGGGAGGGGCGAGGGACGTGAGAGGGTCGGGAGAGTTGAGGGGGGCAGGGAGGAGCAAGGGAGGTGGTTTTGGCGGAGGAACAGCTGCCTTCTTGTCTCGCAGACTAAATTAATGTATAGCAGAAAACATTATGTTTTTAATCAGATGCTTTTTGAGTGTCTCTTGACTTTTTTTGAAACCATTTAAAACCTGTAGTCTTCTTCCTAAACACTACATTAGACTACATAACATTTAAGTAGTGATGTGCGAGCGTTTCAATAAGATTTTCGTACCTGAATCAGTACTCTATTAGTATGGTCTATCTATGGATACTCGGATAGTATTTTGTGAGGGACAACTAAATGAGTGATGTCACCTGCAGGAAATGGATGTGATGGTCTGAGTGTGATAGCTTCTCCAGCTCAGCATCTCTCGTCCTTAGCTCAGCTGGCTCCTGCGCCACGTGCTCTTCAGCTTGTCTCACATCAGCGTTCTCCTGGGCTCTGATCAGTTCCTTCACCTCAGAGCGCCTTCTCTAAATGGAGCGGAGCAGCTCAGTAAAGATTCACTCACCGCCCCCCCACTGCCTTCTATGCAGAACGCTGTTAGGACACACACACACAGAGAGAGAAGAGGGGTGTCCATTGCAACCAGTCCATTCACTCAGCTCTTACCAAGACCCCAGATAGCCTGTAAATGTAAATATGTATAATGTAAATATAGATTGCTGTCCCCAACTCTCACCTTCAGAGTGTCCACAGCCTGTCTCAGCTCCTGAATCTGCTCTCTCTTTCACTGCTGGGATGTCTGTTGTTTCTCCTCTAACTGCTTCTGCAAAGAAATAAAGCACAATGGACATGGGACTGATCAAAAACGTATTGTCAGGTACCCTGTATCTTACAAGAAATCTCTGAAAGTTTATTTTCTAATATTGGCAGGTTTTGTAATTGTTTCTACCATATCATGTGTGTAATGTGTCAATTTATTACTGTATAAGGACAGTAAACAAATGACTAAATTGATAATAAACATAATTAATCCCTAATCCCTAAACTAAAGGGGTAGTTCCACTCTTCGAATTTCATAATGTTATTTTTTACTTATTTAGGGTGTTTTCATCTCATCCAAACTGGATCAACCAGTTAGCTATGCATTAACGCATGGGGAAAGTGGTCTGCCTTCCCACATTTCCCTATTTTGAAAACACTGGTTCAATCCATCTATACTATATTGCTACATGCTCCAAAAAGCATGCCAGGAGATGATGGATGTTGCTAAAAAACCAGATAATAAACTTTAAAGTGGTTTGGATAAAACGACAACACCCTGAGTAAGCTAAAACATAAAAAGTGAACTATCTCTTCATACATAATTTGATTGTTAACTTTTATCTCATTCTAGATTGTTTCGTGTAATTTGACATTTCTGAACATTGGCTGATTTTCGAACTCTTCAACATAGAAGCACTTTAACTTGATATGAGATATATTGACAATATGAAGGTTAAGAAGAAATCTAAAAATATGTTTAAATATAAATATGTGACATCTGAAAGTGGAGTTCTCATCCTCACCTGCTTCTCTGTCCATTCTGCTGCAGCTAAGACTGTATCATGGCATCCATGTCCATCTTACACAGACAGAAATGCTGCTAATCGGTATAGTAAACCTCAGAGCAGCCCTTTATTGGTCATTCCACCAATAGAGTGCCTTTTGGGTAGTGTAATTTGGTTTTAAAAAACTATTTATTTACTATTTACTAATTTTTACATTCTGTCATAAAGAGCACATATTCATTTAATTAAAGAAAACATTTTTTCCCATCTCAAGGGTTTAAATCAAGAAAAATGACTAAAAGTGGCAATTAAGTAACAGGGTTGACATAACAGGTATGAAGTTTTCATTTTTTAAATCAAACATAACTCCTTGTGACAGGGGGAATGAAAGCATGTTGTGTGCAACAGGGAGGGGCAATTGAAAACAATCTTACTAGGAGTTGGAAAAACATGAGGAGGGACAATGTCAAAATGCAGATATTAATAGAAAAAATCTGATTTATTGAATTTTCCATGTGGTCTATATTAAAAAGCACTTAATTTAATATAACAGGCTTTGAAAAGTTAAATATTGGGGCACAATTTCTACTTCAATTATCTAAGTGGACCGACCCTTATATAGTCCATCCAGTAGCTGTATCCACAGGCAATAGTCACTGGATCCTTCAGTAGATCCAGACAGATTGAAAAACAGATAAAAATGTATGCACACATGACTGTAAGTCGCTTTGGATAAAAGCGTCTGCTAAATGGCATATTATTATATTATTATAAAGTCCATGGCCTCTGCCATGTTGATAAACAAACTAACAGTCTAAGCAGCAGTATCAGTATAAGTTATAACTGTTTATAAGTGTTTGTTTTGAGAAGTAAGACGGACTTCCGCTAAGCTCCCGTGTAGCTCAGTTGGTAGACCATGGCGCTTGCAACGCCAGGGTTGTGGGTTCGATTCCCACGGGGGGCCAGTATGAGTTAATGTTTTATTTTTATTTTTATGTATGCACTCACTAACTGTAAGTCACTCTGGATAAGAGCGTCTGCTAAATGACTAAAATGTAAAAATGTATACTGTCAAAGGTAACTTCCTGGTTTTGTGGAACCCTAACCCTAAGGACAGAAAGTAATTGCATTGGGTTATACAGTAAATAAATGACTCCTGAGGGATCATCCAGCAAGAAATGTGTTGTTCTGATTTCTCTCTCGATGCATACTGGTCAAGGGAAGCAGACACAAACAAGCTGCAGTCTGCTGAAACTGCAGCTGTAGCGGTGAATCACCTCTGTGGAAATGATTCATCAGTGGAATTCTGGACCAGCTGAACACAATAGATGTGAAAGTGAAAGAGAATCACCTGATGCTATGTTTCGCTTGAGCAAAGAGGAGGACGGCATATCCTCACCACGGTAAACTATAATAGCTGCTAGAAGATGACTCAGCATTCAGGCAGCTGAACGCTGAACTCTCAGACGATATTCATATATTGAAGATAAACCTGTTCTAAACCTGCTCTATTGTTCAGTACGTGCTAGTCCTGACGCCTCTAATATGCAAGTTGGCTTTTTATGCTATCTTAAAGAACGCCAAATAGAACAAATCTCTAATGGTAAAATATGTATAAATATGCTCTCTTGCTTCCACAGACTTGAACCGTACAGTGATGACTGCTTTGCGCACAGTTCTTGCGGCACTCACCATGATCTCTTGTGTGTTGGGGGACAATTCCGGACAGTACTCCTACGGCTCTGATGTCACAGAGGCAGCCAACTTTGCCATTGATTTCCATAATCGCATGAGCAAGTATGCCTTTGCGTACAAGGTCATCGACATTCTGTCTGCCACACCACAGGTCAGTAGACTGCGCACTTGCACACTGCTCTGAAGAAAGTATTGGAATAACCTTTTATAGTACCTGCAGTAAAATATAATTTGTTTTATAATAGTTATAAATACTTCATAACTAACTGAACTGAAAAATTACTTCATAACTAAATGAACTGAAATTGTAATTATGTCCTCGGATTTGGCACTAGAACTGAAGGAGAATATTAAAAGTATAAACTTAGATTAAAGGATTCATGTTACTAAATATTTCTGTTGACTTTTAGATTTACCCTCCGGCTCGGGTGAAACACACCATGACTGTCAAAGTGGGACAGACTGTGTGTAAGAACGAAGCCAATGTAAACTTGGCTGATTGCAGCCTGCAGAATTCTCTGGATCTCAAGGTAATATATAAATTACCTGTTAAATCACCATTCACCTTGAAGTAAATAGTTAGCCTACAGTATATATGAATAAGATTACCTGAGCTTTTATGATATACACAGTATTGGCCAGTTTCCCAGACCCAGATTAAACCTAGTCCAGGACTAAAAAACACTTTCAGTTGAGATTTTACTTTGAGCATGCTTTTTGGTCCAGGAATAGGCTCATCCGGGACTGGGAAACCGGCCCTAAAATGTTCAAGTATCTGATGATGTCTGTCTCTCAATTTTCAGACTATGATCTGCCATTTTGTCGTGCTTGAGGTCCCACATTCTGCCTTTCCAACTCCAAGCTACCTTCTGGTGGACCAGTGTAATTGACATGGACTTGGAATTAAAGTTTGTCAAAGCATTCTGGAATGAACTAACCCCGCTGCTGCATCACCATACATCTACACCTCTTGAAAAGCATTTTATTGTCAACGCAAACACAATATTTGGAGCTTGACATTTAAACTTTGATTCATTCACAGTCTTTGAACTCCTTTAGTATGTTTTATCTATTATACATATTTAATAATCCTTTGGCCACCACAGTCAAGTTCTACTGATTCATTAAGAGGTTAATCAATTACTCTAAAAGGGAGTTTTGGTGTTGTTTTCTTCTAGAATAAATGTATTTTTAATTTGTCATAGTTCGTAGTAGTAGGAACACATTGGTATACTTTATTTCACTTCGGTTTTAAAAAGTGCCTTTGATGTAGGCCTATAAATGTTTACATTTAGAATGGCAGAGAAACTATTACACACACTACGCAATTACACAATACACATAGCTTGCATGCCATGTAGGTCTACCTTTATGAGCACTTGAAGCAACACTGGTCAACGCGTTTGAAAGTGTTCTTGCTTCCTTTTGTTTACTTTGGCTGACCAAGCCATAAAGGCTGCTAGCCTGCCACTTATCACCAAACAACAACACAGGTCAGAGCAGGAAGGGGAGAGACCGAAGCACAGGTGCACACAGGTGCACTTTTTTCAGGTCATCTTTGGCAATGTTCTCTCAGGGTGTTCTTTCTGTCACAGACGTGTGTTAAATTCTCATGCAGTCGTTCCCCAAGTTGTGTGTATATATAAAAAGGGCACTGAGCCCTAGACAACATAATTTCAGTAGAGGTGTTCTTTTAGAATGAGGGGTGCTGTCGCTCAGCTGGTGTTGCTGTTCTGTCTGTCTGGGACATGGGCTCAGGGAGAGAGTGGAGGGTTCAGAGAGAATGACATTACTCAACAGGGTCACAGGGAAGGGGGCGATAGTAGGGTGCAAGAGGTTCAGATCGAGAGGCAAAAGACTGAAGCTACAGAGACGACCCACAAACAGACAACTGAACACTCCAACACCACCCCTGACATTTGGACTGAGCTGAGAGACATGGTGATGGAACAGAGAGTGAAGCTGAGCAACATGGAGGTGAAGTTTGGAAATTGCTCATTTGATGTAGGCCTACTTCTCCCACTCATCCAGAGAGAAGGTAAAACAAATGTTTTATTGTCACACACCGGATAGGTGCAGTGGTGGAAAAAGTACCCAATTGTCATACTTGAGTAAAAGTAAAGATACCTTAATAGAAAATGACCCAAGTAAAAGTGAAAGTCACCCAGTAAAATACTACTTGAGTAAAAGTCTAAAAGTATTTGGTTTTAAATATACTTAAGTATCAAAAGTAAATGTAATTGTTAAAATATACTTAAGTATTGTGGTGTCTCAAAATATGTTGCTAATTATGCTGTGATGATAAGAAGTCCGCTTACACTGTACTTTGATTATAAAGGTTTATTGTATCAAAGATCACAGTATCAATTTACAGACATCTGCAGATATCTGGAGAACAACGGCCCAATCTGTTAATATGTTGTTTCTCCCTTCTTTGTTTAAGACATGGTATTTATATCCTATGTGACATAGTATGGCGTGATTTTAATAAACCAATCCCCGGCTTTCACATATCTCCAAATGTCCTCTATTCCAAGAAACCTATGTAGCAATGCTTTTCCAAATGCTTCAGCAAAGCAGAGTAAAGTTCATCTATTACACCATTTGCAAACATCAGCAAAATCAATAGACCTTCAGACACTACAGTATCAACAGTAAAAGTAAATGTATAAATTATTTCAAATTCCTTATATTAAGCAAACCAGACGGCACAATTTTAATGTTTTAAAAAATGTATTACGGATAGCCAGGGGCACACTCCAACACTCAGACATCATTTATAAACAAAGCACTTGTGTTTAGTGAGTCCGCCAGATCAGAGGCAGTAGAGATGACCAGGGATGTTGCCTAGTTAAATAAAGGTTAAATAAATACAATAAAAATGTTCTCTTGATAAGTGTATGAATTTGACAATTTTCCTGTCCCGCCAAGCATTTAAAATGTAACAAGTACTTTTGGACAGTCAGGGAACATTTATGGAGTAAAAAGTACATTATTTTTTTTAGGAATGTAGTGAAGTAAAAGTACAAGTTGTCAAAAATATAAATTGTAAAGTACAGATACCCAAAAAAACTACTTAAGTAGTACTTTAAAGTATTTTTACATAAGTACTTGAAATGTGTTGTTTTAAAGGGTCAGCCATAGCTTTGAGGTTGCTGATGACCTCCCTCAAGGATTCTCGCTCTTTCTTTGGAGCGAATTTATCCCACATTTCAGTGAATTCACCATGGGTGGCCTGGTTTTCCAATATATCATCACCATGGTGCCTGTGGACAAAGATTCTGTATTATAACTTGCACACAACCAACTATTTCCGTCTTGTGATTAAAAATCTTACACAATTGATTTAACTGTAATCTATAAATAATCTCAGCTATCTAACAACTGGGCATGTACTATTGCTTATTATGAAAACGTATGAATGAATTAGTGCAGTGCCTAGCTCAGGCGACCATTGCTATTATTGTGTTCATTTGGCACCAGATGGAAGAAAAGGGACTGACTTGGACCAATAAGAAACACTCATTTTTGTTTTCCGTTGCAAAGCGTTTTATAAACGTTTTCCGTTGTGTGCCGTCACGTATATGACCCAGGTCATAATGCAGGAGGCACTTCCCACCTGACTTCCTGTGGTGGGTCCACACAATAAGTTGTATAAAACTGGAGACTGCATCCAAAATGGCCGACCATTGTTGGTAATCTACTCACGCTCGCATACGCTGATTCATGGACCGTCTATATCCAAGTTACATCCGGTTTATACAGACCAGCGTCATCACATGCGCACTAGCACCCAGTGTGCAAAGGGAGCAGCGCGACATAGCAGACGTTGGATGAATATAAAATGTTAATATCTTCGGCAGTGAGTGATGAAAAAAAAATCTGCCTCGTGACAATTATTTGAATAATGCAATGGATGTTTTATGCACAAAGGTGGTGACAGAAGTGTCTTATTAGGAATTTTCGAATCTGACTCTGTGGCAGTCTATAGAAATTGTCTTTCTGGGCCGGGCGTCAGGCACTGCAGTGTTGCCAACTCCTCAGTAAGGAAAGTAGCTATTGGCTGTCCTAAAAGTCGCTAGAAGTCGCTAAATGACGTCATCACCTAATTTGCATAATTTGCCATGTGCATGTAATTGTGATGGACGCTGTAGGAGAGGAATAACGTGTAGGAGAGACAAAAAGTGAGTAAAAAACACCCTAAATATGTTTAGAACTACAAATGAACTTTCTTCTGTCGACTCTTGTTTTTTTTTTATGTCACAATTCCAACCCTCCTCCTTTATCCGGGCTTGGGACCTGCAAAAGTGATCCAAAAGAGACATTCTGGCAGATACTTATTTCTATAGATACAGTTACTTATTATTATTATTATTTTATTTTTTCTTAAGTTTAGTTTGGTTTTTAACCTTATTTACATTTACATTTTAGTCATTTAGCAGACGCTCTTATCCAGAGCGACTTACAGGAGCAATTAGGGTTAAGTGCCTTGCTCAGGGGCACATCGACAGATTTTTCACCTAGTCGGCTCGGGGATTAGAACCAGCGACCTTTCGGTTACTGGCACAACGCTCTTACCCACTAAGCTACCTGCCGCCCCGACTTATGGTCCACTTAGGAGCCTACAACAAGTCACAGTAAAACATGAACATTTTTAACCATTACATTTTTTAATTTTTTTTGTATACAGTCTACATTAACAATCTAAATGGACCAAAAAGAGACAATAGAAAAAACTGTCAATGGCAATGTGAGAAAATGATGGTAACTAGTCTGGCCCTAATTCAGGTTAATTGTTTGTTTTTTACAGACCCCCCTCCACACACACACAGGCTGTGCTGGCTCACAGAAAGAGTGGGTCATCGTCATTTTGGTCAAGGCTCTCTATGGCAGGTTCAGCAACTGAGGGAGCTGACTTAAATGAGTTAGCAGCTGATGTGCCAAAAAGCTGCAAAACATTATCAGGCAGCTGGTGCTCATAGCAAGCCTCACCAGACAGCTTCAGTCCATATTGAATGTACCGGATGGAGTTAAGGGTCTGCAAGGACATCCGATTTCTACGTTTGCTTTTTACCACACTCATCTGGCTGAATACTCTCTTGACTTCAGCATTCGAGTGTGGCAAGGACAACGCAGACACAGCAGCCATGGCAAGTTCTTGAAACGGGTTGATATCAGCTGCATCCCTGAACTTCCAAATCTCACTCCAGAAGCCCAGTGTGTTTTTTGTCTCATTCCATTTACTAAGATGGATGGCACGCCATTGCTGGACAACCTTGTCTATCTCTGCAGGGGAGTAGCCAAGGAGTAATTTTTTCTATTTCTCCAGGGCTCTTATTGTGCTTTAGAGTTTCCTCCACATTGAAAACTGACATGTACTGCAATGCTTCGATGTTGTCCGGCAGTCTCACCCTCAACTCATTAGTGAGGGAGATGGTGAAGGCTACACACCGCTTTTGGACATTGTTTTCATCCTCAGGCGCAAGGTGGAGCTCAGCTGCCTTTGACTCAAAAAGGTAACAAAGGTACGGTTTGAGACTGATGTATCCATCTATTGGCCCTTTGAGTACATCAACATTTGCCAGTGGATTCAGCACCCTGCTGCTCACAGACTTGATCAGGCTAACCAAGCTGTCAAGTAGCTTAAGAGGGTCTACTTGCTCTCCCTCAAAAGCCATGATGGCCAACTGTACCTCACCCAGCACTGACTTCAAAAAAGTCAGATACAATATGTTTTGAGGATCACTGTACATGGAGTATAAAACCTCAGCCATGTAGCAGTGTTCACTGGACTTGGTGACTGCGAAATGCAGCCTAAGCTCCTCCCACTGGTCCAAAATGCGTGAAACCGCGGGTTCAATGGAGAGCCAACGTGTGGCACACACCTTGGTTATCTGTAAAGGTTTCTCCCCACAGTTGATGGTCTCATATATGGCCTTGTAGGCCTCCCTGTGCTTTGGAGACACTGAAAACCGGTTATAAGTCTCTCGTACCAAGTACTCCACACTACGGGGGATGGTGTCATTGGAAGCATGACTTACAGCAAGCTGCAGAGAGTGGCACACACAGCGAATAAGAACCAGATCTTTGAGGCCATACTCCTCCTTCAGCACTTTATGGACCCCATTGTTAATCCCCGTCATAACAGAGGCATTGTCAATCCATATCCCCAGGAGTTTCTCTTTTTTAAGACAACACTTCTCGAGGAAAGCCACAACACCACGGGCTATAGATTTGGCATCTCCTCCCTCCAACTCAACAAGCCCCAGAAATGTTGATACAATTGTCTGCTTGGTGTCACTAAAGTACCTTATCACAACCCCCAGGTACTTAGAAACACTTACATCCGTGGACTCTGCGAGGAGGAGGCTGAAACGCTGGTCACCCACATCTGCGACCAACTTTTTCAGAAAGTATGGTGCTAGAACACCATTAATCATTTCTGTGCACTTTGTCCTGTGCATTTTGAAGTGGGTAGCAGCAGTGGAGTCTGAGAAAGCAGCTCTACATGCTTCTCCAATGTGATCACATGCCAGCATGGAACCGTGTTCAGCGATAGCTAATGCCATGGTGGCCTCAGCCTTTTTTGCAGAGTCAATTTTTTAAACCATAAATGGCAGCTTGTTTTGGGTGGAACTGTTATAAGGCTTTGCCTTTTGAGTGTGTTTTTGAGTTGTCATGTGTTTTTTTACATCACTAAGTTTGGCGTAGAAATCAGCCTTACAATACAGGCAGTATGCCCGTGTATCATCTCCAATAAACGGCTTCAACCAGCCTTTGAATTCAGGATTTGATTCCCACTCCTTTCTGTATTTTTGAGTGTACAGTTTAGACTGAGACATGATGAACTAGCCAGCTAGATGTTTAGCTTATGTCACAGAGAGGCGCACACACAGTGGACGAGGTGAGTAAGTGACTGAGGCTGTGTGAGTCAAATGCAGTGATTTATTTTTGTGCAGTGATTTATTTTAGACAAAGAACATTTTACATTTACATCCCGCCCTGAATGTAAGCCAGGGCGGGATCAGCCAGCGGCGGCTTCCCGCATGTGCGATTCATTTGCAGTCTGGACGCGGAGGGGTGAACATCTCCTGCTCTGACTGCAGCTGGGAGGGACTGCTGCGCGACGACTGGGTGGGGGTGGGGCCCACAGCAGCACCCGCTGCTCGTTGAGAAGAGTAAGAACGATACGTGCTTTTTTATTTTATTTTATTTCACCTTTATTTAACCAGGTAAGCCAGTTGAGAACAAGTTATCATTTACAACTGCGACCTGGCCAAGATAAAGCAAAGCAGTGCGATAAAAACAACAACAACACAGAGTTACACATGGGATAAACAAAACATACAGTCAATAACACAATAGAAAATCTATATACAGTGTGTGCAAATGTAGTAAGTTATGGAGGTAAGGCAATAAATAGGCCATAGTGCATAATAATTACAATTTAGTATTAACACTGGAGTGATAGATGTGCAGAAGATGATGTGCAAATAGAGATACTGGGGTGCAAATTAGCAAAATAAATAACAATATGGGGATGAGGTAGTTGGGTGGGCTAATTTCAGAAGGGCTGTGTACAGGTGCAGTGATCGGTAAGGTGCTCTGACAACTGATGCTTAAAGTTAGTGAGGGAGATAAGAGTCTCCAGCTTCAGAGATTTTTGCAGTTCGTTCCAGTCATTAGCAGCAGAGAACTGGAAGGAATGGCGGCCAAAGGAGGTGTTGGCTTTGGGGATGACCAGTGAGATATACCTGCGGGAGCGCATCCTACGGGTGGGTGTTGCTATGGTGACCAATGAGCTAAGATAAGGCGGGATTTGCCTAGCAGTGATTTATAGATGACCTGGAGCCAGTGGGATTGGCGACGAATATGGAGTGAGGGCCAGCCAACGAGAGCGTACAGGTCACAACGGTGGGTAGTATATGGGGCTTTGGTGACAAAACAGATGGCACTGTGATAGACTACATCCAATTTGCTGAGTAGAGTGTTGGAGGCTATTTTGTAAATGACATCGCCGAAGTCAAGGATCGGTATGATAGTCAGTTTTACGAGGGCATGTTTGGCAGCATGAGTGAAGGAGGCTTTGTTGCGAAATAGGAAGCCGATTCTAGATTTAACTTTGGATTGGAGATGCTTAATGTGAGTCTGGAAGGAGAGTTTACAGTCTAACCAGACACCTAGGTATTTGTAGTTGTCCACATATTCTAAGTCAGACCCGCCGAGAGTAGTGATTCTAGTTGGGCGGGCGGGTGCAAGCAGCGTTAGATTGAAGAGCATGCATTTAGTTTTACTAGCGTTTAAGAGCAGTTGGAGGCTACGGAAGGAGTGTTGTATGGCATTGAAGCTCGTTTGGAGGTTTGTTAACACAGTGTCCAATGAAGGGCCAGATGTATACAAAATGGTGTCGTCTGCGTAGAGGTGGATCTAAGAGTCACCAGCAGCAAGAGCGACATCATTGATATACACAGAGAATAGAGTCTGCCCGAGAATTGAACACTGTGGCACCCCCATAGAGACTGCCATAGGTCCAGACAACAGGCCTTCCGATTTGACACATTGAACTCTATCTGAGAAGTAGTTGGTGAACGAGGCGAGGCAGTCATTTGAGAAACCAAGGCTATTTAGTCTGCCAATAAGAATGCGGTGATTGACAGAGTCGAAAGCCTTGGCCAGGTCGATGAAGACGGCTGCACAGTACTGTCTTTTATCGATCGCGGTTATAATATCGTTTAGGACCTTGAGCGTGGCTGAGGTGCACCCATGACCAGCTCAGAAACCAAATTGCATAGCGGAGAAGGTACGGTGGGATTCGAAATGGTCGGTGATCTGTTTGTTAACTTAGCTTTCAAATACTTTCGAAAGGGAGGGCAGGATGGATATAGGTCTGTAACAGTTTGGATCTAGAGTGTCACCCACTTTGAAGAGGGGGATGACCGCGGCAGCTTTCCAATCTCTGGGGATCTCAGATGATACGAAAGAGAGGTTGAACAGGCTAGTAACAGGGGTTGCTACAATTTCGGCTGCTAATTTTAGAAAGAAAGGGTCCAGATTGTCTAGCCCAGCTGATTTGTAGGGGTCCAGATTTTGCAGCTCTTTCAGAACATCAGCTATCTGAATTTGGGTGAAGGAGAAGCGGGGGGGCATGGGCAAGTTGCAGCGGAGGGTGCAGAGCTGGTGGCCGGGGTAGCGGTAGCCAGGTGGAAATCATGTCCAGCCGTAGCAAAATGCTTATTGAAATTCTCGATTATCGTAGATTTATCGGTGGTGACAGTGTTTCCTAGCCTCAGTGCAGTGGGCAGCTGGGAGGAGGTGCTCTTATTCTCCATGGACTTTACAGTGTCCCAAAACTTTTTGGAGTTAGTGCTGCAGGATGCAAATTTCTGTTTGAAAAAGCTAGCCTTTGCTTTCCTAACTGATTGTCTATATTTGTTCCTGACTTCCCTGAAAAGTTGCATATCGCGGGGGCTGTTCAATGCTAATGCAGTACGCCACAGGATGTTTTTGTGCTGGTCAAGGGCAGTCAAGTCTGGGGTGAACCAGGGGCTATATCTGTTCTTAGTTCTGCATTTTTTGAATGGGGCATGCTTATTTAAGATTGAGAGGAAAGCACTTTTAAAGAACAACCAGGCATCCTCTACTGACGGAATGAGATCGATATCCATCCAGGATACCTGGGCCAGGTCAATTAGAAAGGCCTGCTCGCTGAAGTGGTTTAGGGAGCGTTTGACAGTGATGAGGGGTGGTCGTTTGACCGCGGACCCATTACGGACACAGTCAATGAGGCAGTGATCGCTGAGATCCTGGTTGAAGACAGCGGAGGTGTATATAGAGTGTAAATTAGTCATGATGATATCTATGAGGGTACCCATGTTTACGGATTTAGGGTTGTACCTGGTAGGTTCCTAGATAATTTGTGTGAGATTGAGGGCATCTAGTTTAGATTGTAGGACGGCTGGGGTGTTAAGCATATCCCAGTTTAGGTCACCAAGCAGTACGAACTCTGAGGATAGATGGGGGTCAATCAATTCACATATGGTGTCCAGGGCACAGCTGGGGCTGAGGGGGGTCTGTAGCAAGCGGCAACAGTGAGAGACTTATTTCTGGAAAGGTGGATTTTTAGAAGTAGAGGCTCAAACTGTTTGGGCACAGACCTGGATAGTATGATAGAGCTCTGCAGGCTATCTCTACAGTATATTGTAACTCCGCCCCCTTTGGCAGTTCTATCTAGACTGAACATTTTGTAGTTGGGGATGGAAATTTCAGAGTTTTTGGTGGCCTTCCTAAGCCAGGATTCAGACACTGCTAGAACATCAGGGTTGGCAGGGTGAATAACTCAAACTTAGGGAGGAGGCTTCTGATGTTAACATGCAAGAAACCAAGGCTTTTACGGTTACAGAAGTCAACAAATGATAGCGCCTGGGGAGTAAGAGTGATACCGGGGGCTACAGGGCATGGGCTAAAGGCTTTAAGAACTGGTCTTCTAGTGCGTTGGGTACAGAGAGTAAAAGGGGCAGATTTCCGAAGTTGTAAAATAGATTCAGGGCATTATGTACAGACAAGGATATGGAAGGATATGAGTACATTGGAGGTAAACCTAAGCGTTGGGTAACCATGAAAGAGATAGCATCACTGGAGGCGTGTGTGGGGGGTGGGACAAAGGAGCTATCTGAGGCAGGTTGAGCGGGACTGGGGGCTCTACAGTGAAATTGTATAATAAGAACTAACCAAAACAGCAATAGGCAAGGCATATTGACATGGGAGAGAGGCTTTCACGTCAGTCGCTAGATTTGTCACTAGTCGATTTTTTGAAAATGTGTCGCTAGAGGGGTATGAATACTCGCTAAATTGGCAACACTGCAGGCAGTACCGAAGCAAGGCTGTAGGAGCAAATGCCCCACCCAACAGACTGTCGACCAATTGCGTTCACATTATCATTCCACGTCACGCGGATGCTAAACTAATCATCACGCAATCCCTTCTTAAAGTCAGGTTATGAGTCGAGAAACGTGCCTATTTTCCTCGAAAGTACGTAATGTCGCAAGCTATACAATATTACAGATAGCAAGTTAATTATCTCACATCTTGGAAAAGATTTTAAACGTTGTACTTCTTGTTGACGAAATTCATGCTAATGTTCGGTTTTTGAGCTAGCTCCCTATTGACTCCCATTCACTCCATGAAGGAGAGCGCTCCTTGTCCCAGAATCTCCCAGAATGCACCGCGCAACCCATTGACGTAGCATGGCAAAGTACACAATCGGGGTTTCCCATCTCCTCAAAAAGTATCTTTGATCTGCCCCCTTGGTCAGGAAGCGATCGGTGAGGTCCTTCCTCCCGGTCGTCACTAGTTACCACAGCCACAAAGTCATAAACCCCACATATTTCTACAATTTATATTCTTAAAACATGATTTTAAACCTAACCTTAAACACACTGCTAACCTTTTTTTTTTTTTTTACTTTGTGGCTCTGGTAACTAGTGGAAACCCTGACAGAGGAAGACCACAGGTCACACGGAAACTAGCGTTGGAGGCTCGCTCGAGACATGAGCGTCACTCTTTTTACAGTCCGCAGGGATCATCAACTAGATTCAGCAGCAGGCCGAATTTTTCTTGATGGTCGTGAGCCAGAACATAATTACAAATAATTTGAAGACTACAAATTGACCCCAAGAAGCTCAAACAGATATAATATTTGACAAAAAATCTAATAATTACAAACCTTGCTTACATTTGTTTGAGATCAAGTCTCTCTCTAATGTGTGGTAATACTTGGGAACAGATTTCCAAAATTAAAATCACTTGGAGCTGATTTCTTGGTGTTTTTAGTATTTTATGTTCAAGAATAATAAAAAAAATAACAATAATACTAATAATATAAAACGTGTAATATAAATATTATAAATCAACTAAAAAAATCGGGCCGCGGGACGCCAGTTGGAGAACCCTGACTTTGCGCTAGTAGAAGGCAAGAGATGGAGAGAAGACTCCTTAGCTCCGTTGGGCCGATTGCGTTAGCTACCCACTCTGAGCCCATATTTATGTGTATTTTTTCATTTGCAGACGTCTGTTAAATTCTTACTGACAAAAACAGTGTGGGTTAGCGTTAGCTAGTTAATTCTCGTGATGGATTCGCGAATATCAGGCGGGACCGGTGTCGTTGGTACAACCGCTAACGTTAGATCAAATTTGCCTAACGTTAGATCAAATTTGCAAGGACCCAGTTCAGGTAACGGGAGAAGGATGACTTCCAAAAAAACGCGTTCAAAAAAAGGGAAAAGAAGAAAGAGACGGAGGAGTAAAAAGACGAAGACCAACAGAACACCACCATATTTACCACCGGAGGTAAATGCTAGCTACTGTAGCTAGCTGCAGCTTGCTATCAAGTTCATGTTAGTTGGCTAGCTAGCAAAATTATCCAATGCTAGGCTAGCCAGAGCCTAGCTATTTACAAATTCTGACATTATTTTAGCTAGCATCTGGCAGATGCTGTCGTCTGATCTTTTTCGATGGTAAGAAACTTTTTGGCCATATGTAACGTTGTTATAAGCAGGGAATGGACATTTGTTTGTTTGTTGACAACAACAACAGCTGGCTTTCTCACATTACAATCAATGTTGTGACTAGCTGCAAGAGAGCAGCTTGGCAGCTTCATGATGATGTTGCAAGATACATTGTTTCCCTGGTGGTGCATAGATATAAAATATTGTACTGATAGCTTGCTGTGGTGTGGGTAGTTTTTATTAAGAAGTACATTAGTCAACAGTGGGTTGTGCTTGTCTGTCAAAATACAAATTGCAGTACAGGCACACCTTTTCAAAACATGTCCTTCCATCTGTTTCTCTCAGGCTGAAGAGGGAAACATTGAATATAAGGTACTAGTATACAGTTCTTTCTTTTTGCATGTCATCTTCCATTTCACCTGTAGCTAGTAATCAAAAGACAAAAGACAAAACCCATCGATGTATAGGCATGCACGCTCTCAAACACGTGGTTCACTTGTTGGACACTTCTTGATAGTGAAGTGCTGTCCCGTGCTCTATCTTCACTGCAGCTGAAGTTGGTGAACCCCACACAATACCGCTTTGAGCACCTGGCCACCCAGTTAAAATGGCGTCTTCAAGAGGGACGGGGTGAGGCGGTGTATCAGATTGGGGTGGAAGACAATGGCCTGCTTGTCGGATTGTCAGAGGGAGACATGAGAGCCTCGCTGAAGACCCTACGGAGGATGGCAGAGAAGTATGTCACTAGCTCGTTTGCAAACGTCACCAAAGGCACAATCTGGGATACTTTCTTCTGCTCAATGGTCATTTCAATTATACCCATAGATTTTTGAAGAAACTACTTTATAAATGTCTAATTTGACAGTTTGCCATTGTTGCTGTATTTACCAGTTGCCCCTCAGTTTGGTGGGTGTTGGTGATAAATGTGCTATCGCTGCCTCACTAGGGTTGGTGCTGACATCACACTTCTACGAGAAAGAGAGGTGGATTACGACTCGGACAGAAGCTGCCGGAAAATCGCAGAGGTTCTTGTCCGAAAAGTTCCAGACGACCAACAGGTGAGATTAAACAGCAGAGGGGCTGACTGTGTGCTGAGACGTGGTCCAGTGGTAACACTCCTGGCTCCATGCATATATGCGACCCCCCCCCCCACACCGAAGACTGTGGTTAAATTCCCTTCTCACTGTGTCTCCTCCTCACCTATCTCCCATTGTTTCTTTCCTGTCTGTCAATAAAGCATTAAAATGCGAAAGGAGAGTGACTCTCCACTCTCCTTAAAAAAACTGTAGAGTCAGATGTCCTACCTCTACCATTTGTTTTGCACTCAATTATATAAATGCTCAATGGTAAGCTGTACATACAATGGAGGGTTTCTGCCACGCCGATCTGCTGTAATTTGTGTGTGTATGAGAGCAGTTCTTGGACCTGCGTGTGGCGGTGCTGGGAAACGTGGACTCCGGGAAATCCACACTGTTGGGCGTGCTGACGCAAGGCGAGCTGGACAACGGGCGAGGCCGGGCACGCCTCAACCTCTTCAGGCACCTTCACGAAATCCAAACGGGCAGGACATCCAGCATCAGCTTTGAGATTTTGGGCTTCAATAGCAAAGGGGAGGTGGGTAACAGCGTCTTATAGGTGACAAGATAGAGGAAGGAAGGATAAACACACATTCGTTTTCCTCTCCTTTGAGCAAAGACTATAAAAATAAAATAAAAAACGTTGTCCTCAAAAACGACACTGATATAACAAAAACGTGTAATAACACAAACTATGTAATAGTTCGCAAATGTTTTGAACATCTTCTATTTGTGACTAACCCATAAAAACAGCGTAACAACGCACAAGTGAATTGAACTTCCTCTCATGTGGCTTTTGAAGGTGGTGAACTACAGTGACTCCCGTACAGCCGAAGAGATTTGCGAGAGCTCTTCTAAAATGATCACCTTCATTGACCTGGCCGGCCACCACAAGTACCTGAAGACCACCATCTTTGGCCTCACCAGCTACTGCCCAGACTTCGCCATGCTGGTGGTCAGCGCCAACACAGGCATAGGTAAGCCTGATCATATAGCTATAACATTGTAGATTGTGCGGGCCCTGGTAACTTCTACAAGATTTGTTTGGCCCAGCAAGCTATGAAAAGTGATGTGCGTTTGACTACTTATGTGACCACTGACTAGGGTTACATAGAGGGCGTTAATTGCAGATGAGGTCATTGTTTATTAGATGTTTTTCCATTCATCTTTAATGAACCATATGGTCTATTTACTAGAAACTCATGGACAACATGGACACCATTTCTTTTTTTTTGTTACTCAAGTATAAATTACCAAAGTTTCCATAGATTTCCAAAATAATCAGTTAATTACCAAAAGTCTGGTAACTTTTGTAAATTACTGGGAGTTTTGCAACCCTACCACTGACCCAATCATATACTATTTTCTCCCCCTTAGCTGGCACCACCCGGGAGCACCTAGGCCTGGCCATGGCACTTAAGGTGCCCATCTTTATCGTGGTCAGCAAGGTGGACCTGTGCGCCAAGGGCACGGTGGAACGCACAGTACGCCAGCTGGAGCATGTCCTCAAGCTGCCCGGCTGTAACAAGGTGCCGATGGTGGTGGCCAGCCCGGACGACGCTGTCACAGCTGCCCAGCAGTTCGCTCAGTCCTCCAGGTAGACCTAGAAGGAAACTGGAATTGAGATTCAGAACCCCAACTATACACCACATAAACCTTAGTCCAGGGTGACTAGAAGGGAATTGACTTAGCAAGCATGTACGGCAATGTTGTTTGTATTGGTGGGGGAAAAAATCAATACAGTTACATATTGGGATATTATTTTTAACGATATAGCATATCTTTTTGACAATATCACAATATTAATTTTGCGATAGCTGCACTAAAACTCCAGTATTTTTCCTTCGTAGCTTGTTCTCCATCTTCTTTTTAAATATGGAGCCAATTTGTTTTCAGCACTTTTTTATTTCCATGACTGATCAAACCTGTTTTCTCATGGCTCTCTCTTGTCCCTCTGCAGCAGACATATGGTGAGCAATATGTTTGGAACATCGAATCACAATAAAATCGCAGTATCAAATCGCAATACATATAGAATCGTGAGAATCGCAATACATATCGTATCGGCACCAAAGTATTGTGATAATGTCGTATTTGTCAGTGTAGCTGTAGGTGGGTGTGGTGGTGGAATCAGGCGCAGGACGCAGAACGTTAGTCCAAAAGACTTTAGTAGATGCACAAAACACAAGCACGAATAAATGCCCTGAGGCGAGAACTCCGCACGTAGGCGAAAACAAACGGGCGCACTAACAGGTGCGACAAAATTTTGAATATTTTGTCTTGCTGCTTTTTGTTCTATGTTGCTCTGTCTGTATGCTACGTCTTGCTTGTCCTATGTTGCTATGTCTGTATGCTATGTCTTGTTCTATGTTGTTATTGTCTATATTGTAATTGTTTTTAATAACCTGCCCAGGGACTGCGGTTGAAAATTAGCCGGCTGGCTAAAACCGGCACTTTTACTGAAACGTTGATTAATGTGCACTGTCCCTGTAAAAATAAACTCAAACTCAAACTCAAACTCAAAACACTCCAAACACTATGGAGAATAGCTCAACCGAGCAAACAGTAGAATACTAGCCTACCGCACGACAGTAAAACAATCACACACAACACTTGACAAACACAACGAGAACTTATAGGACACTAATGACACTAAACGATAACAGGTGTAACAACAATCAGACAAAAGCAAACGAACATAGAAACATGCAACGGTGGCAGCTAGTATTCCGGAGACGACGAACGCCGAAGCCTGCCCGAGCAAGGAAGAGAGGCAGCCTCGGCCGAAACCGTGACAGTACCCCCCCCCTTGACGCGCGGCTCCAGACGTGCGCCGACTCCGGCCTCGGGGACGACCAGGAGGACGCGGAGCAGGGTGCGTCGGGTGCCCACGATGGAATTCCGTCAGGAGAGACGGGTCCAAAATGTCTCTCCTCGGCACCCAGCACCGTTCCTCCGGGCCGTACCCCTCCCACTCCACTAGATATTGGAGACCCCCCATCCAACGTCTCGAATCCAAGATGGACCGCACGGAGTACGCCGGTGCCCCCTCAATGTCCAATGGGGGCGGAGGAGTCTCCCTGATCTCACTTTCTTGGAGTGGGCCAGCTACCACCGGCCTGAGAAGAGACACATGGAACGAGGGGTTAATACTTTTATACTCAACAGGTAGTTGTAATTTGTAACACACCTCGTTCAATCTTCTCAGGACTTTAAATGGCCCTACAAACCGCCGACCCAGTTTCCGACAGGGCAGGCGGAGGGGCAGGTTTCTGGTAGAGAGCCAGACTCGATCACCAGGTGCGTACACCGGTCCCTCACTGCGGTGGAGATCGGCGCTCGCCTTTTGACGACGGAGGGCCCGCTGCAGGTGGACGTGTGCAGCGTTCCATGTCTCCTCCGAGCGCCGCACCCACTCATCCACCGCAGGAGCCTCGATCTGGCTCTGCTGCCAAGGTGCCAGAACCGGCTGGTAACCTAACACACATTGGAAAGGGGTTAGGTTAGTGGAGGAATGGCGTAGGGAATTCTGGGCCATTTCGGCCCAGGGAACGTACCTTGCCCACTCCTCCGGCCGGTCCTGGCAGTATGTTCTAAGAAACCTACCCACATCCTGGTTCACACGTTCCACCTGCCCATTACTCTCCGGGTGGTAACCCGAGGTGAGGCTCACCGAGACCCCCAACCGCTCCATAAAAGCTCTCCAGACTCTGGAGGTAAATTGGGGACCTCGATCAGACACAATATCCTCGGGTACCCCGTAGTGCCGGAACACATGGGTGAATAGTGCTTCGGCGGTTTGCAGGGCAGTAGGAAGGCCCGGCATAGGGAGCAAACGACAGGCCTTAGAAAACCGGTCCACAACGACCAGTATACAGTGATCCCTCGCCACTTCGCGGTTCACTTATCGCGGATTCGCTATTTCGCGGATTTTCATAATGCATTTTTTTTTTTTTGGTGCATTGTGCTCTGCATTCTGATTCGCTAAAAACTCACTCCCGCTTCTTGTATCAAAACATGCTACGAATTGTGCTATCATTTTGTCGTCTCGTGCAGTTATGTGTACGTACATAAAACAGCTTGGCAAATTTACATTAAGTTGGCCAAATTATCTTGTAATTTCGAACATCTCCTAAACCCATAATGTCGACGAAACGGCCTGGACCGACAAAAGCACCTGCGGATGGGCCCAAACGGCGGAAGATGCTACCTATCTCAGATAAAGTTAAACTTCTGGACATGCTAAGGGAAGGTAAAAGCTATGCAGCCGTTGCTCGCCATTACGGAATCAATGAATCTTCCGTTCGTTACATAAAGAAGGAGGAAAAAAACATAAGGACGACAGCAGCAGTCAATTTTAATACGAATGCAAAAAGGGTTGTAACTGTCCGCAACAAGACCATGGTACGGATGGAGACGGCATTAGCTCTGTGGACTAATGACTGCAGGAAAAAAAACATAACCCTGGATACAAACGTTATCTGCACAAAAGCGAGAATGCTGTATGAAAACTTTGCTGTCAGTGACGGGGAAGAGGGAGAGGATGCCGGGCCCTCAGCAAGTGCTGCTGACACAGTGGGAGAGGATGCCAGGCCCCCAGCAAGTGCTGCTGACAAAGTGCCAAGCGCATTTAATGCAAGCAAGGGCTGGTTTGAAAAGTTTAAGAAACGCTTTGGACTTAAAAATGTTTGTCTGCACGGTGAGATGGCGTCTGCGGATACCGCTGAGGCAGAAGCCTTCGTGAACAATAAATTCAAGGCGATCATTGAGGAGGGGGGATATAAGCCCGAACAAGTTTTTAACATGGATGAGACTGCCTTATTTTGGAAACGAATGCCCTCCCGCACCTTCATCATGCAGGAAGAAGCCAAAGCCCCAGGATTTAAAGTTCACAAAGACCGTTTGACCCTGGCTATGTGCGGAAATGCCGCAGGTTTCATGATTAAACCGGGGCTGATTTACAGGTCTAAAAATCCCAGGGCGCTGAAAAACAAAAATAAGGATGATTTGCCTGTTTACTGGATGTACAATGCAAAGGCTTGGATGACAAAAGCGCTCAATCTGGATTGGTTCAAAAACTGTTTCATCCCAGAGGTCAAGTGTTATTTGAGAGGAAAGGGACTGGACTTTAAAGTGCTTCTGCTCCTTGACAACGCCGGAGGTCACGGTAATGATTTGGCATATGATGGTGTGCAAATCGAATTTCTGCCGCCAAACACTACATCCCTGATTCAGCCCATGGACCAAGGAGTCATCCGTGCTTTCAAGGCTCTCTATACGCGCAACACCCTGCAACATCTTGTTGACGCTATGGACTCGGATCAAGATTTCTCACTGAAGGACTACTGGCGTGGATACACCATCGCATCGTGTCTCCAAAACATTCAGAGGGCCATTCAGGAAATGAAAACGGAAACTCTGAAGGCCTGCTGGAAAAAACTATGGCCAGAGGCAGTGCAAAACGCAACCGGAGGCTCGCTTGACGAGGTCCACCACTCTGCCGTAGAAACAGCTGTGAATCTGGCTAAACAGATTGGAGGAGACGGCTTTAATGACATGAGTCCGGATGACATAAACGCCCTGATTGATGGAGACGCACAGCCGCTGACCGATGCAGAGCTGGCAGAAATGACAAAGCCACAAAGCGACGATGAAAGAGAAGAGGGAGAAGAGGACACGAGAGATGAGGAGGAAGGACTAACGCTTGGCCGCTTAGCAACCATGGTGCGAATGGCCACTGAACTTAAGCGAGTAGCTGAGGAATGGGACCCTTTGATGAGCCGTTCATTACAGTTCTCCAACGTAATCGATGGTGGCATGTCGGTGTACAAGGATCTTTTTGCAAAGAAGAAAAAAGAGCGACAACAGCTGCCTATCACTATGTTCTTCTCCCGAACAAACACACCTGCACCGCGGGCTTCAGAAGAAGAGAACACTGCAGAGCGCAGTCAGGATGCAGCGGCCCAGTCTGAAGAGCAGTGAAACGGCCTACACGTGAGTCACTGTATTTGTATACATGTAATAGTTGCTAATTGTAAAAAAAAAAAGTTTTCTATTTCGCGGATTTCACTTATCGCGGGTCATTTTCGGAACGTAACCCCGGCGATAAACGAGGGATTACTGTAGTGGTATTCCCCTGTGAAGGAGGAAGGTCAGTGAGGAAATCCACCGAGAGGTGAGACCATGGTCGTTGTGGAACGGGCAGGGGTAGTAACTTACCCCTAGGCAGATGTCTAGGCGCCTTACACTGGGCGCACACCGAGCAGGAGGAAACATAAACCCTCACATCCCTCGCCAACGTGGGCCACCAGTACTTGGCACTAAGACAGTGCACTGTCCGGCCGATACCAGGGTGTCCAGAGGAGGGTGACGTGTGAGCCCAATAGATCAATCGATCCCGAACCTCGAGCGGAACGTACTTCCGACCCTCCGGGCATTGAGGTGGACTAGGGTCGGTGCGTAACGCCCGCTCGAGTTCAGCATCGACCTCCCACACTACCGGTGCCACCAGACAAGACTCCGGCAGTATGGGAGTGGGCTCCACGGACCTCTCCTCCGTGTCATACCGCCGAGACAGTGCGTCTGCCTTACCGTTCTGTGACCCAGGGATGTACGTGATCTTAAATGTGAACCGGGTCAAAAACATATTCCACCTCGCCTGGCGAGGGTTCAGTCTCCTCGCTGCCCGGATGTACTCCAGGTTACGGTGGTCCGTCAAAATGAGGAAAGGGTGTTGAGCCCCCTCAAGCCAGTGCCTCCACACCTTTAGGGCCTGTACCACGGCTAACAGCTCCCTGTCCCCTACGTCATAATTTCGCTCCGCCGGACTGAGCTTCTTGGAATAAAAAGCACAGGGGCGGAGTTTAGGTGGCGCGCCGGACCGTTGCGAAAGCACGGCTCCTATACCGGCCTCTGACGCGTCCACCTCTACCTGGAATGGTAAAGAGGGATCCGGATGCGCCAGCACCGGGGCCGAGGTAAACAGGTCCTTCAGCCTCCCAAACGCCCTGTCCGCCTCGGCTGACCACTGCAGACGCACCGGACCCCCCTTCAAAAGAGACGTTATGGGAGCTGCCACCTGTCCAAAACCCCGGATAAACCTCCGGTAGTAATTCGCAAACCCCAAAAACTGCTGCACCTCCTTCAGTGGTTGGCGTTTGCCAATTACGCACGGCTGACACCCGGTCTACCTCCATCTTCACCCCTGACGCAGACAACTGATAACCCAAAAAGGAGACCGACTCCTGGAAAAACAGACACTTCTCTGCCTTGACATACAGGTCGTGCTCCAACAGCCTCCGCAACACTCGGCGCACCAGGGCCACATGCTCGACTCGGGTAGGCGAGTACACGAGAATGTCATCTATGTACACGACCACCCCCTGCCCCTGCATGTCCCTGAAGATCTCATCCACGAATGATTGGAAAACTGAAGGAGCGTTCATCAACCCGTATGGCATGACAAGATACTCGTAATGGCCCGAGGTGGTACTAAAGGCTGTCTTCCATTCATCGCCCCCCCTAATGCGGCCTAATGCGCACCAAGTTGTACGCGCTCCTGAGATCTAATTTAGTGAAGAAACGCACCCCGTGCAATGACTCCGTCATGGTCGCAATCAGCGGGAGTGGATAACTGTACTTCACCGTGATCTGATTGAGACCACGGTAATCAATGCACGGGCGTAACCCACCATCCTTTTTCTTCACAAAAAAGAAACTCGAGGACGCAGGGGAAGTGGAGGGCCGTATGTATCCTTGTCTCAGAGATTCGTCTATGTAAGTCTCCATAGCTCTCTTCTCCTCCTGAGACAGAGGATACACATGGCTCCGTGGGAGCGCAGCTCCTGCCTGGAGGTCTATCGCACAATCTCCCTGCCTATGGGGAGGCAACTGCGTCGCCCTCGACTTACTGAACACAATAGCCAAATCCCCATACTCAGGGGGAACGTGCAATGCGGGCACCTGGTTTGGACTCTCCACCGAGGTAGCCCCTACGGAAACGCCTAAACATCGACCCACACACTGGGCAGACCACTCCATCAGAGCCCTCTCCTGCCACGAAATAGACGGGTTATGGGTACTCAACCAGGGCATGCCCAGCACCACCGGATACGCAGGCGAGTCGATCAGAAATAGCTGGATCATCTCCTGATGACCCCCCTGCGTACACATCCTAAGTGGCGCCGTGACCTCCCTGATCAAGCCCGCACCCAACGGACGGCTATCTAGGGCATGAACGGGGAAGGGGACGTCAACAGGGAGAAGGGGAATCCCTAAGGCTAAACAAAATCTCTTATCAACAAAATTCCCAGCCGCGCCTGAATCTACCAGCGCCTTATGCTGGGAATGAGGTGCGACCTGTGGAAATCGCACAGGTATACAGAAGTGTGCAACAGAGAGCTCTGGGTGAGTGGGGCGCCTACTCACCTGGAAGGGCTCCCCAGTGCGGGGCCTGTCGTCTTCTCCCCGAGGAGGCCATCCCCAGCACCTAGCCGCGGTGTGTCCTCCCCGACCACAGTTGGTGCAGGAGATGGACCCCCTCGTACTCCGACCCCTCCTCTCTCTAGCGCCAGCGCCCACGAGCTCCATGGGGCACGGCTCGGAGGCGCTGGAGGGTGAAATGGACGGACCCCCCTCGGGACGTCCGCGGGTAGCTAGCAGGGTATCCAGCCTGATGGACATGTCGACTAACTGGTCGAACGAGAGGCTGGTGTCCCGACAGGCCAGCTCCCTACGGACGTCCTCACGTAGACTACAGCGGTAGTGATCAATGAGGGCCCGCTCATTCCACCCTGCATCCGCCGCTAGAGTCCGGAATTCCAACGCGAACTCCTGGGCACTCCTCCTCCCCTGCCGGAGGCAGAACAGACGCTCCCCCGCCGCTTTCCCCTCCGGGGGATGGTCAAACACCGCCCTGAAGCGGCGGGAGAACTCGGCGTACGTGATGGTAGTAGCGTCTATTCTCCTCCACTCAGCGTTGGCCCACTCTAACGCTTTGCCGGAAAGGCAGGAGATCAGGGCGGACACGCTCTCGTGTCCCGAGGGCGCCGGGTGCACGGTGGCCAGGTAAAGCTCCACCTGGAGAAGGAAGCCCTGACACCCGGCAGCGGTCCCATCGTAGGCCCTCGGGAGCGAGAGTCGAACTCCTCTGGGTTCCGGAGCGGGAAGGGGCTGACTCGCCGATGGTGAGGGCAGGGAAGATGGCGTTGGGGGTGTCCCTCGGGTCTCCCAGCGTTGGAGGGTGGTGATCACCTCCTGCAGGGCGGACCCCATCCGCAGGATCTGGTCATTCTGCTCCCGGACTCTGTCCTCCAACGTCTCCTGTGCGGCTGCGGCTCCTGCTGATTCCATTCGAGCAGGTGTGTGATTCTGTCAGTGTAGCTGTAGGTGGGTGTGGTGGTGGAATCAGGCGCAGGACGCAGAACGTTAGTCCAAAAGACTTTAGTAGATGCACAAAACACAAGCACGAATAAATGCCCTGAGGCGAGAACTCCGCACGTAGGCGAAAACAAACGGGCGCACTAACAGGTGCGACGAAACACTCCAAACACTATGGAGAATAGCTAAACCGAGCAAACAGTAGAATACTAGCCTACCGCACGACAGTAAAACAATCACACACAACACTTGACAAACACAACGAGAACTTATAGGACACTAATGACACTAAACGATAACAGGTGTAACAACAATCAGACAAAAGCAAACGAACATAGAAACATGCAACGGTGGCAGCTAGTATTCCGGAGACGACGAACGCCGAAGCCTGCCCGAGCAAGGAAGAGAGGCAGCCTCGGCCGAAACCGTGACAGTATTGTGAGGTCCCTGGCAATTCCCAGCCCTAGTTGTTTGACCTAGTTGTTTGACCTTGTCTCATTTAAACATCAAGGGACTAACTAACTTAGTGGGCAGAATTAGGCATGGGGCATCATAATGATGCAATCTTCCCATGTGTAAACTGATTTTTATGGAAGTCAGATAACCAGATGAGACGTTTTTTAGACATCTTTTGAGCAACCATTAAAATATGTCTATCTGGTTGTTATTTAGTAATCTGACCAGATAACATCCAAAATATGACATCTTTATGACTTCTTGATGTAGTCATGAAAAACATGTCTTTACCTGGTTGTAATCTGGTTATCCGATATGTCTCCTCAACCAGAAAACCACTTCTTGACATCCAGACAATAATGTTCTGATCACCCAAGCCAATTTCTTTACACGAAATTACATAATTACAACAACGTTTGTGATGTCATGGTTAGGTTATATACTGGTCGTAAAAGTCACCTCATGCCAACTTTAGCTACATGTATAGTCTGTGCTTGAGAGTGCAACACTGGTGTGTCCCTTTGTGCCGTAGCATCACACCCATCTTCACCCTGTCCAGCGTGTCTGGAGAGAGTCTGGACCTGCTTAAGGTCTTCTTCAACATCCTGCCTCCTCTCAGCAACAGCAAGGAGCAGGAGGAGCTCATGCAGCAACTCACTGAGTTCCAGGTAGTACACCTGCGTATGCACCCAGGCACATTAACGTATACAATTATTGTGTGAATGATGTGTGTGCATGGACATTGTGTGGGTCCATGCACACTCACAACTCACACAATAATACACATACACACACATTTGTGCACAAACAACTCACAAATATTACACACACGTACACTTTACCAACACACTACACCCATCCAAACGCATACATGCATTCATGCACACGCATAACAAAACATACACCCACACATACATTGCATACATACGAGATGTGAACATGCACTTTCACACATTCAGATTCACACCCTTATTCTGTATCAATGCTTGCAAAATATACTTCCTCATTCCTCTGCTTGTGAATATAGGTAGATGAGATCTATACAGTGCCAGATGTGGGGACAGTGGTGGGAGGAACTCTCTACAGGTTAGTTGGCCATACGTCATATTGATACTCATGAATGGAATGATAATGGATTGATTTAGAACTGTTCTAGGGATTGTTCACCCAAATTACAAAATGAAAATGGGGGGGGGGGGGACCTAGACTTGGCGCTCCGGTACCGCTTGCCGTGCAGTAGCAGAGAGAACAGTATATGACTAGTGTGGCTGGAGTCTTTGGCAATTTTTAGGGCCTTCCTCTGAAACCGCCTGGTATAGAGGTCCTGGATGGCAGGAAGCTTGGCCCCAGTGATGTACTGGGCCATATGCACTACCCTCTGTAGTGCCTTGCGGTCGGAGGCCAAGCAGTTGCCATACCAGGAGGTGATGCAACCAGTCAGGATGCTCTCGATGGTGCAGCAGTAGAGCAATTGGAGGATCTGAGGACCCATGCCAAATCTTTTCAGTCTCCTGAGGGGGAATAGGCTTTGTCGTACCTTCTTTCCGACTGTCTTGGTGTGTTTGGACCATCATAGTTTGTTGGTGATGTGGACACCAAGGAACTTGAAGCTCTCAACATACTCCACTACAGCCCCGTCGATGAGAATGGGGGCGTGCTCTGTCCTCCTTTTCCTGTAGTCCACAATCATATACTTTGTCTTGATCACGTTGAGGCAGAGTTTGTTATCCTGGCACCACACTGCCAGGTCTCTGACCTCCTCCCTATAGGCTGTCTCATCGTTGTTGGTGATCAGGCCTACCACTGTTGTGTCGTCGGCAAACTTAATGATGCCGTTGGAGTCGGGCTTGGCCATGCAGTCATGCGTGAACAGGGAGTACAGGAGGAGACTGAGCACGCACCCCTGAGGGGCCCCCGTGTTGAGGATCAGCGTGGCAGATGTGTTGTTACCTACCCTTACCACCTGGGGGCGGCTCGTCAGGAAGTCCAGGATCCAGTTGCAGAGGGAGGTGTTTAGTCCCAGCTTAGTGATGAGCTTTGAGGGCACTATGGTATTGAACGCTGAGCTGTAGTCAATGAATAGCATTCTCACGTAGGTGTTCCTTTTGTCCAGGTGGGAAAGGGCAGTGTGGAGTGCAATAGAGATTGCATCATCTGTGGATCTGTTGGGGCAGTATGCAAATTGGAGTGGGTTTAGGGTTTCTGGGTGGTGTTGATGTGAGCCATGACCAGCCTTTGAAAGCACTTCATGGCTACAGACTTACGTGCTAACGTTTTAGCATTTGTGGCACAAATTCCATTCAAGTCATGGTATCGATATTAGCATTTTCCGCGCATCATGTTCACATCCTATAGGTGACTTTGTTGAGCTTTTTTTGTAAGATACTTTCAGAGGATTTGCTCAGTTAAGCTTTTAGCTAATCAAAAACCAATAGAGGTCAATGTACTGCAAACGGTGTAACCCTGAAGTGCTGCTCCAAATGATTTGACCTGGAGAGTTCCACCTTGACATGGCATATGTTTTTCCTCCCATTGTCCCGCGGACAGTGGGGTGTGTCGCGAGGGGGAGAGGCTGGTGGTTGGCCCTACGGACGAGGGCCGTTTCCTGAGGCTGAAGGTGGGCAGCATCCATAGGAACCGCTCGGCATGCAGGGTGCTGAGAGCCGGCCAAGCCGCCACACTGGCCCTGGGCAACTTTGACCGCTCGCTGCTCCGCAAGGTCAGAGGGTTCAGCCACAACACAACCGCACCGCATGTGCCCAGATGTGAATTTTCATGACTTTTATTTATTTATCTAGAAGATATCGTAGTTTCCCCTCCCATGTTCTATGTTCTGCCAATCACATCCCTTAATATGACTGAACGTTGCAGGGTCACATTTTGAAACAGGACGACTGCACAAACTGCTCATGGTTATGATACTGTCATCTGTCCTCTGTTTTGTGTGTTACATGTGAAACCTCAAGCATAGGTAGCAGGTCTGTGTAGCCTACTACGTTTTTAAGTTTGTTTATTTTTGAAGCACTCCAGACAAGAAGTTCCCATTTATAGAAATGTATTCTATAAATAAAGTTATTCAAAAATGGATAGCTATCAGTGAAAAACATACTTTTGTCCTTGAACAATCTGACACAATGTCCATGCACACTCATAACACAATATAATACACACATACATGCACAAACAACTCACAAGTCATATGTAGTAAAAATGTAGTCTACTGTTGTTATAAAATCAGTCCCACAATGGTTGTTCCTTTCCCATCTCCCAAATACTTATTGGTGTGTGTTGAATAGGGTATGGTGATGGTCAGCCCGAAGATGAACCCCACCATCTGCTGGCAGTTTGAGGCGGCCATCGTCCTTCTCTTCCACGCCAAAACATTCCGTCGGGGCTTCCAAGTGACCGTGCACGTGGGGAACGTAAGACAGACGGCCACCGTGGAGTGCCTGCATGGAAAGGTTAGTAATAATCATTATAAACTGGGTAGTTAGAAGTCCTGAATGCTGATTGACTGAAAGCCCTGGTATATCAGACAATATACCACTGGTATGACGCAGAACTACTTGTTTACTGTTCTAATTACCTCAGTAACCAGTTTATAATAGCAATAAGGCACCTCAGGGGTTTGTGGTATATGGCCAATATACCACGGCTAAGGGCTGTATCCAGGCACTCTGCGTTGCGTCGTGCGTAAGAACAGCCCTTAGCCGTGATATACTGGCCATATACAACACCCACTCGTGCTGTATTGCGTAACTATACACTAGTTTTTATTTTTTTAAATATGTTTTATTATTTAAGTTGATAAATTATAAGTTTTATTCGTACAGCGTCTTTCATACATTGTATTATTCAGACAAATTTGTACAAGGTCAAATTAAACAACATTAAGCACCGCCTTAACACAGCAGTGCCTCAATATGGGCCGCATTCAGTAGGACACAACTTTGTGCAACGTTCAGATAGAGATTTGATTATATAGAACAAACATGCCACTCTGCCATGTAGAGGAAGAGGAATCAGGTCAGCTCTATCCATGCCATTTCTATCTGCAACGTTCCACAACGTCTGCCTACTGATTGTGGCCCTGCTGCTTTACGTGTCAACACTTCCCTGTTTTCACCACCAGGAGGAGCTGCGCACAGGCGAGAGGGCCGTGGTCTGCTTCCGCTTCATCAAACACCCGGAGTACCTCCGCATGGGCGCCAAGCTGCTCTTTAGGGAGGGCGTGACCAAGGGCATCGGCCACGTCACCAGCCTCCTGCCCAACTCACACAACCATGACCAGAACCAGATCCACGACCAGAACCAGAGGGAGGTAGAGAAATAGAGAGGAGGAAAAAGGAGGGAAGGAGAGGAAATGATAAGCTCTCCTGAACATGCCTCCCCCCTCAGAGTAAGTTTGTGTGAACTGCCGGCGCCGGACGTCATCCCAGTAGATTGGTAGTGAACCACACACTGGTATTTTAATCCCCATTTGTGTGTATCTAAGTGTGTCTGTACTGTACTTTCCTCATCTGCCCTTCGTGCCATGTAGAGATGTGAAGCCCCATTGAAACCCTTGATCCTTCTCAGTGGTGGATTCTGGAGCGGCGCTTTGATGAGTGTGGGTTCGGCCGCACGGCAAAGCTCGGCGTCTTAAATCGAAGCCGGGTGACCTCTTGGAAGGCAGGCTAAGCTTTCATCTAATCTGCTGTGGATTGCTTGAAGGAACCATTCCCATCCCTCTCTGGCTCCAAACACCAGAGGGTAATTTCAAAACAGATATAATAGATCAAATGCATGCTCTCCCTGTTTTACTTGGACTGGACAATGTGGAACATACTCAGTATACCCATCCTTCGGAGGTTTAAAGGGATAGTTTTAAACGTTTTAGCTCATTGTCGATTTACCTAAGGCAGGGTTTCCCAAACTCGGTCCTGGGGCCCCCCCGGGTGCACGTTTTGGTTTTCGCCCCTAGCATTACACAGCTGATTCAATTAACCAACTCATCATCAAGCTTTGTTTATTTGAATCAGCTGTGTAGTGCTAGGGCACAAACTCGGCCCCATTTAGCAACGTCAAGAATGGCTAGCATTTTTGGCGCATGTAGCAATGTTAGTGTAAACAGGTTGTATCAGTTAGCATTGCTTTCAAAAGCATGGGGAAAGCAAGGGAGTGGACCAGTGGGCGTCCTGTCTGCAAAAGGAAAAAGTATTTTACCATGCTTTTGAATGCAAGTTTCCTTCCATCCTTTTTCTAAAAGATGACGTGGTTTACTCTCTGCACTTCATTCGTCTTGATTAGTATTAAGGAAAGGTAGACCACGTGCCACCCATTTTGGTGACGCAAATAAGTGGCACTAGCACCAACCGTAAATGCTGCCATGCTAATTTTCTAAATGTGAAATTCAACTAAGTCTGTGTAGGGCAGCAATAATGTGTGAGGTTTGAGAATGAGCAGAGTCAATACGCTCGGCGTAGTCAAGTGACGGTTGCATTGCAAACCCGTTCTTAAAGAAATGCAGGGGCAAGTATTTTAAGTGATGAGATGTTTTTCATAGCAGCGACGCCGCTTTTGTAACCCTGTTATGTCAACCCATTGAACCCAATGATGTCTATGTCATAGCTTCAGGCTAGTCTGTGTACAAGGCAGCTTTGTGCAGCTAGATACCCATGTGTAGAGTCTGCATGTTAAATGGACTCCTAAATGACAAATATTTATTGAACTCTTGACTTTATCCCTATTCTTTACGAGGTTGTGTGCAATCATAACTAAAGCATTGAATGTACTGTACATTAACTTCTAAATACTATTTTGAAGCACTAAAATTGTAGTCAGTTGTCGATTTTGCACTTTGTATTTTTGGAATAGCTTCTGCATGTTTGTGTAGGCTAGAGGGTACCGAACCTAGTCCGGGAGAGCTGGAAGGTGTGCAGTAGTGAAACACCTGATTCAATTTATCATGGTGTTGATGCGTATTGAGGTCTTGGTGACCACTGATGGATGCCGTTTATTCAAGTAACAGCTGATCTTTACAGTATCTTATATGTTTACGGTCATAAGAATTATACACATGTAGTACAGAAAGCATGCAGAGCGCTTTTCTTTTAGATTATATATAACATATAATTATTAGCTTCTTCAGTTGAGACAAGTGGCAAGTTTGCAGTATGTGTATGCATTGCATCAAGGTTGTGTAAATAATATTAAACATGTTTTATCGTGACTTCTTTATTTCATGGACACTTTTGTCCCCATAGAAACATCAAAAGACAACAAATATTTTAGCATCTTTTTATTGACTTAAGAGCTGAACTTATTTGGCTGGATGGTCAACACAGATTGTTCACAGAACACATTTAATGTGAATTTTGCAGCTTAGCTGAAAGCAAAGTTTTGAAATGTCACTGGTTTAAATTACTCAGTTCCATTAATAAAATATGTTTACACTTTTATGACTTTCATGAATAGGCTAAACATTAACTATTTATAAAGGGTCATACTATTAATATGACTATTTCATTATTTACATTGAAATTATTAGGCATTTATAATAAAGGATTAAAAAGCATTTATAATGCTTAATCATGAAAGTTATAACGTGTAACCATAAAATGCTGGTCATATTCTGTCTGGTCCATATGAAGCATTGGATTAGGAGGTGATGTTGAGCGAGGCCCTTGAAGCTTGTGCATTCAACATTCATTATTAGCACTTCATAGCACAGCATGCAAGGCTACGTACAGAACTCACACACACAAAATGTTCTACAAAAACGTTGAAAAATAAACATTCATAGGAAAAATGAAAGTAACACTACCACAACATTACAGAGCTTCAAATGTAGGTGGAGCTACAGTGCCTTCAGAAAGTGTTCATACCCCTTGACTTTTTCAACATTGTTGTGTTACAGCTTGAATTTAAAATGGATTAAATTGAGATTTTGTGTCACTGGTTTACACACAATACCCCATAAATGAAAAGCTGAAATGTCTTTGGTCAAAAAGCATTCAACCCCTTTGTTATGGCAAGCCTAAATAAGTTTATATATTTTTTTGCTTAACAAGTCACATAAGTTGCATGGACTCACTATGTGCAATAATAGTGTTCAACATGATTTTTGAATGACTACCTCATCTCTGTACCCCACAAATACAGTCAGCAGTCCTCAGTCAAGCAGTGAATTTCAAACACAGATTCAACCACAAAGACCAGGGAGGTTTTCCAATGCCTCTCAAAGAATGGCACCTATTGGTAGATGGGTAAAACGTTTAAAAACAGACATTGAATATCCCTTTGCGCATGGTGAAGTTATTACATTTTGGATGGTGTATCAATACACCTGTCACTACAAAGATACAGCCGTCCTTCCTAACTCAGTTGACGGAGAGGAAGGAAACCGCTCAGGGATTTCACCATGAGGCCAATGGTGACTTAACAGTTAGAGTTTAATGGCTGTGATAGGAGAAACTGAGGATGGTTCAACATTATAGTTACTTCACAATACTAACCTAAATGACAGAGTGAAAAGAAGAAAGCCTGTACAGAATACAAATATTCAGAAAAATGCATCCTGTTTGCAATAAGGCACTAAACTAAAACGGCAAAAAATTCAGGCAAAGAAATTAACTTTGTTCTGTATACAAATCGTTAGGTTTGGGGCAAATCCAACATACCACACTTCATATTTTTAAGCAGGGTGGTGGCTGCATCTTGTTGTGGGTATGCTTGTCATCTGCAAAGACTAGGTAGTTTTTGGGGATAAAAATAAACAGAATAGAGCTAAACACAGGCAAAATCCTAGAGGAAACCCTGGTTGAGTCTGCTTTCCAACAGATGCAGGGAGTCAAACTCACCTTTCAGCAGGACAATAACCTAAAATACCAGTCCAAATATACACTGGAGTTGCTTACCAAGACAGCATTGAATGTTCCTGAGTGGCCTAGTTACAGTATTGACTTAAATCGGATTGAAACTCTATGGCAAGAATTGATAATGGCTGTCTAGCAATGATCAACCAACTTGACAGTGCTTGAAGAATTTTTAAAAGAAAAATGTGCAAATATTGTACAACCCAGGTGTGCAAAGCTCTTAGAGACTTACCCAGAAAGACAGCTGTAATCGCTGCCAAAGGTGATTCTAACATGTATTGACTCAAGGGTGTGAATACTTATGTAAATTACATATTTCTGTATTTCATTTTCAATACATTGTCAAACATTTCTAAAAACATGTTTTCACTTTGTCATTATGGGGTATTGTGTGTACATGAGTGAGGGGGAAAAAAACGAATTTAATCAATTTTGAATTCAGGCTGTAACACAACAAAATGTGGAATAAGTCAAGGGGTATGAATACTTTCTGAAGGCACTGTATACCCACAGCAAGATTGTTTGTGATAACCTGATAGTAAGATAATGGAAAATAGTCAAACACACAACCAATGTTTTTATATACTTGTGTGTGTATATAAGCTCACCTCTTGCCATGATGTAGAAAAAGCTTTACATTTCCAACTGCCACAGTTACAAACCCTTACAAATTGATTTTGCTCAGAAAATCCCACGTCTACAAAAAACACTGTTTAGAAGTCTCCATTACAAATGTTGCACGGTGTATACATTCCTGCAGTGAAAAGGAAACAGCATGACCATGTGTATATCATCCATACATAGGCTGAAAACCTTTCAGCATGATATGGTCCTTCACAGACAGGTCCAAAAGACCAAAAGCTTGAAGTGTAATTCTCGACTTTGACATCCAAAAGACCAGAAGTGTGAAACTTTTATGTTCTTCATTCGGCTTTCTGAAGTAACTTCTTGTTCTTCAACTTCTTCAAGTCAGAGTAGTTTTCAGCAAGTAGGGTGGAACATGAGCTGATATAATTTAAGCCAAGCTCCTCTGCCGTGGCTTGATCCTCAGATACAGCTAAGAAGAAGAAAATACCATTTAAAAGATCATATAACTATGGTAAGCAGGGGGCTGAGATTCTCATTTAGATGGTCTCAATTTAGATTCAGCATTATTACATAATATTCTTAAGTGACAGGATTTCCCCCACTTGTTAAAGAAATCTATGAATCCTTGCCAGATGAGGGATCTCCGTATGTGAAATGGCAGATATGTTTTTGTCAAGGGGGTTACGCAAGGAGCTGGTAGGTCTTTACAAGGCATGCGTGACTAAGAAATGTTAGGTCTTCACCAGTCTTCTAATCAGAGAAGTAGACCCCCAAGGGTAATTTTTCCCCCTCAGAAATAGATTGCAAGTTGCGGTTTTATACTTTTCACTGAACATATTCTTTGACCTCCAGCACCGGTGGCAGTATTCACAACATCTCAGAGTAGGACTTTTGACATTTCATTTGCCATAATGAATAAGATTACCAGTAAACTTTTTTTAAGTGCCCAGGCGTTTATTTGCTTTAAACGCAGAGCTCACCCTGTTATAATTTGGGTTTCTAGCTCTACAAGTTGATAAAAACAGCTACTGTCATTAAGTTCCCAGACAGTCCCGTTTGCTAATTAAAACACTTACATTTAGAACGCACTGCAAATGTTAGGCTACAAAGTGGCGAAGTGGATCGTGGTAAAGTTAGTTTGAAGTTGGATATATACAGTGAGGGAAAAAAGTATTTGATCCCCTGCTGATTTTGTACGTTTGCCCACTGTCAAAGACATGATCAGTCTATAATTTTAATGGTAGGTTTATTTGAACAGTGAGACAGAATAACAACAAAATAATCCAGAAAAACGCATGTCAAAAATGTTATGAATTGATTTTCATTTTATTGAGGGAAATAAGTATTTGACCCCTCTGCAAAACATGACTTAGTACTTGGTGGCAAAACCCTTGTTGGCAATCACAGAGGTCAGACGTTTCTTGTAGTTGGCCACCAGGTTTGCACACATCTCAGGAGGGATTTTGTTCCACTCCTCTTTGCAGATCTTCTCCCAGTCATTAAGGTTTCGAGGCTGACGTTTGGCAACTCGAACCTTCAGCTCCCTCCACAGATTTTCTATGTGATTAAGTTCTGGAGACAGGCTAGGCCACTCCAAGACCTTAATGTGCTTCTTCTTGAGCCACTCCTTTGTTGCCTTGGCCGTGTGTTTTGGGTCATTGTCATGCTGGAATACCCATCCACGACCCATTTTCAATGCCCTGGCTGAGGGAAGGAGGTTCTCACCCAAGATTTGATGGTACATGGCCCCGTCCATCGTCCCTTTGATGCGGTGAAGTTGTCCTGTCCCCTTAGCAGAAAAACACCCCCAAAGCATAATGTTTCCACCTCCATGTTTGACGGTGGGGATGGTGTTCTTGGGGTCATAGGCAGCATTCCTCCTCCTCCAAACACGGCGAGTTGAGTTGATGCCAAAGAGCTCGATTTTGGTCTCATCTGACCACAACACTTTCACCCAGTTCTCCTCTGAATCATTCAGATGTTCATTGGCAAACGTCAGATGGCCCTGTATATGTGCTTTCTTGAGCAGGGGAAACTTGCGGGCGCTGCAGGATTTCAGTCCTTCACGGCGTAGTGTGTTACCAATTGTTTTCTTGGTGACTATGGTCCCAGCTGCCATGAGATCATTGACAAGATCCTCCCGTGTAGTTCTGGGCTGATTCCTCACCGTTCTCATGATCATTGCAACTCCACGATGTGAGATCTTGCATGGAGCCCCAGGCCGAGGGAGATTGACAGTTCTTTTGTGTTTCTTCTATTTGCGAATAATCGCACCAACTGTTGTCACAGTATTGTAGCCCATTCCAGCCTTGTGTAGGTCTACAATCTTGTCCCTGACATCCTTGGAGAGCTCTTTGGTCTTGGCCATGGTGGAGAGTTTGGAATCTGATTGATTGATCGCTTCTGTGGACAGGTGTCTTTTATACAGGTAACAAGCTGAGATTAGGAGCACTCCCTTTAAGAGTGTGCTCCTAATCTCAGCTTGTTACCTGTATAAAAGACACCTGGGAGCCAGAAATCTTTCTGATTGAGAGGGGGTCAAATACTTATTTCCCTCATTAAAATGCAAATCAATTAATATTTTTTGTTTGTTTTGTTATTCTGTCTCTCACTGTTCAAATAAACCTACCATTAAAATTATAGACTGATAATTTATTTGTCAGTGGGCAAACGTACAAAAGCAGCAGGGGATCAAATACTTTTTTCCCTCACTGTATCTCTAACTAGCCCCATAGAGCCGAATGTCTGTCTAATATCCAACCTCTAACTGTACCCCGGTGGTCAGTTTTCTTCGCTGGCTACACAGACAGAATTGCATTTTGGCAGGTAGGGATCAATCATCCAGCGCGAGGTAGAGAGAGAGGCTTGAAAAACAATTAATCAACTTTGGTAGAGATGCTGTGGAATTCCACTGGAGCAGTGCGACAAAATGTGTGCATGCATAACCTACTGGTAATGACTCTTTTTTGACCCTGCATTTAATAGAGACTGCCATTTACTTTGCGATGCCCGGCCATTAGAAGAGACCAGCGTTTGTTGGCGGCTCGGCATTTAATGGAAGTTTTACAGTATATGGACAGATCCTAGATCAGCATTCCTCCTCTTAGACGTTTTGTGGAAATGCCCCCTGGTCAAAACCACCGGATATGTATATGTCCACTTTTCCTATACTAAACCACTGCTCTGAATACAATATGGAGTTGCAGCCCACAGACAAACACTACTGACTACTGCTGAATTCCAAATTGACCCCTCTTCACCCTGCTTATGAGTTTTGCCACATTTCTTACACCTATCCAATCATTTCAGATCTACAGGAGTGCCTAGGGCTTAGGAACTAGGGGTGGAGAATACAGTGCATTCGGAAAGTATTCCGTCATACGGAAAGTATTCAGACCCCTTGACTTTATCCACATTTTGTTATGTTACAGCATTATTCTAAAATGGATTAAATCGTTTTTTCTCCTCATCAATCTACACACAATGCCCCGTAATGACAAAGCAAAAACAGGTTTTTAGAAATGTTTGCAAATGTATATATATATATTTTTTTTAATATCATATTTACATAAGTATTCAGACCCTTTACTCAGTACTTTGTTGAAGCACCTTTCGCAGTGATTACAGCCTCAAGTCTTCTTGGGTATGATGCTACAAACTTGGCAACCTGTATTTGGGGAGTTTCTCCCATTCTTCTCTGCAGATCCTCTCAAGCTCTGTCAAGTTGGATGGGGAAAGTCGCTGCACAGCTATTTTCAGGTCTCTCCAGAGATGTTCGATTGGGTTCAAGTCCGGGCTCTGGCTGGGCCACTCAAGGACATTCAGAGACTTGTCCCAAAGCCACTCCTGCGTTGTCTTGGCTGTGTGCTTAGGGTCATTGTCCTGTTGGAAGGTGAACCTTCGCCCCAGTCTGAGGTCCTGAGCAGGTTTTCATCAAGGATCTCTCTGTACTTTGCTCCGTTCATCTTTCCCTCGATCCTGACTAGTCTCCCCAGTCCCTCTGGAGCTGTCAGAGTGACCATCGTGTTCTTGGTCACCTCCCTGACCAAGGCCCTTCTCCCCCGATTGCTCAGTTTGGCCGGGCGGCCAGCTCTAGGAAGAGTCTTGGTGGTTCCAAACTTCTTCCATTTAAGAATGATGGAGGCCACTGTGTTCTTGGGGACCTTCAATGCTGCAGAAATGTTTGATACCCTTCCCCAGATCTGTGCCTCGACACAATCCTGTCTCTGAGCTCTATGGACAATTCCTTCGACCTCATGGCTTGGTTTTTGCTCTAACATGCACTGTCAACTGTGGAACCTGATATAGACAGATGTGTGCCTTTCCAAATCATCCAATTAATTGAATTTACCACAGGTGGACTCCAATCAAGTTGTAAAAACATCTCAAGGATGATCAATGGAAACAGGATGCACCTGAGCTAAATGTAGTTTTTTATACATTTGTAAAAATTTCTAAAAACCTGTTTTCGTTTTGTGATTATGAGGTATTGTGTGTAGATTGATGTGGATTTTTAAAAGTAATCAATTTTAGTATAAGGCTGTAACGTAACAAAATTTGGAAAAAGTCAAGGGGTCTGAATACTTTCCGAATGCACTGTATGTGTGGCCAGGCTAGTGTTCCTCCCCTCTCTCCTGCTCACCCCTAGCAGGTTCCTTGGAATGTAGCCCTCTCGGTCTCCGCAGCGGGCCCACCACCATTCTATCTCGTCCTCGTCCTCGCGCCGCAGCACCGTCATGCAGTCGCCTTCCTGGAAGGCCAGCTCGTCATCGTCCTCGGCCTCGTAGTCCCACAGGGCGTACACCACCCCACGGTTCATGATGCCCATCTTCTCCTGTACACCTGCATCGACACAAAGTCCCACCCACCTCGTCAGGAACAAGCCGTTAAGATTCAATTTCCGCTAAAACATGTTATGGAGGACCGAACGTTAGTTGGAGTAGGTGAGGGTAGCTGAATTCTGTAAACAAGCGGAGGGGTCGAGTCGGTTGCAAAAGGGAAAAAGAGTAACAGGCACACTGAGTGTTTTATTGTTTTGAGCAAATAATGTTTGCGCTTTGTCTCCAGTCAGCGAACACTAGCGGTCTCACCGTAGAGGAACTGGGAGCACTGGGCGTAGCCCTCCTCCATCTCCTCGCACTTGTCGGCCGCTGTCTGCATGTCACTGTAGGTGGTGGCGAACACAGCAGCCCCGGACTCCACCAGGAACTTACACACCTGCACGTTATTACAGGAGGCCGCACAGTGCAGGGGAGTCCTGGGAGAGAGACAGACACGGAGAGGTAGAGTGAGGTAGGGACGGACGGAAGGGAGGTAGAGGAAGAGAGGAGGGAAGAGAGGGAACAAGGTGGGAGAGTTGGAGGAGATGAGAGCAAGAGGATGGGTGAGGGAGAGTAGGGGAGGGAAGGAGGGGAGAGATAAAAATAACTCTTCAGTAATAGTGGGCGACTGGATAACATCAGCCACATGAACACATTGAGACAGTCTTGGATGTGACGTACTACTGGTTGCTGGGGGTGACAAGAGCTTTTATAACAGCTACTGTAAAGTGATTTTGGCTACTGTAAAGTGACAACAACCACTATAAATATACTGTAAAGGGACAACAGCCACTATAAATATACTGTAAAGGGACAACAGCCACTATAAATATACTGTAAAGGGACAACAGCCACTATAAATATACTGTAAAGGGACAACAGCCACTATAAATATACTGTAAAGGGACAACAGCAAATGTAATGTGACACTGGATACTGTAAAGTGACAATAGCTCACCAGCCATCACTGTCGGCAGCGTTGGCGTTCACGCCAAACTGCACCAGGAACTTGACGATCTCGGTGTGGCCGGCGCAGACGGCGTTGTGCAGGGCTGTGATGCCCTCGTCATTGGGCAGGCTGGGGTCATCCACCTATAAGGCACAAAGTTAATAGGCTTCAAAACATTTCCTAGACAAGGTCAGTTATCTGTCTTTACCCCTTACGGTTGATGTTAGGGATTAGCTGATCTTAGATCTGTGCCCAAGGGCAACATGGTTGAGGTTAGGATTTGGGTAGGTTTTAGCAGATCCTATAACTGTGTCTAAGGGCAACTTCTAAGCTAAGCGTTTTGACGGACGTAGACCAGCGTTTGTAGTTGCTTAAGAGTACTACTTAAGTATTACTTGCAGCGGCATTGCAAAGCCTTTGCTTATGGGACGGTTGTGTGGAAGAGTCGTCTGAGGTTATCCAGTCTGTAGTATTAACATTGAAACAGCGGATATTAGCTGGGCTAATGATGTATATATATATATATATTTTTTTTTTAGCAGACGCTCTTATCCAGAGCGACTTACAGTTAGTGCATGCATTATTCTTATATATTTTTTTTTTCATACTGGCCCCCCCGTGGGAATCGAACCCACAACCCTGGCGTTGCAAACGCCATGCTCTACCAACTGAGCTACATCCCTGCCGGCCATTCCCTCCCCTACCCTGGACGACGCTGGGCCAATTGTGCGCCGCCCCATGGGTCTCCCGGTCGCGGCCGGCTACGACAGAGCCTGGATTCGAACCAGGATCTCTAGTGGCACAGCTAGCACTGCGATGCAGTGCCTTAGACCACTGCGCCACTCGGGGACATGTAAAATTCACATCACGGAGTTCGAATCCGGCCAACAGCCCTTCGACTCCCCACCCCCCTTATCTTCCCAACACTATCTCTTCAATTAAAAGGAGTGGGACTGGCCCACACATAAAAAAAATCAAAGAAACTCACATCATAGATGACCCTCTGCACCAGGTCATACTCGCCCTCCAGAGATGAGTCCAACAGCAGGGCCAGGGGGTTGAACTTGACCCGCATGCCGTGGTCGATGCGCTCCGAGCCGACCTTGCGCAGGTTGGTCCTCTTGCCCTGCAGGAGGGGAGTAGGAGGAGAGGAGTATAGATGTTTCACAATTACAATATAATGCAGTGACATCTGCTAGCTATGGTCATCGAAATTGCTAAAAGGTTTTAAAATTAATTACAATAAATGCAACAGTTGGACAATGGATGAAGATACTCCAAACTTTTAGAATTGGTATTATCCATGAGATATTGACTGAATTCTAGCACATGCAACATTATACTGGCTCGGACAAATAATGAATGGAGTTCAGGGTCTTTGGTGGAAATTCAGGTATTAAATTTGTCATTTTTTTTATGCATTCAATATATACATTTTGTTATTGTATCAGGTATTTTTTTTTGTGTGCTAAAAAATAAAATGATATGTGCCTCATTTGCATAAATACACTGGGTGTATTTTCGGTAACATCAATAGCAAAATGTTTTCACACTAAACATATTTCATTAAACTGTTGACAGCCCCTCTCTCTGAACGCTCGAGAAAGGAATGAAGAAGCGAGAGTAGAGTAGGAGATGGAAACGCACGGTGGTGATATATTCTGTAGCTAAAGTTAATGTTAGCCTATTAATTATAAAAATATGAAAAATTCCCTATTACTAGGCTATTCAAAATCAAACTCACTATAATTGTAGGTTAACTCTGTAAGCCGCCCTGCACAATCAATGAACCAACAGAATCGCCTAGGCCTATACATTCTCTCCCAGACTCATGGATAGAAAGTTTGGAGCGTAGCATAAGGTAACCAGTCCATCCAGTATGCATAATCATACAGGCCACACTCATTACTAGAATTTGTTTAATTTTTGGAGTATAGGCTAGATTAATTGTGTACCAAATACATCTTAAATCTGCCGTGCTTAATATGCGGTAGGCTATGTATTGTATAATGGCACAATCATTAATAAATGCGTATGTTTAAAAAAAAAAACACCTTAGAAAGCACTGTCCATTTCGTTGTGTTAGGCTTTGAAACAACATCCACAACAACCATGTTTTTCACTCAGTTTCAACCTGCTGTTGAACTTCTTTCTTCAAATTGATCATCACAGTGAGGTGAGTTTTAAAAGCATGATGCTGTTTTGATGATAAAGTGTTTGATGTGATTTTCGATTTTATTTGCATTGATGTCAGAGTGGTTAGAGGGACAATAGAGCGCTGAGTACCAGGCCATTAGCGACCTGATGGTCGTTAGCTTGTTGGGTACTACATTTTATTTACATTTACATTTTAGTCATTTAGCAGACGCTCTTATCCAGAGCGACTTACAGTTAGTGAGTGCATACATTATATATATATATATATATTATTATTATTATTATTTGTTTTCATACTGCCCCCCCCCCGTGGGAATCAAACCCACAACCCTGGCGTTGCAAACGCCATGCTCTACCAACATCCCCTGCCGGCCATTCCCTCCCCTACCCTGGACGACGCTGGGCCAATTGTGCGCCGCCCCATGGGTCTCCCGGTCGCGGCCGGCTACGACAGAGCCTGGATTCGAACCAGGATCTCTAGAGGCACAGCTAGCCACTGCGCCACCAACATAAAGTATGTCCAGAGTGTATAAGAGGAGATTACCATGACTCAGTCACATGGAATTTTACTGCGGTCATGACTCATGACTGCCGGTGTGGAGGTAATACGCTCACCGCAACGGCCCTAGGGACAAGTGAATTTTACACCCTTCAAACACAGATGGCTGAAAAAGACAGATCATCAGGTGGGCGGGGCATGCGCGTTGCTACATTTGCCACTATAAATACATAATACTGTATGTCACATTTACATTTTAGTCATTTAGCAGACGCTCTTATCCAGAGCGACTTACAGGAGCAATTAGGGTTAAGTGCCTTGCTCAAGGGCACATCGACAGATCTTTCACCTAGTCGGCTCGGGGATTAGAACCAGCGACCTTTCGGTTACTGGCACAACGCTCTTAACCATTAAGCTACCTGCTGCCCCCCCTCCAAACAATACATCAATCAAAAAAGGTTTCCCAATACCAAATATTTCACCATCCGTGTAACCCAATATCCATACCAGCACACATTTTAGTATGGTTGGCTAAAACATGACCTCATACTATGCAGTATGCTAGTATGAGCTATTTGGACATAGAATGTGGGTGTGGCTACATACCGGTGGCAGAGTAACCTGTCCTGTGACCTCTGGAGCCTGCATGCTGAGGGTGTCCTCCCCCAGGGCCTGCTCCCCCGCGCTGGGGTATGGAGGGGGCGGGTAGGGTGGGTACTCCTCCATGTAGGCTTCTGGCTGATGTGGGGGCGGGGGGCAGGGCTCCGGCTCCTCTTCCTCCAGCGACGGGGGCAGGGTGTGGCTGGAGGAGGAAGAGGGCTCTGGGATGGGCGAGTGGGGGGGGTGAGGAGGAGGCACCTGTGCGTCTTCCTCAGTCTCAGCGAGGGACGCTGCGGCTGTGAAAACTTGGGACGTACCAGTGCGGTCTGGGGCTCCACCGGCACTGGCGCCCTCCTTCCATGTTCCTCCACCTTCACCCTCGTAGGGGGACGCCACAACAGTCTCCATGGCGGCAAGTGTGGTCTTCTGGTAGAGCAGCTTCTGGATGTTTGGCCCCGCGGGGCCCTCAGGCTCTGTGATGGAGCTGCGCTTCTTGAGGGGCCGCGGGGCATGGTGCAGCCGGCGGCGCAGGGCCTCCAGGTCGGCGTCGCTGGGGTGCCGGTGGGGGTGCGAGATGAAGGGGAGGAGCTTTGTGGGGCTAAGGGGACGAGGGGCCCGCTCTGTCTCCTGGCCCCACTGGCTCTCGGGGGCCGGAGGTGCCAGGCCGGGACCCCCCTGGTCCACCTCGAAATCGCCGGCCCCCAGATAGGTGGAGTCCTGGAGGAGCGACTGCTGCCCCCCACTGCCAGGGATGACTGGCTTTCCATACACTATCAGAGAGAGAGTGAATGGTCAATGCGTGCTAATGGGATCAAGGAAGCTGCTTCATAGCAATAAAACAATCTAGCACACTAACACAATCACCATTACATCTTTTAAAAGAGTGTAAGGCTGTTAGTAGGGAAATTTAAGACAGGTATTTTGCTAAACAATAACAGAAAATGCAGAATGATTTGATTGAATTACTCAGTTTAGTAACATAGTAAAGATCCAGGAGTCATAGGAGTAGCCATACACTACAGTAGCCATGGCTCCTTCTCTTACCCCTGGGCTGCGTGCGTGTCAGTGTGCCCCCGCCTGTCCTGGGCTGTTGGGTGTACATGGAGTAGATGGAGGAGGCCGCCACAGTCTGTGGCTTCTGGAGGACAGGCACTGCTGCTGTGGACTCTGGAGGATCCGGGGTGAAGGGGCGCACCGTAGCCGCTGGAAGAGCCTCCTGCTTTGGGGGCAGAGGCAGGGTGTGGCTGTGGATGGGAATGGGCGGAGGTGCACACAGATGGAGGGAGGTGGCCGGTTTGGCCTTGCCCGGGAAGGTGCCTGTGCTGTAGGGCGGTTTGCCGAAGGTCGGGGGCTTGGTAGGAATAGGAGGTGGCACCTTGCCGAGAGCCTTACCACCAGCCTATTGAGTCAAGAAGACCGTAACATGCATAGTATGATGAAAATTAAATGCATAATAATATCACTGCAACAAATGTCAATTAAAAGAACGGTTATTTTTGACCCCTTTGGGCCAATTGTGCGCCGCCTCATGGGTCTCCCGGTCGCGACACAAGGGAGGCTAATTAACAGATTTTTTTATCCAATACAACTGACAGTTCACACATACAGTACCAGTCAAAAGTTTGGACACACCTACTCATTCCAGGGTTTTTCTTTATTTTTACTATTTTCTAATAGTGAAGACATCAAAACTATGAAATAACACATATGGAATCATGTAGTAACCAAAAAAGTGTTAAACAAATCAAAATATATTTTATATTTGAGATTCTTCAAAGTAGCCACCCTTTGCCTTGATTTCTTGGTTTTGATGTCTTCACTATTATTCTACAATGTAGAAAATAGTAAAAAATAAAGAAAAACCCTTGAATGAGTAGGTGTGTCCAAACCTTTGACTGGTACTGTATATTCAGTATTAATATGTGGGCCATGAGGGAATCAAACCTACAAATGGTGTTGCAAGTACCACCCTCCAACCAAAAAACAATACAACCCTGTATATTGAAAATACATTGAAGCTGCTTCATTGACTAATCGGGCATTTTTGGAAAATGCAAAACAATGGAAAGCAGAATAATATGTATTCTCTGTGGGTCTGTGATCATTTATAGGAAGAAAATAAATTGGGTAGGGAAGACCATAGCAAGGGAGCGAGCATCTTTTAAGTATATGAATGGTTCCTAAAATGCTTCTGAAAATCAGTGCAGTACCTGGGTATCCCTTAAGAGGTCCTCGCTGCTCTGATTGTTCCGTGAGGGGACAGGAGGTGGGGCGTCAAACATAGAAATGTGACGCCCATTTTGGTCCTTGAGGGTCTCGGCATCTCCTGCAACCACAGAGGAAACCACATCAGAACATTATCTGAACCATATGACATTTACATTATCAAAACCATATGACATCCATATCATAATCAGAACATTATCCAAACCATATGACATCCACATAAGAACGTTAACCGAACATTATCAAGATGGTCAGAACCATATACACATCACATTCACTGTAACCTGGAGCAAGTCTTTATTTTTAATATATTCCCGGCATCAATTTAATAAAACACTATGCTACATCTCAGGGGATGACCTGAAATTAATTAAATAATATGGCCTTAGCAAGAATTCCCTTCATTAATTCAAAATTGCCCATTCTTTTCTATTAGGATTTGTTAATTCATGCAGTACATTTTCATTTAACTTCCTGAATTGAAAATGGAACTGACCCCAACCCTGGTTCCTAGCCAAGTCGAAGGGAGATGGTTACCTGAGCCCTGTGAGGAGAGGCTGGACATGCGAGGCAGAGTAGAGGACATGCCATGATGACTGCCACTGGACTCTGCACTGGAGCTGGACCAGTCGGACAGCTTGGACGTCTTGGATGACTGGAAACCTGTCAGAGAGAAGAGAAGTGTTAACACATGGAAATAGCACTTGAATTGCAAAGGCAAATAGATGTACACAATCTACTACTACACAGTTACACACATGCACACTAACACACGGCCAACGCATTCACTTGCACAAATACAAGCGCACACACGCAATCGCAATTGAACACACACACACACACAAAGTAAAATCATCCATAACGAAACACCGTTTTTACCTGAGTAAGGTTTAAGCGGTCTAGGAGGGGCCTTCATGGAGGAGTCTGGCATGGGTAAGGTGGTGGTGCCGTCGGGGTAGGCAGGCTTAATAATCAGCTCCTGTCGGCTCGGCACCGGCGGCCCTGGGGCCGCAGTGGAGGACAGGATGTAAGGGCCCACGGCCGCCACCCTGGAGGGGCCACACGGCTGCAGGGCCTGGCTCTCTGTGTGGACCTGGAGAGAACGTTTGGGTTACACTTTATCTAAAGTTAGCAGGTATGATGCTTTATTAGTTGTTATTAGCATGTATGAGCCTTTATAATATCTTATTATGAGCCTAATAATATGTTATGTCACCCTATGTAGGGCAGGGATGGGCAACTGGTGGCCCACGTTTCTTTAGGCCCGCGGATCAATTTCCATAAAATAATAAAAATAATGTTTTGCTTTTAGGAACTCAGTCAGGGTCTCAACTTACCGTTGAGAGTTACATTTATTTTTATTTTTTATCTCCGCTGCCAAGAAGGGGGCTGCTAAAATGTTTTACTTGCATGGGGGGGGGGGGGCAACAACATTTCGCTTAGTGCCCCCAAAAGTATGGATGTGGGTACTTGATGTATGGATGTGAGCCTTGAGCCACTGCAGACCCTCATGATAAGTTCAGATTTTCTGTGGCCCCCACCCCCATCAAAATTGTCCATCCCTGATGTTGGGCATTGTAATGTAAAAGATTACTCCTGCACATATCACATTGATCTCATGGACTGTCAGTCCTTGCATCCATAGCTCCGTCTATGAATTGGAGTGGTGATACATTTCCCTGGCCCCATTCCTCAGCTTAGTTCCAATAAATGTGGGGCTGATGTGGTCTGATGAACACTGCCCTAAGGTAACAATAAAGCTTTTGAACTTTGAACCTCTACTTGACTCACAGGCAGGTTCTCCTTCTGCTGTAGCGCTGCCTTCTTCTTCCAAAGGCGTTCGCGGAGCTCGGCCACTCGCTTGTCCATGGTGGCCACTTCCAGGTTGCGCTTGCTGAGGCTCTCGCGCTTCTGCTGCAGCTTGGCACTCTGGTCCTGGTTCAGCTTATTCCTCAGCTTAGTCGGGGGGAGAAGGGAGAGAGAGCTAGAGTCAGCTTTATGTTAGTATAGAGCTTTTCCCACTACTGAGCCGAACTAAGCCGAGCCAAACCAAGCTCTACTGAGTTGGCCTGGTTACATATCCACCATAGTTGCTGGAACCGTGCTGAAAAGGACAGTGTGAAAAGAAAACGTCAGAGCCAGCAGTTTTCAAATCAAATCAAATCAAATTTTATTGGTCACATGCGCCGAATACAACAGGTGCAGACATTACAGTGAAATGCTTACTTACAGCCCTTAACCAACAGTGCATTTATTTTAAACAAAAAAGTAAGAATAAAACAACAACAAAAAAGTGTTGAGAAAAAAATAGCAGAAGTAAAATAAAGTGACAGTAGGGAGGCTATATATACAATAAAATAAAGTGACAGTAGGGAGGCTATATATACAGGGGGGTACCGTTGCATAGTCAATGTGCGGGGGCACCGGCTAGTTGAGGTAGTTGAGGTAATATGTACATGTGGGTAGAGTTAAAGTGACTATGCATAAATACTTAACAGAGTAGCAGCAGCGTAAAAAGGATGGGGTGGGGGGGCAGTGCAAATAGTCCGGGTAGCCATGATTAGCTGTTCAGGAGTCTTATGGCTTGGGGGTAGAAGCTGTTGAGAAGTCTTTTGGACCTAGACTTGGCACTCCGGTACCGCTTGCCGTGCGGTAGCAGAGAGAACAGTCTATGACTAGGGTGGCTGGAGTCTTTGACAATTTTGAGGGCCTTCCTCTGACACCGCCTGGTATAGAGGTCTTGGATGGCAGGGAGCTTTGCCCCAGTGATGTACTGGGCCGTACACACTACCCTCTGTAGTGCCTTGCGGTCAGAGGCCAAGCAGTTGCCATACCAGGCGGTGATGCAACCAGTCAGGATGCTCTCGATGGTGCAGCTGTAGAATTTTTTGAGGATCTGAGGACCCATGCCAAATCTTTTTAGTCTCCTGAGGGGGAATAGGCTTTGTCGTGCCCTCTTCACGACTGTCTTGGTGTGTTTGGACCATGATAGTTCGTTGGTGATGTGGACACCAAGGAACTTGAAGCTCTCAACCTGTTCCACTACAGCCCCGTCGATGAGAATGGGGGCGTGCTCAGTCCTCTTTTTTTTCCTGTAGTCCACAATCATCTCCTTTGTCTTGGTCACGTTGAGGGAGAGGTTGTTGTCCTGGCACCACACGGCCAGATCTCTGACCTCCTCCCTATAGGCTGTCTCATCGTTGTCGGTGATCAGGCCTACCACTGTTGTGTCGTCGGCAAACTTAATGATGGTGTTGGAGTCGTGCCTGGCCATGCAGTCATGGGTGAACAGAGAGTACAGGAGGGGACTGAGCACGCACCCCTGAGGGGCCTCCGTGTTGAGGATCAGTGTGGCAGATGTGTTGTTACCTACCCTTACCACCTGGGGGCGGCCCGTCAGGAAGTCCAGGATCCAGTTGCAGAGGGAGGTGTTTAGTCCCAGGATCCTTAGCTTAGTGATGAGCTTAGAGGGCACTATGGTGTTGAATGCTGAGCTGTAGTCAATGAATAGCATTCTCACGTAGGTGTTCCTCTTGTCCAGGTGGGAAAGGGCAGTGTGGAGTGCGATAGAGATTGCATCATCTGTGGATCTGTTGGGGCGGTATGCAAATTGGAGTGGGTCTAGGGTTTCTGGGATTATGCTGTTGATGTGAGCCATGACCAGTCTTTCAAAGCACTTCATGGCTACAGACGTCAGTGCTACGGGTCGGTAGTCATTTAGGCAGGTTATCTTAGAGTTCTTGGGCACGGGGACTATGGTGGTCTGCTTGAAACATGTTGGTATTACAGACTCAGTCAGGGACATGTTGAAAATGTCAGTGAAGACACTTGCCAGTTGGTCAGCACATGCTCGGAGTACACGTCCTGGTTTTGTTCTGGGGTATACACTATATATACAAAAAGTATGTGGACACCCCTTCAAATTAGTGGATTTGGCTATTTCAGCCACACCCGTTGCTGACAGGTGTATAAAAACGAGCACACAGCCATGCAATCTCCATAGACAAACATTGGCAGTAGAATGGCCTTACAGAAGAGCTCAGTGACTTTCAACATGGCACCATCATAGGATGCCACCTTTCCAACAAGTCAGTTCGTCAAATTTATGCCCTGCTAGAGCTGCCCCGGTCAATTGTAAGTACTGTTATTGCGAAGTGGAAACGTCTAGGAGCAACAACGGCTCAGCTGCGAAGTGGTAGGCCACACAAGCTCACAGAACGGGACCCCCGAGTGCTAAAATGCGTAGCGCATAAAAATAATCTGTCCTCGGTTGCAACACTCACTACCAAGTTCTAAACTGCCTCTAGAAGCAACGTCAGCACAATAACTGTTCGTCGGGAGCTTCATGAAATGGGTTTCCATGGCCGAGCAGCCGCACACAAGCCTAAGATCACCATGCGCAATGCCAAGCATCGGCTGGAGTGGTGTAAAGCTTGCCGTCATTGGACTCTGGAGCAGTGGAAACGCGTTCTCTGGAGTGATGAATCACGCTTCACCATCTGGCAGTCTGATGGACGAATCTGGGTTTGACAGATGCCAGGAGAACGCTACCTGCCCGAATGCATAGTGCCAACTGTAAAGTTTGGTGGTGGAGGAATAATGGTCTGGGGCTTTTTTTTCATGGTTTGGGCTAGGCCCCTTAGTTCCAGTGAAGGGAAATCTTAACGCTACAGCATACAATGACATTCTAGACAATTCTGTGTTTCCAACTTTGTGGCAACAGTTTGGGGAAGGCCCTTTCCTGTTTCAGCATGACAATGCCCCCGTGCACAAAGCGAGGTCCATACAGAAATGGTTTGTCAAGATCGGTGTGGAAGAACTTGATTGGCCTACACAGAGCCCTGACCTCAACCCCATCCAACACCTTTGGGATGAATTGGAACGCTGACTGCAAGCCAGGCCTAATCGCCCAATATCAGTGCCTGACCTCACTAATGCTCTTGTGGCTGAATGGGAGCAAGTCCCCGCAGCAATGTTCCAACATCTAGTGGAAAGCCTTCCCAGAAGAGTGGAGGCTGTTATAGCAGCAAAGGGGGACCAACTCCATATTAATGTCCATGATTTTGGAATGAGATGTTCGACGAGCAGGTGTCCACATACTTTTGGTCATGTAGTGCGTGTTTGTCGTCCCACTGTGTTGATGATGTTATTTGTCAGAGTCTACCTGTAAATGCCGCAAAAGGAAACTTCTGTGGAAGCAGACAAATCGGCTCTTCTCTTACCTGCAGCTCCTTGTAAAGACGCTCCAGCTCGCCGGCGGAGCTCGGGCCGTCATTCGAGGGCTCCATCTTGACGCTTTTCAGGGTCTCCAGCTGCCTGCTCAGCTCTTCCACTCTGGAGACGGCCACCAGGAGCTCCCGCTGCTTACTCTGAAACAGCCCGTTCATCTGCTCTATCTCATCCACTACACGGCCACGCAAATCAACACACACACACAGACAGACAGACACAGACAAACAGACACGCACAGTAGTCAAATTTGAAAAGTAACATTTAGAGAATGCTAATGGTGTGTTAAATCAAATTTTCCGTTAACTTCGAGATTTGATCTTAAACCTAAACATGTTCTGTGAACGTCTGGTATGGCAGATCAAAAAATAATAATAATCGAGAAATGTTTCAGCTAATATTCCCCCAAATCGCACCTTCAGGTTCAAATGTATTATTATTTTTTTTGTATTTTTACCCCTTTTTCTCCCCAATTTCGTGGTTTCCAATTGATAGTTACAGTCTTGTCGAGAGCCATGCGTCCTCCGAAACACGGCCCTGCCAAGCCGCACTGCTTCTTGACACACTGCTCGCTTAACCCAGAAGCCAGCCGCACCAATGTGTCGGAGGAAACACCGTCCAACTGACGACCGAAGTCAGCTTGCAGGTGTGCGGCCCAACACAAGGAGTCGCTAAAACCCTCCCCTAACCCGGACGACGCTGGGCCAATTCTGCGCCGCCTCATGGGTCTCCCGGTCACGGCCGGCTGTGACACAGCCTGGGATCAAACCCCAGGCTGTAGTGACGCTTCCGCACTGCGATGCAGTGCCTTACTGCTGCTCTACTCGGGAGGGTAGGTTCAATTGTTTTTTGATGTCCAAATAACCTTAATACACAACGTTCCCATAACCTTTCGGTGTACATTCTCGGAATACACAGAAAACTGGACAAAATAACATTCTGGAAACTAAAACCAGGAATCCTCTTTTGAACCAAAAGTAGTTAGCTGGGTGTACACTGTAGTCCTAAGCCAACCAGCAAAAAGAGCTGTTTTCATGCAAAGAAATATCAAGTGTGTCAATTTGGAAAAAAACATGTTACCCAGAAAGCCCTACCCAGCTCCTTTCCCAAACCCCTCTTCATCGAGTGTCCTCAACTCCTCGCTCTCCCCTTGGCACTGACCCAGTTTGCTGTTGCTGAGGCGTTTCTGCTCCACTTGACCCTTGAGTGCCCGCACCCGCCGCAGCTTGGTCTCCTGGTTCTCAGCGTTCTCACGGAGATGCCGTAGTCTCTCCTGCTCTGACGCCTGCTGCTGCTGCTGCCGCTGCTCCTGCAGCTTCAGGTAGTGCAGACGCTGCTCCTAGCCATCCAAACAAGAAAACATTTTCAAGTTCAGATTAAAGTTTTTAATAATACCCACATTGTGTATTAAAGTAGTCAAAAGGTGTACTACTTGGTCCCATACCCCTGGCACACAATGACTACATCAAATTTGTTGTGACTATACAAACTCTGTATTTGGAGTTTGTTTTGGGTGTCTTTTGTATCATGTCTTGCCCAATAGTAACCAAATACGGAATAATGTATTGTTATTTTGGAGTCACTTTTAGTGCCTGTGAGAATTGAAGATGTTTCTGAACACTTCTACATTCACGTGGATGGTGCCATGATTATGAATTAATCATGAAGGAAGCATGAATAATGATGAGTGAGAAAGTTAGGGCACAAAGATGATACCCCCTCGCTCTGGATAAGATGATACCCCCTCGCTCTGGATAAGATGATACCCCCTCGCTCTGGATAAGAGCGTCAGCTTAATGACTAAAATGTAAATGTAAAATGCTAACCTCCACTGTTACTGGTAATGGTGAGAGTTTAGCATCCTTTATTGTAACCGTCTAACTCAGTGTTAGACCTTCCCATGTCTTTAAAGAAAAATATTTGTCTTTATTAATAGAGCTTAATAAAGAGAAGGCAGAGGGGACAGTGTGAAGAAGAACTGTCTAGGAAGAAACCTTGAGAGGAACCAGACTCTAGAGCAGGCCTATTCAACTGGAAGCCTATGTCAAGCTAATAACTATTGGTAAGAAAGGGAAAGAAACAACTTTTTTATTGGACATTGTCTCATCTGGAGCTCTGCCATACAGGCCCATCTGCCTCACGCTGGCCTAGGCATGAGACAAGGTGAAGAATTACATGTCTTGACCTTATTTAGTGGCTGTACTCCTCTGCCAAACGAGTCAATGGGCTTGTTTGCCATCACCTGCACTGATCTACAAATCCGCTTGCATCATAAATAACTACTGATTATTATTTATAGCCACGTCAGTCAGTCACAATTTACCCACAACGTATCATGGTTTTGATGCTCTCCAACATGGCCAATGTCTTGCCCTACCTTTGAGGCCAGGAGCTGCTGCTGCGAATTGATCTGCTGCTGTTGCCGTGACGCCATCTCCTGCAGCTCCGAGAGGGTGATGTCCATGCGAGGCGGTGCCACCTGGGGGGGGGGGGTCAATAATGACAAAGAATGGTGTCACACCACCCCATTTAAAACCATCGGCTTCCATCTTCCTTCATTTTTACTGTAGTACCGTTTTTTCACTCACCCCATTCTCCATGCATCGGTCCACAGGGACCTTGACCATGTTCCTTTTGGCTGGGTGATCGGAAACCCTTGATCCGCCTATACAAGACAAAATACAGCGGTTTTGTGAGTGTGAGTGTGTGTGTGTGTGTATCTAACTGTTGGAGAGGGACGTGCATTTGCTGCACAACTGATCACAGGGAATATAAAGAGGTGAGAAGCTAATTGCTATTTGGGGAAAATTCCGCATCTGGAGGAATCTCTGTTAAAAGGGGGCTCCAATTTGTTTGTGTATTCCCGTCTGTTTATGACCAAAGTTGGAACAAACATGACCGGAAAACCGACACATGACCCGAGCACTGCACCATGAATAGGGGTCATACTCTGAGGATACGGGATGAATAGGACAAGCATGAGTTGTAAAACTGCTCATTATGTAATAACTGGTGGAGCAGCCAAAGAACCAGGCCTCGTCTACACAGTTGCTCTTCCCGTGCCAGTGTCTGACAGTTATGCAATGCTGTTTTGCAAACAGCTAATATGGGTAACCCAAAAAGGCTGAACAACAAGGCTGATCCCTTTAATAAGCTCTTTGGGGGGCCACAACTCAGGCTTATTAGTTATACAACCCAAATCCTACACCTTATTTGGTAATAACGGCACAAGCAAAACAGGGAGCCGAGCCAGACTGGTTGTAATTGACTACAAGAACAAATAATAAAGCCTTTGTGCTGTGATATCCCTTGCACTGTTCTGTTGCGTAATATGGCTTTGTCCTGCGTAGGGGGCCCATCATTCCAAGCAACTAGAAACCCAAACACATGGAACTACACAAGGTTCTCAAATGACCAGAGAACCTTGGGTTAAGAAAGAAAGGGCTTTCTGTTGTTTTCAAGTTGCATAAAGGACTAAGTTATGAGTGTCACGGATTCTGCCGAGACTGCTCCTCCTCCTTGCTCGGTCAGGCTTCGGCGTTCGTCGTCCCCGGAGTACTAGCTACTACCGCTGGATGTTCTCGATGTTTGTTTGGTCTGGTCTTGTGTGTGCACCTGTTTCGTATTGAGTATTGATTATGTCACCTATAAGTTTCCCTTTTGGTTTGTTTGCAGTTGTGTGTAATTGTACGCCTGTCCGATTGGTGTATCGTTAGATGTTTAGTGTTTTACGCGTGTGTGCGTAATCGTTCGCCTCCGTTGTTTTGAGGCCGGTTGTTTTGTCTTTGAGCATTATAAGTAAAGTCATTTTGGACTTAGCCTCCTTGTCCTGCGCTTGACTCCACCACTGCATCCACATCAGTTTACGTGACAGAATTACACACCTCTCTATGGAGTCAGCAGGAGCAGCGGCGGCGCCCGAGTCGCTGGAGGATCGGGTCAGCTGCCAGGACGCCAGGATCCAGCAACTCGGGTCCGCCATGCAAGAGGTGATGAACACCCTGCGCCGATGGGAGAGAGGAGGCGTGCCCACACCTCCTCCTACCTTACCACCACCATCGGCCAGTCCTCCCATACCAGCACCGGAATCCAGTGGGATTCGGCTCTCGCTCCCGAGGGCGTATGATGGCACCACAGCCGGGTGTCAGGGGTTCCTCCTGCAGGTGGAACTCTACCTGGCTACCATACACCCGGCACCCTCGGGATACGAGAGCGTTTCCGCCCTCATCTCCTGTCTCTCCGGCAAGGCGTTGGAGTGGGCCAACGCCGAATGGAGGGGAATAGACGCCGCCACCATCACCTACGCGGAGTCCCCCCGCCGCTTCAGGGCGGTTTTCGATCATCCACCTGAGGGTAAAGCGGCGGGGGAGCGTCTGTTCCACCTCCGACAGGGGAAGAGGAGCGCACAGGAGTTCGCCCTGAATTTCCGGACTCTAGCGGCGGATGCGGGGTGGAATTAGAGGGCCCTCATCGACCACTATCGGTGTAGCCTGCGTGAGGACGTTCGTCGAGAGCTGGCCTGCAGGGACACCAATCTATCCTTCTAGATACCCTGCTGGCCACCCGCGGACGTCCAGAGTTGGGGCCGTCCATTCCATCCTCCAGCACCTCCGAGCCGAGCCCTATGGAGCTCGGGGGTGCTGGCGCTAGAGAGAGGAGGAGAGAGAGCCCGAGGGAGGCCGTCCCCTGCACCAACTGTGGTCGTAGAGGTCACACTGCGGCTAGGTGCTGGGGAGGGTCTCCAGGGAGTCGGGCAACAGGTCACGCACTGGGGAGTCATTCCAGGTGAGTAGGCACCCCACTTACCCAGAGCTCTCTGTTGTTCACTTGTGTATACCTGTAACATTTCCAAGGTTGCATCTCATTCCCAGCATAAGGCGCTAGTCGATTCAGACGCAGCTGGGAATTTTATTGATCGGAAATTTTGTGTTAAGTTAGGGATTCCCCTCCTGACCGTTGATGCTCCCTTCCCTGTCCATGCCCTAGATAGCCGTCCGTTGGGATCTGGGTTGATTAGAGAGGTCACAGCACCACTAAAGATGAATACGCAGGGGGGGTCATGAGGAGATCATTCAGTTATATCTGATCGACTCTCCTGCGTATCCCGTGGTGCTGGGGCTTCCTTGGTTAATCGCCCATGATCCCACCATTTCGTGGCAACAGAGGGCTCTCAAGGAGTGGTCTGCCCAGTGTGTTGGGCGATGTCTAGGTGTTTCCGTAGGGGCGACCACGGTGGAGAGTCCGAACCAAATGCCCGCAATGCACATTCCCCCTGAGTATGAGGATTTGGCACTCGTGTTCAGCAAGACTAGGGCGACGCGGTTGCCACCTCATAGACAGGGAGATTGTTCGATAGACCTCTAGACAGGAGCAGCACTCCCGCGGAGCCATGTGTATCCTCTGTCTCAAGAGGAGACGGCGGCTATGGAGACATACATAGCCGAATCCCTGAGACAAGGATACATACGGACCTCCACTTCCCCTGCATCCTCGAGTTTCTTTTTTGTGAAGAAGAAAGATGGAGGGTTGCGCCCGTGTATTGATTACCGTAGTCTCAATCAGATCACTGTTAAATACAGTTATCCTCTTCCTCTGATTGCGAGTATGACGGAATCATTACGCGGAGCGCGTTTCTTCACAAAACTGGATCTCAGGAGCGCCTACAACTTGGTGCGCATTAGGGAGGGAGATGAATGGAAGACAGCATTTAGTACCACCTCGGGTCATTATGAGTATCTCGTCATGCCATACGGGTTAATGAATGCTCCTTCAGTCTTCCAATCCTTTGTGGACGAGATCTTCCGGGACATGCATGGGCAGGGTGTAGTAGTGTACATTGACGACATCCTAGTGTACTCTGCTACACGGGCCGAGCATGTAGCACTGGTGCGCCGAGTGTTGGGTAGGCTGTTGGAGCATGACTTGTATGTCAAGGCAGAGAAATGTCTGTTTTTCCAGGAGTCCATCTCCTTCTTGGGTCATCGGTTGTCCGCGTCAGGGGTGAAGATGGAGGTTGACCGTGTGTCAGCCGTGCGTAATTGGCAAACCCCAATCACTGTTAAAGAGGTGCAGCAGTTTTTGGGTTTTGCCAATTACTACCGGAGGTTTATCCGGGGTTTTGGACAGGTGGCAGCTCCCATTACTTCCCTGCTAAAGGGGGGCCCGGTGCGTTTGCAGTGGTCAGCTGAAGCGGACAGGTCGTTTGGTAAACTGAAGGACCTGTTCACTTCGGCTCCGGTGCTGGCGCACCCGGACCCCGCTTTACCGTTCCAGGTAGAGGTGGACGTGTCAGAGGCCGGTATTGGGGCAGTGCTGTCGCAACGGTCAGGCACGCCACCTAAACTCCGCCCCTGTGCTTTCTATTCTAAGAAGCTCAGCCCGGCGGAGCGGAATTATGACGTAGGGGACAGGGAGCTGTTAGCCGTAGTTCAAGCCCTAAAGGTGTGGAGGCATTGGCTTGAGGGGGCTCAACACCCTTTTCTCATTCTGACTGACCACCGTCACCTGGAGTACATCCGGGCAGCTAGGAGATTGAACCCTCGTCAGGCTAGGTGGAACATGTTTCTGACCCGGTTCGTGTTTAAGATAACGTACATCCCAGGGTCCCAGAACGGTAAGGCAGACGCCCTGTCCCGGCGGTATGACACAGAGGAGAGGTCCATTGAGCCCACTCCCATACTGCCGGAGTCTTGTCTGGTGGCACCGGTGGTGTGGGAGGTCGATACGGAAATCGAGCGGGCGTCACGTACCGACCCTACTCCCCCAGAGTGTCCAGTGGGTCGGACGTACGTGCCGCTCGAGGTCCGTGATCGTCTCATTTATTGGGCTCATACGTCACCCTCCTCTGGACATCCAGGTATTGGCCGGACAGTGCACTGCCTTAGCGCTAAGTACTGGTGGCCAACTTTAGCTAAGGATGTAAGGGTTTATGTCTCCTCCTGCTCGGTGTGCGCTCAGTGTAAGGCGCCTAGACACCTGCCCAGGGGGAAGTTACAACCCCTGCCCGTTCCACAACGGCCGTGGTCCCACCTCTCGGTGGACTTTGTCACGGACCTTCCCCCCTCTCAGGGGAATACCACTATTCTGGTCGTTGTGGATCGGTTCTCTAAGGCCTGTCGTCTCATCCCAATGCCGGGTCTCCCTACTGCCCTACAGACCGCTGAGGCTTTGTTTACCCACGTCTTCCGGCACTACGGGGTGCCCGAGGATATAGTGTCTGATCAGGGTCCCCAGTTCACCTCTAGAGTCTGGAGGGCGTTCATGGAACGCTTGGGGGTCTCGGTGAGCCTTACCTCGGGTTACCACCCGGAGAGTAATGGGCAGGTGGAAAGAGTGAACCAGGATGTGGGTAGGTTTCTGAGATCCTATTGCCAGGGCCGGCAGGAGGAGTGGTCGGGGTATATCCCCTGGGCAGAGATGGCCCAGAACTCTCTTCGCCACTCCTCTACTAACCTAACCCCTTTCCAGTGTGTGTTAGGGTATCAGCCGGTTCTGGCACCATGGCATCAGAGCCAGATCGAGGCTCCTGCGGTGGATAAGTGGTTTCGGCGCTCTGAGGAGACGTGGAACGCTGCACACGTCCATCTGCAGCGGGCCATCCGTAGACAGAAGGCGAGCGCCGATCTCCACCGCAGTGAGGGTCCGGTGTACGCACCTGGAGATCGAGTCTGGCTCTCGACTCGAAACCTGCCCCTTCGCCTGCCCTGCCGGAAGCTGGGTCGGCGGTTTGTGGGGCCATTTAAAGTCCTGAGGAGATTGAGCGAGGTTTGTTACAAGTTACAACTGCCTATTGATTACCACATTAACCACTCATTCCATGTGTCTCTCCTCAGGCCGGTGGTAGTCCACTCCAGGACAGTGAGATAAGAGAGACTCCTCCGCCCCCCCTGGACATCGAGGGGGCTCCGGCGTACTCAGTCCGGTCCATCGTGGATTCGAGACGTCGGATGGGGGGTCTACAATATCTCGTGGAGTGGGAGGGGTACGGCCCGGAGGAACGGTGCTGGGTGCCTAGGAGGGACATTTTAGATCCATCCCTCCTGACTGAGTTCCACCGTAGTCATCCCACGCGCCCTGCTCCGCGTCCTCCTGGTCGTCCCCGAGGCCGGGGTCGGCGCACGGCTGGAGCCGGGCGTCAAGGGGGGGGTACTGTCACGGATTCTGCCGAGACTGCTCCTCCTCCTTGCTCGGGCAGGCTTCGGCGTTCGTCGTCCCCGGAGTACTAGCTACTACCGCTGGATGTTCTCGATGTTTGTTTGGTCTGGTCTTGTGTGTGCACCTGTTTCATATTGAGTATTGATTATGTCACCTATAAGTTTCCCTTTTGGTTTGTTTGCAGTTGTGTGTAATTGTACGCCTGTCCGATTGGTGTATCGTTTGATGTTTAGTGTTTTACGCGTGTGTGCGTAATCGTTCGCCTCCGTTGTTTTGAGGCCGTTTGTTTTGTCTTTGAGCATTATAAGTAAAGTCATTTTGGACTTAGCCTCCTTGTCCTGCGCTTGACTCCACCACTGCATCCACATCAGTTTACATGACAATGAGGGGGCATCACATAGTGGTACCACTGAAAATAATATGACCTTGGCTAATCGTCTCATGAAAACGCAATGCGGATATTCACAGAAAAAATAACAAGCACAAAACCAAAATCACAGCAATGAAAGTAAAGTGTACTGTATGGGCTCACTTTAACCATTAGCATGGGCATTTTCATTACGCTGATTCTGTTGCAAAACGTTTCTTAAACGGAAGCAAACAGAACAAAAACGGGGAGGGACCTACCTGAATTTGTCCAACAGAAACTTGTTTTGCTCTGTTTGCTTCCATTTGGTTCTTAAACGGTAAATGTTTTCCGTAATGAATACACCCCAGCTGAGAGGGCGGTTAGCGGGTAGCATGCTACCTAAGACTACATGGTGAAGTTGTTTAAAGGTGCTTACACATGTGGAAGCTAGGTGAATTGCAACAGCACTAGGCTGCATTCAAAACAAATATCCCCCCTCCCCAGCATCCAATTTCCCCATAACATGGCGGAGACTCGCGCTTGAGCCTTTTACTTTAAGTTTTGGTCTACTAGCTTCAAACAGCTGTAAAAACTATATTTTTTGTTATTGAAAATATATTTCACAGCGATTTAGATGGTACAATGATGCCCTACACTATTCAGTGCTTGTTTTCTCACATAAACAGACATTGAGTGAACAGTGTAGAATTTTAGCACCCAGGAAATGACAGAGCGATTTCTACATTGGCCGCTTGACCTGATTTCCGCTAAAGACAACCACAGAATCAAAACAGCTTTCCCATTTTGACAACAGATGCCGGCAGGAGAAATCTATAGGTGAATATCACAGCCAATCACAACACTGGCGGGTAAGTAATACTGTGAAACACTATCATTACACTATTCCTGCAGATATATTTCTGAAATTACAATGCAAAAATAAACTAAAAATCCTATGTGTAGCACCTTTAAAGTGTGTTAAAGTGTTCAATATTCTACATCATATGGGGGTGTGTTCAGAAACTGGATTGTGTTATTACAACCACAAAGGATGCTATGACAATAATACTGGGTTATGGCATGTTCACAAAATACAGAAGAAAACGCAAAAGCAGCAAAAGAGAATTAAGGATGGCTGAATCATCTTTCTGCCAGGCATTTACATAAGCTTTAGTGTGTGGGCCATGTGGCACATGGGGTGGCATGCCATTGCTTAGGTTAGCCACAGACAGTGCCCGTGGCATATATTTTTTATTTATTTCACCTTTATTTTACATTTTAGTCATTTAGCAGACGCTCTTATCCAGAGCAACTTACAGGAGCAATTAGGGTTAAGTGCCTTGCTCAAGGGCATATCGACAGATTTTTCACCTAGTCGGCTCGGGGATTAGAACCAGCGACCTTTCAGTTATTGGCACAACGCTCTTAACCACTAAGCCTGCCACCCCAGGTATGCCAGTTGACAACAAGTTCTCATTTACAACTGCGACCTGGCCAAGATAAAGCAAAGCAGTGCGATAAAAACAATACAGAGTTACATATGGGGTAAAACAAAACAAAGTCAAAAATACCACAGAAAATATATATACAGTGTGTGCAAATGTAGCAAGTTATGGAGGTAAGGCAATAAATAGGCCATAGTGCAAAATAATTACATTTGTTATTAACACTGGAATTATAGATGTGCAAGAGATGATGTGCAAATAGAGATACTGGGGTGAAAATGAGCAAAATAAATAACAATATGGGGATGAGGTAGTTGAGTGGGCTAATTTCAGAAGGGCTGTGTACAGGTGCAGTGATCGGTAAGGTGCTCTGACAACTGATGCTTCAAGTTAGTGAGGGAGATAAGAGTCTCCAGCTTCAGAGATTTTTGCAATTAGTTCCAGTCATTGGCAGCAGAGAACTGGAAGGAATGGCGGCCAAAGGAGGTGTTGGCTTTGGGGATGACCAGTGAGATATACCTGCGGGAGCGCATACTACGGGTGGGTGTTGCTATGGTGACCAATGAGCTAAGATAAGGCGGAGATTTGCCTAGCAGTGATTTATAAATGGCCTGGAGCCAGTGGGTTTGGCGACGAATATGTAGTGAGGACCAGCCAACAAGAGCGTACAGGTCACAGTGGTGGGTAGTATATGGGGCTTTGGTGACAAAACGGATGGCACTGTGATAGACTACATCCAATTTGCTGAGTAGAGTGTTGGAGGCTATTTTGTAAATGACATCGCCGAAGTCAAGGATCGATAGGATAGTCAGTTTTACGAGGGCATGATTGGCAGCATGAGTGATTGGCAGGCTTTGTTGCGAAATAGGAAGCCGATTCTAGATTTAACTTTGGATTGGAGATGCTTAATGTGAGTCTGGAAGGAGAGTTTACAGTCTAACCAGACACCTAGGTATTTGTAGTTGTCCACATACTCTAGGTCAGACCCATCGAGAGTAGTGATTCTAGTCGGGTGGGCGGGTGCCAGCAGCATTCGATTGAAGAGCATGCATTTAGTTTTACTAGTGTTTAAGAGCAGTTGAAGGCTACGGAAGGAGTGTTGTATGGCATTGAAGCTCGTTTGGAGGATTGTTAACACAGTGTCCAATGAAGGGCCAGATGTATACAAAATGGTGTCGTCTGCGTAGAGGTGGATCTGAGAGTCACCAGCAGCAAGAGCGACATCATTGATATACACAGAGAAAACCCCCATAGAGACTGCCATAGGTCCAGACAACAGGCCCTCCGATTTGACACATTGAACTCTATCTGAGAAGTAGTTGGTGAACCAGGTGAGGCAGTCATTTGAGAAACCAAGGCTATTTAGTCTGCCAATAAGAATGCGGTGGTTGACAGAGTCGAAAGCCTTGGCCAGGTCGATGAAGATGGCTGCACAGTACTGTCTATTATCGATCGCGGTTATAATATCGTTTAGGACCTTGAGCGTGGCTGAGGTGCACCCATGACCAGCTCGGAAAACGGATTGCATAGCGGAGAAGGTACGGTGGGATTCGAAATGGTCGGTGATCTGTTTGTTAACTTGGCTTTCAAAAACGTTCGAAAGGCAGGGCAGGATGGATATAGGTCTGTAACAGTTTGAATCTAGAGTGTCACCCCCTTTGAAGAGGGGGATGACCGCGGCAGCTTTCCAATCTCTGGGGATCTCAGACGTTACGAAAGAGAGGTTGAACAGGGTAGTAATAGGGGTTGCGACAATTTCGGCGGCTATTTTTAGAAAGAAAGGGTCCAGATTGTCTAGCCCAGATGATTTGTAGGGGTCCAGATTTTGCAGCTCTTTCAGAACATCAGCTGTCTGAATTTGTGTGAAGGAGAAGCGGGGGGGGCATGGGCAAGTTGCAGCGGAGGGTGCAGAGCTGGTGGCCGGGGTAGAGGTAGCCAGGTGGAAAGCATGGCCAGCCGTAGCAAAATTCTTGTTGAAATTCTCGATTATTGTAGATTTATCGGTGGTGATAATGTTTCCTAGCCTCAGTGCAGTGGGCAGCTGGGAGGAGGTGCTCTTATTCTCTATGAACTTTTTGGAGTTAGTGCTACAGGATGCAAATTTCTGTTTGAAAAAGCTAGCCTTTGCTTTCCTAACTGCTTGTGTATATCGGTTCCTAACTTCCCTGAAAAGTTGCATATCGCGGGGGCTATTCGATGCTAATGCAGTATGCCACAGGATGTTTTTGTGCTGGTCAAGGGCAGTCAAGTCTGAGGAGAACCAGGGGCTATATCTGTTCTTAGTTCTGAATTTTTTGAATGGGGCATGCTTATTTAAGATTGAGAGGAAAGCACTTTTAAAGAACAACCAGGCATCCTCTACTGACGGAATGAGATCGATATCCATCCAGGATACCTGGGCCAGGTCAATTAGGAAGGCCTGCTCGCTAAAGTGTTTTAGGGTGCGTTTGACAGTGATGAGGGGTGGTCGTTTGACCGCGGACCCGTTACGGACGCAGGCAATAAAGCAGTGATCGCTGAGATCCTGGTTGAAGACAGCAGAGGTGTATTTAGAGGGTAAGTTAGTCAGGATGATATGAGGGTGCCCATGTTTACAGATTTAGGGTTGTACCTGGTAGGTTCCTTGATCATTTGTGTGAGATTGAGGGCATCTAGTTTGGATTGTAGGATGGCCGGGGTGTTAAGCATATCCCAGTTTAGGTCATCAAGCAATACGAACTCTGAGGATATGGGGGGAATCAATTCACATATGGTGTCCAGGGCACAGCTGGGGGCTGAGGGAGGTCTGTAGCAAGCGGCAACAGTGAGAGACTTATTTCTGGAAAGGTGGATTTTTAGAAGTAGGAGCTCAAACTGTTTGGGCACAGATCTGGATAGTATGATAGAGCTCTGCAGGCTATCTCTAAATTAGATTGCAACTCCAACCCCTTTGGCAGTTCTATCTAGACGGAAAATGTTGTAGTTGGGGATGGACATTTCTGAATTTTTGGTGGCCTTCCTAAGCCAGGATTCAGACACTGCTAGAACATCAGGGTTGGCAGAGTGTGCTAACGCAGTGTATAACTCAAACTTAGGAAGGAGGCTTCTGATGTTAACGTGCAGAAAACCAAGGCTTTTACGGTTACAGAAGTCAACAAATGATAGCTCCTGGGGAGTAGGAGTGATACTGGGGGCTGCAGGGCCTGGGTTAGCCTCTATATCACCAGAGGAACAGAGGAGGACTAGAATAAGGATACGGCTAAAGGCTTTAAGAACTGGTCTTCTAGTGCGTTGGGTACAGAGAATAAAGGGGGCAGATTTCCAGGCGTTGTAGAATAGATTCAGGGCATTATGTACAGACAAGGATATGGAAGGATATGAGTACAGTGGAGGTCAACCTAAGCGTTGGGTAACAATGAAAGAGATAGCATCACTGGAGGCACCGATTGAGCCGATCTCGGCGTGTATGGGGGGTGGAACAAAGGAGCTATTTGAGGCAGTTTGAGAATGGGGTTCTATATTAAAATTGTATAATAAGAACTAATTGGAACAGCAATAGGCAAGGCATATTGACATGGGAGAGAGGCATAAAGCAATCACAGGTGTTATTAGAGAGAGCTAAGACAACAACTGGTAATGGCAATGAAAGTTTGAGCTCAGGCTAAACAGATAAACAGGACAGGGTACCGTGTAAAGGAACAGTTCAGCAGGCATCAGCTGTGCAGCTGAGTGATCATAAGGTCCAGTGAACAGCAATATGTGAGTCCGAGAGCAGTTCGAATTGGTGCTACAGCACAGCGAGCAGGAAGTACGGCTGTTGTTTGCATGTGCTAGCGGGCTGGAGCTAGCAGATGGATTTTCGTGGTCGTCGCAACGGGAAGCCTGTTGAAACCACAGACGATTACGTCGGCAGACCAGTCGTGATGGATCGGCGGGGCTTCGTGTCGACTCTAGGAGGTCCCGTCCAGTTGACAGAGAGGTAGATAGCCGGGAGATGTGCCCGACTCGAGGCTAGCGCAAGGCTGATTAGCCAACAACAACATCCATTTGGTTGCAGCTAGCTAGTTGCGATGATGCGGTGTTAAAGGTCCAGTGATTTAGTGATTCCGGCAGGAAATCCGATATGTTCTGGGTCGATAACGCGCTGTGCAGACAGTGCAGACTGGCCGATAATAGTCCAGGCTAGAGCTGGCTGGTAGGTAGTGCAGGCCACGGACAATGGTGAAAAACCGCTAACAGTGGCTAATAACAAGTAGCTAGTTAGCTGGCTACTCCCGTCCGGTAGACAAAGAGGTAGATAGCCAGGATATGGGCCTGGCTCGAGGCTAGCTCAAGGCTAACTGGTGCTTGCTTCAGGGGCAGTGGTGATTAGCCTACAGCAACACCACACACAGCACTACATTGACCAGGGCCCACAGTCAGAAAAACCCTAGGTGACCTTTCGGCCTGAGAGAATGCAGGCAAGCCAGAAAATTAGAGTGTACCCTGTTAAATAACTATGTTCCCAGCAGCCGCAAAACATCATGGATATTTTAATTATCTCAGCAATGTTTAGAATGCTTGGTGTTGTGCCATGGTCAAAACCGCATGCATCACCAAATAACATGAAGATATACAATCACTAATTTTCTTTATCATTTTGAGTTTTTACTTCACATGTGACATAGTTATTCTAATCCATATACAAAGCAAAATTATTTCATTGATTTTAAGAAAAGAAAATTGGCCATGTAGCAACTCTAATATGGTAATTGTATTGAACTTAATCATCCCAACAATGGGGACTATGAAGTGTGTCTCCCAGTTAGAATAGTAGCTGGCTGTATTGACTTTGGCTCAACTGTAATGGAATATAGGACGAATAGAACATTGTGTACACCACACACATAACGGCCAGTAAACACACCTGCCTACCCAGGCGTCTCCATTTTCAGGCTACGCTTGACACATTCAGTTACCACACTATTTACCATCCAGGTTACTGGTGGGGGATGTGTGTTTGTGGCTCTCACCCGACTCTCGGCAGGGTGCCCGGTCGTGGCGCAGAAGGAAGCGCACCTCCCCCCTCTGCTGTTCCCAACGCTGGAGCACGTCCAGCATTCGCTCTCCGTCACCAATGGCGCGCTCTGGTGTGACAAAGAAAGATGCCTGAGTAAGCGGTTCTTGAGTCCAAGGCCCGGTTCCATTTTGGTCCCTTACCTCAACCTTTACCCTTCAGGTGTTCACATCTGACGGGATAGCGGTACTGCTTTCACCCATTACGTCACCTTTCAGATTAGTGAACGCCAAAGTAGTAGGGGCTAGGGAGCGAAATGGAACTGGGCCAAAGTTGACATTGAACAAGATTTTTTTGGTTCCTACCCACCACTGAAAACTCTGGCCTTCGATTGGTTTCATTCAGTTCAACACTTTGATGAGTGCAGCCCTGAATAACATAAACCTAGAGTAAACACTGCCGTTAAAAGTTAGCCAGGAGGTGTCCTGGCTGGTCTAGTAGTAATACCACAGCCTCACACATGACTACGGTGTTGGCATTGGTTTGAATCTGGCCCATGCCCTTCAAGCACATCTCTCCTCCTTACTTCACTGTCTCTTTTTACTGTCTCTGTCCAATAAACCTGATCCTTAGTAAGAAGTTGGCACTCTACGATAAGTTTAAAAGGCATAGAATTGAGAAGACTGAGTGAGAACCGTAATGAAACTCACCGGAGCCTCGCCACATCTCGGCTAGGTAGCATTCTCCCTCCCCCGGCTCCTTGCACAGCTCCACCACATCCCGACACAGCGTTTCCGGGGTAACGGGCACCTCTGTGAAATGCTGGTTGTTGTTGCTGAGGTACACGGTGAGGAACATCTAAGACACAGACAGTGAAAAACAGACCATTAGAACAGTGTTACTCGACAATGGTGCTGTGTACAGTATTCTGGACTGAGAAACCCTGTTATAGAACATTAGGGTCCAACTCCAGACAAAGACTGAGCCAATTCAGAGAAACCCATCATAATTCTTTTCTCGCAAAAATTGTGAGAAAAGAATTAGAAGCACATTAGGTCCCTGCGAAACAGATGGTCAATGTCTATTTTGGATCCAAATATCTTACGGGGAAGTCATTTGTCAGTGTGGTCTTTTTTCTAATAGGGGCAATTTCACTGTAACGGAATTGCGCTGAGACTCAGATTTTTCACTTAAAATGTATGCCAAACAAAAAACATTGATTTAAAAGTTTAACAAACCAGTAAATGCACAAGGACTACATTTAAGATTTTACACTGAACATTTTACAAAAAACATTTACTGGAAGAACTGTGCAGATGCAAGGTGTGGTAACAGAATTTCGGTTAAATCTCCCTCAGTTCTTTATGTGACCACGTTTTCCAAACGCTTAAAAATCTGCTTCGAATTCATATTCAAAGATGTCTGTAGAAAGAATGGGGTGTCAGCTATGACATCACACCTTGAGTTTGAAAAATATATATTTTGGTTATTGAACTACACTAAGTGAAGCGGATTTATACCCGGTAACAGAATTGCGCCAATAGAATTTCATCAATGGTCCTTAATTTGTACTACACAGAAATGCATAATTTTGGATATGAATGTCATTCATCCTAAATACGTACACAAAAAGGTCGTCCTTTGCATATTTGCGTATTATTCTACACACTGGCTATTATTTTAATGAGCTCCACCACCAAACAAGACCAAATTTGGTTGGTCCAGACCGGACCAAATCCGAACCAATCATAGACGTCTATTTTTCACAAGTTTGGACATCAAATTACAGCACAGTAGAGCCTTGTAGAGAACAGTACCTCACAGAACAGTAGAGTATAGTTCAGTACAGTAGAGTTCAGTACAGTCAAGTAGAGTATAGTTCAGTTCAGTACAGTAGAGTTCAGCAAAGTATAGTACATTACAGTGTAATGTACTCTACAGGACTTTACTGAACTATATTCTACTTTTCTTTACTACACTGAACTATACTCTACTTCTGTTTACTGTACTGTGCTGTCCAAACTTATGAAACATAGGCGTCCGGACTGGACCAAATCTGAACCAATCGTGGACGCCTATGTTTGGGCCGGTCCAGACGTCTGTGGACGTTGAAATCAAGGTCAGGGCAGACTGACCAAAAAAAAAACTGAAAGAGAGGGGGCTCATGGGTAGGTGTCAGTAAGAGCCAGGAGGTGACATTAATTAGAAATGGAGAGAGAGAATTTAGAGATTGTCCAGACTTTTCACACTCTTGCTTTGACCACCAGATGACAGAAAGAGAAAGGAAAACATTTATCAGCTGAACATAATAGTATGCCAGTGAAAGGGAGAATAGTAGCAGGCAAACCAACTGTTGCTTGTGACTACTATGATTTCCCATTGTAGCCAATTAAGTAGCAAAAATTCCGCCACAAATGTTTTTGAAATTCTGTTACCGATCTGGTATCAGATTTGAGTTTTAATCACAAAATAATTCCTTTTTAAAAAATCTAAACACTATAACTAACTGGCAGGGCCTATAAAAAAAATAAGCTCGGGGCCTATGATTTCTTAATCTGGCCCTGCTCATGAGGGAGAGAAATTTGAAAATATCTTAAAGATATGTGGATTTTTGGTAACAGAATTTTTATGCACATCGTAATGCTTCTTAAACTTACAGAAGGCAGAAAAGGTAATCCTAAACTATACTGAACAAAAATAAACGCAACATGTAAAGTGTTTATGAGCAGAAATAAAAGATCCCCGAAATGTTCCATATGCACAAAAATCTTTTGTGCACAAATTTGTTTACATCCCTGTTACTGAGCATTTCTCCTTTGCCAAGATAATCCATCCACCTGACAGGTGTGGCATATTAAGAAGCTGATTAAACAGCATGATCATTATAAAGGTGCACCTTGTGCCAGGGACAATAAAAGGCCACTCTTAAATGTGCAGTTTTGTCACACAACACAATGCCACAGATGTCCAGATTTTGAGGGAGCGTGCAATTGGCATGCTGACTTCAGGAATGTCCACCAGAGCTGTTGCCAGATAATTGAATGTTAATTTGTCTACCATAAGCTGCTTCCAAAGTCGTTTTAGAGAATTTGGCAGTACGTCCAACTGGCCACACAACTGCAGACCACGTGTAACCACGCCAGCCCAGGAACTCCACATCTGGCTTCTTCACCTGCAGGATCATCTGAGACCAGCCACCAGGACAGCTGATGACATTGAGGAGTATTTATGTCTGTAATAAAGCCCTTTTGTGGAGTATTTCTGTCTGTAATGAAGCCCTTTTGTGGAGAAAAACTCATTGTGATTTGCTGGGCTTGGCTCCCCAGTGGGTGGGCCTATGCCCTCCCAGGACCACCCATGGCTGTGCCCCTGCCCAGTCATGTGAAATCCATAGATTAGGACCTAATGAATTTATTTCAATCGACTGATTTCCCTTTATGAACTTTAACTCAGTAAAATCGTTGAAATTGTTGCGTTTATATTTTTGTTCAGTATAAATATAAGTGTTGATATTAGTTGGCAGGCGTCTAATTCAACATTATTGTGTTTAGATGTATTTGTACTACCGTAAGACTTTTTCTGGTAGATGTTTTCTAAGACCCCCTTTTCATCTGTTTGACAATAAATCAAAGCCTTTGCTTATTCCTAATTTTGAGAATGGAAAATACTTGCCTTCGGAAAGTATTCAGACCCCTTTACTTTTTCCACACTTTGTTATGTTACAGCCTTATTCTAAAATGGATTCAATAGTTTTTTCCTCCTCATCAATCTATACGCATTTCCCCATAATGACAAGCAAAAACTGGTTTTTAGAAATGTGTGCTAATTTATAAAAAATAAAAACGAAATATAATAATAATAATAATAATAATAATAATAATAATAATATGCCATTTAGCAGACGCTTTTATCCAAAGCGACTTACAGTCATGCGTGCATACATTTTTGTGTATGGGCCTTTACTCAGTACTTTGTTGAAACACCTTTGGCAGCGATTACAGTCTCGAGTCTTCTTGCGTATGACGCTACAAGCTTGGCACACCTGTATTTGGGGTCGTTTCTCCCATTCTTCTCTGCAGATCCTCTGAAGCTCTGTCAGGTTGGCTAGGGAGCGTCTCTGCACAGCTTTTTCAGGTCTCTCCAGAGATGTTCTATCCGGTTCAAGTCCGGGCTCTGGCTGGGCCACTCAAGGACATTTAGAGACTTGTCCCGAAGCCACTCCTGCGTTGTCTTGGCTGTGTGCTTAAGGTCGTTGTCCTGTTGCAAGGTGAACCATCGCCCCAGTCTGAGATCTTGAGCGCTCTGGAGCAGGTTTTCATTAAGGATCTCTCTGTACTTTGCTACATTCATCTTTCCATCAATCCTGACTAGTCTCCCAGTCCCTGCCACTGAAAAACATCCCCACAGCATGATGCTGCCACCACCATGCTTCACCGTAGGGATGGTGCCAGGTTTCCTCCAGATGTGATGCTTGGCATTCAGACCAAAGAGTTCAATATTGGTTTCATCAGACCAGAGAATCTTGTTTCTCATGGTCTGAGAGTCTGTAGGTGCCTTTTGGCAAATTCCAAGCAGGCTGTCATGTGCCTTTTACTGAGGAGTGGCTTCCGTCTGGCCACTCTACCATGAAGGCCTGATTCGTGGTGCTGCAGAGATGGTTGTCCTTCTGGAATGTTCTCCCATCTCCACAGAGGAACTCTGGAGCTCTGTCAGAGTGACCATTGGGTTCTTGGTCACCTCCCTGACCAAGGCCCTTCTCCCCCGATTGCTCAGTTTGGCCGGGCGGCCAGCTCTAGGAAGAGTCTTGGTGGTTCCAAACTTTTTATATTTAAGAATGATGGAGGCCACTGTGTTCTTGGGGACCTTCAATGCTGCAGAAATGTTTTCGTACCCTTCCCCAGATCTGTGCCTCAACACAATCCTGTCTCGGAGCTCTACGGACAATTCCTTCGACCTTTTGGCTTGGTTTTTGCTCTGACATGCACTGTCAGCTATGGGACCTTATATAGACAGGTGTGTGCCTTTCCAAATCATGTCCAATCAATTTAATTTACCACAGGTGGACGCCAATCAAGTTGTAGAAACATCTCAAGGAAGATCAATGGAAACAGGATGCCTGAGCTCAATTTCGAGTTTAATAGCAAAGGGTCTGAATACTTATGTAAATAAGGTATTTCAGTTGTTTATTTTTAATACATTTGCAGAAATTTCTAAAAACCTGTTTTCACTTTGTCATTACGGGGTATTGTGTGTAGATTGCTGAGGATTTTTATTTATTTAATCAATTTTAGAATAAGGCTGTAACATAACAAAATGTGGAAAAAGTCAAGGGGTCTGAATACTTTCCGAAAGGCACTGTATGCCTTAATTTCTCAAAAATATAGACTCGTAGCTTTCATTTGTCACCCATAACATTGTCCTATGAACTTCACATTGGTGCTTATAGGTCCTTCTACAAAGAAATTACCATAGGGAATTCCACGAATAATAATGGTGTTATTTCGCCATCTGGACTGAGCCAGCCCAAAGACAGAATGGGGACAGTCTGGTACCTACTCAAGAACCCCCTCTGAAATTATGAAGGGGTGAATGCAGTTCTGAACACCATTTCAAAAAGAGAAAACTGGGTCTCAAATTCCAATAGAGCCAAGCCCCAATCTTTGAAAATGAAAACATGATGACGAGACAACACTTTCAAGGACACCGGTCCTCGAGAAAAGGGGGCAGGCTCTGTGAATTTGACCTTTCACTAGATTCTACAGGAGGTCAACAGTTTCATTTCAAATGTGCAGACGCTGCAGCAGACCACTGTGACAACTGTATATGGGGGACAATAAAGGGTTATAGAGCCAAGTGCAAGTCAGCAATTTCTTTGCATCATAAATAGCAGGCCAAGCCAAACACATTCCGCTGCCCAAAGGTATAGAGGATGCAAAAAGCGATCATTGGCTTGTTGCTTCGTAGAGGTGTTCTGGCATGTGGCCTGAAAGGGCTCTACCACTGAGGTAACAGATGGGCTTTAGACTGAAGATGCGCCCCAAATGGCACCCTTTTCCCTACAGTACATAGTGCATTGCATTTGACCAGGGCCCATAGGGCGCCATTTGGGACACACCCTGAGAGTAACATGGAAGCTGTCCTGTAGACTGCAGCACTTCGTTCCCACTAACAACCGACAGAACCTGCCATTCAGAAAACCTCTGCTTAAAACCCGTTATAATCTGGAGATGCAACTAGAAAATCAGGAGGACTTAGATCTTACTAAGCTATTGATCGGAGTGGTTTTAAAATTCTTTGTCAAACTGAGCTGTCTACCAATTTCCTGAAATCTATGGAAGGTTTTCAACCCTGAAACCATTCATGATACATCTATGATGTCAAGCACAGGTGGATTATGGAGAGGAACATAATTATGTCGAGGCGACAGTATAAAATAATAAAGCCTTCCATATCCGCCACAACATCTGGTATTTAACAGAAGTGGCTGAGAGACACGTAACAATGCTAAACCACTCGCAATGCCGACTGATCCGACATTTGTGAAATCGAGGCACAAGCTTGCCGGCTGACACTCCACGCACCAATTCAAGTATCCGGTTTGAAGCAGCTGTGCACTAAGGGTTTAAAAATAGGCTTTTTTTTGCCTAAATGCTCTCAATCTGGGCACTGGATCGGACTACAGCTGGCGATATGACTGACTGCCATTCTGTCCTAGTCACGCTAGGAGTACAAGAAAACCACAGACTGGCAATTAGAGCTAGGATAACATCATGGCCATGTGCCCTCTTCAAGGTAGATTCTGCCATATGACATCATCATGCAAAGCCGAGCAACTTCCTGCTTGCAGACAACAACAGGGATGTAGCTCAGTTGGTAGAGCATGGCGTTTGCAACGCCAGGGTTGTGGGTTTGATTCCCACGGGGGGCCAGTATGAAAAATAAAATAAATAATGTATGCACTCATTAACTGTAAGTCGCTCTGGATAAGAGCGTCTGCTAAATGACTAAAATGTAAATGCAAGATAATTAATATCAGCAAAAAGACTAATTGCCAACATTCGGCCTCCCTTGAGACATGCCCACATTGGATAGAGGCAAATTCTAAGTTTGTTGTTGTTGATTTTTAAAACAGGAAGTCACCCCACTTTGCATGACAATGTAATTTTGCTAAGTCTACCTACAACACTCTGAAGAGTCCGTCTTTAAAGAGCCACTGAACACGCCTATTGACAAGTGTGTTTTTCTGTTGCTCATTAGAAAAACTGGATTTCAGTCTTGGAGGTGTGTTTCCTGACTGATTCTACATTTGGTTAATGATGTTTGTCCCCCATTTCACTTCCTCAAAATCCCCAGAATGAATCGAAGATAACTCTAAAAATCTGTCATACATTTTTACATTTTTGCTGAGGATGTTTTAGCTGCGCAATTTTACATCTAACTAAGGTGTTTGGTGCAGTATTTCTCAAGTAAAAACATTTGCGACGTGTTGTCTTATGTAAACAAAGTCTGCTGGGCAGTCTGTCTCACTGTCTATGCTACTGGATAGAGAGCTATCACTGCAGCTGTTCACCCCATGTTAGTGGGCAAATGTACATCGTCAAATCAAAACCCAACCTTCAATTACCCGTTGTGACACACGGATGTTCCAAACTCAGTTTTAGGCGAGACTGACTTTATGACCAAAATGATCCTATTTACACTTTGTAGTCAATTTTGACACTAGAATAACTGTTTCTGATTCCTATCAATGCCACATAGGCCATTTTCAAGGGGATTTGTTGCTTTTTAAAGGCAGTCGCTCTTTAACAGTATATAGCTGATTTGAGTCCTATTTGTATCTTGTAAAGCTGCTTAAAAAAATATGTGGACCCCAGCTTGTTTCTCTGTATACAGCACACTTCTCAACAGAAAATGTATTTAAACTAACGCTGTTCATCAACTAAACCACACTTACACTAATGTATTCATTTATTGAATGGTAATAGGTACATTTTTGACTAAATACACGTCTTAAGGAAGCCCATGCTTGAACCCCCCCCCCCCCCCCCCCTTTTTTCAAAGGGGACGCGGACATTGGAGGCATTTGCTAATTCCCTGGCATGTCCCTGTTTGCTTGGCACCACTCACTGAATGCATGGCATGTAAAGACATACATTGTGCTTTTGTACGACCTGTCGAATACAAATCGACCGAACATCAAATTACATGCAAAGTAGCACACTTGTATTTCCATACACAAATGTATAGGAGAGCGATCATTGCTGGCTCTTGGCCTGCGTCCCAAATTGAACCCTATTCCCTATGTAGTGCAATACTTTTGATCCGGACCCATAGGGATCTGGTCAAAAGTAGTGCACTATGTAGGGAAAAGGTTACCATTTTGGATGCACTCTTGCAGTGGATGACCAAGCCTTTAACAGAATAGGGGAATGTTCTTTTCCCCTCAGAGAATAATCAGTTCTTATGGAAATGTGGCTTCTTTTTTTTTTAATGGATCGCCAATGATGATGTCCTTGTGCTATCCCCCACCGTCGACCTTCTCGTACTGTATGTACAGTGGGGTCCGAAATTATTAACACCCTTGATAAGGATTAGCAGAAATGTATGGTAAATAATGTATTGTGTCATTTTGGAGTCACTTTTATTGTAAATAAGAATAGAATATGTTTCTAAACACTTCTACATTAATGTGGATGCTACCATGATTACGATTAATTCTGAATGAATTGTGAATAATGATGAGTGAGAAAGTTACAGAGGGCCAAAGATCGTGCCCCCAACACATGGTAACCTCCCCTGTTATTGGTAAAGGTTAGCATGTCTTGAGGGTATGATCTTTGACCCTCTAATCTTCTCACTCATTATTCAGGATTTATTCAGGATTATCCGTAATAATTACATTTACATTTTAGTCATTTAGCAGACGCTCTTATCCAGAGCGACTTACAGTTAGCGCATACATTATTTTATCGAACCCACAACCCTGGCGTTGCAAACGCCATGCTCTACCAACTGAGCTACATCCCCTATAGTAGCATACACATTAATGCAGTAGTGTTTAGAAACATATTCTATTCTTATTTATAATAAAAGTGACTCCAAAATGACACAATACATTATTTATCATTCATTTCTATTGGGAACAAACTAATCTGAAACACAACCAAAACGAACTGCAAATGCATCCAACAGGTTTGTAGTCACAAGCTTGATGTAGTCATTGCGTGCTAGGAATATGGGACCAAATACTAAACTTTTGACTACTTTATTTATAAGAATCTTTAGGGGTGTCAATCATTTTGACCCCTACCTTTGAGGGAAAAATATATATAACTTGTTAAACAAAATCTCTTTCTCTAAGCAATTGTATTAGTATATCATTTCCCAATTTTTTTTAGCATACAATATAGCTCAGTATTTGAATTATTTATTTTATACAGTCATTATTGCTCATCTTTATCAAGGGTGTCAATAATTTTAGACCCCACTGCATATCTTGGAGAACAAGAAGTAGAATAGAATACTTTACTGCCTTTGAGAGAAGTTGTCCTATAGGCTACACTGTATTCCAGGTAGCCTCCACATACAGATCATTCCAGTTATCAGAATAAGACGTGTGCATTGGCAGTAGTTGTATAAAAAAAAAGCCCACATAGAATTGAAAACAATCAATTCTAATTCTATGGATAGATTCGCTGGTTCTAATCCCCGAGCCGACTAGGTGAAAAATCTGTCGATGTGCCCTTGAGCAAGGCACTTAACCCTAATTGCTCCTGTAAGTCGCTCTGGATAAGAGCGTCTGCTAAATAACTAAAATGTAAAATGTAAATTCTATATAAAAACACTGTTATGGCAGGCGGCTTGATTGAATACAATTCCCCTGAGTCACACAGCAGGGGAAAGGCAGAGCCCTAATAACAACACTGCCCTTCTATTCAGACAGATCAGACAGCTCCGGGGTGAAGTTTCCACTTAGTACATATCTAGGATCAGCGTCCCCTCCCCCAATCCTAAAAATGCAAAACTGACCCATGATGAGTATCTGGGGCAACTTAACCCTACTCCTATCAGACATTGGCCTGTGAGGTCTAGTCTGTGGTAAAAAAAAATAAAAAATCACAGTGTGGGGCATCTAAGGAGATCGGTTAGGCTAAACTTCTCATTAATGGCGCATCAGTATGACTGAGTATAAACCTCATTAGCAATAGGGATTATAATTGATGGAGGATAAGGTGATGAGCTAAGTGCTATGAGTTCTTCGGAAAGGTTTGCTGTAATTGCTAATTGTTCCTCTGTTATTAGGTGAGATAAACATAGGCTTCGGGCATTTGACCACGATGACTCGGACTAGAGGCTCTATATGACCTTCCTTTAACAAATGTAAACTAAAAGGTTCTGTATTTCATAAAGTAACCATGAACAACTCACTGTTGATAGGGATAGACTAAATTAATCGTGGATGGTGGTCTTAATCCGAAATCTAATTACTGACAAAGCCCTTCTTGCGACTGCAAATTTCTCCCAAAAAAAACAACTTGCGTGAGATGCCTTGAGGAAATCTAAATAACATTTTTTGTGACATTCATTCTTGGTGAATTATTGTGCTGTGGTGATAAAAATACTAGAGCGCTCAAAAGTAGGCATGGGAGGAGAACAAGTTGAAATGATACACACAAGTTGTTATAGGACCAACTGACCATTACATTTTGTTAAACAGGTTGAGTGAATTGTCGATATACCATGACGGACACACATGGAAAGCGAATTAATTGGAATAGAGAGTGAATAGAGATGAAGTTTGCTGTGACGGCAGTTACAAGCTACAGGAGTAATCCAACCCCACTGGAGTCATTCATTATTCATGCCAATACAGCATCCAACAAATGAGCATCTGTCGATACAGATACATGCATCATCCGGGCAAAGCCATCCTACGGAGTCCAACTTCAAAGAACTGTTGCGTTTCCTCTTGAAACGGGGACCTTTTCAGTTAAAGCGGTATCATTTTATCCATTACGCATTTCAAAAAAGATATTAGCACTAACCCTTGACTTGTGGTTGGGTGGATCTTTAATAAATGTTGGCAGATTGGGATAAGCTTGCGAGCCGCCTCCGCCGGTCAGCTCCCAATGTTTTTAAACTGCGGCCTGGACCCAGGCCATATGGCCAGGCTCACGTGACTTTACTATTGAATCAACGTAGCAGCAGCAACCCTCCCCCGTTCCCAACCCCCACTGTGCTGAGCATTACTCTGGGAGCAGAAAAACAGTACTGGGTGAAAGCAAACACAACCCAGTCGCTCAAATGTTTTGTTTACATTTTGACATGGCATTTGGGACAATGGGAAATGTAATTGAAAATCTCCACCACAGCCGTGGAGCAGTACTTTTGACTAATCGCCTAATTAATTTATAAATAGCCTAAGTGTAGCAGCAGGAAGATTGTGTGTGTGTGTGTCTGTGTGCTTGCTTACTGGTCACTGTGGTAACAGTTGCAAAGGCACTCCGTAACCCCAGGTGTGGGATGAGTTTAACAATGGTAATCAATGGTATTTGGAACCAGATAACAGAGTCTAGCCTATCAACTAATCTATTATTTACCCCTATCTGTATCACCCCTGACCCTGCTAAATAATTGTGTTGTTTCCACAAAATTATCATGTCTCTCCCATATAACTGGTGTTACCTTTTGGTGCTAACCCTGGCTAATACCTCACTTGTAGGTACGAGGTCCTCCTTTCTCAGTTCACATAACCACATGATGGAACAGCCTGAAATAGATTTAGCCTAAGCACCATATTTATGAATTCTACCAGGGCTAACAATGATCTTCCAGGATCAGGGGTGGCAGGTATCTTAGTGGTTAAGAGCGTTGTGCCAGTAACCGAAAGGTCGCTGGTTCTAATCCCCGAGCTGACTAGGTGAAAAAGCTGTCGATGTGCCCTTGAGCAAGGCACTTAACCCTAATTGCTCCTGTAAGTCACTCTGGATAAGAGCGTCTGCTAAATGACTAAAATGTAAAATAAAGAAACACAAGATGTTGGGCCAACATCATTGGGCTCCCAAGAGGAACAAACAGACATGCTGAGTTATAAATCTCATCAATTTTACAGTTTAACAAAGGGACATTGTTCTTCAAATAATAGCTGTACTTCTTGTTTTGTGTCTACTTTCCAACCCATGTTTAACTAGCAAAATTACACAACTGATAAGGCAACTAACTTCTTCTTCACTAGGTTCAACTGTTGTTGTCAAGATGTGTCATACACTCATTAGTCAAGATTTTTTTAAAGAACAGTGTCTGGTTGAACAAGAAAAGGGACAATTTTTAGATGTTGTTGGGGATGACATGTTGGCTCTAATTCACACATCACTAGGGTATATTGTTACACAGTAACCATGTACTCTACCATGTCCAGGGTCTATAAGGACAGTAAATCCTCACTTGGAAACACCGGACCTCAGGGGAGCCAAACAAGTGACACACTCAAGAGCTTAGATAATATCTTGATTTACCATTCTGCAGACCAGCTAATAATAGAATACCATTGTGCCCATTGTGTGTGGAAACCTGCACCCACCTCATGGAAAATCTAAATGTAGAAGCCTATTCAGTCAAAGGTTGTCTAGGGTACGACTGACAAAGATTAGTGCAATGCAGGAAAGCCTGTTCAAATTTGTAGGAAGATTAGTTTGTATTTTGTTTCACATAGTACAGTTTTATAAACAAATTCAGTCACGCTTTCTTGCAGCACACAAAGAGGATCTTGTAAGTATTTTACCCAAGAGTGGTTACAGCAGTCGTGCTCTGTGTCTGGTAAGATTTGAGGCTCACACTACCTCTCATTTGACTATGCATGGTATACATTCTACTCCCGATGCAAGGGCCTGAGACTGCTATGAATGGATGCACTCAACCAAAGTATGCATTATCGGTACTTCTGTACCTAAACAGTTTGAACTCCAATGTGCATTTACCTGTAGTCAACTGCAAGTTTTCCAGTATCACTGCCAAGTGAGATCAAGTTTATAAATTGTCTTAATGGGCTGATGCGAGAGTGGATTGCGCAGTCAGATAGAACAGAGTAAATAGGCATTTTAACGTCATAGATTTAGCCGGTGGTAACTTGTGGAATAGACACCGGCTGGAATGCGGTTTTAACCAATCAGCATTCAGGATTAGAACCGCCTGTTGTATAAAAAAACAACAAGGGTTACATTTTGTAAGCTGGGTTGTTCTACATGAATTCAATCACTTTTTGACAGCACCCCTTTTGATTTGAACGAAACCTTCCATTCATGTTTTCCCATGGTAGAAGTGGTCAGAAAGTGACTTTTTGGACATGAAGGAGCTCAAAGTTGACCCATTTTGCATACCCCACCTTACCATGAGATTAGACATCCATATCTTCATCACTGAAAAACATCAACAATTGAGTCTGATATCATTTGAAAGCTTACAGAGTTGTCAAACTATTGTATAATTTCATTTTTTTAAATAAAAATTGTCATTTTTTAACCTTTAAAACTCAAATCTGCAGTTGAAGCAATAACAAAGCGTCACCCCGCCTCTGTTTTGGTGAAAAGCTAACAGATGGGCCTGGAGAAATGTAACCACTAAAATCCATAGACAGAGATATGGATTCAAGGACTGACTATCCATGATATCAAAATGATAGTTTTAACCATGTTGAGGTTTGTTTACATTTATGTTTTTTTTTTACAAACATAGGAGTAAAACAATCTTATATGGTTCTGATGGGATACGACAGTTGAACTAAGCTCATGAGGCATTTATAAGTTATATTCTTCAAGAATCAATGGGTATAAGTCCAAAAATGGATGTAGCAACTAAGGATTGTAGCTTTAACATAAATTATCTAAAAATGCGTAGGCCTAAACGCCGTTTTTTCATTCAATAAGAATTTAACAGAAGGAAATCTGACAGATTGTGCTTAACTTTAAGATTCTGGAGGTTATTCCCGAGTTTGCCATTGCAAACGTAAGTACCAATGATGAATTATGGCTTTCCAGAAGTGAAATAGGCTATTCCCACTGGGCACAAACAGTTTTTTTTGTTGTACTTTTACCCCTTTTTCATGATATCCAATTGGTAGTTATAGTCTTGTCCCATCGCTGCAACTCCCCTACGGACTCAGGAGAGGCAAAAGTCGAGAGCCAAGCGTCCTCCGAAACATGATCCTGCCAAGCTGCACTGCTCGCTTAACCCGGAAGCCACCTGCACCAATGTGCCAGAGGAAACACCGTCCAACTGGCGACCGAGTCAGCTTGCAGGCACCCAGCCCACCACAAGGAGTCGCTAGAGTGTGATGGGACAAGGAAATCCTGGCCGGCCAAACCCTCCCCTAACCCAGACAACGCTGAGCCAATTGTGCTCCGCCTCATGGGTCTCATGGTCACTGCCGGCTGTGACACAGCCTGGGATCGAACCCGAGTCTGTAGTGACACCTCAAGCAATGCGATGCAGTGCCTTAGACCGCTGTGCCACTCAGGAGGCTGTTTTTTTTTTTTACAAGATTACAAACAATCAATTTGACACTCATTGGATTTACACACAAAAAGGCAATGGTCAAAAACGTTATCACCATGTCATCCAACAATGTTGTGTATGGACAGAATAGCTTACAATTAGTTTATGTCAGACAACCACAAACCTTTAAATTGGGATTTTACTTGTGTGTGGTCCATTGAAGCCTTTCAGGCGAAATATGGTGTAGTAGCCTAATTGGCAGTTAACCTCATATGCATGCAGCATGATTTTAAACCATTCTTTAATTTCTGAAATTTCATGAGTCATGAGATATGATTTAAGGAAAGCAAAACCTGCTAGCTAGACATTCAGAGAACACATGGAATTGCTGAACAACATTAGCATGAGCAGCATTAGTGGATTCGGCGGCTCGCCTTCAAAATAAAAGTCCGCCATTGAAACGGATGTAAACAGATGAAACTAGTGAAAATAAAGTCCCGCAATAAGAGCTACGACACTAATATTTGTGCATACTCTTTAGAATTGTAATCTGTGGGTGTCACGGAGTAGGCTGAAACCCATTTGATGGACCCAAGATCCATAGGTAAGGCTATACATGTTCAATACACATACAGTAGGTTGACTGGTGATCTTAAAGGAAAAATCCACCCAAAACCACTCATTCCTTTAATTTACAGTGTTAAATAAAACTAATATGTGAGAACAATATTTTTTTGTGAACAAATGTTGCATTTTGCCGTTAAAGTAAGGTTGGTAGCAATAATGAAAATCGTTGTGGAAATCTGTTGCATCTCAAGTCTATTACAAAATCCACAATGCAATGCTCTCTATGGGCTGGCTAGCTGGCTAGCTAACTAGCAAACGTAGCTATACACAATAATACCAAAGAAATATCAGCATGTAACGTAGCTAGTTAGCTGTAAAATCGCCTAAACAAACTGCACGATCAATTTAGGAGTCTACAATCTCACCATGTTCAACCTGCAGATCGATGTGCCTCACAGAATGGGCCGTGAGGTGCATTCTGGGTGATTCTGGAACAAGGAGCGCTCTCAGTCAAGGAGTGAATGGGAGTCTATTGGGCGGTAGCTCAAAAACCCAACATTAGCACTCATTTCGTCAACAAGAAGTACAACATTACAAATCTTTTCCGAGATGTGAGATAATGAAATTGCTATCTGTAGTATCGTATAGCTTTGGAATCGTAACATTAAGTACTTTCGAGGAAAATAAGCACGTTTCTTGACATATACACTGACTTTGAAAAGGGATTGCGTGACGATTAGCTTAGCAACCGCGTGACGCATCATGACAACGTGAACGCGATTGGTCAACAGTCTGCTGGGTGGGGTGTTATACATGCCTTCATTCATTGGATTCCTATTTCCTTTCTATAATACAGTACCTATGGCAACTGCACCATGCAATGCACCCTGGACTAAAGAGGCAGACAAACAGGAAACATTTGCTAAACCCTCCATTAAATTACACATTTCTCAAGGTAGGAATATCACAAAAATATGATCAATGACACATTCAAGAGAAGACATCCTCTCGAGTTATGACATCGGCCAGTATTGAAATCTGACATGTATGATAGACATTTCGCCATCTAAAAGTCGTATTCCTATTAACTTCCAGTGCAGTGAGAACGACTATCAAGGTGCTATGTGATACCAGACGGAGTTCTGCCTGCTTGATTGCCAATAACTTAGATACACATGAAAACATGAAATGACCCAGGGAATCGATAGAACATCACTCAGGGATACACAAAAACAATATAACATTCAAAATGGGTGAACCTTTCCTTTAATATGTTGCTAATTTCACAGTGGTTTCAGAGTCCCGCAATAAGAGCTATGACAGCTAATATTTGTGAAAACTGTTTACAGTTCTGTTCTGTGGGTGTCACTGAGTAGGCTGATAACCCATTTTAAATGGACCCAAGATCCATAGGTAAGGCTGTAACATTGCAATATATGTATGCCCCCATTGCAATTCTGAAGTCTATACATCCACAGTGCAATTTCAAATGATTTTTTACTTTTTTGTGTCAGATTAACTAGTTATTGTCTTTTGTTGAATTTATATAACAACACTCCAACCTTGTTTAGCAGGTTCTAGTACAATTGTGGCATGATTCCACAATGTTTATCTGTTTGCATCAGTTTCAATGGGGGACTTTTATTTTGAAGGCAAACCGCCGATTCCACTACTGCTATTAATGCTAATGTTGTATACAACACTCTGGTCAAGGAAGCCCATAATTGGCCAAGATGTGGGGTATTCAGACTTTATACGCAAGGTTACAAACAGTTAATAGCCCACTGTGCTTTATTATTACTCTGGATTGGAAGACTGAGTTTACTGAAAGTCATTAACACAGCCAGTAATCAATTGGAAATGGAAGGCTACAAGCCCAATTTGTAAATCGCTCTGGATAAGAGCGTCTGCTAAATGACGAAAATGAAAATGAAGCGCGGCAGGTAACCTAGCGGTTAAGAGCGTTGGGCCAGTAACCGAAACATCACTGGTTCGAAACCCGATTTGACTGGGTCAAAAATCTGTCAACGTGCCCTTGAGCAAGGTACTTAACCCTAATTGCTCTTATAAGTCTGCTAAATGACAAAAATATTCAGTATTTACATTACCTGCTATTCGATACACTGTCTGTTGCCAGCAACATGTTGATTGTCAGTGTGCTAAAAACCTGTTCAGATTTTGTGTGGTGATCCTGCCTTTGTCTCAATATAACAGAGGAATAGGGATGCTATAGGCTGAGAAACAAGATAAAACATAGCCTAAGGAGTGAGGTCATATGCAAACAATTCTCTCTTGTCTAATCGAAATCTTAATCATAACACGAACATGTGACCTCACTCCTTAGGCTATGTTTGTTACAATAACTCACCGGCATCATATTGGCTCCGTATCGCATGCAACGTTGGCTACTGCTATCTTCGGCTCGAGGATATTAAATCCCTCACGTATTCGATAATCCAACAGAGCAGTGACATCCGATCAAATGTATTCCTTTTTTCTGTCGCCCCCGTCTATTATACGCACGAGCGCCTCTCTAATTTTACATTCTCCCGTTCCACAATTATTTATGTTGTCTTTACTGGAGACCTGTTGCACTGGTACTGTAACAAGGCTCTTCTCAATGACAACGATCTATCTCTTGAAATAATTTATCAGGATTAGTCCGGTGGCCACCTAATCGACATGGCCATTTGGTCCAACAAAGGTCTCCTGCAAATGTGCAGCCATGAACAATAGAACGGCAAAAATAGCCTACTGTACGTCCACTATTAAATCCAATTTTCAATCCATCTTTATCCCTATCTATTAAATACTTACATTTTTAGACGAATGTGTATCTATAAGGGCACTTGCCAACTAGAAAAGCTATCGGTTGAATTAACAAACGTCGGCAACCCAACCCTAAAACGAGTGACGCGTTCTGCGAATATAATAATGCTGCGTTCTTTACCAAATGGGAAGGTGGTAAACATCAGTTGTGAAGCGGTAAATAGGAGTTGTGTGCATTCACATTACATTTTAGTCATTTAGCAGACGCTCTTATCCAGAGCGACTTACAGTTAGTGAGTGCATACATTTTTCATACTGGCCCCCCGTGGGAAACGAACCCACAACCCTGGCGTTGTAAGCGACTAAGCAACAGGGGACCTATGGGGGACCACATGCATTCAACTCGTTGAGAAACGCTGATTGGCTAATGGGAAACAAGCTGCGTCAACCATCAATTAAAAGTAGAGCTATCATGCTCGTAAACAAATTAGACTTCAAAAAACATATTAATAGATTCGTTTTAAAATAATACTGTTTTGTTGTTGCATTTAACTGCCAAAAATGCTGTTATAGCAGCCTGGTCTTATAGACTAGCCAGAACATAGTAAACATACACTCAAATGATTATGGTATGTTAAGTTTGGTATGTAAGACTTTTTGGGCGACCAAACCAAATTCAAAATTAAATCAAATCAAATGTTATTTGTTGTTATATTATTATGTATGTCTGCTAAATGACTAAAATGTAAATGTAAATGTTATGGTTGCTTATTTTTTTTACTTTAGTTTATTTAGTAAATATCTTTCTTAAATCCTTTTTTTTCTTAAAACTGCATTGTTGGTTAAGGGCTTGTAAGTAAGCATTTCACCGTAAGGTCTACACTTGTTGTATTCGGCGCATTTGACAATTGGTTGTGAACGCAGCTGAATCCCCCCTGGCAACAATAAACTCCTCCTTGTTTCACCGTGCTGGGATGTGGCTTCTACCGCCCCCATGACAGCGTGTTGAAAATAGGGATGTCCACAGTAGCATCGAAATCCAGGTACAATATAATGTAGTTTAGGGAAGTTCAATCAGTAAGGCTGGTCTGAATGCTTGAGTTAACTTAATACAGTAAGCATAATATAATTCACATCGTTTACTATTCTATATGCATAGTGGGAATGTACATGTTAGAGGTTACAAACATTATCATCATCAGCATAGAGCCCCACAGTGGAGGTGTCATAATACCCATAAAAGCTAGCGGTCAAACAAGGAAATGGTTCCAATCATTCATTTTTCCCATAGGGGATTTTAGAAACACTTAAAATAAGTGCTGTGTTTCGTGTAGGCTTACACTGGCGTGACGTTTTGATAACCATGGAAATCTCTCTCAGACAAGGTAACTTTTATGGATATTATGACTCACACTGTGGTACTCTATAGTGTCATATCTCTCCTCCCGCTTAATGTCATGCGCCGTTCACGTGCTAGTCAGAACTCTGACATTTTCGACTTGCTATCTGGATGAACGCGGCATGTATATAGCTACAACAAATTAGCAAGTTGAACATTTCGGAGTTTCCTAGTTCCGACTAGCAAGTGAACGCGGCATCATTCACCTACACTAAACAATTTCTGTATGGACCTCGCTTTGTGCACGGGGGCATTGTTATGCTGAAACAGGAAAGGGCATTTGCCAAACTGTTGCCACAAAGTTGGAAGCACAGAATCATCTAGAATATAATTGTATGCTGTGAAAAACAGCCCCAGACCATTATTCCTCCTCCACTAATCTTTACAGTTGTTACTATGCATTGGGGCAGGTAGTGTTCTCCTGGCATCTGCCAAACCCAGATTCGTCCATTGGACTGCCAAATGGTGAAGCGTGATTCATCACTCCAGAGAACGCGTTTCCACTGCTCCAGAGTCCAATGGCGATGATCTTTACACCACTCCAGCCGACGCTTGGCATTGCACATGGTGATCTTAGGTTTGTGTGCGGCTGCTCGGCCATGGAAACTCATTTCATGAAGCTCCCGAGTTATTGTGCTGATATTGCTTCCAGAGGCAGTTTGGAACTCGGTAGTGAGTGTTGCAATCGCGCTTCAGCACTCAGCAGTCCCGTTCTGTGAGCTTGTGTGGCCTACCACTTCATGGCTGAGCCGTTGTTGCTCCTAGACGTATCCACTTCACAATAACAGCACATACAGTTGACCGGGGCAGCTAGAGCAGGGCATAAATTGGACGAACTGACTTGTTGGAAAGGTGGCATCCTATGACGGTGCCACATTAAATGTTTGTCTATGGAGATTGCATGGCTGTGTGCTCGATTTTATACACCTTTCAGCAACGGGTGTGGCTGAAATAGCCAAACCCACTAATATGAAGGGGTGTCCACATACCTTTGTATATGTAGTGAATTTACCTTATAACCTATGAGCACGGCACAATAATGCACATTCCTCACACTTGCTGTTTAACCTATGGACTCACCCGAGCAATTCTAACCTTTCTCTCTCTCAAACAATGGGCGTAAACCTTGCGATGTAGCCTATTTATAAGTCAAACTTACCCATGTTCTCTTACTTGCTGTGTTACAGCAAAAGTTACTGACAACCCATCCACATCTTGTCGTTCATTTACACTGAACAAAAATATAAACACAACATGCAACAACTTCAAAGATTTTAATAATAATAATAATATGCCATTTAGCAGACGCTTTTATCCAAAGCGACTTACAGTCATTTTACTGAGTTACATTTCATATAAGGAAATCAGTCAATTTAAATGAATTCATTAGGCCCTAATCTATGGATTTCACATGACTGGGAATACAGGAATGCATCTGTTGGTCACAGATACTGTACCTTAAAAAAAAGTAGGGGTGTGGATCAGAAACCAGTTAGTATCTGGTGTGACCACCATTTGCCTCGTGCAGCGCAACACATCTCCTTCGCATAGTTGATTAGGCTGTTGATTGTGGCCTGTGGAATGTTGTCCCACTCCGCATCAATGGCTGTGCGAAGTTGCTGGATATTGGCGGAAACTGGAACACGCTGTTGTACACGTCGATCCAGAGCATCCCAAACATGCTTAATGGGTGACATGTCTGGTGAGTATGCAGGCCATGGAAGAACTGGGACATTTTCAGCTTCCAGGAATTGTGTACAGATCCTTGCGACATGGGGCCATGCATTATCATGCAGAAACATGAGGTAGTGGCGGCGGATGAATGGCACGACAATGGGCCTCAGGATCACCTCACGGTATCTCTGTGCATTCAAATTGCCATCAATAAAATGCAATTGTGTCTGTTGTCCGTAGCTTATGCCTGCCCATACCATAACCCCACCGCCACCATGGGGCACTCTGTTCACAACATTAACATCAGCAAACCGCTCGCCCACACAACGCCATACACACTATCTGCCATCTGCCCGGTACAGTTGAAACTGGTATTCATCTGTGAAGAGCACACTTCTCCAGCATGCCGGTTACATGTGGTCTGCGGTTGTGAGGCCAGTTGAACGTACTGCCAAATTAGTGTACAAAATTGGAGAGATAAGCTTTTTGTGCGTTTGGCAAATTTTTGTGATTTGTTTTTCAGCTCATTAAACATGGGACTTTACATGTTGCGTTTATATATATTTTTCAGTATACATTATCATGCCTTTGCCTATTGTGGCAATTGTGTAGCCTACCTCACAACGCCATACACGCTGCCAGAGAAAATGTTAATTAATTTAGATCAGCCTCATTTCACTGTCATCTGCGTATTTTAGAATTTATAGTCACCGAGCTGATAACTGTAGGCTATTCAACAAGTGGAAATATTTGCGCCAAATTGATGCAAGTGGTGGACCTCAGCTACTAGGACAGATCACTGTTGTCCTCCATATATAAATTAGCCGGGAATAGCTCACAACTCCCAGCTCCATCAAGCACAAGGCTACAGGCTACTTGCCCAGCTGACATTTGACATTTAAGTGTTACTGTAGCACAGTGGGATAGGCACAAATCTGTTGATGTTAGGGCCAGCAAAGATTTAGGTGGGAGATAATTTGGGCACTTACAGTGCTTTTGGAAAGTACCCCTTGACTTTTTCCACATGTTGTTACGTTACAGTCTTATTCTAAAATGGATTAAATCGTTTTTTTTCCCCTCATCAATCTACACACAATAGCCCATAATGACAAAGCAAAAACATTTTTTATTTATTTAAATTTTGCATTCTTGTATTAAAAATAGGAAACATACAGTGGGGGGAAAAAGTATTTAGTCAGCCACCAATTGTGCAAGTTCTCCCACTTAAAAAGATGGGAGAGGCCTGTAATTTTCATCATAGGTACACGTCAACTATGACAGACAAATTGAGAAAAAAAATCCAGAAAATCACATTGTAGGATTTTTAATGAATTTATTTGCAAATTATGGTGGAAAATAAGTATTTGGTCACCTACAAACAAGCAAGATTTCTGGCTCTCACAAGACCTGTAACTTCTTCTTTAAGAGGCTCCTCTGTCCTCCACTCGTTACCTGTATTAATGGCACCTGTTTGAACTTGTTATCAGTATAAAAGACACCTATCCACAACCTCAAACAGTCACACTCCAAACTCCACTATGGCCAAGACCAAAGAGCTGTCAAAGGACACCAGAAACAAAATTGTAGACCTGCACCAGGCTGGGAAGACTGAATCTGCAATAGGTAAGCAGCTAGGTTTGAATAAATCAACTGTGGGAGCAATTATTAGGAAATGGAAGACATACAAGACCACTGATAATCTCCCTCGATCTGGGGCTCCACGCAAGATCTCACCCCGTGGGGTCAAAATGATCACAAGAACGGTGAGCAAAAATCCCAGAACCACACGGGGGGACCTAGTGAATGACCTGCAGAGAGCTGGGACCAAAGTAACAAAGCCTACCATCAGTAACACACTACTCCGCCAGGGACTCAAATCATGCAGTGCCAGACGTGTCCCCCTGCTTAAGCCAGTACATGTCCAGGCCCGTCTGAAGTTTGCTAGAGTGCATTTGGATGATCCAGAAGAGGATTGGGAGAATGTCATATGGTCAGATGAAACCAAAATAGAACTTTCTGGTAAAAACTCAACTCGTCGTGTTTGGAGGACAAAGAATGCTGAGTTGCATCCAAAGAACACCATACCTACTGTGAAGCATGGGGGTGGAAACATCATGCTTTGGGGCTGTTTTTCTGCAAAGGGACCAGGACGACTGATCCATGTAAAGGAAAGAATGAATGGGGCCATGTATCGTGAGATTTTGAGTGAAAACCTCCTTCCATCAGCAAGGGCATTGAAGATGAAACGTGGCTGGGTCTTTCAGCATGACAATGATCCCAAACACACCGCCCGGACAACGAAGGAGTGGCTTCGTAAGAAGCATTTCAAGGTCCTGGAGTGGCCTAGCCAGTCTCCAGATCTCAACCCCATAGAAAATCTTTGGAGGGAGTTGAAAGTCCGTGTTGCCCAGCGACAGCCCCAAAACATCACTGCTCTAGAGGAGATCTGCATGGAGGAATGGGCCAAAATACCAGCAACAGTGTGTGAAAACCTTGTGAAGACTTACAGAAAACGTTTGACCTGTGTCATTGCCAACAAAGGGTATATAACAAAGTATTGAGAAACTTTTGTTATTGACCAAATACTTATTTTCCACCATAATTTGCAAATAAATTCATTAAAAATCCTACAATGTGATTTTCTGGAAAGAAAATTCTCATTTTGTCTGTCATAGTTGACGTGTACCTATGATGAAAATTACAGGCCTCTCTCATCTTTTTAAGTGGGAGAACTTGCACAATTGGTGGCTGACTAAATACTTTTTTCCCCCACTGTATGCCTACCCCTTATTATAAATAACGTAGTCCCTTATATATCAAAACTCAATTCTCAAGCTAGGCCATATGATAACACTGGTAATAGGTCAGTTCTTGTAGCCCAGTGGTCACCAACCTTTTCTGAGTCAAGATCACTTTGAGTCAAAATGCAAGCCGGGATCTACCGCTCAGATTTTTTTTAAACATGACTTTAAAAAACGTAAGCCTATGCAACATTAACCAATTAAAAACAGTTCTGTAGCAATGAGGTTTGTGCAGTAGGCTATAGGCCCAATACATTATTACTGCATATTGGCTATGCTTGAATTGCCCTGCCAATGTTGTTCTTCTCAGACCATTTTGAAATTACATTTTAAAAAATGTAAGTATATGATCACACTGGTAATAGATAATTTGTGGCATTACTTGTGAGACACAACTGAGTGCGCATAATGTTATATACAGTACCAGTCAAAAGTTTGGACATACCTACTCATTCAAGGGTTTTTCTTTATTTTGACTATTTTCTACATTGTAGAATAATAGTGAAGATATCAAAACTATGAAATAACACATATGGAATCATGTAATAATCAAAAAAGTGTTAAACAAATAAAAATATATTTTAGATTCTTCAAAGTAGCCACCCTTTGCCTTGATGACAGCTTTGCACACGCTTGACATTCTCTCAACCAGCTTCACCTGGAATGCTTTACCAACAGTCTTGAAGGAGTTCCCACATATGCTTAGCACTTGTTGGCTGCTTTTCCTTCACTCCGACTCATCCCAAACCATCTCAATTGGGTTGAGGTCGGGGGATTGTGGAGGCCAGGTCATCTGATGTAGCACTCCATCACTCTCCTTCTTTTTAAAATAGCCCTTACACAGCCTGGAGGTGTGTTGGGTCATTGTCCTGTTGAAAAACAAGGTATAGTCCCACTAATCCCAAATCAGATGGGATGGCGTATCGCTGCAGAATCCTGTGGTAGCCATGCTGGTTAAGTGTGCCTTGAATTCTAAATAAATCACAGACAGTGTCACCAGCAAAGCACCACCACACCATAACACCTTCTCCTCCATGCTTTACGGTGGGAAATACACATGTGGAGATCATCCGTTCACCCACGCCGCGTCTCACAAAGACACAGTGGTTGGAACCAAAAATCTCAGATTTGGACTCCAGACCAAAGGACACATTTCCACCGGTCTAATGTCCATTGCTTGTGTTTCTTGGCCCAAGTGGGTCTCTTCTTCTTATTGGTGTCCTTTAGTAGTGTTTTTTTTGCAGCAATTCGACCATGAAGGCCTGATTCACACAGTCCCCTCTGAACAGTTGATGTTGAGATGTGTCTGTGACTTGAACTCTGTGAAGCATTTATTTGGGCTGCAATTTCTGAGGCTGGTAATTCTAATGAACTTATCCTCTGCAGCAGAGGTAACTCTGTGTCTTCCATTCCTGTGGTGGTCCTCATGAGAGCCAGTTTCATCATAGCGCTTGTTGGTTTTTGCGACTGCACTTTTCAAAGTTCTTGAAATGTTCCATATTGACTGACCTTCATGTCTTAAAGTAATGATGGACTGTCGTTTCTCTTTGCTTATTTGAGCTGTTCTTGCCATAATATGGACTTGGTCTTTTAACAAATAGGGCTATCTTCTGTATACCCCCCCTACCTTGTCACAACACAACTGATTGGCTCAAATGCATTAAGAAGGAAAGAAATTCCACAAATTAACTTTTAAGAAGGCACACCTATTCATTGAAATGCATTCCAGGTGACTACCTCATGAAGCTGGTTGAGAGAATGCCAAGAGTGTGCAAAGCTGTCATCAAGGCAAAGGGTGGCTATTTGAAGAATCTCAAATATAAAATATATTTTGATTTGTGTAACAATTTTTTGGTTACTACATGATTCCATATGTGTTATTTCATAGTTTTGATATCTTCACTATTATTCTACAATGTAAAAAATAGTACAAATAAAGAAAAACCCTTGAATGAGTACGTGTGTCCAAACCTTTGACTGTAGTGTATATTTTATTTTACTGATGGCCTGCATCTGATGGTCAGTCTGAGGGGACACAGTCTCCCTCCATCCACTGAGAAAAAGGGACACAGTCTTCCAGCTGATGGTGAATCTCAAGTCGCACTGCATTATTTCTGCCTCATGCACCAATTCATGTTGTTCCTCCTATGACCACAGAAAGTGAAATATTCCACAATATTAAAAAAGATACAAGCCGCTAACAATAACCAAGCAAGCTTATCAGAATACTCTTTCATTGTCGCTGCAGTGCTGGTTGTAGCATGAGTGGAAGTAGGGCGAACGCGCATTTTATGGCTTATAAAACAGGACAAATATAAGCGTCACCTATTTGACCTATGACCTCAGCAGAGGGATAGAGTGCAAGTTGAAGTGGAGAAGCGTGTTTCATGATTTCTAAAAGTGTTTAATAAAAACAGCGTTTTAGTGCTGATCATTGTCTTTGAATGTAGTGAAACTGTCTTTAGGCCCTAGATTAGATCGGTGATTGATAGAGAGGGGGACTGGAGGCCCTCATGACGAAATCACTGACATCAAATAACTTGGCAAATGCTCCAACATCCTCTTCTAGACACGGTCCCTAGAAAAATCTGAACAGTGAGCTTTGTTTGGCCATTACCTTTTTTTGCTAGCCAAGTTGGCTAGCAGTGGTGGAAAAAGTACCCAATTGTCATACTTGAGTAAAAGTAAAGATGCCTTAATAGAAAATGACTCAAGTAAAAGTAAAAGTTACCCAGTAAAATCCTACTTGAGTAAAAGTATTTGGTTTTAAATATACTTAAGTATCAAAAGTAAATGTAATTGCTAAAATATACTTAAGTACTAAAAGTTAAAGTATAAATCATTTCAAATTCCTTATATTAAGCAAACCAGACGGCACCATTTTCTTGTTTTTTTTTATTTACGGATAGGCAGGGGCACGCTCCAACACTCAGACATAAGTTACAATAAATACAGTAAATATTCAAAGATAATTGAAATTACATAGGCCTAAATTAAATTGATTATATTTACAGCACTAGACTTTATGTAAGATGTCCTTGAGTGTTCTGAATGGCATCTGCCTAATAAAATGTATTATTATTATTATTGGGCTCCCGAGTGGCGCAGCGGTCTAAGGCACTGCATCTCAATGCTTGAGGCGTCACTACAGACCCCCTGCTTTGATTCCAGGCTGTATCACAACCGGCCGTGATTGGGAGTCCCATAGGGCGTTGCACAATTGGCCCAGCGTCGTCCGGGTTTGGCCGGTGTAGGCCGTCATTGTAAATAAGAATTTGTTCTTAACTGACTTGCCTAGTTAAATAAAGGTATATATATATATATATATATATATATATATATATATATATATATATTTTTTTTTTATATCCCTTTCGTTTTCATTTTAGTCATTTAGCAGACTCTCTTATCCAGAGTGACTTACAGTTAGTGCATTCATCTTACAATAGCTAGGTGGGACAACCACATATCACAGGCGTAGTAAGTACACTTTCCTTCAATAAGTAGCGATCAGCAAAGTCAGAGCTAGAAAGAGGGGGTCAAGTGCAAGTGGTAGGGTTTCAGGTGCTTTCGGAAGATGGGCAGGGACTCTGCTGTCCTAGAAAGGGGGGAAGGTGGTTCCACCATTGTGGTGCCAGGGCAGAGAAGAGCTTGGACTGGGCTGAGTGGGAGCTGCCTTCCTGTAGGAGTGGGAGGACCAAGAGACCAGAGGTGGCAGAACGGAGTGCTCGGGTTGGGGTGTACTGCTTGCTATGAATTCTATCTGATGGTGTATGCATGTTTAGGCCAGTGTTTAACTTGGACTGAAATAGGTGCCAGTACTCATTTTGGGTGCCGGTACCAGTTATATTTCGGTGCAGGAACTCTTCAATACTTTTGAGCTAATATTCTATAGGAGGAGCAAGAACTCAGTTCTGGTGAGCTCCTGCCCAAGTCAAGTACTGTTCTTAGGTAAAAAGACAAATAATGTACCGTTGGGAACACTGACAAGTAGAGCTCAATCTGATTGGGTGGGCCCGCGCCCACCCGTGCCTACGCCCCTGCTGTAGCCTACTTTTGTTTCTCATTACTGCATAGCATGTCCCTGGCATTTTGATCCACTCAATCATGCTGCAACTTCTAGCTGTCATCCCATGTTAATATAATTTCATTCACCTCAGCTATCAGATCTGGATGGATTATTGTAAATGCACGTTTACGTATAGCCTCCGAGGCATTTCTTGGGGCACACTTAAATAATAATGAATTGGTCATTTAGCAGACACTCTTATCCAGAGCGACTTACAAGAGCAATTAGGGTTAAGTGCCTTGCTCAAGGGCACATCGACAGATTTTTCACCTAGTCGGCTCGGGGATTAGAACCAGCGACCTTTCGGTTACTGGCACAATGCTCTTAACCACTAATCTACCTGCCGCCCACTTAATAGGCTAATGGGTTTCTTTACATTAGGGATTCCTAAATCACTATCGTAAATATTTAGACTCACTTGGCCTGTTTGGTAAACAATATGTTGTGTTGTGTCATAAACTTTATTTTGCAGGAAGTGCACAGAGATATCCCAATCTTTTCTCTACAGGCGCATAGGCTATCTATCTGATGGCATTCATAGTTACCCATCGTCACATTCTTTCTTAACGGTCTGGTGATTATCTTATAGCTCATCGTTGTATAACACTATTGGTGTTACATTAATAAATCAGGCATAGTCTCTTGATATGCCTTGCATTCACAATGTTCAATACAACTTCAATCACAACAATTATACACTGCTCAAAAAAATTAAGGGAACACTAAAATAACACATCCTAGATCTGAATGAATGAAATAATCTTATTAAATACTTTTTTCTTTACATAGTTGAATGTGCTGACAACAAAATCACACACAAATTATCAATGGAAATCAAATTTATCAACCCATGGAGGTCTGGATTTGGAGTCACACTCAAAATTAAAGTGGAAAACCACACTACAGGCTGATCCAACTTTGATGTAATGTCCTTAAAACAAGTCAAAATGAGGCTCAGTAGTGTGTGTGGCCTCCACGTGCCTGTATGACCTCCCTACAACGCCTGGGCATGCTCCTGATGAGGTGGCGGATGGTCTCCTGAGGGATCTCCTCCCAGACCTGGACTAAAGCATCCGCCAACTCCTGGACAGTCTGTGGTGCAACGTGGCGTTGGTGGATGGAGCAAGACATGTCACAGATGTGCTCAATTGGATTCAGGTCTGGGGAACGGGCGGGCCAGTCCATAGCATCAATGCCTTCCTCTTGCAGGAACTGCTGACACACTCCAGCCACATGAGGTCTAGCATTGTCTTGCATTAGGATGAACCCAGAGGCAACCGCACCAGCATATGGTCTCACAAGGGGTCTGAGGATCTCATCTCGGTACCTAATGGCAGTCAGGCTACCTCTGGCGAGCACATGGAGGGCTGTGCGGCCCCCCAAAGAAATGCCACCCCACACCATGACTGACCCACCGCCAAACCGGTCATGCTGGAGGATGTTGCAGGCAGCAGAACGTTCTCCACGGAGTCTCCAGACTCTGTCACGTCTGTCACATGTGCTCAGTGTGAACCTGCTTTCATCTGTGAAGAGCACAGGGCGCCAGTGGCGATTTTTGCCAATCTTGGTGTTCTCTGGCAAATGCCAAACGTCCTGCACAGTGTTGGGCTGTAAGCACAACCCCCCCCCCCCCCGTGGACGTCGGGCCCTCATACCACCCTCATGGAGTCTGTTTCTGACCGTTTGAGCAGACACATGCACATTTGTGGCCTGCTGGAGGTCATTTTGCAGGGCTCTGGCAGTGCTCCTCCTGCTCCTCCTTGCACAAAGGCGGTGGTAGCGGTCCTGCTGCTGGGTTGTTGCCCTCCTACGGCCTCCTCCACGTCTCCTGATGTACTGGCCTGTCTCCTGGTAGCGCCTCCATGCTCTGGACACTACGCTGACAGACACAGCTAACCTTCTTGCCACAGCTCGCATTGATGTCCCATCCTGGATGAGCTGCACTACCTGAGCCACTTGTGTGGTTTGTAGACTCCGTCTCATGCTACCACTAGAGTGAAAGCACCGCCAGCATTCAAAAGTGACCAAAACATCAGCCAGGAAGCATAGGAACTGAGAAGTGGTCTGTGGTCACCACCTACAGAACCACTCCTTTATTGGGGGTGTCTTGCTAATTGCCTATAATTTCCACCTGTTGTCTATTCCATTTGCACAACAGCATGTGAAATTTGTCAATCGGTGTTGCTTCCTAAGTGGACAGTTTGATTTCACAGAAGTGTGATTGACTTGGAGTTACATTGTGTTGTTTAAGTGTTCCCTTTATTTTTTTGAGCTGTGTATTTCCATGTTGAGTGCAAAAGCTAAAAGCTAGCCAGATGGATAACTACAACGCTTGAACTTGGATCATCCGTTTCTACATTTCCTGACACTCCATTGCTGCCAAACATGGATCAGTATTGTATAGTAATCAGTAAAACATGTATCCTAAAGTCTGTAGGCAGTCATTCAGATTTCACATTATAAGGTTGGCCTGCATGCATAATTGTATCCTACTTTGCAATATCACTTCCATTATATTAAATGATTCTTCAGTGATGAAAGTAAAGTTTTCATCCATTTTTTATGAGCTCAGTAGATCTATGACTGCCTAACCCATCACCCTAGGCGTTTCATTCATTGTCATAAACAAACGTTTTTCTACAACAATTTTGACATATTAGGTCAGTCCTTGCAATCACAGTTCCATCTTGTATAATGGTTATATTCTCCTCCCAGTAGCAAGGTGGTCATCGACTGGAATATATCAATTCTGAATTGTGGTTTTCAGCTTCAAGTTATGGTTGCCTGTAGCCCATTAATGATCATTTCACAGTTTGTGTGGTCATTCCAATAATTTTGTTCATTTACATTTTAGTCATTTAGCAGACGCTCTTATCCAGAGCGACTTACAGTTAGTGAATACATATTTTTTTATACTGGTCCCCCGTGGGAATCGAACCCACAACCCTGGCGTTGCAAACGCCATGCTCTATCAACTGAGCTACATCCCTGCCGGCCATTCCCTCCCCTACCCTGGACGACGCTGGGCCAATTGTGCGCCGCCCATGAGTCTCCCAGTCGCGGCTGGCTGCGACAGAGCCTGGATTCGAACCAGGATCTCTAGTGGCACAGTTAGCACTGCTATGCAGTGCCTTAGACCACTGCGCCACTCAGGCCACAACCACTTCATGGTTACAGGTGGTTTCGAATGTCTAATTATTCATTTTATTAGACAGTTTATCCGGGTTTTACTACGGATTCTTCTCATCCATGTACTTTTGGGCGATTATCAGGTTTAGTAGTCTGCAGGCCTTTGCCCTACCTTACTGAGAAACTGTAAATCTATAGTGGGGTAAGTTATTTCAATTTATGCTCCGACCTGCCTCGCAAGTAAAAGGCTACAACAGTGGTTACCAACAGGTCGATCGCGATCTCCAAGCTAAAAAAACTCAGATAAAGCCAAAGACAGTACAGTTGGTTTAGAAACTCTGTGATAAAGCCTTGCGTTCCTTTTTCTTCATTTCTTTTGCGCTGTTGACTGTAGGTGCACTTGATTCAGCAGCCGGGAAGGAAAAGTAGGTTACAATTATTGATGTAGGCCAACATTATAATGTAATCAAGTGCACTGTGCCTACAGACTTTAGGATACATGTACTTGTTATTCCTCATTTCCTACATCAAATTCTCTCAGCCCTCAGACGAGGTTGTTTCACTCCATATTTATGTTCTCTTGATGCGGTCTTATTCCTGGTTCCGTATGGTTTACATCTTTTCTTGGGCCTTTTGTTCCTTCCTGCAACATATGTTTGGCTCATCTGGTTTTCCACACTTCTAGTTACTACCTTAACGCTCAAGCACTCTAACAGGTTCTGCTGCACTATCATTATAGCTTGCAAAATTGTTTTGTTAGTTCAATTTATTTCTGAGAAAGAGGTATACATAGTTCAACATCTTGAATGTGAGGGGGTACAGGTAATTTGAGATAGTTGGTACATAACGGTTAAACAATAGATCTTGTAAATTAGGAAAATATCATTTCTATGTGAAGGGTACAATTAATTTGTTAAACATTATGACCATTTTCCACAAGAGATGGTATACAAAGTTGTGTAGACATTTTTTCTACCAGTGTGAAAACAGATCTAGGAAGTATAACATAAAATTGCTTCCAGTCACAAACACAATTATATTTTTGAAATCCTCATACAAAAATCAATTCCCCCCATTATCATCTATCAGAATCAACCAAAGCCCCTTATCCATCCATTCTTTGTAGTGCTGAGATTTGTTTTCTAAACATCAGATTTTCTAAATGGATGATTATGTTTAAACAGTTTCCAGTAGAGTAAAAGATGTTGGTGAAAAGACAGCTTAAAGGGCTTAAAATTCAGAATAGTAAAGTCACAGCGCAAAACAAAATCTATACCTAAAACTGTCGCCTCATTCATCTTAAATACAAAATGCTGGAATATAGAGCCAAAAATGTAAATCTTAGCCTTAGTGTCCAAATACATCTGGTGAGGGATTTGCATTTTAATGAGGGAAATAGGTATTTGACCCCTCTGCAAAACATGATTTAGTATTTGGTGGCAAAACCCTTGTTGGCAATCACAGAGGTCAGACGTTTCTTGTAGTTGGCCACCAGGTTTGCACACATCTCAGGAGGGATTTTGTCCCACTCCTCTTTGCAGATCTTCTCCAAGTCATTAAGGTTTCAAGGCTGATGTTTGGCGCTGTATGCATCTTGTCAAGCGCTCCATTTGTGTTAAGAATATAAGACCAAAAAGTGGAAGTAAAACTGACTCACATTGAGCCTATTTGAAATCTCTTTATGTTGTCCATTGAAGGTTTTCAATAACTTTTCAAGGAACTATCAGTCTTGTACCTGCTGACAGACATGACCTCGCGCAAAGATCGGAAGCAGTTGTTTGTGTACTTTTCCAGTGTACCAGCCTCCTATAGAGAGAAAAAGAGAGCGAGCGAGAAAAATAAGCCAAGTAGCAACAACAGGTTGAGTTATGAGTACAACTTAGCGAATATTCAAATGTTACCTAATTATATTGCGAAATTTGCTATAAAAAAAAAAAGCTAACCTGGCACAGTCGGGGCAGCATTGATGAAAGGTAGTTGAACCCCATTGGCTCCTGGCTATACCATATGCTATCACTGGTGATGACCATCTTCTTAGGATGGAGGTAGAGGGCGGTGGCATCTGACGGGATCTTGCTCAGATACTTCTCCAAGGAGGCGACCGGACAGAGGTGACTACCAGGGTTCTCAAACATGATTCCACAGCGATTCGGCCCGTTCTTCTCTTCTGCATCTTTATGGTTCTGTCTTTCTTCTCTGGAAATCATCGTTGCATATTTTGCTCCGTTTTCATCGTACTTTATTACAAACGACTGTGGCGTTAACCGCCTATTGCCCTCCTTTCCTCTGGGGCCAAAGTGTACCTGGATATCGAACCACACTTTGTTCACTAGTCCTCTGGGGGTGTAAGGGCTTAGCACAGTAGAGTTTTGAAGAATCTCAAGGTCTTGTGCTTTAATCACCTTAGGATGGGTAGTTTTGACCCTGCCCTCTCGTCTGATTTTCTTTAGTACCCCAATAAATACATTATTAGAGGAGGTAAACTCACTGTCCTTCATCAAGCACCAGGCTCTGCTAAGGGGAGGGAGGTTAATGAATCTGTTCACGCCAGCCCGGATTCCGATATAGCTTGGGATGCAATATTCCCCACCTTTACCCCTTCGAACAGAACAGTAAAAATCTCGCAAGAGGACATTCATTTCAGATTTCTCAATGGTTGAGAAATCCACTAGCATCTGTTTCTCTGCCAGCCAGTCCTTGAAGCAGTTTATAGCCCACAAAGTTTGCTTGTTGGTTGCTTGTACAATGCTGCTCTTTTCTAATTGATCTAATACTTCAGTGTCTACCTCGGCATGTCTTGACACAGTGGGCCTGTCCGTATCCATGTTCAGACACTCTTCTACGAACAGAACAAATGAATCAAATGTTATGTTTGCAAATTCATCCATGGGATAACTGTGACAATGATTTGTTAAGGCGTCAGCATGCTTCAGTTCGGCTGGCGGCTAGGCGAACCGAACGAGTGTGCTCGCATAATCCCTTAAAAATACCTTTGCTTGAAAAACGAGAACACGGCAATAGTACCGTTTGTCCATTTTGAGACGCCGTAGCCAGTATACGCTTCCTCAAAACAGTCAGAATTAATCTAAAATAACTCAAGAAATCGGTCATTAATTTAGACGTTTTTTAGTCGCACAATTTTACATCTAAGATGTTTGGTGCAGTATTTCTTAATGAAAAGATTTGCATCAAAACGAGTCCTCCCTCGTTGAATGACAAAAAAAATACTTCATTGAAGAATCCCTGCTGTTGACCAATCACCGAAGGGGCGTAGACTTCGGCTTGCCTTAAGAAAATAAAAATGTGTGCCCGAACAGCCGGAAAAACCCTCACCGAAGTCCAAAACAAACAAAAACATCACAAAATGTCATCATGCACAAACTCTTCCGAACTGTTTTGGCTGGGAAGCATGCGGACGCCTTTACAATGTTGCAGAACGTAAATAATGCACACAGTGATACCTTTTAGAGTGAAAGTGATGAGGTAACCATGAGGTTATTCCATATTAAATCAATTACCTTCGTGTTGTTCTAGTTGATCTAATACTTCAGCGTCTACCTCGGCATGTCTTGACCCCGTGGGCCTGTCCGTATCCATGTTCAGCCACTCTTCTATGAACAGATCAAATAAATAAAATATTATGTTTGCAAATTCATCTATTGGGTAGCTGTTACAATGTTAGTTCCATTGTTACAGAATGTAAATAATGCACAGTGATACCAAAGATACTTTTAACTAACCCAAGATTCTTCATCTGCGTCATTTACAATGAGAGAAAATGAAGCACAGTGGGCAGAACAAGCAAGGAGATGGGCAGAGCTAAGCATGAGCTAGCAAGATACTATTGGCGTATTTTAGCATGTATTTGCATATTTCCATTAGGGAAGTGTGTGTGCGCAAGAACTCAATTCGCCCTTGGACTTCTAAACAACAACATTTTTAGAAACTTTGGCAAAGCGTCAAGTCTGTGTGGGGTAGGTTGAGACACCCTTGTTTCTAGGAAACCATATACAGTGGGGAGAACAAGTATTTGATACACTGCCGATTTTGCAGGTTTTCCTACTTACAATGCATGTAGAGGTCTGTAATTTTTATCATAGGTACACTTCAACTGTGAGAGACGGAATCTAAAACAAAAATCCAGAAAATCACATTGTATGATTTTTAAGTAATTAATTTGCATTTTATTGCATGACATAAGTATTTGATCACCTACCAACCAGTAAGAATTCCGGCTCTCACAGACCTGTTAGTTTTTCTTTAAGAAGCCCTCCTGTTCTTCACTCATTACCTGTATTAACTGCACCTGTTTGAACTCGTTACCTGTATAAAAGACACCTGTCCACACACTCAAACCTCTCCACAATGGCCAAGACCAGAGAGCTGTGTAAGGACATCAGGGATAAAATTGTAGACTTGCACATGGCTGGGATGGGCTACAGGACAATAGGCAAGCAGCTTGGTGAGAAGGCAACAACTGTTGGCGCAATTATTAGAAAATTGAAGAAGTTCAAGATGACGGTCAATCACCCTCGGTCTGGGGCTCCATGCAAGATCTCACCTCGTGGGGCATCAATGATCATGAGAAAGGTGAGGGATCAGCCCAGAACTACACGGCAGGACCTGGTCAATGACCTGAAGAGAGCTGGGACCACAGTCTCAAAGAAAACCATTAGTAACACACTACGCCGTCATGGATTAAAATCCTGCAGCGCACGCAAGGTCCCCCTGCTCAAGCCAGCGCATGTCCAGGACCGTCTGAAGTTTGCCAATGACCATCTGGATAATCCAGAGGAGGAATGGGAGAAGGTCATGTGGTCTGATGAGACAAAAATATAGTTTTTTGGTCTAAACTCCGCTCGCCGTGTTTGGAGGAAGAAGAAGGATGAGTACAACCACAAGAACACCATCCCAACTGTGAAGCATGGAGGTGGAAACATTCTTTGGGGATGCTTTTCTGCAAAGGGGACAGGACGACTGCACTGTATTGAGGGGAGGATGGATGGGGCCATGTATCGCGAGATCTTGGCCAACAACCTCCTTCCCTCAGTAAGAGCATTGAAGATGGGTCGTGACTGGGTCTTCCAGCATGACAACGACCCGAAACACACAGCCAGGGCAACTAAGGAGTGGCTCCGTAAGAAGCATCTCAAGGTCCTGGAGTGGCCTAGCCAGTCTCCAGACCTGAACCCAATAGAAAATCTTTGGAGGGAGCTGAAAGTCCGTATTGCCCAGCAACAGCCCCGAAGCCTGAAGGATCTGGAGAAGGTCTGTATGGAGGAGTGGGCCAAAATCCCTGCTGCAGTGTGTGCAAACCTGGTCAAGACCTACAGGAAACATATGATCTATGTAATTGCAAACAAAGGTTTCTGTACCAAATATTAAGTTCTGCTTTTCTGATGTATCAAATACTTATGTCATGCAATAAAATGCAAATTAATTACTTTAAAATTATACAATGTGATTTTCTGGATTTTTGTTTGAAGTGTACCTATGATAAAAATGACAGACCTCTACATGCTTTGTAAGTAGGAAAACCTGCAAAATCGGCAGTGTATCAAATACTTGTTCTCCCCACTGTATATATATATATATATATATATATATTTTTTTTTTTTTAAATAACCAAATATTTAGGAAGAGGTCATTATTTCATGGAGTCTGTTATAGCCGCAAGAAGTAGCGGTGCTGTAGCACCCCCCTGAAAAATCGGAATAAAAAAAAATATATTAATACAATTAAAAGGTTAAAAAAATAAATGTGCACTGGCCCTTTACTAGTCCTGTATTAGCAGATCGATATAGCCGTCTGTAGTGCGTGCCAAAAAATGTCTGCGCTCAACAAACTGAATGTTCTTCTCACCATATTTGGTGGTGAGTGGAAGTTCTAAACAGATGCTTCAGATTTATACCACCAGTGAAGTGTCTGGGTTTCCCCTTTTGTCTGTGGTGATACTTTTGAGAGTGAAAGTGATGAAGTAGCCATGAGTTTATTCCATATTAAATTAAATAACCTTTTTTATTGAAATTAAACTTTCTATACATGCTCTTGGTAGAAATGATGAGGATGTGAATCTTGGACCTGAATGACCAACCATTTTGGGGATAGAGCTGCTCAGTTGGCCCATTTTGGACCCCTCACTCTATCATGAAATACCCATATCTCTGTCACTAATAAAGATAATACGTTTGTTTTTAATATCAGTTGAAAGCTTATAAACAGGATCGTAAAACGACTTAATATTTTTGTTCATGAAAATTTCCATTTTATAATCTACATGTCAATGCTAGCAAATTATTGATACAATCCTTATTTTATGTTTCAGCTCCATTGATAGTTTGAATAGAATAATCCACTCAAAAACGTTGAGTTATTTTTTTTCTTCATTAGAGCACTGTTGATACAGTCCCAAAATGTTTTGCATGTCAGCAATCAACTTTTCAAGATATAGCACTTCAAGATGCAAAGTGTATTGTGCCACATCGTCATGATGCGTTTTGCAACATATGATGCATTTTGCATCATCATGACAATGTGGCACAATACAAAAATGTAGATTTTGATTGTACTTAAGCCTAAGTAAGTTAATTGAAATATATCAGTTATACCGGTTGCCTTTATTCTCTTTTGTGCTTGAGTGGTTGCACCGTCTTCAGCTTCGATTAGATCTCCATCTGTGTGATAAATGGCACACGCGTGAGAACTGAAAATATACAATATGTTGTGACACAGATTCTTTTATTTTTCAACATAAAAAGAGCCTCTTTCCTTATCCAGGACTAAAAAGCACTTTCATTAGAGATTCTCCATTGAGCATGCTTTTTAGGCCCGGACTACTCTCTGTCAGGGAAACCGGCTCCTAATGCTTACCTGTCCACATTTTTCTTTTTAGCCTTTGTATCTCTTGGTCCTGGGGCTCAGAGGACTCAGAGGTTTCATCCATTGGTGTAGGGGTTTCCACTGGATTGTTTTGTGTGGAGGGTTTGCATGGCTGTATTGGTGTGGGGATTTTGGGCTGTATTGGTCTGGGAATTTTGGCCTGTATTGGTGTGGGGGTTCCGTTCATGCAGATGGATGTGGGGATGCCGTTCAGGCAGATGTATGTGGGGATTACGTCTAGCTTGGTTGGTGTGGAGGGTTTGCCTGGGTCTGTTGGTGTGGGGGGTCCGTCTCGCTCGGCTGGTGCAGGGGTTCCCACTGGATTGGTTGATGTGGAGGGTTTGGCTGGCTCTGTTAGTGTGCCGATTTTGTTCAGGCTGATGGATGTGGAGATTCCGTATAGCATATTTGGTGCAGGGGTTCCTGATTCAATTGCTATAGGAGTTCCCACTAGATTGGTTGGTGTAAGGATTCCCACTGGATTGGTTGGTGTGGAGGGTTTGCCTGGCTCGGTTGGCGTGGGGATTAGGTTCAGTCGTAAAGATATGGGGATTCCGTCTCGCTTGGTTGGTGCAGGGGTTCCCACTGGATTGATAGTTGTAGGGGTTTCCACTGGATTGATTAGCGTGTTGGGTTTGCCTGTCTCTGTTGGTGTGGGTTGTATGTTCAGTCGGATGGATATGGGTATTCCGTGTAGCTCTGTTGGTGCAGGGGTTCCCACTGGATCGATTGTTGTAGGGGTTCCATCTACCTCGTCTGGTGCAGGGGTCCCGTCCGGCTCTGGAGACACTGGGGAGCACTGGCATTGGGACTCAGTGCCGAGTGTGACTGCATTATAAAGAATGATAGTTATTCAAATATCACTACAATGAGCATCAGAAGCTTTCATTTCCATGTCAAATACAGAATCATGAGGTTCACTACCTAGAAACCCAAAGCTCATCTTCAAGCTTAACTACAGTGAGCTAATTACAAAGCTTAAACAAAACATATAGAGCTGGAAAATACTGACTATGCATGATGGGGCACATTAATGCCATACAAATAGTTTATTTTCTTTCCTCTTCATTTAAAAAAACATTGGACTCAACAATAATGCAATTTTTCTGGGGTAACAAAGCCCATCGTATTTGTAAAGCTCACTTGCAAAAGCCCAAGGAAAGTGGCAGCCTAGGCCTACTAATCTTTAAACATTAACACTGGGCTGCAAATGTCAGGGCATTAACGCACTGGCAATTAGGTTTCCCTGATAAATTGGACACTGATGCTCCCCTGTGGCTAAATATGGAAGTCAAGACCGCAACAAATTCCTATTTTCCAGCCATGCATTTCTCCAAACCAGAGTGCCCAAACAAACTGACAGGCAATAACTTTGTTTTGAGAAATGTTTTTAAGGTGCCTGATGCCTCTGTATACAACTCAATATGTTTTAATCATTATTTTGTTCCATCCAGGTCTGATAAGGTATTTGTTGAGGGGGGGGGAGGGGGGGGGGAGAAGGGACTGGCCACAATAGAACACATAGATAAACAATTTGCATAATTCAACCAATTAAAGAACACATTTGAACTCTGATTCCCATTTCTTATGCTATCTACACGTCAGACACTATGTCAAATGGAAGATTCAAAATGTTGAAACCCTCCCTGTACAACATTCCTTTTATGACCCGCTACAGTGCCCTCCCAACTCAAAACACCTCGTCTCACAATCTGTCTCCTTTTTCTCCAACTATACGGAGGCCTCTACTAGTCACCCCAAGGAGACCTATGGTAGCTAAAGAGTTAAATATTGAGAGCTCAGATGATATCTGGGGAGAAGCCCGGTCTAGAATTCACTCCTGTTCCATCAATGCCAGATATCAATTGATACAAAATAATGCATAGGCTTCAATACTCCAAAACCAAATTACATAGAATTTACCACCAGGTCTCCCCACAGTGTGACAGATGTAAAGCCTCAGAGGGTTCATTAAGTTATCTTTTTTGGCTCTGCCCCCTACTTAATGACTTTTGTGTGCTTTAAAAAAAATTGTATTCAAAAAGGTATATGAGAGGGCGATTGAACCTGACCCAGAACTTGCTCTCTTCGGCAGCTCAGAGACTGTTTTAAAATAATCCTACGAGGAACAACAGGCTCTGATGTTTGGTATGGTGGCTGCCCCCAAAAACATCTTCACAGAATGCAAGTCACCCACCCCCCCTTGCTTCCGGAGATGGCTATAAAAAATTATTAACACCACAAACATGGAAAATATTTGTTTTACAGGATTAATTCCTCAATAAATATATGTAAATTGTAGTATTTAGCTGTAATGTCATTTTCGTTATGTGTCGGATCCCAGTAAGACTCGTTGTCGCCATTGGCATCAGCTAATAGAGATCCTAATAAATCAAATCAAGATTTGGGGTCTGTTTCTGGATCTTCTGGATAGAGACTGATTATGAACACTTACTGTTGTTGTAACTGTCATATTGTTGTCACTTAAAAGGAAGGATTCACCAATTTTTGAACGTTATATCATCATATGATGTAAAATGTGTCATACTGGCTGTATGCTTGAACGGCGAATAGCTCAGATACACATAAAAAATATTAAATGACACCGGGAATCGATAGAACATTGCTCAAAGATGCACAAATACAATAAAACATTCAAAATGGGGGAATCTTTCCTCTAAGCAATATTCAACTTTATATGTCTGGCAGCTGTGTTTGACTTTGGTACTAAATTGTAAAAGAAAATCCTTTAAAAATAAAATATTTAAAAAAAGAACAAAAAATGAAACATGAGGTACACTTACCATTCAGAAGACCTAAATAAATGTTTCTCAATGTTTCAATAGAGCCCGTTTCTTTTATGACTTCGGGGTGAGGGCAAAAGGAATCCATATCAATATGTTTTGATCCCCTTCTCTTTTTTCCAAGCAGGAGAAGGGGGACAAATCCCAGAGTGTGTAATTTGTAGAGCTGAAATATAGAATCAGACATTCAGAATTACAGTAGTAGCTAGCCTCTTAACTTGAAAAATATTATTATTATTATTATTATTATTATTGTTATTAACATTGTTATATGGGGAGGGGGAACACTTACCAATACTTTAGTGGAAGTCAAGATCTGAGAGCTATTATTATAATGGTTGCAATCATTGTGTCCCCATTCGTAATCATACTTCTTCATTGCTTGTAACATCCTCTTCTCTTTTGGATGGTTGAAGAAACAACTGTTGCAGGTCTTACTAAACACTGTGGTGTGTGTCTGACACTGTATACACAGTGAGCCTGACATTTCATCCCTTTTAGAATCTGAAGAGAGAAATGACAAGCAGTTTAGTCATGCCAACTACCACAATTAGCTAGATAGTTAGCCATCTAGCTAACAAGCCAGGTAAATACTGCAAAAGGCAACACAGTGACTGGGCAGGGGGTTCTAACTCCAGTCCAGGGGAACGTTAGCTAACGTAGCTAGCAAAAATAAAACTACAAACTAGCTAGCGAGTTTGCAAGCTATTTGGTAGCTGGGCAGAGCACTGACATCCTACTGAACCAGGCGAAGTTACAGATCACATAGGTCCTAGGATAGGATATCCTAATAAATGTAAATAGAAAAAAGTTCAAACAAACGAAAATGCAGCAAAGACTGCTAGAGCCAGCAACATTAGGCTTAGGTGTATATTCAGCAGTCGCAAACCGTAGCAAAACGTTTTGCAACGGGAAACGTTTTGCAACAAAAACTAGACTTTCTATTGGACGAATTCAGGTAGGCCCCTCCCGTTTGGTTCCTAGTGAATACACCCCATGCTGCATAGCAACAAGGTCTTGTTTTGAACAGTTCGAGGTCTAGCAAACGCGCTCCGGTGGGCAGATTAATAAAAATGAATAATCGCTTATTTAGGTTGTAATTTTAAAGCTAGATGTTGTAAACGTTTCATAGTAGTACACATACGACCGTGCAATATGATGAATATAGTCACAGGTATATGGGTGTCCCGACGCCATTTTCCTGTGACTATATTCTTGATATAGCACGGCCTCAGTCTTACTGCTCTTCTAAAATTGTTAGAACATGTATAAAACGCAACATAATCAATATTTCTTACCACCTCGAAATGAACATAGAGCTAGTTACTAGCTCAGAGATCTCAGAGTTGATTTTGCCCCTCTACTGTTCTTTCTGAAATAATTCGAATTTTCTAAAGGTTTACTGCCTGACGCTGCTGCTGGTAGTAATAAAAAAAATGACTTCCGGTTTTGTGCCTTCTTCTTCTTCAATGAGGTTTAACGGCGGTTGGCATCCAATTTGTTGCATTACCGCCACCTACTAGACTGGAGTACAACTCCCTTATCTTTCCATGAAAAATAAAATAAAACAAAGCAAATAAATATCCTACCATCTAACACTACACTCACAACTTCAAAACTACCACTAATAATTAACCCCACCCTTCTCCACTATTTAAATATACTCACTCCTACCTCATGCCCTCAAACTGAAATGATGGAACATCACATTTACGTCATTTAGCAGACGCTCTTATCCAGAGCGACTTACAGTTAGGGTGTGCGAAACTTGACAGCAGAAGAGTTACAGGGAGTGTTAAGTGGTGATGTTGTTTCCCGAGTGGCGCAGTGGTCTAAGGCACTGCATCGCAGTGCTAGCTGTGCCACTAGAGATCCTGGTTCGAATCCAGGCTCTGTCATGGCCGGCCGCGACCGGGAGACCCATGGGGCGGCGCACAATTGGTCCAGGGTAGGGGAGGGAATGGCTGGCAGGGATGTAGCTCAGTTGGTAGAGCATGGTGTTTGCAACGCCAGGGTTGTGGGTTCGATTCCCACGGGGGGCCAGTATGAAAAAATAATACAAAATAATAATGTATGCACTCACTATTATTTTTTCATACTGGCCCCCCGTGGGAATCAAACCCACAACCCTGGCGTTGCAAACACCATGCTCTACCAACTGAGCTACATCCCTGCCAGCCATTCCCTCCCCTACCCTGGACCAATTGTGCGCCGCCCCATGGGTCTCCCGGTCGCGGCCGGCCATGACAGAGCCTGGATTCGAACCAGGATCTCTAGTGGCACAGCTAGCACTGCGATGCAGTGCCTTAGACCACTGCGCCACTCGGGAAACAACATCACCACTTAACACTCCCTGTAACTCTTCTGCTGTCAAGTTTCGCACACCCAAATATCTCTCTGCAGCTGCCTCCACAACCTCCATTTTCTTTGATTTGTGTTCCATCCCTGCAGTACAATTAATAACCATTGCTATAAACACTAAAACCCCAATCTTACTGAAACATATATCACTTGCTTGCCTATCCCACTATACTGGTACATATCTCCTACTCTCACCACTCCCCCCCTTGACCCCTCTTCCTCTACTTTCTTCACTGCCTCCGCATATGACAGCTTCTTCTCTACTCTTACCCTGGAAACCTCAACCTGCCTCTCTCGCACTGGAAATGTCTGATCCCCAGCCCCATGGCCACCCCTACAATTAGCACATACCACCACTTTCCCCACTGCTTCACACTCCTTAGTCTCATGCCCTTCTGCACACTTCTCACACCTTGGAATCTCCCTCCTATATACTGCTGCCACATGCCCATAAGTTTGACACCTGTAACATCGTACAGTGAGGGAAAAAAGTATTTGATCCCCTGCTGATTTTGTAAGTTTGCCCACTGACAAAGACATGATCCGTCTATAATTTTAATGGTAGGTTTATTTGAACAGTGAGAGACAGAATAACAACAACAAAAAAATCCAGAAAAACGCATGTCAAAAATGTTATAAATTGATTTGCATTTTAATGAGGGAAATAAGTATTTGACCCCTCTGCAAAACATGACTTACTACTTGGTAGCAAAGCCCTTGTTGGCAATCACAGAGGTCAGACGTTTCTTGTAGTTGGCCACCAGGTTTGCACACATCTCAGGAGGGATTTTGTCCCACTCCTCTTTGCAGATCTTCTCCAAGTCATTAAGGTTTCGAGGCTGACGTTTGGCAACTCGAACCTTCAGCTCCCTCCACAGATTTTCTATGGGATTAAGGTCTGGAGACTGGCTAGGCCACTCCAGGACCTTAATGTGCTTCTTCTTGAGCCACTCCTTTGTTGCCTTGGCCGTGTGTTTTGGGTCATTGTCATGCTGGAATACCCATCCACGACCCATTTTCAATGCCCTGGCCGAGGGAAGGAGGTTCTCACTCAAGATTTGACGGTATATGGCCCCGTCCATCGTCCCTTTGATGCGGTGAAGTTGTCCTGTCCCCTTAGCAGAAAAACACCCCCAAAGCATAATGTTTCCACCTCCATGTTTGACAGTGGGGATGGTGTTCTTGGGGTCATAGGCAGCATTCCTCCTCCTCCAAACACGGCGAGTTGAGTTGATGCCAAAGAGCTCGATTTTGGTCTCATCTGACCACAACACTTTCACCCAGTTCTCCTCTGAATCATTCAGATGTTCATTGGAAAACTTCAGATGGCCCTGTATATGTGCTTTCTTGAGCAGGGGGACCTTGCGGGCGCTGCAGGATTTCAGTCCTTCACGGCGTAGTGTGTTACCAATTGTTTTCTTGGTGACTATGGTCCCAGCTGCCTTGAGATCATTGACAAGATCCTCCCGTGTAGTTCTGGGCTGATTCCTCACCGTACTCATGATCATTGCAACTCCACGAGGTGAGATCTTGCTTGGAGCCCCAGGCCGAGGGAGATTGACAGTTATTTTGTGTTTCTTCCATTTGCGAATAATCGCACCAACTGTTGTCACCTTCTCACCAAGCTGCTTGGCGATGGTCTTGTAGCTCATTCCAGCCTTGTGTAGGTCTACAATCTTGTCCCTGACATCCTTGGAGAGCTCTTTGGTCTTGGCCATGGTGGAGAGTTTGGAATCTGATTGATTGATTGCTTCTGTGGACAGGTGTCTTTTATACAGGTAACAAACTGAGATTAGGAGCACTGCCTTTAAGAGTGTGCTCCTAATCTCAGCTCGTTACCTGTATAAAAAACACCTGGGAACCAGAAATCTTTCTGATTGAGAGGGGGTCAAATACTTATTTCCCTCATTAAAATGCAAATCAATTTATAACATTTTTGACATGCGTTTTTCTGGATTTTTTTGTTGTTATTCTGTCTCTCACTGTTCAAATAAACCTACCATTACAATTATAGACTGATCATTTCTTTGTCAGTGGGCAAACGTACAAAATCAGCAGGGGATCAAATACTTTTTCCCCTCACTGTAAGCTCGCACAGGATAACTTATATATCCTAACTTCACTTTATCAGGCAAAGACTCAACTTCAAAACTCAAAAGAACAGACAATCACTCTTCTGTTTCGTCACTCTCACCACCCTGTTTACGTCGCACCAAACGACGAGCATCACAAACACCGGGAATCTTCCCCTTCAGTTGGTCAACTTTTACATTTACTGCTACCCCAGTAATCACTCCTCTCAATGGCACCCTTTTCTTAAGAGCAAAACAATTCACAATTCTTTCCCCCATTTGTTTAACTCTGAGCACCTTCTCCCTCTGCCCAACAGAAACACAAACAATTATCACTAAACCACTTCTGGTTACCCTCACCGATTCCACTATACCCAACGCTTTTTTCACCCATCTTGAAACCACAAATGGATCAGCCAAAAGGCAAGGGTCCACTTTTTCCACAAACTTCACTCCCACTATCACAGACTCATCTTTATCCTGACCCTCTGCGCAAGCCTCTGGCTCCGAGCACTTCACCACACCTACCACAGCTCACTTTGCTTACATGTCCTACCACTCTTCTTTAACAAACCTTCTCCTTTTTTCCCGCCATTTTTTACCAACTCAAACTCACAGTCTTCCTCCCTCTCTCTCTTAGACCTCCTCTGCCTCTCTTTTTCCCTCCATTCCTCCTCATTCATCCAAGTATACATCTCCTTATGATAATACTTGTCATGATTAAACTGGATTTGAACCCAAATGCAGACAACTACACCGAGCCAGAGAAGGTTTAACAGGTTTATTTACAATGTTCAATTTGTCCAGGTTTCCAATAATAGGGGAAGAGCAAGTCCAGGTTACAGGGAGGGTAACAGATCCAGGTCAGAGCAGGTGTGGTACCGTAATGTCCTAGTGTCCGTGGTGAGTCCAAAAGGGAGGTCCGGTAGTGGAAAGCAGGATGGTGGTGGCATGAGTGAAGCGGAGGCAGGAGTCAGCTTCCAATAATCTGTGGCACAGGAGAAAAGTAAATAGAACCAAAAAACACAAAGAGCGAAAACAAACAGGTTGAGTCGGCAGCGACACTAACATGGTCGTCTTGACTATGATCTGACGATGAGTGGCAAGTTTGACCGGGTCTTAAAGGCTGAGGTGATTATGGTGAATGAGCTGCAGCTGGAACCCTGACTCCCGCACACCAGACTTCACTCCTGCAATCAAGGACAGACAGAGGGGAGGGGAAGAGCAGAGAGAGAGCTACCTAGCAGCAGTAGGCCTAACAATACTACATTTCTCCTGACCAATATCTGTTTCTTGCCTTCTCAAAAGACTAAATTTTCCCCCTCCTTTGTTTTGTGCCTTCAAAATAAAAGCGCTGCTTTGAATAAAAGTTACAATTATATTTGTATTAATGATCGCTGTCTGAAATTGTTCAAATTCAATACGTTTTCTTCATTGGCCATTTTAATAAGCTACTGCTACAGTGCTACACAATCAGTGAGCACAGTTACATGCATACTATAATATGTGTGTGTAACCGTGGATAGTCAGATTAATATAGGGTCAAATAGAGTAATGTGGGATAACCAGCCCACCCAAAGAACAATGTCCAATTGCTGACACAAAAAAGCAAAGTTTGGTAAAAAAAAATTAGGTATGTGGATGATGATAATGTTTAGGCAAACAAGTAAGTAGCTACAGTTTACACTTTTGTTTTATATTTAATTCAATGTTTTTAGAAAAGGGGCGTTTTTCCCAAGTACGGGGTAACTGCACCCCTCAGCCCGCCCTGGCCCCCCGAAGATTAGTATGTTATAATGTATTTTATTTAGAGATATTTTTTTAATGAACTCTTAAAAGCTCAAGTATAGGTATTACAAGCATTTCGCTACACCCGCAATAACATCTGCTAAATATGTGTATGTGACCAATACAATTTCATTTGATTTGATCTTATTTTAATTCAATAAATAAAATATTGAAACAAAATGGCATTGCACATCTCACTATTAATATGCTCACTATGATGAGGTTTTGATTTAAGGTGCCTCTCGCACCAAATCATGTCCAAATCATCCTAAAGTATCTAAAAATAAATGACTGTATAAGTCAATTAAGTTACTTGTAGATGATTTGGACATGATTTGGACATGATTTGTAAAATGCTAATTTAGGTACCATTGACTTGCATTGGATTGAGAGAATGCCAAGAGTGTGCAAAGCTGTCATCAAGGCAAAGGGTGGCTATTTGAAGAATCTCAAATATAAAATATATTTGGATTTGTTTAACACTTTTTGGGTTTCTACATTATTCTATATGTGTTATTTAATAGTTTTCATGTCTTCACTATTATTCTACAATGTAGAAGATAGCAAAAATAAAGAAAAACCCTTGAATGAGTAGGTGTGTCCAAACTTTTGACTGGTACTGTATATTTTTAAAGAGAAACGAGACCAATACATTTTCACCCGCAAAATCGTTTTCAAAGTAGCCCAATTTGGCCACAAAACTACGAACATGACAGCACTGATTGACACTCATATTGCACACAATCCATAGTTAACGCTGTACAGCAGAGGAGGCTGGTGGGAGGAGCTATAGGAGGACAGGCTCATTGTAATGGCTGGAATGGAATTAATGGAACAGAGTCAAACAGGGTTTCCATAGCTCCTTTCCTGTAGCTCCTCCCACCAGCCTCCTCTGCTGTACAGCCTTAACTATGGATTGTGGATCCATGAAATGGGATATCAGTCTACTCTGTGACACCCACAACTTTGACAAGTTTACAAAAACATTAGCATCGTAGCTCTTATTGCGGGACTTTGACTGTGGGGAATCACCTACCCAATCAGCCTATTGTGCATATTGACATTAATATTGCACTACCATGAGGTCTGCGAAACCAGTGTGAAATGTAAGTTTGTTGTTGCCATTTGTAGAAACAGAATACATACAATAACTTAAAAAAGAAAAAGTACAAAAAGTAGGAAGTAATAGTATTAAATAATAAATCAAATAATATGAAGTTTATGCATTTCATTTATTTTCCTTGATAAGAGTGACAAATAAAGAGTAGACATTTAATAATGTTGAGGGAGAACATCATGAGACAGTCATTTGTGGCATTTCATTACACACTGCAATCTCCGCTCTAAAGAATGACGATCAGCTGACCTGGCAAAGTTCAACTCTGTTAATAGTAGGCTGGAGATGATCATAGGGGTGGAGTTTTCACCATGTTTATAACTATCAGGGGAAGAAGTATGAAGTTCCTCAGTGAAGGTGTAATAAATGAAAGAGTGGATAGTAGTCCTGGCCTCCACATGGTAGAAGGAGACCTGACCCTCTTCATAATCCACAAACACTCCAACCTTCTGGGTCTTCTTTCCTGCTACAACAGTAAGTGGCACAAGCATTATAGTAAGTGCCCCATCCAGCCTTGCACTCCCTCTCTCTATCCCTCTCCCTATACATCATATTGAAAACTGCAAACATTTCTCTCCTATGGAAAAATGTGTAAAATTGCAAGAAATTAACTGTAAAACTGCATATTTTTCTCTCCGCCCCATGGCAAAATGAGTAGAATTACATTAAAAGAGCTTTAAAACTGCAACATTTTCTCTACGCCCCATGGCAAAATGTAGATAATTGCATGAAATTAACTCTAAAACGTCATTTTTTTTATTTTCAAAAAACAACAACGAAACACTTAGGGTCCCCAAAAGCCTAGGGCCGGTTCTGACTGCAGATTATAAACAGCTTGTAGTCCTAAAAGCCGGAAAAGAGTTACCTCTGGTTCCTTCAGCTATTCCTATGGGGAAAATTTATGGGGAAAGAATAGGGTTTTGGGATAAACGCCAAAAATAAGGTCTGAGGATGACACAGGCTTGGGAGATCTGTGAGATGATATCAGTCAGTTAACATCACCTTTATTCATTATTATTATTAAGCCTTTAGGTGCTTTTTTAAAATTACATAAATGCTTCAAAATTCACAAAAAGTGACATTAGCTGATGAAGATGATCTCATAAGACAAAACCTATAAGATCTCTTAAGCCTGTATTTACCACACAGACCTTATTTTCAGTGTTTATCCAAAAACCCTACAATAACGCCGTTAATTTCCCCATAGCCTTTGTCCAACTAAAAAAAGTTCCGTTTTTTTGTGGCCTCCACCCCATCAAAGTTGCCCATCCCTAAACTGTCCAGCAGAGGGCAGTGTCTTGCTGCTTGCCTGGTTCACCGCCTTCGAGGTTCACTGCCTTCGACACAGAAGGCCATTGTCAGAAGTCACTACAGTATTACATGCTGACCACACCGCCCTCGTCGGTACACATACATGTTATTCAATCATTGCACCCACACTGCTCACGCGCGTCAACGAGCGTCTGGTAGCCAGGCGCTAAAATAGATCTTGGTTCTGTTTGTGATGCTTGACGCGCTGCAAGTCCCGCCTCTCCCATCTCCTCATTGGTTTTTAGGAGCATATACCCACGTGGGTGATTGAAAGATGAACTGAGGTCCACAATCCAGTCCAGTTGGTGGTGGTAATGCCTCTTAAAGTTGGTTGCCAACCGCCATATAAAGTCCAAATAAGAAGAAGAAGACTGAAGGAGGAGAGATTACTAGAAACAAACTCGGTTTACCCTTTTTATATGTGGATACATTTTCGGAGTAGAGGACATTTGACATTTTAGTCATTTAGCAGACGCTCTTATCCAGAGCCACTTACAGTTAGTGAGTGCATACATTTTTTATTTTTTATTTTCAGGTAAAATAACAACCCAATGTTTATATCCCAGGACAAATGAGCTAGCAACAGAAAGCTAGCTAGCTAGCTAAATTGCCATAAATGTTTCATGCTTTTTGACCTGTCCCCAAATTAATATAGTTGGTTCAGAGTTCGTTTTGATATTTCAACCTGCATGTCCTGATCGCATCTGGCGCACACGGACACACAAATAATAATACTAATAATTTATTCAATTTCTATAGCACTTTTCATTACAAAAATTATCTCAGAAGCGCTTGAAAAACAAACAAGAATAAAATAAAACTCCATGATAAAAGAGTGACACTGAGACTCAGATTTTCTCTTTAAAATGTATGTCAAACAAAAAACATACAAATCTATGCACTACTTTTAACAATTTCCACTGAAAATTGAAAATACTGACTTGAAGAACAGTGCAGATGCAACATTTGGTAACAGAAAGACGGCACAAACAGCACAAACTGTCATTCTGTTACCAATCTTTGCATCTGCACTGTTCTTCAAGTAAATATGTTTTGCAATATTTTCAGTGGAAATTGTTAAAAGTAGTCCTTGTGCGTAGAGTTGTATGGATTGTTTAACTTTGCAATCATTTGTTTTGTTTGACATATATTTTAAAGTGAAACATCTGAGTCTCACTGTCACTCTGTAACCATGGAAATGCCCATAAGAGTAGGTCTGGACTACGATTTTCATCCAGAGTTGAAGGTTCTAAGTGTTTTAAGCCTTCAACAGATGGAGCGACAGTCAAGAAGGAACCACATGGCTTGAGCAGAAGCAGGGGGTCAACTGTATAAAATGTAATTTTACAATAGGAAAATGTGTTTGATCTACACTATATATACAAAAGTATGTGGACACCCCTTCAAATGAGTGGATTCCGTTATTTCAGCCACACCCGTTGCTGACAGGTGTATAAAATCGAGCACAGAGCCATGCAATCTCCATAGACAAACATTGGCAGTAGAATGGCCTTACTGAAGAGCCCTGTGACTTTCAACGTGGCACCGTCACAGGATGCCACCTTTACAACAAGTCAGTTCGTAAAATGTCTATGCCCCGGTCAACTGTAACTGTCGTTATTGTGAAGTGGAAACAGGACCGCCGAGTGCTGAAGCGTGTAGCGCGTAAAAATTGTCTGTCCTCGGTTGCAACACTCAGTACTGAGTTTCAAACTGCCTCTGGAAGCAACGTCAGCACAATAACTGTTTGTCGGGAGCTTCATGAAATGGGTTTCCATGGCCAAGCAGCCGCACACAAGCCTAAGATCACCAGGCACAATGCCAAGCGTCGGCAGGAGTGGTGTAAAGCTCGCCACCATTGGACTCTGGAGCAGTGGAAACGTGTTCTCTGGAGTGATGAATCACACTTCACCATCTGGCAGTCCAACGGACAAATCTGAGAACGCTACCTGCCCCAATGCATAGTGCCAACTGTACAGATTGGTGGAGGAGGAATAATGGTCTGGGGCAGTTTTTTATGGTTCAGGCTAGGCCCCTTAGTTCCAGTGAAGTTAAATCTTAAAGCTACAGCATACAATGACATTCTAGACGATTCTGTGCTTCCAACTTTATGGAAACAGTTTGGGGTAGGCCTTTTCCTGTTTCAGCATGACAATGCCCCCATGCACAATGCGAGGTCCATACAGAAAGGGTTTGTTGAGATCGGTGTTGAAGAATTTTCCTGGCCTGTACAGAGCCCTGACCTCAACCCCATCTAACACCTTTGGGATGAATTGGAATGCCGACTGCAAGCCAGGCCAAATCACCCAACATCAGTGCCCGACCTCACTAATGCTCTTGTGGCTGAATGGAAGCAAGTCCCCGCAGCAATGTTCCAACATCTAGTGGAAAGCCTTCCCAGAAGAGTGGAGGCTGTTATAGCAGCAAAGTGGAGAACGACTCCATATTAATGTCCATGATTTTGGAATGAGATGTTCGACGAGCAGGTGACCACATACTATTGGTCATGTAGTGTATTTTCAAACACATTTTGATGTTGACATTTTTTTGCATTCATAAATATTAGGTACATGTTTTTTTTACATACTAAAATTGTAATTTCATAGTAATTATAAAAAAAAATTGTTTCTGTGGGGTGTATTGAAACAAATACCACAACCGTCTGGCACCAAGTCAGTGATGGTAAAAAGGTAGTTTGTTTTAGACTGTCTTGCCTCAATTGTTACTCCTAAATCAGAAGAGAAGAATGCGTGACAGGGCCGCTGGGGGCTCAAAAACATACACTCCCAAGAGACTACGTTCTTCCCCATGGCTGAGGTATCATGCTGTGACTCTCAGAGCCTCTGACCCTAAGTCCATTGTGTGTGTGTGTGTGTGTGTGTGTGTTTGAGCGTAACAATAATGGTGAGGTCACCGCTGCTGTGGAGAGACTGTCCATTACAGTAGAGAACTTCATTGCCATGTGAGAAAGCCCACATAAAAAAATACTACAGTTTACTATAGAATATTATAGTACTTACTATAGAATTCTGTAGTAAACTGTAGAATACTGTAGAATCCTATACTCTACATTCTAGTATCCCTCGATTGTGTAGTGCTTACTATAGACTTTTGTAGTATACTATAGAATACTATACTACACACTGTACTATTCCTTGATCATGTGTAGTACTTACTTTGTTATTGTTTCAACTGCTGATTGCCGCTTTAAGAAACACATGAATGGGCCTCCTGAGTGGCGCAGCAGTCTAAGGCACTGCATCACAGTGTCGAGGCGTCACTACAGCCTGGGGTTCGATCCCAGGCTGTGTCACAGCCGGCCGTGACAGGGAGTCCCATAGGGCGGCGCACAATTGGCCCAGCATCATCCAGGTTAGGGGAGGGTTAGGCCGGGGGGTTTTCCTTGGCAAATCGCGCTCTAGCAGCTCCTTGTGGCGGGCTGGGCGCCTGCATGCTGACTTCAGTCGTCAGTTGAACTGTGTTTCCTCTGACACATTGGTGCGGCTGGCTTGCGGGATAAGCGAGCAGGTGTTAAGAAGCAGCGCGGCTTAGCGGGTCATGTTTTGGAGGACGCATGACTCGACCTTTGCCTCTCCCGAGCCTGTTGGAGAGTTGCAGCAATGAGACAAGATCGTAACTATCAATTGGATATCATGAAAAGGGGGTAAAATTACAAACAAATTAATAAAAAAGAAACACATGAATGACCAGACAAGTATGTTTAAGCATGCATGACTGTTGGGAGTGCGGTGCCATACCTTTAGCTACCAGGTGCAACAGGGCTGACACACTAAAGTTGAAGTTGCGGCAGATGTCTTGACCACCCTCTGGCTGTTCTCTAGACAGCGGTAGCGCTGGAAGGTGTCCCAGGCACTGTTTGTGGCCACATCACCTCCCTCAGAACCAGTGAAGTTCTCCAGGTTTTCACAGTCGTGCATCAGCATAATCTATAGAGAGGGCAGAACAATGCAGGAGATGCAATTAGATTTAGTATGGAGTCGAAGTCCCAAATTACAATCCTTGTACAATCCATAGACATTGGTAAAAAGGTAAACAAATGTATGGCACTGGAGTTTGAGGAAGGTGGAGCGATACATATGTGCCGAGTTGTGTAAGGCATAAGATGAGTTGGTGACTCACTGGTCCAAACTTGATGTTCTCTGCCTCATTGGTGTAGTGGTCCAGGGCGATGAAACAGAAGCCTGACTCCAACTGGTCAAATGTCTTCTCTCTACACACACTGACCTGTCTCCTGAGAACTGGATTGAGAGAGGAAAATAAGATGTCAGGAAATGTCATACACAGAGTTCAATTGGAGTTTTATCTTTGCATTCAAGGTAGCGGTCCATTTTAAGACTGCTGTATCAAAAGGGGAAACTATGGTTAATCATTTAGCCAAATAAGTGATAACAAGATGTGGAGCTGAGCTGTAGGGCAATTCCAGAACCATCTTTCTAGACAATAATAGACAGCAGCTTTGGTTGAACCAAATAGCAAAAAGTTAATTAGCCAGCTAACGTTACCTAGTTAACTTCCTAGCTAGCTGATGTTCACCTAGCTTGCCTCATCAATAGCCTGCTTAAATAACAGAAGACCAAATAACTGCCTACTTCAATTTCAATATTGAAATCATAGCTGATTAGCTAGCTAGTTGGTTAGCACGTTGTTCAACACTTTTATAAGCCATAAAATGCGCTACAATCAGCACTGCAGCTGCAATGAATGAGTAGCCTATATCAAAGTGTTTCGATATTGCGTTGTTATTATTAGCGGCTTGTCTCTTTTTTTATATCAAGTAATATTTAACTTTATCTGGACATGAATTGGTGCATGAGGCAGAAATAATGCAGTGTGACTTGAATTTCGCCATCAGCTGGAAGACAGGGTCCCCTTTTCTCAGTGGAGGGAGGGAGAGTGGCAGCCTCACCCCTGCTCACTCCCTTCTCTCAAACTGACCATCAGATCAGATCAGTCCAGTAAAATAAAATAAAAACAAATTATTATGCTCACTCAGCTGTGCCTCAAAACTAATACAACAAATGATATATTACAAGTGTGATCATGTAGGCTACCTACAATTTTTAAATAGGGAATTTCAAGCATAGCAGATATGCAGTGATAATGTATTGGGCCTATAGCCTACTACAAACTTCTTTGCTACAGAACTGTTTTTAATAGGTTAATGTTGCATAGGCTTAGGTAAAATAAAAATGAATCTAAGCAGTAGATCTCAGCTTGCATTTTGACTCAGAAAAGGTTGGTGACCACTGTTGTAGAGTATGAACCTGCAGGAGCAAGTCACTGCTTTTGATGTTTGCAGAGAACGACAGGGTGTTGTCCAGGGTCAATCCAAGTATCTTTGCACTCTGGGAGGGGGACACCGTGGAATTGTCAACCGTGATGGAGAGGTCTTGGTGCGGGCAGGAGGAAGAGCAGCTCCGTCTTGTCGAGGTTGAGCTTGAGGTGGTGGGCCCACATCCAAGCTGAGATATCTGCCAGGCACACAGATATGCGTGTCGCCACCTGAGTGTCAGAAGGGGGGAAGGAGAAAAGTAGTAGATTGTCATCCGCATAGCAATGATAGGAGAGACAATGTGAGGATATGACGGAGCCGAGTGACTTGGTGTATAGAGAAAAGAGGAGAGGGCCTAGAACCGAGCACTGGGGGACACCAGTGGTGAGAGTACCTGGTGCAGACACAGATCCTCTTCATCACTTATATCAGTACATTTGTAACAACCTTAACCTTACTCTATTTGATCAAATAAGCCTTACGTAATTTGACACTCTCATAGACCTCCATGCAAAAATATCTGCTTATCTCGCGGGGACAGATTTTGGGCACAGGTAATCATCTGGCTTCGCTTCTTCCTCTCTGGCGATAGCTAGTGATAGTGATGCACAAGCTAGGTCTATTTGCCATCAACTGGCAGCATTTACTTGCTAGAATCAGAAGCTTGAAAACCCCATAAAAAGAAAAGCTTGAAAGCCCGATTAGATTTAAAACTGAACATAATTTATGATGGTTTTTATTTTATTTTAGTTAGATTTGCAGTCAAAGATAATAATTTCAGTATAGTTTTAGTTGCTCAAATGTTTTTCATAATTATAAGTATTTTAGGTTACTTTTTTATTTAATTTTAGGTTTACTATAATAACCTTGTATACTACAGTCATGTCCACAAAAATATTATAATAAATACTACAGTATACTACAGTCATGTCCACAAAAACAGTAAATAATATAGTACAGTGAGGGAAAAAAGTATTTGATCCCCTGCTGATTTTGTACGTTTGCCCACTGACAAAGAAATGATCAGTCTATAATTTTAATGGTAGGTTTATTTGAACAGTGAGAGACAGAATAACAACAAAAATATCCAGAAAAACGCATGTCAGAAATGTTATAAATTGATTTGCATTTTAATGAGGGAAATAAGTATTTGACCCCCTCTCAATCAGAAAGATTTCTGGCTCCCAGGTGTCTTTTATACAGGTAATGAGCTGAGATTAGGAGCACACTCTTAAAGGGAGTGCTCCTAATCTCAGCTTGTTACCTGTATAAAAGACACCTGTCCACAGAAGCAATCAATCAATCAGATTCCAAACTCTCCACCATGGCCAAGACCAAAGAGCTCTCCAAGGATGTCAGGGACAAGATTGTAGACCTACACAAGGCTGGAATGGGCTACAAGACCATCGGCAAGCAGCTTGGTGAGAAGGTGACAACAGTTGGTGCGATTATTCGCAAATGGAAGAAACACAAAAGAACTGTCAATCTCCCTCGGCCTAGGGCTCCAAGCAAGATCTCACCTCGTGGAGTTGCAATGATGAGAACGGTGAGGAATTTTTCTGCTAAGGGGACAGGACAACTTCACCGCATCAAAGGGACGATGGACGAGGCCATGTACCGTCAAATCATGGGTGAGAACCTCCTTCCCTCAGCCAGGGCATTGAAAATGGGTCGTGGATGGGTATTCCAGCATGACAATGACCCAAAACACACAGCCAAGGCAACAAAGGAGTGGCTCAAGAAGAAGCACATTAAGGTCCTGGAGTGGCCTAGCCAGTCTCCAGACCTTAATCCCATAGAAAATCTGTGGAGGGAGCTGAAGGTCCGAGTTGCCAAACATCAGCCTCGAAACCTTAATGACTTGGAGAAGATCTGCAAAGAGGAGTGGGACAAAATCCCTCCTGAGATGTGTGCAAACCTGGTGGCCAACTACAAGAAATGTCTGACCTCTGTGATTGCCAACAAGGGTTTTGCCACCAAGTACTAAGTCATGTTTTGCAGAGGGGTCAAATACTTATTTCCCTCATTAAAATGCAAATCAATTTATAACATTTTTGACATGCGTTTTTCTGGATTTTTTTGTTGTTATTCTGTCTCTCACTGTTCAAACAAACCTACCATTAAAATTATAGACTGATCATGTCTTTGTCAGTGGGCAAACGTACAAAATCCCTCACTGTATATAAATATAGTAATACTACATTATTTAGACCATAGTAAACTATAGTATATTTTCATGTGGGTAGTCAATTACTACCTGCTGCTTGTCTTTACACACTCAACACAGTGGCCAAAAGTGGCAGGAATTCTCTCTTTCAATACAATTTGACGGTGTGTGTCACCTTCCATTGGCGTTGTAGCAATGCCAACGCTGACTTGTTATTTTCGATATTGGTGTAAAAAAACACAGAAGTCCAATTGATGATTTAACCATTCGAAGTCTATTGTTTTAAAGGAAAACCTGCAGGTCTGGTGGTTGTGACCCTAATTTACAGATTACAGTGGGGAATTTTTTGCAAAACAGTTGTTAACCCTTGATGAAGCATCTTAATCAGACTAACTGGATGATGAGCCTCGGGGAGAGACTAGAGAAACAGAGCGTTAGTCCCAAATTGCACTGTATTCCCTGGCCCTGGTGAAAAGTAGTACACTATCTAGGGAATAGGATTCCGTTTAGGACAGAGAAGAAGAAGCGTGCTACATGTACTGCTTAATCTGGCCCAGACAAAGTAATTTCACTAATTACCAAAAGGGCACTAAGCAAACACAAGGAAATAAGAACGAATTGGCCGTCTCCCGCAGATTACCCCGCGGGGGGTCCTGTCTAATTTGGAGGAGACTAAGGTATTGTCACTGGCCCGGGCTAACATGTACAGGGCAGAGCGACCCCAATAAACACACACACGCAACCCAGCCCTCCACCCCACAATCCCCAACCAGCTTGGCGGCAGATGGTGGAGTCTGCGCAGCATGTAACCCCCTCCTCCTCCCCTCCGTCCCCCCTTCTCTTTTGTGCTCCTCACCGTGCCATGCACAGGGGTCCACCAACAACAGCCAACACCCCCTTCCCTGCCCTGCCTCTATCTCTGTAGCCATTGTTGCGTGGGCTACTAAGAAGGGGTGCAGTCAGGTGTCCTAATACGCCTGTCAAGGGGGGAATCGAGAAAGCCGTTTATACGTTCCGGGCAGTGGTGTTGTGTCACGCCTACCAGCGGCCCCCTGTTCTGTTCTTCAACCTCTCTGTCCCTGTTTCACTTTAAAGCGATAGTTCACTGAATTTACAAAATGACTTATTTGTTTCCTCACCCTGAAAGCAGTCTATGGACATGGACACAGCGCAATCACTTTGAGTTTGTTTACCTAGCGATTGTCACCAACTGCTAACTTTAGCATTTTGTAACCAAAACGAATGGAAGTCAATGTACCCGATATTGGCATGTTTTACATTTCATGCCGAGATCATCCCAAAATCTCTGAAAGGGATTGTGTAACTGCCGCTTTTCAGTTGTGCTGTGGTGGGACAGAAGTAGTTGTGGGGCTGTGGGTTTGGGGCTGGACATACCTATTTATCTGATGTGTTTGTCCCAAAATATTTTGCCTGTTTACCTGCAAACCCCCAACATAGCCTAGCAATGATATACAGCTTGCTTTCCTAAAAGCTGCAAATCAAATGTTGGTGATTGTCCAAGAAAAACACAAGGCTATACCAACTGAACACAGAAACACACAAAGCGCTTAAAATGCCATTCCAAAATATAAGACAAGGGTTACCTTTCAAATGATATCGAGAGCAGTGACCACCACCTTATAGGATGTATGAGCCGGACAAATGCAGTCATGCACCACCATGTCACGTCTACAATATAGAATATGGACCTTTGAAGTACAGATGAAATGTGGTCATTTCAGGACATGATGCTAACAATATTTGGAGTTACTGCAAACATTATAGCCATTTTGATGAAGGAAAAGTTATAGTGTGAGAGCACAATGATTATGGTTCCCCTTTTAAAAGGTCCATAGTCTATATTGTAGACGTGACATGGTGGTACATGTCCTGAAATGACCACATTTCATCTGTACTTCAGAGGCATTATTTATAGATTCCTCCATACATCAAAATACGATACAGAGCAAACATGGTGACCAAAACAAAATGGCGGAATGCAGCATTTGTTTTTGCACTGTCACGACTGTTATGTAACAGCCAGGGGACTTGGAGGTCCCTGCAGTGATTTCCATATGACCCAGGGTGTGGTCCCTGTGGACCCCCAGCACACGTGCCCTCTCAGTGGACGACCCCTGGGTCCTGGGGGCAGGGCCAAGAGCGCTAGGGGTCACCGGACAACTGGGACCCTCAGCTGGGGGAGAGGGAGTTAGGATAGGATGAAGGGCCAAAATGTGAAGGGGTCAGTTCTCAAAGTGGATTACATTTACATCCTATTACCATGCAAGGGGACTGGTTATTTGATGCTATTGCCAGATTTGCCGGACCACACATTGATGTGGTCAGTGATGTAGTCGTAAAAAAAATTGGTGGGTAAACACTGATCGCCGTTCGCGGTGAATAAAGTAACGCTGGATAAATGATCACGCAAAATAAAAAAGGTGCATAAACAGAGTTTACTTGCGTTTACCCTCCACTACACCACTGGTGATGGTGCCAGATTTGACGAAATGGCCTCTGGAACACATTTCATAAATCTGCCCACTGGGCACACAATGTCATTTCAACGTAGATAATTGTGTAATATTTGATTGAGATGTTGATCAATGAGATTACAACTTATATTCACCCACTCAAAGATAGTTGCATTTCCAATGCGTTATCATAATGCTTTCAACCATCTATAAGCATAACCAAATTCCAATGGAAAAACAATGTCTGATTTTTGGTTTAGTTGTCATCCAAATGTCCATCACTGCACTTCTAACCATTTAAAAGCACAGCGAAGTTCAAATGGGAATACAATGTCAGATATTTTACTTATTTATACAACAGATTAGTGTGTTATCACTGTGCTTCATCTAATAGTAGAAACAACACACTGCGCACAGACGTCAGTTCAACGTCTAGCTTTCATTAACATTTGGTTGAGTTTTCAACTAACTGAATTGAACTAAGTGAATTCAACGTGAAATCAACAAAACATTTCACCATGTTATTTAATTTAGGTTCAAAGTTAGGTGACAAAAATACAAAATCCCCTTACGTTGATGGCTTTTAGCAAATCTAATCAGTTTTCCACATTGATTGAATGTCATCACATTGATTTTTTGGGTTGAAATGACGTGGAAACAATGTTAATTTGAGCAGTTTTTGCCTAATGGGAAATTGCAGTTGAGATTACAATAAAAGTACAAGGTGCAAGTGAAGATCTCCACAGACCTGCGATGACCTATGCATGGTATATTGAACATGCACACTTTATATGATTACATAAGAAGACATTTATAGTTACAGTAACCTCAAAATGTGGCCATGGATGTGTTACTCATGTTAAGGTTGAACGTTACATTAAAATAGCCTTAACTTTAGGCTATTTTGCTTTATTACAAAAGTAATATTGAATTGGGTTTGGTTGCCTACATTTAAAGGATATGTATCTACTGCTTGGATAGTTCCATCTGAGCCACTGGCTTAATCCCATATTTTAACTTAGATTTTTGGTTAAGTTGGAGACGTGAATCCAACATATCATTTGTTAACTTGTTATCAAGTTAATAGGATATTGAATTGTGTTTGGCTGTCAACGCAACCAAATATCAACATTTGAAGTATATTTTTCTTCTGCTTGGATAGTTCCATCTGTGCCACTGACTTAGTCCAGTTTGTTTACAAATTAATAATTTATATATTGGATTCACATCTCCATGTCAACCAAAAATCAAAGTTAAAGAATAGGACTAAATCAAATCAAATTTTAAATGCACTTTAAATGTCCAATAGAGCTGTTTTGATCTCAATACCAAAAAATTAAGTACCTTACTGTGATTGTTTTCAATTAAAATGGTCAAAAATAAACAAAAATAGCTTTTTAGCAAAGAGCAATTTCTCAAACAAGAATTTTGCTAGGACTGTCTGGGAGTGGTCTGATTAAGGAGGAGAAAACTGAAAACTAGGTAATATTGGCAAAGAGGTTTGGAACTCTCTTTCTTATTGGTCTATTAACTAATTTAGCGCCTGGTGATGTCACCAGGCAGTCCTATACTCCATCCCACCAAAACAGACTGAAATTTCAGACCGTCTTTTCAAACAGCTCTTACACTAAAAGGGCATTATCATCATTTTCACAATTTCACAGTATTATTCCAATCTCATAGTGTGAAAATATATATAAAACAGAAAAAAAAAGTTTGATTTGATTTAGTCCTATTCTTTAACTTTGATATTTGATGATTGATAAAGTATCGTCACATTTCATTTGCTCTGTTAAACCTACCCTTTGGAATGACTTCAATAGCAACAGTGAATCTATTCAGTTTTTAAGTGGAGCTCTCTCAACGATCATTCTCACGATAGCACATTGGCAGTAGTCAGTGACAGAAATCATAGATGAGCAAGGCTTGTTTAAAACCTTGGATGGGAGACCAAAGGGTAGCTGTAGATAGATACATTCTCAAGTAGGAGGTGCTGCCCAGCCTATAGTTTTTTTTCTGATAGTGGATATAAAGTTGAAAATCTGATGTTGTTTTAAAGGTACACATTCTACATACAGTGCCTTGCAAAAGTATTCAGGTGCAACCAATTACCTTCAGAAGTCACATAATTAGTTAAATAATGTCCACCTGTGTGCAATCTAAGTGTCACATGATCTGTCACATGATCGCAGTATATATACACCTGTTCTGAAAGGCCCCAGAGTCTGCAACACCACTAAGCAAGGCAAGGGGAACCACCAAGCAAGCAGCACCATGAAGACCAAGGAGCTCTCCAAACAGGTCAGGGACAAAGTTGTGGAGAAGTACAGATCAGGGTTAGGTTATAAAAAAATATCAAAAACTTTGAACATCCCACAGAGCACCATTAAATCCATTATTAAAAAATTGAAAAAATATGGCACCACAACAAACCTGCCAAGAGAGGGCTGCCCATCAAAACTCACGGACCAGGCAAGGAGGCCATTAATCAGAGAGGCAACAAAGAGACCAAAGATAACCCTGAACGAGCTGCAAAGCTCCACAGCAGAGATTGGAGTATCTGTCCATAGGACCACTTTAAACCGTACACTCCACAGAGCTGGGCTTTATGGAAGAGTGGCCAGAAAAAAGCCATTGCTTAAAGAAAAAAAATTGCAAACACGTTTGGTGTTCGCCAAAAGGCATGTGGGAGACTCCCCAAACATATGGAAGAAGGTACTCTTGTCAGATGAGACTAATATTGAGCTTTTTGGCCATCAAGGAAAATGCTATGTCTGGCACCAACCTAACACCGCTCATCACCCCAAGAACACCATCCCCACAGTGAAGCATGGTGGTGGCAGCATCATGCTGTGGGGATGTTTATCATCGGCATGGACTGAGAAACTGGTCAGAATTGAAGGAATGATGGATGGCGCTAAATATAGGGAAATTATTGAGGGAAACCTGTTTCAGTCTTCCAGAGATTTGAGACTGGGACGGAGGTTCACCTTCCAGCAGGACAATGACCCTAAGCATACTGCTAAAGCAACACTCGAGTGGTTTAAGGGGAAATATTTAAATGTCTTGGAATGGCCTAGTCAAAGCCCAGACCTCAATCCAATTGAGAATCTGTGGTATGACTTAAAGATAGCTGTACACCAGCGGAACCCATCCAACTTGAAGGGGCTGGAGCAGTTTTGCCTTGAAGAATGGTCAAAAATCCCAGTGGCTAGATGTGCCAAGCTTATAAAGACATACCCCAAGAAACTTGCAGCTGTAATTGCTGCAAAAGGTGGCTCTACAAAGTATTGACTTTGGGGGGGGGGGGGGGGGGGGGGGTGAATAGTTATGCACGCTCATGTTTTCAGTTTTTTGTCTTATTTCTTGTTTGTTTCACAATAAAATATATTTAGCATCTTCAAAGTGGTAGGCATGTTGTGTAAATCAAATGATACAAACCCCCCAAAAATCAATTTTAATTCCAGGTTGCAAGGCAACAAAATAGGAAAAATGCCAAGCGGGTGAAGACTTTCGCAAGCCACTGTAGGTTTGTCTATGTTGAAATTTGGTTACCATGATGACATAATCCTGTGGTTGAAAAGGTCACCCTCAAAACAACAGTTTACGATAATTACTTTTTTGAAATCAAATGTATTTTCTACGTAGATTCCATGTCACAATATTTTGACAAATTACATTGAAACAACGTTGATTCAACCAGTTTGTGCCCTGCGGGTGGGCCCTATTTGAATACTTTAAAGGGGGGCTGAACTGACCGATTTTGCCTGGGCTTTTCTGCTACTCATTAAGATAAACAAGATTTGCTTCTGGGGGGTGAGGTTTGATGTGGGTGTGTTATGTCAGTTAGGACTGATTTCTAGGAACACGTCTACAACCATTCCTTGAGGAAATCACTGATTTTATTCAATAATATTAGTGAAAGATTTTTTGGGGAGACCATGTTTTTTCCTATCGACTCACTTACAGGTCAGTTTCAAATGGCTATATTGTGCAACAACTCCAAAAATGGTTTGTCTTCTTTGGTAAGTTAAATTACAGTATCTCTTTAGGTTAGGACTGTGGTGTACTCTGGTAGCTTTTATAATGATACCAGTGGAGTTCTTAAGATGCCCCATGGTTACAGTACTCATCTACAGTAATTTGCAGAAAAAATAATGTTTTCTCTCTTGTGTCCCATCCATTCTGTAATTTTGTAAACATGTATTTTTTTTCTGGTATTCCTCTCACACTATGGACTCTTCAGAGAGAAGAGGAGAGATTAAAATAAAGGGGGGGGGGGGAGAAATCAATACTCTTCCTGCAGCATGTATCCAATAAAGCAGGAGAAAGATTAATGTAAGGATATATCAGTTGGGCCTGGGTGCAAGGAGGGATAGAGAGAAAGAGAGAGGGAGGAAAATAGAGGGAGTGGAGGGGAGACCTTGCATGAAGTGACGTTTCAAATGATAAAAATGATCTCTTCCTCTTTTTTAACTGGCATTCACCTACACACACACACACACACAAATACATACATACATAGTACTGTACTGACTAGATACACTATGTCCATTCAGAGGGTTGCCAAGGAACATATATTAATGAGAGAGCGCCAAAGATAGAGAGAGGGATAGGGCGGATATTAGCAGGCTTACTGCCCAGACAGTGGTCACTAGTCACTACCTCCCAGTCCTCCTGCCATTTCACCCTCTCAAGAGTTGGAGGGAGATGAGAGGAGGAGGCTGCTCTCAGTCGCTGCTGCACTATAACACACAGATAGGCAGGGGGTTTCAGCCATTGGAGGAGATAGTAGGAGGAGGGAGGAGCTTACGGTACCGCCCACCACTCCCTCTCAGCCAAGCTGCCAGGAGAGAAGAAGCATCAAGAACCGAGGCTGGAAGACTTCTTGTTTTCCCCTTCCTTTTCTCTGTATATCTTGTCCTCTCTCTTCCTCCCTTCCTCTCGCTCCCTATCCCCCCCCCCCCCCCCCTCTCTCTCTCTCTCTCTCTCTCTCTCTCTCTCTCTATCTATCTCTTTCTCTTTCTCGTTGTCTGAATCAGTGTTGCCTTGGAGTACTGGAGCGATACACCTGTCCGGGCTGTTGCCACACCACTCCACTGCGATGCATGCAAGAGGTACCCCCTTTCTTTCTCTATGTATTTTTCCCTCCTCAATCTCTCCCTCTCTCCCTCTCTGTTCTCCCCACTTTCTTTCATCTCGTAAATGTTTGCTAATTTAATGTGAAACTTTTACATGCTATACTGTATGAATGGTTACAGTCATAACACATGAGTGTATTGCCTACCTCATGCCAAAAGGTTAACTGAAGTAGTTATGATTCTCTTTTTAATTGAGAATCCCCCAACAATATAGTTAATCAGTGTGTCAATTTGATTTGTGTATTTTTTAGGTTTTCATGGGTTCTTCACAACTAATACTACTAATTGCAGCTAGTTACAATTGTAAAATGACACATATTTTAATCTTGATAGTCATGCCTGATATTACAATTATTTGACCTGTGAAGATAATTCCAGTTTTCTATGGCTGTTGCTTGATCCTTTACTCTGGATATATACTGTAATACTAGGCCAAATGAAAATGTACTGAATCTTACTGATGTAATACTATCAGTAAATCAAAGTAACAAACAACTTACAAGCTTACAAAATACTAACCCGTTGATATAACATAAAGTGGTCGATCTCAAATGTGACACTGTAAAATGTTTAGGACATTTCTAGATAGCATTTTATTTGACAGCAGACTTTGTCATACAATAAGTTATTTACTGATAAATGTGGTATCTACCTCAATCCTGCTAAATTGGCACAAGTATGCCAGATGGTACTGTAGCGACCTTAGCACAACAATATACAACATAGTCAAGATGTTCAGGCTACCCCCTAAATTTGCTACAGTACTTTATTTCACATAATTCAATGGGTTGGTTTAATATGCTTTGAAATGATTGGATGATTATATGCACAATGCATGAGAGAGGTATTATGGGTGTAGTCCTTCAAAAAGATGGAACAAGACAAATATTATCTTTTACAACCAGCATAAACATACAATTACCAAATTAGCATTGATTAAAAAAGAATTAATTGTGTCAGTGGGGTAAACATTTTTGGCTAAACTAGAGCTATCACAAAAGCCAGGCGTCACACCCCATTTTAAAGCTATAGTGTTCCTTTTTCTGCGATACAGAGTGGAGCACCACACAACGGTTCAGATAGAATGGAATACTTGAAATTATTTTCACAAACCTACCATTCCAGTTTGAACTGAGGTAAGAGAAGCATATACTGAAGGATGGAAATGCCTATTGTCCGTCATTCATCAAAGTATTATAACATATATTCAGATGCTTTTATCCAAAGCGACTTACAGTAGTGCGTGCATACATTTAAGTATGGGAGGCCCTGGTGGAAATCAAACAAACAGTCCTGTTTTTTTAAAGTGCCATGCTCTACCAACTGAGCCACACAGGACCACATAGTAAATGTAATATATTGGGCACAAGAACCCTTGCCTGCTTGAGCAGTTGACTATTGAGGCGATACAAGCTCTTTGAGATTGAGGGGACCAGAGCTAAACTTAAAATTCGAAATGCCAACTGAAAAATTATATTGATAGTTTCAATTGAAAGTGATAGTGAATCTATTATGGTTAATGCCCGATGCCACAAATAGTGATATAGGCAGAGGCCTCTTTCTCTATTTTTTTCTTCTAATTACCCTGACTGGCACTACAGAAGCCATTTTGGAGGAAATGCAGCAACAGAATGGACCAGCTTTTCAAGATCTGGCCCAGGGTTTGTAGTTTGGCTGTGTTGTTTAAGGGGCCATTTGCTCCACTAGGAGCTTAAAGGAATAAGCCAAGTATGGTAGTTACAGGCTAATTAACAGTGAGTTACAGTGCAGTGAAGCATGCAGAGGCACAAACTTGTAATCCAGACATCAGTGCAGGATAGGATTGCAGTCAATCTCTTGGCATACAATGTTTTATTTTAACCTGAGGGGAATGTGTTGATCAGTATGGCTTGAGCCTTTGTTTTGTGGGAAGAGACAGTGCCTACAGTGGACAGGAAGAACCCAGGCCCTACTCAGCATGCTCAAGGTGATGGTAGAGTTCAGTGCTTGAAGTGAAATGAAAAAGGTGCTAGTACTCATTTTAGGTTCATGTTTTAGAGCAATATTCTATAAGAATACCATACATAAGAAACAAACACGGCACACTTCTTCGCCAACCAATTAAAGGGAGCGCAAACAGCTCAAACATCCTACCCTAAAACCTGGGTGTCCTCCCCCTATTTCCAGTTCCTTGTATTGACCAGTTAATAGCATTATCTGTGGAGTGTGTGCCTGTGTGTATGTGCCTGTGTGCCAGTGTGTGTGTGTGGGGGGGGGGGGGGGGGGTGTTTGGTCAACAGAAGGCCACTGATACCAGGCCTGTGGTCATCTTTCAATTCTACTGCCTTTCATGCCAAAGGTCACCAGGGGTCACGGAGAGGCAGAGGCTAATTAGTTTAACCCCCAAGAGGGCAAGGTCACCCAAAATAGGATTGGAGCGGGGGTCCCTCAATCAATCACTATCCATCCCTCCATTTCTCCATCACTCCTTATCACACAACCTGCGTGTCCTGCTGCCACCGATTCCTAATTGGGGATGAGATTGTGTTTCTGTAACGTTATGATAACATTTCTTACTCAATGAAATTATACTTTCATACTGAATGTTCTTGAAAGTGCGCTGCGGTTCTTATTGTGGTTTCTGTGATATGACCACTTTTGCTATAGGATGACCTCAGGTATCTTGTATCCTTAAAAGGGCAATCAGGAGTTGCTACATCAATTTTTGTACTTAGATTAATGATATATACCCATTGATTCTTGAAGAATATAACATATAAATGCCTCATGAGCTTAGTTCAACTGTCGTAACCCATCAGGACCCAAAATATAAGCTTGATTTACTCCAATGTTTGTAAACAAACACTATATAGCCTCAAAACATGGTTAAAACTATAATTGTTATATCATGGATGGTCAGTCCTTGCATCCATAGCTCTGTCTATGAATTTGAGAGTGGTTACATTTCTCCAGCCCCATCCCTCAGCTTTTTGCCGGAACAGAGGCGGGAAAACGCTTTGTTATTGTTTCTACTGCTGATTGCCGCTTTAATTTAAATGGGGCTGTGACTAAATGGAAGCTTAATAATACAAATATTGAACATCCGCACTATCATTTACCTCATAACCTCATAGGTTAAAAACAGTTTTATTTATTCTGAGCACCAATAATAGGCCATGGGGGCATGGTGTATGGTGGCTTGTCTTCCTTCCTTACTGCAGTTTGCCGAGATGTGGCCTGTTTTTCATACTAGAAAGTAAACAAGATCAGCAATAGTCAGTGGCCTCTCAGATAATCTCCTGAGTGGCGCAGTGGTCCAAGGCGCCGCATCGCAGTGCTAACTGTGCCACTAGAGATCCTGGTTCGAATCCAGGCTCTGTCGCAGCCGGCTGCGACCGGGAGACTTATGGGCGGCGCACAATTGGCCCAGCGTCGTCCAGGGTAGGGGAGGGAATGGCCGGCAGGGATGTAGCTCAGTTGATAGAGCATGGTGTTTGCAACGCCAGGGTTGTGGGTTCGATTCCCACGGGGGGCCAGTATAAAAAAATATTTATATATGTATTCACTAACTGTAAGTCGCTCCGGATAAGAGCGTCTGCGAAATGTACGTCATTTAGCAGACGCTCTTATCCAGAGCGACTTACAGTTAGTGCATACATTATTCTTATATATATATATATTTTTTTAAATCTATTTTATTTTATTATTTTTTTCATACTGGCCCCCCGTGGGAATCGAACCCACAACCCTGGCGTTGCAAACACCATGCTCTACCAACTGAGCTACCTCCCTGCCGGCCATTCCCTCCCCTACCCTGGACGACACTGGGCCAATTGTGCGCCGCCCCATTGGTCTCCCGGTTGCGGCCGGCTACAGCAGAGCCTGGATTCGAACCAGGATCTCTAGTGGCACAGCTAGCACTGCAATGCAGTGCCTTAGACCACTGCGCCACTCAGGAGACTAAAATGTAAATGTAATAATACTACACACCTATAATAATGCACTCCTGATAGGTAGACTAGGTGGCACATCAGATGCTGTAAGTGCAAACTTGCTTGTGTATCACAGTTCACCAGTACCAATACAGATAGTCGTTTATACTTGTATCTGATACCCGGATGTATCCGTTTAGTACATTCATTCACATTAGTACCAAGACATTGCATAAAGCAGGAGGGCCATGTGATAGCAATTTTCATTGGGAGATGGATGTCTAAAGTTGCTCATTTTCAATGGATGATTTTAAGGCAATTAGTAATGGCATCATTGCTTGACAATATTGCCCCAAACAATTGCCGATGTACTATAGGCTTTACACTTCAGTCCATTTTTATATGGATAACCAATGTTGACCACCATTTTATTTGCCAATATGCAATTGGTAGATGGCGAATGGAAAGGGTTGTAAGTTGTATCTCAGCAGAGTTATGCAATGTAGGGCCTTGTGAATAATGTCAGGTGTTTGAGGAGGGGACATAACTCAGGGACAGAACTCAGTGTGTGATAGAGATGGGACAAACAGTTTGAGTTGAAAGGCAGAAGTGTGGGAAGGTCACCGGCTGTAAGGCCATCGCTGATAAGGGTTTGCACTTAGAAAGCAAGACATTCTGTCCCCCTTTGACCAAACCAACATTTATCAGTGACCAAGGAAATAAATGGTGTTTAACAAAAATCCTATCCATGTACACTACCATTCAAAAGTTTGGGGTCACTTAGAAATGTCATTTTTTTCAATTTTTTGGTCCATTAAAATAACATCAAATTGATCAGAAATACAGTGTAGACACCAGAGACCTTTCGATTATTGTCCCAACGCTCTTAACCACTAGGCTACCTGCCTTACTCAGTTATTTTGCAGGCCTACATCTTTATATGCCTTTATATGCATAACAATTGAGATAAATAGATTTAGATCTATAAATGAGCACTGGTCTACAGGCCTGAGGCATTAATGACGTCAATAATGACATCACAGTCCACTATACATGGTCTATATGAAGCGGATGGCTAAGGACATTTCTACTGCCTTACTGAGACCTTGAGGTATTGTAGCCCTGGATCCAGAAATGCCTTTGCTTTCTTTGAATCAGTGGTATTGATGGTGCTTCTTGCGTATGTTTTGTTACGGTGCATAGGGCTGTGAGTTAGCGACCTGGATGGGGCGGTATTTCCACTCCGTCACATATACAGAAGCAAATTAGTTATTTGGATTGACAACATATCCTTACAGTGATAATGTGATAGCAACAGTGATAATGCTGTGTGTGGACCAGCTTTTTGATACTATCTTTGAATGTTACTTTGAATGTTGCAATGCAGCGCCGTAGTGCCATTCAGCCAGTTGTATGGGACAAACTATAGAACACATTTTATATATACACTACATGGCCAAAAGTAGGTGGACACCCCTTCAAAATAGTGGAATCGACTATTTCAGCCACACCCATTGCTGACAGGTGTATAAAATCGAGCACACAGCTATGCAATCTCCATAGAGAAACATTGGCAGTAGATTGGTCCGTTCTGAAGAGCTCAGTGACTTTCAACGTGGCACCGTCATCAAATGTCTGGCCTGCTAGAGCTGCCTGGTCAACTGTACAGTGGCTTGCGAAAGTATTCACCCCCCTTGGCATTTTTCCTGTTTCAGAATGACAATGCCCCCGTGCACGAAGCAAGGTCCATACAGAAATGGTTTGTTGAGGTCGGTGTGGAAGAACTTGACTGGCCTGCACAGAGCCCTGACCTCAACCCCATCGAACACCTTTGGGATGAATTGGAAAGCCGACTGCGCGCCAGGCCTAATCGCCCAACATCAGTGCCCGACCTCACTAATGCTCTTGTGGCTGAATGGAAGCAAGTCCCCGCAGCAATGTTCCTATCATCTAGTGGAAATTCTTCCCAGAAGAGTGGAGGCTGTTATAGCAGCAAGGGGGGGGGGGCAACTCCATATTAATGCCCATGATTTTGGAATGAGATGTTCGACGAGCAGGTGTCCACATACTTTTGGTAATGTAGTGTATAGATCTATCTACAGTGGCTTGCGAAAGTATTCACCCCCCTTGGCATTTTTCCTATTTTGTTGCCTTACAACCTGGAATTAAAATGGATTTTGGGGGGGTTTGTATCATTTGATTTACACAACATGCCTACCACTTTGAAGATGCAAAATATTTTTTCTTGTGAAACAAAGAAGAAATAAGACAAAAAAAGAGAACTTGAGCGTGCATAACTAGCCACTGGGATTTTCGTCCAGTCTTCAAGGCAAAACTGCTCCAGCTCCTTCAAGTTGGATGGGTTCCACTGGTGTACAGCAATCTTAAAGTCATACCACAGATTCTCAATTGGATTGAGGTCTGGGCTTTGACTTGGCCATTCCAAGATATTTAAATGTTTCCCCTTAAACCACTCGAGTGTTGCTTTAGCAGTATGCTTAGGGTCATTGTCCTGCTGGAAGGTGAACCTCCATCCCAGTCTCAAATCTCTGGAAGACTGAAACAGGTTTCCCTCAATAATTTCCCTGTATTTAGCGCCATCCATCATTCCTTCAATTCTGACCACAGCATGATGCTGCCACCACTATGCTTCACTGTGGGGATGGTGTTCTCGGGGTGATGAGAGGTGTTGGGATTGCGCCAGACATAGCGTTTTCCTTGATGGCCAAAAAGCTCAATTTTAATCTCATCTGACCAGAGTACCTTCTTCCATATGTTTGGGGAGTCTCCCACATGCCTTTTGGCGAACACCAAACGTGTTTGCTTATTTTTTTCCTTAAGCAATGGCTTTTTTCTGGCCACTCTTCCGTAAAGCCCAGCTCTGTGGAGTGTACGGCTTAAAGTGGTCCTATGGACAGATACTCCAATTTCTGCTGTGGAGCTTTGCAGCTCATTCAGGGTTATCTTTGGTCTCTTTGTTGCCTCTCTGATTATTGCCCTCCTTGCCTGGTCCGTGAGTTTTGGTGGGCGGCCCTCTCTTGGCAGGTTTGTTGTGGTGCCATATAATTTCAATTTTTTTATAATGGATTTAATGGTGCTCCGTGGAATGTTCAAAGTTTTGGATATTTTTTTATAACCCAACCCTTATTTTACTTCTCCACAACTTTGTCCCTGACCTGTTTGGAGAGCTCCTTGGTCTTCATGGTGCTGCTTGCTTGGTGGTGCCCCTTGTTTAGTGGTGTTGCAGACTCTGGGGCCTTTCAGAACAGGTGTATATATACTGAGATCATGTGACAGATCATGTGACACAGGTGGACATTATTTAACTAATTATGTGACTTTTGAAGGTAATTGGTTGCACCAGATCTTATTTAGGGGCTTCATAGCAAAGGGGGTGAATACATATGCACGCACCACTTTTCCGTTATTTATTTTTTAGAATCTTTTGAAACAAGTTATTTTTTTCATTTCACTTCACCAATTTTGACTATTTTGTGTATGTCCATTACATGAAATCCAAATAAAAATCAATTTAAATTACAGGTTGTAATGCAACAAAATAGGAAAAACACCAAGGGGGATGAATACTTTTGCAAGGCACTGTATCTCAGTGGAGGCTCCTCGGAGGAGGAAGGGGAGGACCATACTCCTCAGTGAATTTCATAAAAATAAAAATAGTGAAACATTTAAAAATAATATTTTATATAAAACTACACTAAATATAATTACATGTCACCACATAATTGATTAAAACACACTATTTTGCAATGAAGATCTACAGTAGCCTCAACAGCACTCTGTAGGGTAGCACCATGGTGTAGCTGGAGGACAGCTAGCTTCCATCCTCCTCTGGGTACATTGACTTCAATACAAAACCTAGGAGGGTCATGGTTCTCACCCCCTTCCATAGACTTACACAGTAATTATGACAACTTCCAGAGGACATCCTTCAACAAAGCTCTTGCAGCATGAACTGACATGTTGTCCACCCAATAATCAAAGGATCAGAGAATTAATCTAGTACTGAAAGCATAAGCTACAGCTAGCTAGCACTGCAGTGCATAAAATGTGGTGAGTAGTTGACTCAAAGAGAGAGAAAAACAATAGTTGAACAGTTTTTAACAAATGTATTTCTTCAAAGATGAAGGAGGAGCAAGAGAGAGAGAGAGAGATAATTATATTTGGTCAATTTATTTTTTACTTTCATTTTCACTCACTTAGCTAGCAAATGCAGTTAGCTAGTTTAGCTTACTCAAACACCCGGCTCAAACATAGGGATGCTATGTTAGCTAGCTGGCTATGACTATCCAACACTGGAACTCTTCCAAGTCAAGGTAAGCTTTTGGTTTTACTAATTTATTTCCACCGGGGCCCGCCGGTGTAACTGCTAAACTGCTTACTGACTGTACACTGTACTGCATGATTGTAGCAGGTTTACTAACACATTAGTTTTACATTTTAGTCATTTAGCAGACGCTCTTATCCAGAGCGACTCACAGTTAGTGAATACATTTTTTTTTTTTATACTGGCCCCCCGTGGGAATCGAACCCACAACCCTGGCGTTGCAAACGCCATGCTCTATCAACTGAGCTACATCCCTGCCGGCCATTCCCTCCCCTACCCTGGACGACGCTGGGCCAATTGTGCGCCGTCCATGAGTCTCCCGGTCGCGGCCTGGATTCGAACCAGGATCTCTAGTGGCACAGTTAGCACTGCAAAGCAGTGCCTTAGACCACTGCGCCACTCAGGAGGTCTATTAGCTATGTTGACTATGATGTTACTTTAGCTAATATGGTGAGAACGGTGTAGGCCGTGTGTAGCGGTTATGATATGAAGATTCGGCTTTGAAAGGTATTTTCACTTGGTCACAGACAGCTGATGTGTTGTGCATTGAAGTCCACAAGCGGAGGGAAAAGGTGAGAGTAGGAGAATGTGCAGATGCGAGAAGGAATACAACGAGTTGTTTGTATGTGGCTGTGAAAGTGAGCTGTTTGCGGGTGATCAGGGGTGCATTCATTCCGCCGATTCTGTTGAAAAACATTTATTAAATGGAAGCAAACGGAGCAAAAAGGGGATAAATATACCTGAATTTGTCCAATAGAAACTCTTGTTTGCAACTGTTGGACTTATGATTACACCCTAGATCAGCTAGATGCAGGCAAGAGTGCGCAAGGCGGTATTGAATGTGTCATTGTCTGTCCCCTCAAATATTTCTCTCGACCTGTGTGCACCTACGTTGTAAACTTTCATTCATAGGCTGGGTTGTAGCAACCTCATGATGGGTATAGGGAAAATGTGAGTATCATGTAGTAGCCTAAATCTATCGATGTTACATTGAACTGGGTGAATGTAATATGAATGACAGTCATCCAATATGCTGTAATAGAAATAATGCCAAGCTCATAAAAAAATTATCATCCTCCCTCATCTTAATTGGCACCGACCGCCACTGAGATAGATATATACAATATACACACAGTGCCTTCGGAAAGTTTTCAGACCATTGACTTTTTCCACATTTTGTTACGTTACAGCCTTATTCTAAAATGGATTAAATGAAAATTAATCCTCAGCAATCTACGCACAATACCCCATAATGACGAAGCGAAAACAGGTTTTTAGAAATTCTTGTAAATCTATTAAGACATAAAAAACTGAAATACCTTATTTACATAAGTATTCAGACCCTTTTCTATGAGACTCTAAATAGAGCTCCTTGATGAAAACCTGCTCCAGAGCGCTCAGGACATCAGACTGGGGCGAAGGTTCACCTTCCAACAGGCCAACGACCCTAAGCACACAGCCAAGACAATGCAGGAGTGGCTTCGGGACAAGTCTCTGAATGTCCTTGAGTGGCCCAGCCAGAGCCCGGACTTGAACCCGATCGAACATCTCTGGAGAGACCTGAAAATTGCTGTGCAGCAACACTCCCCATCCAACCTGACAGAGCTTGAGAGGATCTGCAGAGAAGAATGGGAGAAACTCCCAAATACAGGTGTGCCACGCTTGTAGTGTCATGCCCAAGAAGACTCAACGCTGTAATCGCTGCCAAAGGTGCTTCAACAAAGTACTGAGTAAAGGGTGTGAATACTTGATATTTCCATTTTTTATTTTAATAAATTAGCAAACATTTCTAAAAACCTATTTTTGTTTTGGCATTATGGGGTATTGTGTGTAGATTGATGAGAATAAAACAAAATAAATCAATTTTAGTATAAGGCTGTAACATAACAAAATGTGGAAAAAGTCAAGGGGTCTGAATACTTTCCGAAGGCACTGTATACACATGTTGCATCTTAACCAACTGTATATTTTTATATTGTCTCTAGACACAAAATGCATGTTTGCAGTAGCCAGCATGATCTAAATATCACATTTAGATTTTTTTTTGGGGGGGATGTAATATATCGCAGCACTGTGGCATAATAAAACTCCCTCCATTGGATAAAAAGTGGAAAATATCTACCATCGATGGGGGCATTTCTGACTTGAATAGTGTTGTGTAGGAGATCACAAGTACCGAAGTTGTACTGATCATTCTGCTCAAGCATGGATCACACATGGGCCCTTCCCAAATATTACATAAATGTTTGGTATGAGCTGTGTGCACCTGAACTGGCCATAGGCCTGTTAGATTCCCCCCCATCAGCCTTGGAGTGGATGGAACAGGGAGGGAACTTGTGGGCACATGGTCTAGTAAGAGCAACGTGGGGTAAAAGCACTCCCAGACTGTGCATAGTGTGTGTGAGGGAGAGAGGGCCAGAGCAAGCCCGCTCCTGTGAAGGTATCACAGACCCGTGTTTCGTAGCAAGGGCTAAGGTAAGAAAATCTGTATTTTCCGGCACAGATTATATTGTATTCTAATTTGAGGGCTATTCTGTATATTTGGTATGAATGAAGACTCGGTTGTATTTCATGATCAAAGAGATTACACTAAAATTGTAATGGGAGCAATGTGAAATTAGGTGCATATCCGCAGTGTACTCTATCTACAGTATTAAGCATTATTCATTTATAACTATTTGATGCTCATACATACTCCATCTCTGTCTTGCTTAATATGGCATTTGGTGTTTGTTCTTGAGATCCAGTATTGAATTAAATAATGAATTGGGACCTCAAGCTGATTTATCCTTTACCCTACTATTTTCACCATATTCTTTCTAATTTGTGTGTATAGTGGAAAAGGCTGAAAGAAATTACATATTTCTGTTCACATTCCATTTGGACAAGAGCCAATGAACTCCCTGTAATGGGCTTCACGTGAATTGATGACTTCCATTCGAATATGGGGAATAAATATTCAAAACAATTGTGCAATAAGTATTTGAATGGATTTGACACATGTATGTATTTGACCCACGTGCATTGTTAACAGAAATCCCATCAAATATTAGAGTCTGTGCGGACACAAAATGATCATGAATGCAAACTGAAGACAAATGTTGTAGCCTTAATAGTAGCCTGCTTTGTTTTAAAAGCCAATTGCAGCTTTTACGTATAAGTACACAAACTCACTGGGAAGACCATGTGTTCCTAAGAAATATAACTGGTCAGTAGAAGTGTTCCAAGTTCTCCATGAGAACTAATACAACGACACAACAGTGCATACTGTTGAACTCAATAGCTCTCAAAAGATTAGAGAGCACCGCCTTACTCTTGGGAGACCTCACTGTCACGTCTCAGGGCCTTTAGAGTGCACGGTACCAGAATCAAATCATATTGTCTTTATTTTCAGTTCTTGTGACAAGACAATGCAGAACCATAGGGGGGCCAAGTTCGGTATCCATTGCCAATCCAGACGCACCAATTTAGCTTTGTCTTCCCACTGTCTTCCCTTGTTAACGGCAAGAAAGGACTCAGAACCTCAGGCCTGGAACAAATCACGAATGTCATCTCCGCTCATGCAGATTGCAATTGTTTGTGGGCAACCCGCAGCCCTGAGGTCTTGGGATCTGGCCCCGAGGAGCGTAAGGAGGGCAAGGGGTGTGCTCCAGGGGTGTGTATCCGTCCCCCTCCATCACCTCTCCGGTCCAGTTCAGTTCCTTACCCCACCGACGGCCCCAACCGAACAATACAATAGCCTCTCCAGGAGGCAAGTCCATCGCCGAATCTCCTCATAATTCGCATGGAAGGGGCCATTGTACAGTAGCCCTTTGAGAATGACCACCAACTGACACCACTTATCTTATTCTTATTGGAAGAAAAGTGGGGGTGATGAAAAGATATACGGAAAAATACAGAGGCACAAAACAGTGCATGGGTACAGTTCCTTTTCTTCTAGTGACAATCGCACTACCCAGTAAAAATTATGGAAAGTGGCAGTAAGGTTGGCCTTCGTAGTCTTCATAGTCAACTGAACGCAAATGTAATGGATAACTTGAGGTGTTGATTAATGATGACAATATGTTGCTTAAGGGTTTCTTGCTGCTGCATTATGCATTATGCAGATGTTTGTTAAAGATACACTATGAACGTTTATTTATTATGGAAGTTTAGTTAATTACGACAAGTTTTGGCTTGAATGTGGCTGTATGGTTCAAATTCATAAAATATTTCTGACTGTCCATTTGGTGGACCCCTTTTGTTTCAAGAGCACCCGTAGGGCTCTATTTTCAGCTGTAAAAACTGTTGCACTGGCAACTTCCAGCCTTAAAGCCAGGTTCGGCAATTTACCTGTCTTATCAGTTCATTGCGCTCAGATAGGTGGGGTGGAAATATTTGAGGTGTGTCCTTAAAAACATGATCCAAAGTGCTAATTTCAGGCAGAGCTGATAGGGATATTTAAGACCAACCAAAAGCTAGTTTTAGCGGTAACGTAGTTGGTTATGGCATGAATTTTGACAGTGGAAACTCAGCCTATCCAGCCGTGAAGCCCACTGCCTAAATGTGCATGGAACAAGAGTACCCTAATCTTCTTTTGGTGCCTGTATACTTTGTATTTATAATTATTATTTTTTTAAACTCATGTTTTATCCGATTTCGTTTTATTTTATTAAAAACCAAGCATAGCCTTCCCTCCTCTCAATTCAGGCTTTTTTTTTTGTCCTGACCAATGCAGTCGCGAAGTAGTCAAGACTGTCGATAAAGGGCTTGGCTCCTGAGACCGCTTGGAAATAAATCTTACTCACCAAAGCTTTAGAAACAAAACATTGAGCTGCCATTCCCTTTTTATCTATGCATTGTAGGCATGCCCACATTATTTTACAAATGCAGGTCCCGTTTTGGACGTGCGTAAAACCCCTTCCATGATGAAGGCTATGTGACCAGGCCCATCATGAAATGAGAGTTGAGAACCTCGGTACCAGTGAACCTTGTATTTAGAAGTTTTTTCCTGTGACAATTCCTTGTTTTCCGTTTCATATGTTAAAAACCCAAGCACTCCCTTAGGCTTACTATAATGAAGGCTGGTTCAACAGCAATGTGTGTTTTTTTTTATCCTGGGGATTTTATGATATCATGACATTTTATATGATTTTTGTTGCCGTTTAAAAAAAACGGATTGCTTGTTTTTTATTTAATTTTATTACAACCAAACTTATTAGAATGATTCACCTTCCTGGTTTTATGGTGACATCACCGTGGCGCACATGCAATGCAACTCCGGGAGATGTGTGAATATGATCTGATCTGTAAGATGGTTCTGATTATGTTCATAAAATATATTTGGGAGCAGTATAACGGTAAGTGGACGTTCTCCCTTTCTCTTTATATTGGATCTACGTATATTGGATTCGGCTACTGTGAAAAGTTTGGATGTGAGTAAAACCATCCATAGTCTGCATTGTTTTAATATTATGTGCCCACGGGGAGAAATGATGGCGCCTGTAAGTGTGACATAGCCTTTTTAAAACGAGTTGTTGTTTCGTTTTGTACAGAATTTGATTCGAATTATTCGTTCTCTTTTTAGGCCTTATCAATAATGAATGTAATCTTGCTTATTGACAATGTTTTGCATGCCCACACTCAGCCGTAATGCAATTTACAGTAGGCCTAGCCCCTATATCAGTGTGAATGCTATTGAAGCCATGCAATTACTTAGAACAATGTGGACTGCAAATGAGTTCAAGTTAATGTATTTAGCAAAGATAGGTCTACATTTTGTTATTTCATTTCGGTAAGCCATTTAACAAACTATAATGGACTAACATTGGAATTGGAGTTGATTCCAAGGCAATACATAAAAGACCATAAATACACAACTTGAAGCAACCACATATTTCGCCATGGAGCACGTTCTGATTGGCCAGTGAGGGGCCAAGCCTCAACACACCCACAACTTGTTTATTCATCAAAACCCATCCCTTTAGCAGCAAAACACCAGCAAGTGCGCCGATAATTGTAATAGTGAAAATAGCACAGATATTTCTGACACACCGCTGAACCTATAGCGCTTAGATTTACCATTGCTTTAGGTTTGCTAAAATAGGGCCCCTAGAGCAAAAGTTTCGTATAGCCTCTTTAATGTCATAATAAAGTGTCTTGTTATCAGTAAATGCCAATGGTAACATTAGCCACTACTGTATACTGTATGCTGTGATAACTACCACATCTGGATAACTTCACTTTGATAAACAAAATGTCCCTCAAACAGTAGCTCAACGTTTGCATGTACATCAGCCTCATACCCTGCACACACCAAAATACATGTGCCCTTCAAGTAAGGCATCTATCTCGCTTGAAAGCTTATTTCCCCCCTCTTTTTTACTAAATGTAATATGTGTGCATATCCATTCAATACGTTTACGTCAGTATTATCCAATTACCAAAAACCATAGGGATGAATACATTTGCAATCGATTTTGAAGCCTGTCATACTCAATGTTTTGAAAAGTCAAACCTGCTCAAGCGAGGCCATTAAACAACGCATATGCGTTTTGTTGTAATGTTTACTGTTCGAACTAAAGCGTGTGCGGGGCGGGTACTGTTATGGCAAACTCCACTGTTCTGACAGATGGTGCCGAGCGTGCGAGTCCTGCTGTGCTCTGCGGGGCTTGTAGCTTACGAGGCTAGGACTGTCAAAAAGACTCAGTCGATTGAGTGAATAACAATGCTCTTATTACTTGAGAAGACCCAATTCTTTGTCATCACTCCCAAAATTGCAATGAATAGCATTGTGTTGTGTGTAAGTTATATTTTAAAGACTAGATCATGTTTGATTTCACTTAATACAGTATGCAGATAGCATGTTGTTGTGATTGGACAGTAATTATTCAATAAACATTTGGCCTGATTCCTATTTTTTTTCATAATATCTGCATATACAGCTGGGAAATTGTACTCTGGTCACTTCATGGTATAAGCAAAAATCATTAGAAAGTATTTATGCCTATAGAAAGCTCAACAATGCAGTTCAACAAGTATCCTTCCCCTTAAAACTTCCTTGAATTATGTCCTTATACTGTAGCTTTTTAGTTGTATCTGACATCCACAAAGTTAGTGGACAAAGTGTTGAATTAACAATGAACCCGAAAGGAGAAAAGTTCAATGCTTTTGAATTGAAGTTAAACTGGAATCATTTGAGTTCATTTCACCAGAGGCACATTTTAGGTGTTGGAAATGAATAAATTCAACAGTTAAAACCAAACTGAAATATCTTCCAGTATCTCCAAACAAATGTACTGCTCTAGGTTTACATTTACTTCTAGATCACCTGATCCAGGACAAATAGTCTGATCTGGTTTACATTTACTTCTAAATCACCTGATCCAGGCCAAATAGTCTGATCTGGTTTACATTTAGTTCTAAATCACCTGATCCAGGACAAATAGTCTGATCTGGTTTACATTTAGTTCTAAATCACCTGATCCAGGACAAATAGTCTGATCTGGTTTAGGAACATTGCCATATGCTACTGGTCACTGTTGAATATATTCTCTGAAAGTGTGTCTCTCTCTCTTCCCAACTCCTCTATTCCCCCTCTTTCCTTTGCCCTATCCCTCTCAATTTGTTGCAGTGGTCCGGAGGTGTCAAAAGGCCAGGGACCGTGACTTTTAAGGTGACCCAGAGCTCTCTGACAATGGGGGACCCCCGTTCCCTATGGTAACGAGTGGCGGTGGATGAACCTTCTGGATGGATTGGGGTGCGGCCTGGGGGTGAGGGGGGTGGGGGGGTTGAGTGGTCTCCTGGAGGGGTCTTTCTAAGGACAGGGGGCACGCGCCAGCTGCCACCGGCGGGGAGACGCCTTTTTGCACACCAGCTGGAAGTGGGATTTAACGCCCCCCCATCCGACCCCTCCTTCATGGTTTGAGGGGTGAGCGGATTAGGTTCACTGCTGTTTGTTTACGGCACACTTCTATTGTTATGGCCGTTTACATATGTATATATCCGAGGGACAGAGAACTGCCCATAGTAGTCCTCCTCCAACTCAGCTACCAGCCTGTCATTGGCTTTTAAGTCCTGCTTGGCTTCAAAAGAGAGAGAGTATCACCGCTGCCAATAGAATCTCCATGCTCGGTGTTAATGTGGATTGTGGTTTGGGCAACCCTTTAATAAGATTCTGGGTTGTGTTCATTGCGGCACACTGTTTTAAAACGTTTTGTGATGGAAAATGAAAATTAGTGTTTCTTATTGGACAAGTACAGATAATACCTTCATGTTTCACTCCGTTTTGGAGTGTGTTCCTACTGAACACAACCCAGGTATTTTTAAATGCGTCCTGTGATCCGATCAGTGGCCACATCTGGTGAGATGAGGTCACAGTGGCTAGGTTCATGTTCATTAGGCACCAAGTGGAAATAACTAAAACAGGGAGGGACTACCTGGACTAAACACATTTTTGTTTCAAAATGTTTAAAACGTTTTCTGTTGTGTGCTCTAATGAACATGACCCAGGTGTCGGCGCTTTGGGGACAGATTGGGATTCATCGGATCAAAGTGAACAATCTCCTGAGAAAGACAAGGGCATTGTAGCTGAGTGTATGTGTGTCCGTGTGTGTGTAACATGGGGCTCCATGGATAGACTGAGTAATCTCTGCAGGCAACTGTGATGTCTTATGGTTTCTCACATTGACCTGGAGAGGTTCTGCAGTCTGTCTGCTCATACGCCCTCTCGTTCAGAGTGGAAAACACAAAATAATGCAGATTCTATAACATGGATCCCAATGCATCCATCTGTTTTATCCTAACTAAGAGTTATGTACACTAGAGTACCCTACCACTGCAATAATTTTTGTGAAAAATAGACATGTCAATCATGGGGTGGATGAACACTTACACATAATCTGTCACTCACACAAATATAATTGTGACTTGAGCCAGGCAGAAATGGCTGGTAAGTGCAACTGCTGTCTCAGGAGCCCCTGTTGGAGCCTATGAGAGATTCTCTATTGGTTTGCTCAACTCCTCTGTCCTCTCCTCGCCTCCTTTAAAAAAAAGTCAAAGGTAACCGAGGAGAGGAGGGGAGGAGAGGAAATGTGGAAGCAAATGCGCTTGTATGAAATGAGACCATCCTTCTTCACTCGCACGTCATCATGCAAATTATGTTTACAGGGGTGGAATCCCAAATTAAATGTGTAAAGTAGTAAAAAGACATTTAGCTAGTTGTCCTAGACATTTTATCGATAAAGGGATAAGTAGCATATCGTTTTAAAATATGTGCATCCTTTTCTCCTCCAAGTAAACAATAGTAGATTCAAAGGTGGTGTGGCAGATCCCATAACTCTTCCGCGAAGGACTCAAGTAGGATACTCTTGTGCTTCTTCGGCGGGAGGAGGCTATCGAGGAGGCGGGGACACTCCTCCGTTTGCCTACTAACTAACTGATACTCTCCTCGACCACTCAACCACTTATCGGTTTCCGAGTCACGGAGGAGAGAGGACGGAGGAGTCGAGGAGAGGACGGTCTTTTGCCCAAATGAGAATCTCCCCCGTGAGTATAAACAGTCAGAAATGTCTCCTACACCACCACGGAATGGACCAAAGTCCAACTTCATCAGCCGTCCGATGAGTTGCTTTGATTTGGCCTAATCTCAGCTGGCAACTGTGAGCAGTTCAGTGTTTCCTCTCACAATGGCTACTGGGGTTCTGCTAAACGCAGCTGTTTGCCTCTCCTGCACCACAGTACAGTCCAGTACAGTAGGTCCCTGGCTGGAACACGTTTTTGGAGGGGCGCCCAGTCTCCAAGGCGTCAATAGAGATGACCTGCTCCATCCCTCGCCCCCACCTACCCCAGTCCCTTTCCATCCCAGGGAGAAAAAATAATACAATAAAAATAAATACAACAAATAAAATATTAACTTAAGTCCTCATAACTCCAATTCTATACCTAAACCTAACCTTAACCGTAACGCTAAACCTAACCCTAACACTAACACTGGCATGTCGTGCCATACCAACAAAGCTGCAGTTGATAGTTTGTTGATAGTTTGAGTCTCTATAGAGCAACTATGGGGGCTATCCAATAAAGTGGGTAGAAAAAGTATATTTTTTCTCTATGACTCGTCCATCTCCTCTCCTAATCTTGTTTTAACCATGTATTAACGCCCTCATTTGCCCACTTGCAGTTGGTTCTTTTTGAGCCAGAATGGAACCCCGGTTTCCATGACTGAATGCAGAGCTTTCTGATGTTGATGATACTGCATCAGGAACTGATTGGATGATGTCGATGGGCCATCAGTTCATGATGCATTGCCTTCAGCATTGAAAGAAACATCACACAGTGTGTTGCTCTTTAAAACTAAGATGTTCTAGTTTTTTCCATGTACGTTGTGCTTGTACTGTAAAAATTAAATCATTTAAAATACTGTCATTGAGTATCATGAGTTAACTACATTTGATGTTTCGTAAACTTTCATGAATAAGCGTTTATACATGCTTATTCATGTTTATAAATGTTTACAGATAAATGTGTAATAGTTTAGAAATAGTTTATTCATGCTTATTCATGATCATAATTATAAAATGTTACCAATGTTTTGTTAAGGCAAAGATTAGGACACCAAGTACTTTGAGATATTTAAGGAATAGAACAAAGCTGTGTCATAGTAGCTTTTGGTTAGAATTTGTGTTAAAGAGAATGCTTGTTATGAATGGTTTGGCATATATAAGTGATTGCATTTTTTTTTTGTCCATAATATATTTGGGGTGAATGTGTGGGGTGCAATGCAGAATGATGACGCTATTAAAGGATGCTGTAGAAGTTTAGTATGCTGTACCTCAAGTAAATTTCCTCATGGCTATTCAGACCACAGGAGGCTGCTGAGGGGAGGACGGCTCATAATGGAATGGCATCAAACACATGGCAATCATGTGTTTCATGTATTTGATACCATTCCACTAATTCTGCTCCAGCCATTACCACGAGCCCGTCCTCCCCAATTAAGGTGCCACCAACCTCCTGTGATTCAGATGTGTTAGTTCAGATGATATTTGCTGCAAACATGACAAATGACAATCGACTTCAAGACAGAATTGAGAACTGTAATACCATAACCAATGACAAGGGCGCCACCTGCCAGTCACAATATGAAAGTATCTATATTTTCATATTGTGCATTTTTTAAACAAAAACAGGAATGGACACACTCAATCAATACCATCTACGGAGTAAGTACATTACATTTTACATTTGTCTGGTTTCTGTATATCGAACATTCCATGAGAGCAACTACTTTTTAATACATGATGTGAAGCTATCCATAAGTTCTTTACAATAATAGGTATTTCATTTTGGATTATGGTGTGTGTGTGTGTGTGTGTGTGGCATGTGCCCACATGTTGCCTAACTAAGGTAAAACAGTTGATCTCTAATAGTCACAAGGCCTCCAAGTAAAGCTCACAATGCATTGATACCAGCAGACTAATAGCTGTATTACTGAATAGGTATCACTATACTCAGACGATGCTGAATCAAACCATAACCCAGGATATAGGGGCAGAGTGAATGTGGTCTGGAATTTGTGGAGGAGGGTCATTGTGTCAGAGAGAGAACAAGTTGAGAACCAGTTGAGAACAAGTTCTCATTTACAACCGCGACCTGGCCAAGATAAAGCAAAGCAGTGCGATAAAAACAACAACACAGAGTTAGATATGGGGTAAAACAAAACAAAGTCAAAAATACAACAGAAAATATATATACAGTGTGTGCAAATGTAGCAAGTTATGGAGGTAAGGCAATAAATAGGCTATAGTGCAAAATAATTACAATTAGTATTAACACTGGAATGATAGATGTGCAGGAGATGATGTGCAAATAGAGATACTGGGGTGCAAATGAGCAAAATAAATAACAATATAGGGATGAGGTAGTTGGGTGGGCTAATTTCAGATGGGCTGTGTACAGGTGCAGTGATCGGTAAGCTGCTCTGACAACTGATGCTTAAAGTTAGTGAGGGAAACAAGTGTCTCCAGCTTCAGAGATTTTTGCAATTTGTTCCAGTCATTGGCAGCAGAGAACTGGAAGGAATGGCGGCCAAAGGAGGTGTTGGCTTTGGGGATGACCAGTGAGATATACCTGCTGGAGCGCATACTACGGGTGGGTGTTGCTATGGTGACCAATGAGCTAAGATAAGGCGGGGATTTGCCTAGTAGTGATTTATAGATGGCCTGGAGCCAGTGGGTTTGGCGACGAATATGTAGTGAGGACCAGCCAACAAGAGCGTACAGGTCACAGTGGTGGGTAGTATATGGGGCTTTGGAGACAAAACAGATGGCACTGTTTTTTGCTGAGTAGAGTGTTGGAGGCTATTTTGTAAATGACATTGCCGAAGTCAAGGATCGGTAGGATAGTCAGTTTTACGAGGGCATGTTTGGCAGCATGAGTGAAGGAGGCTTTGTTGCGAAATAGGAAACCGATTCTAGATTTAACTTTGGATTGGAGATTCTTAATGTCTGGAAGGAGAGTTTACAGTCTAACCAGACACCTAGGTATTTGTAGTTGTCCACATACTCTAGGTCAGACCCGTCGAGAGTAGTGATTCTAGTCGGGTGGGCGGGTGCCAGCAGCGTTCGATTGAAGAGCATGCATTTAGTTTTACTAGTGTTTAAGAGCAGTTGGAGGCTACTGAAATAGTGTTGTATGGCATTGAAGCTCATTTGGAGGTTTGTTAACACAGTGTCCAATGAAGATGCTGTAGAAGGACAGAGTTCCTGCACTAGAGATGCTGTAGAAGGACAGAGTTCCTGCACTAGAGATGCTGTAGAAGGACAGAGTTCCTGCACTAGAGATGCTGCAGAAGGACAGAGTTCCTGCACTAGAGATGCTGTAGAAGGACAGAGTTCCTGCACTAGAGATGCTGTAGAAGGACAGAGTTCCTGCACTAGAGATGCTGTAGAAGGACAGAGTTCATGCACTAGAGATGCTGTAGAAGGACAGAGTTCCTGCACTAGAGATGCTGTAGAAGGACAGAGTTCCTGCACTAGAGATGCTGTAGAAGGACAGAGTTCCTGCACTGTGGTTCAGGTACACTCCTACTCTAAAGGAACAAGGAACATTGATATGAGTCCATTCTCCATTATTGTGGAAGAAACAAGTGTAGGGCGGAGGGGAGCAGTATAGGGGAGCAGTATAGGGGAGCAGTATAACCTCCAGGACTGATCATTCACCCCAAAACAATGCTGATAACCTACTTTCCTGCTCTCTTCATTTGACACTGCTGTATTAGCGGATTGCCCACTCCACTCCACCTCCCAGTAGAAGCAGGCACAAGACAGACCCTCTCTACACAGCACCTGGGGGTGGTTGATCAATCTGACTGGATGGTCCGAATAGGAACATTCGTGGTCACTTTTCTGTACCCCGCAGACAGACACAAATGAATTTACTGTATTGGGATCCAATGTCAGCTGGCAAGAGTCTAAGAAGAGGAGAAATAAAGAGATTGAAAATGAATGTGTGTGTGTGCGCCTCAATTTACTCACATTCGAATAACTCCTCTCTGGTCTTGGGCTCAACAGGGCGTTCCATCTGAACTTCAGTCACTATGGAGACAGGCCGACGCATCTTATAACGCACATTGTTGAAGAATTGTCTCAAATTAAATCAAGCTGTCAGAATATGATTGTGTGTATGGTCATTTTTGCACTTTGCACAATTATTTTGTCCTATAAAAATGTTGCCCTAAGTATGTTAAGTTGAAAGCCTGTAAGAAGGTCTGTGAGAGGGTTTTGTACATGCAGGAATGGTCATGTATGCTTTTTACATAATACTGCAGGAAGGATAAACCGATATGCCTTGCTAATCGGTTTCATATACAGTGAATTCGGAAAGTATTCAGACCCCTTGACTTTTTCCACATTTTGTTACGTTACAGCCTTATTCTAAAATGGATTAAATAAATAAAAATCCTCATCAATCTACACACAATACCCCATAATGACAAAGCAAAAACAGGTTTTACATTTTTTTGCCAATTTATTACAAATAAAAAACTGAAATACCTTATTTACATAAGTATTCAGACCCTTTGCTATGTGACTCGAAATTGAGCTCAGGTGCATCCTGTTTTCATTGATCATCCTTGATGTTTCTACAACTTGATTGGAGTCCACCTGTGGTAAATTAAATTGATTGGACATCATTTGGAAAGGCACACACCTGTCTATATAAGGTCCCACAGTTGACAGTGCATGTCAGAGCAAAAAACAAGCCATGAGGTCGAAGGAATTGTCCGCAGAGCTCCGAGACAGGATTGTGTCGATGCATAGATCTGGGGAAGGGTACCAACAAATGTCTGCAGCATTGAAGATCCCCAAGATCACAGTGGCCTCCATCATTCTTAAATGGAAGAAGTTTGGAACCACCAAGACTCTTCATAGAGTTGGTCGCCCGGCCAAACAGAGCAATCGGGGGAGAAGGGCCTTGGTCAGGGAGGTGACCAAGAACCCGACGGTCACTCTGACAGAGCTCCAGAGTTCCTCTGTGGAGATAGGACAACCTTCCAGAAGGACAACCATCTCTGCAGCACTCCACCAATCAGGCCTTTATGGTAGAGTGGCCAGACGGAAGCCACTCCTCAGTAAAAGGCACATGACAGCCCGCTTGAAGTTTGAAAAAAAAAGGCACCTAAAGGACTCTCAGACCATGAGAAACAACTTTCTGGTCTGATGAAACCAATATTGAACTCTTTGGCTTCAATGCCAAGCATCATGTCTGGAGGAAACCTGGCACCATCCCTACGGTGTAGCATGGTGGTGGCAGCATCATGCTGTGGGGATGTTTTTCAGCGGCAGGGACTGGGAGACTAGTCAGGATCGAGGGAAAGATTAACGGAGCAAATGTATATATGAGTGCATTCTAAGAAAAAAAGAGTAACATTTTACAATAAATTACCTGAATTCCCACCAACATCCCTGACATTATTTGTCCGTGCCAGTAAAATGTTTGTATCAGATGAATACAAAAATATATATATTTGGCTGGGCGGCCAGTATTTTCATCCATTGTCCAACTGTTGCATTTATTAGAATTGTTTTGAAACCCTTTAATAATTTTGATGACCGTTGCTACTGGGATAGAGTTTTATTTTTCAGTTGGATAATTACACAAATGTTTATGCTAAAGACACAACAGAATTGCTTTCCAAGAGGTGTTGAGTGTTCCTGAGTGGTCCAGTCTCTGTCCTGACTTAAATTTGCTTGAAAATCAGAGACACAGTTTGGATATTGCTGTGTATCAATGATTCCCAACCAAATGTATTGTGCTTGAGCAATTTTGTCAAAGACAATGGATATATACTGTATGTTGCACTAAGAGTTGTGCAAAGTTGGTAGAATCCTATTCAAAATGATTCACAGCTGTAATGGCTGCCAAAGGTGCTTCCGCCAAGTATTAACTCTGGGGTGTGAAGGCACACGCAAACAAGACATCTTAATAAATATATATATATTTTTTTTAATCTTTCACTTTCAAAATGTGGAGTAGGTTTTTTAGATCTGGGGGGGGGTAGAATCCAGTTTAATCCCTTTTTATATAAAATGTTAAGGCAGCAAAATGAGAAGACGCTGCAAGGGATGTGTAGACTTTCACTGGGTGTGTAGAGTTTCACTTGGAACTGTAGGGTGGCAGGTAGCCTAGAAGTTAAGAGAGTTGGGCCAATAACCAGAAGGTTGCTGGTTCGAATCCCCGAGCAGACTAGGTGACAAATCTGTTGATATGCCCTTGAGCAAGGCGCTTAACCGTAGTTGCTCCTGGAAGTTGTTTCGGATAAGAGCGTCTGCTAAATGTGAAAATGTTTGTCCTTTAGCTGATCTTTCAGTTTCTTCAACAACAACAAAAAATGATGGATAGACAGGCCTCAGACCCAATAGAGAGACTGGAGACTGGAAACTCTACAGAGAGGGAAATGTTAGAAAAACTAACTTTACTTTAGATCAAGCTCATTTCACTGAGAAATACGTCTAGTCAGAGATAGCCATTACAGAGTATTTTGGGGGACACCTAATTTAGAGATGTCACCTGGAGGAAATGGATTTGATCTTCTGAGTTTGAGAGCTGCTCCAGGTCAGCATCTCTCCTCCTTATGTCAGCAAACTCCTGCTCCAGTTTCTCTTTCAACTCGACTCAGTTCAGACCATTCCTGGGCTCTGATCAGCTCCTTCACATCAGAGCGCCTTCTCTCAATGGAGTGGCTGAGCTCAGTAAAGATCCTCTCACTGTCTTCCACTGCTGCCAGTGCAGAGTGCTGCAAGGATACACACACAGAGGAGGGGGGTCCATTTCATCCAGTCCATTCACTCAGCTCTTACCTGGATCCCAGACAGCCTGGAAATGTAAATATGTATATAATTGACATAGATGACCCCAACACTTAGCTTCAGAGTCCACAACCTGTCTCACGTCCTGCATCTCTTTCTGTCTCTCCTGGATTGTCTGTTGGGATTTCTGATGTTTCTCCTCCAACTGTTTGCATATAAATAAATCCTATGAATGTGAAATGCCTTTAGACATTTTATATTTTGAAACTATTTATATTCTAGTGTTTGTCATGTTTGAAATATGTTATGCCCTATATGAACTCAATGTGAGGATTGGCAACAACAACTTCTCCACACTAACTCTAAACTCAGGGGCCCCCCAAGGGTGTGTCCTCAGTCCACTACTGTACTTCCTGTTCACCCACGACCGCGTGGCTTTGCACAACACCAACTCCATCATCAAGATTGCTGACGAAACAACGGTTGTAGGCATGATAACCAACAATGACGAGTCAGCCTATAGGGAGGAGGTAAGTGAACTGGCATTGTGGTGTTATGACAACAACCTCTCCCTTACCGTCAGCAAAACAAAGGAGTTGTTTGTTGACTTCAGGAAGCAGAGGAGGGAAGATGGCCCGGTCCACATCAACGGGACTACAGCAGAGAGAGTCATGAGTTTTAAGTTCCTCGGCGTCCACATCACTGAGGACTTGTCATGGACCAACAACACCACCACTTTTGTCAAGAGGGCGCAACAGTGTCTCTACTTTCTAAGGCGTCTGAAGAAATTTGGCATGCCGCCCCGGGTCATCTCCAAATCCTACCGCTGCATCATCGAGAGCGTCCTGACAGGTTGCATCACGGCCTGGTACGGGAATTGCTCCTTCCACGACCGCAATGTGCCCCAGCCACGAGCTGTTCTCTCCCTTACTGTCGGGCAGACGGTATCAGAGCATGAGTTCTGATACCAACAGGCTCAGAGACAGATTCTATCTACAAGCCATCAGACTGCTGAACACTTGAACTGGACTGACCACCTGCTTCTGATTCTCCGCACCTTAGCACACAGGCATTCACTCATGCACACACCCACACAGACATACACCCACATATATACATTCATGATACACACACATCACAACTGCTGCCACCAGACTCTTATTATACTGCCCCCATCCCCCCTTCCCCAATACACATGTAAATATTGGACCTAAAATTAAATAAAATTTTAAATAACTAACACTAAATTGTGCCTTCCTGTATTATACTTATACATTATAAAGGTTGATTCTATTCTACTGAGCCATTAACTTTATGTTTGTATTCTTCTCTTTTATAAATTATTGTTGTGGCATTGTCAAGAAGGAACCTGCAAGTAAGCATTTCATTGGACGATGTATACCATGTGTACCCCGTATATACGACTAATAATACAACTGAGATTAAATGTATTCCTAAAAGACAACTGAAGTTTATCCTGACAACAGTTAATGATTGATACTTTATCTATTGTACCTTGATATTTCTGGGCGTTGGCTGTTTTTTGCTCTTCCAGTTACAGTATATCACCTCAGCAAAAACACTTCCATTTAATTATGAATATACTATATATAGTATATATCATTCTATGTTTAAATGCAAATCGGGGATATCAAACAGTGGAGTTCCCATCCTTACCTGTTTCTCAGTCCTTTCTTCTGCAGTTGAGACTGTATCATGGCCTTTATGTTCATCCATCGTACACAGCAGACAGATAGGCCTACACTGCTGATCGGTACTGCAGTAAAGCTCCAGACGTTTGTCATGATGAGAGCAGATCTTCTCCTGTAGTTGTGGAGGATTTAACCAGCTTGTTCTTCTTCAATGGAGCTACTTCATAGTGAGGCTGGGGTTGAGTTTCACAGTAAGAGACCAGACACACCAGCAGTGGCGGCTCCTGAAAAAATTCTCAGGGGGGGCAATTTTTCTGATGATTTAGGTGACCTACACACATTTTAAAAAAGATATGTCCAGCAACAACATGAAGACAGGGGCAGCATATAAGTCAATACCAGAAGCATTTATTGACTGATCTCAAAAGTGTTGGCTTACCAGGGTTGGTGGAGCCCTCAGTTTCATCTTTGCCTCGCAAAGCTAACTCAAACACTCCGCAAAACATCACACACTGGATTAGCCGGCTGAGGATGTGGCGGTTCTTGCTAATGTCGTAGTAAATATATTTGTTATAGTGAATATGGAATATGATATGTTGAGTAAAATGTTGTGCTAAGATCTATTTAGGTCAGGAGCTGGTTATAAGTTCTGTTCCTATTGTCGTAGTAAATATATAATGTTATAGCTTGGTCTGACTAAAATCTTGTGCATGACCCATTTTGTCTTGGGCCTTTGTATTCAATACAATACACAAAAGAGTCCTATCTTGTCAGCCTTATCAGCAGGTGGCTAAGGACAACACCCACGCCATAGGTCTCTCAGTTCTTCCAACTCACGAGTTCTTGCTCTGAGGACACACACACACACCCCCACACACACACACACATACACACACACACACACACACACACATACACACACATACACACACACACACACACACACATACACACACACACACACACACACACACATACACACACATACACACACACACACACACACACACATACACACACACACACACACACACAAAAATCCCCTTCTCTTAGGCTGAACATCTGAAGACAGAGAACCCGACTCAGAGCCAATGCAACAGTGATACTAACCTGGAGGGGACCTCGCCCAACTCATCAGGACCAATCAGAAGATCAGAACTACTAGATTCAACCTACTTCATTTTATTGTATAAAATGTCAGCACACAATGTTTCGGGGCTCTCTCAGATATCTCCCTACGAGATTGACGAACGGGTCCGTGCACGCGATTCCAGATATCTTTACCTCTGAATAAACTGCCTTATATTATACAATTATCCACCTTGTCCAAAAGTCTCTACTTGGTCTCCGTTCTCCAGTAAACTTGTTTTATCAACACTATCCAATAACAATGGACAAAAGGGTCCTATCTTGTCAGCCAAGGACAACACCCACGCCATAGGCCTCTCAGTTCTTCCAACTCACGAGTTCTTGCTCTGAGGACACACACACACACACAAACACACACACACACACATCATCACTGTTAAACACACACACACACACACACACACACACACACACACACACACACACATCATCACTGTTAAACACACACACACACACACACACACAAAAATCCCCTCTCTTAGGCTGAACATTTGAAGACAGAGAACCCGACTCAGAGCCAATGCAACAGTGACAGTAGCCTGGAGGGGACCTCGCCCAACTCATCAGGACCAATCAGAAGATCAGAACTACTAGATTCAACCTACTTCATTTATTGCATAAAATGTCTGCACACAATGTTTCGGGGCTCTCTTCAGATAATAATAATAAGCCATTTAGCAGACGCTTTTATCCAAAGCGACTTACAGTCATGCGTGCATACATTTTTGTGTATGGGTGGTCCCGGGGATCGAACCCACTACCTTGGCGTTACAAACGCCGTGCTCTACCAGCTGAGCTACAGAAAGTGGATACTCATGGATGCGCATCGCAATTGTCAAATGTCAACACAATTGGAGACACCACGTCATTTTTGGAGACATGTTATTGACAGTAAACTATTGTAGATGCGACTGCTAACTAAATAAAACATTTTAGCTGGCTAGCTAATCATCTTAGCTAAATGTGGGGCAAACAATTCAGTTATTTACCGTTAATTTGAGGGATTGGGGTGAAAGAAATCGAGTTACATAGTGATACTTTACGATATACTGTATTGACAATATCGCAATATTTTAGCGCTAGTTGGCTGTACCTGCACCAAAACACCATTATTGTTCCTTCATAGCTTGTTCTCAATCTTTTCACATTGGGAGCCAATTTGTTTTCAGCACTTTTATTTCCATGACTGATCAAAACTCGTTCTCATGGCTTTCTGATCCCTCTGCAACAGACATATGGTGCGCAATAAAATCACAGTATCGAATCGCAATACGTATAGAATCATGAGACTCGCAATGCATATATCTTATCGTGAGGTTCCTGGCAATTCCCAGCCCAAGTTCATTTGCCACAACAAATCTCTTCGCTAGCAAACGCGATGTCTTCTCCAAAACGGCAATGTGTCTCCAGCAATGTTTACTTTTTTGACGTTCTATGGCATCTCCACTTTCCAAGCATATATGACCACATGTAATATTTTGGTAAGTGATGCAAATAGTGAACTATGTAGGGCCAGGATGTAAAATATATGTAGCTGCAGCAATTTCTCTTATCTGATATGGTAAGTAATGGGGCTTAATGTATAGCTCCCTAAGAGTTTGACGAACGGGTCCGTGCACGCGATTCCAGATATCTTTACCTCTGAATAAACTGCCTTTATTATACCATATCCACCCTGTCCAAAGTCTCTACTTGGTCTCAGTTCTCCAGTAAACTTGTGATTATCAACACTAACCTCATCGTTGTGGCGGCGGACAGCTAGCCTGTATCCCTCATCGAGTTGAGTGGCAATGTTCTTTTTTCGTTAGTACCAATTTTTGGAAAATCCTCGGGTGTAGGACTTTCCGCCTTTAGTAGAAACCTGTTGAATTATTAAATTTGGTCTGGGAGGTCCTAATTGTTTCGTTGCCAATTTATCTTGATTTGTTCGCCGACAAAAAGGAACTTCTTTCAAAGACACAATCGAGTTGCACTGAAGGCTAGCCATTTTTACAGTAGTAGTGAATTGATTGAGGCTGCTACCCGGTCTTTTCTTAGTTACGTTCATGGTTACGTTACGTATGACGAAAGCGCGTAAGTGCAAGCCCTCAGACACCCATAGAGATTGTATTGAAAGCTCTGAAATTTGAAAAAAATAGATTTTACATGGGAGTCTATGACAGACTTCTGGGCGATTTTCAACCTGACTGAAATCGCCCAAAAAGGGGGGGTGGCCATTTGAAGCACGACTTTAGCCTGATTGGACATTTAGTGGCAGATCAGACCAGACACGTCTAGATTACAACACTGATAACTACTGTTGCCGTGATATAATTGATTAGAAAAAAAATCCCTTCCTTTTCCCGTTTGGCAGTGCGTCGCCCATATCGCCCTATTGAACACACCGCCCCTGCACACCAGACAGGACTTAACTGCTTTGAGTTTTATCCCAGTGCAGAAATCCCACTCCACATCTCCAGGTCCAGCACTATAGGGAGCAGGAGAGCAGCTTGGAGTCCTGTCTTCTTCAGTTTCTCCACCACTTCAGCAAACCTAGTGCTTTTGTTCCATACAAGCGCATTTGTTTCCTCTCCTCGATTACTTTTGACCTTTTTAAAAAAGAGGCGAGGAGAGGAATGAAGGACAGAGGAGAGGAGGCGAGCAAAACCAATTGAGATTCTCTCAAGGTTAGTTGTCCTTGTTCTGAGGAGGAGTGGCATGTATACTGTCAAAGGTAGCTTCCTAGTTCTGAGTTCATACAGCCCCAGGTCTGGCCAGCAGAGGGCATGACTCGTCTCTCACAGCCGGAGAGTGACCATTCTCACAGGCTTAATTAGTGCAATCCTGTTTCCTTGGGACATCCCTACCCTAAACCCTAACCGGTAAAAGCAGCAGAACTACCCTCCCATGGGCCCAAGTGAAATGACCGGTGAATGCAGAGAGAGAATGGAACGTTTTTTTATATATTTTTTAAGGAGAGCATCAAAAACTTTTCTCTGTGTAACATGACTGCGGCAGGGCTTGGGATGGGTCATGTTGACTTGTGCAAGGTAGGAAATTAAGGTCCAGAAACCTTTATTCTATTATAAAATACTGTTCTGAACCTATTCTCTGCTAATGATGACATGATGACATCAACAGTAATGCAGGTGTATGAGTATAATGAGGTATGTGCCTGTAATGTTTAGTGTTGGTAATTTGTTCATTATTCACTAATAATTTGGTTGCAAATGCAACTGGGTCCATGTAAATAATTGTTAGGCTACTCATTTTGAATACATAGGTGGCCACCTTGTGTGACCACAAAAGTGTGTGCAACCGGGCACAGTAAAATAATTTCCTTGCAAAAGTTACTATCCTGCCCTACACAATAGAACACTACACCATATAAACATAATTACTATTGTAATGCATAACTGCCATGGTAATTTTGAATGTTAAGTCAATGAGCATTATGGGTAATGTAGTCATTCTATAATTTCCATAACTACTGGGAAAATAAACAGAAATACAAAAAACTATGGTATAAAGCAGCCTATGGCATGGTCCCGGGCGATGCACTTATTTAGCGCCTAAAATGAAGAAAATCAGTTCAAATGGTAGGAGCCTATCCTTCCACAAGTCTGTGGCATACAGGCGTAATCCACTATACAGTGATAATTTGTATAGCCACACTTGCTTCACCCTCATGTGGGTGCTAGCATACTAGCAAGCATGCTAGTTAGTGCTTGGTATCAACAGCCAATCCGATTGGTCAATCGTGCCGCGATATCACAGAGTATTTGCATAAAGTTCAGCTTTTCCCTACTTAGGTCCCGCCTTGTTCACACTCCCTCGCCCATGTAGTTCTGTCCTTGAGCTGTTCTTGTCTATTAATGTTCTGTATTATGTCATGTTTCATGTTTTGTGTGGACCCCAGGAAGAGTAGCTGCTGCTTTTGCAACAGCTAATGGGGATCCTAATAAAATACAAAATACCCCCACGTTCTCTATTGTTCAGTTGATTTTATGATTAAAATTGTAGAGTTAGCTCTGACATCTGTGGTTGCGTCTATCCTTCAAACCTAACATTTGGCGACTATGGCTGTTTTTTTCCCCTAACACTACCCTCTCCCTTTCTCGCTCTGCCTGGTTAGTCCCCGGTTCCATGGACTCTATGGATTTAGTCTTTTGAAACATACAGTTGAAGTCGGAAGTTTACATACACCTTAGCCAAATACATTTAAACTCAGTTTTTCACAATTCCTGACATTTAATCCTAGTAAAAATTCAGTGTTTTAGGTCAGTTAGGATCACCACTTTATTTTAAGAATGTGAAATGTCAGAATAATAGTAGAGAGAATGATTTATTTCAGCTTTTATTTCTTTCATCACATTCCCAGTGGGTCAGAAGTTTACATACACTCAATTAGTATTTGGTAGCATTGCCTTTAAATTGTTTAACTTGGGTCAAACGTTTCGTGTAGCCTTCCACAAGCTTCCCACAATAAGTTGGGTGAATTTTGGCCCATTCCTCCTGACAGAGCTGGTGTAACTGAGTCAGGTTTGTAGGCCTCCTTGCTCGCACACGCTTTTTCAGTTCTGCCCACACATTTTCTATAGGATTGAGGTCAGGGCTTTGTGATGGCCACTCCAATACCTTGACTTTGTTGTCCTTAAGCCATTTTGCCACAACTTTCGAAGTATGCTTGGGGTCGTTGTCCATTTGGAAGACCTATTTGCGACCAAGCTTTAACTTCCTGACTGATGTCTTGAGATGTTGCTTCAATATATCCACATATTTTCCTTCCTCATGATGCCATCTGTTTTGTGAAGTGCACCAGTCCCTCCTGCAGCAAAGCACCCCCACAGCATGATGGTGCCACCCCTGTGCTTCACGGTTGGGAAGGTGTTCTTCGACTTGCAAGCCACCCCCCTTTTTCCTCCAAACATAATGATGGTCATTATGGCCAAACAGTTCTATTTCTGTTTCATCAGACCAGAGGACATTTCTCCAAAAAGTATGATCTTTGTCCCTATGTGCAGTTGCAAACCGTAATCTATCTTTTTTATGGCGGTTTTGGAGCAGTGGCTTCTTCCTTGCTGAGCGGCCTTTCAGGTTATGTCGATATAGGACTCGTTTTACTGTGGATATAGATACTTTTGTACCTGTTTCCTCCAGCATCTTCACAAGGTCCTTTGCTGTTGTTCTGGGATTGATTTGCACTTTTCGCACCAAAGTACATTCATCTCTAGGAGACAGAACGCGTCTCCTTCCTGAGCGGTATGACGGCTGCGTGGTCCCATGGTGTTTATACTTGCGTACTATTGTTTGTAAAGATGCATTTTCTTCTGAGGTCTTGGCTGATTTCTTTTGATTTTCCCATGATGTCAAGCAAAGAGGCACTGAGTTTGAAGATAGGCCTTGAAATACATCCACAGGTACACCTCCAATTGACTCAAATGATGTCAATTAGCCTATCAGAAGCTTCTAAAGCCATGACATCATTTTCTGGAATTTTTCAAGCTGTTTAAACTTCTGATCCACTGGAATTGTGATACAGTGAATTATAAGTGAAATAATCTGTCTGTAAACAATTGTTGGAAAAATTACTTGTGTCACCCTAACCGACTTGCCAAAACAATAGTTTGTTAACAAGAAATTTGTGGAGTGGTTGAAAAACGAGTTTTAATGACTCCAACCTAAGTGTATGTAAACTTCCGACTTCAACTGTACATAACCGTGCTCGGTGTTCGGGACACTTGGCTATGCTGAAAAGTACTCAGATGCTGTTGCTCTTTTGACACAGTCACGCAATATGTTTTTGTTACAGTTAAAGCTGGCACAACTATCATATAATCGTGTAATCTACAATTATCGACAATAACTATTTGTTTTTGACAGTGATTTGTTACAGGCTTTGTTTTTTCACCTCGTTAGTCAGTATGTGTTACACCTTTGCTGGCTTGTCATCTCGTTAGTCAGAAGTTGTTTCACCTGTGCTGGCCCAGGTGATATTTAAGAGTGGCTGGCCCAGTGCTCCAGTTGTCTTGAGAGATGTGGAGGGTCAACACCTTTAGTTGGCTCTCCCTATTTTGAGTTCTAGACAAGTAATCCTTTACCTGATCTTCCCTGTTTTCATTTTGCTCCACTTTTTGGTTTGCTTCCTGTCTTTAAGTTTGGCCTGGGTTTTATTTTGTTTGCCTCTTCTTGGGCATATTCAGTGGGCACTCATGGTGGGTGTCTTTTAGGGCCCAGTTGTTGTTGCTAGTCAACTTTTAGGGGACACCCCCATGAGTGTCTTTCAGAACCCCTCCTAGAACCCCACCTGTTTCGTTTTGGCCATTGTCAGTGACTGTTAGTTCCCCCTTCTGTTTGAGTGACAATTTTTGGTTTGTTGCTGGGGAACGTAACAAGTTGAAAAAGTACCCAATTGTCATGCTTGATACCTTAATAGAAAATGACTCAAGTGAAAGTCACCCAGTAAAATACTACTTGAATGAAAGTGTTAAAGTATTTGTTTTTAGATATACTTAAGTATCAAAAGTAAATGTAATTGCTCAAATATACTTAAGTACAAAAAGTATAAATCCTTATATTAAACAAACCAGACAAAGCTGGGACAATTGTGCACCACTCTATGGGACTCCCGATCATGATACAGCCCGGGATCAAACCCGGGTCTGTAGTGAAGCCTCTCGCAGCACGATGCAGTGCCTTAGACCGCTGTGCCACTCTGGAGGTTTGGAGACGAAAGTGAGAAGAGCGGACATGAGGAGTATGCAATTGAGATTCTCCCAATGTTGTCAATGTAAGGATGAAAATTGGATGTTCATCATTGATTAGTAATGCCTGACCTGTGTCTACAAAATCCTGTCTGTCACGTGAACTAATTGAGATGGTGCCTGTCAAGAATAAAGTTACGATTTATAGAGGTCATGTGTGTTGCCTCTGTCTGGTCTTAGACTTCACATAGTTGACGCTGCACTCTCTGAACCCACGAACTGCATTACATTGACATTGTAACAAAAACATTCTGTCACTCACTGGCAGTGCGAAGTTGTGCTATTACATTTACTACCTGCCTCAATATTTTCAAATCTCCGGTAGAGGGGGCGCAATGCTTTTAATTAGATACAGTAGAAATTACTTTGCAATGTTAAAGAGACAAAAGGCTTTGACGCGGATGTAGAGTGTAACCTGTAAAGATAGCACCACCTCCCGATCATTTTGTTACCCTGTGATACCCTGGTAATTTGTACAGAAGTTTACCGACTTCGGGGAGAAGTTGCTTCTTCAGACTTACCATCACTTCTGACGGGACCCTCCGGAGGAAAATAATCAATTGAGTATTGATACACTCCCAACGAAAAAGTAATTTTACAGGTAAATTGCAACCCTATCGAATGCAAATGAAACCATACCTTGCATAGCCTTCATTTTGCACTACTCCAAATTTGGTTGCATGCCATTAGGATACTAACCTACATTTGATCTGTTGAATTGAATGCGCATTGTTCAAGAGATGTTAAATTATTTATTATAAATCCAACATATTATTATTTATGTTGCATCATAGTCATAATCGGAAATTGGTTTTGTTTATAATCGCTGCATCAGACAGTCGCACCAGTTGACATGTCGGAATTGACAGGTTTCTATTCTAGGCCTATTTATTTATTTATTTGACAGGGACAATGCACATTAATTAACATTTCCCTAAATGTGCCAGATTTAGCCAGTTTGCTAGTTTTCATCTGTAGTCCCTGGGCAGATAGGCTAGGTAATAGATAGCCTACTGTGGTTTATCTTGTAAATCAGACTTTACTATATGGGGCGATTAGTGTTAGAATATGTTATGTTGATAACGCTAAATATGACACCATTAGGATATAATGATTTATTAAACTTTAAAGTCATTACAATATGAACAAGAGCTAAACGCGGAATGGGAATGTACTTTCAGGGAAAACACATGAAACTGATAGGGTGATTCAGAAGATAGCTGGAGGGGGATTTGGACCTTTGCCAATAAAAAAGTGAATGCTGCAACCTGGCCTCAGAGCATTTCGTATCATTATGTATGTACATTTGAAATATTGAATTTAGTTATTTCGTATGGTATGTATTAATTTGTGGATGTCCAGGGTTAGGGGAAGGATTGGCTAACATGCTAAGTAAGTGCAAATTATTTAAAAAAGTAGGAAGTAGTTGCAAAGTGGCTAATTAGCAAAATGCAAAAGTTGTCTATGATGAGATTCCAACATGCAACCTTTTGGGTTGCTAGATGTTCGCATTGTTATACACCCAACCAACCACCCTCCCTCATTTCCATTTTTCCTTAAGTAACCTTCTGTTTTATGTAACCATACCAAACGGAACATATCATACTAATTTGAGTGTCTCGGATGTACTTTTACTATGTCACGTCTAGTCTATGAGACCAGGCTGTGCTCCCAAAGGAGATGTTTGTACTTGCCTAACAATTCCTCTCCTGATGTAATTATTTTTCTTAATGAGGTACACCAACTGATGGTGCAATAAAGACACTTTACAATTGGTTTTCACTCTGCACCCACGCAAGCGCACGCACACACACACACACACACACACTGGTAGCCAATTATTCAAGTTCACTGTTGTAATTATGGTTGTATGATTTACTAGTGTCTGTGCATCCCAGCTGACCCACTATTTGGGACAACCTTAATAGATACCTACTTTTTCAGACACTGGATAGGCAATATCCATATGCCAGCATCAGCTCCTTGAGCATTAGGTATTGTGGTATTACTGTAAGTTTGCCACAGGTCATGCCCTGGAATTTGAACATGATTTTCCAAGCATTTCCTGTTTGCAATGCAGGAACATCGTGCAAAGGCGATGTTGCTCTAACCAGTTTAGGAAAATAGTTGAGTAGAAAATATAATAAAGGAAATAATAGAATGTGCTGAATTCTTCATTAAGGAAGCTATACAGGTCATAATGCCAATTTTCTAATAGTAATGCCAATTATAATGTATGCAGCATATAATGTTATAATCAGCATATAATCATATCTTATATCATTTCATGATAATGTATAAATGGACAGATCTGGTTGGTTTATGAGAATCATGTCCATCTGCTGACACAGATCTCAACTTAGTGCCTTCCTCAGCATGTGTTAGAAAACTGGAGTGAGTGAGTCCTGGCCATAGGAATGTCACAGGAAGGTTGTGGACTACCATTTGGGAAACATAAAGAAAACTGGACCAAATGAGATGTATTCTGCAACCATTTTGCCAATGTATGCAAAAAAAATTGGAACATTCTAAGACTCAACATGCACACAAGGACACTGACTCGAAAAACACATTTTCTCACTCAATCTTTTTCTCAATGTCGCAGGGACGTCACAATGCTACGGATTTACTTGTGCTTGAGTGTTGTTGTCAACGTGGCCATCTCGCAGGAGGCTGAGGAACCCATCTCATACACGGCAAGTGCCCCTCTCACAACCTCCACATGCATACACTGCAGTGCCTGCTGCAAAAAAAATAGGGTGGGTTTCCCGGAGCCAGCCAGAAGCCTAGTTCCAGGTCCAGAATGAAAGGCACATTCAATGGTGATTCTCCATTGGAGACTATAGGATTCATTTGGGAAACTGCCACTAAAAGACGTAGCCCCTTACCGAAAAAAATGGCTTCTGTCTTTTGGTTACTTTGTGTATTAACAACATTTAATGCAGTGTTGGGGAGTAGTGAACTGCATGTACACTGAACAAAAATATTTACGCAACATGCAACAATTTCAACAATTTTACTGAGCTACAGTTCATATAAGGAAATCAGTCAATTGAAATAAATTCATTAGGCCATAATCTATGGATTTCACATGACTGGGATTACAGATATGATTATGTTGGTCACAGACACCTTAAAAAAAGGTAGGGGCGTGGATCAGACAACCAGTCAGTATCTGGTGTGACCATTTGCCTCAGTTATATTGCGGGGCAGGCAGGTTTAGGGTAATTAAATATTGTGTTGAATAAAGAGAAAACAGTAGACTACTGTAGCCTACTGTTCAGATGGATTAAATGGAAACTGAAATCTGACTGTAGGTCTATAACCTCAATATTAATTCCTGCAGAATTAAGCATTTCTTCCAGTAAAATGATACACCAAATGTAGATACAATTTTGACTCAGGAACAGGAGTAGAGAAATATTATTTATTTGTTTCAGCATCTTGAGAGAATGCGAATGCGCAGTTAGATACCCTCTGTAGAGGCACTATCTTTATCAGCATCATAAAAGCTGATAGTATTTCAACCACATAAAATATGCATCCAAGCCGAACTGAAATCTTATCAGAAACATGTTGGGTCATTTTCACAGCTTTCTATTTCCTTTCCTTACAACCGGTCCCTTAATGTCTTTGCTACATGAAAGAAGCAGAGATGACAGAGAACTTGTCAACTAGATTGAAGCATTCATTTAGTTTATTTAGTCACATATAATGACAGAAGAGAAGCTGCATGTATCTATAGACAAGTTGATTAACAAATAGCCTACGAAAATGTCGGAAATTATAAGCAGAAACATATCTAAATCAGGCAAAAGAAAGCATGCACCCCCTGTCAATAAAATCTTTCTGCTGTCTCTGACTGTAGCCTACAGCTCATTATTTTCTATATTAAGGGTTAGAGTCGGTTGCGGGCCTCCAGATTTTCACTTTATCACTTATAGTCGGGCGGTTGAGGATAGGTTATTAGCAATTGCGAACGGGTGCGGGTGAACGAACAGCTGACCCGCTCACCACTACCACGCGCGACAAGAAGTTGCCCCCATCCCTCCCGCTTATTGGGCAACTTTTGCGAATTTTTGGTTGTCTGAGTGAGGGAAATGCATAACATTAAGAGGACTCTATGTATTTTGAAAAATGAGACGTTGAGGATTATAATAAATCAACCAGGTAACCCGTGATACAAGTCAGTATTTTACGTCCATCACATGGATTGACGTCGAATACTGACTTGTATCACAGGTGACCTGGTTGAGGACGTTGGGAGAAACTGGCCACTAGGGTCAACAGTGAGCGCTGTTACCATCAAGTAGGTTTCGGTTTTGCTAGGGCAGGGTTTCCCAAACTTGGTCCTCGGGACTCCAAGGAGTGCACGTTTAGTTTTTTTGCCCTAGCACTACACAGCTGATTCAAATAATTAACTAATGATCAAGCTTTGATCATTTGAATCAGCTGTGTAGTGTTAGGGCAAAAAACAAAACGTGCACTCCTTAGAGTCCCGAGGACCGAGTTTGGGAATGCTGTGCTAGAGTGTTTTGGACAGGGATGGCAAATGGGCGTAAGCATCTGCCCCTGATTCCAAAAGTTGCAAGTTCAAATCAAACGATACAAAGTTGTTTTTGAGATTTTTGTTTTAAGCCTGTCCCAAACCTTAACCCTTTCCTTAACCATTCAGAGTTAATGCCTAACCTTAAGATTTCGGAGTTAATGGCTAAACTTAACCCTAACCTTAAAAATTCAGAGTTCATGCCTAAACTTAACCTTAAACACTTCGAAATTTGACGTTTGCAACAACTTCGAAATTTGACGTTTGAGAAACATGGATGAACATCTAATTCTGACGTGAGACTGTGAGAGCTAGTTGAATAAATACCACTTTGATGTCATACAAGCAAGCCAAACACCTGTGAGTCCAAATGTGCACTTCACATTTCCATATCATAAAACTCATGTAGTACACAGTGTCAATGTTTATGATCACTATGTTTGATGTACAGTTACAAGAAGACATAGCGTTATACCCTGGGTTGTTCTGAACATAATTAACATTTACATTTTAGTCATTTAGCAGACGCTCTTATCCAGAGCGACTTACAGTTAGTGAATACATCTTTTTTTTTTTTTATATACTGGCCCCCCGTGGGAATCGAACCCACAACCCTGGCGTTGCAAACGCCATGCTCTATCAACTGAGCTACATCCCTGCCGGCCATTCCCTCCCCTACCCTGGACGACGCTGGGCCAATTGTGCGCCGCCCATGAGTCTCCCGGTCGCGGCCGGCTGCGACAGAGCCTGGATTCGAACCAGGATCTCTAGTGGCACAGTTAGCACTGCGATGCAGTGCCTTAGACCACTGCGCCACTCAGGAGTACCTGTTTGTTGTATTGTGAAGAAACATTTGCCGCAGACCACGCATCTGAATGCACTCATGACTCAATTCTATGCACACCAAAATTACGATCTACTTGTCTGAATTGCCTTGTGAAAGCCCAACACTGTAAGATCGTATTTTATAATTTAGCTAGATATGTTGGAAATAGAACAAGCTTTCAAATTACGCCCACCTGACCCAGATTGCGATTCATATTGGACCGTTTTAGTAATTGTGTAAAGGCGGGGGATGCAGGGCTGTGTTTAAAACATCTACAAGTGTGCTTGCTCTAGTTCCTCAACGGCACAGGTAGAAGAGCTGAAAAAAGCACCTTATAGAATCATAAAAGTGCATTGAAATTACTTAGGAACTGTGCACACTTTGGAGAGGTGTGTGGCCACTGGAAAACACCAGTTAGACCTCTCACTCAAACCCTTGTAATTTTTTTGTCTTATGTTGCACCTACCCCAAAGCTTCCAATAATATTCTTATCATATTACTGAATGTATCCAGAGTAGTTTCCGATTTCATTATCAACAAATGTGGCGAAAAGTACAGTAAATGTCAAATGCACATAAAATCAACAGTGTAATGTTTGGATTCAGTCTTGTGTCAGGAGAACTGTTGTGTCCTCACCTAATTTTCCCATAATATCCAAACTGTTCCCTTTTAATTGCTACCAAGGTTATGCATATGCTTTCCATATTTCTCCTGTAAGAAACATTTCAATTTAGCCCTATCCATATAGGCCAATTCCCACAAGCGTAAGGGGTTAGGTAAACTATGTTTTTCTTAAGGGTAGCTTTAGTGTAGCTTAACCAGTGTTGGGGAGTAGTGAACTACATGTAGTTGAACTAGTAATTTAACTACATTTTCCAGTAGCTTGGTGGTAGTTTAACTAAATTCAAATCTGGGTAGTGTTTTCAGTAGTTCATTACTTTTTTGCCATGTAGCGGTGCAGCTAACTACTGTAACAACACACTATTTTTTTTTTGCAAAAAGAAAAGAAGGCAATAATTTCCTTCTTTTTCGGCATCAGGCCTGCCTAGTTCTCACTTGAAACATTGCTTTTGTGTCCCAAACCTTAACCCTTACCTTAACCATTCGGAGTTAATGCCTAAACTTAACCCTAACCTTAAAAATTCTGAGTTAATGCCTAAACTTAACCTTAAACACTTCTAAATTTGACGTTTGCAACAACTTCGAAATGTGACATTTGAGAAACATGGATGAACATTTAATTCTGATGTGAGATATACAGTTGAAGTCGGAAGTTTACATACACTTAGGTTGGAGTCATTAAAACTTGTTTTTCAACCACTCCACAAATGTGTTGTTAACAAACTATAGTTTTGGCAAGTCGGTTAGGACATCTACTTTGTGCATGACACAATTAATTTTTCCAACAATTGTTTACTGACAGATTATTTCACTTATAATTCACTGTATCACAATTCCAGTGGGTCAGAAGTTGACATACACTAAGTTAACTGCCTTTAAACAGCTTGGAAAATTCCAGAAAATGATGTTATGGCTTTAGAAGCTTCTGATAGGATAATTGACATCATTTGAGTCAATTGGAGGTGTACCTGTGGATGTATTTCAAGGCCTACCTTCAAACTCAGTGCCTCTTTGCTTGATATCATGGGAAAATGTAAAGAAATCAGCCAAGACCTCAGAAAAACAATGGTGGACCTCCACATGTCTGGTTCATCCTTAGGAGCAATTTCCAAACGCCTGAAGGTACCACGTTCATCTGTACAAACAATAGTACGCAAGTATAAACACCATGGGACCACGCAGCCGTCATACTGCTCAGGAAGGAGATGCGTTCTGTTTCCTAGAGATGAACTTACTTTGGTGCGAAAATTGCAAATCAATCCCAGAACAAAAGCAAAGGACCTTGTGAAGATGCTGGAGGAAACAGGTCCAAAAGTATCTATATCCACAGTAAAACGAGTCCTATATCGACATAACCTGAAAGGCCGCTCAGCAAGGAAGAAGCCACTGCTCTAAAACCGCCATAAAAAAGCCAGACTACGGTTTGCAACTGCACATGGGACAAAGATCGTACTTTTTGGAGAAATGTCCTCTGCTCTGATGAAACAAAAATAGAACGGTTTGGCCATAATGACCATCGTTATGTTTGGAGGAAAAAGGGGGGCGGCTTGCAAGCCGAGGAACACCATCCCAACCGTGAAGCACGGGGGTGGCACCATCATGCTGTGGGGGTGCTTTGCTGCAGGAAGACTGGTGCACTTCACAAAATAGATGGCATCATGAGGAAGGAAAATATGTGGATATATTGAAGCAACATCTCAAGACATCAGTCAGGAAGTTAAAGCTGGTCGCAAATGGGTCTTCCAAATGGACAACGACCCCAAGCATACTTCCAAAGCTGTGGTAAAATGGCTTAAGGACAACAAAGTCAAGGTATTGGAGTTGTCACATCCTGGCCTTAGTTATCTTTGTTTCATTTATATTTTAGTTAGGTCAGGGTGTGACATGGTGAAGTATGTGTTTTGGTTTGTCTAGGGGTTTGTAAGTTTATGGGGTAGTGTCTTGTCTAGGTGTTTGTATGTTGATGGCTGCCTAGATTGGTTCTCAATTGGAGACAGCTGTGGTTTATTGTCTCTAATTGGGAGCCATATTTAAGGCAGCCATGGGCATCATATGTTTGTGGGTAATTGTCTATGTTGAACGTTTGTTGCTTGTCAGTGCACTTACGTTGTTTAGCTTCACGGTCGTTTGTTGTTTTGTAAAGTTTTGGATAGTGTTTCGGTTTAGTGTTTTTCTCTCTTCCTAATAAAGAGATGTATTTTGCAAACGCTGCGCCTTGGTCCGCTATGCTTGACGATCGTGACAGAATTACCCACCAATCTAGGACCAAGCGGCGTGTCAAGCGGCAACAGGACCCACCTACACAGGATTCATGGACATGGGAGGAGATACTGGATGGAAAGGGTCCTTGGGCACAACCGGGAGAAGTTCGCCGCCCTCGTGAAGAGCTGGAGGCAGCTAAAGCCGAGAGGAGGCGATATGAGGAGGCAGCACGGAGGCAAGACGAGAGGCACCCCCAAGAATTTTTTAGGGGGGGGCACAGGGCATGGACGACGGGGCTGACGGAGGCAGAGAAGGGGCAAATACAAAAGGCCACCAGGTTACGGGGGCTACTGGTTAAAGAAGGGAAAGGAGGTTTGGAGGCACGGCGAGAGGTACTGGGGAGTGTTGCCAGTCCGGTCCGGCCCGTTCCAGTTCCCGGGGTAGAGCCAGTGGTGTGTGTCCCCAGTACGGTCCGGCCTGTTACGGCCCCTCGCACCAAATGGACGGTGCGCGTCTCCAGCCCGGTCCGACCTGTTCCTGCCTCTCGCACAAGGCCTACGGTGTGCTTCGCCAGCCCAGCCCGGCCTGTTCCTGCGCCACGTAAGAAGCCTACGGTGTGCGTCGCCAGCCCAGCCCGGCCTGTTGCTGCTCCCCGCACTAGCCCTGAGATGCGTGTCCTCAGCCCGGGACCACCAGTTCCGGCACCACGCACTAGGCCTTATGTGCGTCCCCAGGGTCCAGCATGCCCTGTTCCTTCTCCCCGCACTAGACCTGAGATGCGTGTCCTCAGCCCGGTACCTCCAGTTCCGGCACCACGCACTAGGCCTTATGTGCGTCCCCAGGGTCCAGCATGCCCTGTTCCTTCTCCCCGCACTAGACCTGAGATGCGTGTCCTCAGCCCGGTACCTCCAGTTCCGGCACCACGCACTAGGCCTTATGTGCGTCTCGGCCGGCCAGAGTCTGCCGTCTGCCTAACGGCGCCTGCACTGCCCGTCTGTACTGAGCCTGCTAAGCCGCCCGTCTGCCATGAGCCTTTAGAGCCGTCCGCCAGACAGGAGCCGCTAGAGCCTTCCGCCAGACAGGATCAGCCAGAGCCTTCCGCCAGACAGGATCAGCCAGAGCCTTCCGCCAGACAGGATCAGCCAGAGCCTTCCGCCAGACAGGATCAGCCAGAGCCTTCCGCCAGACAGGATCAGCCAGAGCCTTCCGCCAGCCATGAGCAGCCAGATCCGTCAGCCAGCCATGAGCAGCCAGATCCGTCAGCCAGCCATGAGCAGCCAGATCCTTCAGCCAGCCATGAGCAGCCAGATCCGTCGGCCAGCCATGAGCAGCCAGATCCGTCAGCCAGCCATGAGCAGCCAGATCCGTCAGCCAGCCATGAGCAGCCAGATCCGTCAGCCAGCCATGAGCCGTCCAGCCAGGATCCGCCAGAGCCGTCCAGCCAGGATCCGCCATTGAGTCCGGTGCTGCCCCTTAGTCCGGTGCTGCCCCTTATCCTGGTGCTGCCCCTTAGTCCGGTGCTGCCCCTTAGTCCGGTGCTGCCTCTTAGTCCGGTACTGCCCCTTAATCCAGGTGGGTTAAGTTGGAGGGTGGTCATTTGGAGGAGGCTACGTAAGCGGGTAGTGACTATGGTGGGGTGGGGACCACGACCAGTGCCAGAGCCGCCACCGTGGACAGACGCCCACCCAGACCCTCCCCTAGACTTTATGCTGGTGCGCCCGGAGTTCGCACCTTAAGGGGGGGGTTATGTCACATCCTGGCCTTAGTTATCTTTGTTTCATTTATATTTTAGTTAGGTCAGGGTGTGACATGGTGAAGTATGTGTTTTGGTTTGTCTAGGGGTTTGTAAGTTTATGGGGTAGTGTCTTGTCTAGGTGTTTGTATGTTGATGGCTGCCTAGATTGGTTCTCAATTGGAGACAGCTGTGGTTTATTGTCTCTAATTGGGAGCCATATTTAAGGCAGCCATGGGCATCATATGTTTGTGGGTAATTGTCTATGTTGAACGTTTGTTGCTTGTCAGTGCACTTACGTTGTTTAGCTTCACGGTCGTTTGTTGTTTTGTAAAGTTTTGGATAGTGTTTCGGTTTAGTGTTTTTCTCTCTTCCTAATAAAGAGATGTATTTTGCAAACGCTGCGCCTTGGTCCGCTATGCTTGACGATCGTGACAGGAGTGGCCATCACAAAGCCCTGACCTCAATCCTATAGAACATTTGTGGGCAGAACTGAAAAAGCGTGTGCGAGCAAGGAGGCCTACAAACCTGACTCAGTTACACCAGCTCTGTCAGGAGGAATGGGCCAAAATTCACACAACTTATTGTGGGAAGCTTGTGGAAGGCTACACGAAACGTTTGACCCAAGTTAAACAATTTAAAGGCAATGCTACCAAATACTAATTGAGTGTATGTAAACTTCTGACCCACTGGGAATGTGATGAAAGAAATAAAAGCTGAAATAAATCATTCTCTCTACTATTATTCTGACATTTCACATTCTTAAATTAAAGTGGTGATCCTAACTGACCTAAAACAGGGAATTTTTACTAGGATTAAATGTCAGGAATTGTGAAAAACTGAGTTTAAATGTATTTGGCTAAGGTGTATGTAAACTTCCGACTTCAACTGTAGTTAAGTAAACTATATTTTTCTTAAGGGTAGTTTAACTTCTTCCAGTGTGAAGTAATGGTAGCTTGGTAAACTATATTTTCAGAGTAGCATAAACCAAATCACATATAACTTTAAATGAACTTGCTTCTCACAGAGAAGCTAAACTAAACATACTTAATGTACTAAATATACTAAACTACATATATTACATGTCTTAATAACAGATAAAAAATACATCCAACACAATTTGAAATGATCATCAGCATGCTAATGAAGAAAAGAGCAAAGACTGAATATTTTTATGTAGCTACAATATTTACATGAGAAAAATGTGAACACTATGGGGATTTTAACCTTAAGATGTATAAAGGGGCAACTACAAAATGTTAATGAGCTAAGTGATAACTGATGAGAAATTAGCTTTTAACCAATGGAAGTCTAAAAGAAAAAGAAACAAAATTGAAATAATTAAAACAAAATCAAACCCAGTTCAGAACTATTGCCTTTTTGAGTGAACTTTGGAGATGGATGCCCTGTGGAAGTCCTTCGTCCAAAGCTTAATGACTGCATGCACTGAAACAATCAGAAAACACAAACCAAAAACAACATTAAGATTCTGAAAACAATTACTGAAAACATTTTCTATTTCGGCATCTTAAAAGGTAGATTCAGTGGCTAATGGACGGGTTTGGCTTTGAAAGCCCAAACTTTGTAACAGCTGCGGTCAGCTATTTGTAACAGCTGCGGTCAGCTATTTGTAACAGCTGCGGTCAGCTATTTGTAACAGCTGCGGTCAGCTATTTGTAACAGCTGCGGTCAGCTATTTGTAACAGCTGCGGTCAGCTATTTGTAACAGCTGCGGTCAGCTATTTGTAACAGCTGCGGTCAGCTATTTGTAACAGCTGCGGTCAGCTATTTGTAACAGCTGGGGTCAGCTGTTACAAAGTTACCTTGATGTTGCTATGCTTCTTACTGAAACTGGCATTCTATATATTTTTTAGAAAGAAAACAATTATTCTGCCTTGTGTAAATGCTATACAAACAAAAAATGCAGCTAGCATAAACTGGGACTCAGGCCTACTAAATTTAAATGTGTGTCCAACTGTTTCTAGAGAGCCACAGTATATGAGATTTTTCTCCAGCCAAGCGGCAACACAATTGATTCAAACTAACCAATCTGTATTTTTGCTTGGTAACGAATTGATTCTAGAAAGAAAGAGAGAAGGAATAACACATGATCAAGATGAGCTAGCAATTTAAAGAGCAATGAAATATCAAATTTTTACAAATAATACATGTATAGCAGGATACATTTATGAGAATAATACATGTATGCATTTGCTTACCTTATCAAACTTGAATAAGATTACATTACACTCATTTATTACAAAAATGTGTTATGAGTGAATGCACCACAAACATCTTTCCAGGGTGTTGATGCATCCTCTTCCCAATGCAGCCTCTTCCAACACGACGGGTAGGGGAAGGGTATCCATCTGCAAATGTTTTGCTCTGATGTCAAGTCAGCTCATATTGCTTCTTGCTAGCTGTTATGAAAGCTAACTTGGTACTGAACAGTGACGCTAGCTGGCTAGCATATTGACATTTGTTATTACAAGACAGCAAGTCTTTACCTAAAAATATAAGTGTTTAGGCAAATCATTAGTTAGCTAGCTAGCTCACATTAATTGTGCAAAAATATGATAGCTATCTAGCTAAACACTAGCTGAGCACTAGCCAGTCAGTGGTGCTGACAGGTTGAAACTGATATAGCAACAAAATGTGTTTCACTCTATCCCATAAAACATGACACTGCTAAACAGGAATCAATTAGCTAGCACAATGTTTTAGTTTATTAGTATGTTTAATTAATTGTACAACTTCGGTCGGTAGATTGCTTGGTTTGCATTTCCAATAGATTTTTCTTCTCCCACCGACTGGTCATCAATGCTTACTGGTCTTGGAACTACTTCTGGTAAACTGTTTGCCACTAGTGGCAATAAATATTGTTGCCACAGGTTTGCCACAGATTAAAATAGAATCTTGAGAGAATTGTTTGCCAGAAAAAAACAGGCAAACTGTTTGCCACTAGTGGCGATAAATATGATTGTTGCCTAAGGTTTGCTGCAGATTCACTACAAGTGGCAAACATTTGCAAACTTCTGGCAAAAGTTTGTGGCACAATATTTAGTGTACAGCAAATTTGCCACAAACTTGCGGGAAGTTTGCAGCCACAAATTCATTTTTGTAAGGGGCAGCACAAGCAAGAGTCAGTACTGAAGGACGAATTAAGCTTTTCAACGTGGGATTTAATTCAAGTCAAGGATGGGATCAATTCCGTTTTTTGATTCAGGAAGTGAATTGAAATTGAATTCACAAATAGAAAAATCATAATTGAAAATAAATGGACAATTTGCATTTCATGAAGTAAAATGTTAATTCACTTCCTGGATTGAAATGTGAGTTGACCCCAACCCAGATTGAAGTACCAAGTGAACGTTCATGAAAATTAACAAAGGGCTTGGAATGGACATTGATGGGATAGCATTGGCATGTCTCCAGTGGAGGATGTCTCCTTCTCGACAAATAACTGTAGTCGAAGTTGTTGTTGTTGGAGCTGATTAATTATGGAGGTAATAACATGAGTCTGGATTCATGGAGACTGGAGGCAACACATGCCCGTGCACACACAGGCCAGTGGCAAGTCCCATGACTCAGACGAGAGCGAGCGAGGAGAGCAGACATTCCTCCCTGGATGGCGACAGACTAAACACATTGTTTTGGGGGAATTAGGGAGACACAGGTGTTCTCCAGGCTGACTCCTTAATTGCTGTCTGTCTGATTTCCTCATATACAGGCTCAAAGTGGCATAACAAAGGAGAGTACGACTACCAAGCCAGCAATTGTATAGTAGCATATTGTAATTAAGCTTAAAGGGATAGATCACCCAGTGGGTTGTGAGAGACAGTGGTTAGGGAAACAAATCGAAGCAATAATGTTTATCTCTCCTGGTCTATAGACTGCTTTCAGGGTAAGTAAACACCTAAGTAATTGTATAATATGAATGAACTATCTCTTTAATGACATGTAGACTGTAAAGCTTCAGAGATATGTGATACATATTTTGTAGACCAATTCATCAATCGATTAATCAATCAATCCCTCAATCAATCAACAAACCAATACATTGAGCACCAGATACTTATCCTCCCTTATTTGTATTCACAGTGCACAGATGGCTATAAATTTGACATGGAACGACAAGAATGCAAAGGTAAGAGGTGCTTCTCAGCACTTTGTCAAATGTCCTTGTACGTTTCTGACTTAATGAATAGATTAATTAGTAGATGAATTGAATAACACTGTGGAAGAGATCCTATCAGTTCTAGCAGACACCGATACAGTATGTGTATACCAATGTTAAACTTTAATTATTGAGTCCTACTGAGCAAGCATATTGATGGTGGAGGTGGTGGTTTTCCTGTCATACCCATGCTGACTTGGTGGTGTTACACTCCAACCAGACCTGCGTTCAAATACTATTTGTTTTTTTACAACCTGGAGTGACAGGTGGGTGGGATTTGCACTTTTGGGGCTATTCCACTGGTTTCATTGCGCAATCAACCGCAGCTTAAGTAGAAAACAAACCGTGGCTTACTATATGAACCCAGGTCTGACTGTCTCTGACCGCGGTCCTCCCCTTTTCAGACATCAACGAGTGTACCACGGTGCCCGACGCCTGCAAGGGTGGCATGAGGTGCATCAACCATTTCGGAGGCTACTTCTGCCTGCCCCAGAATGCCCAGATCATCATCAGTAACGGTGACGACGAGCCCACTGTGGCCCCTCGGGTGGAGGCACAGCCTCCTCTGGTACCCGCCCCTGCTCTGCCTGTCCGACGGGTCATCCAGAGCTCCTTCCAAAGCCCGGGCACCATGCAGTGTGCCGCGGGGTTCGTGGTGGACGAGCTCAACTACTGCCGAGGTAAGAGTAAGCCCACGCAACTTGCTGGGGCATGTTTATTAGGATTAGGGCTCACTGTAGTCAAATGTTTAAAAAAACATTTTGAAACTGAAAATGGGTGTTTCTTATTGGACAAATATCCTGATTCGTTATGGAAGTGTCCAGCATCATTTTAATCCTACGTACAAAGATCCCATCAGTCCCTGACTAATGTAATTTGAAGTAAATAGGAATGGATCTGCCAAACAGTTTTGGACCAGAGGTTGATTCTTATAAGCGGACTGTGGTGCAGTGCAGTGCAGTTATACAAACTCAGCATTGCAGGGGCCCTAGTTTGAATGAGCAATCCCAGCAGGCAGATTTCCCTCTGGAATACTACCGATGCTAGCTTAGGAACAACTATTGAGGAAAAAGATAGCCATCTCAGATTGTCATTCAGTCACATTCAGGAATCATTCCAATTGGAATTCATTCAAATTGATTGCAGTCCCTTTAGAACATTTTGTATGAAAACAGTTCAAGTGAAATTCCTTACTGGCACTGAATATCTTACACTACACCTAGTCCTATTTTGTTAAGCCAATAACACAGTATATAAACGATGCAATTAACTGGACCGTTTGAACAGTTGATGCGCTGTCTGCAGGTTATGAAGATGCATTGTATTTGATCTGTAAAGTGGGGAACCACTTAACTTCCATTTACCCCTTTGCTCTCTTTCTTTGGATGATGCATTTGCAGCCGTCATTAAAGAATGTCCTCATTTGTCTCTGTGTATGTATGCATGCGTGTGCATGCATGTGTGTGTATGTGTGTGTGTGTGTGTGTGTGTGTGTGTGTGTGTGTGTGTGTGTATGTGTGTGTACGTGCGTGTGGGTGCGTCCTCCAATCTCCTGTTGGCAAACGGCGCAAGATTTTAGTCAAGTTGCAACATGCCAAATCCTGGCGGTAGAGGCAAACAATTGCTGTTACATAAACCATTCAATCAACATGGGGCGACGGCCAAGCTGAGCTCAGGGAAGGAAGGAGATGGTAGCCAACAACACATTCCTGAAACATATTTTTTTCTCATTTAATCATATTGTTTCTTTCATCAGAGGGACTGTCCTTAAGTTGGAGTGATGCACAAACTAAAGGCAGACAGATTTGTGGTATTATGATATGTACTGTATAGTATTATACAGTGTCAGATACATGATCAAAATGGTGCTACATCTCCGAAAGAAATGGCATTAGTGATCTGCATTAATACTTTTCCAGTTTGTCATCACAGTCAAAACCTACACTGTTACCAAGGAAGATTATTGCAGTGTCTGTCCAATCCATTATAGTCTTTTTGTTTTCTGTAGTTTGAGCTATTTAACATGTTCCTGAACTGTTGAATGGTCCTCTCTTGCTGTCTAGCAGCTTCTTGTTCTTACAACTGGTAAACATTTGCCACATGCAGATTGCGAGTCTGGTAACTAATGCTAATACGACCATGGTACTTGGCCATTAATAAAAGTTCACAGGGTGGGATTCAAGTGCAACAATCCAGCCGTAATTCTTCAATGTTTACAGATCTGGAAAGGTTTACGCAGTGTAGTGGTATAGCTTCATCATATTGCTTCCACCTTCCAGATCGGCAAACATTGAAGTGTTAGGGCCAAGAGGAAGGGATAGGGAGGGAATTGGGACCAGAGGCCGTGCTATTATTATGTTGAACTGCTGACCAAAGCAGGGCTGTGTTCATTAGGACATACAGTAGCAAAAACGTTTTGCAATGGAAAACGATAACAAGTGTTTCTTATTGGATAAGTTCAGATAGTATCTCTCCGTTTCACTCTGTTTCTGAACGTTTTTTTCCACTAGTTGCCTACTGAACACAGCCTAGGGATTCCTTTTCCGGGAAATGTGGGCGTAAATAAACACTTTTGAATTGATCTCGGCATATTATCTGTGGTAGCAACAAACACATGAGTCATCTAAAAATGAGTGGCTGCTTCCAGTAAAATTGCTTTAGGTAACATTATCCCTAAGTCAATTGTGACAATGTTAGATGCATGTTTGTTTTTGACAAGTTAGCTCTTCTTCGTCTTCATTTTCGGCTCAAAAGCCTGGAGAGGTTTGAGCCCCCTTTGTGTTAGAAGTGGACTAGGTAAACCCTTAGGAACTGTGATCGCTCATTTGTAACTAAAAAGAGTGAAGGCAAGGTTTCCACACTATTGCTTTCACCAATCCAACCTGGTCAGATTAGTGATTTGAACATTTCTCCCCAAGGAAGGAAGGACATATTTCTAAAGTATTGGAACAGAGCCGAAGTATTCTACTACAATACATTGACTGTAAGGTTCAATAGCAACTGCTTATTGAAGCACTACAAAGAGACAACCAGCAGACACTGATTATAGCTAGAGAGGACTTTGATGGTGGTGCATCCTTTCATCGCACATCTCATCCACCTCAGATATGGACAGATGGATAGGTCCACCAAAACAGTAGTCACGACATCACTGCATGTGCTTACCTATGGGCTTTAGTCTTCAGCATTTGATTTGGTCTGCGGCATATTCTTTCAGAAGCTTAGTTCCCTTGTTTACCCTCTTTCATCCCTCTGAGAGTCCACTGAACACAAAGCAAGAGCAGTTGCCCTTCTCAAAACAGTAGTTTCTCATCCTGGATGTTGACATATTTGAAGGGGGGGGCTTCTCACAGTAGTCCCCTTGCGATGAAACAGTTTTAACCTGACACCTTGATGGAATCAGAATATATAGGGGTGCTTGGCACACCATTCTTGCTAAGACACAGGGATCTTTGTAAACCAAGTTTGTATTTAATGTGCTCGTTTTGGAAGCTGGGGGTGGGTGCTGGATAATGTGTATATACACTCTGTAGTGTGGTAGTATTTCAACGTTGTGATTCTGGCAAATCCTGGCAAGAAGTACTATATTTGAAGGTGTCCTGTTCTTTGCACTCTTATTTTTGGCACAGTGTGTTAATTACACTCTATAATGCTACATAAAACTAAAGTTTGATTGCAGGATTGGTTCACCTCTGTCAGCATGTCACCTTGTCACTGGTCTTAATTCATCTCTAGGAAAAAAAGGTTGTAAGGCGACAGTATCGTCACTTTTTCCCCGCATACATGCTGAGTGGAGGCCAGCTTTGATCATTAGGGCAATTCACCTCCCAATCCCGCTGCCACCAGCCAAAAGCAGGGTCAGCTGGGCTTTGTTAACTGGAAGTGTGTATGAGTGTGTGCCTGTGTGTGTGTATAGTTGAAAGGGGAACTTGTTTACACAGACTTCCAGCCTCCAGGATGACATAATTCTCACATTGTGTCCATCACTGTCGTCACCAAATGAATTACATCAGCAGGGTAGCCTGGTCCCAGATCTGTTTGTGCTGTCAATGACCATAGCATTTGGTAATACAGCACAAACATATCTGGGACCAGGCTAGGGTATGAGGGGATTGGATGCTTTGTGCCTTTGAGCTTTCTGAACAGACTTGGTGTTCTCTCCCACACGTGTAACACCTCCGACTCCCTGTATATGAATCCCCTATTTTTAGCAAGTTGTATATAGAGACCACCCAGGAGTGGGGTTGCAAGGGAACGTTGTCTGTGTTCCATTCAGAAAATTGCTTTTGTTGAAACAGGAAATGGAATATCAGAATGTGTGGATAGGCATATTAGGGGTCCAGACTGCAGAGTGTGTTTTGGAGCAACTTGTCCCATGAAATTTGGCCCATGCTCTTTTTTAGATAACAAAAATAAATGGTAAAACATGTAACTAGCAGTTGGATATTTTTATAGGAGTTGGTTTGAATTAGGTGTGCCCAGGGGTGAATAATGAATAATAGTACCAAGGAAACAGAAAGTGCAACCAAATCAGGTGAATTCAGTTGAAGTCTGTTTTTGTTGCATGAAGGACTTTATATCCAGCCTGTTATTATGTCAAATCAAATCCAATCAAGCTTTATTTATACAGCACATTTTAGACATGGAAGCAACCCAATGTTCTTTACAGGAAAACAAAACAAGAAAACAATGAAAAAAAAGAAGATTTACTACATAACAAACATAAGAGGATAATAATAATAATAATATGCCATTTAGCAGACGCTTTTATCCAAAGCGACTTACAGTCATGCGTGCATATTTTTTTTTTTTTGTGGATGGGTGGTCCCGGGGATCGAACCCACTACCTTAGCGTTACAAGCGCCGTGCTCTACCAGCTGAGCTACAGAGGACCACAAAATGACTGAAAAGCACCCTAAGGAAATGCAAAGCTAAAAAGGTGTGTTTGAAGTTATTTTTTTAAATGGCCAGTTTCAGCCCCCCACAGGTTCTCTTGCAGGCTATTCCAGAGGCTGGGGGCATAGTAACTAAAGGCTGCCTCTCCATGCCTCTTGGTCCTAGGCTTTGGGATAGTTAAAAGGCTAGTGCCAGAGGACCTGAGGGACCTACTAGGTACATAACTTGTGTTGTGTTGGGGTGCACAATCGTGGATTGATATAAAAACCAATAGAATAATCTTTAAATGTGCAGGCAACCAGTGCAGACCTTAAAACCGGGGTAGAAGCTGTTTAGAAGACTCTTGGACCTAGACTTGGCGCTCCAGTACCGCTTGCCGGTAGCAGAGAGAACAGTCTATGACTAGGGTGGCTGGAGTCTTTGACCATTTTTAGGGCCTTCCTCTGACACTGCCTGGTATAGAGGTCCTGGATGGCAGGAAGCTTGGCCCCAGTGATGTACTGGGCCATACGCACTACCCACTGTAGTGCCTTGCGGTCGGAAGCCGAGCAGTTGCCATACCAGGCAGTGATGCAACCAGTCAGGATGCTTTCGATGGTGCAGCTGTAGAACCTTTTGATGCAGCATTCTGTATGTTTTGCAGTTGACCAATGGCTTTCTTGGGTAGACCAGACAGGAGAGCATTACAGTAGTCAAGCCTGCTTGTAATAAAAGCATGGATATCTCTCTGTATCAGCCTGAGAGAGAAACGGACGCACCTTAGCAATGTTCCTCAGGTGGTAAAAAGCTATTTTGGTCACATTCCTAATGTGTGATTCGAAATTGAGTTCAGAATCTAAAATGACACCTAGGTTTTTTATTTGGTGTTTTATCTTTATTGCCCATGAATTAAAATGTTTGGCTAGATTCTCTCTCTGTGCTTTGGCTCCAACAATAAGTACCTCTGTTTTTTCTTGATTTAGCTGGAGGAAGTTGTGAGCCATCCAAGTATTTAAATCACTAATACAGTCTAATAATTTATCAGTGGATCTAAAATCCTCTGGTGACACAGAAATGTAGTTGTGTATCGTCTGCAAAGCAGTGAAAATCAATGCTGTGCTTTCTGATAATGCTGCCAAAGGGTAACATATATAAACTGAACAGTACCGGACCCAAAATGTAACCTTTTGGAACGCCACATGTGAAATGTATTTTCTCTGAGTTATGTTCACCAAGGGTGACAAAAAACTGTCAACCAGTTAAATAGGTCCTAAACCAATTTAGAACTGGACCGGAGAGGCCAACCCACCTCTCCAGTCTGTCCAGAAGGACTTCATGGTCAACAATGTCGAATGAGGCACTTACATTTAAGAGTACAAGGACAGAGAGCTGTTTGGCATCAGTGTTGGCTCTAAGATAATTTACCACTTTAACTAAGGCTGTCTCTGTGCTGTGGTGGGCCCGAAAACCAGATTGGAATTTTTCAAAAATACAGTTGCCACTTTAAAAAATCATTTAGCTGTTTGAAAACCAATTTCTCCAGAATTTTACTTAAGAATGGAAGGTTGGAGATTGGCCGTAAATTGCTAAGAGCTGAAGAATCTAGATTACTTTTCTTCAGAAGGGGTTTTACCATAGCAGTTTTTAGTGCATTGGGGAAAGTGCCTGTGAACAGGGAGTGATTAACAATAGCTTGCACTTCTTCAGATATGCAATTAAAAACTGTTTTGAAGAAGGTGGTGGGGATAGGATCTAGAAGGCAGGTAGAAGACTTCAATTGTGATATCACTTTCCTGAGCATGTCTGTGTCAACCAGGGAAAATAAATCCATAGTGCCTTTGCGTGGTAGGCTAGGGAACATATCATCAAACTTCTCATCAGGTATTGCTTGACTGATACCCAGCCTAATGTTTGTCATCTTATCTCTGTGCCGCAAACTCATCACATTTAGATGTGGAGGAAAGTTCATATAGGTTTGTGGGGGTAGGATTTATCAGGCCATCAATGGATGAGAAGAGCACTCTCTAATTATTCTGATTATTAGTGATAAAGTTAGAAAAATGAGCCCATTTGGCATTTCTAATTGCCTTGCTATATATGCCAAGTTGCTCTCTCTGAATATCATAACGGACCTGCAACTTTTACTTCTTCCAATTTTGCTTTGCCTATTTTGCAATTTCTCTTTAATATATTAGCCCGTCCTTGTTTTGCAGATGTGAACGAGTGTGAGGGGAGCAACCCCTGTCAGCACCAGTGCTACAACATCATGGGCTCCTTCATCTGCCAGTGTGAGCAGGGTTATGAGCTAGCCCCCAACCAAGCCTCCTGCCAAGGTACTGCACACACTGTTCGAGTGAGTGAGTGTGTGTGTGTGTGTGTGTGTGTGTGTGTATGTGTGGGGATGGAGGGCTGGTTGTGCATCCCCTCATCGAACAAAGCTAACACTGACATGCATCTTGCTATCTTAATGGGAACATGCATTTACTATCCAATGAATTTTTGCCATTATACACTGAGTATACAAAACATTAAGAACACCTGGACTGGCCAAGTGAATCCAGGTGAAAGTTATGATCCCTTATTGATGTCACTTGTTAACTCCACTTCAATCAGTGTAGATGAAGGGGAGGAGACAGGTTAAAGAAGGATTTTGAAGCCTTCAGACATGGATTGTGTATGTGTTCCATTCAGAGGGTGAATGGGCAAGACAAAGGATTTAACAGCCTTTGAACGGGGTATGGTAGTAGGTGCCAGGCGTACAGGTTTATGTCAAGAACTGCAACGCTGCTGGGTTTTTTCCGCATGTATCAAGAATGGTCCATCACCCAAAGGACATCCAGCCAACTTGACACAACTGTAGGAAGCATTGGCGTCAACATGGGCCAGCATCCCTGTGGAACGCTTTCGACACCTTTCGACACCATGATGAAATTAACTCCAGAGTGGCGCAGTGGTCTAGCTGTGCCACTAGAGATCCTGGTTCGAATCCAGGCTCTGTCGTAGCCGGCCGCGACCGGGAGACCCATGGGGCGGCACACAATTGGCCCAGGGTAGGGGAGGGAATGGCCGGCAGGGATGTAGCTCAGTTGATAGAGCATGGCGTTTGCAACGCCAGGGTTGTGGGTTCGATTCCCACAGGGGGCCAGTATGAAAAAAACAAAACATGTATTCACTCTGGATAAGAGCATCTGCTAAATGACAACAAAAAAAATGACAAAAAAATAGAGGTGAGGCTGTTCTAAGGAGGGGGTGTGTGCAACTCAATATTAGGAAGGTGTTCCTAATGTTTGGTATACTCAGTGTATATTTATCAGTACCTTAATGTATACTGATACAATTTCACAATCCCTCCCACTCACACCTAATATTTTATTTCCTGAGAAGTTTCTGTCAGCCTCCTCCCCTTTAAGGGTTGACTGTATAATATTTATCTATTCGTAGATATCGACGAATGCGCCTTCTCGAGTTACATGTGCCAGTGGCAGTGCGTGAATCAGCCCGGAGGGTATGTCTGTGCCTGTCCCGAGGGGTACCAGCTCCAAGACAACCGAATGTGCAAAGGTAAATAGGCCTGTTTCTACTAGTAGAATATCTCTCTTACACCAGCAGCAAGTCGTACGTCATAATGCTGAATCTCAATACCTTTTACCTGAATTCCCAATGATAACTCATTGGCTTTAGGCCTAGATTTTTACTTGGTATAAAGTCAGTATTGACACTTGATTGATTAACTAACAGTCCACGAGATCGACAATTATAGTTAAAAATTTAGTTTTAAGCTACGCATTGTTTGTTTACAAAGACTACAAGACAGTTGTACTAAGCTCATAAGCTATTTTAAGTTATTTTCTTATTGAAATGACCATTGACTACATTTTCTCTCAGTAACTACATTTCCTCTCCATGAACAGACATAGATGAGTGTGAAACAGGAAACAACTGCCGCGAGGACGAGATGTGTTGGAACTACTTTGGCGGTTTCCGCTGCTACCCCAGGAACCCTTGCCACGAGCCCTACGTGAAGACAGGAGAGGGGTGAGTATGGTCCAGTGAAATGCATGATGATAATCACATGATGAGTAACCTTGACTGGGACCTGAAGTCTTAGCGGGCTAACACAGTCTTGTGGGGTGCAGGAGACCCAGGTTCAAATCCAGTTGGTTACATAGTATACATAGTATGGGTCCTTAAATGACCACGTAGACAGAACGGAGTGGCTGCATGACCTTTGTTTGCTGACGGCACGGCGATGGTAGGCCCATGGCCCATGGGAAGATGTTTTGGGGTGGGGGCAGGGGAGGTGTGTTCATTAGGGCGATATGGGCGACGCACTGCCAAACGGAAAAAGGAAGGGATTTTTTTTCTAATCAATTATATCACGGCAACAGTAGTTATCAGTGTTCTAATCTAGACGTCTGATCTGCCACTAAATGTCCAATCAGGCTAAAGTCGTGCTTCAAATGGCCCCGCCCCTTTTGGGGCGATTTCAGTCAGGTTGAAAATCGCCCAGAAGTGTCTCATAGCCTCTCATGTAAAATCTTTTTTTTTCAAATATCAGAGCTTTCAATACAATCTCTATGGGTTTCTGAGGGCTTGCACTTACGCGCTTTCGTCATACGTAACATAACCATGAACGTAACTAAGAAAAGAGCGGGTAGCAGCGTCAATCAATTCACGTACTACTATCAAGATGGCTAGCGTTCAGTGCAACTCGATTGTCTCTTTGAAAGAAGTTCACATCAAAGACCATTCAAAACGAGCTACTGGAGTGTATGCTAGCGGTCATGAGGGAACATATTGTGGAGGAGGTGAAGTCGGCGAACTTTGTAGCTATCCAAGCTGACGAGACCACGGACGTTTCTACACAGACACAGCTGGTGCTTGTGCTGAGGTACATAGATAGCAACCACAAAGTGCAGGAGCGCTTTTTTGAGTTCCTTCCCATCTCGGAATCAACCTCAGTCTCAATCGCCAGTGTGCTTTTGGAGAGACTGAACGGTCTTTTTGCAGACGACGAGAAAGTCAAACTGTGGTGCACTGGCACTGTACCAGGTTCTCATGAGCTACAACCTCCAGGAGACGTTCTCTGAGACTGTGACTCTGTTGAACATCCTCATAACTACTCCCATGACAACAGCTGAAGCTGAGAGATGTTTCTCAACTTTGACACGAGTTAAGACATTCCTGCGAAATTCAATGGGCCAGGAACGTCTGAATGCACTGGCCATGCTTTCCATGGAGTGGGAACTAGTCCTCAGCATGCCTGATTTCAATGAGAAAGTCATTGACCGCTTTGCTGCATTGAAAGAGAGAAGAGAACAGTTTCAGTACAAGTAATGTAGCCTCTCTCTCTCTTTGTCCCTCCCTGTCTGTCTCTTTAACACACACACGCCCAAATCAGTTCACAGTTGATGTTGTTTAAAATAGTTATTTTTCATTTTTAAAAAAGTAAAAAAAAAAAAAATTCTGTTCATGTTCATTTTTACAAATCTATACAATTGGCCAGAATATGGTTGTTCATATTTACAAATCTATACAATTGGCCAGAATATGGTTGTTCATTTTTACAAAGCCATACAGATAGCTGTGTTTACCTTTTCTATAAATTATTTTCAAATTCTGTTTTCAGGCAAAATGTCTATCACTGTTCATTTTCACAAATCTATACAAGAGGGCAGAATATGGAAGTCTATAAAAAATTCTTATTACCAATAACTTGCATCAATGTTTTCAGTAGCCTCTATCAAAAGCTCCTGCTTGCTTGTTGTGAATTATGCTCAGGTGCACATATTTCCAATTCAACCATGAGGCAAAAAATGTGGTAAAAGCTCTTGTTGATCCTGCAATCTGAACAAATACCAAGATGCTGTATTTTCAGCTGATATTTCATTTGTTTATGGAAATGCATATTGTTTATGCAGTGTTGAGGAATGTGAAAGAACACCCTTGATTATTTTTACTGTGATAACTTATTTTGCTTTTGTAAGCCAACACTTTTGAGATCAGTCAATAAATGCTTCTGGCATTGACTTATATGCTGCCCCTGTCTTCATGTTGTTGCTGGACATATATTTTTTAAAATGTGTGTAGGTCACCTAAATCATCAGAAAAATTGCCCCCCCTGAGAATTTTTTCAGGAGCCGCCACTGGGTGGGGGTGCTGTCAACGGAGGGGGAGGGTGGGGTGTTTTTCTCCACTCTGCTGACAGGTCTTTTTCTACGCTCATACAGGAGTAATAAAGGTCTAGTGCACTAATTTGGTGGCTAAAATGTTATTATTAGGCCCTCATATCCTCAAAATGTTCTACAGCTGCACCATTGAGAGCATCTTGAATGGTTTCATCGCTGCTTGATATAGCAACTGCTTGGCATCCGACCGCATGGCGCTATAGAGGGTAGTGCATACGGCTCACTACATCACTGGGGCCGAGCTCCCTGCCATCCAGGACCTCTATACCAGGCGGTGTCAGAGGAAGGCCCTAAAAATTGTCAAAGAATCCAGCCACCCAAGTCATAGAATGTTCTCTCTGCTACCGCACGGCATGCGGTACGGATGCACAAAGTCTGGAACCAACAGGACCCTGAACAGCTTCTACCCGAAGCTATAAGACTGCTAAATAGTTAGTTAAAGAGTTAACCAAATAGCTACCTGGATTATCTGCATTGACCCTTTTTGCACTAACTCTTTTGACTCATCACATACAGTGTCTTCAGAAAGTATTCACACCGCTTGACTTTTTCCACATTTTCTTGTGTATCAACCTGAATTTAAAATGGATTAAATTGAGATTTTTTGGTCAATGGCCTACACACAATACCCCATAATATCAAAGTGGAATTATGTTTTCCTAAATTTTTGCAAATTAATTACTAATAAAAAACTGAAATGTCTTGAGTCAATAATTATTCAATGCCTTTGTTATGGCAAGCCTAAATACTGAATGTTCAGGAGTAAAAATGTGCAGGCCACATAATACATTGCATGGACTCACTCTGTATGCAATAATAGTGTTTAGCATGATTTTCGAATGTCTACCTCATCTCTGTATACCACACATACAATTATCTGTAATGTCCCTCAGTCGAGCAGTGAATATGAAACACAGATTCAACCACAAAGACCAGGGAGGTTTTCCTATTTGTAGATGGGTAAAATTTTTAAAAAAGCAGACATTGAATGTCCCTTTGAGCATGGTGAAGTTATTAATTACACTTTGGATGGTGTATCAATACACCCAGTCACTACAAAGATACAGGCGTCCTTCCTAACTTAGTTGCCGTAGAGGAAGGAAACCGCTCAGGGATTTCACCATGAGGCCAATAGTGACTTTAAAACAGTTAGTTTAATGGCTGTGATAGGAGAAAACGGAGGATGGATCAACAACATTGTAGTTACTCCATAATAATAACCTAATTGACAGAGTGAAAAGAAGGAAACCTGTACACAATAAAAATATTACAAAACATGAATACAAAGTGTAATGTTTGGGGCAAATCCAATACAACACATTACTGAGTACCTCTGTCCATATTTTCAAGCATAGTGGTGGCTGCATCATGTTATGGGTATGTTTGTAATCGTTAAGGACTGGAGAGTTTCAAGGTAAAAAAATTAATGGATTGGAGCTAAGCACAGGCAAAATCTTAGAGGAAAACCTGGTTCAGTCTGCTTTCCACCAGACACTGGGAGATTAATTCACCTTCCAGCAGGACAATAACCTAAACAAAAGGCCAAATCTACACTGAAGTTGCTTACCAAGAAGACAGTGAATGTTCCTGAGTGGCCGAGTTACAGTTTTGACTATGGCAAGACCTGAAAATGGTTGTCTAGCAACGATAAACAACCAATTTGACAGAGCTTCAAGAATTTTGAAAAGAATAATGGGAAAAGGGTGCAGAATCCGGGTGTGGAAAGCTCTTGGAGACTTACCCAGAAAGACTCACAGCTGTAATTGCTGCCAAAGGTGCTTTTACAAAGCATTGACTCTGGGGTGTGAATAGTTGTGTAAATGAGATATTTCTGTATTTCATTTCAATACATTTGCAAACATTTCTAAAAACATGTTTTCACTGTCATTATGGGGTATTGGGTGTCGATTGGTGAGAAAAAAAATCAATTTAATCCATTTTGAATTCAGGCTGTAAAACAACAAAATGTGGAATAAGTCAATGTGTATGAATACTTTCTGAAGGCACTGTACGCTGCTGCTAATGTTGATTATTTATCCTGTTGCCTTGTCACATTATTCCTAGTTATATGTACATATCTACCTCAGTTACCTCGTACCCCAGCACATCGACTAGGTACTGGTACCCCGTGTATATAGCCAAGTTATCCTTAGTCATTGTGTATTTATTATAACTTTTATTATGACTTGTTATTACTTTTCTATTATTTCTCTATTTTCTTTCTCTCTGCATTGTTGGGAAGTAAGCATTTCACTGTTAGTCTACACCTGTTGTTTACGAAGCATGTGACGAATAACATTTGATTTGATTTTGAGGATACTTTTGCCCGTGCACTAAACAACCTTACGCATGTGTTACTTTACGCAAAAAAATACTTTGCGCAGCTGCTGCTCCTCCGCTGCTCCCTCACTCAACCTTCCAGTTCATTCTCACTTAGCCTACGAGGGATGAAACATCCCCCAAAAATAGGAGGACATGATCGACATGATGTATAAACTCATTTGTCTGTTGTAACTGTAAGGTTAAGATTACATCATTGCAAACGTAAGCAGGAGGCAGCCAGGCAGTGTACGTAGTGTTATTTTTTTCTGCTTTTCAGTCAGTATCTAGGCAACAACATTAGTGGGGGGTTACAGACAGCATGGACCACATGGATAAAAGTGTCAGCTAAAATGACCTCATAGCTAAAATGTATTAAAGTGCTAAAATGACCATTTACACAAAACCACATGGACCACATCAATAAAAGTGCTAGCTAAAAAAAAACACATACTGTAGACAAAACCACAAGTGTCTGCTAAAATGACCACATAGCTAAAACCACGTAGGCCACATATATAAAAATATCTGCTAACATGACCACATCCAATGCTTTTCTCTATCTCTGCATGTCCGTAGGCGTTGCAGCTGCCAGTCGCCCACAACGTGCCGAGGCCTGCCGCCGTCCATTGTCTACAAGTACATGAGCATCTCGTCGGAGCGATCCGTCCCAGCCGACATCTTCCAGATCCAGGCCACGAGCGTCTACCCTAACATGCACAACACCTTCAGGGTCAAGTCTGGCAACGAGGCAGGGGAGTTCTTCCTCAGGGTGAGCCCGGAGATGTTTCAGTCACTCACCAGGCATTAATATTACCGTCATGTCAGATGGTGTCAGCATTTGTCCCTTGCTTTTCTACCTACGTGGTAGCATAATTGAATGATCTCTCATCTACTGTGTCATTTAAACACTTATTTGAGGTAGGGGTTGGTTTCAGATGTTTTGGCTGCTGTTTGCTATTTAGGGAATATTGTGTGTGATTGCATTTTGAGTGGACCGTCCCTTTAATGAAATAATATTTTGACTTCCACTCATTGCTATCCCTTCCCCTTAAATGGATAGCTCACACACATTTCCCACTTACATCATTATTATTGGATACCTAAAAAGTAGTTTATAGGTAGGTTTGAAGCTAATATTCTAATATTCGCACCAGAAATCATGGACATTTTACTGGCAGTGTAAAATGACTTCTTGCAACTAAAAAGCTGTGCGTAATGACGTAGTACACGTAAAAGGGTACTTTGTCGTGTAACTTTTAATTTACCAAAAGAAAAATAGTTCTATGCGTTTCCATCCCACTTTTAACTTTGTTGATAGTTTTGGCACAAAAAGTCTGCGATAAACAGCAAATGTGGTGTTCTTGTTCCAGCCAACAGCTCGTAGATACTGTACATAATGCAGATGATACATGATGAGATTATAGCTAAGCGTGAGATCATTTTTATTTGACAATTGGCAGCCAAGCACCGATCATCATGTCACCAGCATACAAATTAAGACCCTCGATATTTATTGGAAAGGAGCATCAAGCTCATCACTGTGAACTTTCACCACTCTGTAAAATGTATCATTACTTATTTAATATGTAGCCTAATAAACAGTGCATGTTTTTCCAAGTTGTAGTAGAAGGACCATACAACATAGCATCTTGTGACTGTTAGTTTACTGCGACAAATGCGCAAAAAAAAAGTGTTTTCACTGCAATTTGTTGCATTATCTATTTCACCGACAAAATAAGGGTAGTGGGTTCGATCCCCGGGACCACCGGGGAATGTATGCACGCATGACTGTAAGTCGCTTTGGATAAAAGCGTCTGCTAAATGGCATATTATATTATATTATTATATAATTATCCACCCCAGTCTAGCGTATTTTGTTCTATCAACATTTTAGGAATGTTTATCGACAATTGCTGTTTCCATCAGTACCAACAGGTACTTTACTTGCATAAAGATGGTTGGATGGAGACATGGTTTGTGGACCCGGAGGGTCAGCGACCCCAGATTTGGACATTAGCATTAACATCAATGAGTGTAAAATAATGGTAGTGGTAGGACCCTTGTTAGCATCCTCAGAACATGCTAACCTAAATAATCCCTTTAACCTACCAGCGCTCCAGTAACGTCAGTGCCATGCTGGTGATGACCAAGCCGCTGACCGGACCGCGGGAGCACGTGGTCGACCTGGAGATGGTCACCCACAACAATGTCCTCAACTACCGCTCCAGCTCTCTGCTCCGACTCACCATCATCGTGGGACCCTATGCCTTTTAAGTTCCATTTACAAATTGCTCTTAGGCACAGATCTTAGATCAGTTTACCCGTCCCCATATCTCATATTATCCATTAGAAGATAAAATGCAAAACTGGCCTTAGATCAGTGCCTAGGGGCACTTTCATCCTACTCAGCCCTCTTACTCCCTGCCAGACACTCACAAGGCCTAACACTCTGTACTGCTTAGATCTAATAGAGATATCCACATACTCCCTGCAAGGGTTTCCCATTCCTGGTCCTTGTCCTGTGTTGGCTAGTTTCCATTCAAATTGATGGCTGTATAAATTGGGATTGAATGTATATTGTCTGATCTGCTGGTTGAGCACTGGACTGGGCGAAATTGTTTTGTTTTAGCTCAAAGTGTGTAGTCCTTTCTTGGAAAAGGAAGATTGGATAATTTGCAGTGAAAACCAACACACACACACAGAGCACATACTGGAAGAGCAGGAGTGTGAAATAGCCAGGCCACAATATAGTCACTTTATGCATCACTGGCTAATGATAACATCCTAAGAGCATAACGTGACTTAAATTGAACACAACTCCTTCTTATTCATCCCTTGCTAAACATACGTATTGCACTATAGTAGGAGAATGAGTTCTCGTTACATTGAAATCTTTGTGAAATCTCTCAACCTTAGTCTAGTCAAGATGTGTTTTCCTGCAGAGAAATGACCAGTGTTTGAAATCACACTTGCCCTTTTTATCTTTTACCATAGTTGCCAAGTGAGGTTGTTCACAATCACATCATATCCCCTTTAGGATCACAGATTTATTTTCAGTTTGGAGAGCTTTTCATTTATGTAGTTGAAAAGAAACGTGCAGTAATGCAATGTGATGTCAATATAAATACCAATTGTCTTTGAAAAGAGACATATGTTTCAGTTTTCTTGAAGAGAGATCATCTCTGTTGGATGGACTACGAGCTTCTGACCAAATTACGTGAGATTTTAGTTCTTGGTTAACTGAGATTAGAATAGAGACAAATGCACCTAAAACAGTCAAGTTTATAGGTAAAGTGTGATTTATTGGGTTACAAGAGTAATGATTTGGCGAGGGCTGTGATGGAACAGTTTGCAATGTGTTGTAATCTAATGGCATCCTTAACGAATGGAAATGTATGATCACGTCAACCCCCATCGGAGAGTTGCTCAGCAACCTCTGTCCAATGGGAATAAAGCAATAACGCTTTTGGACACAAAAGTGATATTTTCAGGAAATCATTGGCAGTGTTGTTTGGTCATATAGGCAGGGGAATTGTTGCTTAACGTGTCTTTATGTGTGCCAGAGTGCCTTTTGATCCTGCACAGAATTTCCAGTCAACAATCTGCAACAAACAGTTAGTCAGGTCATTTCGACACAGTGTGCCTTTCATAAGGAGTCATTGTATCACAATTTGAGATAACTCTGGTCTTTAAGTACATGATTTGACTCCTTGAGACTTTTTGAAATAAATGTCATGCTTGATAATAAGGGAAGCTCAATTGAATCAAAAGGTTCCCACTTCGAATAACATGCCATTTCAACTGTGTATGTACTGTATATAGGTAGGTACAGTGTAATTACAGTATTGCATATCTCTATGGTTTTAACAGTCAACTTGAGCAAATGTCTGTTCAAAAATACGTTTGAGAGGTAACAGTTGTAACAGTTGTAGACCATAAATAACAATGTGTACCTACACTGTGGTTGCAATGTACCTGCCTATATAATATAGCTATATAATTACCATGTAGATACATAGTTCTGGCATAGTTCTACATTCCAATATGAAAATGATTTTTTGGGGTGATAATAAAATGTAATTAAAGACTGAAAATTGCCAATATAAATGTATGTCTTATTTGATAGGAAGGAAGTCCATGTGTAGCTCTAATATATAAAACATTCATGCGATTTAACATTTTTCTATATATTTCCACCAAGCACAAGTTTGTCACAGCTTTTGAGAATATTTACTTCTTTTTTTTTATAAATAAAAGATACATTTTACTTTGTCTTCGTCATGTACTGTTATTTATTCAAATCTAGATCTAGTAAGCATACTTGAAGAAATTAGATTAGATTTCTTTTTTTTTAATTAAAATGTTTTTGGGTACATCTTCCCAGTCTAAATCAAATGATATGGTAGCTTAAGAACTTTAAATGATTGTTATCATTATAATAACATTGTGCCACCAGTAGAAGTAGGTACCATGAATGAAATGGAGGCCACAAATGCTCAAATCTAAGGACCTCAATCCTTTACAAAAATAATTTACTAAGGTGATATGATTAATCATTTTGCTCACAATGTTATTTCCATTCATTTAAATTGAGTAACACTAAGTGACACTTTGGATTTAGACACAAGTTGCTGGATATTGATGGGAATTGGAACACGCTGTCGTACATGTCGATCCAGAGCATCCCAAACATGCTCAATGGGTGACATGTCTGGTGAGTGTGCAGGCCATGGAAGAACTGGGACATTTTCAGATTCCAGGAAATGTGTACAGATCCTTGCAACATTGGGCCGTGCATTATCATGCTGAAACATGAGGTGATGGCGGCGGATGAATGGCATGACAATGGGCCTCAGGATTTGCCATTGATAAAATGCAATTGTGTTCATTGTCCGTAGCTTATGCCTGCCCATACCATAACCCCACCATGGGTCACTCTGTTCACAACGTTTACATCAGCAAACCGCTCGCCCACATGACGCCATACTGCCTAGTACAGTTGAAACCGGGATTCATCCGTGAAGAGCACACTTCTCCAGCATGCCAGTGGTCATCGAAGGTGAGCATTTACCCACTGAAGTCAGTTACGACACCAAACTGCAGTCAGATCAAGACCCTGGTGAGGATGATGAGCACGCAGATTAACTATTTTTACGTTGTAATTTTTACCCCCTTTTTCTCCCCAATTTCGTGATTACGATCTTGTCTCAACTCCCCAATGGGCTCGGGAGAGGTGAAGGTCGAGTAATGCGGCCTCCGAAACATGATCCGCCAAAACTGCGCTTCTTAACACCTGCTCGCTTAACCCGGAAGCCAGCTGCACCAATGTGTCGGAGGAAACACCGTTCAATGGACGACCGAAGTCAGCCTACAGGCGCCCGGCCCGCCACAAGGATTTGCTGGAGCGCGATGAGCCAAGTAAAGCCCCCCCTGGCCAAACCCATAAATGATATGGACTCACTCTGTGTGAAATAATAGGGGTTGACATGATTTTTGAATGACTACCCCTTCCTCTGTCCCGCATACATACAACATCTGTAAGGTCCCTCAGTCAAGTATTGCATTTCAAGCATAGATTCAACCACAAAGACTATGGAGCTTTTCGAAAGCCTCATAAAGAAGGGCAGTGATTGGTAGATGGGTAACAATAACAAATCAGACAATTAATATGTCACGATCGTCTAAAGGAGCGGACCAATGCGCAGCGTTGCGAGTGAACATGACTTTTATTAAATAAAGTACTCACACGAGAAAACAAAACAACAGACGATACGTGAAGTCCTCTGTGACACCGACAGAACTAAGAACACTGGAACAGGAACAATAACCCACAATGCCCACAAGAAAACATACAGAATAAATATGGCTCCCAATCAGAGATAACGAGCCGACAGCTGACACTCGTTACCTCCGATTGGGAGTCAATGACAACAACACACAACAACCTAGAAATACAACCCATAGACCTGCAAACATAGAAATACACCCAACAGAACTACCAACCTAGAAAAACACCCAAATCCCCAACAAAACAACATACACTCTAGCTCACATAAACAAGTCCTAGAGCCAGAGTGTCACAGTACCCCCCCCTAAAGGTGCGAACTCCGGGCGCACCAACCCACAGTCTAGGGGAGGGTCTGGGTGGGCGTCTGTCCACGGTGGCGGTTCTGCCCCTGGTCGTGGTCCCCACCCCACCTTAGTCACCAGCCTCCCTAGCCTCCTCCACATTACCACCCCCCAACTAAACCCCACTGGGTTAAGGGGCGGCACCGGACTAAGGGGCAGCACCGGACTACGGGGCAGTACCGGACTAAGGGGCAGTACCGGACTAAGGGGCAGTACCAGGCTAAGGGGCAGCACCGGACTAAGGGGCAGCACCAGGATAAGGGACAGCACCAGGATAAGGGACAGCACCAGGATACGGAGCAACACCGAGCTAAGGGGCAGCACCTGACTAAATGGCGGATCCTGGCTGGCTGGCTCTGGCGGGTCCTGGCTGGACGGCTCTGGCGGATCCTGGCTGGACGGCTCTGGCGGATCCTGGCTGGACGGCTCATGGCTGGATGACGGATCTGGCTGCTCATGGCTGGCTGACGGATCTGGCTGCTCATGGCTGGCTGACGGATCTGGCTGCTCATGGCTGGCGGAAGGCTCTGGCTGATCCTGTCTGGCGGAAGGCTCTGGCTGATCCTGTCTGGCGGAAGGCTCTGACTGATCCTGTCTGGCGGAAGGCTCTGGCTGATCCTGTCTGGCGGAGAGCTCTAGCGGCTCCGGTCTGGCGGACGGCTCTGAAGGCTCATGGCAGACGGGCGGCTTTGCAGGCTCAGTACAGACGGGCAGTTCAGACGGCGTTGGGCAGACGGGCAGTTCAGGCGCCGTTGGGCAGACGGGCAGTTCAGACGGCGTTGGGCAGACGGGCAGTTCAGACGGCGTTGGGCAGACGGACAGTTCAGGCCCCGTTGGGCAGACGGCAGACTCTGGCCGTCTGAGGCGCACCGTAGGCCTGGTGCGTGGTGCCGGAACTGGAGGTACCGGGCTGAGGACACGCATCTCAGGGCTAGTGCGGGGAGAAGCAACAGGGCATGCTGGACCCTGGGGACGCACCGTAGGCCTGATGCGTGGTGCCGGAACTGGAGGTACCGGGCTGAGGACACGCATCTCAGGGCTAGTGCGGGGAGTCGGAACAGGGCATGCTGGACCCTGGGGACTCCCATAACGCCTAGTGCGGGGAGCCGGAACAGGGCATGCTGGACCCTGGGGACTCACCTCACGCCTAGTGCGGAGAGCAGGAACAGGCCGGGCTGGGCTGGCGACGCGCACCGTATCCCTGGTGCGAGTGGCCGGAACAGGCCGGGCCGGGCTGGCGAAGCGCACCGTATCCCTGGTGCGTGGAGTAGGAACAGGCCGGGCTGGGCTGGCGAAGCGCACCGTATCCCTGGTGCGTGGAGTAGGAACAGGCCGGGCTGGGCTGGCGAAGCGCACCGTATCCCTGGTGCGTGGAGTAGGAACAGGCCGGGCTGAGCTGGCGACGCGCACCGCATACTTGGTGCGTATGGCAGGAACAGGCCGAACCGGACTGGCGACGCGCACCTTACACTTAGTGCGAGGGACCGGAACAGGCCGTACCGTACGGGGAACACACACTACTGGCTGCACCTCGGGACTAGGAACGGGCCGGACCGAACTGGTTACACACCCCAGTACCTCACGCCGTGCCTCAACACCTTCCTTCCCTGCTTTACCCAGTAGCCCCCTTGACCTGGTAGCCCACTGAATCCGTCCCTTCTCTGCCTCCGTCAGCCCCCTTAACCTGGCAGCCCTCTGACTCTGCCTTGTGGCAGCCTCCTGCTGCTCCGTCGCCCAAGCCATGTGCCCCCCCCCAAAAATTTCTTGGGGTTGCCTCTCTTCCACGGGCTTCCAGCCTCGCCTTCGCGCTGCCTCCTCGTACCACCTCCTCTCGGCTTTGGCTGCCTCCAGCTCTTCCCGAGGGCGGTGATATTCCTCCGGTTGTGCCCAAGGACCCTTTCCAGCCCGAATCTCCTCCCATGTCCAAAAATCCTTAGGAGGCGTCCATAACTCCTGTGTCCAGACCCTTTGCTCCTGGACGCGCTGCTTGGTCCTTTTTTGGTGGGTTATTCTGTCACGATCGTCTAAAGGAGCGGACCAATGCGCAGCGTTGCGAGTGAACATGACTTTTATTAAATAAAGTACTCACACGAGAAAACAAAACAACAGACGATACGTGAAGTCCTCTGTGACACCGACAGAACTAAGAACACTGGAACAGGAACAATAACCCACAATGCCCACAAGAAAACATACAGAATAAATATGGCTCCCAATCAGAGATAACGAGCCGACAGCTGACACTCGTTACCTCCGATTGGGAGTCAATGACAACAACACACAACAACCTAGAAATACAACCCATAGACCTGCAAACATAGAAATACACCCAACAGAACTACCAACCTAGAAAAACACCCAAATCCCCAACAAAACAACATACACTCTAGCTCACATAAACAAGTCCTAGAGCCAGAGTGTCACATAATATATCTTTAAGCATGGTCAAGTTAATAATTATTCTGTGGTTGATGTATTAAACCACCCAGACGCATCAAAGATGCAGTCGTCCTTCTGAACTGAGCTGCAGGACAGGAAGGAAACTGCTTAAGGATGTCAGCATGAGGCCATTGGTGATTTTAAAACAGAGTTCAATGCCTGTGATGGGAGAAAACTGAGGATGGTTCAACAACATTGTAGTGACTTTACAATAATTACCTAAATGACAGAGTCATTTAGCTCAGCTGGTAGAGCATGGCGCTTGCAACGCCAGGGTTGTGGGTTCAATTCCCACGTGGGGCCAGTATGAAAAATGTATGCACTCACTAACTGTAAGTCGCTCTGGATAAGAGCGTCTGCTAAAATGTAAAAAAGAAGAATACAAATATTCCAAAACTTGCAACAAGGCACTAAAGTACTGCTGCAAACAAAACGTCAAAGTAATACACTTTTTGGCCTAAATGCAAAGCCTTATGTTTGGGGCAAATACAACACAACACGTCACTGAGTAACTGTCTCCTTATTTTCAAGCATGGTGGTGGCTGCATCATGGTATGGGTATGCTTGACATCGGCAAAGACTGGGGAGTTTTTCAGGATGAAAAGAAATGGGATGGAGCTAAGCACAGTGTTGTGAAATCTGTGAATGTATTTTGATGTATTTAAAATTGTATAACTGCTTTAATTTTGCTGGACCCCAGGAAGGGTAGGTGCTGCCTTGGCAGCAGCTAATTGGGATTCATAATAAATACAAATACAAGTACAGGCAAAATCCTAGAGGAAAACCCGCTTCAGTCTGCTTTACACCAGACACTGGGAGAGGAATTCACTTGTCAACAAGACAATAACCTACAACACAAAGCCAGAGCTACACTGGACTTGCTTACCAAGAAGACTTAAATCTGCTTGTAAATCTATGAAAAGACTTGAAAATTGCTGTCTAGCCATGATCCCCAACACCTTGACAGAGCTTGAATAATTTTGAAAAGAATAATGGGCAAATATTGCACAATACATATGTGCAAAGCCCTTATGAGATTTACCCAAGAAGACTCACAGCTGTAATCGCTGCCAAAGGTGTTTCTAACATGTATTCACTGAGGGGGGTGAATACTTATCTAATCAATGTCACGCCCTGGCTCTGGGGACACTTGTATGTTGAGCCAGGGTGTGAGTTTCCTTTGTCGATTCTAGTTGTTGTGTTTCTAGGTTGGCCAAAGTGGTTCTCAATCAGAGGCAACTAGTGTCAGCTGTTGCTGGTTGTCTCTGATTGGGAACCATATTTATTCAGTCTGTTTGCCACAGTGGCGTGTGGGATCTTGTTCCAATTAGGTTTGTGTTTAAACCGAGGACGTCACGTTATTGTTTGTTGTTTTGTTCGTGTGAGTAATCATTAAATAAAAAATATGTTCACCTTCCACGCTGCGCCTTGGTCCTCTGTTCCCGACGATCGTGACAATCAAGGTACACTACCAGTCAAAAGTTTGGATACACCTATTCATTCAAGGATTTTTCTTTATTTTTACAATGTTTTACATTGTAGAATAATAGTGAAGACATCAACACTTTTAAATAACACATATGGAATCATGTAGTAACCAAAAAAGTGTTCAACAAATCAAAATATATTTTATATTTGAGATTCTTCAAATAGCCACCCTTTGCCTTGATGACAGCTTTGCATACTTTTGGCATTCTCTCAACCAGCTTCATGATGTAGTCACCTGGAAAGCATTTCAATTAACAGGTGTGCCTTAAATGTTAATTTGTGTAATTTTTTTTTTTCTTAATGCTCAAACGCCAATCAGTTGTTGTGACAAGGTAGGGTGGTATACAGAAGATAGCCCTATTTGGTAAAAGACCAAGTCCATATTATGGCAAGAACAGCTCAAATAAGCAAACAGAAACGACAGTCCATCATTACTTTAAGACATGAAGGTCAGTCAATACGGAAAATGTCAAGAACTTTGAACGTTTCTTCAAGCGTTTCTTCCACTTTGACATTAGAGTATTTTGTGTAGATCGTTGACAAAAAATGACAATTAAATCAATTTTAATCCCACTTTGTAATGCAACAAAATGTAAAAAGAAGTTCAAGGCAGTGTAGACTTTCTATAGGCACTGTCCGTCCAATGATGTGTATAAACCCTTGATTTCCGATGCTATGTATTGACCAATAAGAGGCTTTGAAGCCACCGGCCGCCATATTGGTACTCCCCAGAAGGAGCAGTCCTCCATAGGAATGAATGGAATTCTACAGTGTTTCAATAAAAAATGTCAAGGACAAAATCACATGTATTTAAGTATTTCTTTGTTGTAGTGGGGACAGTAATATTAGTATTCTCAAAATATATATTTTAAGGAATATGTTTTAATAAAAATTAAATAGAAAATCATGTTCAGTTCAATTAATATAATTTAAAAGTATGCATCAAGGAGTTTGTAATAGAATATACTTGTCAAAAACGAATGTAGACAATTAATGCATGTCTCATCAGTGTGAGAAATGTGTCAGTGTGAGTAGTTTGTTCACTTGAAAGGAGGCCTAAACCTCCCTATGCACATTGCAATAACACAAATCCAATTGCTATAACACAACTACCAAGTTTTCTATTTGACCAAATCATAATTTAAGCATTGCCAGCAACCTGTGAGAGGCAGCTATAACTCTGAGGTAGATGCGGACGTCTCCCTCGTTCAACATCCACTCGAGGGCTCCCCCTGGCGGGGCCGTCCAGGTGCACTATACAGTCCGTCTTGGAGGGTCATGGCTAGAAGGGATGTGGAAGTGTAACCAGATATGGACGGATTCTGTAGTGATTTGCATTGGCAAAATCGCGAAGTATCCCTTTAAATTGAACAAGCTGCAGTATGGCTGTGATGGTGACCCCTATAGTGCATGTTCGTCTGCCCCTCTTCAGGACGGCATGTGAAGGTTGCGCAGCTGCTATTGGACAGCGGGGCGCAGGTCAACATGCCTGCTGACTCGTTTGAGTCTCCGCTGGCGGTCTCTCTCTCTCTCACCATGTCCAAGCTCAGTGTTGAGGCAAAATACAAAACTCCTATTTTGGAAACAAAATTCTCAAGTGACATGATTATATTCAGATACAGTTTTAAGCTCATTATCTTATTGAGTTGATGCAGAAGAGATAAGCTGGCTTTTCCAAAACAAATTGAAATCATTTTTCTGGGGTCAACAGTGGGAATAGATTAGTACTTCTTTAAAAGTGTGTTCCCAGCAAAACCATCTTGAATCCTCCCTCTGTCGTCTCTGTTTTCTGCAGATGCCAACATCAACTGATGGGGCCGACGCCAAGCTGGCTGCAGGTGGGCAGAACCTCTCCTAACTGGACTGCCTCTCTGTTTGTCTCTCTCAAACCAAACTACCAATCTCGATTTGAGATTCTCTCATCCTCGATTCATCCATTATCGAAATTCACTTGACTATCACCAAAACCAAAATGTCCTCTGAAGTTTTGCTTTGTTATCCTGATCACACACACAACCCTCTGTGTGTAATTTGACACCTGTGCTCTTGTCCTCAGGAGCCAATGTCCATGCCACAACGACAACAGGATATACGCCGCTGACGTACGCCTGTGAGAACGGATGTGGCTGAGGTGCTGCTGCAGATGGGGGCTGACCTGGTGAGACCTCACCCTCTGGCCTCATCGCTAGGAAAAACAGTTAATGTCAAATACACAGCCTTTTTGCATGAGTTGTTCACAAGTGTGGGTGTGCTTCCCGAATGGCACCATATTCCCTTCATAGTGCACTTATTTTTGCCAGGGCACTTAGGGCTCTGGTCAAAAGTAGTGCACTTTATAGGGCACATGTGTCAAACACAAGGGCCGCGGGCCGAATCCGCCCGTGACACATTTCTATCCGGCCCGCGCAATGATTTGGGTTGTCAATTCATTTTGGCCCGCTTCCATACCACCCGTGATGCGCTGCACTACAAGTCACAGCAAGCACTGCCAACGTGCTGCATGCCAACGTGCTGCATGCCAACGTGCTGCATGCCAACGTGCTGCATGCCAAACAGCAGTGCATTGCCACACACCCCTCCTCCCAGACCCACACACCCACACAAGAGCCAGCACTGTATCACATCATCACTAATGGCACTGAGCAAATGTTCTACCGGACCGAACGTTTAAAGTGTTGTAGGCTTAATGTCCATGCCAAGTTTTGCTTCTAAAGGGTCATTGCTGTAGCCTACAGAAAATGTCATCTTGCTTGTCAAAAAGTTATAAGATAAAGGATTCACACATGGGTATAAATTACTACTAAAGGACAATAGGACACACAAGCGAGTATAAATGAGTCAACAGTTGATTCATCTACTTTATGAAATTACAGCTTGATACGCTTGCATCTGTGAATTCAACGCTGCTTTCGTGTGTCCCATTTACAGCACGCAGCAGAGGGAAAGTGTACAGACACATGCCACACTCCTAGCTAGGCTACTAAAATGTTGCAGTCTGGCTTCAGTTTTTAAAGCTTGACAATGAATAACCAAAAAACGGTGATTATTAATTTGTGAATGTCCATCACCCATTTCGTATGATATAATCCAAATTGTAATTTGTAACATTTGTTACGGATTTGAAAACATATAATATGTTACGAATTTGCGAAATGTATGATATGTTACGAATTCTAGCTAAGTGCAAAAGGCTAGGCTAGGGGTTAGGGTTAGGGTTAAGGTTAAGTTTAAGTTTAAGAGTTAGGTTACAGGGTTAGGGGAAGGGATAGCTAAAAGGGTTAAGGTTAGGGTTAGGTGAAGGGTTAGCTAAAAGGGTTAGTAGTGGCAAAGTAGCTAAAAAGTAGGAAGTAGTGGAAAAGTAGCTAATTAGCTAAAACACTAAAGTTGTCCGTGATGAGACTTGAACTCGCAACCTTTGGGTTCCTAGATGTTAGCATTGTACGCCCACACATCTACCACGACCAACCACCCTACTTTCATTTTTTGGCTTAAGTAAACATCTGTCTTATGTAACCATACGAAACGTAACATATCATACTAAGTTAAGTGTTCCGGAATTACGTACAGAATAATACGAAAAGCTCTGAGACCAAGTTGGTGATCCATCCATGCGAGCAAAAAAATTATAAACGTTTTATGTTTAAATGTTTCAACAACCTAGCTACGTTTTTGTTATTTGGCGTTATTAAAAGCATATTATCTAGCAGCAAAGGCTGGACACATTATTTATCTCTTCTTTTGTTTTAATAATAATAATAATAATATGCCATTTAGCAGACGCTTTTATCCAAAGCGACTTACAGTCATGCGTGCATACATTTTTACGTATGGGTGGTCCCGGGGATCGAACCCACTACCCTGGTGTTACAAGCGCCATGCTCTACTAATTGAGCTACAGAGGACCACGTTTTAATATGTTAAATTGCTATATACAGCATCCTATGTACAGTTGAAGTCGGAAGTTTACATACACCTTAGCCAAATAAATTTTAACTCAGTTTTTCACAATTCCTGACATTTAATCCTAGTAAAAATTCCCTGTCATAGGTCAGTTAGGATCACCACTTTATTTTAAGAATGTGAAATGTCAGAATAATAGTAGAGATAATTATTTATTTAAGCTTTTATTTCTTTCATCACATTCCCAGTGGGTCAGAAGTTTACATACACTCAATTAGTACTTGGTAGCATTGCCTTTAAATTGTTTAACTTGGGTCAAATGTTTCGGGTAGCCTTCCACAAGCTTCCCACAATAAGTTGAGTGAATTTTGGCCCATTCCTCCTGACAGAGCTGGTGAAACTGAGTCAGGTTTGTAGGCCTCCTTGCTCGCGCACGCTTTTTCAGTTCTGCCCACAAATGTACTATAGAATTGAGGTCAGGGCTTTGTGATGGCCACTCCAATACCTTGACTTTGTTGTCCTTAAGCCATTTTGCCAGAAGTTTGTAAGTATGCTTGGGGTCATTGTCCATTTGGAAGACCCATTTGCGACCAGCTTTAACTTCCTGACTGATGTCTTGAGATGTTGCTTCAATATATTCACATAATTTTCCTTCCTCATGATGCCATCTATTTTGTGAAGTGCACCAGTCCCTCCTGCAGCAAAGCACCCCCACAGCATGATGCTGCCACCCCCGTGCTTCACGGTTGGGATGGTGTTCTTCGGCTTGCAAGCATTCACCTTTTTCCTCCAAACATAATGATGGTCATTATGGCAGTTCTGTGGAGGTCTACCAATATTTTCTGAGGTCTTGGCTGATTTCTTTTGATTTTCCCATGATGTCAATCTAAGTTTGAAGGTAGGCCTTGAAATACATCCACAGGTACACCTCCAATTGGCTCAAATGATGTCAATTAGCCTATCAGAAGCTTCTAAAGCCATGACATTATTTTCTGGAATTTTCCAAGCTGTTTAAAGGCACAGTCAACTTAGTGTATGTAAACTTCTGACCCACTGGAATTGTGATACAGTGAATTATAAGTGAAATAATCTGTACCTTGGCCACCCAGCAATTCAGACTTTAGTACGGCAGACTACCCCGACAGCTCCAGCCCTGACCTGCTGATGCTGATGGTGAGCCAACAGCCGATGTTGGGGCAGCAGTTGACAGGCCTGGGACCGGGTCTTCTCGACCAGACCCCCAACGGACTCATAGTGGCCTTTCCCGCACAGATCATCACAAACACGCTGGTTGACATCATGGCAGGTACATTGCTAAGTATTCACACCCTTTGACTTTTTCCACATTTTGTTGTGTTACAAAGTGGGATTCAAATGTATTTAATTGTCATTTTTTCTCAACGATCTACACAAAATACTGTAATGTCGAAGTGGATGAAAAATTCTAACATTTGTAAAAAAAAAAAAAATATATATATATATATATATAGAGAGAGAGAGAGAGAGAGAGAGAGAGAGAGAGAGAGAGAGAGAGAGAGAGAGAGAGAAAATAAAACACTTGATTAGATAAGTATTCAACCCCCTGAGTTAATACATGTTAAAATCATCTTTGGCAACATTTACAGCTGTGAGTCTTTCTGGGTAAGTCTCTAAGAGCTTTGCACACCTGGATTGTACAATATTTGCCCATTATTCTTTTTAAAATTCTTCAACCTCTGTCAAGTTGGTTGTTGATCTTTGCTAGATAGCCATTTTCATGTCTTGCCATAGATTTTCAAGCTGATTTAAGTCAAAACTGTAACTAGGCCACTCAGGAGGAACATTCAATGTCGTCTTGGTAAGCAACTCCAGTGTATATTTGGCCTTGTTTTTTAGGCAATTGTCCTGCTGAAAGGTGAATTTGTCTTCCAGTGTCTGTTGGAAAGCAGACTGAACCAGGTTTTCCTCTAAGATTTTGCCTATGCTTAGCTCTATTCTGTTTATTTTTATCCGATGACAAGCATACCCATAAAATGATACAGCCACCACTATGCTTGAAAATATGAAGAGTGGTACTTAGTGATGTGTTGTGTTGGATTTGCCCCAATCATAACGCTTTGTATTCAGGACAAAAAGTGAATTTCTTTGCCACATGTTTTGTTTTTTGCAGTATTACTTTAGTGCCTTATTGCAAACAGGATGCATGTTTTGGAATATTTGTATTATGTACAGGCTTCCTTCTTTTCACTCTGTCATTTAGGTTAGTATTGTGGAGTAACTACAATGTTGTTGATCCATCCTCAGTATTCTCCTATCACAGCCATTAAACTTTGCAGCTGCTTTAAAGTCACTGTTGGCCTCATGGTTAAATCCCTGAGCGGTGTCCTTTCTCTCTGGGAACAGAGTTAGGAAGGGCGCCTGTATCTTTGTAGTGACTCTGTGTATTGATACACCATCCAAAGTGTAATTAATAACTGTACCATGCTCAAAGGGATATTCAATGTCTGCTTCTTTTTTTTACCCATCTACCAATAGGTGCCCTTCTTTGCGAACCATTGGAAAACTTCCTTGGTCTTTCTGGTTGAATCTGTGCTCGGAATTCACCGCTCGACTGAGAAAATACACTGCTCGACTTTACAGATACAGTGGAATCGGAAAGTATTCAGACCCCTTGACTTTTTCAACATTTTGTTACGTTACAGCCTTATTCTAAAAAGGATTAAATCGTTTTTTCCCCTTATCAATCTACACACAATGTCCTATAATGACAAAGCAAAAACAGGTTTTTAGAAATGTTTGCAAATGTATTAAAAATAAAAAACTGAAATATTACATTTACATATGTATTCAGACCCTTTACTCAGTACTTTGTTGAAGGACCTTTGGCAGCGATTACAGCCTCAAGTCTTCTTGGGTATGACGCTACAAGCTTGGCACACCTGTATTTGGGGAGTTTCTCCCATTCTTCTCTGCAGATCCTCTCAAGCTCTGTCAGGTTGGATGGGGAGCATTGCTGCACAGCTATTTTCAGGTCACCTCCCTGACCAAGGCCCTTCTGCCCCGATTGCTCAGTTTGCACGGGGGGCCAGCTCTAGGAAGAGTCTTGGTGTTTTCAAACTTCTTCCATTTAAGAATGATGGAGGCCACTGTGTTCTTGGGGACCTTCAATGATGCAGAATGTTTTGGCACCCTTCCCCAGATATGTGCCTCGACAATTCTGTGTCGGAGCTCTACGGACATTTCCTTTGACCTCATGGCTTGGTTTTTGCTCTGACATGCACTGTCAACTGTGGGACCTTATATAGACAGGTGTGTGCCTTTCCAAATCATGTCCAATCAATTGGATTTACCACAGGTGGACTCCAATCAAGTTGTAGAAACATCTCAAGGATGATCATTGGAAACAGGATGCACTCTCCCCATCACCATCACCATTCCCACACTACCGGAGCACCACGAGGAGCTGTCCTTCCACATCGTCATGTCACCCCTTCACCGGATCATCTTGGGATTGCCCTAGCTCAGACTACACAACCCCACCATCAATTGGATCACCAAAAGGATCACAGCCTAGTCCCCCTCATGCCGGAGGACTTGCCTGCCGGTGGTTTGTTGTTCCACGTCAGTGGAGATTCCGGAGTCCGCCCTCCAGCCCAACATTCCACGTGAGTATGCAGATCTCTCCGATGTCTTTACCAAGTTGGACCTGAAGAGTGCCTACAACCTGATCCGAATCCGGGAAGGAGACAAGTGGAAGACGGCATTCAGCACTACCTCAGGCCACTTTGAATACTGCGTCATGCCCTACGGCCTTGCCAACGGACCTTCCATGTTCCAGTCCTTCGTCAATGACGTGTTCCGAGACATGCTGAGTAGACAGGTGGTGGTGTGCATCGACGATATCCTGATCTACTTGGCTATGTTCGAGGAGCACGTCAGGGACGTCAGAGCGGTCCTACTCCGCCTTCGGGAACACAGCCTGTTGGTGAAGGGGGAGAAATGCAAATTCCACCAACAGGCCATCACCTTCCTGGGATACAGGATCAGTCCTCAGGGGGTGTTCATGGAAATAGCGAAGACGGACGCCGTCAGGTCATGGCCAGTCCCCACCACCATCAAGGGCCTACAGAGCTTCCTAGGCTTCACAAATTTCTACCGCCTTTTCATCAGGTCCTTCAGCTCCATAGCCGCCCCGCTCACCTCTCTTCTTAAGGGGGGACCACAGAAGCTGGCCTGGAACCCTGAGGCTGACGCTGCCTTCAAGAGGCTGAAGGAGAGGTTCACCACAGCGCCCCTCCTAAAACACCCAGAACCAGCTCGTCCTTTCATCCTGGAGGTGGACGCATCTGAGGAGGGCGTGGGTGTGGTCCTCTCCCAGTGTTGTTATTGTGAAATGGAAACGTCTAGGAGCAACAATGGCTCAGCTGCGAAGTGGTTCCAAACTGCCTCTGGAAGTAACGTCAGAACAAGAACTTTGTTGGGAGCTTCATGAAATTAGTTTCCATGGCCGAGCAACTGCACACAAGCCTCACCATGCGCAATGCCAAGCGTCGGCAGGAGTGGTGTAAAGCTCGCCTCCATTGGACTCTGGAGCAGTGGAAACACGTTCTCTGGAGTGATGAATCACGCTACACCATCTGGCAGTTTGGCGGATGCCAGGAGAATGCTACCTGCCCCAATGCATAGTGCCAACTGTAAAGTTTGGTGGATGAGGAACAACGTTCTGGGGCTGTTTTTCATGGTTCGGGCTAGGCCCCTTAGTTCCAGTGAAGGGAAATCTTAACGCTACAGCATACAATGAAATTCTAGACGATTCTGTGCTTCCAACTTTGTGGCAACAGTTTGGGGAAGGCCCTTTCCTGTTTCAGAATGACAATGCCTCCGTGCACAAAGCAAGGTCCATATGTAACAGTATTGCTTCCGTCCCTCTCCTCACCCCTACCTGGGCTTGAACCAGGGACCCTCTGCACACATCGACAACAGTCACCCTCGAAGCACTGTTACCCGTCGCTCCACAAAAGCCGCGGCCCTTGCAGAGCAAGGGAAACAACTACTTCAAGGTCTCAGAGCGAGTGACGTCACCGATTGAAACGCTACTAGCGCGCACCGCTAACTAGCTAGCCATTTCACACCGGTTACACATAGAGAAATGGTTTGTCGAGATCAGTGTGGAAGAACTTGACTGGCCTGCACAGAGCCCTGACCTCAACCCCATCAAACACCTTTGGGATGAATTGGAACGCCAACTGCGAGCCAGGCCTAATCGCCCAACATCAGTTCCCGACCTCACTAATGCTCTTGTGGCTGAATGGAAGCAAGTCCCCACAGCAATGTTCCAACATCTGGTGGAAAGCCATCCCAGAAGAGTGGAGGCTGTTATAGCAGCAAAGGGAGGACCAACTCATTTTTACATTTTAGTCATTTAGCAGACGCTCTTATCCAGAGCGACTTACAGTTAGTGAATGCATACATGTATTTTTTTATTTTATTTTTCATACTGGCCCCCCGTGGGAAACGAACCCACATCCCTGCCGGCCAAACCCTCCCCTACCTTGGACGACGCTGGACCAATTGTGCGCCGCCCATGGGTCTCCCGGTTGCGGCCGGCTGCGACAGAGCCTGGACTCGAACCAGGATCTCCAGTGGCACAGCTAGCCTTAGCCTTAGACCACTGTGCCACTCGGGAGTCTGCAACTCCATATAAATGGACATAATTTTGGAATGAGATATTTGACGAGCAGGTATCCACATACTTTTGGTCATGTAGTGTATGATTGTCTGTCAGGTAGAATAGTTTTGATTTTAATACGAGACAAAGTGTTTTTCTAAACTTGGTGCATGAGGTTGTAGGTCACACCATGTTCTTTAGGCAGCAAGTCTTGTGGCAGAATGACAATGCACAAGTGGAGGCTGCTGAGGGGAGGACAGCTCATAATAATAGATGGAACCAAGCAAATGGAATGGCATTAAACACATGGAAACCATGTGTTTGATGTATTTGATACCATTCCACTCATTCAGCTCCAGCCACTAAAACGAGCCTGTCCTCCCCAATTAAGGTGCCACCAACCTCCTGGGATGCACACCTCGTTTGGAAGCAGTGCTGGAGAAAGTGTTTGCAAGTTGCATCAAAATGCAGCATGAGTGCTAGAACAGTTGGTGTATGTATGGTTACATGCAAAGTTTGCCTTGCATAAACCTGAACAAAAAGGAAACGTGGCTTGCTTTACAACTTCCCTGACTGTGGAAATAATAGACTTATACCGCCACCTTGTGGCTACAGCAAAGCCTACAGTCTTTCGTGAACCTGAATTTGTTTGATGAATCACTTGAAGACAACTCGTATAAAGAGACATTTGTAATACATGCATTTAAATGTCTCTTATCCCCCAGAATAAGTTGGTTGTTTTCCTTTTAATTCACAGGGTCTGCAGGGTTAATTCTGCAGGGTCCCAAATATGGAATAAGAATCGATATGGGTCCAACACTTTTGACACACATTTACACTGGGGGTATTTGACTTGACGTCCTACTTTCAGAACACAGGAAAAGTTGGTAGTTTACGGGCAACACTATTCAAACATCACAGGGAAAAAATTACATTACATGGTGTGAAATTTTTAAATAACTTTTATCCAATGAAAACACATTTGGCTCCTTTCAATGACGAAACTATGCCTTTTCGTCCAATCACAACCAGGTTAAGGGCAAAGATGATCTATTATATTTACAAGATAGCCGAGTGGCCGCTCTAACAATGGAAATACACGTCCTCAATTATTGAAGGCAGGCGAGATCAGTTGGGACCATTCTAGCCAATGAGAGGGCAGATACTCGTGATAACAACACGCACAACTAGGTAGTTTTTCTCAAAGTTGCCGGAATGAAATATGCATCCACTTGTATCAGTACATGTGTAACAGCCTAAACATTACGAAACTTCTATTCGATCAAATAAGCCTCACGTAATTCGACACTCTGTCATAGACCTTTATACAAAAAAGGGCTTATCTCATGCAGACTGATTTTGGGCGGCGTAAATGCTCTCGCTTCGCCTCTTCCTCTCTGCCTAGGGTTCGGAGCTATGACTCACCAAATAAGGAGCGACAACACCATAAAAGGAAATGTATGTCTGTATATGGTGGAAAGTAGATCTCGAAAGAACGTTTCCCCGGATAGAATTCATGCGCGCTAAATTGGTTACTCTTGTACATTTAAAATGTATTTTCAAAGAGAGACATTCTTTAGATGTTAATAACATAAATTATCTACATTGGAAGAGAGACTGGGAATGGTCAAGCGTTTTCGTTGTGAACTATATGTGATCGCGGATTAATACCAATGGGTGTAAATCGAAATGTCCTTATGTGGAGAAGAGTAGGGGGTTGGGCTTGATTGATTAGTTGTAGGCGGAAACATAACTTCTAACTACAACTTTGCACAGTGATCGTAAATTATATGTCATGGACAATTTATTTCGTTTACAGTCATCTGTGGTAATTCATTTGATCGTGTTTTCCTAAAGCTCACAGAGAACACGCAGCACTATATAGCTAGCTAGGCTTTACTTGTTTATTAAGTCGCTAGCTAAATGCCATTTAACTAACTAGCTATCTCTCGGTTAGTTGGATTTCAAGGCAATTTGCACCAACAAGCTGAGGAATGGACAGATTTTGAATAATTTCCGTTCGATCACAACATCGCACATTTACGCATAGACCAGTGGGACCATTGATCGCGGCGGCGCGAGAGGTTTGAAGGCCTGGGGGACAGATTCGGAATGTTGGGTGGAAACGGGGCAGGAATAGGTACAAGAGCAGGGGGCGCGCGATCTGGAAATGGGACTGGGTTGAATGCTCTTCAAGTTAATAACCCAGGAACGAACATGAGTGGTGCTGAAGGTGGAAGGTTTGACGACCGAATCAGAGAATACTCAGCCGAGGTGGTGTACAGCGGCTCTGAACCAGAGTCCGACTCCGGGGATGATGATGAGACCATGGGTTCAGCCGGGGACAGAAGAGGGGTGAAACGGGAGAGAGCTGAGATGGAAGTCGCTGCATCGGCGACGTCGGTGGGGCTACCCCCGGGAGGTTATGGCGGTGTCACGGGAGGTGCAACTGGGGCAAAACCAGGCAAGAAAACCCGCGGACGAGTCAAGATCAAAATGGAATTTATAGACAACAAACTTCGGCGGTACACAACTTTTAGCAAGAGGAAGACTGGCATTATGAAGAAGGTTAGTTGACAGTAGTCTGTCTCTCTGTTTTCATTGCAGACATGCTGCCAACCTGTGCTCGTGCTCTCACACCTGCGCAGACGTTCCATTTCACAGCCACAAGTGTTGGCTCTTTGGTAAAAACTCATGAAAACAAATATTTGCTTTTTGGTCTTAATTTAAGGTTAGCAGTGTGCTTAGGTTTAAAATCAATTTTAAGAGAAATGGTAGAAGGCGGGGGCTGTGGTAACTAGTTATGACCTGTTTCATGTGATGTAACTTACAGCTAACTAATTGATTTAACCTTTCTTTTCTCAGGGAGTCATACTGAGACCAAGGTCTATTTTACAGATGAGCCCTAAATTACAGGAAATACACACATCCAAGTATAAATGCACAACACGGTCATACAAAACAAACACATTCATCAGTAATAAGGTCCTCAATCAGCTTTCTGAATTGCCCTAGAGGCACGAGAATTTCAAATTTCCAGAGTTAGCCATTCCTGAGACCGGTGTGGTAACTTGTATTTCTCAAGTTTGGTAATGATGTTAGGGATATTGGGGCTTTTTGTAAAAGGGCTTTATGAATGAAAACATAGCAATGTATCAACCTACGTGATATCGGAGGGCCAACCAACTCTCTGGTAGAGAATGCAGTGATGAGTACTAAAATTGTCGCCCGTAATAAAGCGCAATGCGCTATGATAAACAGCATTTAATGGCTTTAATGAAGTGGCAGCTGCGTTCATATAGATGATGTCGCCATAGTCTAGGACCGACGTCGACTGAATAATCTGCTTTCTACTATTTAGCGAGAGGCAGGACCTATTTCGATAGAATAAGACCATTTTTCTCAGCTTCTTAAGTAACTCATCAATATGCTTTTTAAAAGCAAGCTTTTCATCTATCCAGATGCCCAGATATTTGTAAGCACTGACACGATCAATATGGACAGCATCCAAAGTACATATGCTTAAATCATCAGACTTATTTTTATGCGCTCTAGAAAACAACATATACTTAGTTTTAGCTGCATTCAGTTCTAATTTGAGGTCAACGTTTTTCTGTAATACAATAAAGGCAGACTGCAGTTCAGATAGAGCCTGGTCAACCGTGGGCGCAATAGCATACACAACATTATCATCTGCATACAAGTGCAGGTTACACTTTTTTTTTTACAGACAAGATGATATTGTTAATGTAAACATAAAAAAGTACAGGACCCAGAATCGACCCCTGCAGGATACCTTTCATAATGTCCAGGAAACCTGATTTAACACCATCAGTAGAGTATTTTTTATTTTATGTGGTAACTTACAGCTAACTCATTTGAGTTCAATGGTCTGAGGCCCTATTATAGATCATATTCATAACACAATGTTTTCATGAGGAGTTCTTGATTAGGCTGTCCAGAGTATCTACTTTTCATGGGCTGCTACATAGTTGCAGGACTGATTAGATTTGTAGAGCAATTCAGCTTCTACAGAGGATCAAGAGAGACTGGTGAGAAGAACATTTGAATGCATTCCTGCAATCACCTCCAAGTTATAGCCCAATAAAAACCGGAGTGTGCAATTACTTGCTGCCAAAGCCACTTTCTTTTCAAGGCAGCTCAATATTGTTTGATCTGGCCTGTTTGGTTAGGCATAACACTATTTGCATTTAGGTTGGGTCATCATGTGTAGGCCGATAACCTCATCCTAGATACGTCTAGGAGCATGCATGTGTTCCTCAGGCCTGTGGTTTTAATGTCACATGCACAAGTACAGTGAAATGCCTTTCTTGCAAGCTCCACAAAATAACATAAGGTAGAACAAAAACACAAGAAAGTAATACGTTTTTCCTTTCGCTTTTATGTACAGGGTCAGTTCCAATACCATATTTACAATGTGCAGGGATACTGGAGTGATTAGAGGTAGATATGTATAGGGGTAAGGTGACAAGGCATCAGGATATATGATAAACAGAGTAGCAGCAGCGTATGTGATGATTGTATGCGAGTGTGTGTAGAGTCAGTATAAATGTGTGTGCTTGTTATGCGTGAGTGTGTAGGGTCAACTCGGTCTGTGTAGCCATTCTGTTAGCTATTTAGCAATCTTATGGCATGGGGATAGGAGCTGTTCAGGAGCCTGTTGGTGTCAGACTTGATGCACCTGTACCGCTTGCCCTGCGGAAGTGGAGACAAGTCTATGGCTTGGGTGGCTGGAGTCTTTAACGATTTTCCGGGCCTTTCACACCACCTGATATAGAGGTCCTGGATGGCAGTGAGCTCTGCCCCAGTGATGTACTGGGCTGTCCGCACCACCCTCTGTAGTGCCATGTGATCGAGGATGGTGCTGTTGCCATACCAGGCAGTGATGCAGCCAGTAAAGATGCTCTCAATGGTGCAGCTGTATAACTTTTTGAGGATTTGAAGGCACATGCCAAACGAGATTAGCAGTAAGGAGATAATTTGGGTTGAGAAGCAGGGAGGTATTTAGGTTGGGAATGAATGATTCCTCCTCAATGGGGCTTTAAGCTCAGGGAGCTAGGCAAGTTCTGTTAGGATACCTAAACTGTACTATGAGTAGCTTACCTTAAGGCCTTTGCAGACTGTACGATTTTAGCCGTCTTTTGCCACGATTTTGCCATCCCAGACAAAATGTCTATGACGTGGGCAAATTCTTAGGTTGTAAACGATTGTCAGACGTCTTGGCTCGTTCAGTGTGACCGGGTCTAGGTCTTCTGATTTGAAGTACCACAACGTGCGGTCGTAGACAATTCTTTTAGCTTTTATCATGTAGTGTGGCTGGTGTTAGGAGCTGATCCCAATGACTGACCAATAGGAACATGGAACCAGCACTGAGTATGCACACAATAATATGATTATTGTGAATAGGCAGATTAATATAATAGTTTGATTTAAATGTTTAGCCTACATGCTGTGCAAGAACGATTTCCCTAATAATCTTGTTTACATGACACATCTGCATGATAAATGTGCAATGTTCTACCACAGCGACCATGTTATTTTGGGGAAGCCTATTTGATTCAGAGTTCGGACATATAAAGGTAGTATGTGAAAACGTTTTCTAAGATGCATACTTTCAGTTTTTCCAAACTCACTTCACTCGCGCATAAGCATAGAGTGAGGCTTGCGCTACTGACACAAAATCCGAGATCAAATACACCGCTGCAGTTGACGTAGCCTCGCAAGCCAATCGCCGAATGTGACGACAGATCTGAAGCAAATCGTAAAATCCAGCCAGGTTGATATCAAGATTTTAATTAGGTAACAGCGCACAGTGACCTGATAATCGTAAAACTGAATCCGACGTAGAGTCTGCAAAGGCCTTTAGGAGTTAAACAATCCCGCTCAGGGCAGGGGTACTTCACGGATTTTTGTACCCAGGTGTGCTGTATGCAGCAGGGAGGGGCAAGAACAAGTTGGCAACCACTGTTACAAAATATAGGCAAGGAAAGGGGCTACCTAGTCAGTTGCACAACTGAATGCATTCAACCGAAATGTGTCTTAGGCATTTAACCCAACCCCTCTGATTCAGAGAGGTGCGGGTGGCTGCCTTAATCAACATCCACGGCGCCCGGGGAGCAGTTGTCTTTTTCCACCTTGCTGACTCTGGGATTCGAACCAGCGACCTTTCGGTTACTGGCCCAATGCTCTTAACCACTAGGCTACCTGCCGCCCCAGGAGGCCCTGGTTCACTTGGAAAAGCAGACTGCAACGTAGAGTAAGGCACTGATTTGATGTGCGACAAAATCTGAGCTTTGAGCTATCACTGCTCCTCCATGGTGCACTGCCAACACACACCCCCTCTTGCAGAGCAATACTGTGTGGGTGCCTAGGCAACCACAAGGTTCCTTCCACTCTGCAATGAGGAGGCAATGCCGCTTCTGCATGGGAAAGGGTATACCTAGTCAGTTGCACAACTGAAAGTCTTCCACATTTCACCCAACCCCTCTGAATCAGAGAGGTGCAGGGAGCTGCCTTAAACGACGTAATCGGCGCCCAGGTAGCAGTTGTTGGGGGTTAATTGCCTTGCTCAAAAGCGAACGGCAGATTTCCCCACCATGCTGGCTCAGGGATTCGAACCAGCGTCCTTTCAGTTACTGGCCCAATGCGCTTAACCACTAGGTTACCTGACGGCCCAGGGTTGGTGTGTGTGTGTGGGTGGGTGTCTGCACAAATGACAACCTACAGAAAGTGTTGCTGCAAAGTGGAGGACACAGGAGCGCTAGGCCTACTCTCTTCAACTCTATATTCTCCTTCCTATCGTTTGCCCCTTCCTGTTTTTGTAGCCTTGTTTTCTAATCAACACTGGTTGCTTTCTGATGTCGTCCCAGTTTTAGGAGCACCATAAAGTGCTTGAATACACTGAATAGCATACACAGCCAACTGGCCAATGGCTTCTGCCAAAAAGATCCCCTCCCCTCCTACTACTATCCCATAGTGCCTGGGAGCCCTGGGCTTGTTCCAGCCATGCTCCCTGCTGCCTACACAGGCACAATGTTATGCTTGGCTGTGGGGTTCCCCTTGGAAACAACAGCTTGTGCTCACCGAGATCCTGTTAAAAGCTTTTAAGAAATGGCTATGCATGGTGGAAGGAAGCTTGGTCTGGGCTGCGTTAAGAAGGGCACTGTGTTGTGGTACTAATAGCCTGTGTAGAACAAACATGACCCTCTGACATGCTGAGTAAGTAATCATGTTAGTTCTATTCATGACATTTCTATTTGCAATGTTCCACAACGTTTTGCCTTCTGAACGTGGCCCTGCACTGCTCTAAGCAACTAATGCGCTTGTTCAGAAACATTTAACTCTTACTCTCCCAATAACCTCTATCCTAACTCTCTCTCCACTCTTGGCCTTTTGTAGGACTACAGCCCAGAGACCACGTTGCTTGTTCTCTCCAATATCAATAAATACTTGTTAGTTAGAAGACGTGCTTGCTGCCACACCATGTTGCATCAGTGCTAAGGAATTCTGTGTGTTTTGGCAGAGCACATTTCTAGAATGTTTGCATTGAATATCCATGTACTGTCATTTTGATTTAGGGATTAAGCTTGTGAGAAAAAGTAATAATTTATTATAAATTAGGCAAATTATTTGGGCTGTGTAGAGCTCCAATAGCAGCTCAATGAAGCCAGATATGAGTGATTGTCTACAGGGGGAGAGAACAGTAATTGTTGCTCATGAGTTGTATGACGTTTTGCATGAAATTTGTATGAATGGTTTTGCATTTATATACCGCTTTTCATGAGGTCTCAAATGACTGCATTGAGACCCTGTGAAAACCCCCACTATAGGCCTATATCCTAAATCCATTTTGTCATTCACTGCAACTGTAGGCCATACTGTATCACAAATTTAACAATATATTGATACATTTAATTCATTTTAATTACTAATAAAGATGCATGCAAAGGCCTGTTGATATCCATCGACGCTCCCAACTGATGACCTCCCTATATCCATATATCAGTGTGCAAGTGCTGTTCGCCATCAATGAAAGAAGTCTACTCAGACAATTGTCTGTCCGATGGGATTTTTCTTGATTTAAGCAGTTATTTATTAGAATCTCCCTACTATTTCTAACATGTATCATAGCATTAAAATGGATCAATGGATGATTAATTTGTACAGTGACAATCACGTTCTCTCTTTTTATTGTTACTGTAAAGTGTTGCGATTTCAAATGCACATCAGCTCCTTACACTCCTGGAAATTGGCCTATATGGATAGGGCCAACTTGAAATGTTTCTAACAGAAGAGTTATTAAAAAGCATATGCATGACCAGAACACTGGCGGCTATGGGGAAATTATTACATTTTGGTTATTTCAGACCAAAGTTGAGGACACAAGACTGAATCCAAACATTACACTGTTGATTTTTGTGCATTTTACATTTACTGTACTTTTCACAGCATTTGTCAATAACGAAATCTGAAAATACTCTGTGGATACTGTACATTCAGTAACATAATAAGAATATTCATTTACATTTTGGAGTAGGTGCAAGATAAGTAAAAAAACGATTACAAGGGTTTGAGTGAGAGGTCTAACTGGGGTCTCCAAGTGGCCACACACCTCTCCAAACTGTGCACAGTTCCTAAGTAATTTCAATGCACTTTTATGACTCAAGGAAAGAGCCTTCACCTATAAGGTGCTTTTTTTTTTAGCTCTCCTAGCTTTACCATTGAGGAACTGAGGCAAGCACACTTGTAGTTTTTTTGTTTTGAACAAAGCTCTGCGTCCCCACCATCATACAATTGCTGTTGTTGTTTACGCAATGCAAAAACGTTCCATTTATATATCGCAATCTTATTATATTTCCAACTAGCTAGCTGTGTTATAAAATACGATCTTAGTGTTTAGGCTTTCAAAAGGCACTTCAGACAAAGATTGTAATTTTGATGCACATAGAATGAGTGCATTCAAGTGCGTGTTCCGCGTCTAATTTTCTTCACAATACGACAACATAAGCTCATTCTGTTCAGGACAATCCAGGGTATAACGCATGTCATCCTTGTAACTGTGTATCAAACTTCGCTATCGTAAACCTTGATACTGTAAATTATATGTTTCCAAATAGGGAAATGTGAAGTGCACATTTGGACTCACGGGTGTGCTTGTATGACATCAAAGCGGTATTATAACCCTCAACGTCTCATCTTTCAGAACACATTGACTCCTTTCAATTTACAGCATTTCCTTCACTCCGGCAACAACAAATGTGCAAAAGGGATGGGGGCATCTTGTTGTCGTGCACATGCTCAAGTTTAAAACGGCTATCGGTCAAAACCGATACAGCGTTGTAAAGCGGCAAACCTGAGCTCTGACCTCATGTATAGCATGTTACTCTACAGCCACTGCGTTCCAATTTAGGCACTTGTCAATGACAAACTCTGCCATTTTCAACCCGTACACAGGAGGACGGGCTGTGAGTGGAAAGGGCTACATGAAGCTTGATTTGATGCCTGACGCTCTCTCATCCCTCTTCCCACTCCCCAAGGCCTACGAGCTCTCCACTCTAACGGGCACCCAGGTCCTCCTCCTGGTGGCCAGCGAGACAGGCCACGTCTACACCTTTGCCACGCGCAAGCTCCAGCCCATGATCACCAGCGAGACGGGCAAGGCGCTCATCCAGACGTGCCTCAACTCGCCCGACTCGCCACCCCTCAACGACCCGTCCACCGACCAGCGCATGAGCGCCACAGGCTTCGAGGAGACGGACCTCACCTACCAGGTGTCGGAGGGTGACGGCTGCACGGAGGCCACCAAGGTGAGGTGGTTAGACAGTGGGATTAACGCAACCGATAGCTGCTTCAGAGAACCTGGGTTACCACGCATCGAGTTGCCTAATGCTGTATTAGATTATGATTTTAGCATAGCAGTTGCATGGAGGTGTTTTTCGAACTCCTAGTTCAACAAACATGTTGATATCACACTTTATTTGGCCTACTGTGCATAATAGTAGTAGTAGTAGTAGTAGTAGTATTTCAGAATGTGGAAGAGGTATATTGTTGCTCTGTTAATTCTTTCTTCTGTTGGGAAATTGGCACAGACCTCGGTACCGAAGAGGTTTGCTAGATTACTATGCACTGCTGGAAAGAAAAGTCGTGTAGAATGTCTTAACCTGTTGCAGCATTCATCATCCCTTGAAAAGCAAAGGTGTTGGCTGTCATAATCTCAGACAGTGTTAGAATCATTGTCTGAGATTATGACAGCCAACACCTTTACTTTTCACCTCCTTATTCTGGTAAAAAGTCTGGGAGAAAAAAAACTGTAGCCACAAAAAAAATAAAAATAAAGATTTGTTTCTGGACCAAAGTCATAGTGCAGCATCACAGGACATAATTCGGCTTAAACGGTTGACATCGCTACAGGGGTCCTTTAACCAAAGCTGACCAATGGGTTAACTGTTAAGTCTCCTTAGACTTCACTATTATTTGTGAGCATATGATCCACAAACACATCTGAAATGCTTCACAGTAGATTGATAAAAATAAGATTCGGCCTCTTTGTCCATATATGGGATGGTTTCCTCTAGTTTCCCTCTTGGCAGAGGGCTGATTGCATTCCATATAAGCTGCAGCTGTTTTCAGCGTTGGTTGGAGACCGTGATTTTCAAGGAAACGTGGTGAGCTCTATGTGAGGAGGTTCAGCGACGTACGCCTACCCGAGGCTAAATCTTATGCTTGAGTAAATAAAAAGGTCCTCGTTGGGTTAGTCTTGAGCTTTATTGTCAACCACTTGAGGTCAAAGTTTCATCTCTCACCTGGCTTAATGCAGAGGGGAATAAATGGTAGCTTCCTCGGATGGTCATGTAGTTGGCTCATTCACCCGGCACAGGCCTACACTTTCACTTTGGAATTATAGCGTGAGCTACACAAGTTCACGTTAATATTTGGTTGTTGGTGATGAACCACGGTACTACTTCGGCTCACAGCTGACGTGGTGGGAGGAATCCTCACTGCTCACTCTGTGGAGAGGAAGTTGCTATTTAAAGGTGGTTAAAGGGGTGTCTGTCTGACTAGTCACCTCTCAGTTGTGGTGTTGTGCAAAGCACTGATAGAAAGACAGAGTACAGACGAGGTAGAGCCGCACGCTGGTGCAAGGAAGCTGTTGTCAGGAACAATAATACAGATGGACAGGGATGCTATTCAGGAGCAAAAGTGGGCTGGGCTTGGGTTCTAGACTCAGACTACAGCCAGACAGACGCCCACAGTCAGTGTCATAACAAGGAACAAGGCAATCCAAATCAAACTTAGTAGGGCATAACCCACGTAACCTCGTTTTTCATTGTTTGCTTTACTCTCAGTAAAGAGACAGGCTGTGAGCTCGTTGCATGGGGGTGAGCCACGGGGCCCCCGAGGTGTTTGTTCACTCATTTTGTCCCCTCTCTTTTGAAAGAGACTCGTTCAGCAAATGTTTATGGAGGAGGAAATGGACTTATGCTGAGAGGGAGAACTTGTTCAAATAGGCTAATGTAGATGTCCTCTAGAAAGAAAAAAGGAAACCAAGTGCCCTAGACTAGAATGCATGATGATGAATACAAGACACTGAATGCGGTTAGTTGAGTCGGTTTCTTTTCGCCAATTACACTACCAGTCAAAGTTTGGACACACCTACTCATTCAAGGGTTTTTCTATATTTTTTTACTATTTTCTACATTGTAGAATAATAGTGAAGACATCAAAACTATGAAATAACACATGGAATCATGTAGTAACCAAAAAGGTGTTAAACAAATCAAAATATATTTGAGATTCTTCAAATAGCCACCCTTTGCCTTGATGACAGCTTTGCACACTCTTGGCATTCTATAAGCGCTTCAAACGTTCATTTTTAGCGCTCCAGGAACAAACGTGCAGCTGAATGCAGCATTGCTGTCGGCACACTTGACATTTCCTGCAGTTGAGTAGTAGCCAACCTACTGCCCAAATGTCGCTGTACAAGTTTCCCCTTTAAATGATCTTTTGTTGCCGTTTTTGTTTATTGGATATTCATTGACAAGCTTTAAACTAAGCCAAACTGCCACATCCTAGTAGAACTGCGGCACACATCTGTGCATTTTCTATCCGCTGCGCTATAAACAGGACACACGTAAACAACGTAGTTGACGGTGAATATACCAATGCGAGCTCAGAAAGTACATGGCAACTATTAAAGTGGCACTCCAGTCTCCTTTTCATCTCATTTAGCACCTGATTTACTTCAAGCTGCAATATGTCACTTTTGGGCGAGCCGGCCAAATTCACATAGAAATGTGTGTTTTATAGATCTGTCATTCTCATTGAATGCAAGTCTAAGAAGTGGTAGATCTGTTTTATATGTGCTATTTCTATGCTTGCTGTACTCAGTTTCGTTTTTGCGTCTTTTACTTTCAGTTTTGTACACCAGCTGAAAAATACAATATTTTTGGTTATGGAAAATATATTTCACAGCGGTTTAGATGGTACAATGATTCTCTACACCACAGGTGTCAAACTCATTCCACAGAGGGCTGCGGGTTTTCACTCCTCCCTTGGAATTGATTGATGAATTAAGGTAACTAATTAGTAAGGAACTACTTGCTTATACTATACTTAAACTATACTTGCTTGTTTTGTCACAGAAACTGAAATTAGGCTAACTTAAAATTGTATCTACCAGGAAATGCCGGTGCGATTTCTGCATAGTGCATCTTTAACAAAAGGCTTAATAGGTGGTCCAGGTAAGTTATTTGGTAAAAAATAAGAGTGCAAAGCTGTCAAAGGCAAAGGGTGGTTACTTTGAAGAATCTAAAATCTAAAATATATTTTGATTTGTTTAACACTTTTTTGGTTACTACATGATTCCATATGTGTTATTTCATTGTTTTGATGTCTTCACTATTATTCTACAATGTAGAAAATAGTAAAAATAAAGAAAAACCCTTGAATGAGTAGGTGTGTCCAAACTTTTGACTGGTACTGTACATTTTACAGACAGTATATTTTTTTACTTGACAATTGCCACCAAAGCAAGCAAGCCAACCGTGTAGGCTATTTGGCTTTGCTCTTGGCGAGCTACATGAGCATATTGAACTATATTTTCTTTGGTAGTTTGCCAATTCAAGCGAGGAGTCCTACGCCTCATTAGTTATTTCCCAGCATTGTTCGTTCAAAATGGAAAATGGAATCATCTCGTCATCGCTGTCTCTCCCCTCCCATCCCCAGACTCATCTGCTTTGCTTGATTTTCATGAAGATAGTTAGCACACCAGATTGCTCACAAACTACTTGTGTCCAGGAGTTGAAGCTTAGCCCTTCGATGGAATCCTCGATGTGTATCAGCAACTTGTCGAATCTAAAAAACTGAGTGTGCTGACTGAGATGGACAGAGTGCATTATTTTTCTGAAAGTTTCTCGGCATGAGAGAACTTAAATACATTTGGTTGGTACATCCCCTTATCTACATATCATAACACAGCCATACAGACATACATATATAGATTCTCTCCAAATGCACTGATAACAGATCAATATCATAAATATATCTCTCCTGCTTTCTCCATTTCTCTGGACATGATGAAGCCGACGTTCACCATGGCCAATCTGCCTGCCAGTGTCAACACCCAACCCACGTCGACGTCCTCGTCCTCCACTTCCTCCTCCTCCTCCTCCGTGGCCATGCACTTGCAGAACAGCATCCCTGCCACCTGCTGGCAGGTCTCGGCGGGCGTCAATACTCACAGTGCCACCAGCAGTGCCAACGGCACGGTGCTGAAGACCTCGGCCACGTCAACGAGTGTCATGCTACCCGGAGGGTTCACCCTCATGTCCGGTGAGTGAGGGGGTCTCCTGTTTTTTATTTATTTAGATATCTCACTTTCTTTGCCTCATCATTTACCCCTTTTATTACACACCTTATTGGCTTGATTTTCATCCGTGTCACACCCAATTTTATTTACTTCTATTCACCCCCCTGAATTTTTCCCTTGCTTCAGAATTGTCATTACAAAAAAATTGGTTTTGAGAATATTGCACCCCAATAAAAATGTTTTTTGTGTGTTTCTGCATGTGGTTTGTCTGTTTTGTCTGTATGGCTGTGTTTTGCCTGAGTGTGTTTTGTCTGTGACTTTGTGTTTGTGAGTCTCTTTTGTCTGTGGCTGTATTATTTTCTGTGAAGCTGTATTTTTTTTAAATGTGAAGCTGTCTGTATTTTGTCTGAGGCTATGTTTTGTCTGACATGTGTTTGAGGATGTTTTGTCAGTGATGCTGTGTTTTATCTGTGGCTGTTTTTGTTTGTGTGGCTGTGTCCGTTTTCCCTCCATCTTATCTTTTGTCTTTCTCGCTGTGTTGTCTTTGTGTTTTCTTGGTCTATGCGCCGGTTCCGCTGCGTGAGACCTGTGCACCGCTAATCTTCTCTGCGTGCCCTCTAGGCACAACGCTTCCCCCTGGCATGCACACCATTCCGCTCAGTCAGCTGCAGGCCCTCCAGGGCACCTTGGCCCAGACCAGCATCACCACCGCTACCGCAGGGCACACACAGCAGGGTCAGCAGACCACCCTGCTCCGCCTACCCGCAACTGTCTCGCTCACAGGTCAGGGGCTTCTTCACCCCACCGCGTCATGTTTTTGTTTCCTTGCCACGATACTTCCGAGCATCAACTCTCCCTGAATTGCAAATCAACCCCTAGATCCTACACTCTTGGCAGGCAATATGCCTTAATGAAAGAAATGGTCTGCACAACATAAATCATCTTCAATGATGAATTTATTCTCTGTACGGCCGCAGCCTTCTTTAGTGTACAGAATAACCAATTGTGTTACTTTTTAGACGATTCTGCCTTACATATTAGAGGGCATGATGGCGCTACCACTATTTTGCTTACACACATCCAATCCTCTCCGATCTACACCAAGGGGTTGATTTAGGGTCTGTCTCCCTCTGTCTGCATGCATCTCTCACTGTCTAAGTTTGTGTTGTCGGTCTCCAAATTGAGCCCAGTTTGTTTGCATCTAGGATCCCAGTAATTTCTCTGTAGCTACCTCTTGTCGCTGTTCAAAACTGTATCTCCCAATATCTCTATGCCTGTCTGTTAGCGTCCTTTTCTAGGTTTACCTCACTGTCTCTCTATGCATCTCGGTCTCTCTCTCTGCATATTTGTCTGAGCCTGCGTCAGTGTCTCTTCCTGGACTTTAGTCCATCTCTTTGCGTCGCAAAAATACTGACATTTACAACGCAGTGAGAAAGCATGTTTGAATGAACTCTTATGAGGTTTGAATATGGTGCTCTGCTTGCAAGCAGTCACAGGAGAGGGCTCATTTGTTGACGGGACAAAGGGAGGCAATGAGGATGGATAAAGACTAATGGAAGGGTAAACGGGAGCTATATTATAGGAAGTGGAGTGGGAGGAGTAGCAAAGTCAGTGTGTAGATAGGGACAGGAATATAGGAGAGAGGATATTTCAGTCTGTTCACTGGTCAGTGTTTGTTACTGAATGGGTGTGTGTGTGTGGGGGGGGGGGACGCGCATTAAGGCTGTTACTGATTGTGTGTAGCAGAGTTCTAACTGCTGTTATCACAAGAAAAGGGGAAGATGGCTTTGTCCACATATGCAAGCCGACGCCCCAAGTAATTTTTGAGCAGGGTTAAAAATAACCCCCAGAGTTTTATCAGTTGTCTTAGCGGATGGAAAAAAAAGTGGGAGTTGAAAAAGTACCACACTTGTGTCCAATGTATCCGTACATATTTTTCGGTACTTCTGTGCAACTTCCAGTGCGCGTTTACTGTGAACACTGAGGCTGTAGTCGCTTTAAGTTAGTTTTAACAGTGGCCAAGTAGGCTACTGTGGCTATTTGATCATAATGTAGGCCTACCAGAGTGGCCTACCATCAAAAACAAAGGAGAAAATGCATCCTATAAAATTCAAGCCAGTCTCAAAATACAACACTACCCCTTTTTAAGAAGATGTCTAGAAATGTACATGTTTTGTGCTCTTGTAGGAAGCAATCATTCCCCTATTGCTGACTACAGATTATCTATAACTGGGCTAGTAACTCACTAACTAGCAAAGGATATGAACAAAATGTGCACACATGGCTACATACAGCTCTCGCTTTGATCTCAAAACATCTACTCACGACCGCTCATGCTGTAAACACAGTCCAGTTTAAAGTAAATGGCACAGATTCATATTTCGACTGGCAATGGTCTATTTGCGCATAGGCATACTGCAGCTCTGATTGGTTATGCCACACCGGTCTGTGTAGAGTACGGGCTGAGTAGTGGGTGTCAATGCAATAGAATCCTACTCTGATGCGTTCTGCCTACAACAAAATCTCTTGCATAGTTAGTTTTGCATACTAAGACTTGCATAGTTTTTGTTTCGGTATGTTGCATTGAAGGTGGCTAATATTGGGTTGATTCGATCCCAATTGCCACAGTAAAGGGAAACATTGATAGTGTTAACTAACAGGGAAAACTCTAGAAAGTTGAGTGAAGTTTAATCTCGTGCTTCTCTCAGTGGGCTGATATTTCTTCTGCGCAGCAGTCCCGGGGCTACTGCACGGATGCGCGCTGCTTAGAGGGAACATTGCTTGTGTCAGTTTTATATCTCACTTGGTGTTCATCTTCATGAACTGTAGTGAAAGTAGGCTAACAGCTGTGCACGTTCTTTTAAAATTGTCAGTAGTAATATCCAAAAGTACTTCATTTGTAAAATCACAACGGCTGAAAATGGAACACCTTTTTGTGTTAAATAGCATATCTGACAGTTGTATAGAGGGGGATTCTGTGTTGCTTTTCTGTAGGTCAGTTAACCCTTGCTCAGCCTTGTCCACACCACTTAACCGGTACACACTCATAACTAACCCGTTCATATTTACCACCGAACTGTAGTTATGTACCTAGCAGAGGTAACATGCAAACTTGGACTCTATAATGAGTGTGCGAAAATAGCAGAATAGTTGAATGGCAAATGAATATTCTCACTCTAGGTGTGTGTGCATGTGCGTCTTTCTCAGGTGGAGGGATGGGCCAGCAGCTGCAGGCCATTCAGGTTCACCCCAGCAGCCAGCAGAGCTCTGTGAGCCACAGTGACCTCTCCCACATCACAAGCAGCTCCACAGGTAAACAACAACAACCATACACTCTCACTGCAGCCTGTCAGTGCTTATGAGCCCATTTTACTATAATGCCAATGTGATTTGAGGGGAAGGGGGGGGGGGGGGGGTTGTAAACAGCACTGCGATAATATTATTAGTATTATGAGAAAAAAAAAGTTTAATGTTAATTGTTAAATTGCTATATGATGACTAGTAGGCTATTTACCCCACTCTCAAACGCGACAAGCAGCGGTCTGTTTACAAGTTGATGTAATAATGAAACGGGCTCATTGATGGATCCAATCCGAAGGAGGAGGGTCTGGAATGACTGGTGTAGAAGAGCAGTAGCCCCATCTAGAGGGCAAATAGAGAGACTGACATGAGTGCTACTTCTTAGTGGCAAGTGAATCCGAAATCGACCTCTAGGCTCTAGCTCTTCCTCTAGGCATTCCTGTAGATCTGAAAGGACTGGACAGGTATTAACAATATGGTAATTGCTTCTCCTTGCCTTCTCATAGGCAGAGATACTGTATATAATGACGAGATGGTCTTGTCTCCGCCCTAACAAAGGGAGTCGTCCCAAAGGCAGGAAGGCAGGCGGTCTGCTTATCTTTGACGGGAGTAAACCCTCTCGCTTCACCTCTTCCTCTCTGTCATAGGTTAGATGGAGTTTCCTCCATTTTTCTTACCTTTCTAATCCTTGCAGATTTATTGGGCCCAGTTTTTCAAAACCTTTCTGATTTGGATTTCGGCAATCGGATTGGATTAAATGTTAGATTTTGGTATTTCAAAACAGAAAACTCGAATTATTCTGATCATTTGGATTGGGATTTGGTCATCCAATCTGACCTTTAATCAAGATTAACCAATGATGTGTATATATAAACCCTGGATTGCTGATGCTATGTATTGACCAATAAGAGGCTTTGAAGCCACCGGCCACCATATTGGTACTCCTCAGAAGGTGCAGTCCTCCATAGGAATGAATGGAATTCTACAGTATTTCAATTAAATGTTTCAAGGTCAGAATTACGTATATTTGAGTATTTATTTGTTGTAGTGGGGACTGTAACATTAGTACTCTTTAAAAAATTATGTTAAGGAATAGGTTTTAATATTTTTTTAATGTTCAGTTCACATAATATAATTTTTAAGTATGCATTAAGGTGTCTGTAATAGAATATACTTGTCAAAAACGAATGTAGACATTTAATTAATGCATCTCTAAAGGATCCACTTTTTAAAAAAAAAATTAAACAAAGAGTACCAAAATGGCTGCTTGGTGGCTTCAAACAGAGCTCCCTGTCAGTCAACCAGGGCTTATACATACCTTTAAAATCATTAAAGGAGAAGTTTCCTTTTTTTACAACCAAATCTCTATTTTTTATGTAAATGGCATGTTATAGAAGGGTCCAGACACCTTTTTTGTGATTTCACATGTTTTTGAGAAATGTGCCCCAAACAACAGCAAATCACTTCTTCGTGCTCGTTGTGTAGTATGGAGGCCCTGAAAAAACATGAACAAATGCTCCAAAAACACCCAAATACACTTTAGAAAAGGGAAAAGCTCTCAGTATAGTGATACAGGTCTTTTAGATGTTGTACAAATGAAATTGTCATTCCAAACTTTATCCGCAATGTTATATTCCCTTTTGTGTGTTTCTCAAACTTGAAATCACAAAAAAGGTGTCTGGACCTCCTTCTATAATAGAGATTTGGTTGTAAAAAAGGAAACTTCTCCTTTGACATTTTTTCCAAACTCAAAGGTGTGATTAGGATAGTTTTGATACCAAAAATGTGGATAATGTTGATCCCACTGGAAGGGTGGATATAGAAATGTGAAAGGGACTACAACTGAGAAATGTCAATGTCACTAAGGTGGGGAGATCAAACCGCAGTATTCCATCTGAAAACCAAAGGTTACTAATTGTATTAAATGCTTGACTGCAGTATAGGTATGTGGTCATTTGTTACATTGAGAAGTGTCAAATTATATGCATGTACTTGCAGTACAAGTGATATGCAAGCTCTATTTTTTTATCTTAGTTGCCTTTATTAACATAGTTCTGTAGCTCAGCTGGTAGAGCATGGCGCTTGTAACGCCAGGGTAGTGGGTTCGATCCCCGGGACCACCCATACACAAACATTTATGCACGAATGACAGTAAGTCGCTTTGGATAAAAGCGTCTGCTAAATGGCATATTATATATATATATATATATATATTTTTTTTTTTTTTCTGTTTAACTATGACTGTGTAGAAGTAGTAACATGACCTGTTCAACATGTTGAAGTCACGATTCATAATTGTACGAATGAACCTTGCAGAATATTGATATGCACCCCTTGTTGTCCTGTCTCCCTACTCCAGTGAGCCTCCCCACCACCATCGTCACGTCCTCGGTGCCCTCGACGATGGGTGGTCACATGATGTACCCTGGCGCCCACACTGTTATGTACGCCACACCTACGACCTCGTTGGGCGACGGCAGTCTGACCGTGCTCAACACCTTCCCACAGACAGCCCATACTCAGTCCCATGACCCCGGTGAGCCAATTAGAGTCCAGACGCCACAACTGGCCTAACAGGGCGCTGATATACACTGAGCTCAAAGTATTGGTACAGTGACAACTTTTTTGTTGTTTTGGCTGTACTCCAGCATTTGGAAATTGAAATGATACAATGAGGTTAAAATGCAGACTGTCAGTAATAATTTGAGGGTATTTTCATCCATATTGGGTGAACCGTTTAGAAATTACAGCACTTTTTGTACATTGTAATTTTTGTACTTTTGCTCTTTACTGCAGAGCGGCATGCAGTCACGTTGAAATAGCTTAGTCTCGTCTGTCATATCATGATGTTGTCACTATCGACGATGGCTGTCAATCATCCTCGATAGACGATACTATCGTAATATCGGCCAAACCTACTGGCTCGTTTTATGTGTGCGATTCATTTATTTGACTTTTTTCCCCCCCCTCCCAACTAGGTGCTGTATCGCAGGTGTTCCTCACAGGACATCCTGGGACAGTTCAGATCCCTGTGTCAGCAGTGCAGATCCACCCGGTAATGATACCCATGTCCCTCTGTCACCATAACTCTACTGTCATTACTGTCACCTAAACACTACTGTCACCTCAACATTACTGTCACCTAATCCCCTCTCCTTTTGACCTGTAGATGGTGATTGGTCAGCAGTCAAGCAGCAGCAGCAATCTCACAGAGCTTCAAGTGGTCAACCTGGACGCCCATCATCACTCAAAGGACGTTTGACCCGCCCACATATCAATAGACTGCTTTACCGAGACACACATTTAAATGCACACACGCCAGGGGATCACTGATGCCTTGCCAACAGACTGCCACCCCTATTTATTACTGCCATTTCACAGCAATTATACATTTTTTTTTTTTATAAACCTTGTAAGAATATGCACACACACTTACAATGGTGTTACAGAGGATTGACGTGTGGTACCGCCATTTTACTTTGTATCCATTTTTGTATATTTGTATTTTATTTTCTTTCTCTGCAAGAGTTGCTTGGCTTGACATATCCACACGTTGCTGGGGCTACAGCTTCACATTTCAATCAGACACTTGTAATGTGTGCACATAACGGTTGTATGTATGTGAACTGAAAAGAGGTTTTGATATTTTGTTTTTCTTATGAATGTATTCTCTTTTAAGCCCTCTGTGCATCCTAATGTTGATATTTTTATTATGTTGGCTAATGAATGATAACTCTACAATACCAGTTGCTGTCATTAGGGTAATCATATATTTTTATTTCATTTCTGGGGGGAAATGTGCCAAATGATAACAGTATCTATTTACTGATAATGCTACAGTTAAATAAATATATACTCAATTACGCACAGATACACACAAACAAAGCATTACCCTCAAAATCAAGCATCTGTCAGATTCACATACGTGTACATCATGACTCTGGGCTGACTCTGCCATGTAGCTTGAGTGTGCTACGCTTCTGTGCTGTGCTACAATGGGCTGATACACTGGCTTGTCCTTGTCCTCTGACAGGGTACCACCACTGGTCTAGGTACAGTACTGCCCTATCATTCTGTAGGTTAAGGAATTACTTTTGAACATCACAAGGTTAATCTGGAAGGCTGACACCGGCACTTTTTCCTCTTCTCTGTGTGAATATACAGCACTTACTGTGTTGCCGCAAAGAATAGTACTGTATTTCCCATCAAAACAACTGAACTATTACCCCAATTGTAAGGGTGTGTTTTCAGGATGCTGGTTACGATTTCAATATTGAAGGACATTGTCTTAGTACCTAATACCCAAGATTGTATATATTTTTTTTACACTTACAATATCATACCCTATGCCAGTCTAGGTTGTCATAGTTAAATCTTCAAGAAAAAAAATCTGGAATATGTCTATCTGGGTTGTGTTCATTAGGCACCAAACGGAAGAAAAACGATCATATCAAAGCCTGTTTAGCCCATATTTTAGAAATAGGCTCTGCAATGGTGGGTATTAGTATAACTGCACAAGTGTGGTTTTTAAAGAGGAAATCATCAAGACAGTATTTATCGGTGTGGTTCTCTTGTGCTCAACCATTGCCATCGTGAGGGAAAAGCAACAACATCAAAATGTTTAATGGGTAATAATATTAATTTACTTTTGTGGGAATCCTTGAATAGCAAGCACCACTTTTCTATCACTTGGCTTGCCTGAAAAAAGACACACACAGCTTCATGCCCACATTCTCTACCACTTGAACATCTTCTGAGATGGTTTTTGACTGTTAACCATTGTCACCTATGTCAAATATCTATTCTTCAATTTAAATGTATGAATAAAAAGAATGTTTGTAGTTGGTCACCAATATTTCCCCGCTTCCTGTATGAAACAAACTGAAAAAGAATGGCCACAGTATTCCCTGAAATTGTTGTGTAAATAGGACTACATGAGTAGCCTTAGCTGATATGTCAATAGCTAGGTTTCCATCCAATTGGGGTCAGATTTTCATGTGAATATTCTAAAATAGGCATAAAAAAAGATGCGCAATTTGCCACCAGAGGTGTGTTTCCATCAAACGTACTTGTTGCGGCTACAATGCTGTGCGTGATGACATAGTGCACATAAAAAAACATGCGTTATGAACACCCCTCCTCTCCAACTAGTAATTACTAATGGGAAAGTACGTGAATGCATCCAACTGGTATTTCAACTTCACAACTGGTCATTTCCACCTTCCCACTTGGCTATGAATGCAGCATTAATAAGCCTTTGTCAGAAATCAGGACTAATAAAGCCAATGCAACTGCCAGTTTTACAAATGCTAGGCTACCACCAGATGGGCATTCATAACATTGCATATACAACAGTTCGCTGATAAAGTGGACAGGGTAGGTTACAGTGGAGACTCCTCAGAGGAGGACCATTCTCAGTGAATTTCATAAAAATATATATTTTTAAACATTTAAAAAGTTATCCTTTTTAGATAAAACTATACTAAATATAATCACGTCACCAAATAATTGATTAAAACACACTATTTTGCAATGAAGGTCTACAGTAGCCTCAACATCATTCTGTAGGGTAGCACCATGTTGTAGCCGGAGGACAGCTAGCTTCTGTCCTCCTCTGGGTACATTGACTTCAATACAAAACCTAGGAGGCTCATGGTTCTCACCCCCTTTCATAGACTTACACAGTCATTATTACAACTTCCGAGGACGTCCTCCAACCTATCAGAGCTCTTACAGTATGAACTGACATGTTGTCCACCCAATCAAAGGATCAGAGAATGAATCTAGTACTGAAAGCATAAGCTACAGTTAGCTAGCACTGCAGTGCATAAAATGGGGTGAGTAGTTGACTCAAATAGAGAGAAAGATAATAGTTGAACATTTTTAAACAAATTAATTTCTTCCAAAATGAAGGAGAAGGGAGAGAGCTTCTGCCATTTTTTTTTCTCTCACTTACTTAGCTAGCAAATGCAGCTAGCTGGTTTAGCCTACTCAAACACCCTGCTCAAACAGAGGGATGTTATGTTAGCTAGCTGGCTATGACTATCCAACACAACACTGGAACTCTTCCAAGTTAAGGTAAGTTTGGTTTTACTAATTTATTGACACTGGAGCCCGCCGGTGTAGGTGCTAAACTGCTTACTGACTGTACACTGTAACGTTACTGCATGATTGTAGCGGGTTTACTAACGCGTTAGTTCTATTAGTTATGTTGACTATGACTTTACCTTAGCTAATATGGTGACAACGATGTAGGCTGTGTGTAGAAGTTATGATATGGTTGGGCTTGGAAAGGTTTTTTCGCCTGGTCACATACAGCTGATGTGTTGTGCATTGAAGTCCACAAGTGAAGGGAAAAGGTGAGAGGAGGAGAGCGCATAGATGCGAGAAGGAATAAAACGTGTCTGTTATGAAAGTGAACTGTCTTTACGTGTGATCAGGGGTGTATTCATTCCGCCGATTCTGTTGAAAAACTTTTTTTTTAAAGCCAACGGAACAAAACGGCGATAAACATACCTGAATGTATCCAATAGAAACTATTGTTTGCAACTGTTGGACTAATGATTACACCCTATATCAGCTAGATGCAGGCAAGAGTGTCTGTCACTGTCTGTCCCTCAAAATTTTCTCTACACCTCTGTGCACCTACATTGTAAACTTTTATTCATAGGTTAAGTTGTAGCAACCTCATAATGGGTATAGGGAACATTCGAGTATCATGTAGTAGCCTAAACCTATCACTGTTACATTGAACTGGGTGAATGGAATATGGTGTAATAGAAATAAGGCCATGCTCATGAAAAATAATATCGTCCTCACTCATCTTTAAACAGCACTAACCGCCACTGGTAGGTTATATGATGAGATATGGATCAGAGCAATACTCCGTCTTTTCCTGGAGATCCAGTCCACCCACTTCTCACATCCAAAGTGGAAAGACTGGGTCCTCATTTTCCTTAAATTCTGTACCGGAAGAATTCCGGACCATGATGTGGAGCTCTTCCCTACTGCGTCAATGCGCAAAATGGTAGCAATATCGTCTGGATATAAATTGATGTGCAACAACATTTATACATTCACCTTCTGCTACCCTTCTGTCAAGCTGTCTACGCATACAATTTGATGTATACATCGATTTATCCAGCATATGCACCACACAGAACGCACTGCAACTGCCTCTGCAAGGCAATGCTGCAAGGCAAACGCAGCATTCCATTGGAAATTATGCCTCGATCACACCGACAGTGTTATGCATTTTGGTACACCACAAGTACATTCATTTCCAATGGAACGCTGCGTTTGCCTTACAGCATTGCCTTGCAGAGGCAGTTGCAGTGCGTCCTGTGTGTTGCATAGGTTGGATGTATTGATCCAACATATGCGTCAAACTGTATGCGTAGACCGCTTGAAAGAAACGGTTGAACATTTGTTGCACACATATCCAGATGATGCTGCATACCATTCTACGCAATAACACTGTTGGTGTGATCGAAGCGTTATTCTACTTCTGGTGTACCAAAACGCAAAATCATTGTAGGTATGATCGAGGCATAAACCAGTACTGTGAAATCCTACAGCCTGTCTCCAAGCCACTAGACAAGTTCGGGATCTGGTACAGGGTCAGAAGGTACAAAGTATGTCTAAGTAAGATCAACGGACCTCCAGTACAGATCCCTAACTCCATCTTGCTGGGTCCCTACAATGGAAAAATCAGTTATCATGGTCAGACCCTGCGCTGTTACAGCTATCACGGTCTGGGCCATCAGGTCAGAGATTGTCATAAAGTTGGAAGTGCGCTGGCCTGGGCCACATTAAACAACCTATGTGTTGTGATAATTGCTTTGTTTGCTTGATAACCTGTTAGTTCATATGCCTTGCCACCGTGATATATAGGCCTAAGGCCGAGACAATAAGAAGACACAGTGGCAGAATAAATTGAACACCACCTTAGTTTCATCACAAAACCGGAGAACAACAGAGCATATTGCATGTAACAAAGAGTAATATGACCTACAGCATGGTCAATCAAGTTAATGTTTCCGACATTTTCGGACTACTAACAACTATTGATTTAGAACACTTGAGAGTTACCGCAACTCTCAAAGAAAATAGGAGCTGCCTCCACTATTCCAGCACCATTTCAACATGATCAAATCACCTATGCTTAGTCTAATACAGCGACAACTAAAAGATACCAAAAACAATTTAGTCCAATCAACGTAAGCTAAATATCATGTGGCTGTCCATTGTACTGATTTGTGTGTGTGTGTGTGTGTGTGTGTGTGTGTGTGTGTGTGTGTGTGTGTGTGTGTGTGCGTGCGTGCATGCGCGCGCCTAAGTAGAAAAAAACATGTTGACTCACACTACTTGTAGAGAATCGCCAATGCTATCATCTCTCTGTCATGTTGCTGAAACGGTCTATGACTCTATCATACAGTACACGCTTTTAGTTTTTGTTGTCCTAGGCTACCTGGCTAAAAAGCTTGCTCGTTAGTCTAATTTTCGTTCATGTGCAACGATGAGCCAGCTAGTTAACATTAGCCTACTACATATAGCTACAGTACCAGTCAAAAGTTTGGACACACCTACTCATTCAAGGGTTTTTCTTTATTTTATACGATTTTCTACATTGTAGAATAATATATTTTGATTCGTTTAACACTTTTTTGGTTACTACATGATTCCATATGTGTTATTTCATAGTTTTGATGTCTTCACTATTATTCTACAATGTAGAAAATAGTAAAAATAAAGAAACCCTGGAATGAGTAGGTGTGTCCAAACTTTTGACTGGTACTGTACATATTGAACTTCCATGCTCTCAGGCCAGGGGAACAATGTATGAACTTATGGTTGGATCAGAATCACCATTATAATCATTGGCCTGTACAGAGAATCAAATCAATCAAATCAAATGTTATTGGTCGCATTACACATGTTTAGCAGATGTTATTGCGGGTCTAGTGAAATGCTTGTGTTCCTAGCTCCAACAGTGCAGTAATATCTAACAATACACACACATCTAAAAGTAAAATAATGGAATTAAGAAAAAAAGTTGCTAGCTAGCTACCCACCAGAGGACAACAACACAGAGATGCAACAATTCTGTCAATTTTCTGTCAATGATGTTTGGCTTTTCATGTGATGTGATTAGTGTGAAGCCAAATCCAAACTGGCTTACCTTCACACTTTTTTTTGGTGAACCAGGACCATTCACAGTTGAGCTCACTGTTTCCCTCAACGATGCTCGCTGGCTTCACTTGCATTCAATGCTACGGGCGGCAACAATGTCACACTCTTTTTTACCAGACAGCATCAGATAGATGGGCTACACAGACAGAGACAAGAGGGTCGCTGTTTTGCTCGCTCGGATACTTTCCCCGGTGAGATACATTCAGCCTCTTGCGAACTGAAGGAAAATGATGAAACACAGAGAAACGAAGGATACATTGATTTATTATTTTTTGGCACATCCCTTGGCATCCATGAATATACGCCATTGACTGTCATTAATAAATGTAGACTATAAGATCTTAGCTAAAATAATCATGAACAGACTAAATGGGGTTCTTGATACCATAATAGAAAAAGAGCAAACATTTGCCATCAAAGGGCGTTTCATGTGGGACAACCTCTGTACGCTGAAAGATATTACTACATCCACATCTGAATTTTATTTCTACATTTTGTTGAGAAAATGGCTTTTAATTATGTTTCACGTTAATATTGATGGTCTGTAATGAAATGTTATGGGTTCCCAAGTCCATTAATTGATATGATTAAATTACTGTGTGCGAATCTACTGTTCAATTAATGTAAATGTTCCTGACCGAACCATTTGAAATTGAAAGGGGGGTGAAACAGGGTTGCCCACTTAGCACAGCCTTGTATGTAATAGCTATTAGCCCTATCCTAAAGCGAATTAAAGAAGATCCAAGTATTCAAGGTACTATCACCAGCTCTAGATAGCCCGTTGTCGCACTTACTTATGCCGATGATGTGTCTGTTATAAACAGAAATCAAGATGAGTTGAATAGATTAAACAATCATTTTAATTTATACAAAGAAGTCGCTGGAGCTAAATTGAACCAAGATAAAATGGAGGGTGTTTGGATTGGAACTCCAATAAACATACAAGTAAGGGATTAAATTAGAATTTGGGGTGTATAAATACGTAACTAAAGCGCATATCGATTGGTCTGCTCTGCCCATAACAGTCAAACCAAGCATAGGGGTTTGCTATAAGATTGAAATTGGAAATGTAACCGTGAAAAAACTATGAAATAGCTCCCCAATACCGTCTGATGTATATATTTAATGTATTACATGAATGGTGATGACAGACCTTCCAAACATTTTAACAGTGTTTTAATGCGATTTTTTCCAACCTGCTCCATGGATTCAATGTATTCCATTTCAAATGTGGCTCCCAGTGCGGATTTACTTCCGGGCTATTATGAAACATCTCACGGATCCTTCTCTGTATTGCCACGTTCATGTGCTAGTCAGAACTAGGAAACTCTGAATTTTCCGATTTGTTAAATGGTTGTAGTTACACACGTGTTCAACCAGTAAAAAAGTCAGAAATCTTCCACGTTTTCTAGTCCCGACTAGTATATGAACTTGGCATATATTCCTAATTAGCAACCAGGAAATGGCGGAGCGATTTCTCATAGTGCACCCACAGATAGAACAATGAGACAGATATTTCACTGGATCGATAAATGTGAAGCATCCACTCCAAATATGGTAGTGAGAGGGACGCCCGCTGGCGGGCAGTGGGAGAAGATGTATTTTGGCCGACATGTTGCACATTTTCTCATCGATTAAACATTTGATCTCAATACAGTTTTCTGTTCCCAAAACTAGAATATGTTATGAACAGAATGGACTAAGTTTAGTAGACTTGACCCTTTTCAAACGTTTTTAAAAATCGCGCTGTTTGGAAGGAGTGCAAAAGCGAATTGAGTTTCCGTAACGGAAATATGCAGATACTAGAACGCGCCAATAGGATATCGCTAGCGCGTGCTTGGCTCTGCCCACCTCCTTGTTTGTTCTGCCCACTATGACTCATTTGTTTCCATTGGAAACTACAAGCAGTGGTCTATCTTGGTTTAGTTATAAAAATCTTTGGTACACCTTTAATCGGATCTCTATGGTGAGGACCCAGAATACGTCATGCAAATTCTTGTCTCTTGCTTACGGCGTCACTAGAGCGACACATGCGGCGGTCTTTTTTTCTACTTCCCGCAGCAGAACTCGAGCTGGTGAAGTTGTCGGTTTCATACGTATTTTGTGAAAACTCTCACAAAAGCCATGGAAGTAGCCACCGTACCACGTACGAGGCGTCTATTGAAGGAGGAAGACATGACCAAGATCGAGTTTGAGACCAGCGAGGAGGTCGATGTTACTCCTACCTTCGACACGATGGGCCTACGAGAGGATCTCCTCCGTGGGATCTACGCATACGGTAGGGCCGGGGGTTTGTTTGGGACAGTGGGCCCATATAGGCAGATACCCAAGTAAGTTATTTGGACACATTTTCTGTGCTTCATGACTCAGTTACACACCCAGAACGAACACATGCTGCGAGTATTGTAATGAAAAAAGCCAGAATTTTGTATTTGTTTTTCATTAGTTAGCATTAGCCAACTACCTAGCTAACGTTAGCTAGTTAACTAGCTTCATTGTCAATCAATCTAGCTAACTCGCTACCTAGCTAATGTTAGTTAACTGGCATGCCCCACCCCTTTAGGTTTTAGTACATGTTGCGTTTTCCTCACTTGTTGATGAATATTGATGTGTGTGAGCATTTTGTGCCGCAATCTGTTCTAGCCAGTGATAATCAAATTTGACACGAACAGTCTGCACAACTGGGAAAAGATTCAGTACTACCAGCTATATTTTCCAGTTGCTCAAAGGATTACATGAATAGTATGTCATGTTTATTGAACTATTTAACTTGAAAGAGTATCATGGGCCTACATAATTAACCATCTTTTATTTCTTATTCTCAGGTTTCGAGAAGCCATCCGCAATCCAACAAAGGGCAATTAAACAGATCATCAAGGGTAGAGATGTCATTGCACAGTAAGTAGTGACTGTTTACACTGGAGAACCACAACATCCAGAGCTACAGACTAAAGATAGTTAAATGTTTGGAACTTGTTCGATTTGGCTATTCATCAGGGGTGTATTCATTAGTCGGATTCCGTTGCAAAACGTTTTGCAATGGAAACAGTTTTCTCTAGGAACCAAACGGGGGGGCTTACCTGAATTAGTCCAATAGAAACTCACGTTTTACATTTGGAGTAAACGGTTTCCGTTGCAGACAACGTTTTGCAACGGAATACGACTAATAAATACACCCAGGGCCCTTGTTCAAATGTTTGTTTATAGTGGCCGTTGAATACCATCTTTCTCTGTTCTTCAACACTCTTCTTTCTTTCATTAGGTCTCAGTCAGGAACAGGAAAGACTGCCACGTTTTGCGTATCAGTGCTGCAGTGTCTTGACATTCAGGTATTTGAGTTGGTGTTGTTGATATGTGCAGACTAGGGCCCGTATCCAGCGTCTAGGAGTGCTGATCTTGTATCAGTTTTTCCTTTGAGATCATAATGAATAATTGTATATGAACATGTAGGACGAGGTCCTAGATCAGCACTCTTACTTTGAGAGACTACATGAATACGAGCCCTGTTGTAGGTACTGATGTGCCGTTATCATTACATATCAGTTTTAGATCATCCATCAACATTTGGTGTTGTGACATTTTCTCACTCGGAATATGTGGAGTTTGGACAGCGTGAGCAAAATGTGATTTTTTAGGGTTTTGTCACAGGTGCGTGAAACCCAAGCACTGATCCTGGCTCCCACCAGAGAGTTGGCTGGACAGATACAGAAGGTATGTGACTGAATATCAAGTGTATTCTGATGGACTGGGGGAAAACTGCAATGGAAGACGTGTACTCCTGAGTGGCGCAGTGGTCTAAGGCACTGCATCGCAGTGCTAACTGTGCCACTAGAGATCCTGGTTCGAATCCAGGCTCTGTCGCAGCCGGCCGCGACCGGGAGACTCATGGGTGGCGCACAATTGGCCCAGCGTCGTCCAGGGTAGGGGAGGGAATGGCCGGGATGTAGCTCAGTTGATAGAGCATGGCGTTTGCAACCCCAGGGTTGTGGGTTCGTTTCCCACGGGGGGCCAGTATAAAAAAAAAAAAGATGTATTCACTAACTGTAAGTCGCTCTGGATAAGAGCGTCTGCTAAATGACTAAAAATGTAAAAGATAAAGGTCTTGGTCAGTAGGGCACACAGTAACAAAATGTATTGAAACAAAGTGTTTCTATTGGACAGGTTCAGGGTCATGTTCATTTGGAAACACTGTAGCAAATACTTCAAAGCGCTGTGCAATGGAAAATGGGAACAAGTGTTTATTTGATATGTTCAGATAGTAGTTCAGATAGATGTTTCCCTCGGTTTCAAAACGTTTTCTCCTGTTCTATGCCGACTGAACACGGCCCAGATCAGAACACTGGCGAAGGATTGGATTGGTGACGCATTGGCTGGAGGGAGTTTCCACCATTGTTAAATCCATGGGGGAGTGTGCAAGTGCACACTCCGTTAGAAGAGTAGAGAATTGGGACGCAGCCATTATCTCCTATTACTCAGACGTTAACATCCCTTCCCTCCTCCAGGTGCTCCTGGCCCTAGGTGACTACATGAACGTCCAGTGTCATTCCTGCATCGGAGGGACAAACGTGGGTGAGGACATCCGCAAACTGGACTATGGCCAGCACGTGGTAGCAGGGACCCCTGGGAGAGTGTTTGGTGAGTTCCCTGGACCCTAACCTTCTAGTATCGATCTCCCGTCCACAGGTATGAGCGTCTGTCTGCCCAGCTAAGCAGACTAGACATTTTAATATCTCTCAGAATTCTGTTTCACTTCGTGGGTTCAGTCTGTATCTGCCTTCATTGAAACAGTTTGTAACTTATGTAATGAGGGCTACTCTGCATACTCAGGACAACAGTAAAGTCAAGAAAATCATTCTTCGTTGCACTGTTTGTAACCTGGCTCAGTCCTCAGTGTGAGCTGTGGGTTCCATTCCAGTGCCACAGTAAAGCCCAGAGAGTGGCAGGGGTCCGGTACGTCTTGTACCGTTGCTCTGTTCACTCCCTGGTAACATGACCCCCCTGTAACACCGACAGGGGAAAAATGACAGTAAATCAATGACTTAAGGTCCCACTCCAGTCTCCCAATCTCCTAATTTTTCACATGATTTACCTGAGACAGAACATTTCAAAGAACGGTAACTAGAACATTTGCGTGAGTAGAAAATCTTGAATTAGGCTCACTGTAGTCACCGCACGGGTCGTGTCTTCAGTCGGAGCATGAATTGAGAAGAGTTCCCTCCATTTTCACACAGCGGGCTAACTGATGCAGGCCCTGCTGTCTTTCTGTTCTTTAGATATGATCCGCAGGAGGAGTTTGAGGACGCGCGCCATCAAGATGCTGGTGCTGGACGAAGCAGACGAAATGCTCAACAAGGGTAAGCCAGACACGCTATTGTGCATTACATAGATGAAACGAAAGACGTCTTCCAGTCTCTCCTGATGCCCAAGAACAAGAGGTCTCATGGTAAAGCAGGATAAGTTACAGTGCAGCTTGTTCAGTGCTGTGTTGTCGTTCCCCCTGCACACATCAACTAGTTTCCTACTATCCCTGTCTGTCTGCATCCCACGGCAGGCAGGGACGCTTGGTCTCAGACACTTTTGCACAGGAAAGTCATTTTGACGGTCTGCACAACTTTTCCCAGGAAGTGTAGTGTAATATGAAGCGGAAACGGAATATCTTTCCCTCACCCGTCCGGCAGGTTTCAAAGAGCAGATCTATGACGTGTACCGGTACCTGCCCCCCGCCACCCAGGTCTGTCTGATCAGCGCCACGCTGCCCCACGAGATCCTGGAGATGACCAACAAGTTCATGACCGACCCCATCCGCATCCTGGTCAAACGGTGAGTCAAGAGTTACGCGGCTGTATATTAGGAAGTACCACCTTGGTTTCTAGCCTAGTGGAACCAGCCTGATCGCTGTGTTGAGAATGATGACCAGGCTGGTTCAACCAGGCTACCTGGTTCCAGGAGTTAGACTCGTTGAAGTTGTGACCTCTAGGGGGCAGCATTGTGTAATGTATGTAAGGGGTGAAAAGGAGGGAAGTAAATCAGCCGGTCCTAAATACCCCATGGCCCTGCAGGTCTGTAAGGTGGAAGCAATATGGTGGATGCTCCACCACTGAACTGCTTATACGTATCCAGACCCTACACATCTGCAATCATCCAGGGGTTAGGGCCAAGGGCGAGGGATTGGGAGTGATTTGGGACTGGCTTAGTCTGAATACGTGTACTTAGTCTGAATATAAACCTCATATAGTCATCAGAGAATCGAAAAGCCTCCCCCCCACCGTTCCTGTGGCAACTTTCAGAGAGCAGAGCGAAATATTCCATCTTATCTATACCAGTATTTCGGACTATTATATAGGCGAGTCAAGGAAATGTTCCTTTTGGCACTGTTCGTAACCTGGCTCAGTCCTCAGTGTGAGCTGTGGGTTCCATTCCAGTGCCACAGTAAAGCCCAGAGAGTGGCAGGGGTCCGGTACGTCTTGTACCGTTGCTCTGTTCACTCCCTGGTAACATGAACCAAACCCCCCTGTCATGGCAAGCTACATGCGGCTCTGCTTCAATTGCGATGTATTTTTGTTGAAAGCATGGTTGTGCTTTTTGGGGCCTTTGCACCCTGCCTAGAAAATATTATATGGGAAGAACAGAGTTTACTGGAATAGGAAGACCTGCACTCACTGGGAAAAAAGTATTTAGATGTGTTAATTTTCTTTAGCAGCAGAAGAGGTCCAATACTGAGTTAACCCCTCTCTTCCTTTCCCTCTCCCAGTGATGAGTTGACTCTGGAGGGCATCAAGCAGTTCTTCGTGGCCGTAGAGAGGGAGGAGTGGAAGTTTGACACCCTGTGCGACCTGTACGACACCCTCACCATCACGCAGGCTGTCATCTTCTGCAACACCAAGCGGAAGGTCTGTACACAACTAAAACAAAGTGACATGTATTACACATGTATTGTGAAGTTGCACCTAAACACTGGTCTTGGGTCAGTTTTGCATTTCCCCCAATAATAGATAAGGTTAGGATTAGGGGAGGGGAAGCTGATCCTAGATCTGTGCCTAGGAGAAAGTTCACCCTGGAGCTACTTGGGTAGTGTGGCAGCTGTTGATAGTTATTGTATGTTTTTCCCCCTAGTGAGTACTGTCTCCCTTAGCTTATATGTACTGGTAAAGAATAGTGATGGCAGGAGTACTCCATTGAAGGTTTGTATTCGATCTGTAATAATTTTTTTAATGCAACTATTTAGCAGGTTACATTTATAAGCACTGTCAAAATGTCCAAAAATATGTTTGTTTGTGGAATGTGTCAAGTGCAGTGAAGATATGTTACGTTTCGTTTTCAGTTGTATATCAGAGCGAAATACATTTTCAAATGCCCATCATTGTAAAAAACTGGATTTTTAAGAAATTAAAACGAAAAGAAGAGGTCCCAGGTATTTTGTCGTCTCTTCCTTCTCCCCGGGGCCAACATGCTTTGACGTTGTTAGTTTGTCAAATGAAGAATGCCAGTGTTTCCTCAACCTCTCATTGATCCTGCCGATCACACCGATGAATGTCAAGAAAATCATTGTTTGCACTGTTCGTAACCTGGCTCAGTCCTCAGTGTGAGCTGTGGGTTCCATTCCAGTGCCACAGTAAAGCCCAGAGAGTGGCAGGGGTCCGGTACGTCTTGTACCGTTTCTCTGTTCACTCCCTGGTAACATGACCCCCCCCCCTGTCATAGGATGCATCCCAAATGCCACCCTGTTCCCTATATTGTGCATTTCAGGGATCCTGTTTGGCCTGAGCCTCTATCTGTCCTCACTCTGCTTACGATAGGTTGACTGGCTGACTGAGAAGATGAGGGAGGCCAACTTCACTGTGTCCTCCATGCACGGAGACATGCCCCAAAAGGAGAGGGAGTCTATCATGAAAGAGTTTCGGTCCGGCGCCAGGTAATGATGATTACATTTTGGGTGTATGACCACTGGGTCAATATTGATCAATAATGAATGTGCTCTCGTGTCAGTTACTTTGTCATATTTCTATGAGAAAGTTGAAGCTGGTTTTACCCTTTTTCTGTTTTTAACAAACTTTTATTTTGAAAAAAATCTCGCAGGATGCAATCGCCAATAATTTGCACATGTAGTTGTGTAATCTAGATGTATATCTGAGTCGTGTCCGTCTTGTGATGACGAGACGTTCGCTTAGATGGTTTAGAACAGTTGGTTGAGTCTCTTAGCAGGGGGAACATTTTGAACCTATTACATGACTGTCAATCAATCAATTTTATTTTATATAGCCCTTCTTACATCAGCTAATATCTCGAAGTGCTGTACAGAAACCCAGCCTAAAACCCCAAACAGCTAGTAATGCAGGTGTAGAAGCACGGTGGCTAGGAAAAACTCCCTAGAAAGGCGAAAACCTAGGAAGAAACCTAGAGAGGAACCAGGCTATGAGGGGTGGCCAGTCCTCTTCTGGCTGTGCCGGGTGGAGATTATAACAGAACCATGCCAAGATGTTCAAAAATGTTCATAAGTGACAAGCATGGTCAAATAATAATCAGGAATAAATCTCAGTTGGCTTTTCATAGCCGATCATTAAGAGTTGAAAACAGCAGGTCTGGGACAGGTAGGGGTTCCATAACCGCAGGCAGAACAGTTGAAACTGGAATAGCAGCAAGGCCAGGCGGACTGGGGACAGCAAGGAGTCACCACGGCCGGTAGTCCTGACGTATGGTCCTAGGGCTCAGGTCTCTCAGTTGGCTTTTCATAGCCGATCATTAAGAGTTGAAAACAGCAGGTCTGGGACAGGTAGGGGTTTCGTAGCCGCAGGCAGAACAGTTGAAACTGGAATAGCAGCAAGGCCAGGCGGACTGGGGACAGCAAGGTGTCATCATGCCCGGTAGTCCTGACGTATGGTCCTAGGGCTCAGGTTCTCAGAGAGAAAGAGAGAACGAGAGAATTAGAGAGAGCATACTTAAATTCACACAGGACACTGGATAAGACAGGAGAAGTACTCCAGGTATAACCAACTAACCCCAGCCCCCCGACACATAAACTACTGCAGCATAAATACTGGAGGCTGAGACAGGAGCGGTCCGGAGACACTGTGGCCCCATCCGAAGAAACCCCCGGACAGGGCCAAACAGGAAGGATATAACCCCACCCACTCCGCCAAAGCACAGCCCCCGCACCACTAGAGGGATATCCCCAACCACCAACTTACAATCCTGAGACAAGGCCGAGTATAGCCCACAGAGGTCTCCACCACAGCACAAACCAAGGGGGGGGCGCCAACCCAGACAGGAAGATCACGTCAGTAACTCAACCCACTCAAGTGACGCACCCCTCCCAGGGACGGCATGAAAGAGCACCAGCAAGCCAGTGACTCAGCCCCTGCAACAGGGTTAGAGGCAGAGAACCCCAGTGGAGAGGGGAACCGGCCCGGCAGAGACAGCAAGGGCTGTTCGTTGCTCCAGCCTTTCCGTTCACCTTCACACTCCTGGGCCAGACTACACTCAATCATATGACCTACTGAAGAGATAAGTCTTCAGTAAAGACTTAAAGGTTGAGACCGAGTCTGCGTCTCTCACATGGGTAGGCAGACTGTTCCATAAAAATGGAGATCTATAGGAGAAAGCCCTGCCTCCCGCTGTTTGCTTAGAAATTCTAGGGACAATTAGGAGGCCTGCGTCTTGTGACCGTAGCGTACGTATTGGTATGTACGGCAGGACCAACTCGGAAAGATAGGTAGGAGCAAGCCCATGTAACGCTTTATAGGTTAACAGTAAAACCTTGAAATCAGCCCTTGCCTTAACAGGAAGCCAGTGTAGGGAAGCTAGCACTGGAGTAATATGATCAAATTTCTTGGTTCTAGTCAGGATTCTAGCAGCCGTATTTAGCACTAACTGAAGTTTATTTAGTGCTTTATCCGGGTAGCCGGAAAATAGAGCATTGCAGTAGTCTAACCTAGAAGTAACAAATGCATGGATTAATTTTTCTGCATCATTTTTGGACAGAAAATTTCTGATTTTTGCAATGTTACGTAGATGGAAAAAAGCTGTCCTTGAAACAGTCTTGATATGTTCGTCAAAAGAGAGATCAGGGTCAAGAGTAACGCCGAGGTCCTTCACAGTTTTATTTGAGACGACTTTACAACCATCAAGATGAATTGTCAGATTTAACAGAAGATCTCTTTGTTTCTTGGGACCTAGAACAAGCATCTCTGTTTTGTCCGAGTTTAAAAGTAAAAAGTTTTCAGCCATCCACTTCCTTATGTCTGAAACACAGGCTTCTAGCGAGGGCAATTTTGGGGCTTCACCATGTTTCATTGAAATGTACAGCTGTGTGTCATCCGCATAGCAGTGAAAGTTAACATTATGTTTTCGAATAACATCCCCAAGAGGTAAAATATATAGTGAAAACAATAGTGGTCCTAAAACGGAACCTTGAGGAACACCGAAATGTACAGTTGATTTGTCGGAGGACAGACCATTCACAGAGACAAACTGATATCTTTCCGACAGGTAGGATCTAAACCAGGCCAGAACTTGTCCGTGTAGACCAATTTGGGTTTCCAGTCTCTCCAAAAGAATGTGGTGATCGATGGTGTCAAAGGCAGCACTAAGGTCTAGTAGCACGAGGACAGATGCAGAGCCTCGGTCTGACGCCATTAAAAGGTCATTTACCACCTTCACAAGTGCAGTCTCAGTGCTATGATGGGGTCTAAAACCAGACTGAAGCATTTCGTATACATTGTTTGTCTTCAGAAAGGCAGTGAGTTGCTGCGCAACAGCTTTTTCTAAAATTTTTGAGAGGAATGGAAGATTCGATATAGGCCGATTAGTTTTTTATATTTTCCGGGTCAAGGTTTGGCTTTTTCAAGAGAGGCTTTATCACTGCCACTTTTAGTGAGTTTGGTACACATCCGGTGGATAGAGAGCTGTTTATTATGTTCAACATAGGAGGGCCAAGCACAGGAAGCAGCTCCTTCAGCAGTTTAGTAGGAATAGGATCCAGTATGCAGCTTGAAGGTTTAGAGGCCATGATTATTTTCATCATTGTGTCAAGAGATATAGTACTAAAACACTTAAGTGTCTCTCCCGATCCCAGGCCCTCGCAGAGCTGTGCAGATCCAGGACAGCTAAGCCCTGGAGGAATACGCAGATTCAAAGAGGAGTCCGTAATTTGCTTTCTAATGGTCATGATCTTTTCCTCAAAGAAGTTCATGAATTTATCACTGCTGAAGTGAAAGCCATCCTCTCTTGGGGAATGCTGCTTTTTAGTTAGCTTTGCAACGGTATCAAAAAGAAATTTTGGATTGTTCTTATTTTCCTCGATTAAGTTGGAAAAGTAGGATGATCGAGCAGCAGTGAGGGCTCTTCGGTACTGCACGGTACTGTCTTTCCAAGCTAGTCGGAAGACTTCCAGTTTGGTGTGGCGCCATTTCCGTTCCAATTTCCTGGAAGCTTGCTTCAAAGCTCGGGTATTTTCTGTATACCAGGGAGCTAGTTTCTTATGACAAATGTTTTTCGTTTTTAGGGGTGCAACTGCATCTAGGGTATTGCGCAAGGTTAAATTGAGTTCCTCAGTTAAGTGGTTAACTGATTTTTGTCCTCTGACGTCCTTGGGTAGGCAGAAGGAGTCTGGAAGGGCATCAATGAATTTTTGTGTTGTTTGAGAATTTATAGCACGACTTTTGATGCTCCTTGGTTGGGGTCTGAGCAGATTATTTGTTGCGATTGCAAACGTAATAAAATGGTGGTCCGATAGTCCAGGATTTTGTGGAAAAACATTAAGATCTACAACATTTATTCCATGGGACAAAACTAGGTCCAGAGTATGACTGTGGCAGTGAGTAGGTCCAGAGACATGTTGGACAAAACCCACTGAGTCGATAATGGCTCCGAAAGACTTTTGGAGTGGGTCTGTGGACTTCTCCATGTGAATATTAAAATCACCAAAAATTAGAATATGATCTGCTATGACTACAAGGTCTGATAGGAATTCAGGAAACTCAGAGAGGAACGCTGTATATGGCCCAGGAGGCCTGTAAACAGTAGCTATAAAAAGTGATTGAGTAGGCTGCATAGATTTCATGACTAGAAGCTCAAAAGATGAAAACGCCATTTTTTTTTTTGTAAATTGAAATTTGCTATCGTAAATGTTAGCAACACCTCCGCCTTTGCGGGATGCACAGGGAATATGGTCACTAGTGTAACCAGGAGGTGAGGCCTCATTTAACACAGCAAATTCATCAGGCTTAAGCCATGTTTCAGTCAGGCCAATCACATCAAGATTATGATCAGTGATTAGTTCATTGACTATGACTGCCTTTGAAGTGAGGGATCTAACATTAAGTAACCCTATTTTGAGATGTGAGGTATCACGATCTCTTTCAATAATGGCAGGAATGGAGGAGGTCTTTATCCTAATAAGATTGCTAGGGTGAACACCGCCATGTTTAGTTTTGCCCAACCTAGGTCGAGGCACAGACACAGTCTCAATGGGTATGGCTGAGCTGACTACACTGACTGTGCTATTGGCAGACTCCACTAAGCTGGCAGGTTGGCTAACAGCCTGCTGCCTGGCCTGCACCCTATTTCACTGTGGGGCTAGAGGAGTTAGAGCCCTATCTATGTTGGTAGATAAGAGGAGAGCACCCCTCCAGCTAGGATGGAGTCCGTCACTCCTCAGCAGGTCAGGCTTGGTCCTGTTTGTGGGTGAGTCCCAGAAAGAGGGCCAATTATCCACAAATGTTATCTTTTGGGAGGGGCAGAAAACAGTTTTCAACCAGCGATTAAGTGCTGAGACTCTGCTGTAGAGCTCGTCACTTCCCCTAACTGGGAGGGGGCCAGAGACAATTACTCGATGCCGACACATCTTTCTAGCTGATTTACACGCTGAAGCTATGTTGCACTTGGTGACCTCTGACTGTTTCATCCTAACATCGTTGGTGCCGACGTGGATAACAATATCTCTATACTCTCTACACTCGCCAGTTTTAGCTTTAGCCAGCACCATCTTTAGATTAGCCTTAACGTCGGTAGCCCTGCCCCCTGGTAAACAGTGTATGATCGCTGGGTGATTCGTTTTAAGTCTAATACTGCGGGTAATGGAGTCGCCAATGACTAGGGTTTTCAATTTGTCAGAGCTAATGGTGGGAGCCTTCGGCGTCTCAGACCCCGTAACGGGAGGAGTAGAGACTAGAGAAGACTCAGACTCAGACTCCGACTCGCTACATAATGGGGAAAACCGGTTGAAGGTTTCTGTCGGCTGAATGAGCGACACCGGTTGAGCATTCCAACAGTATTTCCCTCCAGAAGCCATGATAAAGTTGTCCGGCTGCGGGGACTGTGCGGGGGGATTTATACTAACGTTACTGTCTGTACTTACTGGTGGCACAGACGCTGTTTCTTCCTTTCCTACACTGAGATTACCCTTGCCTAACGATTGCGTCTGAAGCTGGGCTTGTAGCACAGCTATTCTCGCCGTAAGGCGATCGTTCTCCTGTATATTATGAGTACAGCGACTGCAATTAGAAGACATCATGTTAATGTTACTACTTAGCTTCGGCTGTTGAAGATGTTGATGAACCATGTCCAGATAAAGCGTCCGGAGTGAAAAAGTTGAATAAGGGAAAAAAGTTGCGATGGAAAAAAGGAAAATAACGTAAAGTTGGCAGCTAAAACGCACAGGAAAATGACTCTTCTGTCTCGGGATAAACGTCCGGGGTGAAAAAGTTTAACGAAAAAAGATGAGTGAGGACAAAACTAAAAAGTTGGTAAATTTGTTGAACACAGAGATTGATTAAACGTTTATTAAAAGTAAAACGTGAATAGTTTGGCAGGTAGCCAAGTAGCAACAAACAGCACAGCAGCACGGAGACAATGCGGAAGCGAGACGGAAGTCACGTGAGTCAAACACTGTAGTTCAAAACACCTGTCTATTGGTGGGAATAGACAGGTATCGCGTGGATTCTTTCTGGTCCACCTGATAAAGAATGTTGTCTTTCCTATACAATGCCGGACAGTTTCTCACACCCAGATAAAGCGTACTAGTGGACAAAAAAAAGACTTAAATTGACATTCTTCATTGCACTGTTCGTAACCTGGCTCAGTCCTCAGTGTGAGCTGTGGGTTCCATTCCAGTGCCACAGTAAAGCCCAGAGAGTGGCAGGGGTCCGGTACGTCTTGTACCGTTGCTCTGTTCACTCCCTGGTAACATGTCTAAGCATTGTTCTTTTAAATCTCCCAGGGGTGGACTTAATTAGTGCATACCGTAGCAAAACGTTTTGAAAAGGAAAACAAGGGTTTCTTATTACCCAAGTTCAGATAGTCCCTCCCTGTTTGAGACCGTCTCAGCCCGGTTGGTTCCAAGTGATTTATGACCTTGGTTTGGCCTAACGTGTGATCGCTCCTCTCCCCCTGTAGCCGAGTGCTCATCTCCACTGATGTGTGGGCGAGAGGTCTGGACGTGCCCCAGGTGTCCCTCATCATCAACTACGACCTGCCCAACAACAGAGAGCTGTACATCCATAGGTACGTCTGGCTGCCAGCTCAGAGCACAACTATAGAAACGGAGCGATATTTTGGATGCAATGTGGCTATTTGGACAATGGCTGTTTTATATGTATTTTATATGATAAGGTAAAAATCAAGAGTATAATGCTTGTATGAATGTCAACCCCAGTACATGGTCATGTCATCAACTGAATTACAGTTAAAAACGACTTGACTACTACCACCCATTTCTGTATGCTAGCTATGCTACCAGCTTATACGAATGGGAGTTAGCATTTAGCAGTCACTTTTTCCAAACTCGGAAAGGGACAACTTCTAAATGTTATGCAGCGAAAACAGCCAAATATATCCAAATCGGATTTTAGTAATCACATTGTGGGCCTGTTACAGTACATAAATCATGACGGATTTGAGTAATCACATTGTGGGCCTGTTACAGTACATCAATTATGACAGATTTCACATCCACTTCAGATTTGTTGAATTTGTGCCAATCCAGCGTCCATCTATTCCCCATGGTCTGCATTCCATTGGCCGCTTTCCCGCATCTATCCCCATTACCTCCCTGATCTCTTTCCAGGAGCCTCTGGCCCGCATAGCATCAATCATAAATCGTCTTGTCAGGGCAAACATTTTCCTGGTGTTTTCTGTCCCTCACCCTCTCCTCTCTTCATAGGATTGGCCGATCGGGTCGTTACGGCCGCAAGGGTGTGGCCATCAACTTTGTGAAGAATGACGACATCCGTATTCTCCGTGACATTGAGCAGTACTACTCCACACAGATCGATGAAATGCCAATGAACGGTAAATTAGCATTTGTTCATCTTCTGCCTGAATATTTAATAGACAATGTTGATATGTTTAGTATTGCTGTTTTGGTTGTTCAAGCAACTAAATGTAAGTGTTTCTTCAGTTTTGTTTCAACCATATACTGGGTTTACAGATTTAGGGTCATATACCTGGGGTTATTTTACAAAATGGGCATTGACATTAGATGGCTGTCTTTAACATGACATTTTTTCTCCTCAGTGGCTGACCTGATCTGAGGCGCTGGTGACGGAAGTGGAGAGACCGCTTTGATTACATTTTGGACCCGTTTTATTTACTGTTGGAATTCTTGTCTCATTTGCTTTGTTTTTAATAGTAGCTTTGGAACACCCTTCAAATTTGTGGTGACTATTGTATTCTTAGGGAAATGCCTACTGCAACCATCAGTTGTTTTGTAAATAAAGAACATTTTGTTTCCCATTTGAATGCCAATTGATTTATTTTTCCTGTTTTTAAAGGGGCAATCCGGGATTTGAAAAACAACTAAATGGGCACCCCAACCATTATGTTTTGGTAAACAGCTGAGGGATAGGGCTGGAGAAATGTAACCACTCAAATTCATAGAAAGAGCTATGGATCCAAGGACTGACCATCCATCCATGAGATCAAAAGTACAGTTTTAACCATGTTATGAGGCTATAGTATTTGTTTACAATTACATTCTGTCTTTAGATGGGGTACGACGGATGAACTAAGATCCTGAGACCTATATATAAGTTAGTTATTACTTTACAATTACTTCTTCTGTTAGACTTCCATAGTCCTCCAGGTGCAACTGTCAGTCATATGCCAGGATCCAATCTAATGTGCGTTACAGAGCAGTGCATTGGACAGCCGACAAAGGCGTCATTTAAAGGACATTTCCCAGGCGTTTGCAGTGATTCCATTCGTGGATCCTTGCAAATGTCGGCTCAAGCGTTTATTTACCAGATCCGTTGTTTGATAATGGTGAAATGGATGACCATGATGATGAATACTTGCGCAGGTGGAAAATTCACCAAAAGTTAGGTTTTGGGCCAAAATGCAATGTGGGAAACTAGTTATAATGCTCTATTGATAGCTCGAGCTCGCTCCTGCCGATGGACGTCGCACGTCGTCTGCCGCCTTTTGGCAGTTGCGTTCGTTTTACTGCTTACTAAAGTATGCTGATCAAGATGGCTAATGTATTGTATCTGAAACTGTTTAAGGATGGAAGACCAACACCTGAGTTTAGGTGGGAAAAGTATCACATTTTCATACTTGAGTAAAGGTAAAGATACCTTAATAGAAAATGACTCAAATAAAAGTCACCCAGTAAAATACTACTTGAGTAAAAGTCAAAGTATTTGGTTTTAAATATACTTAAGTATAAAAAGTAAGTGTAATAGCAAAAATATACTTACAGTGCATTCGGAAAGTATTCAGACCCCTTGACTTTTTCCACATTTTGTTACGTTACAGCCTTATTCTAAAATTGATTAACTTATTTGTTTCCATCATCAATCTACACACAATAGCCCATTATGACAAAGCAAAAATAGGTTTTTAGACATTTTTGCACATTTATAAAACATTTACTGGAATATCACATTTACATAAGTATTCAGACCCTTTACTCAGTACTTTGTTGAAGCACCTTTGGCAGTGATTACAGCCTCGAGTCTTCTTGGGTATGACGCTACAAGCTTGGCACACCTGTATTTGGGGATTTTCTCCAATTCTTCTCTGCAGATCCTCTCAAGCTGTATCAGGTTGGATGGGGAGCGTCACTGCACAGCTATTTTCTGGTCTCTCCAGAGATGTTCGATCGGGTTCAAGTCCGAGCTCTAGCTGGGCCACTCAAGGACATTCATAGACTTGTCAAGAAAGCCACTCCTGCCTTGTCTTGGCTGTGTGCTTAGGGTTGTTGTCCTGTTGGAAGGGGAACCTTCGCCCCAGTCTGAGGTCCTGAGCACTCTGGAGCAGGTTTTCATCAAGGATCTCTCTGTACTTTGCTCCGTTCATCTTTCCCTTGATCCTGACTAGTCTCCCAGTCCATGCCACTGAAAAACATCCCCACAGCATGATGCTGCCACCACCATGCTTCACCGTAGAGATGGTGCCATGTTTCCTCCAGACGTGATGCTTGGCATTCAGGCCAAAGAGTTCAATCTTGGTTTCATCAGACCAGAGAATTGTGTTTCTCATGGTCTGAGTCCTTTAGGTGCCTTTTGGCAAACTCCAAGCGGGCTGTCATGTGCCTTTTACTGAGGATGGGCTTCCGTCTGGCCGCTCTACCGTAAAGGCCTGAATGGTGGATTGCTGCAGAGATGGTTGTCCTTCTGGAAGGTTCTCCCATCTCCACAGAGAAACTCTGGAGCTCTGTCAGAGTGACCATCGGGTTCTTGGTCATCTCCCTGACCAAGGCCCTTCTCCCCCGATTGCTCAGTTTGGCCGGGTGGGCCAGCTCTAGGAAGACTCTTGGTGGTTCCAAACTTCTTCCATTTAAGAATGATGGAGGCCACTGTGTTCTTGGGGACCTTCAATGCTGCAGACATTTTTTGCTACCCTTCCCCAAATCTGTGCCTCGACACAATCCTGTCTCTGAGCTCTACGGACAATTCCTTCGACCTCATGGCCTGGTTTTCTGCTCTGACATGCACTGTCAACTGTGGGACCTTATATAGACTGGTGTGTGCCTTTCCAAATCACGTCCAATCAATTTAATTTACCACAGGTGGACTCCAATCAAGTTGTAGAAACGTCTCAAGGATGATCAATGGAAACAGGATGCACCTGAGCTCAATTTCGAGTCTCACAGCAAAGAGTCAGAATTCTTATGTAAACCATTATGGGGTATTGTGTGTAGATTGATGAGGATTTTTTTTTTTTAAATTAATTTTAGAATAAGGCTGTAACATAACAAAATGTGGGGGAAAAAGTCAAGGGGTCTGAATACTTTCCGAATGCACTGTAAGTATCAAAAATACAAGTATAAATCATTTCAAATGGCTTATATTAAGCCAGGGGCGCATTACAACATGCAGACATCATTTACAAACTAAGCTTTTGTGTTTAGTGAGTCAGGCAGATCAGAGGCAGTAGGGAGGACCAGGGATGTTCTTTTGATTAGTGCGTTAATTGGACCATTTTCCTGTATGCAGGCCATGGAAGAACTGGGACATTTTCAGCTTCCAGGAATTGTATACAGATCCTTGCGACATGGGGCTGTGCATTATCATGCTGAAACATGAGGTGATGGTGGTGGATGAATGGCACGACAATGGGCCTCAGCTGAAAACAGCAGTTGGTGGAGGGCACCCCTCAAACATTGAAGAATTAGAGCGGTTTGAATTAGAGCAGTTTGCTGCTGAAGAGTGGGCCAAATTGCCAGTAGAAAGGCGCAGGTCATTGATGGCTACAATAAACATTAGTTGGCAGTTATCTTGGCCAAAGGCAGTGCAACCAACTACGAGTGTCAGGGTGCCAATAATTAAGCTATTTGTCTTTATTTTCTCAATTAAAATTCTAAACTTAAGTTTACAAAGATCAAATTGGTTCTGCAATGTTGAAAATCCAATAACAAGGTGTGGAGAAAAGTCTTTTTTTTTTTTTTGAACTTATTTGAGAAGAAATAGGGAATTATTTAAGAAAATTCAGGGGTGCCAATATATTTGCCAGCAACTGTATATCCATGACTGAAGTGTCAGTTGAGATTACACAAAAGCATACTCCAAATGACTATGATGGATCATAGATGAATTTTGGACAAATCAAATTAATTTATAAAGCCCTTTTTACATCAGCAGATGTCACAACGTGCTTAAACAGAAACCCAGCCTAAAACCCCCAACAGCAAGCAATGCAACTGTAGAAGCACGGTGGATAGGAAAAACTCCCTAGAAAGGCAGGAGCCTAGGAAGAAACCTAGAGAGGAACCAGGCTCTGACGGGTGGCCAGTCCTCTTCTGGCTGTGCCGGGTGGAGATTATAATGGCCATTAAGGCCAGATTGTTCTTCAAGATGTTCAAACGTTCATAGATGACCAGCAGGGTCAAGTAATAATTACAGTGGTTGTAGGGGGTGCCAGGAGTAAATGTCAGTTGACTTTTCAGAGGTCGAGACAGCAAGTGCGGTAGAGAGAGAGAGAGTCGAAAACAGCAGGTCCGGTACAAGGTAGCATTGGTTCCATAGCCGCAGGCAGAACAGCCAGGAGTCATCAGGCCAGGTAGTCCTGAGGCATGGTCCTATGGCTCAGGTCCTCCGGGAGGGGAGGGAGAGAGAGAGAATTAGAGGGAGCATACCTAAATTCACACAGGACACCAGATAACACAGGAGAATTACACCAGATATAACAGACTGACCCTAGCCCCCTGGAACATAGACTATTACAACATAGATCCTGGAGGCTGAGACAGGGGGGGTCGGGGGACACTGGGTGGTCCCATCCGACGATACCCCCGGACAGGGACAACCAGGCAGGATATAACCCCACCCACTTTGCCAAAGCACAGCCCCCACACCACTAGAGGGATATCAACAGACCACCAACTTACTACCTTGATACAAGGCTGAGTATAGCCCATGAAGATCACCTCCACCGCACAAGCCCGAGGGGATTCAAAACTGGACAGGAAGATCACGTCAGTGACTCAACCCACTCAAGTGATGCACCCCTCCTAGGGACGGCATGGAAGAGCACTAGTAAGCCAGTGACTCAGCCCCCGTAATAGGGTCAGAGGCAGAGAATACCAGTGGAGAGAGGGGAGCCGGCCAGGCAGAGACAGCAAGGGCGGTTTGTCGCCCCAGTGCCTTGCCGTTCACCTTCGCACCCCTGGGGCAGACTACACTCAATCATAGGACCTACAGAAGAGATGAGTCTTCAGTAAAGACTTAAAGGTTGAGACCGAGTCTGCGTCTCTCACATGGATAGGCAGACCATTTCATAAAAATTGAGCTCTCTAGGAGCAAGCCCTGCCTCCAGCTGTTTGCTTAGAAATTCTAGGGACAATAAGGAGGCCTGCATCTTGTTACCGTAGCGTACGTTTAGGTAATAACGGCAGGACCAAATCGGTGAGATAGGTAGGAGCAAGTCCATGTAATGCTTTGTAGATTAGCAGTAAAACCTTGAAATCAGCCCTTAACAGGAAACCAGTGTAGAGAGGCTAGCACTGTTTATCACATTTTCTGGTTCTAGTCAATATTCTAGCAGCTGTGTTTAGCACTAACTGAAGTTTATTTAGTGCTCTATCCGGGTAGCTGGAGAGTAGAGCATTGCAGTTGTCTAATCTAGAAGTGACAAAAGCATGGATTAGCTTTTCTGCATCATTTTTTGACAAAAAGTTTCTGATTTTACAAAGATGGAAAAAAGCTGCCCTTGAAATGTTAGTCAAAATAGAAATCAGGGTCCATAGTAACGCAGAGGTCCTTCACAGTTGTATTTGAGACAACTGTACAACCATCAAGATTAATTGTCAGATCCAACAGCAGATCTCTTTGTTTTTTGGGACCTAGAACTATCATCTCTGTTTTGTTCGAGTTTAAAAGTAAAACATTTGCCGCCATCCACTTCCTTATGTCTGAAACACAGGCTTCCAGGGTAGGCAATTTTGGGGCTTCACCATGTTTCATCTAAATGTACAGCTGTGTGTCGTCCGTATAGCAGTGAAAGTTGACATTGTGTTTCCAAATGACATCACCAAGAGGTAGAATATATAGTGAAAACAATAGTGGTCCTAAAACATAACCTTGAGGAACACTGAAACTTACAATTGATTTGTCAGAGGACAAACCCTCCACAGAGACTAACTGATATCTCTCTGACAGATAAGATCTAAACCAGGCAAGAACTTGTCCGTATACCAATTAGGGTTTCCAATAGCTCCAAACGAATGTGGTGATCGATGGTGTCAAAAGCAGCACTAAGGTCTTGGAGCACAAGGACAGATGCAAAGCCTTGGTCTGACGCCATTAAAAAGGTAATTTACCACCTTCACAAGTGCAGTCTCAGTACTCTGATGGGGTCTAAAACCAGACTGAAGCGTTTTGTATACATTATTTGTCTTCAGGAAGGCAGTGAGTTGCTGCGCAATAGCTTTTTCAAAATGTTTTGAGAGGAATGGGAGATTCGATATAGGCCGATAGTTTATTTTTAAATTTTCCAGGTGTCTACATTGATCCTAGGTCCTGGCAGTTCTGTGCAGACTCAGGACAACTGAGCTTTGGAGAAATACGCAGATTCAAAGAGGAGTCCGTAATTCGCTTTCTAATGATCATGATCTTTTCGTCAAAGAAGTTCAAGTTCATCACTGCTGAAGTGAAAGCCATTATCTCTTGGGGAATGCTACTTTTTAGTTAGCTTTGCAACAGTATCAAAAGTAAATTTAGGATTGTTCCGTTGTTCTCCTCAATTAGGTTAGAAAAATAGGCTGATTGAGCAGCAGTGAGGGATCTTCGATATTGCACGGTACTGTCTTTCCAAGCTAGTCGGAAGAGCGCCATTTCTGTTCCAATTTTCTGGAATTTTCTGCGTACCAGGGAGCAAATTCTTTGACATGTTTTTAGTTTTTAGGGGTGCGACTGCGTCTAGGGTATTACGCAAGGTTACATTTAGATCCTCAGTTAGGTGGTTAACCGATTGTTGTACTCCGACATCCTTGGGTAGGTGGAGGGAGTCTGTAAGGGCATCTAGGAATTTTTGGGTTGTCCGAGAATTTATAGCACGGCTTTTGATAATCCTTTTGCCCAACCTAGATCGAGGCACAGACACGGTCTCAATGGGGATAGCCGAGCTGACTGCACTAGTCGCAGACTGGCCTGCACCCTCTCATTGTGGCGCCAGAGCCGATTATCAACTTCCTCACTATACGTTACATCAGGAAGCCACAATTAAAGACAATTAATTTCCCTAATTTTACCCATCCCTGGGTCAACATTCTTGCCCCATACAGCCAAGATGTACAACTGACGTACAACCAGTGGAGGCTGGTGGGAGGAGCTATAGGATGGGAACATTGTAATGGCTGGAATGGAATTAACGGAACGGTATAAAACACAAAACATACGGAGACCATTTATGCAATTCCAGCCATTATAATGAGCCCATCCTCCTATAGCCCCACCCACCAGCCTCCTGTGCGTACAACGGTTGTGATACAATGGCATTTTTCTGCACAAAGATTACACAAGTGTTGTGAAGACACCAATGGCGGTGTAAACATTGTGTAGACAAACTCTCCATTGGAATCAAAAATATCAGTTGTATCACAACCATTGTCAAATGCGTTCAGCTACTCTGAATATATAGTTTACCAAGCTACTTCACACTGGGAGAAGTTAAGCTACACTAAAGCTACCGTTAAGAAAATCTTTGAAAAAGTAGTTCACTACATCCAAACTACTGCTTGATGAAAAATGTATGCACTCACTAAAGAGCGTCTGCTAAATGACTAAAATGTAATAAATGATTATATCTGAATCTGAAAAGGTCAAACTACAAATTGCAAGAACTGTTCATTCTAGAGTCAGATCTTAACAGAATGTGCAATTTAGCCTATTAAAAACACAAAACTGTTTCAAATGACAATTAGGCAGGTCTGATGCCAGAAAAGGAAATTGCCTACTTCACCCATATTTTCAGTAGTTAGCTACACAGCAAAAAAAGTTTACTGAAAACACTACAAAGATGTGAATTGAGTTCAGCTACTGCAAAATGTAGTAAAATTACTAGTTGAACAACATGTAGTTCACTACCAACACCGCTGAATGAGTACGGGGGCCTCAGTCTGTACAAACAAACCAATCAAGCATTACTTCATATACTGTAGTATTGTTTTAATCTTGTATTTAAAAATAAATTAACGAAAATAACTTTAAACTGCAACAGAAGACAAAAAATAAGTTTACAAACATTCTTTGCCAGCAGGGGTGGAATTGCAGTGCTCAATGTAGATTACTTTACAAATGTATATAAAAAAAGAATTTATTGGACATATACACAAATCACAAAAGCATTCATTTACATACAGTAAACTGCACACAGTGGCCTACCACGAAACCATTGTTCTTCCAGCTACAAAAAAGGTATAGAAAATGTATTTATATATGTATATTTCATACACATGCCCCATTTTGGATGAGTTTAAAAAACTAAACTGTACAAAACAGCACACATTGGCGGTAATGGTCTGGATGGAATAATCACAACAGAATAACAATCCTAAAATACAAAATGATTAACCTTAAGAGCAGCTGGTTGAGAGATGTAGCGGGAGGTGTGAGGGGGGGGGGTCACGCTGAACTGATAGGCAGGCTACAGCTAGCTATACCTTGATCGTTGTGTGTAACGGTGTCTCATAAAATGGCAAAGTGTTAGTGAAACAGAGCAGTGGTTGTTCTTACATTGATATCCATTCACGCCGACAAGTGGGAAGGAAAACGAGAAAGCTGGAGAAAGTTCTTACAGACAAGACAAGGAGTAAATGGTGGCTTAAACAGTCCTCTAAACCTGTCCCAGACGACCATTAATAAAAACTACTGAGCTCAAAACTGGCCCCGCTTGAATAAAACTGCAACATGATGTCCTGTCACTATAACAATAATCCGTTTCCATTGGCTGGGGGAGGGAAGACATCTCACAAGACAACCAATCAGCAGTCTGATCAAGGAAAATGAGGCGGGCCCATCCTTCCCCACACTGCCAACCGCTCGTAACGCCGCCTTCTCATTTGGTGCCCGAGTTAAGTGACGAGCAGCTAGGACCAATCACAGAGGGTAAAGCTGTAAACTTTGGTTCTACGGGCAGGGGGGCAGTGTTCGTGTGGGCAGCGGACCGTCGGTCTCTCATTTAGTCTTTAACTTGGCGTGCTGCGACACCTGCTCGCTCAGACAAGCAGAGACTGTCGACCACACTCCTAATGTTATCCTCCATATAGTGATCGCCCAGAGGCTTCAACACCTGGGGAGAGAGACAAGAATGGTAGGAAAGACAAAAGGAGGGGGAAGATGTCAGACGAAAGGAAAAGGGGGGAAAAGAGGATAAAACCAGTAACAACAACTGGAGGTGGAGAGAAAGGAACGAGGAAAAGGAAAGCAAGCTTAATTTGTTCATTCGTACATTCATCCATACCAAAAATTGTGGCAGCTTATCATGCACACACACAATAAAACTTAAGCACCCGATGTCACCCTACCCCACCCTTAGCCCCACAATTCCCTCAACATGGAATGAGAAAAAACAACAAATCAACCATGAAAGTGCAAACCTGTATTCTACATTTGTGGTGAGAACCAGGTATACAATTCCGTTTTTAAATACTAATCCAGCATGGCATGGGGACCATGAGCTACCAAAAAAAGAAAACATTTATATATAGTCCTAAAAATGGACATGGGAAACCGAGCGAAGGGGGAAAAACAGCAGGCGCTAGTTTTTCTTCTTGACATTGTTGTTTGAGGCCAGTCTCGTTCTCTGGGCCGGTATCAAGGAACCCAACGGGACTCGACTCCTCGCCACCTCAAAGAGTTTGGAAAAGATCTGAAAACAAGGCAAGGGAAGTATTGTGGCCGTATTAATGACATTAGTGACTAAGTTATTTCTGCCTCCAAAATGACAAAAGATGGAGCCTTTTTTCACTCTGTCCACCTCTCACCTTTCGTGGAGTCCTCTGTGGGAAGCACAAAGTAAAAAAAGAGGGAAGACTAATTAGTGGGGAAATTAGTGAGGGAGGCGTCCAAATTCTCTAGCCTTCTTCCAAAGTGTGCACTTGCACCCTCCCTCTCATGGATTTAACAGTGGTTGAAACTCCCTCCAGCCAACGCTTACACCAATACATTTATTTTAAATCCATGGCGGGTGCACACTTCTGGAGAAAGGGTAAAGAATCAGGGTGCAACCAGAGACAAAGGCAGATAGGGAACAAGGGAAGAAAAGGTTGGGCTGATGAGAAAATAAGAAACTTGATTTGGGGAGATTCTGGTTTGAGAGGGAGGAAAGAGATGTTTGGGTGAATCACATTTCAGTCACATCCAGATAGGTTAGGAAAAGAACAGGAGAAAAAGTTTGGGAGAGAATGCTCTCTGTGAAAGAGTAAGCAGGAGAGGGACATGGTGTGAGACGGGGAAAGAAAAGGGAAGAGAGTGAGGGGGTAGAAAGAAAAAGAGCAAAAGGGAGTAGAAAGAAAACAAGAGAAAGAGAAAGAGGTACACATTAAAAAGGGAGATGAGAGAAGTGTGAAAGAGCCCGAGCAAGAGAGAAATGGAACATGCATAATATTCGGATTGATCAAGAGACGTGCAGCAGGCATTTCTTCCCCCCGGGTCACCCACCTGCTCCCACAGGGTCTCGGCCACCTGGTCGATGACGCTGCCCACCTCGCGGAACTCGCCGGAATACTTCACATAGGCCCATAGGCAGAGCGCCGCCAGTGCCACGCCCATAATGATATTACACACTGTGGCCACTGTGTTGATACCCAGGAAGCCCGTGACCAGCGACGCCACGTACATGGCGAACATGACGGCGAAGAGCGTGGCGGGCGTGCGCGCCGCGTAGAACATGTTCTTGCCATCGTTGTGCTTGATGAAGTTGGTGAAGGCCTCGTCCAGCTCTGCCTCCAGCTGCTCCTGGTAGCACCGGCAGAAGTCCTCGCCGCCCATTTTCTTGACCGAGCAGAAGTGTTTGACCGCCACCTGCCGCAGGTTCGCGTGGCCGCGCTCCAGTTGATCGGGGGCCATGTAGGGCTTGTCGCCGCCGCACACCTTGGAGAAAGGGGAGTTCGCTATGAGGGACATACACATATTGTAACTCATTTACTCATAGAATATTCAGTGTCTTATAAGCCCATATGGCCTGGGCATCGACAGATGCAAGACAATTTGATAGCAATCAATCATACACACACGCATGCCTTTCCGATCGCAAATTGCCCCTCAGATCTGGTAGAACTATACTGAACAAAAAGATAAAAACGCAACATCTATGTTGGGCCCATTTTTCATGAGCTGAAATAAAAGATCCAAGAAATATTCCATACAGAGCTTATTTCTCTCAAATTCTGCACAAATTTGTTTACATCCCTGTTATTTCTCCTTTGCCAGGATAATCCATCCACCTGACAGGTGTGGCATATCAAGAAGCTGATTAAACAGCATGATCATTACACAGGTGCAGCTTGTGCTGGGGACAATAAAAGGCCACTAAAATGTGCAGTTTTGTCACAAAACACAGCGCCACAGATTGAGGGAGCGTGCAATTGGAATGCTGACTGAAGGAATGTCCACCAGAGCGGTTTCCAGAGAATTGAATGTCAATTTCTCTAACATAGGCCAACGTCGTTTTAGAGAATTTGGCAGTACGTCCAACCGGCCTCACAACCGCAGACCATGTGTAATCACGCCAGCCCAGGACCTCCACATCCGGCTTCTTCACCTGCGGGATCATCTGAGACCAGCCATCCGGACAGCTGATGAAACTGAGGAGTATGTCTGTCTGTAATAAAGCCCTTTTGTGGGGAAAAACTCATTCTGATTGGCTGGGCCTGGCACCCAAGTGGGTGGGCCTATGCCTTTCCAGCCCCACTCATGGCTGCGCCCCTGCCCAATCATGTGAAATCCATACATTAGGGCCTAATGGATTTATTTCAATTGACCGATTTCCTTATATGAAGTGTAACTCAGTAAAATTGTTGCGTTTATATTTTTATTCAGTATAGATGATCAATACAGAAGAAACAAGGTAAATATGAACACACCAGACTACACAGGGATGCTCCAACCAAATCCTTTCAGATCTACAAGGAGCCATTGCGTCTCTAGATGTAGGAGCTAGAAGGGCACAACTTTGCGGCGAGCACAAACTGAGCTATTTACCGAGTTTATTTAGAGCCGTCTAATGAAGATCGACGGTTAAATGGACAACAAAAAAAACAAACGAAAAAGCTTTACGACTGAATCAACCTCGAGTATAATGTAGGTAGTAACACATGCCACAAGTCATCTGCACAGAGGAAAACGCTTCAACTGCTTTTATTAGTCAAAGTCATACAGTCAATTGGATGCTTAAAACTAAAAAGTAAATTGTTCAATTACCTGCTCCATGCCTTTGTTGTAAATGTCTTTTGCTCCTGCAACTGCTGCAAGATTGTTGGCTTCAGCCGTTGCCTAGGTGACAGCGGGAGAAAGCAGAGGGGAAAACGCAGCCGTCCTGAGATTAGGTTCCTTTGGTGCATCAACGTTCTCCTACATTCACATGAAATTCTACTCAAGTTTTAAAGCGGCTATATGGAATACATGTTGCCTCTGGGGGTGCTCTTAAGCCAAAAGGGGCCCTCTAAATAGACTAATATTGCTCAGAGATGACCTCATTGGACAGAAAGGGGCACACCGCCCCACGCCCATGAGTAAAAGCATATCTTGTTTGCTAATCTCTCATTGACAAAGTAACATAAAATGGTATCATAAGGTCTGTAAAAGGCTTTGGGATGCAACGAATGTTCATGTCACACAATACATTGTCAACAACAAAGTGAAAACATGATCATGCTTCAGGGTTGTATTACCAGAACATTTTGCAACAGAAGACAAAAACAAGCTTTCTAATTGGTTAAATTCAGGTAGTACCTCCCCGTTTTACGCCCGCCTCAAACTATTCCATTCCATTTTGTGCCTACTGAACATAATACAGTTGTTAGGGGAATTTATCATTGACTATCTGGAGAGTTAACTACCTGTAACATTGACTTGGGATGAGGCAGCTCCTCCCCTTGGTATATTTTCATGTATGCCTGTGCCGAAAAAGAAAAAAAACACAAGCAACATTTTTGTCAGAAGAAGAAAAGGAAGAAAAGTATAGAGGAAAAATGGGTATATAACAGGAGAGGTATATAGTAAATCAAATCAAATGTTATTGGTCACATACACATATTTAGCAGATGTTATTGCGGGTGTAGCGAAATGCTTGTGTTCCTAGCTCCAACAGTGCAGTAGTATCTAACAATTCACAACAATACACACAAATCTCAAAGTAAAAGAATGGAATTAAGAAATAAATAAATATTAGAACGAGCAACGTCAGAGTGGCATTGACTAGAATACAGTATATACACATTAAATGAGTAAAATAGTATGTAAACATTAAAGTGACCAGTGTTCCATTATTAAAGTGACCAGTGATTCTATGTCTATGTACATAGGGCAGCATCCTCTAAGGTGCAGGGCAGGGTACTGGGTGGAAGCCGGCTAGTGATGGCAAGGCATAAGGGGAAAGGTATAAGATTTAAAACAATCGACTTACTTTGAAATAGTGTACAAGGTCTCGGCACGTCACTTTGGCTCCTCCGATTTCTTTCTCCACCAAGTTCTCCGGGGACAACAAGATTGGCACTAGGTTGACTAGCTCAGTCTTGAAATCATCATCAATATCTGGAGGGAGAGACAAGTGAGAAATCCATTTATTGTTGAAATATTCCATTTAAAAAAAAAAATAACCATCAGCTGACCTTAAATGCAACTATATAAAAGGCAAATGTGTTGTTTTATAACTTTGAAAAGGTTAGCTTTGTATTATAATAGAAGAAAAGCGCTACATAAATGCAATCTAAGATCAAAAAATGCAAGTCTACAGTGAACCATATTCCCTAGGCACACCTGGATATCTGAGATGATTGGATAGATATAGCATTATGGTAATAGCTTCACCTTGGCTAGGTAGAAATTTGACCATAGTGCTTAAAACCTATCCAATCGCTTCAGATCTACAGGAGTGCCTTGGGGTAGGGAATGGTTTATTTGGAATTGACAGAGTTGGCTAGGGGGTGAACTTTGACTAAAGCCTGTTTTAGCATGGGCAGCGCCATGAACTGTCAATACACTCAGAAGTAGAAGAAATTGACTACTTTAAAATGGATAGCCCTCAATGGCGCTGTCCATGCTCTCATAGAGATAGGTGTGCCATCTTTCCACAATGGTAATTGAGCAAGCTTTTCCTATAGCATACCTGTGAGTCTGCCATCAAAGTTGGGGTTGGTGGCCACCTTGAGGCCGGGGTGGGGCAGGAGGAAGCAGCCAATGTTAGAGAAGCAAGAGTGGATGTGCTTCCTGACATTCTGCAGCTCCTCGTGCTGGTTCTGTTTCACCTGCACACAGTGGAGAGACCCTTGCTTATTCAAGTAAATGGTTGGCCAAATATTGTTCCAATTAACCTGGTCTCAGATCTGTTTGTGCTGAAACCCTGATGAAGGCAGCATAGCTGTATAGCCTACTACTGGTCATTGTCATGCCAAACACAATGACCATAACAGTTGGCAAGACTGCAGACATATGACACCATTCTGTTTGAATAGTGGATGCGTGTAAGCGCTTTAGTTCCTGAAATGTCCGAAGTTGAAGCTCTGATTTTCTTAGAACGAATAATGGAGCCAGTGAAAAAAAGACATACTTGTAATCTCTTCTCCAGGAAACTCTTCCCTCCTTCCAAACCGTAGGGATGCTCGTAGGGGTAGCTCCAGTCTCTTATAAGAAACATTAAAGTCTGTTGTGGAAGACAATGAAGGAAGAAATAAGATACTATAGGACTATTTACTTTTCACAAAGGGTCAAGTAATGGTGGCCATATTAAATAAGACTCTAGAAATGCCTATTAGCACCATCTCAATTACTTAAAAATCTCTTTATTATTATCCAATAAGAAATGTGTTGCAGGCCATTCATTCCGGAAAGGCAGCAGAGAAATGTGACAATACCTGAAAGGGTTTCTCATAGATTTCTTCCAAGGCCAGCCTTCCATATTCGGTAAAGAGCTAGGTAGGGAAAAACAAAAGTATTAGTCCACATCCTCGTCAAAAAGGTCAACAGTCAGTCAAACAATCTGACTGTTGCCATCTAATAGGATAGTGATGTCAATAACACGTCCCTTAAGAGTCTTCTGTTGAGTAGGTTTTAAAGAGACTATACAGAACTTTTGCTTCTGGGTGTGCGCTTGACCCAAAAGGGGTCCCATAGTCACATTTCAAGCCAAAATTTGACGTTCATTTAGCAATTAAAAACATCCATTGTTTATCTTTAACAAAGGGAGGAATCAGCTATACACTTCCATACAAGTGCTCTCTACTTGTGACCCACTAAGTACAATAGTTCCAACTGCATGGTTGATAATCAAAGGAATATCATATCGACATTTCCCCCAGAGGGCTATGATATACACTGCTCAAAAAAATAAAGGGAACACTTAAACAACACAATGTAACTCCAAGTCAATCACACTTCTGTGAAATCAAACTGTCCACTTAGGAAGCAACACTGATTGACAATACATTTCACATGCTGTTGTGCAAATGGAATAGACAACAGGTGGAAATTATAGGCAATTAGCAAGACACCCCCAATAAAGGACTGGTTTTGCAGGTGGTGACCACAGACCACTTCTCAGTTCCTATGCTTCCTGGCTGATGTTTTGGTCACTTTTGAATGCTGGCGGTGCTTTCACTCTAGTGGTAGCATGAGACGGAGTCTACAACCCACACAAGTGGCTCAGGTAGTGCAGCTCATCCAGGATGGCACATCAATGCGAGCTGTGGCAAGAAGGTTTGCTGTGTGTCAGCGTAGTGTCCAGAGCATGGAGGCGCTACCAGGAGACAGGCCAGTACATCAGGAGACGTGGAGGAGGCCGTAGGAGGGCAACAACCCAGCAGCAGGACCGCTACCTCCGCCTTTGTGCAAGGAGGAGCAGGAAGAGCACTGCAAAATGACCTCCAGCAGGCCACAAATGTGCATGTGTCTGCTCAAACGGTCAGAAACAGACTCCATGAGGGTGGTATGAGGGCCCGACGTCCACAGGTGGGGGTTGTGCTTACAGCCCAACACCGTGCAGGACATTTGGCATTTGCCAGAGAACACCAATATTGGCAAATTCGCCACTGGCGCCCTGTGCTCTTCACAGATGAAAGCAGGTTCACACTGAGCACATGTGACAGAGTTTGGAGACGCCGTGGAGAACGTTCTGCTGCTTGCAACATCCTCCAGCATGACCGGTTTGGCGGTGGGTCAGTCATGGTGTGGGGTGGCATTTCTTTGGGGGGCCGCACAGCCCTCCATGTGCTCGCCAGAGGTAGCCTGACTGCCATTAGGTACCGAGATGAGATCCTCAGACCCCTTGTGAGACCATATGCTGGTGCGGTTGGCCCTGGGTTCCTCCTAATGCAAGACAATGCTAGACCTCATGTGGCTGGAGTGTGTCAGCAGTTCCTGCAAGAGGAAGGCATTGATGCTATGGACTGGCCCGCCCGTTCCCCATACCTGAATCCAATTGAGCACATCTGGGACATCATGTCTCGCTCCATCCACCAACGCCACGTTGCACCACAGACAGTCCAGGAGTTGGCGGATGCTTTAGTCCAGATCTGGGAGGAGATCCCTCAGGAGACCATCCGCCACCTCATCAGGAGCATGCCCAGGCGTTGTAGGGAGGTCATACAGGCACGTGGAGGCCACACACACTACTGAGCCTCATTTTGACTTGTTTTAAGGACATTACATCAAAGTTGGATCAGCCTGTAGTGTGGTTTTCCACTTAAATTTTGAGGGTGACTCCAAATCCAGACCTCCATGGGTTGATAACTTTGATTTCCATTGATAATTTGTGTGATTTTGTTGTCAGCACATTCAACTATGTAAAGAAAAAAGTATTTAATAAGATTATTTTATTCATTCAGATCTAGGATGTGTTATTTTAGTGTTCCCTTAATTTTTTTGAGCAGTGTATAACAAAGTAAAGAGCCATTTCAAGTTACATCATCTGCTCGTGGAGTTCAATGTCCAAAGCTCATGGCCAAAGCAGTGTTGAAGATTGTAAGTCCCCCTTCCAAAACAATCCAAACATGCGCGTGCATGCACACACACCTGGAGATGTTGAAGGTCGTCTTCTTGCACATTCTGAGACAAGTTGTAAACCTAACGTGGGGGACAAATCATCAATAACCTGTACTAAAGTCTACATGGATCACATTTTCAATCAATGTTTTGCATGAATTGAAAAGTTGGTACGGGGAGGAGGAAGGTCTGGTATTCAATCTGTCTAGAACTAGCACATAACAATATAACTTCACAAACTGTCTGCATTTAGCATTTTTCAATTCGGATACTTACTGACGAAAGGGGGATAGGTAGAGGCATTCCTCATCCAAACAGCCTATAATAAATCAGTTCCCTACTATTGTTTTTGTTCAATACCAGCAATGAAACATACGCACATTGTGGATCTCCCCTACTTCTTTGAGAAGTGAATACCTTAATATAAAAGGGTACACAACACTGTGGGGGGGGGGGGGGGGGGGGAGAGCATCATACCTGTACAGAGCTGGTCATGGTGCTCAACGCAAACAGCGTCGCACAATCTTTGATGGTCGATTGGCTGTCGAAAGCCCCCTGTGTGTCGATTAGAAGAACAGCAACCTGCAGAGAAAGTATAAATCTATTAATAAGTCATATTCTTCACCAATCAAGGGGTATTAAATCAGTTGCAATAACCAATGGACAACTGGAAATCTTACATTGTGTGTTTAAAGGGACATTACACTCAAACCAAAGGTTGTAAATCTGTTTCGTAAATCCAGCTATATGCCGCAACCCAAAATGGATGGAGACGATAAGCGGCATATCATTCCCACATTTTGCTTCACAACTGATGCCGTTTGATATGGACTCATCTTGACTGTATCGGACAAACTTTGATTTTGGAGTGTAATGTCTTTTAAAAACAATTCAAACCTTGGTTGGAGAAAACGTGTGCCCACCCAAAGGAAAAAGTGACTTTGTATTTACCTTGCTCCCATCAGGCTTGTCCACCACAAACACCTCGCTCCAGGCCAGGATGCCCGTGGTCTCCCTCTCGCAGCCCCCCCGCCAGGTGAAACCCGTCAGTGGCTCCTCGTGCCCACCCAGCCAGGAGCAGGATGTCTGAAAGGAGGAAGGGGACACATCAAAGCAGGGCCTTAGCGATCATATGAGCCATGTAGCTACAGTATCGAGACTCATCGGCTGAAGCAGTCCTCGCAGGCCCTGCCCTGAAACAGCCTCTAGCCATTTCCCCTAGACAATTCATGTAAACCTGAAAGGTATAAGCGAGCAATATGGTCAAGGCCCTACCAAGCCTATTAGATGGGAAGAAATACTATCATATACTACAGTACCTGCTTATACCCATCAGATGTATTCCAGATATGCATGAAGTATCTAGGGGCTAGGGTTTTTTCTGGACAGGCCGTTACTCTCCTATTTAACACCCCTAACCCAGGCTCTCCTGTTTGTTAGCATACTTGAGTGGCATATTGGATGTGATCCCTGCTCAAACCTCGAGGGGCACACACAAAAGCAGCCTTTATGCCTGGAATAAAAAGGGCAGTGTTCTTGCAAAAGCGGGCCACAGTCCAAAGCATTGTGCTGCCCAGAAAATGCCCAGCTTTAAGCATAGCTCATATGGATTACGATCATCCCCCTAAACAAATTATGAACAGAGACCGCTAATTCACTGACAAGGGTTTAGCAAGTTGTGGAAGGACATGTTGAGAAATCCTGATAAGTTTACTCCCTTAGCGTCCGATGAATGGAGTGAATGAATTCCTCGCAGCTCTTAAATAGTTTCACTGAGTGAAAAATATGAGGACAATGTTCTCCAACTCAAGAGAAGTATCATCTCTGGTTGGCTGTGGTGTTTTACCTAACGAGTTTGTCTGAAGTCCATCCTTTTAACATTTTCTAGCAGGGCCCGGAGTCTCCTGAATGTCCTACTTGTTCAAAGGGCACTCTTCATGTTAGCAGATGTCCCAAAGCACTGCCAAGTAGTCCAACAAACAATATTTTCAATAAGCGATACTGGATAATTTCACAGCGCAAGCTGCAGAAAATAGCTCTTCAATGCTGCGGAACCCCACCAGTCACAAAGCACTCAGACCCACATAAAGTTCACCAGACATGTGACATAAGCCGTGCTCCAGTCCTCACAGGGTTTTGACGTCAATGGGTTTTCTCCGTTCGGGGGCAAGTAGGTCAAAAGTCTACTGGCTACCAAGTGAATTTCTACTGTCGTCTATCAATTTATCCCAAAGCACGCGTTTACCTTCTCTGGGAAATAAAAAGCGGGCGAGCGTTAATGTTGAATCCTGCCTCATATTCTAGTATGTCCCAGACTGGCGGGTTGACAGCCACTGTGTTTGCATTGCAACCTGTGCATTTTAATACTTGGTGGGTCAGATCAGGTGTGTGTCAGTATAGGCTGTCACTTAATGTGTTGTGAAATGTAAATGTCATGTAAGATTTTTAAATTTATTTAACTGCCTTAATGTTGCTGGACGTCAGGAAGAGTAGCTGCTGCCTCGGCAAAAATACAACTAATTCTACACCTATATGGCCTCTCCTGGTTGTACAATGTACATGTACTATAAAAGCCCTGGTTATACATATAGGCCTGTGTGCAGGTTCACCTACCTTTACATGCTTTCATCTAGCACACAGGGCCTCAAATTGAAACCCGACGTGCCAAATGCAGGTAGATTTTGGCATTGGCGGGTAAGATCTCAATTTCACCAGTCACGTTGTCGGCTGGTCAGGGCTCCAGTGCGAGCATTTCACTCACATTTTGAAGAAAAAGTCATGTATGATCACATTTACAGCAAAATAAATGCTGCAGTAGCCATTTTGTTTAGTAGCTGGTAAATTCATCGCACAAAGTCAAAGAGCTAGGACTCCTATAGCCTATCCCACCTCGCGCTGCAACACTGCCTGGCTGGGAGCTTTGTGCCCGTGAGGAGCTGAGTGAAAGAATAATTTATAGAAGCACTGGCATAAAAGTTGGTCTAATATACTGAAGTGAGACTTTGTCCTTGTATTTCTTGGCTACTTACATTGTTTTTGTTCACAAGCTAGGTTTTTTTTTTTTCAATGTTTCAACTGCTAGAGAAGACAATGCAGCTACTAGTCAGACAATCTCACAGGCACAAACATGACTCCAGTCGCATTACCACGGTAACCTGTGAACATTGTCTCATCTGTGATAGTTCGGTTAAAAGACTGTCACAAATTATAGAAAAATAAACAATATACCACATCACTTCTTACTAGTAATACATTTGTTTCAGAAACATTACAAAGAATGCTAATCCATTTTACTGCGTTTTGTTGGTGTAATTTGAGCAAAAACATGTTGGCTGGTAAAAAAATCTGAGTGACTGGTAGATTTTAAAACCTACCTACCACAGTGGCTGGTGGACCAAAAAGTTCATTTTAGGCCCTAGTTGTCCATGTATACTATACAAGCTTGTCTAGCCTCAACAGGTTGTACAAGTAAAACTGTGTGTGGCCTCACCTGGTTGTACATGAAGCGCAGCATGAAGTCCAGCAGGAAGGACTTGCCCTTGCGGAAGGCACCGGCCACCGACACCACCACCACATTGAGGTCGCGCACATGCTCCTGCAGCAGGATGCGCTCCAGCGCCGCCTCGTCGAGCTCAAAGGCGTGGTCGTCCTCGTGAGCCACAACGATCTGGACCGGCCTGGCCGACAACACATCTTCCTCCGACAACAGGGCCTCCTCTTCCTCAGGGCTCATCTTATGAGGCACATCATCCACCCCATGCCCACCTGGGAGAGATGTTTAGAATCATTAAAAGGGAAAGTCTTCACTTAGTTCATAACTTAAAAAGAGAAGGTCCACCCCCAAATCGGTCTGTTAAACATTTTCAAACCTGAAAGTGGTTACTGGTTAGATAAAGTGGCTATTGACACATACCTGCATATGCCTACTAATTCACCCAATATCAATTCAACTGTGCTACTTTAACCAGATTTTTGGGGCACTACGCCATCATTTTTCACTCAACGATGCTAACACCAATCTGTAGCCTCGTTAAATCTACCTAGCCTAAATCTTGGGTTACTGGAACTAGGCCAAATCTTGGTTCTATAGTATCCTTTTAAAAAACATCAGCAACGGTACTCTGCAGAGAACCCGATCAAAATGCCGGGATGTCAAAGGTTATTTTGTTTTCTAAATGTTGTGTTAGCTAGCAGCGAGTTGGTGTGTCTGGTTGCCTTTCTGCCTCCTGTTTCTCTATGGTGTGGTTTAGACAGGTAGTCTATGGTCTGAGAGACACCCGCTCTGATCATACCAGTAAGGTTCTTGAACGAGATGAAAATAGTTTAATTTGTGGGAACCGTCCCTTTAAACACCAGAAACAGCAGACTGCAGTCAGAACAATAAATGGGTCCCAGTCATATGTCACAAGTTTTGATGTCAAACGTTCTTGACTTCAGACATGTCAGTATGCCAAAGCAACAACATTCAAGTCAAATGATAAGAGAGCAGTAACCAAGAGTAGGCCTAAATGACTATCATTATATTTTCATGATTCATTTTATGGATGCAATTCAATGAAGTTGAACTACAATATACAGTGCCTATGGAAAGTATTCAGACCACTTTACTTTTTCTACATTTTGTTACAGCCCTATTCTAAAATTGATTAAATAAATACTCAGCAATCTACGTACAATACCCCATAAAAACAGAAATACCTTACGTAAGTATTTAGACCCTTTGCTATGAGACTCGAAATTGAGCTCAGGTGCATCCTGTTTCCATTGATCATCCTTGAGATGTTTCTACAACTTGATTGGAGTCCACCTGTGGTATATTCAATTGATTGGACATGATTTGGAAAGGCACACCTGTCTATATAAGTTCCCACAGTTGACAGTGCATGTCAGAGCAGAAACCAAGCCATGAGGTCAAAGGAAGTGTCCGTAGTGCTCCGAGACAGGATTGTGTCGAGGCACAGATCTGTGGAAGGGTAGCAAAAAATCCCAAGAACAGTGGCCTCCAGCATTCTTAAATGGAAGAAGTTTGGAACCACCAAGACTCTTCCTAGAGCTGGCCGCCCGGCCAAACTGAGCAATCGGGGGAGAAGGGCCTTGGTCAGGGAGGTGACCAAGAACCCGATGGTCACTCTGACAGAGCTCCAGAGTTCCTCTGTGGAGATGGGAGAACCTTCCAGAAGGACAACCATCTCTGCAGCACTCCACCAATCAGGCCTTTATGGTAGAGTGGCCAGACTGAAGCTACTCCTTAGTAAAAGGCACATGACAGCCCGCTTAGAGTTTGCCAAAAGGCACCTAAAGACTCTCAGACCATGAGAATCAAGATTCTCTGGTCTGATGAAACCACGATTCTACTCTTTGGCCTGAATACCAAGCATCACGTCTGGAAGAAACCTGGCACCATCCCTACGGTGAAGCATGGTGGTGGCAGCATCATGCTGTGGGGATGTTTTTCAGCGGCAGGGACTGGGAGACTAGTCAGGATCGAGGCAAAGTGAATGGAGCAAAGTACAGAGAGATCCTTGATGAAAACCTGCTCCAGAGTGCTCAGGACCTCAGACTGGGGCGAAGGTTCACCTTCCAACAGGACAACAACCATAAGCATACAGCTAAGACAACACAGGAGTGGCTTCGGGACAAGTCTGAATATCCTTGAGTGGCCCAGCCAAATTCCGGACTTGAACCTGATCAAACATCTCTGGAGAGAATTGAAAATAGATGTGCAGCAACGCTCCCCATCCAACCTGACAGAGCTTGAGAGGATTTGCAGAGAAGAATGGGAGAAACTCCCCAAATACAGGTGTGCCAAGCTTGTCGCGTCATACCCAAGAAGACGCGAGGCTGTAATTGCTGCCAAAGGTGTTTCAACAAAGTAAAACAATTCTAAAAACCTGTTTTTGCTTTGTCATTATGGGGTAGTGTGTGTAGATTGATGAGGGGAAAAAAACGATTTAATCAATTTTAGAATAAGGCTGTAACATAAATGTGGACAAAGTCAAGGGGTCTGAATACTTTCCGAAGGCACTGTATGCTGATGTTCTCGGAATAGTTGAGCTGCTCTTTGAGTGAAACAGAGCTGAAAGATGAAAATACTGTCTGTACCATACGCTCACAGAAATGCACAACAGGAAACAGAGTGACCGGAACTGGGTTGCAAAGTTTGCAGTTCACAAATGGGTAAGAAACAAACATTGGTTAGAGCAGATGGACCAAAATGCCCACGTCTAGCAGGCAGACGGTGCAGCCCTGCCAGCGCGACATCAATCGGCCTCCCCGGCCAAATTCTTTCATTAATAAAGTCTGTGGGCTCTGGTTCGGTTCCCCCTGTCCTCCCAAGGACAGTCAGCCCATTGGGAGGGGGGGGGGGGGGGGGTCATGAGGGGCGCGCGCACACGTAGCCACCCTCATCACATTACAGTTGATGACACGGCAGTAATCGCCAGAAGGTCGGGAAGAACGCAAGACAAATAAAGCCCCCGTCGTTTCAGACTAGATCAACACAACATGAGCACAACATTTAAGGGGTTAAGGGCAAAGCAACCAGTCTTGTGCTAATTGCGCTGCTAATCGAATAGCTTGATAGACATCTACACAACAAGCAACTGTTCATCATAGCCATGGCCTTGACAGACCATGACTGATGGGGGAGGGGGGGGGGGGGGGGGGGGGGATTTGACCACCATGACCGGACCCTTCGTATAAATAACCCTGCCTTATGTGCTGCAGTATCGAAACTGCCTACTGCCCAGTCAAGGGTGCTTGACTGGGCACCTCAATAAGCATCTATAGACACAAACCTAAACCAGGACTAAAAAGCGCGTTCAACTGAGAATCCTGTGGCCGGAGAATGTCCCTATAAGCATAGGCCTACACCTAGTGCAGCACCGGAATGGGCATCCACAGCCACAGTGTGTGTGCAGGATTTTGTTCGGGAACAGCACTAGCTAAACGCACCTGGAGTCGCACTGTTAGAGCTGGAATGGAACAAAAGCCTGCACACACTGCAGCCCTCCCGGAACCCTAGTTTTGAGGATAGAAGTGTTGAAGCTAGAAGCTCATTTGGCCAAATGAACAGCTGGAAGCCAATGCTGCTGGGAGGAGCGGGTGATGAACGATCTGACTAAGTACGGGATGAAAGCGAGTTCTCACGGCTGAGGAAGACTTGCTGCATTATTTAGAGCGCTTTGCTCATATACCAACACGTCATCATGCCAAACATCAGGGGACCAGCCAAGAGGATGGGTGCGAGTGACTCAAATGACTCAATAGATTCTTCAACTATAAGGTGCTTTTTTGAGCTCTCCTAGCTGTGCTGTTGAGGAACTAGAGCAAGCACACTGGTTTGGAACACAACTCCTCCATCCCCACCATCACGCAATTACTGTTGTTTATGCAATCCAAAAACAGCTCATTACAAATCACAATTTGGGTCAGGTGGGCATAATTTGAAAGCTTGTTCTATTGACAAGTTATAAAATACGATCTTAGTGTTAAGCTTAAATTTAAAACGTCAACGGGGTAGGGACGTTAATCTGGTAATCCAAACGAAACCAGACAACAAAATCATGCCATAGGTCAAAGGGAGCTAACCTAGGCTATTTATAACCTAGGCCCTGCAATGTTGTTCACTTAGGCCAATGTTCTCTTGCTCACTTATCAGCACTCTGTTCAGATGCATGTGCAGATATCAGTGTAGGCCGAAGTTGCACATAGACATTGCTCTCGGGTCAGTTTTATATTTTCCCTACTAATGGTTAAGGTTAGGATTGGGAGAGGGGAAGATGATCCTAGTCATCATCCTATAGCCGGAGATCTCTTCCGTCAGCAGTTGTCCACTGAGACCGCTATGTTAGAGAAAATGCCATGTTAGGATGATGACGGGACTCCCTTTTTAAGAATCTGTGCCTTGCAGTGACGCAACTCGCACAACTGGAACTCGCACCAGTCAAGCACAATTTCTTGCTAAGCAGTAGGCAGTCTAAGCACACAAATTAAAGCATACTCACTTTGTCGTTACTGCAGGGGAGATATGTTGGTTGAGAGTGTAAGCTATGCCAAATGCCTGCTCCAACTAAGCTAGCTAGCTCATAAAATGTTAGCCAAGAGGTGCAAAAGCTTGGCCTAGGTCTTAAGGGTGGAACTGGGGAGAAAATTGGATAGGAAAACATTTAATTGGATAGCCAGACATAAGACAGAGTTGCCTCATGCTATAGAAACAGGAGATGGGCTCCTGCCCTATAGTCCATCCTGGCTCGAGCCTCGGACAAGGCATAGCCTACTTCTTAGAGGCAAAAGATCCCAATCATAGCGTTCCTTTTACAAATTTGCCATCCTCTTAATCTCCCACGCTTGGACGGATGGTCAGACGTAGTTCTCTCCTTGTATGGGAACATTTCTATTCCTAACAATTCCATTAAGTTAATTCCTACACCTCTGACCTTGGCTCATTTCAAGAAGTCCAAATTAAGAAGTCCAGCAGAACCAACTTAAAGGGATATTTCGGGATTGTGGCAATGAGGCCCTTTATCTACTTCCCCAGAGTCAGATTAACTTGTGAATACCATATATTTTTTTATGTAATTTTTATGTTAGTTTGAAGGAAGTTGTTAACAAGCGCAATTGCTAACTAATATTAGCGCATTGACTGGAAGTCTATGGGTATCTGCTAGCCAACGCTGGTTAGCATTGGCACGCAAAACTACCTCTAACTTCATACTGGACACATAGAAATGGTAACCACAGGTTTATCTGACTCTGGGGAAGTAGGGAAAGGGCCTCATTGCCAAAATCCCGAAGTGTCCCTTTAAAACATGAGCTCGAGCTGAGCTCAACCCCCCCCCCCCCCCCCCCAACTCAAGCCATTCCTCCAATCCACCATGCAATCCCATGGTATGACTGGCTAGGTCAATGTTCAAAAACACACCATGTAAGATAGCCCTAGACTTGTGCATCAAAGCAGCAGGGCTAGGTAAGGTTACAGGAACAACTGCTGCAAGTAAACAAACTTGATCTCTAGGGCTTAGTGGAAGCAGTGAAAGTGTAATGGCTTACTTCCATGCTTGTTTGCATGCAGTCAGTATTGAAACAGTTAATGATACAGTAGTTGGCAAGCTAAAGTATCAAGTATTCCAACATCTTTGGTCAACTGGCCAGGCAAACTAGCTAATCCTCTTGAGAGGGTTGTGTAACAGAAGATAAGACCAGCTACTACAGCAGCTAACTAACGTCTAGCTGGCCAAATTAATTATGTTTGCAGTAGACTAACGTTAGAACATAGGTTCCTTGGCCTCCTTACCTTCTAACAGGTTAGTTAGATATCCAACTAAAATAGTTAGGTACACAAAACACTTATGCCACTCATGTCATCCTGTACTTTGATCATTCATTTAAAACGTTTACAAGCTCATGCTAGCTAGCTAACAGTAGCTATCTAATAATGACATTGACACTTGAAGATTGCTTTGACATAAGGTGGATCATGCCTTCACATACGGTACCAGTGTGGGCTAATGGGGCAAGCCATACTGGTAGTTCACTAGATATCAAAATCCTAAAATTACCTGGATTTACTAAAACCAACAAGTAAGACAAATGTCAGCCAGCTAACATAATTTAGCTAGTTAGCATTACAAAAAGGAACAGTCAGTAAAGCGTATTGTGTAGCGCTAACTTATTATTACTGGCTGGCTAGCTAGCTTGCTAACGTTGGTTGAGGCGTTTGACTTTGTTGAACCGAAACATTTGGGTTGTCATAATATTTTAGTTTCAGTCATACACAATCAAGACGTTAATGTTAATTCAATATTTTCCTCCTAAAATTGAAAGGGGATGAGTAGGAAACGAATAATGGGATGGATGCTGTGCACTGGAACTCGATAGCATTCCCTCGTCCATGATAACGTTAGCTCAGAATGAAAATAACAGGGATATTATCGTCAATCCCACAAAACAACCTAATTGTATATATGTTCAGATATAATTTACTACATAAGGATAAATAATACCTTCATCGAAAATGCTGTTTTTGCAATTTTGCTGAGAGTGATTCCGATGCTTCAACCCGCTCTCCTCCGCCATCTTGACCCGTTCAAAATAATCAAATTCAGCTGACGTCAAAAACCCCGAACCCCCTTGCCTCTTTATCAAGTTCAAACGATGGGGTTTTTCCGCGGGGTCCTAAATTAATTAATGGAATATGTAAGAGCATTGTTTGTGCATTGATTGAAAGACTCAACCTTCTGATTAACTTGTTTTGTTTATTATGGTCTGATAATGGGCATTGTTCTTGCCATACAGACACACACACACAAATGCCAAAACAAAATGTTGCCTTTAAATATGTTACATTTATTAAATATCATTTAATGAAAATCATTATTTAGTGTTTAGAGATCTAGGATGGTAGTGTGTGATTATGCAGTTGCCCATGTGATGTTCATGCATTTTTCAGTTGATGTGTGCCAATTACTGAACCATGTAGACTGTAGAATTTTAGTAAATGGGAGACCAAAATAATGAAAAATTTTCCCCACAGAATATATAGACAGACCGTGGAACGTAAAATACAAATATACAGAAATAGTTCAACTCCATGTCACTTATCACCAACTCCACAGATGTACAAGGACTGAAAGAGAAATAGGCCCAGCCCAATATAATCCATTATTAGACATATGCCGGTATTGTGAGGGCAGCGAGCCATCAAAACAAGTGGAAGCACATGTGAACCAATAGAACAACCTAAAGCATCAATCATATTTATATGACTAACTGTGGTACATAAAGCAAAGCAAGCAGGGGATTGTAATATTATGTTTCACGCTTCACTGAGTAGACACATTAAAACAGTCAATGAAGTAATGATTGACTCAGTGGTCTTCCCATATTGATCCGAAATGTTCTCTATCCTTTTTTTGTTACATGTTTTTTTATGTATCCTTTATTTAACTAGGCAAATCTAAATTGTTGATTAAAGGATTAAAGCCTACAAACATTTTTTCAGTCCCAAACAAAGTCAAGTGTGCATCTTCGTGGACCCTTGTTAGTTTGTGGCACGAGATAAGTGGAGCATGCCATGTGATGCAAATAAGTGGTGTTAGGAAAAGTCCTTGCAAATGCATTGGCCATTTCACTATCAAAGCACTCAGCCCTTTTAAATAGAAGCCAATGAGTGCATTTACATGCACACTAATAATTCGATATTAAACTGATTATGGCTGAAAGCCGAGTATGGCATTAGTCATGTAAACACCTTACTCTTCTTATCTTAATCGGCGTAAGGTCATAATCGAAGTAAGCATACGCCGATTTAAACACCTGGTTTTCTGAGAAATCTTTCGAATTATTAGGACATGTATACAGCTTAATCGGCGTTCCAGCGGTGTATTTGATCTGCGCATGTGCCAGCACCGGGTAGCGCAAGCTTCCCACTGTATGCTCGAGTGAAGTGAGTTCGGAAAGTATGCATCTTATAAATCGTTTTCACATACAAACTTTATATGTCCGAACTCATAATCAAATAGTCTTCGTAAAAATAATATGGTCACTGTGGTTGAACGTTTATCTGGATTGGCGATTTTCTGCATTTATCAAAAGTCCCATCAGCAGCCTGGTTTCAGATGTGTCCATGTAAACAGGATTATTAGGGAAATCGTTCTTCTTGCAAAGCATGTAAACGTTTCAGACGAGCTATTATATTAACCTGACTATCCGTCACAATAATCGAATTATTGTGCGCATGTAACCGAGCACAATGAGTCTGATTGGCTCTTAGGGATCGGTCGAAATGTTCACAATTATTACCGGGAGGAAAATGGGGGAGGGTCGTGCTTTTTCAATTTCACTCAGGGGAAGGGTTTAGTATTTTTTTATTTAATCTATGGGAGGGTCATGTAATTTGTTATCGATTAAATGTCAGCATTTGTCAGCATTTTGGAATTGACGTATTGAATTTGACTATGTGTAACTTTGGTGTATAACCCTGCTCTCGCTCTCTCTCTCTCTGTGTGTCTCTGGCTGGGTGGGCATTTCGCTTTTGCGTTTCCGTTGGCTGTTCGATCAGTCCCTCTTTGTGCTTGGCCTATCCAGCACATGTGCATGTAGAGTATCTGGCAAATAAAATAGCGCTTGTAGTGATGACATACGGAGCTAGTGCGCAACAGAAATGCTGCATTCAAAACAACTGGGAATTGAAACTGAAATCTCTGACTTCCGACTTCAGTGCGTTCAAGACAACTAAGAACTCGGGAAACAATAATCTTCACAATAATGTAAGGGTTTCTTGCAGTGTCTGTACGCTGAAGAGAGTCTAGAAAAGTTCAATGGAATTTTGGAGTCGAAAGGAGATGGTTCCTCAATGCGGAAAAAAAGTGAATGGATTAAATCAGGTGTTGCTACCAAATGGGGGGGGGGGGGGGGGGGGGACAACAGTCCATGTGGATGGCTGAACTATCTGTATGCCTATGAATTGTTATCCTTCTTTTTCAATCGATATGTTTATCATAGGCTGCCTGTCATTTCATGTAAATCTGATTTATAAAAAAAGATTTCACTGTGTAAATTCGTTGGCCTATTCACTGCAGTATTATTCCTAATAATTCCTCTTTAACTCTTGGAGTCCCAGGAAAAGCTAGACTTACAATAGCTTGTTGTACACTTATTTCACACATTTTATTTACTACTACAGCTTGGTCTTGCTTTCTGAATGTAAAATACAGAAACCAAAAGAACTGAGGCATATTCATTACACCAATTCTGTTGCAAAATGTTTCTTAAACGGAAGCAAATGGAATGAAACAGGGAGGGAACTATCTGAATTTGTCCAATAGAATCGTTTTGCTCTGTTTGCTTCAGTTTGGTTATAAACGGTAAACGGTTTCCATAATGAATACACCCCTGGCTTGGAGGAGAGAGAGAGTGCATGCGATGGTGTGATCAAAATACACCATAATGAGTAACTTGCTAATGTACCTTTCTGGACCTTGTAAACTGTCGAGAATAGACCCATAACTGATCCAAATGGTTGGATAATCAGGTCTATGCTGTATGCTACTCCCTGTATATAACTTTATTTTTTATTTCACCTTTATTTAACCAGGTAAGCCAGTTGAGAACAAGTTCTCATTTACAACTGCGACCTGGCCAAGATAAAGCAAAGCAGTGCGATAAAAACAACAACACAGAGTTACATATGGGGTAAAACAAAACAAAGTCAAAAATACAACAGAAAAAAATATATATACAGTGTGTGCAAATATAGCAAGTTCTGGAGGAAAGGCAATAAATAGGCTATAGTGCAAAATAATTACAATTAGTATTAACACTGGAATGATAGATGTGCAAGAGATGATGTGCAAATAGAGATACTAGGGTACAAATTAGCAAAATAAATAACAATATAGGGATGAGGTAGTTGGGCGGGCTAATTTCAGATGGGCTGTGTACAGGTGCAGTGATCGGTAAGGTGCTCTGACAACTGATGCTTAAAGTTAGTGAGGGAGATAAGTGTCTCCAGCTTCAGAGATTTTTGCAATTTGTTCCAGTCATTGGCAGCAGAGAACTGGAAGGAATGGCGGCCAAAGGAGGTGTTGGCTTTGGGGATGACCAGTGAGATATACCTGCTGGAGCGCATACTACGGGTATGCGCTCCTGCAGGTATACACATTCTTGTGTATTTTATTTTATTCTTCTTGTGTTACTATTTAATTTGTACTATTATCATTAGGTATGGCTCGTAAGCAAGCATTTCACGGTAAAGTCTACACCAGTTGTATTTGGCGCATGTGACAAATACAATTTGATTTGATTTTACAGTTGAAGTCGGAAGTTTACATATACCTTAGCCAAATACATTTAAACTCAGTTTTTCACAATTCCTGACATTTAATCCTAGTAAAAATTCCCTGTTTTAGGTCAGTTAGGATTACCACTTTATTTTAAGAATGTGAAATGTCAGAATAATAGTAGAGAGAATGATTTATTTCAGCTTTTATTTCTTTCATCACATTCCCAGTGGGTCAGAAGTTTACATACACTCAATTAGTATTTGGTAGCATTGCCTTTAAATTGTTTAACTTGGGACAAACATTTCGGGTAGCCTTCCACAAGCTTCCCACAATAAGTTGGGTGAATTTTGGCCCATTCCTCCTGACAGAGCTGGTGTAACTGAGTCAGGTTTGTAGTTCTCCTTGCTCGCACACGCTTTTTCAGTTCTGCCCACACATTTTCTATAGGATTGAGGTCAGAGCTTTGTGATGGCCACTCCAATACCTTGACTTTGTTGTCCTTAAGCCATTTTGGCACAACTTTGGAAGTATGCTTGGGGTCACTGAGTTTGAAGGTAGGCCTTGAAATACATCCACAGGTACACCTTCAATTGACTCAAATGATGTCAATTAGCCTATCAGAAGCTTCTAAAGCCATGGCATCATTTTCTGTAATTTCCCAAGCTGTTTAAAGGCACAGTCAACTTAGTGTATGTAAACTTCTGACCCACTGGAATTGTGATACAGTGAATTATAAGTGAAATAATCTGTCTGTAAACAATTGTTGGAAATATGACTTGTGTCATGCACAAAGTAGATGTCCTTACCGACTTGCAAAAACTATAGTTTGTTAACAAGAAATGTGTGGAGTGCTTAAAAAACGAGTTTTAATGACTTCAACCTAAGTGTATGTAAACTTCTGACTTCAGCTGTATGCACTTATTTTGTCATGAAGCATTAAAAACAGAACGTTTGAGCGGTTATTGTCTTGCTCGTCACTGTAATCAGAGGGCTATTATCAATACTTTGCATGCCAGTTTTGCTTGGCACTTTTTGTTTTAATGTAAGAAGCATTAATGTGGTTAAAGAAAATTGAATATTTCAATTTAAATTATTATACAAAATTCTTGCAACCAATATAATGCTATATATATGGGGGATACAACCTTCCCAGCTCTGCAGATTTTGCTGCGAAGAGGCAGAGTCATTAGATCATTTATTTTGGTACTGTCCATACATAGCTTGTTTTTGGTCACAGGTCCAGGAATGGCTAAATAATTGCAACATTTACCTTGAGCTAACTCTGCAGATAGCACTACTGGGTGATTTGAAAAGTCATAGTCAATCGATCAATAATACAATAATACTTTTAGCAAAAATGTTTATCTTTCATTTACAATCTGTAGAAACTATGAGAATAGAAAGGTTCAGAACTTTAATGAAACATCACAGCACAGTTGAAAAATATATGGCAAATAGAAATCCAATATTGATGGGAGGGGTTGAATGTAGCTGAAGACTGGGACTAATAACAACAAAGATAAGTAATGTAAAATATACTGTGTCCGTAAAATGTACAGTGCGTTCGGAAATTATTCAGACCCCCTTGACCTTTTCCACATTTTGTGATGTTACAGCCTTATTCTAAAATGTATTACATTATATGTTTTCCTCATCAGTCTACACACAATACCCCATAATGAAAAAGTGAAAACAGGTTTTTAGAAATTTTAGCATTTCTTTATTTTTAGAAAAGAAAAAAAAAGAGGACGTCCTGGAGGGGGTTGGCCCGTTCCAACCCCGCCCGACTCGGATCACGAGCTGATGGAGCTGGAAGAGATCCGGGAGAGCGGAGGACGACAGCGCCAATGTCAATCTGTTGGCACGAAGGGACATTACACCGCACAATGTCGTCAGCGTTCTTTTGGGTCTGGAGGCGGCAGGCAGGGCACTCTCGCATCACCCCAGGTATCGAACACCCACACTCGTTCAGAGCCCTCTGCTGCGCACTGTACCCTACCCATCCACTTTCCTGATCACATTGTAGTTCCCCAGTGTAAGGCGCTAGGTTGGTGCAACCACGGTGGAAAGTCCAGACAGTACCTCCACCGTGCGCATTCCCCCCGAATACCTTGATTTGGCGCACGTGTTTTCCAAAACGCAGGCGACCAAGTTACCACCTCATCGGGCGGGGGATTGTGCGATAAACCTACGGGTAGACGCTGTGCCTCCCAGGAGTCATGTGTATCCCCTGTCACAGGCTGAAACGGAGGCTATGGAAACATACGTTACCGAGTTCCTGCGCCAGAGGTTTATACAACCCTCCACTTCACCCGCCTCCTCAAGTCTTTTTTTGTGAAGAAGAAAGACGGCGATCTGTGCCCTTGCATTGATTATCGATCACTGAACAAGGAGACGATACGATTTAGTTATCCTCTCCCCCTCATTCCTTCAGTGATCGAGTCAATGCATGGGGCGCGCTTCTTCACCAAATTAGATCTCTGGAGTGTGTACAACCTGGTGTGTGTCCGAGAAGGGGATGAGTGGAAGACAGCATTCAGCACAACCACGGAGCATTACGAATACCTGGTGATGCCGTACGGTTTGATGAATGCTCCATCTGTCTTCCAGTCCTTTGTGAACGAGGTGTTTCGGGACATGCTTGGTCGTGGTGTAGTGGTCTACATCGATGACATTCTGGTGTATTCCACTACGCGCGCAGAGCATGTGTCCCTGGTTCGCAAAGTACTGGCCAGACTGTTGGAAAATGACCTTTATGCCAAGGCAGAAAAGTGTATATTTCTTCAGCAGTCCGTCTCCTTCCTCGGATACCGTATTACCACCTCAGGTGTGGAGATGGAGGGATATCGCACTTCGGTCGTACAGTGCGCTGCCTGACCAGAAAGTACTGGTGGCCTACCTTGGCTAAAGACGTGAGGGTGTATGTCTCCTCCTGCTCAGTGTGCGCCCAGAGTAAGGCACCTAGGCACCTCCCAGCGGGTAAGTTACAGCCTTTACCAGTTCCACAACGACCATGGTCTCACCTGAGTGTTGATTTCCTTACTGATCTTCCCCTCTCTTAAGGTAACACCACCATCCTGGTCGTTGTGGACCGCTTTTCCAAGGCCTGCCGCCTCCTTCCTCTGCCCGGTCTCCCCACGGCCCTGCAGACTGCGGAGGCCCTGTTTACACACGTCTTCCGGCACTACGGGGTACCAGAGGATATAGTGTCTGACCGGGGTCCCCAGTTCACATTCAAGGTCTGGAAGGCATTCATGGAACGTCTGGGGGTCTCGGTCAGCCTGACCTCTGGATTCCACCCCGAGAGTAATGGGCAGGTGCAAAGGGTTAATCAAGATGTGGGTAGGTTCCTGCGGTCCTACTGCCAGGACCGGCCGGGGGAGTGGTCGGTGTTCTTGCCATGGGCCAAATATGCCCAGAACTCTCTCCGTCACTCCTCCACTAACCTAACGCCATTCCAATGTGTTTTAGGTTACCAACCGGTTCTGGCACCGTGGCACCAGAGCCAGACCGAGGCTCCTGTGATGGATGACTGGTTTTAGTACATGTATAAGTGTTCCCTCTGCCCACCTTGTCCTTGTGGGTGATTGTTGAATGTGAGATGAGAGTAGCTCGGTTGAGCTACATGTACTTTGTATTGCCGGGGTATATTTTCCCTGTGTGCCTGTTTTGTTCCAGTGCGCCTGTTTTGACGCTATCCAGCGTAACTTTGGACGTAACTCTGTATTCTGTGATTTACCCTCCTGCGCCTGACTCCTTCAAATCACCTCTTACACCACCAATCAGGCCTTTATGATAGAGTGGCCAGACGGAAGCCACTCCTCAGTAAAAGGCACATGACAGCCCTCTTGGAGTTTGCCAAAAGGCACCTAAAGGACTCAGACCATGAGAAACAAGATTCTCTGGTCTGATGAAACCAAGATTGAACTCTTTGGCCTGAATGCCAAGCATCACGTCTGAAAGAAACCTGGCACCATCCCTACGGTGAAGCATGGTGGTGGCAGCATCATGCTGTGGGGATGTTTTTCAGCGGCAGGGACTGGGAGACTAGTCAGGATCGAGGGAAAGATTAACAGAGCAAAGTACAGAGAGATCCTTGATGAAAACCTGCTCCAGAGTGCTCAGGACCTCAGACTAGGGCGAAGGTTCACCTTCTAACAGGACAACAACCCTAAGCACACAGCCAAGACAAAGCAGGAGTGGCTTCTGGACAAGTCTCTGAATGTCCTTGAGTGGCCCAGCCAGAGACAGGACTTGAACCCGATCTAACATCTCTGGAGAGACCTGAAAATAGCTGTGCAGTGACGCTCCCCATCCAACCTGACAGAACTTGAGAGGATCTGCAGAGAAGAATGGGAGAAACTCCCCAAATACAGGTGTGCCAAGCTTGTAGCGTCATACCCAAGAAGACTCAAGGCTGTAATCGCTGCCAAAGGTGCTTCAACAAAGTACTGAGGAAAGGGTCTGAATACTTATGTAAATGTGATATTTCAGGGTTTTCTTTTTTAATAAATTTGCAAAAATGTATAAAAACCTGTTTTTGCTTTGTCATTATGGGTTATTGTATGTAGATTGATGAGGGGCAAAAAACTATTTAATCCATTTTAGAATAAGGCTGTAATGTAACAAAATGTGGAAAAAGTGAAGGGATCTGAATATTTTCCCGAATGCAGTGTAAGCCCATATATGGTCATAAACAAGTTCAACATTGCACCCAACAACCACATGGCAACACACCTGTCAATAAACACCAGTCAGTGGTCAAATCAATAAACCCCATCATCCAACCTTTGGAACACATTAGTAACATCACATTATGTGTCCAAATCGTGAATACTAGCATCAGTGCCCTCTGGTTGACCTTCGCCCATGTCAGTTTCCTCCTTGGACTAGGGAACCTACAGAAGAACAGGGGGTTTTCACAGGCCTTTCTGTGGTAGAGAATAGAGAATAGAGCCGTAATGGCAGCCATTTCACACAGTGTTGACTTGGTTCTCGTGTTTTCCTGATCCGAGTGGCCTGGGGCACTAGGAAGCCCTGTACCCATGTCATGTGAAGGGGGCCTAACCTGGGCAAGTGAGGGTGATTGAATCATACCGAGACACTGAGAAATTTCAAAGCCCGGAGCTGTCCTGATACACATGCACACCCACACACAAGGACTAACACACACACACAAATAAAGACATTTACCAAAGCAAGTACACAAAGGCTTAAAATGTATGGACAGGGAGATTCTAAAGGCCACCACTTTCATGTTACAGCTATTACTAATAGTAATGGACATTTACCATGCCCCCATCCCAATGGACATTTATCATTGTTGCAGTTGTAAATATGTATTTAAAAATACAATTGATTATTTTTTTATTATTGATTATTTTTATTGTTTCATTCACATGGAGCTCTGAGCTTAAGAATTTCACTGTACCCTGCAACTAAATCTGTGACCCTGTGCACGTGACTAATACAATCAAATCTAATGAAATTACAGTTGATTTTCACATTCTGAGGCATTTAACTGCCCATCTACATGAATCTTGGTAGATAACATTTATGTATAGCAGTATTATTCACTATACTGTAGTCTGTAGTTGTATATTTGCAACCATTTTCATCATTATTAGACAAGCATTTGCAACAACATGACTGTGATTACTTTAATTCGCTGTATATTAGATTTGGTTAGATTTATGAAAAGTTACTTTATTTTGTAATATGAATTGGATTAGGGTGTTTGTACACTGGTTCAGACATATTTTCAGAATGAATAGGGTAATATCATATTGTGATTATAGTGTATTATAGTGTACACATTATTCACAAATATGTACATATAGTGTACATATTGTAGTATACATAGTGTCATACTATGATTCTGACAAAACACAATATGAAATAAGTGAAATATACAGTGCATTGGATAGTATTCAGACCCCTTGACTTTTTCCACATTTTGTTACGTTACAGCCTTATTCTAAAATTTATTAAATAGTTTTTCCCCCCTCATCAATCTACACAATACTCCATAATCACAAAGCAAAAACAGGTTTATATACATTTTTGCAAATGTATACAAAATAAAAACCTGAAATATCACATTTACATAAGTATTCAGACCTTTTTATCAGTAGTTGAAGCACCTTTGGCATCGATTACAGCCTTGAGTCTTCTTGGGTATGACGCTACAAGCTTGGCACACCTGTATTTGGGGAGTTTCTCCCATTCTTCTCTGCAGATCCTTTCCAGTTCTGTCAGGTTGGATGGGGAGCGTCGCTGCACAGATATCTTCAGGTCTCTCCAGAGATGTTCGATGGGGGTCAAGTCCGGTCTCTGGCTGGGCCACTCAAGGACATTCAGAGACTTGTCCCGAAGCCACTCCTGCATTGTCTTGGCTGTGTGTTTAGGGTTGTTGTCCTATTGAAGGGTGAACCTTCACCCTAGTCTGAGGTCCTGAGCGCTCTGGAGCAGGTTTTCATCAATGATCTCTCTGTACTTTGCTCTGTTCATCTTTTCCTCGATCCTGACTAGTCTCCCAGTTCCTGCTGCTGAAAAACATCCACACAGCATGACGCTGCCACCACCGTGCTTCATGTAGGGATGGTTCCAGGTTTCCTCTAGACATGACACTTGGCATTCAGGCCAAAGAGTTCAATCTTGGTTTCATCAGACCAGAGAATCTTGTTTGTCATGGTCTGAGTCCTTTAGGTGCCTTTTCGCAAACTCCAAGCGGGCTGTCATATGCCTTTTACTGGAGTGGCTTTCGTCTGGCCACTCTACCATAAAGGACTGATTGGTGGAGTGCTGCAGAGATGGTTATCCTTCTGGAAGGTTCTCCCATCTCCACAGAGGAACTCTGGAGCTCTGTCAGAGTTATCATTGGGTTCTTTGTCACCTCCCTGACCAAGGCCCTTCTCCCCCGATTGCTCAGTTTGGTTGGCGGCCAGCTCTAGGAAGTGTCTTGGTGGTTCCAAACTTCTTCCATTTAAGAATGATGGAGGCCACTGTGTTCTTGGGGAACTTCAATGCTGCAGAAATGTTTTGGTACCCTTCCCCAGATCTGTGCCTCGACACAATCCTGTCTCGGAGCTCAACAGACAATTCCTTCAACCTCATGTGCCACTAGAGATCCTGGTTCGAATCCAGGCTCTGTCGTAGCCGGCCGCGACCGGGAGACCCATGGGGCGGCGCACAATTGGCCCAGCGTCGTCCAGGGTAGGGGAGGGAATGGCCGGCAGGGATGTAGCTCAGTTGGTAGAGCATGGCGTTTGCAATGCCAGGGTTGTGGGTTCGATTCCCACGGGGGGCCAGTATGAAAAAATAAAAAATAATGTATGCACTCACTAACTGTAAGTCGCTCTGGATAAGAGCGTCTGCTAAATGACTAAAATGTTAAATGTAAATGTAAAAAATGTAAATGTAAAAATTTTAATGGCTTGTGTTTTTGCTCTGACATGCACTGTCAACTGTGGGACCTTATATAGACTGGTGTGTGCCTTTCCAAATCATGTCATAACAATTTAATTTACCACAGGTGGACTCCAATCAAGTTGTAGAAACATCTCAAGGATGATCAATGGAAACAGAATGCACCTGAGCTAAATTTCGAGTATCATAGCAAAGGGTCTGGATACTTATGAAAATCAGTGTTTTCTGTTTTTTTTATACATTTGCTAACATTTCTAAAAACCTGTTTTCACTTTTTCATTATGGGGTATTGTGTGTAGATTGATGAGGAAAAAATATAATTTAATCCATTTTATAATAAGGCTGTAACGTAACAAAACGTGGAAAAAGTCAAGGGGTCTGAATACTTTCCGAAGGAACTGTATACCCAACATCTGTATCAGGGATAAGACTTCAGCCAAGTGGAACACCCTTTAAAGTTTAAAACACTACAGCCAGCCAAACATACTTTTGCTGGACTCCCGTCTCTGAAGTCCAACACCATTTACAACAATAACAGAGACATCTTCCGTCTTCCTCCGAGGCGATTGGTTACATGGACTAGGGGTGGAAAATGGAGTCCTCACGGCCTAGTATTTATCTGTGCCCTTTGGTGTGTGGGTGAGTTCATTAGGAGAGTGATATACAGTGGACCGGTAAGAGATCAATACCAGCTATGTGTCCCAAATGTCACCCTTTTCCCTATATAGTACACTACTTTTGGCCAGGGTCCATAAGGCTCTGGTCAAAAATAGTGCACTATGTAGGGAATAGGGTGACATTTGGAACGCACACAGGTCTGCTGAAGTGATGAGGGCAACATGGAGTGGCACACATTCCTCGTCGTTATATGTTGTTTTCGGTAGCTTCCTATTGATCTAGCTTGGCTAATGACCTCAGGGCTGGCTGAGGCGCTGGTCTTAGCTCGTTTAGCAATACTGCAGAATTCTGCAGGGACCTGTGTAAAGCTAAGACATGGTGTTAGGGTTCCAGGGACATAGTGTACATATACAACCTTCAAACCTTAATCGTTAGTACAAGTTTTTAAGCCCCTTTGCTCACCCTACTAGCCTGGTCCGGTATGAAACAAGCCCTCAACGTGAGCAAGACAAAGGAGATGATTGTGGACTACAGGAAAAGAAGGGCCGAACACACCCCCATTCACATCGACGGGGCTGTAGTGGAACGGGTTGAGAGTTTCAAGTTCCTTGGTGTCCACATCACCAACAAACTATCATGGTTGAAACACACCAAGAAAGTCGTGAAGAGGGCACGACAACGCCTTTTCCCTCGCAGGAGACTGAAAAGATTTGGCATGGTTCCCCAGATCCTCAAAAGGTTATACAGCTGCACCATCGAGAGCATCCTGACTGGATGCATCACCGACTGGTATGGCAACTGCTAAGGCGCTACAGAGGGTAGTGCGTACGGCCCAGTACATCACTGGGGCCAAGCTTCCTGCCATCCAGGACCTACAGTTGAAGTTGGAAGTTTACATACACTTAGGTTGGAGTCATTCAAACTCATTTTTGAACCACTCCACACATTTCTTGTTAACAAACTATAGTTTTGGCAAGTCGGTTAGGACATCTACTTTGTCTATGACACAAGTAATTTTTCCAACAATTGTTTACAGACAGATTATTTCACTTATAATTCACTGTATCACAATTCCAGTGGGTCAGACATTTACATACACTAAGTTGACTGTGCCGTTAAACAGCTTGGAAAATTCCAGAAAATGATGTCATGGCTTTAGAAGCTTCTGATAGGCTAATCTACATAATTTGAGTCAATTGAAGGTGTACCTGTGTATGTATTTCAAGTCCTACCTTCAAACTCAGTGCCTCTTTGTTTGACATCATGGAAAAATCAAAACAAATAAGCCAAGACCTCAGAAAAATGGTAGACCTCCACAAGTCTGCTTCATCATTGGGAGCAATTTCCAAATGCCTGAAGGTACCACGTTCATCTGTACAAACAATAGTACGCAAGTATGGGACCACGCAGCCGTCATACCACTCAGGAAGGAGACGCGTTCTGTCTCCTAGAATACTTTGGTGTAAAAAGTGCAAATCAATCCCAGAACAACAGCAAAGGACCTTGTGAAGATGCTGGAGGAAACAGGTACAAAAGTATCTATATCCACAGTAAAACGAGTCCTATATCGACATAACCTGAAAGGCCGCTCAGCAAGGAAGAATCCACTGCTCCAAGACCATCATAAAAAAAGCCAGACCGGTTTGCAACTGCACATGGGGACAAAGATCGTACTTTTTGGAGAAATGTCCTCTGGTCTGATGAAACAAAAATAGAACTGTTTGCCCATAATGACCATTACATTTGGAGGAAAAAGGGGGCTTCTTGCAAGCCGAAGAACACCATCCCATCCATGAAGCACGGGGGTGGCAGCATCATGCTGTGGGGGTGCTTTGCTGCAGGAGGGACTGGTGTACTTCACAAAATAGATGGCATCATGAGGAAGGGAAATTATGTGGATATATTGAAGCAACATCTCAAGACATCAGTCAGGAAGTTAAAGCTTGGTCGCAAATGGGTCTTCCAAATGGACAATGACCCCAAGCATACTTCCAAAGTTGTGGCAAAATGGCTTAAGGACAACAAAGTCAAGGTATTGGAGTGGCCATCACAAAGCCCTGACCTCAATCCTATAGAAAATGTGTGGGCAGAACTGAAAAAGTGTGTGCGAGCAAGGAGGCCTACAAACCTGACTCAGTTACACCAGCTCTGTCAGGAGGAATGGGCCAAAATTCACCCAACTTATTGTGGGAAGCTTGTGGAAGGCTACCCGAAACGTTTGACCCAAGTTAAACAATTTAAAGGCAATGCTACCAAATACTAATTGAGTGTATGTAAACTTCTGACCCACTGGGAATGTGATGAAAGAAATAAAAGCTTAAATAAATCATTCTCTCTACTATTATTCTGACATTTCACATTCTTAAAATAAAGTGGTAATCCTAACTGACCTAATACAGGGAATTTTTACTAGGATTAAATGTCAGGAATTGTGAAAAACTGAGTTTAAATGTATTTGGCTAAGGTATATGTAAACTTCCAACTTCAACTGTATATACTAGGCAGTGTCAGAGGAAGGCCAAACTCTCCCCTAACCCGGACGACGCCGGGCCAATTGTGCGCCGCCCTATAGGACTCCCGATCACGGCCAGTTGATGATGCCTCTAGCGCTGCAATGCAGTGCCTTAGACTGCTGCGTCACTCGGGAGGCCATTAATTTGACATTTTATTCAAATAACATTTTTTCCTATATTTCTTGTCAGTCCACCAGTAATATCGTCTCAAAATACAATTAGCTATTTTAATAGCAGGCCTGTGTTTACTTCCTGGAAAAGTCTCTTGATGATGCAAAATGCATCATCATAAAACTTCTTGCTCTTGCTTGATTTTTGGGCTTCATGGCCCAGTAAAAACAACAACATTTAATCCAGATCAAAATTATCCTGTGTTGGGTTAAATTGTGCTCCCCCTTCAGATTTGGTCCCTCCTTGTTCTTCGGGGCAATTTTAAGCGATAACTGAACATCATCTCTAATATAACACATCATATGCTGCAACACAGATCATGTTATATAATCTCATGACGTGGGCCCAAAAAAAATGTTCAGTGTCCAAAATGATGGGGGAACAGAATTTTATGGGGGATCCAGGATTTAGACAGGATCATTTTGACCTGGATTAAATTTTTTGAAAAACTGGGCCCAGGAGGCTGAAAGTAATATCTTAAAAAACTTGAACAATGACATGTGCAATTTTGTTGCAATGTATCAAAAGTGGACTAATGAAAAATATGTTTTTTTTTTGTTCTCGAGTAAAGTGTCCCTTTAAGGGTTACACATCCACCATCAACAATTCATATTACCAAAAAGCTTAAAAGAAACAAGTTTCTGAAATAATAAACTGATGGTTCTGGGAACTCATTGTGATTGTATATTACAAGTAAGGTGCCACATGTAACAGATAGAAAGAGAGTTGATGGTTTTCTTCGTCTGCCTGTGTGTAGTGAGCCTTTGATACTCCAGTGAGGTCCTGAGGGAGAAAATCAACTCTGACAAAACTAGGCCACAGAGTTCTACAGCGGAGAGTGTCTATGACACGGGTGACTGAAAGCCATAATCTCTCTCTTTCTCGCTCTCTGTCTCTCTTTCCCTCTCTCTCTCTGATGGCTCAAGAGGAATTCTTCTCACTTCTCATCTTCTCTCTGCTCTCTATTTGTACATTTCAAAGGGGTCAGGCATGGCCTACGAAGTCACGCCACATTAGTAGCCCGTTTTGGCTACTCACACCATAGGCTAGCTAGGCTACTCTCTCACTGTCGCGGGGGGAACCCAGGTTATAATTCAAAAGCCAAAGCTGGAATGCAACACACCAATTTGGCTGCACTGTAAACAAACATTGGCTGTCCTGCTCCCCATGACTGCTGCTGACTTCCTTAAGATTCCCAGTGCCAGGGCAGGTGTAAAAAACAAATTTGTGGCAGTAGGCCTTTGTAATTTTAGAAATGTACAAAGGCCTAGTGCCGTCAACGACGATAGCAGGCTGAGGTTAATTTAGAGCCAGATCATCTAAGCTCAGGCTCCCACAGCTGGGTCGTATTCATTAGTGCAAAATGTAGCGAAAAGTGTTGGAACGGATTTCAGTCTGTTTTCTTCTGTTTGTGCCTAGTGAATATGACCCTGGTGAGAAAAACATGGATTGCTAGAGCCAGGGAAGTGTGAAAAGAGGGAAGAGAGGGAAATAAGGGAGGCCAGACGGTTGTTTTTCATGCTTCACTGAAGCACACAGTCATGCAGAGTGGGTTTGGTCTTTTCGGGACACAGCTGTGTTTACCCCACACACATCTCTTCAAGACCCGAAGACCAGAGGGGCAGCCGGGCAGGAGCCACTACCATGGGCCCCCGTGGTTATAGTTGAATACAGAGCAGAGATACAGATGGATGGTCTCTAGATCATTGTTTCCCAAACCTCTCCCAAAGTACCAGCATCAGTGCTTAACAACCCCCTGCTCGAGGACCCCCCGCTATTCCACATATTGGATCTATTCCAGTACTAGCACCCCTGATTCAACTCATTAAAAACGTTGACCAGTTGAATCAGGTGTGCTGGTACAGGAATATATCAAATAAATGGAACAACTGGGGGTACTCGAGGAAACGTCTGGGAAACACTGCTCTAGATAATGTAACCCAGAGCTATATAGATGGATAGTTTGGCAATTGCTTTTCCAAGCAAGACGCTTTGCAAACCTCTTTACTGAGGGGGCCAGCCGGAGGCCAAGATTTACATTTACATTTACATTTACGTCATTTAGCAGACGCTCTTATCCAGAGCGACTTACAAATAGGTGCATTCACCTTATAGCCAGTGGGGGAACCACTTTACAATGTATTTTATTATTATTATTTTTATTTTATTTTTTTTGGGTGGGGGGGTGGGTTGGAGTAAAGGGGGGGTGGGTAGAAGGATTACTTTATCCTTCTACCCCGACCAATATCGACGACGACTATATCCTAAACATTTTTTGCTTATAATCATCATATGATTTGCCTGTTTAATTGATTACACATAACTTAAAATGGTCTGAAGTGTTTTCCATAACCCGGTGACCCAGATGTCAGGACACCAAATTCTAGGTCAGGAGCTGACAGTCCAACCTTGATCTTGCTAAACTGCTGAATTTCACTCTCTGTATCATGAAACATGACAAAGTAGCAGAAATCTCAAGAAGTCTCACTGTTCTCATTGTTCAAATGAAATTTAGTAATGATATAATGTTCTAAAAATGTTTAATTAAATAATAAACAAATTATAACCACTTAAAGGTAACCTTATTGCAAAGTGTTAGCAGAACCGGATATATAATACTATGCTAATTGGATAGGCGCCTATTGGAAAGACAATAAAAGGACATTGTTGTGTATCGACTGGCAAATGTTTTAATGACTGCACATGCTCACAGTGAGTTCTTCAGACGTGGTGGTGGTGTGCCAAGTACAAACATGGAGACACAGTATAACTGGGAACACTAAACACATACAACCCGCATGGACCTTCAGGGTTTGAAAATCTCTAAACACAGTTTGAAAAAAGCAAACGTCCTTTTCAAAGAATGTCGTCTTGAGAGAAGACAGACGTGTCGTAACGGCTGAGTATTTCACCCCTCTGATTCAGTGTTTCCCAACCCTAGATCCAGGGACTGACATGGCGGGATGCTGCTGACCATCAGATAGTAAGCTGACACCGACTTCTGACACAAGTCTCAAGTGTTAATTTGAGTTTGAATTCAAATGGCCCTCCAAAGAAGAGGACCATCAGCAGAAAAAGTTTAGAAACAGTGTGGAAAACATGTGTTTTTGGAACTGCTCTAATTAACATAGTGCCCGGACACCCACTCAACTGCTATACACACACATATGTACAATATCATGTGATTTTAAATTACAGTCTTTGAACGGGTTGTTCATTTACAAACACTGAGTAATCTCTTCTATTACAGAGTTAGGCACACGCATTTCCACTAGTTTCAACCAGTGTTTCCCCTAGCTAGAGCAGCCCTCCACCGCCTAAATTGTTTTGTCATCCATTGGTTTCAATTTGTAATTTTTATCCCAGCTGCCCTAGATGTTGCTTCGAGGGCTTTTGCATCCCGCCTAAGGAAGAAACTAATATAGGGGAAACACTGGGTATACAGTTCTCATGCTCCAACTTTGGGAACCTTCTGAAAGTTGTAAAACTGGCCACTGGCCATTGACATCAGTTTAGGAATGAAAATGTACTGTAGGCCACTGTCTTTTGACCACTAAAATAGGTCACGCAACAAAAAGACAGAAGTCAAATTCGGACCTCATCAAATCAGCACAGGAAACATCAAATCAATTGTAGTGCAGAGTAAGCGGCCCTGCTGGGATGCATAGTTGGGCTTTCCTCTCCCTCTGTCAGTTACAACTGTCAGCCCAACCACTCGCAGCTCCTTCAAATCGTTTTTGTAACCAAATGAAAAAAGACAACAAAAATAATCCATTAAAATAGCTCATATGAGGGTTTTTAACACCTCGCCTTTCCATTCTCAGGTCCGAAAAAGCGTGTTGACTCTCCACTCTTGCGTTGTTTATTTCGTTCTCCTTCGTTGGGTGCTCTTCCGTTCTCCCCTATCCACTTCTCCCCTTGTTGATGGCGAACTAATGCGGCGGCCATCTTGGTTTTCCAGGTCTCAGAGGTGTGAGGAAGTGGAGAAGCAAAGCTTGAGGGTGTAAGGGTTGGAGCCATCTGCAGGCGGAAAGACGGAATAGGAAGAAGGGATGAGGAGAGGAGAAAAAAGGCATGACTTGCACACACGTTTAACTCTATACATTTACTTTGTGGGGTGTGTGTGTATGCGCGTGTGTGTGAACATTTGCTCTAAATAATCATGTGTTGACACTAGAGTCAGTTTGAGCAATGCCCTGGTGGCATATTTCATGAAGCAGAGGCAGTAAGTTAGCCAGCTAAAGATTCTGAAACCACTCCATATAAAAGGCCAACTTTTTATTAAGTAAAGTGTTACAGAGTGTTATTTTAAAGAGACAGGATCAATGAGTTATCGAGCTAACTTTGATAAAACACTCGGTAGCAACATTTGCTCTATAGATTTTCTAGATCACAGGGGAGGTAGCCTGCAGGTATAATTGTTTACTACTTGTTATAAGCATGCACAAGCCTTTATAATGTCTTATAATAACGCTTATAATATGGAATGTCTCTTTATGTATCAACATTTCAACTGAATGCCTGGTATTTACTAGTCAGGATCATGTTTCCAGTTTCAAGTTTCAAGACACATGCACAAGTAGAGTGAAATGCCTTTCTTTCTAACTCAAAGCCCAGCAATGCAATAATCCATAATAATGTATAAAAAAAAAACAATAAAAAAAACACGAGAAATAAGAATAAGAAATAAGAAATACACAATAAAGTAATAATTAAGTAAGCTTACTATATACAGGGAATATTTAAAAAGACAGTTCCAATACCATATATACATGTGCAGGGATACTGGAGTGATGGAGGTAGATGTGTATAGGGGTAGGTGACTAGGCAACAGGATATAAGATAAACAGAGTAGCAGCAGCTTGTATGTGAGTGGGTGTGTAGAGTCAGTAGAAATGTATGTGCATATTATGTGTGAGTGAGAAAATGATGGAGTGAGTGTTTGTGTGTGTGTTGTGTTGCCTCAAGGGGTTACTCCTTATATTCTGTATTCAGACTATTTCCAGCTAACTGGGACCTTAGGTCTGCCACCCCCGTCAGGCTCACTGTATGACGGACATTATTATTACAGAAAACAAGGCTTTCTCCTGCAATTTTCCTCCTCTGCCACTAAACAAATAATGAAAGCACACAATGGAGGTGTTTGGGGGGGGCTCCATTTTTGTTTTGCCTCACAATTGTTTTAAAAGTTACGTCTATTGGCTTTTGTTTGTGTTGTCGGCCCGTGTGAAGGTGAATACCTGCTGTGTAAGGGAGGAGCACAAGTGAAGAATAAAACAAAAATGTCTTTAACTTGTATTGTAGTCGAAAAATAGAGAGAGTGAACAAATGTGAACGATGATGAAGGCCAGTGATGAAGAGGCGTCTAGCGGCTAGCCTGGCATGTTGATTCAATTTGGCATCGTCTGGATGGCTGGCTGTATATGGGGGACCGAGTGGCGTCGTGGTCTAAGGCACTGCATCGTAGTGCTAGAGGCGTCGCTACAAACCCGGGTTTGATCCCGGGCTGTATCACAACTGGCCGTGATCGGGAGCACAATTGCACAGCGACGTCTGGCTTAGGGGAGGGTTTGGCCGGGGTAAGCCTTCATTGTAAATAAGAATTTGTTCTTAACTGACTTTCCTAGTTAAATAAAAATCTCACAAGAGAGAGCCACACCTTCACAGTGGCAATCTCCAGGATGAGACGTTTCCACAGAAGTCCTGGGGTCACTGATGAGAGGAGTGACGACTGTTACTGTGTGAATAAAATTGTAGTGTTTGTTTCAAGACCTTATGAAGAGCTGCACATTTTGATATGCATTGCATGTTTTCTGGTTTATGTATGTTTAAAGTAACTGGATTGAAATTGTATATTGGGTTGACTGGTTATCAGGCACATTCCTGTTGTCCAGTCATAACATTCAAATTGAGTTGATTAGATATGAATCTGGGTGTGTTTCCCTGTCTTTTGTTTTCACTAGCAAAGTGTTAAGAAATGTTAATTCAGGTTGGGGGTGTGTTCCTGCTTGAATTTGGTTAAAAGGGCAGTGAATTTGCTCATACTTTGAGAACTTGCTACCATCAGACATTCTGAACGGAATAATAATAATAATAATAATATGCCATTTAGCAGACGCTTTTATCCAAAGCGACTTACAGTTATGCGTGCATACATTTTTGTGTATGGGTGGTCCCGGGGATCGAACCCACTACCTTGGCGTTACAAGCGCCGTGCTCTACCAGTTGAGCTACAGAGGACCACACGGAAGACATGTGTAACCACGTTAAGTCTTAACCTGTTGGTGATAGTCATTTACTCTGTGTTATTCTGTAATGTATCATGTATTTCATGTACACTGTAATTGTTTGAGTGTCAATTATTTCGTGACTGATACATTATATTAGTTGAATTGAGTAAATCCATTCCTCGTTTTACAGAGTCATTCTTTGATTTACTATTTGCCTTTAATTTGATAGTTGTTAATTACACTATACACATAGCACATGCTTGGGTACCAACTTGACATCCCTGAGCTGCTTGCCTCAATAAATTAATGCTAGAACATTGGTCGGCAGGATTAGCTATTTGTATCTAGTCTCTTAATAATTGCATAACGGTGCAAGTTAGACATGTTCATGTTTATTATAGTCATACTGAGTCGGTGATGCAATGATTCACTATCTTGCTAGATCCTTCAGAGACGCACAGGGTCTGTTGCATTTATTCACATAATAATGGCGTCCGATTGATAAATGTAGTGTATTATTATTCAACATCATTTCTACACAGCTACATAATGGTGACCCCTCATCCTCAGTCGATGGGGATTTCCACCAACCGACAGTATGACTGGGAGTTGTATTAGGGAAACCCCTCAGAAGAAGTGTAATGCATGGAGTAAAGCTAAGCACCTGTCAATGACATGCACAAGCTAGCATTACTACCTAGCTTTATTCCATGCTACAGGTTAGTGAGACTTCCTCCAAAAAAATGTCCTCCAAATCTGATTGAAAAAACAATGGTTTACATTGAAAGTCAGTTAGGCTGCGTTTAGACGAGCAGCCCAATTCTAATATTATTTTTTTCACTAATTGGTCTTTTTAGCAATCAAATAAGCTCTGAAAAAGATCTGGTGAAAATATATTTTTAGATGAGGCCTACAGTATCAGAATTAATGTTAACATATACAATTCAACTATCTTATAAAAAATGTTTTGGTTCTATGCAATCAGACTGCACTAGTCAGCTATTGATTATTACCATTATGCTTGGGTAGCATAGTTGTTTTGTTAACCAATAAGAGTCTAAGGCCTGTCTAAGCTGGGGAGGGGGTTCTACTAAGCTATATGTATTTGTTTTAAGAAGGTCATACCAAGAATCATTTAGCTATTTGATTTTGAATTTTAAGACCCCATTAAGTATCCCCCCCCCAAAAAAAGATATCTATATTTGCTGAAAAATTATTTTGGGCCTTACTGCTATTAGTCCATTCAAACGTATTGAATAACAGATTCACTACATGGAACAATAGACAGTCCCCCCAAAAATATAAAAAAGGACGTTTTTCTGAAGTGTCTCTCATATATCTGATAGATATAAGAAATATATATATATATTTTAGTACATGTATTTAACCCCATACTTTTGGCATTAAACAGTCTCCATATACATTATACTACCATACAATTCCCCATAAAAATCTGTCAGTTTAAGCTAGAGATATCATATACCGATATGATATCTCTAGCTTAAACTAACAGATTTTGATGGGCAATGTTTTATTATGCTAATTAGATTCCCACGGGGGGTATACATTTAAAAAAAAAAAATGTATCCACTAACTGTAAGTCGCTCTGGATAAGAGCGTCCGCAAATGACTCAAATGTAAATGTAGATTACCGCGGGGGCGCGGACATCGACCTTAGTTTTTTTATTAAGGTGGATAGTTGCAGTCAGAACCATGTTAAAGGCCTGGAAGATGTCACTTAAAAGAGACAGAGGAGGTGGCATGGGTTGTCTAGCGGTCATGGCTGCAGTCTCTGGCCCACATACGGTGTTGGCATAGGTTTGAGCCTTGTGACACATTCTCTTTCTATCATTCTCTCATTATCTCTCGCTCTTTTCATTATCTCTCGCTACTTTTCATTATCTCTCGCTCTTTTCATTATCTCTCGCTCTTTTCATTATCTCTCGCTCTTTTCATTATCTCTCGCTCTTTTCATTATCTCTCTCTACTTTTCATTATCTCTCGCTCTTTTCATTATCTCTCGCTACTTTTCTGTCATTGAAGCAAGCATTCTTATGTCATCCTCTCCGGAGTAGTACACAGTACTTACTTGGTATTCTGATCTGGTGGTGGTTGAGGACTGTTAAAACCTCCACAGCGTGTGTCTTGTTGTCAAATTCGAATAAGCCTGAGATAGTTTTGGAGCTGGCTAGAAGGGAGAGGGAAAAACATCAGCCCACTTCAAAAGACAGTGATGGGAAAAGATAACATGAGAAACTGATTGTTAATAATAAATAACAATATGTCGGTAACGCTTTATAATATCTTTCATGAATACACATTAATAAACTATAAACTATTCATAAATAAGTATTTCATCATTTGTAAACACTGATACGCATTACAATTCATAAGCATTTACAACATGTATGATCATTCTGAAAGCATTTATAAACATTTATAGAAAAGCATTCATAATGGTCTATTCATATCAATGATAGTAGAATATAATTTATCTATTTATATTATTCCTTATTAATTACATTTATAATCTAGGTGCTGTTGCTGACACATTATTTAGAAAAACAGCTGAATTGACTCATGTTATATAACGTCCATTTAGACCAACATAATGAATGAAATGAGCACTTACGTTTTGCATCAAAGACTTTGAACTTGATGAAACTGGGTACATCGTGCTCTGTACATAACTAAAGATAAAGCGCACAACAGAAAGGGTTCAGCTATTGCGTCATTGCTTCATTCAGTGTTTTGTATACATAATCCACTAGATGGCGATGTTATGATATGAATCTCAACACTGGACAATAAATAGGCTACTACAGGCCAGTGTTATTCAAACCTGGTATTGGAGGGCCACGGGGCTAATGTCTGTCTGATGCCAAATAACTTGACATATTGCAAACATTTGAATGCCTGTTTATAAAAAATGTAAGAACAATCTCCCCACTTGCTGTGGATTGTGTCCTCTCTACCCTATAGGTAGGTGTCTCCTGTTACCCATTCTCAGGGTCATCCAAACTTGTAATTCCACTATAGAAAGGGTTCAACCTCCCCTTACCCCCACCTCCCGCCTCTCTAGACATCAGTCACCATTCCAGCCTAAACACCCCTCCCTCCCTCCCTCCCTCCCCTCCACACCCACCCTCTGCAGCTCGTCCTCAGTGATGCAGGGCGGGACATTGTAGAAGTGCAGCACAGCGGCGGGCGGCTGGATGATGTTCTTGGACGCCTGGCCCACGCTGCTGAAGCGGTTGTTCCGGGTCATGGCGAAGTCCTTGTAGCTGCTGCTGCCGTCCTCCAGCTCAAACACCTGACTCGGGATGACCGCGTGCTGCTTGGACACACTGGAGGGAGGGAAAGATCGAGGAAGGGAGGGAGGGATCAATGGATAGAGCAATAGGTAGGTAGACAGACAGACAGACAGACGGACAGACGGACGGACGGACGGACAGACAGACAGACGGGAGAGAGTGTGTAACAGAAGGAATGATAAACAAGGGAAGGGAGGGATGGGGGAAGAGAGAAGAAGAGTAAAGGAGAGGAATCAGAACGCAGCTGACAGATTTCCAGCCGTAGAGAACCTATATGTAATTCTATGTTTGCAGCTCTCCTATAGTGGGTGAACAAAAAGAGAGCATTTTCAATGGGGTTTATACATCCATGAGGCCAAGGCACCGATAGGGATAGGAAGAGTAAACATGAAAAAAACGTGTCCGAACCTCTAATAACAAATTGGCTCTCAAGGGCCGAGGGGAGCGAGAGGTAAGGTACGTATCGGTTTAGTGCTGCGAGAGACTAACTCCCAACGGGTTGAAGGTGATTTATGAAATGCCCTTTAGGTTTTACAATGCTATGCAGTCTCTCATTCAGAGGCCTAGATATAGAAGTGTTGCTATGGGAGTGCCGTTTTTAACATGCTATAATTATTTGGGGCATTGTTTATAACATGCTATGGAAAAATATGTATTTCATGCCACAAAATCCATCTCTTTCACAACATATAGCATGTTACAAACAACGCCCCATATGTTGCAGCAATGTCTTCAGATTGGCTATGCATTCAGATGGTGGTGGACCGTCCGCCAACATAATGCAATGCTTTTGAATTCCTTGCGGCTGGTTTTAAGCCCAGCGCAGCTGAACGAAGCCTCATCTAAACTGGATCTAGCAGCTGAGGCAATTAATTTTTCTGATGGACGGAGGCTGCCAATTCGATAGGACAACGCAACGCAACCCATACAGAGCCTTTGAACAGCCAACGCTGTCGAGACAAATAAGGCCTTTGTGCACATACCGGGTCCTTTTTTCATAACGCTTTGAAGATTCCAAAACCCAAACTTGCTAAGCAACAGATTGATGATAATGATGTTTCTAAAGGAAATGTTGAAATGTTTAATCTAAATGTAAGAATATTATATTTAGGTTATAAATTACAACATTTACTTAAGGAACGTTTTATTATGTAAGACCAAAATAAAGAGTTACAAGTTATGTAAGCCAAACTATCAATTTTTGTTTCTGTTGCTTTAGCGAAAGCATGCTGTTAAGTATCATGGCATAGGCCCTATTAAAATCCTTCTAAAATACTCCTTTCCTTCCTTTCGATAAGTAATTACTGATCTAAAACTAGACGAAACCAAGGGGACCATTAGGTTATAAGTATTCAAACAATGTCTCTTTCAAGAAATGGCCTGGCATCCTCTCTTCTTGCCTCCTTCTCAAAACGCATTTGAGGAGAAGATCCAAGGTGCTTCCCTTACACCTGTTCTTCCAATGTATTTTGAGAAGGAGGCAAGGAGAGATGACCCGAGGAATCGAGGGAAGATGAACTGAGAAAGAGAAATGTCATGCTCATCAAGCTAGGGTTCACGGGGTGGGGGGTCAAAGGTGAAACATGTAGCCTCCTCACCAGACGTTGAGCCTCTTGCTGAACACCTTGATGCTGTTGAGGTGTGTGATGGATCGGTCCACAGCGTACTCATCTCCCATCTCGACCAGTGCGGTGCCTGGGACGCTCTTCATAAACTTCACCTGGGGGGCGTAAATAAGATCGAATGGCATCACTGTGAATCCATACAGACCTTCTGATATTCTACTAGGTGACGCTGATCTAGGGTCAGTTTTGCATTTCCCCTACTAATGGCTTCTCTTCGAGTACGCCAGTACTACTCCAGTACCAGCACACTTGATTAATTGGTCAACTAATCACTAAGCACACTTTAGTTTTTATCCGCGTTTACACAGAGACCAAATGGAATAAGTCTCAATCTAAAACATATTATGGTTCAGGGGTCAATTGAAACAAACTGGTAGGTACTCCCCTCACAGTGGTAGGTTGCTGGCAGTGATTCTGTAACCAAAGCTACTGCATAAAGATTGCCATGGCACCTTTGATTGCATCCAGCCCCTAGTCACACTAGCTGTTACTCTACTGCCCTCAACTCTCTCATTTAAAGGGGCAATCCAGGATTGATACATACATTTTTTGACTTTTAAATGAATGACGTTGTTTGAATTGCAGACTGTAGCTTTAATCGCGTGCGAAAACAGACGCTGACACTGACCTTCTCGATATTCCCGTACAGGCAGAAGAGGTTGAAGATGCGGGTGCAGTTCATCTTGGCGGGGTGCAGGCCGCTCACCATGGCGACCGACGAGCTGGAGGCGTGGCCCATATAGGAGGAGGTCTGGGGCAGAGGGTAGGCCACCACCTCCTGGGCGTCATGGGGGGATCTCCTCTTGTACCTGTTATTGCTGGGCAGGGGCAACAGGGGGCATTGTGACCCTGGAGAGTGGGAGAAAGAGAGGGTGAGGGTGGGGGGGGGGAGAATAAGACGATGAGAGAGAAAGTGAGAAATAGAGAGGGAGCGAGAGAGAGAGAGAGAGAAAGAGAAAGAGAGAGGGGGCAGGAGAGAAAGAGAGAGATAGAGAGAGAGAGAGAAAATATAGAGAGGGGGAGAGAGAGAAAGTGAAAGAGAGAAAAATAAATAGATTGAGAGAGAGAGAGAGAGAGACAGAGGGGGCAGAGAGAAATAGATAGAGAGAGAGACAGAGGCGGGCAGAGAGAGAGAGAGAGAGAGAGAGAGAGAGAGAGAGAGAGAGAGAGAGAGAGAGAGAGAGAGAGAGAGAGAGAGAGAGAGAGAGAGAAAGAGAGTGAGAGTGAGAGAGAGAGAGAGAGAGAGAGAGAGAGAGAGAGAGAGAGAGAGAGAGAGAGAGAAAGAGAGTGAGAGAGTGTGTGTGAGAGAGAGGGAGTGACAGAGGGGGCTGAGAGAGAGAGAAATATAGAGAGAGTGCGAGAGTGCGAGAGAGACAGAGGGGGGCAGAGAGAGAGGGGGGGAGAGAGAGAGAGAAAGAGAGAAAGGAAAAACAAGAAAAAGCTGCCACAGACATAGGATGACCTTATTTGGGATGGTTGAGATGACAGTGCAAACTTCCCCCCTCAGCCCCCAGCCCCCCATGAAGAAGGAGAAAAAATTCCAGCAGTACTAAAAAAGGTCCTAGACCATTTTCTACACCACTGCACCCTGTTTCCCCTGCAGATCTCGCTAATTACCAAGTGCCTTCAAGAGTGGCCGCTCACATCACATCATCACACTCTTTCCAAACCCCCGACACACACATATACACACACACACACACATGCACACCAATGACTGTATGACACACACACACATACGCAGACACCACCCCTCCTCCCCCTGTCTTTCCATCCATCCAACCTCCACCATCTCCTCCAGATGTAAGTGTGTGTGGGTGACGGAGCTTAATTACAGGATACCCAAAGCCCAGCTGCACAATGACAGTCACAGAGAGAGAGAGAGAGAGCAAGAGAGAGAGAAAGAGAGAGAGATGGATGGATGGATGAAGAGAGGGATGGGAAAGAAAAGAGATACTGTAGACGTGGTGAGACAGATAGAATGAGAAAGAGAGAGAACGAGAAATTCGGAGAAAGAGAGAGATGATGAGAGAGGGATACAGAGAAAGGGAGATGCGGGGAGAAAGGAAGGTGGAAGAAGAGAGAGATGAGGAGACAGAAAGAGAGGGGCCGAGAGAGAGATGCTGAGAGAGGGAGCGAGAGACGGAGAAAGAGAGATGAGTCAGAATGAGAGGGGATAAAGAGAGAGGGAGTGTGTGTGTGCGTGTGAGGGAGAAACATGAGACAAAAAGAGAGAAAGAGCTCTCACTGACCGTAGCCGTTGTCGCTGTAGGAGGACGGATGCTCTCCCAGAATGGCCTGGCGTTGTCTCCCCTTCCCTCGCTCTGCAACACAGACAGGATACACAGTGAAAGGCAACTGTAAAGTGACAAAGCCGCCAGGTGCCAACTGCACCTCCACCCACTCAAAATGCACAGACACTCACATATACACGGGGACTAACAGACACATGCACACACACGCGCACACATGGGACTAACACACACAAGACTGACACACGCTCACATACACGCACGCACACAAACTCACGCACACACACATAGGCACATTTGCACACCATAAACCATAAAACCACGCTACGCAAGCAGATTAGATTTAGTAACAGCTAGACACTCCTTGACACTTTTGGTAATTGGTACAACAGCAAAACTAGACACTTTTGGTTCAAAGTTGTCCTTTCACTTCAAATGACAAATTTCTCTTCCTTGGCTGACTGAGCCTGGTTGAATTGCAGAGGAATTATAAAACCGTTTTTTTTTCGGGAAGAGGGGTGTGTTAAAATGACAGTTAAAATGTCACAGTTACAGTTCAATGGCCTCGGGTGGAAACATTGACCCAGATATGAGGGAAAACGCATTGAAAAAAGGTACATTAAGCACCCTTCTAACCTAATCCTCTTACTGTGCACCAGGAAAAGGACAAACAGAACAAAGACAAGGGTATTTTTTAGCCTATCTTTTTGCAGCTTACTCACAGAGTCACAGACAGACATTTACATTTACGTCATTTAGCAGACGCTCTTATCCAGAGCGACTTACAGATTGGTGCATTCAATTTATGATAGCCAGTGGGACAACCACTTTTTATTATTATGGGGGGGTGGGGGAGGGGGGGGGGTAGAATAATTACTTTTATCCTATTCCAGGTATTCCTTAAAGAGGTAGGGTTTCAAGTGTCTCCGGAAGGTGGTCAGTGACTCCGCTGTCCTGGCGTCGTGGGGGAGCTTGTTCCACCATTGGGGTGCACTCGAACTAAAACCGAAGCATATGTAATGTAATTGTTTTTATGTAAGGTGTCCCGATCAAGTTACAGACTACTATATGGAGCATTGCTGGAAACAGCCTCTGTCATTGTTAGCCTGGTCCTATATCTGTTTGTTCTGTATACCTCTATGGGGCTTTGTGTGAACAGCACAAGCAGATATAGGACCAGGCTACCTCACTGCATCCCTTACTCATCAAACAAACGTCATCTAAAATGAAAGGGTTCATTAACATTTTAGAGGTGTTGGTGGAGTTGGTGGCGTGAGTATTTCAATGACATATGCACAATCATCAACTCAGTGAACCCTGTTACACTGAGGACTTGAGAGAAGTGTGTGTGCCAGACTGCGTGTGTGTGTGTGTGTGTGTGTGTGTGTGTGTGTGTGTGTGTGTGTGTGTGTGTGCACACGCACCAACGACTCAACCTGTGTTACATCATTTGAACGTCATTTCAAAGTCTAATTTCAACAATGCGAGAGAGAACTGGTGCTGCACGCGCAGACACAAACGGAAGGTGCGGCGCTGAGTTAAACGAGAACGCGTGCCTTCCTCTCGCCAGCTCCCGCGGGCCACGGGGGACCGAGCTCATGCAGAGCTAAGCTAATTGGTACAAAATGAGCAGTTAGGCGGGTAGGAACCGGTGGGATTGGTAGGTTTCCATATTTGTACAGAAACCATAAAGAGAGGGGAGAGGAGAAGGATTAAATGAGAGGAGAGGAGGAGTGACCTTGATGCTTGCGCTGAGCCGACAGGTTCGCCATTCACCTGACAGAGCGGCAGAGAGAGAGAAAGAGGGAGGGGGGAGAGAGTGAGGAGAGGAGAGAGAGAGAGAGAGGCCTCTGACTATGACGTCATCCCAGTAGTTGGGATAAATCTATCGAAATTGTATCTGCCCACATAAACCTGGGAGTACTTAGGGGATCAATAAATAAAAAACTATAGAGCGACAAACATTATACTGTGAAACGGTTTTTAAAGATAAGGGGTAAGAGATGTGTGGAACACACATGACATGTCTCTCGTGTCTTAGCTAAATGTTTAATAAGGCATACATCTATTCTATCTATTTACAGGCTGTCCTTCTCTATGTTTGTATAATATGCTACTGTATATACACCGAACAAATCCTTTTTGAAGAGCATCTGATATGGTAAGGGCCTCAAGTGCGAATATAGCATTTCAGCTTCCCCAAAATGCAAGCTGATTAGGATTTAAAATTTACCGTCTGCGGCTAAAGAGGATTGTGTGGGGCTGTTTTATTTTCAGTTTTCTCTGTTTGCACTAAAGGGCTTCCAAACCGTTATTATTCAGCCTTTTTTCATGTCAGCATTATATTTTCAGCCTCTTGCTATTTTTCTAGTTGCTTGTCTCTCTCCTTCCTCCGGTCAATAAAAACAATTGGAAGCTGACCACACATCTTCAACTCCACGCCAAAAAGTCCTTGAAAGTCAAACAGACCTTCAAATCCAATACACGGCAAGGCGATCGATTGGAAAGCAGCCCTGGATTGTGGGTGATAAGACATTGTTTACCCTCCATTTGTGGAGAGAGAATGGGAATCGGGGCTGGTGTGTCAATCACACCGTCCAACGGATGTTTAATCAAACCCAAGTCATACAAGGCAGGCTTTCTGCTTGGTTAAAAACCATGCTCCCATTGATATTAATATGATTATGGGCTGTAGTCTATCTACGGCACCTCATATTTTTGAAGCTTCCCCAGTACATGAGAGCTTCAAAATCAGAGACCAAGGGTTCTATTTTATTGAGCATTGTAATGCTATAATATTTGGTGTGGGGACATTGATATTGTATACAGTTGAAGTCTGAAGTTTACATACACCTTAGCCAAATACGTTTAAACTCAGTTTTTCACAATTCCTGACATTTAATCCTAGTAAAGATTCCCTGTCTTAGGTCAGTTAGGATCACCACTTTATTTTAAGAATGTGAAATGTCAGAATAATAGTAGAGAGAATGATTTATTTCAGCTTTTATTTCTTTCATCACATTCCCAGTGGGTCAGAAGTTTACATACACTCAATTAGTATTTGGTAGCATTGCCTTTAAATTGTTTAACTTGGGTCAAACGTTTCGGGTAGCCTTCCACAAGCTTCCCACAATAAGTTGGGTGAATTTTGGCCCATTCCTCCTGACAGAGCTGGTGTAACTGAGTCAGGTTTGTAGGCCTCCTTGCTCGTACACACTTTTTCAGTTCTGCCCACACATTTTCTATAGGATTGAGATCAGGGCTTTGTGATGGCTACTCCAATACCTTGACTTTGTTGTCCTTAAGCCATTTTGCCACAACTTTGGAAGTATGCTTGGGGTCATTGTCCATTTGGAAGACCCATTCACGACCAAGCTTTAACTTCCTGACTGATGTCTTGAGATGTTGCTTCAATATATCCACATCATTTTCCTTCCTCATGATGCCATCTATTTTTGAAGTGCACCAGTCCCTCCTGCAGCAAAGCACCCCCACAGCATGATGCTACTACCCTTGGGATGGTGTTCTTCGGCTTGCAAGTTACCCCCTTTTCCTCCAAACATAACAATGGTCATTATGGCCAAACAGTTCTATTTGTGTTTCATCAGACCAGAGAACATTTGTCCAAAAAGTACGATCTTTGTCCCCATGTGCAGTTGCAAACCGTAGTCTGGCTTTTTTATGTCGGTTTGGAGCACTGGATTCTTCCTTGCTGAGCAGCCTTTCAGGTTATGTCGATATAGGACTCGTTTTACTGTGGATATAGATACTTTTGTACCTGTTTCCTCCAGCATCTTCAGAAGGTCCTTTGCTGTTGTTCTGGGATTGATTTGCACTTTTCGCACCAAAGTACGTTCATCTCTAGGAGACAGAACGCGTCTCCTTCCTGAGCGGTATGACGGCTGCGTTGTCCCATGGTGTTTATACTTGCATACTATTGTTTGTACAGATGAACGTGGTACCTTCAGGCATTTGGAAATTGCTCCCAAGGATGAACCAGACCTGTGGAGGTCTACAATTTATTGTCTGAGGTCTTGGCTGATTTCTTTTGATTTTCCCATGATGTCAAGCAAAGAGGCACTGAGTTTGAAGGTAGGCCTTGAAATACATCCACAGGTACACCTCCAATTGACTCAAATGATATCAATTAGCCTATCAGAAGCTTCTAAAGCCATTACATAATTTTCTGGAATTTTCCAAGCTGTTTAAAGGCACAGTCAACTTAATGTAAGTAAACTTCTGACCCACTGGAATTGTGATACAGTGAATTATAAGTGAAATAATCTGTCTGTAAACAATTGTTGGAAAAATGACTTGTGTCATGCACAAAGTAGATGTCCTAACCGACTTGCCAAAACTATAATTTGTTAACAAGAAATTTGTGGAGTGGTTGAAAAACGAGTTTTAATGACTCCAACCTAAGTGTATGTAAACTTCCGACTTCAACTCTATCTGTATATCAAATTAATATGCATCGATTCATTGGTGTAGGCTCAGCAAAGGGACAGGGGAATAGGCTCAGCAAAGTCAAGGTCTGTTATGAACAGATTCAATTATATTTTTACCAATTGAGTAGTAAGATAGATAGATGACAAAATGAAAGATTAAGGGGGGGGGGGGGGGGGTTAGCAATAGCCCTTTCATCCATGTTGCTTTATTCTCTGGACCTACTCAACACTGACAAATCCAAGGGTTTGAGATAGCTCATTGTATTTCAATATTTTGTGTCAGCATTTGTACCATGCAATGTAGGCTACCATGGACACGGCAAAGGGATGAATGCTTTTATTTTTCAAAGACTGGCTGTATTAGATAAAAACATCCAATGTTTCCATAAACATTTGTTCAAGGACAGACTGATAGAAGTGGAGGCATATTCATTGTTGCACCTCCGTCACTCGGTCGCGTCGTTGCCATTGTTATCAACGAACGTTCTACAGGTAATATGTACATGTGGGTAGAGTTAAAGTGACTAGGCATAAATAATTAACAGAGTAGCAGCAGCGTAAAAGGATGGGGTGGGGGGGCAGTGCAAATAGTCCGGGTAACCATGATTAGCTGTTCAGGAGTCTTATGGCTTGGGGGTAGAAGCTGTTGAGAAGTCTTTTGGACCTAGACTTGGCACTCCGGTACCGCTTGCCGTGCGGTAGCAGAGAGAACAGTCTATGACTAGGGTGGCTGGAGTCTTTGACAATTTGACAAAAGCTTGTCCTACAAATTATTTGCCTCATTTGAAATCGGGTTTCAAAGCTACAATAATGCACTTTAGACAAAATCAGCATCCATTGAGATTGCATTGAGTAGAATGCTTAGCTGGGCATCAGTCCTAAAACGAACATTCAAAACAATATTGTGACGAAACGTTGGACTATGAATATATCTGTTATTTATCTGTTTTCACAGATACTTGAATCCTTTCTCGGCTATGAAAAGCCAACTGACATTTACTCCTGAGGTGTTAAACTGTTGACCCTGCTGGTCATCTATGAATGTCTTGAAGAACGATCTGGCCTAATTGACCATGTACTGTTATAATCTCCGCCCGGCACAGGCAGATGAGGACTTGCCACCCCTCAGAGCCTGTTCCTCTCTAGTTTTTTTCTTCAGTTCCTTCCTTTCTAGGGAGTTTTTCCTAGCCACTGTGCTTCTACATCTGCATTGCTTGCTCTTTGGAGTTTAAGGCTGGGTATCTGTATAGCACTTTGTGACAACTGCTGATGTAAAAAGGGATTGATTGGTTGCAATAAAATATCTATTTGCTTCTTAGAGTATGTATACACCATCAGGACTTAATTCAATCAGATGTCTCTCTTCGTAACTAAGAATGCAAACACATCTGGATAATATAAGATTGGGGTTAGTGGATAAAATACAATTTGTGATTATAAAGTGAAGGTACTACTAGAACAGGGTTTCCCAAACTCGGTCCTAGGGCCCCCCCTGGGTGCACGTTTTAGTTTTTGCCCTAGCACTACACAGCTGATTCAAATAATCAAAGCTTGATGATGAGTTGGGTATTTGAATCAGCTGTGTAGTACTAGGGCAAAAATCTAAATGTGCACCCGGGCCCAGGACCGAGTTTGGGAAACCCTGTACTAGACAGTGACGACTGGGCCATACCCACTCTGACCTGCAGCACTGAGCAGTAGGGGCCGCTAAAGTAACAGCAAGCTACAACACTAGGCAGCGCTCCTAGTGGCCGGGGACTTTAATGCAGGGAAACTTAAATCCGTTCTACCTCATTTCTACCAGCATGTTAAATGTGCAACCAGAGGGAAAAAAACTCTAGACCACCTTTCAACATGTCCCTGACTGAGTCTGTAATACCAACATGTTTCAAGCAGACCACCATAGTCCCCGTGCCCAAGGACACTAAGATAACCTGCCTAAATGACTACCGACCCGTAGCACTGACGTCTGTAGCCATGAAGTGCTTTGAAAGGCTGGTCATGGCTCACATCAACACCATTATCCCAGAAACCCTAGACCCACTCCAATTTGCATACCGCCCCAACAGATCCACAGATGATGCAATCTCTATTGCACTCCCCACTGCCCTTTCCCACCTGGACAAGAGGAACACCTATGTGAGAATGCTATTCATTGACTACAGCTCAGCGTTCAACACCATAGTGCCCTCAAAGCTCATCAGTAAGCTAAGGATCCTGGGACTAAATACCTCCCTCTGCAACTGGATCATGGACTTCCTGACGGGCCGCCCCCAGGTGGTAAGGGTAGGTAACAACACATCTGCCATGCTGATCCTCAACACGGAGGCCCCTCAGGGGTGCGTGCTCAGTCCCCTCCTGTACTCCCTGTTCAGCCATGACTGCATGGCCAGGCACGACTCCAACACCATCATTAAGTTTGCTGACGACACAACAGTGGTAGGCCTGATCACCGACAACGATGAGACAGCCTATAGGGAGGAGGTCAGAGACCTGGCCGTGTGATGCCAGGATAACAACCTCTCCCTCAACGTGACCAAGACAAAGGAAATGATTGTGGACTACAGGAAAAAAAAGAGGACTGAGCACGCCCCCATTCTCATCGACGGGGCTGTAGTGGAACAGGTTGAGAGCTTCAAGTTCCTTGGTGTCCACATCACTAACGAACTATCATGGTCAAAACACACCAAGACAGTCGTGAAGAGGGCACGACAAAGCCTATTCCCCCTCAGGAGACTGAAAAGATTTGGCATGGGTCCTCAGATCGTCAAAAAGTTATACAGCTGCACCAGAGAGCATCCTGACTGGTTGCATCACTGCCTGGTATGGCAACTGCTCGGCCTCCGACTGCAAGGCACTACAGAGGGTAGTGCGTACGGCCCAGTACATCAGTGGGGACAAGCTTCCTGACATCCAGGACCTCTATACCAGGCGATGTCAGAGGAAGGCCCTCAAAATTGTCAAAGACTCCAGCCACCCTAGTCATAGACTGTTCTACACTGGCTTCCTGTTAAGGCAAGGGCTGATTTCAAGGTTTTACTGTTAACCTATAAAGCGTTACATGGGCTTGCTCCTACCTATCTTTCCGAGTTGGTCCTGCCGTACATACCAATACGTACGCTACGGTCACAAGACGCAGGCCTCCTAATTGTCCCTAGAATTTCTAAGCAAACAGCGGGAGGCAGGGCTTTCTCCTATAGATCTCCATTTTTATGGAACAGTCTGCCTACCCATGTGAGAGACGCAGACTCGGTCTCAACCTTTAAGTCTTTACTGAAGACTTATCTCTTCAGTAGGTCATATGATTGAGTGTAGTCTGGCCCAGGAGTGTGAAGGTGAACGGAAAGGCTGGAGCAACGAACAGCCCTTGCTGTCTCTGCCGGGCCGGTTCCCCTCTCCACTGGGGTTCTCTGCCTCTAACCCTGTTGCAGGGGCTGAGTCACTGGCTTGCTGGTGCTCTTTCATGCCGTCCCTGGGGGGGGTGCGTCACTTGAGTGGGTTGAGTTACTGACGTGATCTTCCTGTCTGGGTTGGCGCCCCCCCCTTGGTTTGTGCTGTGGTGGAGACCTCTGTGGGCTATACTCGGCCTTGTCTCAGGATTGTAAGTTGGTGGTTGGGGATATCCCTCTAGTGGTGCGGGGGCTGTGCTTTGGCGGAGTGGGTGGGGTTATATCCTTCCTGTTTGGCCCTGTCCGGGGGTTTCTTCGGATGGGGCCACAGTGTCTCCGGACCGCTCCTGTCTCAGCCTCCAGTATTTATGCTGCAGTAGTTTATGTGTCGGGGGGCTGGGGTTAGTTGGTTATACCTGGAGTACTTCTCCTGTCTTATCCAGTGTCCTGTGTGAATTTAAGTATGCTCTCTCTAATTCTCTCGTTCTCTCTTTCTCTCTGAGAACCTGAGCCCTAGGACCATACGTCAGGACTACCGGGCATGATGACACCTTGCTGTCCCCAGTCCGCCTGGCCTTGCTGCTATTCCAGTTTCAACTGTTCTGCCTGCGGCTACGAAACCCCTACCTGTCCCAGACCTGCTGTTTTCAACTCTTAATGATCGGCTATGAAAAGCCAACTGAGAGACCTGAGCCCTAGGACCATACGTCGGGACTACCGGCCGTGGTGACTCCTTGCTGTCCCCAGTCCGCCTGGCCTTGCTGCTATTCCAGTTTCAACTGTTCTGCCTGCGGTTATGGAACCCCTACCTGTCCCAGACCTGCTGTTTTCAACTCTTAATGATCGGCTATGAAAAGCCAACTGAGATTTATTCCTGATTATTATTTGACCATGCTTGTCACTTATGAACATTTTTGAACATCTTGGCATGGTTCTGTTATAATCTCCACCCGGCACAGCCAGAAGAGGACTGGCCACCCCTCATAGCCTGGTTCCTCTCTAGGTTTCTTCCTAGGTTTTCGCCTTTCTAGGGAGTTTTTCCTAGCCACCGTGCTTCTACACCTGCATTACTAGCTGTTTGGGGTTTTAGGCTGGGTTTCTGTACAGCACTTCGAGATATTAGCTGATGTAAGAAGGGCTATATAAAATAAAATTGATTGATTGATTGATTCTCTCTGCTACTGCACGCCAAGTCTAGGTCCAAAAGGCTTCTCAACAGCTTCTACCCCCAAGCCATAAGACTCCTGAACAGCTAATCATGGCTACCCGGACTATTTGCACCCCCACCCCATCTTTTTACGCTGCTGCTACTCTGTTAATTATTTATGCATAGTCACTTTAACTCTACCCACATGTACATATTACCTCAACTACCTCAACTAGCCGGTGCACCCGCACATTGACTCTGCACCGGTACCCCCCTGTATATAGCCTCCCTACTTGTCATGTTCGTTGAAAGGAGTGGACCAATGCGCAGCGTGATAAGCGAACATGACAGAAGATCCCACCAAAACTGGACCAAGCAGCGTGTGTCGGAGCAAACGCCGGGTAGGGAGCTGGAGAAGTTGGCGATGGCCCAGGTGGGCCAATGGTGGTCCTGGGAGGACATGTTCGAGGGCAGAGGACAATGGGCAAGGGTTAAAGCCCTGGCGAGAGAGGAGGTACGGCGCCAACAGTGTCGTCGTCGGACAGATGAGAGGCACCCCCAATACATTTTTAGGGGGGGGCACATGGCATGGGCGACGGGGCTGCTGGAGGCAGATAAGGGGCGAGTTTGTGGACGAGGAGAGAAGGCCACCGGGTTACGGGAGCCATTGGTGATTAGAGGGAGGGAAAGTGTAGAGGCACGGCGAGAGGTACTGAAGTGTGTTGCCAGTCCGGTCCGGCCCGTTCCTGCCCCTCGCACCAAGCCTATGGTGCGCGTCGCCAGCCCGACCCGGCCTGTTCCTGCTCCCTGCACCAAGCCAATGGTGCGCGTCGCCAGCCCGGCCCGGCCTGTTCCTGCCCCTCGCACCAAGCCAATGGTGCGCGTCGCCAGCCCGGCCCGGCCTGTTCCTGCCCCTCGCACCAAGCCAATGGTGCGCGTCGCCAGCCCGGCCCGGCCTGTTCCTGCCCCTCGCACCAAGCCAATGGTGCGCGTCGCCAGCCCGGCCCGGCCTGTTCCTGCCCCTCGCACCAAGCCAATGGTGCGCGTTGCCAGCCCGGCCCGGCCTGTTCCTGCTCCCCGCACCAAGCCAATGGTGCGCGTCGCCAGCCCGGCCTGTTCCCGCCCCTCGCACCAAGCCAATGGTGCGCGTCGCCAGCCCGGCCTGTTCCTGCTCCCCGCACCAAGCCAATGGTGCGCGTCGCCAGCCCGGCCCGGCCTGTTCCTGCTCCCCGCACCAAGCCAATGGTGCGCGTCGTCAGCCCGGCCCGGCCCGTTCCTGCTCCCCGCACCAAGCCAGTGGTGCGCTTCGTCAGCCCGGTCCGGCCCGTTCCTGCTCCCCGCACCAAGCCAGTGGTGCGCTTCGTCAGCCCGGTCCGGCCCATTCCTGCTCCCCACACCAAGCCAGTGGTGCGCTTCGTCAGCCCGGTTCGGCCCGTCCCTGCTCCCCGCACCAAGCCAATGATGCGCGTCGTCAGCCCGGTCCGACCCGTTCCTGCTCCCCGCACCAAGCCTGTGGTGCGCGTCGTCAGTCCGGCACAGCTCGTGCCCGTTTCACCGGTGCCTGGTCAGGTACCGGTCAGCTGCTCCACACCGGAGCCTAAGCAATCTGCTCCACCGATGTCCAGTCCAGCTCCAGCCAGCGGGGCCAGACCAGACCAGGGGCACTACGGGGGGGTTATTAGAGGGTGGTGGTCACGCCCGGAGCCGGATCCGCCTCCGAGGAGGAATGCCCACCCGGCCCTCCCCTGTTCGGTTTACGTTTGGCGCGGTCGCAGTCCGCGCCTTTGGGGGGGGGGGGGGGGTACTGTCACGCCCTGGCTCTAGGGACTCTTTTATGTTGAGCCAGGGTGTGTAGAGTCTATGTTTTGTGTTTCTTTGTTCACGTATCGTTTTGTTGTTTTTGTTCGTGTGGTGAATAAATATTAAAGTATGTCCGCTTGTCCGTTCGGTGTCTCGTGTATGTTTAGTGTTTACGCGTGTGTGCGTAATCGTTCGCCTCCTTTGTTTTTGAGGCCTTGTTTTCCCTGTGCTTTATTTAGTAAAGACATTTTGGATTGAACCTCCTTGTCCTGCGCTTGACTCCACCACTGCATCCACATCCGAACTCTGACACTACTGTTATTTAATTTTACTTCTGCTCTTTTTTCTCAACACTTTTTTTTGTTGTTGTTTTATTTTACTTTTTTTATTAAGAAATAAATGAATTGTTGGTTAAGGGCTGTAAGTAAGCATTTCACGGTAATGTCTACACCTGTTGTATTCGGCGCATGTGGAAATAAAATTTGGTTTGATTTGATTTTATTTGAAGTGGTACACAGACAGTGTGCCCATCATCAGCAAAATCTGACATTTCTATTGACAATTAATACGTAAAACAGAAGGATATGTATGTAACCAATGTTCTCTGATGGAACAAGTGCGAACGACTGAAAGAGAACAAATCTTTTTTTAACAGAGGCTATTTTGGCTCATTTTAGTAAGGCAATAAGGAGGCAGGGACAAAGACTGAGGCCTAATGTTGAAGAGAAAACAACAGACGAACTGGCAAGTTGAGATTCATGGCCGCTCTTTAAGGAATGAATGTAAAACCACAATGGCGGAACTCATTTCTTGTCACAGCCCATTTCAACTGATTATGTGTCTGTAGGAGTGTGAAGGTTGAAAGGGTTTTGAAATGGTTTGAGAACCACGGCTACAGATTTGTGGGTTGCTCTGCTCCCCATATTTGTGACACACACAACGCACAAACACAAATGTCGTATTCATTAGAGCATGCAACTGAGAATGGTTTAAAACGTTTTGCAACAGAGAACTACAATGAGCGTTTTTTACAGGACAAGTCCAGGTAGTCTCTCCTTGTTCCAGTCAGTTTTCTTCAGTTTGCTACCTAATGCATACAACCCTAGTACAGGAAGAGATTCAGCAGAGAAGGAAGGATGTCGTACCTCGCCTGACGAGAAAGGGCTTTGTGTAGTCCCAGCTATCATTGTCGTTGCGGAGGACGTTGAGTCGCGTGGGCTGCATGGGGAGAGAGAGCAGAGCACCGCTGCATGTGTGTTAGGGGTCCACAGGGATGCTGGTGGAGTGTGTGTGAGCACTGTGTGTGTATGTGGGTTTGTGAGTATGTGTGTTTACCCGAGCGTATTCGATCTTCAGGGTGCAGCTGCCGGAGTATATGTCTGCTCCGTTGAGAGCCGATTTCGCCTTCTGGGCGTTTTTCACAGTTTCAAATGTGGCGACACCATTAAGGAAGAGCAACCGGGAGGATCTCAGTGGAATTCAAAACTTTGTGTGGCAAACAGAGTAGATCAGTGTAGAATCACAATGACCAGAAGGCAATAACATAGGAGATGGAGCAAGAACCACAAGCCACCCTACAGACGACTAAGGCTGTTTGCATACTCTTGGGTCACTCAGCCCAATGTAATTCTGCTTCAGAGAAGCTGTAATCAGCTCAGCAATTGCAGATTAGGTAATAGAATAGGGCCCTGTTCGAATCCTCCTAAAAAGCATCTTTCCTCCCTCGCTTTCTTGTAATTACTGATCTGACATGGCATAATTGGTGCAATACAATGGAAAGCTTGCTTACATCAATCCATTCATGTCAAATCAGTGATTAGTTGAAGAAGGGAGGAAGGAAGGATTCATTTGAAGAGTATTTGAACAAGGCCCTATTCTAGAACCTTATTGGCAGTGACTGAGCTGATTACAGCTGCTCTAAAGCACAATTACACAATGGGCTGAGTGACTCTAACCATCATGAAATCTTATCAATCTGCTCTGGTTCCAGTAAAATGCAGACGAGCAGATCGTTATGCAAATTAGGTAGTAAAAAATCACTATAAAAACCTAACAGCATAAAAAGGTCCAAAATGGTTGTGCTAATATAATAGCATTGAAATCTAATCGAGGTGGGCCAAATTGTCTTCTATTTCTCGCTTCTTGAGCCTATGTCTTAAAATATTATATGATCAAATACAGTATGTGATGGTACACCCATTGGAACACACCACAGATCAGATCAAACACACATGCAACTTAGAAACCCCCATTGCCGCAGCAACCACATCCCAGTGGCAATAAAACAGGGGATTTACGCATCCATCTCCCATAAAACCCAAACCTGACACAACAGTGACACAATCCCTTGTCTCCTGATTTTCAATTGGCCAATCTCTGCTCCTAGTGGTACCATTAACAATAAACTTTAGAAACTGATTGCTGTACATCAGGGTTCTTCAATTCCGGTCCTGGAGGGCCGAAACACCTCTGTTTTTCATCCTCTCCTTCTAATCAGGGGCTAATTTAGACCTGGGACACCAGGTGAGTGCAATTAACTACCAGGTAGAAATAAAAAACAGAAGTGTTTCGGCCCTCCAGGACCGGAATTGAAGAACCCTGCTGTACATGATCCACATAATGAGCCCACTTGGGGACAAAGTCTTATAATGCTAGACAGTAAATATAAACAGAGGCCCATAGTGTTACAATGTGACTATAAATAAGGGAACAATGTGGGAATTAGTTATCAAATTACTATGAACTAGGTTTATCAGTACTTCATTATATCAGTTAAAAAGTACTTCCCATTGTTGATAATGTTTTCCAAGAAAATACCAAAACTGAACACAAATGTGGTTCACACTCCAGAACTGCATGCACGGACTGGCCTACAACATGCTAATTATTACATAGGTTGTTAATCTGATATAAGGCTTGCGTAATGAAGAGTATGTTGAAATAGGGCCTCTAACCCACTACACATACTGGAGGTGTGCAAACCATAATAGACACACACACACAGTCATACACACACACACACACACACACACACACACACAAACACACACACGCACACACACTGCTTCCGACATTCTGAACCTTTTTACAGCCTGAGTGTTTGTGTGTGTGTGTTTGTTACTATACTAATGTAGGTGTGTATACTCATCCAAACCCACAGGGAGACATACACAGACACTTACGCAAAATCACTCATACAGACAGACTCCTGAATCCACACACATCGACATGCATCTACAGTGCATGCACGGACACACACACACGCACGCACACACGCCTGCAGTAGCCCAGCTTGACTCCAGAAAGGATATTCCACCATGGCCTGGATTCCATTGCGTTTGAAGATGACAATTCGCAGCACGTTGCCTATGGGATTGCAGACTGTGTATAGAACATCCTAGAAGACAGAAGAGCAATGACTGGGTTCTGACTAATGCCATAATGAACACAATAATAAGTAACAATTCAGGGGTGAGTTTCCTGAAAGCTTAGTAGTTCATGTGGTATTTTCCTCGATGACCCAGACCAACACCACAAGTAGAAAAGTATTTATTCTTGCTTCTTTTGATTATATTTGTTGATGGATAGAAGATTGGCTGTCAGTTAAACATACATTTGAGACTTTACGTTACTCTCTTGTGGCTGAGCAGCTGGGTTGTTGAGATAAATAACATGCCACATTAGCTACAAGGCTTTCGGGAAATCCAAGCTAAATCGTTGTAAACTAAATCATCGTAAGCAACACCATTGTAAAGTTAAACCATTGTGAACTTAAACAATGTAAACTATTGTGAACAAAACCATTGCTGAACTATTGCAAACTTAACCATAGCATTGTATCCTAAACCATCATAAACAAACCATCATAAACAGACCTATCATGAATTAAAACATTAAGAATTAAACCATCGTAAGCCAAACCATTGTGAACTAAAATATTTTAAATAGTTTAAAATAATAAATAATTTAAATTCGTTTATTTAGATACAACAACTTAATGTGTTATCACTGTGCTTGATCTAATAGCACAATCACATGACCTGGATTGCAGTTACCTGAGAATACATTAAATACATGGTGGAAATGATCAATGCCGTTTGAGATTTTGTACAGATTATTATTGCAATTGCAAAGATTTCTACAGACCTGCGACCCTGAACGCTTTCTATGATTACATAAGAAGACATTTATTGTTACAGTAACCTCAAAATGTAACCATGGATGTGTTACTCATTTTAAGGTTGAATAAATACTGTTATATTAGTTTGTAAGATAGCCTTAACATTATGCTATTTACTGTATTACAAAAGTAATATTGAATTGTGTTTGGTTGACAACGCAACCAAATATCAACATTTAAAGGATATATCTACAGTGCCTTGCAAAAGTATTCATCCCCTTTGCCGTTTTTCCTATTTTGTTGCATTACAACCTGTAATTTAAATGGATTTTTATTTGGATTTCATGTAATGGACATACACAAAAATAGTCCAAATTGGTGAAGTGAAATGAAAAAAATAACTTGTTTCAAAAAAGTCTAAAAAATAAATTACGGAAAAGTGGTGCGTGCATATGTATTCACCCCCTTTGCTATGAAGCCCCTAAATAAGATCTGGTGCAACCAATTACCTTCAGAAGTCACATAATTAGCTAAATAAAGTCCAGCTGTGTGCAATCTAAGTGTCACATGATCTGTCACATGATCTCAGTATATATACACCTGTTCTGAAAGGCCCCAGAGTCTGCAACACCACTAAGCAAGGGGCACCACCAAGAAAGCGGCACCATGAAGACCAAGGAGCTCTCCAAACAGGTCAGGGACAAAGTTGTGGAGAAGTACAGATCAGGGTTGGGTTATAAAAAAAATCTGAAACTTTGATCATCCCACGGAGAACCATTAAATCCATTATTAAAAAATTGAAAGAATATGGCACCACAACAAACCTGCCAAGAGAGGGCCGCCCACCAAAACTCACGGACCAGGCAAGGAGGGCATTAATCAGAGAGGCAACAAAGAGACCAAAGATAACCCTGAAGTAGCTGCAAAGCTTCACAGTGGAGATTGGAGTATCTGTCCATAGGACCACTTTAAGCAGTACACTCCACAGAGCTGGGCTTTACAGAAGTGTGCCCAGAAAAAAGCCATTGCTTAAAGAAAAAAATTAACAAACACGTTTGGTGTTCGCCAAAAGGCATGTGGGAGACTCCCCAAACATATGGAAGAAGGTACTCTGGTCAGATGAGACTAAAATTGAGCTTTTTGGCCATCAAGGAAAACGCTATGTCTGGCGCAAACCCAACACCTCTCATCACCCCGAGAACACCATCCCCACAGTGAAGCATGGTGGTGGCAGCATCATGCTGTGGGATGTTTTTCATTGTCAGGAACTGGGAAACTGGTCAGAATTGAAGGAATGATGGATGGCACTAAATACAGGGAAATTCTTGAGGGAAACCTGTTTCAGTCTTCCAGAGATTTGAGACTGGGATGGAGGTTCACCTTCCAGCAGGACAATGACCCTAAGCATACTGCTAAAGCAACACTCGAGTGGTATTGACTTTGGGGGGGTGAATAGTTATGCACGCTCAAGTTTTCAGTTTTTTTGTCTTATTTCTTGTTTGTTTCACAAACAAAAAAAATGTGCATATTCAAAGTGTTGTGTAAATCAAATGATACAAACCCCCCCAAAAATCAATTTTAATTCCAGGTTGTAAGGCAACAAAATAGGAAAAATGCCAAGGGGGGTGAATTATTTCGCAAGCCACTGTATCTACTGCTTGGATAGTTCCATCTGGGCCACTGGCTTAATCCTATTCTTTAACTTTAATTTTTGGTTGAGATGGAGACGAGAATCAAACATATAATTTGTTAACTTGTCGACAAGTTAATAGGCTATTTACCATATTGCAAAAGTGATATTGAATTGTGTTTGGTTGTCAACACAACCAAATATCCACTTTTGAAGGAGGTGCATATTCTGCTTGGATAGCACCATCTGTGCCACTGAGTTTCGCTTCAATTCCAGTTTGTCAACAAATTAATAATTTATTTCTCCATTTCAACCAAACAATATATGTTAAAGAATAGTAAACCAAATCAAACTTTAAATTAACTTTAAATTAACCGTTTTATTTGATTTAAACCTATTCTTCAACTTTTAATTTTGGTTGAGATGGAGACGTGAAACCAACATATTTATTATTCACTTGTAGATTCCATTTCAAATCAACCAAAGCTTGAAACCCTAGGCTTATATGTATTGTCTATTTTTAGTTGAATCCTTGGCTGAATTTAAACAATAGCTGTTGATTACTTCCCAAATGCTATATAGGCCTAAATAGTATCATTGATGATATACAGAATGATTGATACAGTATGGTTACATTTAATTTGGTCTGTGAACCTACCCTTTGGAATGACTTTGATAGCAACAGTGAGATTTCTCAACAATCATTCTCACGATAGCACATTGGTAAAGACAGAATCTCTAAACTCGCACGACAATCGTGTGCCGTATTCTATAGCTGTAATCTTAGATCCCATAACCACATTTCATGCTAGTTAGCTATCTACATTTTCTAAATTTCGTCGGTCACCAGAGATCAGCCTCGATGTTGCAGTGGGTTACTAATTGTGTTTTTGTCATCGGGTCTTCCTTTGACAGCTACGTCATGATGATGCCGTTCAAGTGCCAGGCGCTGGTGGAGTTTGAAGCCATGGAGAGCGCCGACCAGTGCGTGACATGCGGCGCCAACAAAGTGGTCCTGTATGGCTCAGTTGGTAATGCATGGCGCTTGAAACGCCAGGATTGTGGGATCGATTCCCTGGGCCACCCACAGAGCCACCCACACGTAAAATGTATGCACGCATGACTGTAAGTCGCTTTGGATAAAAGCATCTGCTAAATGGCATATATATTATTATATATTATGGTAATAGTCAGTGACAAATATCAAGGCTAAGCAGGGCTTGGTTAAAACCCTGGATGGGAGACCGAAGGAATAGCTGTAAATAGATCAACTGTCCAGTAAGAGATGTTGCCCAGCCTATTGTTTTTTTTCTTATAGTGGGTATTAGGTTGAAGATCTGAAGTTGTTTCAAAGGTACAAATTCAACATATTTTATACAAGGTTTGTCTATGTTGAAAATTGGTTACCATGATGACATAATCCTGTGGTTGAAATGTTACCCCTCAAAACAACTGTTGATGACATTTTTCAAATCCAATGTATTTTCCACGTAGATTCCACATCACAATATGTTAACAAATGATGTTGAAACAACGTTGATTTAACCAGCTTGTGCCCAGTGGGTTGACTACCGTAAGTTAAACTATTGAAAGCTAAACCATTGTAAACTAAACCATCGTCAACTAAACCATAGTGATCTAAACTATTGTCAACATTGTAAACTCAACCATTGCACTGAACTGGCATGAAGTTCATGAACTCACAGTGGTGATGGGATAGAGAGGGTTCTGAATGGACAGGAGCAGGACTTTGTTGCCACTGTTGGGGTCATCGGCGTTAGTTGGCCGCGTGATCCTCTTGCTGGTGGAGTAGTTGAAGAAGGCCTGCTGGCCGCCAATGTAGACCGCTTCGTTGGTGCCGCATGTCACGCACTGGTCGGCGCTCTCCATGGCTTCAAACTCCACCAGCGCCTGGCGCTTGAACGGCATCATCATGACGTAGCTGTCAAAGGAAGACCCAATGACAAAGACACAATTAGTAACCCACTACAACATCGAGGCTGATCTCTGGTGACCGATGAAATGTAGAACATTTTGATAGCTACCTAGCATGAAATGTGGTTATGGGTTCTGAGATTACATCTATAGAATACGACACACGATTGTCGTGCGAGTTTCGTTATTTTGTCTCATGACAGAGAAAAAGTTTCCCTTTTTATTGGATGCTATGCGACACTCGACAAAAAAATCAGACTGTCATGCAATATCTGTTGAAAACAGTGATAGTGTAAACTAAGTTGAAACTACCCGTCATCTTGCTTCCAAAGAGAACCACAATGGAAATAAGCCTTAGGGCTTTATCCTCAATAATGTTGCATGTAATGTTGTCACCGGCTGGAGCAGCCTGCTACTTTTAATGATCTAATAAATTAAATCAATCAACAAATCAATCAACAAACCTGGTTTCAGTCATGTTACAGACATTTATTGATTGTCAAGCAACAATCCATGTTCGTACTTCTCAATCAATCCAAAGAAAATTATGACCCTTTTTACAACAACAACAACCCAAAAAACAATGGTTACAACATTTGTCACAAAGTGCTTTACAGTCACTCAGCCTCCCAAAAAGCAAGCAAAAGGAAAAACCTCCCTAAAAGAAAGAAACCTTCTTCCATTGATGTTCAATCCACAACCATACTATCAATAGAATTAGTAAGCAACAAGCCCTACGTCTAATATATCTCTTTACACAGCTCTCCTTTGGCAACAATCATATCAATCAGAATCAGCATTCACGAATCAACTACATCCTGCCACAGGAAACAGAGACAGCATTCATACACAGTAAGAATCCCCACACACTGAAGACCTAGCCAGTGTTTCACTCAGTGGCCCATATTCAATTTTAGCTCCCCAATTCCCTAGTTAGATCACTCAATGTTTTTCTTATACAGACTCTAAAAGTAGATGCTCGTGTGAGAATTTGTCTCGTCTAACAGAACCTCAAACCAAACTGATGTAATTGCTTTGCAACTCAACATTTGTGGAGAGATTCTAACACGGCAGATAGAAACCAAACTCTATGTAAGTTCTCGCCTCTCTTAAATGTGCTGCTTATTCACCACACATTCTATTTTTGTTGAACTAGAAAGAGTTCAACATTAGTAAAAAATAAAATGTCCCCCTGGTTACGCTTTATTTTACAGTCAACAACTATTCATCTAGCTAGTATCTTACATTATACTACTACTAAGAATGGCTGGTATTGAATGATTGTGTTTATAAGACATTAGAAGGTGGTCATCTCTGCATTATAACTGCATTATACCCGCAGGCAAAAAATATATATACCTTATTGTTTTTTAAACAACAACAAAAAGTACCAGATAATGCACTACTTAAATTGCAGACAGAGCACACTCTTCACCCCCATAAATAGCATTGCACAATAAAGCCTCCCCATCATTCTAATGTGAATGCTGTCCTTGAAGCTACTGTTTGAGTGGAGCTGACAGCTCACGTTCACCGTGTCACAATATGTCTGCCTGTGGCGTACTCAGAGACCTACAGTATATCGATATTGCACCGACCTAAAAATACCCTTGCCTGATCTCAATTCCGACTACAGCACTGGGAAACGTACTCTACCAGCGCACAAGTCAAGTCCTCTGCAATCAAATCCACATCCCATAATATCCTCAAAGCGGCGACCCCCCGAGTTACGGAAATATCAAGTGACACTGGGATGGATGGTGGCAGGAAGATATTTACAATAATCCCAGGCATATTGGCCCCGTACACACTCAGGTTGTAAAACTGATGTACAACGCATTTTTACACAATGGTTGTGATACAACTGCTATGTTTGTGATACAATGGAGAGTTTGTCTGCATAAAAACGTTTACCCAACCATTGTGCAGTGTCTCCACAAAACGTGTGTATCAACACTTTTGTGCAGAAAAACTCTCCCTTGTGTCACCACCGTTGTGCCGAATGCGTTGTACATCAGTTGAGCAACTTGAGTGCGTCTACGGGGTCATTGTCTTTTTCCAAATTTCACCCAAATTCACCTCGACTTCAAATCAAAAACGTTCTTGATTCTCTAAGTGAACGTGAAGGGGCTCTGCAAATAAGCCTCTGCTGTGTATTCCCAGTTGTGTGAGTGCCTCAAATGAGACTTCCCCAGGCAGTCCCATGCAATAAGAGTATCATTATCATGTTTGTCCCCAGAGTACTTATACCCTTGAGTAAACATGTGTGGTCTGATGTTAAAAGCAGGCAATTTAGAGGACAGACATGAGCTAAAAATAGAGGTCCTAAATGGCATACATTCAGGTTTTCCAAGCCCTTAATGGTCATTTTCTACGAGAAATATGATAACCGGGAGATTGTTTTTGCATTTAAATGCATTAAAAATGGATTTCCAACACTGAAGAAATGGCAATGGGAGATAAAAAAATCCAGAAAGAGGGAGTTGTATTCTTACAGGACAAAGAGTCCAATCCCATTGGCTTTGTTGGAGAAAAACAATCAAACTGCACACAGGGAAAAAATATGCATCTCAATACATTCTGTTGATGCGTTCAATCAGTGAGCTGCTCAGACGCATAATAGTATTAGAATACTAACTACCATATATAGTAATATAGTAGTTGGCTCTTCCTGGTAAGTGAAAACTGAGTTACAGTAAGTGCAAATCTGAACTATGAATACAGTTATGTAATGCACTACAGTGCAGTACATTTAAAATATAGTACATTTAAAATAATCATATGCACATGCAACCATGTAATGGAAATGAGGCAAAAGATTACCACATGTCCATCAAAGCAGAACAGACAACAAGAAATATCACCTACCAGATGTTGCCAAACTTCTCCAGGGCCTCCACCAGGTCCCCCTCCACCACTGACTCACAGAGCCCCCGCACGTGGACCACCGGAGAGGGGGCGATCCTGTGGGCATCCTCCCCATTGTCCTGGAGGAGAGAGGGGGGACAGCGGTCAAATGGGGTTGAAAGGTCAAAGGTCAAATGAGGTATACCACATGGATACATACGAAGGCCGCTTTCACAGCCACGAAGGTTTAACATAACGTAAATGCAACCAAACACCAAAGTCATCGTCAGCATCGGCACTTAGTGCCTTTGACATGCTGTTAGAGTGTACAAGGAGTGAAATCGCATGTTCTCTTGTAACACTGTTTTCTGCATGTTTATAGTGAATTTGTTTGTGTTTTGTAGCAATGTTTGATTTGGTTTGGTTTGAATGACTTCAATCATAATTGTTTTATTTAACTCATTCTTGAGGCCTAAGGAAATTCAGCCTCTTCAGATTCCTTGACACGAGGGCCATTTACAGACCGGAAGGAAAATACAGTGCATTCGGAAAGTATTCAGACCCCTTGACTTTTTCCACATTTACAGCCTTATTCTAAAAAAATTTTTTATTTTTTTTATGTTCCTCATCAATCTACACACAATACCCCATAATGACAAATCGAAAACAGGTTTTTAGAAATGTTAGCAAATGTATTACAAATAAAAAACAGAAATACCTTTTTACATAAGTACTCAGACACTTTGCTATGAGACTCGATATTGAGCTCCTGTTTCCATTGATCATCCTTGAGATGTTTCTACAACTTGATTGGAGTCCACCTGTGTTAAATTCAATTGATTGGACATGATTTGGAAAGGCACACACCTGTCTATATAAGGTCCCACAGTTGACAGTGCATGTCAGAGCAAAAACCAAGCCATGAGGTCGAAGGAATTGTCCGTAGAGCTCAGAGACAGGATTGTGTCGAGGCACAGATCTGGGGAAGGATACCAAAACATTTCTGCAGCATTGAAGGTCCCCAAGAAAAACAGTGGCCTCCATCATTCTTAAATGGAAGAAGTTTGAAACCACCAAGACTCTTCCTAGACTCTCAGACCATGAGAAACAAGATACTCTGGTCTGATGAAACCAAGATTGAACTCTTTGGCCTGAATGCAAACGTCACGTCTGGAGGAAACCTGGCACCATCCCTACTGTGAAGCATGGTGGTGGCAGCATCATGCTGTGGGGATGTTTTTCAGCGGCAGGGACTGGGAGACTAGTCAGGATCGAGGGAAAGATGAAAGGAGCAAAGTACAGAGAGATCCTTGATGAAAACCTGCTCCAGAGCACTCAGGACCTCAGACTGGGGTGAAGGTTCACCTTCAAACAGGACCCTAAGCACACAGCCAAGACAATGCAGGAGTGACTTCGGGACAAGTCTCTGAATGTGCTCGAGTGGCCCAGCCAGAGCCCGGACTTGAACCCGATCGAACATCTCTGGAGAGACCTGAAAATAGCTGTGCAGCGATGCTCCCCATCCAACCTAACACAGCTTGAGAGGATCTGCAGAGAAGAATGGGAGAAACTCCCCAAATACAGGTGTGCCAAGATTGTAGCGTCATACCCAAAACGACTTGAGGCTGTAATCGCTGCCAAAGGAGCTTCAACAAAGTACTGTGTAAAGGGTCTGAATACTTATGTAAATGTGATATTTCCGTTTTTTATTTTTAATACATCTGCAAACATTTCTAAAACCTGTTTTTGCTTTATCATCATTTTACCCCATCATGGGGTATTGTCTGTAGATTGATGAGAATAAGGCTGTAACGTAACAAAATGTGGAAAAAGTCAAGGGGTCTGAATACTTTCCGAATGCACTGTACTTCATTCATTCATTTTAGGCGAACAACTTGAGGCCCTCTCAGTAGAACTACTGATTTTCAGAGGGTTTCAGAGGTGAAAGAGAGAAAAGGAAAGAAATATCCGGATAAGAGAAAGGAATAGAGGGGTCTGAATACTTTCCGAATGCACTGTATATCCTGGTCTGTCACACAACCTAAATGTAACATAATTTAAGCCCAACTCTACTGCAAGCCTTCAGACTGTGGGTCCTTGTCTTGCAACTGGATGTTGTTAAATCGCAGCACAGGCTGTTAAAATTAGTAGCGCTTCACACCTGTTTTACAGTGCCTTCACACTTTTCTCAAAGTGAGGAAAATATGCTAATGATGAAAACCTTTAGGGGGAAGGACTTCTGAAATAGCAACTTGCTGAGCATGAGAATCACGTTGTAAACTGTTGCGCAACACCTTTGTAAGCTCTGTTTGAAAATTAATGAATGCTTACGTACATTTTTACATTTTAGCAGACGCTCTTATCCAGAGCGACTTACAGTTAGTGAGTGCATACATTTTTCATACTGACCCACCGTGTGAATCGAACCCACAACCCTGGCGTTGCAAGCGCCATGCTCTACCAACAGAGCTACACGGGACTTTACGTATGACAGTACAAGCGGAATTGAAAGTAGCGGGAAACCATATTTGAACGCTCACCTGATACATTCATGTTGGACTGGCTATTCAGGGATTCAAATATGTATGTTGAAAAAAAAAGAAGAAAAGTGTTCTGAGTCATTGCCAATATTGCTTATATGCTTCACAGACCAACCATGTAAATGCAAGTCTTGCAACAGTACCAAAAGCTGATATCTAAAAATGACACAATTAATATGCGAAGTGAACGCTGTACATTCAAAAAGCTTTTCTTAGTTTCCAATTAAATTGGATAACAGATTACAAACAATGAGGAAAAGCACATTAAAAAAACTAATTAAAAGCAAGTATCCACTAAAAGCCGCTATGAAACAAGAGGAGTAAAATTGGGGAGACCAATATGAAATTACTATAAAACCACTTCACAATGAATTAATGACCTCAGCCGATTTTAAGTAATGAGATTTTTAAATAATCACAATGAACCAAAAAAACAGCAGCTGCAGTGAACAGGTTATAGCATCCATTCGTATAATCTTCCAAATGGATGCAATATGTTGGGAATTAAGAAACAAGTCACCCTGATGAGACTGGAGCTACTGTACATAAGAAAATAAGCTAACAGTAATTGTAATCAGACAGCAAAGCGTCTGCTCTACAAAAAAACAGATCGTCTGACATCCAGTCTCCCAATTTCTCAAGACAACTTGGGCTGCCTTGTTTCCACCATAGCCCGGCTTTGAGAAACCGCATTGACAAGGGCCACAGCACTTCTGAGGCAACCAATTACTTGGCCCTCTTCTTTGTTAGACGCTAGCTCTTCCAGAAGTCCAGGACGGTTCATTACTGGAGCTGTCCGTTGTGACAAATTCCTCCCCTGTCTAGTCTAGCCCTCCATGCGCTCTGGGACAACGCTGAGCCCCACACGGCTCTACTTCAGACACAGAGACAAATTCAATCCTCACCGACAGGCACTGCGCTTAAGACGAGATTTGTTTACAATTGACCACATTCTTACCCACAGCCTCTCTAGAAAGATTCACCACCCTTCTCCCGAAGTGTGCACTTGCACACTTTCTTCCAGGGATTTAACAATGATAGACACTCCCTACAGCCAATGCTTACACCAATCATTAGCTTTTAAATCCATGATGGGAAGTGTGTGAGTGCACACTTTTGGAAAAGTGTGGAGAATCAGGACGCAGTCAAACGTCTCTGGAAATGAAATAACTAAAATAAGCTCTAGAAATGACAACCGCAATCCAGGGACGGTGTTTGTCTGAAGAAGAACGTCAATTCATTCCGAAAGCAATGTGTAGCTCAACAAGCTCCTGTAAAGACACTGATATATTCATATCCCTTTCCTGGTGATCTCTTTAATGCTCGGGAACTTGGAGAGTGGGAAAAAAAACATGCAAAACTGTCGCCTGTCACAGTGGTAAAGGAAAGCCTCAAGTTTCTTTTGTGCGGTTCTATGACACGTTGAGACAGATGACGAATAATAGAATAAGTGGTGTGCTTTTCGCTGGGGTAAAATTAAGCATAGAAACTATTTCAAAAGCCGCTTTTTGGCTCTCGAGCAGCTGCTGTTTGGAAAATATCTGAGCTATCTTCTTTTGATGCCTGCACTTGAACACAGTCAGGCATACCTACCACTACTTTAACTACCCAAACTTTCAAGGGTGTCTTCAAAACTGAAAGTATCTCTCTGTACCTTTCATTCTTCCATTTCTTTCTTTCCTTGTTCCCTATTTTTTTTTCACTCTGTCTGTCTGTATCTCTCTCTCTCTCTCTCTCTCTCTCTCTCTCTCTCTCTCTCTCTCTCTCTCTCTCTCTCTCTCTCTCTCTCTCTCTCTCTCTCTCTCTCTCTCTCTCTCTCTCTCTCTCTCTCTCTCTCTCTCTCTCTCTCTCTCTCTCTCTCTCTCTCTCTCTCTCTCTCTCTCTCTCTCTCTCTCTCTCTCTCTCTCTCTCTCTCTCTCTCTCTCTCTCTCTCTCTCTCTCTCTCTCTCTCTCTCTCTCTCTCTCTCTCTCTCTCTCTCTCTCTCTCTCTCTCTCTCTCTCTCTCTCTCCTAGGCAAATGGGTAACCGCCAGCTCCAAGGAGACATTACAGTGCCTTTTGTCAGTCCCATGCAGCACAAAGCTATTTTCACCAACTGACACTTTCAGTCTGCCTCTTCTCTCCTTTAAAAATGGCACTGATGAATCGTGAGTGACGGAGCAACGATTCATCCTATTATTCCAGCCAATAATCCCCGGCAGCCAGCCGAGGAGATTAAACGCAATGTCACAAGAGGTTAACGCAGGTGCGCACAACCCCCCCTCTCTCACACACACATACACACACACCACAAACAAACCACACACAGACACTGGATAAGACCACTGGATCAGACGAATGTGTTTACAAAGAAATACATAAATAGTATTTGTTCACATGTGAATGACTCAATCCTCTCGCACAGTAGCTGATAATGACAATTCCCACTGATTGAGACTCAACCGCAGTCACAAGCCACTGCTGCTGTTGTTGTGAAACAGCATCCAGAAGCACACAGTAGCAGAGGACCTCGCAGGCCACACACACAGGATACACACCTCCCCAGATCTGTTTGCAGTTTGATCTGAAACATAGCTACATCAAAGGATCTCGCACCACTTACTCCACCTCTACTGCTATGCCACGTCCCTTACACTCTGCAGAACAATGCCCTGCCAATACCATTGAGTGATATTCTTATAACGTTTTTTTTTAGCAAAAAGCTAGGGGGTACCTGATTCACTCCCTGTGATGTTGAAATAGTAACTCTTCTGTCTTCTGAGAGACTCGCTAATTCAGGAGTTCTTTTCCGTTTTCTCTGAACAATCATGGCAGTTGCGGTCGGAAAATCACCTCAGTCAAAATGGTAAAAACAACAACGAAAAAACAAAATGTCAACCTTCCAAAGCTTCGACACTAACACCTTAGCATGAGCAAAAGCACGAGAGCGTGCAGTTTTTGCTCGATGCAGAGAGCGACCTTGTTTCTGGCAACTGGCTTTGTGAGGCCAACACTAAACGCACACACGCACACACACACTTTGTTTTTTTGCTGCTTGAGCAACCTTTTCGGTATAACTCTCATAAAGGTTCATTAAAGTACACTTTAAAGTACACTTTAAAAAACGTTCTAGTGTAGATATAACCATTGCCTGCCGCAAAGCACATCTCAATAACCCCTTTTTACAATCCTCATTCACACACTTTTGATTTTTATCCTTTTTAGGTATTATAGAACTGTCTCAAAAGGGTTCAATATAGAATAATTTGACAAAACCATCCCCAAAAACAACTAACCTCTCCAGAAGCCTTCTAAGCAAAGTGTGCACTTTAACATCAGGTGTCAGCATCAGATATCTCTTCTCCACTTGCACATGTTATATTTAGAACGCTGAAGACACTCAAAGAACAACTTAGGGCAAACAGGGCTCTTTCAGAGAATAGACACATATACATGTTTAGTGTTGTGTTACAGTAGGCCAGATACAGGGGTTGATATACTGTTTGTGTGTGTGTGTGTGAGAGAGTGTGTGTATGTGTGTGTTTGTGTGTGTGAGAGAGAGAGAGAAAGAGAAAGAGTGTGCATTTGTGAGAGTAGGTACTGTACCAGTCAAATGTTTGGACACACCTACTCACTCAAGGTTTTTTCTTTATTTTGACTATTTTCTACATTGTAGAATAATAGTGAAGACATCAAAACTATGAAATAACACATATGGAATCATGTAGTAACCAAAAAAATGTTAAACAAATCAAAATATATTTTATATTTGAGATTCTTCAAAGTAGCCACCCTTTGCCTTGATGACAAATAACACAAAACATTTTCTGGGCTAGTAATGGAAGAAATAACACACAAAAAAACGAAATACTGCAAAGTTGCTTGGGAGCTAGAAGCAGAGCAGCCATATCTGTGGGCGCCATCTTTGTGAGAGAGTGTGTGTCTACACCATAAAATCAACGGTAGAGTATTTCTTTACAGAGGAACCAATCTAGAAACCAACAGATTATCAACTTCGAGACACAAATATCCAATACTTTCTCTAACTGCACAGCCCGCCAGCCCAAATGCATTGAAAACCATACAGCGTTGCTTCTTGGCTCAGGCTCTGTGCTCACCGCAACGCCCTGCCTGCTGAAGCAGGACCCCTCCTGTCACTGGCTGGATGTGGTTTTCTGCTGAGTCAGTCACCGTCCGGGCCAGCCAGTCTCTTCACGCATCTCTTTCCGTTCAGGTTGGGTGTCCCCAACCGAATCTACTCAGACCAAGGGGTTGAGTTGGAAGTTGGAACATTTTCAATTTATAACGCAATAACTGTCTTAAAGCAGTTCCCCACATGGGACAATAAAGTTAGAATTAAATTGAGAGCAGGCTCTTTTTGTTGTCATTGCTAGCTAGCTCGCTAGCACTTAGCCTTTGGGACCAGAGCAGCAGAGTAGAGCAGAGGGAGATGCTAGCTGTAGGTCATCAGCGAAACATCCTGACAACCGTAAGCCTGTGGCATTAATCATTGTGGCAGTTTGTTTCACATGATGTTAGTAGGGGGTCAGGGTTTTAGCGTCCGTGCCAGGCGAGACGACCATGTTTCTGCTGAGCGAAGAACATCCTCTAGCCTTTTTTCGGGTTAGGACCCCTGAGTGTTGTGGTCCCCCTTCATACCCCTCGTGCACACACACACCCGCGCACACACACACACACCCGCGCACACACACACCACCACCACTATCAGACAGAACAGAATGGATATGACAGTTGAACAGCTATCTCATACTCGGGGCACGGCCGCGGCAAAGGGCATTAAGTACCACCCCCCCCCGCTCCCCTCCCTTGCCCTTTTCTCCATCTCCATAGCAACAGGATCTCAGCTCTTTTGGGAGGAATGAGAAGTGAGGGGGTGACAAGCAGTGACACATCCCTTACAGTGACATTTGCGATCAAGGACGGATGTAGATGTATAATTACCATTTTAACATACATATTCATCATCCCTGGCTTGCTACTTAGTTTCTAGGCCCCCGTTGATTTGCAACTAACAGGCATTTTGGTTTTGCCGTGCGAGGGCCATTAACTAAACCGAGTTCCTCTTTTCTCATTTATTTTTTCTCCCTCCTTCTCTTCCAGTGATGTTCTCATTAAACCTGGCCTTGTCTGCTACCGCTAAATGAGAGCGGTAACCATTTACCAGGTCAAACGCTGCACAAACAGGGCTAACAAGGCAGAAGTAATGCATAATTTATCTTGCCCACAGCCAGGGTTCTACGGAACAAACAATCTGATGAGGCAACATTTGTTTTAGAGCCGTTTGTCGAGAGTCGTCATTAATTTAACCATTCTGATAATGTCTCCGGTTGCGTCCCAAATAGCACCCTATTCCCTATATATTGCACTACTGTTGACCAGGGCTCATAGGGTGAGACGAGATTTTGAATCTTTTGTTCTCTCCTGGTTCCTATCTGTGTTTCTTCAGGTAAAGGGAGAACGCGGACACTTACGAATTCCACTAGTGTTTCAGGCACTCTGAGAAGCGCCTTTGCAATGTGACTTCCAGAATCACAATATCCTTCCATTAAAACTTCTCAATGAAATATACAAACTGAGAATGGGTATACAGAACAGTGGTCTGCTTCAAGTCTTTCATTTGAGAAAAGATGGACCATTGTTTGTTTGGTTCAATTGAAGCCGCTTCCCCCAAAAATGGAAGTAGATATTTTCCCAAAGTCCTTGAGCACAGGAGAGTGCTTCTCACACACACACACACACACACATGCACACACACACACACACATGCACACACCCACACACACATGGCCGAATCTCTTTCAACATCTCAACCCAGAACTGCAGAGTGTGGGCATAGCAAGCAATATCCTGCACAATACATCACTTAGAGACGCCTTCGAAGCCGGCTGTCAGAAAAATACTGCACTGCATTGGCCAATGTCGACTCCCCTCCGCAGCCATGGTAATCAACACTAACAATGTTCAAACAGTGTTAGCGTCATCAGGCTAAGGCCACAGCAGACACAAACACAACTCAAGAAAGGGCTACAGTGTCCCTATCCTAATGCTGGAGGCTATTTTTGTATCCTTCTTCATAAAATAGATGGCTATTCTCTCAAACAATCATCTGGAGGGCAATTGGGACAGCACACAACCCTCCAGTGTAATATACACACACACGCACCCATACACACACTTATCCCTTAAAGGGATAGTTCGGGATTTTGGCAATGAGGCCATTTATCTACTTCCCCAGAGTCAGATGAACTTGTGGATACCATTTGTATGTATCTGCATCCAGTATAAAGGAAGTTATAGGTAGTTTCACGAGCCAATGCTAACTAGCGTTAGCGCAATGACTCTGGACTTTTGCCCACTCTAAGATAGAGCGCCATCCACTAAACTCATCACTGTATCCTCTATATGAGAGTGGGCTGGCCTTCCTTAGCTCTTCGGAGACTAAGTCATTGGTACGGTTTTATTAATAAGGCCATAGTGAGCCGGCTCCCATTTGACATTTGTCCAGCAGACAAATGTCAACAGTCGCCTGCACTCACATGACTGTGTCTTGTCGACTGTGCCTTAGTCCTGTACAGATCCAGTTATCAGCCCCTTCCGCTTGGAATGAGCTTCAAATGGTCCTGAAATTACAGGAGCTCATCCCTTTAAATGAGTTTAAAGGTGAGATAAACACTATGATGGGAAATGAAGTGGGGGGCTGTCAATCATTTTAACCCTAGTTTCTCCACACCTCCCCAAACCATCTTGCTGCTCAATGTGTAAATGTATATTTTTAAACAGTAGTGCTTTGTGTTTTATAAATAATAAATAATATGCCATTTAGCAGACGCTTTTATCCAAAGCGACTTACAGTCATGCGTGCATACATTTTTGTGTATGGGTGGTCCCGGGGATTGAACCCACTACCTTGGCGTTACAAGCGCCGTGCTCTACCAGCTGAGCTACAGAGGATGCTGTAAAACATTTACATTTACATTTACATTTTCGGCATTTAGCAGATGCTCTTATCCAGAGCGACTTACAAATTGGTGCATTCACCTTATGATAGCCAGTAGGACAACCACTTTACAATTGTTATTTTATTTTTTATTTTTTATTTTTTATTTTTGGGGTGGGGTAAGGGGGGGTAGAAGGATTACTTTATCCTATCCCAGGTATTCCTTAAAGAGGTGGGGTTTCAAGTGTCTCCAGAAGGTGGTGAGTGACTCACCAGTGTCGGAAACGTTGTGTGCTACTATTTCGGCCAGGTCTCTCTTATATTGAGACTAACCTGGTAAAATAAAATAAATAAAATAACAGAGCATGGGTGATTACCATCATCAAACGACGAGAGGAAGGCATAAAATATCCCCCTTGTCCAGCTGCCTGTGCCCTTTCTGCCTATGGGCCCCAGTCAAAAGTAGTGCAGGGAATAGGATGCCATTGGGGATGTACACCTTCTCTCTCCTTTCCTTCTCACCCATGCAGCCACAGAGGTTATTAATATGGATATGATTGGATTCTATGCCCTACTTTTAAAATTACACATTGACATTCGGCAGGAATTTTCCACCGCTTTGATGATCTTCACAGATGTTTTTTCTCCTACATCTCTTTCTCTATATTGTTTCAACGTTGTGCGCGCCGAAGCTTGCTTTTTATTTTCACTTCAAAGGGGGAAGCCTAATTTCACAAGGCTGCAGGCATTTGGATTGTTTCTGTGATGTTGCACGCACAATGAAAATGTTATTGAGGATAATGAGTTTTGGCACGCACGAAAACTGGGCTTAAAAGAGACTGCGGTGCTCATGGTGCTTTGCAATCAATGTGTGTATTTTTGAAAATCATTCAAGGTCGTTATCTGTGAGGGCCTGTCACAATCACCATATTCACCATGAAATTGATCATCAACCTTTGACAAAGAATTGCTTGAAAAACATGATAACTGTTCATAGGTCTTTTCTGACGGACCAGGGCATGATAATAATAGTAATAATAAAAATATATAATAACTTGGGGGTGCTTACTGTATATAGTCTTGTTTCACTGTATGTACAAGTGGGTAACCTGTACAGATGTGAGTCTTTTTGCATATAGGATCAGTTTTGCCTTTTAGATCATGATAAGATTTAATGGGTGGGGGGGACCTGATCTAAGATCCGAGATGCTTTTTGGTTTCTTGATTTTTTTTGTGTAAAGATTCCGGTTGCATGGATTGAAAATATCCCTACACCCACTCCCACTGCTGTTTGAATATGATAATTGTCTATTAATTTAATTCAAACATCAGTGCAGCTACCACCATATTGCTTTTCCTCTCTTTGATTTCAATGTATTCAGAGTGAATACATCCCAATGCTGTTTTGAGAATGTCACCTTCAACCTTGAAGTTAAATAATGTCCCCACTGATCAGCATATCTTTTGAATGTGAGGTTAATAAACGACTTAGCATTAGAGAGAACACGCTTTACATACATCCTAACACCACACACACACACACACACACACACACACACACACACACACACATGCACACACACTAGCCATATCCTTCAGTGGCTCAACATTGGAATGTGTCTTTGACCTCTAATTATTGCAGAAGGAAAAAGATTATCGTCCAATTTTAATTTGGGTAACATCATTGGCGTGCAGGTCTCTCTGAAATGCAAATGTTCTGTAATTATGCCAATGTAAAAAAGGAACAAACTTGTCAACAGATGTGGTGGAATATTCATTCTCATATTTTTACATATCAAACGAGTGTTTTTTATCACTCAAACGCATAATCACCCTAATCACACGAAGAGATAACAAAACAATTATTATTCTCCTCAGACGCTGTCTAAAACATACATTAGGGAAAAGGCGAAGAAGACCTTTACTACTAGATGAGTGAATGTGTAATAAGGTGAAACCATGCTCATGTGATGACTAAGCTTGCCAGAGGCCTGAGGATTTGTGTTAACTTCCCGAGCTAATGACTAGCCTTGGCTTTAGCTCAGCGAGCTGCGAGAGACCCTGCTTCGAACCCTGGTCGGAACCATACTGAAACAGCCAATGAAACCTAGCTATTCAAAATAAACGAACGTTCCAAATGTTTCAGAAGGGCCAGTGAAGTGTGTCCGTCTCTTACTCAGTTTAGGCCACACATTATCAGACATGCCATTATGTAGCCTGATTGCATTTCAAGCTGAAAGTGGCAATGAATACTAAGCATTTGCTTGATTATTGATTGGCAGACTTTAATGATGTTGGTCCATTGTTTTGAGGCTGACAGAAACAGTAAAGACAGTGGCCTGAATTGGTCTAGCAGTTCCTGTTGCTGCCGGCTTCAGAGCACATGTACAGGTCTACATGATATACAGGTTCATTTGATCACTCTGTTGTTGCAGATAATTTTCCTGTGCAGCAGGAAATGCAAACTTGTTGTGTATTAGAGGTTTAAAAAGGCTTCTAAAGTTTGTAATTTCCACTTTAAAACAAAAAATGTATCAACCCCTACCAAAATGTCCATTAATTATAATCCACATAATAATTCACATTTCCTGTTACTGCAGGATTATTTTCCTACATTTACATTTGAGTCATTTAGCAGACACTCTTATCTAGAATGACCTCCTGCTGTGAGAAACTGGTCAAATTAAGATATAACATATACAGTGGGGAGAACAAGTATTTGAAACACTGTCGATTTTGCAGGTTTTCCTACTTACAAAGCATGTAGAGGTCTGTAATTTTTATCATAGGTACACTTCAACTGTGAGAGACGGAATCTAAAACAAATTCACATTGTATGATTTTTAAGTAATTAATTTGCATTTTATTGCATGACATAAGTATTTGATCACCTACCAACCAGTAAGAATTCCGGCTCTCACAGACCTGATAGTTTTTCTTTAAGAAGACCTCCTATTCTCCACTCATTACCTGTATTAACTGCATCTGTTTGAACTCGTTACCTGTATAAAAGACACCTGTCCACACACTCAATCAAACAGACTCCAACCTCTCCACAATGGCCAAGACCAGAGAGCTGTGTATGGACATCAGGGATAAAATTGTAGACCTGCACAAGGCTGGGATGGGCTACAGGACAATAGGCAAGCAGCTTGGTGAGAAGGCAACAACTGTTGGCGCAATTATTAGAAAATGGAAGAAGTTCAAGATTACGGTCAATCACCCTCGGTCTGGGGCTCCATGCAAGATCTCACCCTGTGGGGCATCAATGATCATGAGGAAGGTGAGGGATCAGCCCAGAACTACACTGCAGGACCTGGTCAATGACCTGAAGAGAGCTGGGAACACAGTCTCAAAGAAAACCATTAGTAACACACTACGCTGTCATGGATCAAAATCCTGCAGCACACGCAAGGTCCCCCTGCTCAAGCCAGCGCATGTCCAGGCCCGTCTGAAGTTTGCCAATGACCATCTGGATGATCCAGAGGAGGAATGGTAGAAGGTCATGTGGTCTGATGAGACAAAAATATAGCTTTTTGGTCTAAACTCCACTCGCTGTGTTTGGAGGAAGAAGAAGGATGAGTACAACCCCAAGAACACCATCCCAACCGTGAAGCATGGAGGTGGAAACATCATTCTTTGGGGATGCTTTTCTGCAAAGGGGACAGGACGACTGCACCACATTGAGGGGAGGATGGATGGGGCCATGTATCGCGAGATCTTGGCCAACAACCTCCTTCCCTTAGTAAGAGCATTGAAGATGGGTCGTGGCTGGGTCTTCCAGCATGACAACGACCCGAAACACACAGCCAGGGCAACTAAGGAGTGGCTCCGTAAGAAGCATCTCAAGGTCCTGGAGTGGCCAAGCCAGTCTCCAGACCTGAACCCAATAGAAAATCTTTGGAGGGAGCTGAAAGTCCTTATTGCCCAGCGACAGCCCCGAAACCTGAAGGATCTGGAGAAGGTCTGTATGGAGGAGTAGGCCAAAATCCCTGCTGCAGTGTTTGCAAACCTGGTCAAGACCTACAGGAAACATATGATCTCTGTAATTGCAAACAAAGGTTTCTGTACCAAATATTAAGTTCTGGTTTTCTGATGTATCAAATACTTATGTCATGCAATAAAACGCAAATTAATTACTTAAAAATCATACAATGTGATTTTCTGGATTTTTGTTTTAGATTCCGTCTCTCACAGTTGAAGTGTACCTATGATAAAAAGTACAGACCTCTACATGATTTGTGAGTAGGAAAACCTGCAAAATTGGCAGTGTATCAAATACTTGTTCTCCCCACTGTAGGTGTTGCCGTTTGAATTTAGTTTGCACCGCACCCATACTTTCCTGTCTCTGTTTACTATCTCTGTCCAGTAAAACAAAAAGTAGAGTGATGATGATCGTGAAGGGAAGGGCTCGGCCATTCAATCTCACAGTGAGTTACATTATGGCATGTTGCCACTACTACCAAGTTACATTATGGCACGTTACCACTACTACCAAGTTACATTATGGCATGTTGCCACTACTACCAAGTTACATTATGGCACGTTGCCACTACTACCAAGTTACATTATGGCATGTTGCCACTACTACCAAGTTACATTATGGCACGTTGCCACTACTACCAAGTTACATTATGGCACGTTGCCACTACTACCAAGTTACATTATGGCACGTTACCACTACTACCAAGTTACATTATGGCATGTTGCCACTACTACCAAGTTACATTATGGCACGTTGCCACTACTACCAAGTTACATTATGGCATGTTGCCACTACTACCAAGTTACATTATGGCACGTTGCCACTACTACCAAGTTACATTATGGCACGTTGCCACTACTACCAAGTTACATTATGGCATGTTGCCACTACTACCAAGTTACATTATGGCACGTTGCCACTACTACCAAGTTACATTATGGCACGTTGCCACTACTACCAAGTTACATTATGGCACGTTACCACTACTACCAAGTTACATTATGGCACGTTACCACTACTACCAAGTTACATTATGGCACGTTGCCACTACTACCAAGTTACATTATGGCACGTTGCCACTACTACCAAGTTACATTATGGCACGTTACCACTACTACCAAGTTACATTATGGCATGTTGCCACTACTACCAAGTTACATTATGGCATGTTGCCACTACTACCAAGTTACATTATGGCACGTTACCACTACTACCAAGTTACATTATGGCACGTTACCACTACTACCAAGTTACATTATGGCACGTTACCACTACTACCAAGTTACATTATGGCATGTTGCCACTACTACCAAGTTACATTATGGCATGTTGCCACTACTACCAAGTTACATTATGGCACGTTAACACTACTACCAAGTTACATTATGGCACGTTACCACTACTACCAAGTTACATTATGGCACGTTACCACTACTACCAAGTTACATTATGGCACGTTACCACTACTACCAAGTTACATTATGGCACGTTGCCACTACTACCAAGTTACATTATGGCATGTTGCCACTACTACCAAGTTACATTATGGCATGTTGCCACTACTACCAAGTTACGTTATGGCACGTTGCCACTACTACCAAGTTACATTATGGCACGTTGCCACTACTACCAAGTTACATTATGGCACGTTACCACTACTACCAAGTTACATTATGGCACGTTACCACTACTACCAAGTTACATTATGGCACGTTACCACTACTACCAAGTTACATTATGGCATGTTACCACTACTACCAAGTTACATTATGGCATGTTGCCACTACTACCAAGTTACATTATGGCATGTTGCCACTACTACCAAGTTACATTATGGCACGTTGCCACTACTACCAAGTTACATTATGGCACGTTGCCACTACTACCAAGTTACATTATGGCATGTTGCCACTACTACCAAGTTACATTATGGCACGTTGCCACTACTACCAAGTTACATTATGGCACGTTGCCACTACTACCAAGTTACATTATGGCACGTTACCACTACTACCAAGTTACATTATGGCACGTTACCACTACTACCAAGTTACATTATGGCACGTTGCCACTACTACCAAGTTACATTATGGCACGTTGCCACTACTACCAAGTTACATTATGGCACGTTACCACTACTACCAAGTTACATTATGGCATGTTGCCACTACTACCAAGTTACATTATGGCATGTTGCCACTACTACCAAGTTACATTATGGCACGTTACCACTACTACCAAGTTACATTATGGCACGTTACCACTACTACCAAGTTACATTATGGCACGTTACCACTACTACCAAGTTACATTATGGCATGTTGCCACTACTACCAAGTTACATTATGGCATGTTGCCACTACTACCAAGTTACATTATGGCACGTTAACACTACTACCAAGTTACATTATGGCACGTTACCACTACTACCAAGTTACATTATGGCACGTTACCACTACTACCAAGTTACATTATGGCACGTTACCACTACTACCAAGTTACATTATGGCACGTTGCCACTACTACCAAGTTACATTATGGCATGTTGCCACTACTACCAAGTTACATTATGGCATGTTGCCACTACTACCAAGTTACGTTATGGCACGTTGCCACTACTACCAAGTTACATTATGGCACGTTGCCACTACTACCAAGTTACATTATGGCACGTTACCACTACTACCAAGTTACATTATGGCACGTTACCACTACTACCAAGTTACATTATGGCACGTTACCACTACTACCAAGTTACATTATGGCATGTTACCACTACTACCAAGTTACATTATGGCATGTTGCCACTACTACCAAGTTACATTATGGCATGTTGCCACTACTACCAAGTTACATTATGGCACGTTGCCACTACTACCAAGTTACATTATGGCACGTTGCCACTACTACCAAGTTACATTATGGCACGTTGCCACTACTACCAAGTTACATTATGGCATGTTACCACTACTACCAAGTTACATTATGGCATGTTACCACTACTACCAAGTTACATTATGGCACGTTACCACTACTACCAAGTTACATTATGGCATGTTACCACTACTACCAAGTTACATTATGGCACGTTACCACTACTACCAAGTTACATTATGGCATGTTACCACTACTACCAAGTTACATTATGGCACGTTACCACTACTACCAAGTTACATTATGGCATGTTACCACTACTACCAAGTTACATTATGGCACGTTACCACTACTACCAAGTTACATTATGGCACGTTACCACTACTACCAAGTTACATTATGGCACGTTACCACTACTACCAAGTTACATTATGGCACGTTACCACTACTACCAAGTTACATTATGGCATGTTACCACTACTACCAAGTTACATTATGGCACGTTACCACTACTACCAAGTTACATTATGGCACGTTACCACTACTACCAAGTTACATTATGGCACGTTACCACTACTACCAAGTTACATTATGGCATGTTGCCACTACTACCAAGTTACATTATGGCATGTTACCACTACTACCAAGTTACATTATGGCACGTTACCACTACTACCAAGTTACATTATGGCACGTTGCCACTACTACCAAGTTACATTATGGCACGTTGCCACTACTACCAAGTTACATTATGGCACGTTACCACTACTACCAAGTTACATTATGGCATGTTGCCACTACTACCAAGTTACATTATGGCACGTTACCACTACTACCAAGGTACATTATGGCACGTTGCCACTACTACCAAGTTACATTATGGCACGTTGCCACTACTACCAAGTTACATTATGGCACGTTACCACTACTACCAAGTTACATTATGGCACGTTGCCACTACTACCAAGTTTCATTATGGCACGTTGCCACTACTACCAAGTTACATTATGGCACGTTACCACTACTACCAAGTTACATTATGGCACGTTGCCACTACTACCAAGTTACATTATGGCATGTTGCCACTACTACCAAGTTACATTATGGCACGTTACCACTACTTCCAAGTTACATTATGGCATGTTGCCACTACTACCAAGTTACATTATGGCACGTTACCACTACTACCAAGTTACATTATGGCATGTTGCCACTACTACCAAGTTACATTATGGCACGTTGCCACTACTACCAAGTTACATTATGGCACGTTGCCACTACTACCAAGTTACATTATGGCACGTTACCACTACTACCAAGTTACATTATGGCACGTTGCCACTACTACCAAGTTACATTATGGCACGTTACCACTACTACCAAGTTACATTATGGCACGTTGCCACTACTACCAAGTTACATTATGGCATGTTGCCACTACTACCAAGTTACATTATGGCACGTTACCACTACTTCCAAGTTACATTATGGCATGTTGCCACTACTACCAAGTTACATTATGGCACGTTACCACTACTACCAAGTTACATTATGGCATGTTGCCACTACTACCAAGTTACATTATGGCACGTTGCCACTACTACCAAGTTACATTATGGCATGTTACCACTACTACCAAGTTACATTATGGCACGTTACCACTACTACCAAGTTACATTATGGCACGTTGCCACTACTACCAAGTTACATTATGGCACGTTGCCACTACTACCAAGTTACATTATGGCACGTTACCACTACTACCAAGTTACATTATGGCATGTTGCCACTACTACCAAGTTACATTATGGCACGTTACCACTACTACCAAGGTACATTATGGCACGTTGCCACTACTACCAAGTTACATTATGGCACGTTGCCACTACTACCAAGTTACATTATGGCACGTTACCACTACTACCAAGTTACATTATGGCACGTTGCCACTACTACCAAGTTTCATTATGGCACGTTGCCACTACTACCAAGTTACATTATGGCACGTTACCACTACTACCAAGTTACATTATGGCACGTTGCCACTACTACCAAGTTACATTATGGCATGTTGCCACTACTACCAAGTTACATTATGGCACGTTACCACTACTTCCAAGTTACATTATGGCATGTTGCCACTACTACCAAGTTACATTATGGCACGTTACCACTACTTCCAAGTTACATTATGGCATGTTGCCACTACTACCAAGTTACATTATGGCATGTTGCCACTACTACCAAGTTACATTATGGCACGTTGCCACTACTACCAAGTTACATTATGGCACGTTGCCACTACTACCAAGTTACATTATGGCACGTTGCCACTACTACCAAGTTACATTATGGCACGTTGCCACTACTACCAAGTTACATTATGGCACGTTGCCACTACTACCAAGTTACATTATGGCATGTTGCCACTACTACCAAGTTACATTATGGCACGTTGCCACTACTACCAAGTTACATTATGGCACGTTGTCACTACTACCAAGTTACATTATGGCACGTTGCCACTACTACCAAGTTACATTATGGCACGTTAACACTACTACCAAGTTACATTATGGCA